>NC_062288.1:42805616-44055616 GCF_902655055.1 Lutra lutra
TCTTTCCACTGTTTGGTGACTGTGGCCATTGCTGCTATGAACATTGGGGTACAGGGATGGCCCTTCTTTTTACTACATCTGTATCTTTGGGATAAATACCCAGTAGTGCAATTACAGGGTCATAGGGTAGCTCTATTTCTAATTTTTTGAGGAATCTCCACACTGTTTTCCAAAGTGGCTGCACCAACTTTCAGAAAGTTGCCCTTTCTCCATATCCTCTTCAACACTTGTTTCCTGTCCTGTTGATTTTGGCCATTCTAATTGGTATAGGGTGGTATCTCAATGTGGTTTTGATTTGAATTTCCCTGATGGCTAGTGATGATGAACATTTTTTCATGTGTCTGTTAGCCATTTGTATGTCTTCTTTGGAGAAGTGTCTGTTCATGTCTTCGGCTCATTTTTTTGACATTATCTGTTTTGTGTGTGTTGAGTTTGAGGAGTTCTTTATAGATCTTGGATATCAGCCCTTTGTCTGTAGTGTCATTTGCAGATATCTTCTCCCATTCAGTGGGTTGCCTCTTTGTTTTGTTGACTGTTTCCTTTGCTGTGCAGAAGTGCTTTATCTTGATGAAATCCCAAAAGTTTATTTTCACTTTTGTTTCCTTTGCCTTTAGACACATGGAAGTTCCTGTGGCTGACGTCAAAGAGGTTACTGGCTATGTTCTCCTCTATGATTTTGATAGATTCCTGCCTTACGTTGAGGTCTTTCATCCATTTTGAGGTTATCTTTGTGTATGGTGTGAGAGAATGGTCGAGTTTCATTCTTCTCTACAAAGCTGCCCAATTTTCCCAGCACCAATTATTGAAGAGACTGTCTTTTTTCCACTGGACATTTTTTCCTGCTTTGTCGAAGATTATTTAACCATAGAGTTGAGGCTCCATATCTGGGCTCTCTACTCTGTTCCACTGGTCTGTGTGTCTGTTTTTGTGCCAGTACCATGCTTTCTTGGTGGTCGCAGCTTTGTAGTAAATCTTGAAATCAGGCAGCGTGATTCCCCCAGTTTTGTTTTTCTTTTTCAATATTTCCTTAGCAATTCAGGGTCTATTCTCGTTCCATACAACTTTTAGGATTGTTTGTTTTAGCACTTTGAAGAATGCCGGTGGAATTTTGATTGGGAGGGCATTGAAAGTACAGATTTCTCTAGGCAGTATAGACATTTTAACAATGTTTATTCTTCCGATCCATGAGCATAGAACGCTTTTCCAACTTTTTGTGTCTTCTTCAGTTTCTTTCATGAGTGTTCTGTAGTTCCTCTAGTACAGATCCTTTACCTCTTTGGTTAGGTTTCTTCCCAGGTATGTTATGGTTTTTGGTGCTATAGTAAATGGAATCGATTCTTGAATTTCCCTTTCTATATTTTCACTGTTAGTGTATAAGAAAGGGACTGATTTCTGTACATTGATTTTGTATCCTGCCACATTACTGAATTGCTGTATGAGTTCTAATAGTTTGGGGGTGGAGTCTTTGGGTTTTCCATATAAAGTATCATGTCATCTGTGAAGGAAGAGAGTTTGACTTCTTTGCCAGTTTGAATACCTTTTCTTTCTTTTTGTTGTCTGATTGCTGTTGCTAGGACTTCTAGTAATATGTTGCACAACAGGGGTGAGAGTGGACATCCTTGTCATGTTCCTGATCCCAAAGGGAAGACTGTCAGCTTTTCCCCATTGAGGGTGATATTCGCTGTGGGTTCTTCATAGATAGCTTTTATGAAGTTGAGGAATGTTCCCTCTATCCCTATACTTTGAATTGTTTTAATTAGGAATGGATGCTGTATTATGTCAAATGCCTTTTCTGCATCAATTGAGAGGATCATTGGTTCTTCTCTCTTCTCTTACTGATTTGTTCTATCACATTGACTGATTTGCGAATGTTGAACCACCCATACATCTTAGGGATACATCCCACGTTTTCAGGGTGGATAATCTTTTTAATGTACTGTTGGATCCTATTAGCTAGGATCTTGTTGAGAATCTTGGCATCCATATTCATCAGGGATATTGGTCTGAAATTCTCCTTTTTAATGGGGTCTTTTCCTGGTTTTTGGATCAAGGCAATGCTGGCTTCATAGAAAGAGTCTAGAAGTTTTCCCTCTGTTTCTACTTTTTGAAACAGCTGCAGGAGAATAAGTATTATTTCTCCTTTGAATGTTTGGTAGAATTCCTCAGGGAATCAATTAGGTCCTGGGCTTTTTTGGGAGGCTTTTGATCACTGCTTCAATTTCGTTACTAGATATTGGTCTATTCAGGTTGTCAATATCTTCCTGTTTTAGTCTTGGAAGTTTATAGGTTTCTAGGAATGTATCCATTTCTTCTAGGTTTCTAAACTTATTGGCATATAACTGTTGAAAATAATTTCTGATGATTGTTTCTATTCCCTTGCTGTTAGTCGTGATCTCTCCCCTTTCATTCATAATTTTATTAATTTGGGTCCTCTCTCTTTTCTTTTGGATTAGTTTGGCCAGTGGTTTATTGATCTTATTAATTCTTTCAAAGAACCAACTTCAAGTTTTGTTGATGTGTTTTCCTGTATCTCTAGTTCCTAATTCATCGATCTCTGAGCTATTCTTAATTATTTCCCTTCTTGTGCATGGGGTTGGCTTAATTTGTTGTTGATTTTCCAGTTCTTTAAGGTGTAGAGAGAGTTCGTGTATTTGGAATTTTTCAGCTTTTTTGAGTGAGGCTTGGATAGCTATGTATTTCTCCGTTAGGACTGCCTTTGCCTTATCCCATAGGTTTTGGATCAATGTGTCTTCATTCTCATTGGTTTCCGTGAATTGTTTGAATTCTTCTTTGATTTCCTGGTTGAACCAAACATTCTTGAGCAGGATGGTCTTTATCTTCCAAGTGTTTGAATTCCTTTCAAACTTTTTCTTGTGGTTGAGTTCCAGTTCCAAAGCATTGTGGTCTGAAAATATGCAGGGAATAATCTCAGTCTTTTGATATAGGTTGAGCCCTGATTTGTGACCCAGTATGTAGTCTATTCTGGAGAAAGTTTCATGTGTGCTCAAGAAGAATGAGTATTCTGTTGTTTTAGGGTGAGATGTTCTGTATGTATCTATGAGGTCCATCTGGTCCAATGTGTCATTCAAAGCTCTTGTTTCTTTGTTGACTTTCTGCTTAGATGATCTGTCTATTGCTGAGAGTGGCATTTTAAAATCCCCTACAATTAATGTATTCATATCAATATGACCATTTTGTTTAACAGTTGGTTTATGTAGTTGGCTGCTCTCATGTTGGGGCATAAATATTTACAGTTGTTAGATCTTCTTGGTGAATAGACCCTTTAAGGATGATGTAGTATCCTTCTGTATCTCTGACTGTGGTCTTTAGCTTAAAATCTAATTTATCTGAGATGAGAATCACTACCCTAGCTTTCTTTTGAGGCCCATTGTCATGAAAGATGCTTCTCTATCCCTTCACTTTCAGTCTGGATGTATCTTTAGGTTCAAAATGTGTCTCTTGTAGACAGCATATGGACAGGTCCTGTCGTTTTATCTAGGCAACCCTGTGCCTTTTTATGGGTGCACTTAGGCCATTCACATTGAGAGTGATTATTAAGAGATAAGTTTTTATTGACATCATGTTGCCTGTGAAGTTCTTGTTTCTATACATTATCTCTGTAACTTTCTAGTCTATGTCATTCTTGGGTTATTCCTTCTTTTATAGAATCCCCCTTAGTATTTCTTGTACTGCTAGCTTGGTGGTCACATAATCTTTTAGACCATGCCAGTATTGGAAGCTCTTTATCTCTCCATCCATTCTGAATGTTAGCCTTGCTGGATAAATTATTCTTGCCTGCATATTCTTCTCATTTAGTGCCCTAAATATGTCTTGCCAGCCTTTTCTGGCTTGCCTGGTTTCTGTGGACAGGTCTGAAGCTATGCTGATGGTCCTTCCTCTGTATGTAAACAATCTCTTCCCCCTAGCTGCCCTTAAGATCTCCTGTCTGAATTTATGATTTGTGAATCTCACAATTAAGTGTCTAGATGTCTTTCTAGACTCATTGATCTTGGGGGGTATCCTCTTTGCCTCTAGGACATGAACACTTGTTCCGTTTCCCAGATTAGGGAAATTTTCATCCAGTATTTGTTCAATTATATCTTCTAGTCTTCTCTCTCCACCCCCTCAGGGATCCCAGTAATTCTGACATTGGACAATTTCATTGCATCATTTATTTCCCTAATTCTGTTTTCATGGCTTCTAAGTTGTTTGTTCCAGGCCTCCTCCTGATCCTGCTTTTCTATCAGTTTGTCTTCTAGATCTGCCTTGGTTACCCTTGATGTTAGAGTACTTAGATTAGATTGGATCTCCTTGATAGCATTTTAAACTTCTTCCAGATAGGCTCTCACTTCCGCCTTTACAGATTCTCTGTTGCCACTAATGGTCTTCTCCAACCTAGCCATTGCCTGGGAAGTTTTTACCCTGAATTCCATTTCCGACATATTGTTTATGTCCATATCCAATAATTCTGTGGCAGAGGTCGCAGTTTCTGAATTTTCCCTCTGTTGGGTCTTCCTCCTTCTAGTCATTTTGGTGAGAGGTTGTTGAGGGGATGTTTAGCTGAATATATCCACCACGATCCAATCAAGGTGCCCCTCTCCACTGATGATCTCCTGTCCCTGTAGAGATCCAGAAGTTTATAATCTTATATCTCAGGCTGATTTCATCGGGGTTCAGAGCGTTCTGGTAGATATTTAGCTCATTCAGGGGACCAGTTGAAACAGGGTCTCCTACTTCTCTACCATCTTGCCCCTTCCTCTCTAGCTTGCTCTTATAGGAATTCATTTTGACTTGCCCACATATTTTATCATTGATTTGCTTTCTATTACATCCTGCATTTAGGGATCATTTTATTTATGCATAAAGACACATTTTGAACATCTTTTAGTTGATGGTGATAAATTATCTCAGTTTTTGCTTGTCTAAAAATAATTTGTTGTCTTTATTTATTTATTTATTTATTCATATTTTTAAAAGATTTTATTTATTTATTTGACCAAGAGAGAGACAGTGTGAGAGGGAATAGAACCAGGGGGAGTGAGAGAGGGCAAAGCAGAGTTCCCACTGAGCAGGGAGCCTGATCCAGGGCTGGATCCCCAGACCCTGGGATCATGACCTGAGCCAAAGACAGACACTTAATGACTGAGCCACCCAGGTGCCTCTTTTGTCTTCATTTAAAAAAGTTATTTTGACTAGTTATAGAGTTATAGGTTGATGCCTTTTGTTTGTTATGTCTTCTATTACATTGAAATATCAATCTGTTATTTTCTGGCTTCTATTGTTTCTATTTAGAAATTGTTTTTTTATTATATTTTTGCTTCTTTGAAACATTTTGTCTTTTTTTTCCTCTGGTTATTTTTAATGTTTTCTCTATATCTTTGTTTTTTAACAGTTTTACTATGATAATGCTTAGGTGTTTTAACTTCATTTTTAAAAGTTAACTGTATTTTTTAACATAAATAGTTTTTTGTTATTTAAAATTTTGTTTATATTTATTTATGTCATATAAGGCTCATAATGATTCTTGAATCAGTTGGTTTTACATTTTTAAAAAATATTTTATTTATTTTTTAAGTAGGCAGAGAGGCAGGCAGAGAGAGAGAGGAGGAAGCAGGCTCCCTGCTGAGCAGAGAGTCTGATGCGGGACTCAATCCCAGGACCCTGAGATCATGACCTGAGCCGAAGGCAGAGGCTTTAACCCACTGAGCCACCCAGGCGCCCCCAGTTGGTTTTACATTTATACAAGTTTTAGAATACTCTGCTTTTTTTCCTCTTCAAATATTTCTCTGTCTTATTCTCTTTTACTTCTAGGATTCCAGTTACACATATGTTGGAACTTTTAACTATATACATATATCTTTTAAGCTCTTTTATGTATTTTTGATTCTTTTATCTATCTGGGATGGATTTTTTCTTATTTACTTTCCAATTTTCAAATTCTCTCAAGTTATGTCTATCAGTCTGCTAAACCTACATATTGAATACTTATGTGTTTTTCAGTTCTCGAGTTTCCATTTGTCTTTTACAGTTTATGGTTTTCTCAAAAGTCTTTTTATTTTCTTTGAATTTTTGGAATATATGACTCATGTTTAAAGTATGTGTCATAAAATTCCTTGTGGCTTTATTTTGTTTATATCAGTAATTATTCTCTTAGTTTTCAGTCATGTCTTTAATATACCCTATTCATTTATTTATGGCATGCCCAAAATTGTACTTGAAAACTCATATAGATTTTGAAGCTCTTAATGAAATTATATTCGTCCAGGGAAGACTTACTTTTTAAAAAAAATTATTTATTAGAGAGAGAGCACATGTGAGAGAAAAATCATGAGCAGAGGGGAGGTTAGAGGGAGAAGCAGACTCCCTGCTGATCAGGGAGCCCAATGTGGAACTCAGTTCCAGGACCCTGGGATTATAACCTGAGTCAAAACACATGCTTAACCAACCAACCCAGGTGCTCCACAGAAGGATTTACTTTGCTCCTGAAAGATAGTCAGGCTGCAGACCCATGTAATCACACATATTGTATCAGTACAGTCAGGGGATTGAGGTAATTTGATTCTGGCTTTCACTGTCTAACAGTGTTCAGTATATTTCTGGTACACAATATACCTAGACTGTAGCCCTGCATGGTCAGAATTCAGTGTGTGTATGTTTATCAGACCCCTCCTCTCTGGAAGATGGTGAATCTTGTTTTCTTTCCTGTTCTTGTGAGCCTACTGAAAATGGTGCTTAGATTCTCAGCATCTCAGCTGACATTTTGATATGGAAATGCCTGGAAGTCAAAAGAATTGCCTGGCTCAGACTATTGGTATTGCTTCCTCTCTTTCTTCTTGGTCCTGCTATTTCTTGCTATGTTGGTAGCTTTTTGGTGTTTATGGTATAGAGTTAAAAAAAAAAAAAAGAGTCCAGGTTTTTCCAGTGCTGTCATGAGATAGTTTGTCTGAAACAATGTAGTCTGCCATTGTAAAAAGTAGAGATCCTCTACTATATTTCTTTTAGTTTCTTATGCTTTATATTTTATAGCCTCACCTTATCAACTAACATTGATTTTCACTGTATTCCCTATTTTTAGGATAGCTTATTTTCTATCCTTCCTCATCTTCAAGTGTGCCTGCCATTCCTAAACCTTGAAATTCTCTGATTAAGTTTCTTAAAAAAAAAAAAAGAAAGAAAGAAAGAAAGAAAGAAAGAAAGAAAGAAAAAGTCCTACATTTTATTTACGGTGTCAGGGAGGGTTGTTACCATGGCTTTTTTGACAAGTGAAGTGGAGACTGGAGTGGGGAGGGTAGTCATAATATAAATTTGCAACCCATCCTCTCATTTGCAGTTCTATATTTCACTAATCCACTAGGCTTATAGTGTTTCCAACATGAATTAACAACTTTTTCCAGTGGGGGTATGGAAAAAGAGATAAATTAATGTGTCTAGCACAATAAGTTTCCCTAGGATTTAACTGTCCTTTTTGTGTGTGTGTTTATTACCTAGCTCAGTCTTAGCTATAGGTTAGATAGTTGTTTTGGTTGACTCTAAATGATTCTTTGGAAAATTTGTAAGAGTTTCTTAAAAATATCTCAAATAAGAATAATGTTGAGAATTAAAATCATGTATGTGCATAAGCACTTGTACATTACCTTACGTAACTAATATGTTAAGGTTAATTTTAGAGGCTATTTACTTCATTGGGTATAATATTCACAATTAGGTACACTCTTTATAATCATGAACAAAAAATTCACCGGACATAGCAAATAAAAGTCTGGACTCTAGAAAATTAATGTAGGAAAATCATGGAATGTGTTACTGTAGGCACATACTTGGCAGTTTTAATGAATCAAAAATAACTCTACAAACCAGTCATGTGAACACTACCTAAGAAAGTCATCAGAGGGACTATACATGGAGGAATAGGAGTCAGGAATACAAAAAAATTAGAACTCTGATAGTGAGCAGGAAGACATTATCAATGTTACTTCACAGTATAAGAGCAGATTTTCATTAGGGTTTTATGTTTTAGTTTATCTGCTGTACATTTTTTCATTGAGGCTATTGATATTACCCCTTTTATTTACTTATTTTCTTAGATGTTGTTGAAACAAGGATATTAAAATATCCTCAATTCTGGAAGAGAGTAACATTTCATTGGGTTTGAAATCATATTGTACTCTGAAGCCATGGGTAAGTGGACCAGGGTAAATGATTAGGAAAGGAACACTAGCTATTTCCCAAGCTGGGCATTTGTGAGGCATTGCATATGGTGGAAAGGACATGGGCTCTGAAATTAGGCTGACCTGGGTTCAGACATGAATAGGACACTCACTAGTTCTATGCTCTTAATCATTTCAGTCTTAGCATTGAAATGGAATAATGATATTCACTTCAGAATAAGAAATTATATTTACAAATTCAATTTAGCACCTAGTTAATACTTAGTAAAAGTTAGCAGCTGTGATTTTAACCTGATCCCTTCTTTTCACTTTAGCTTCCTCTCCTGATACTCTGTTTACTCCTGTCATACTCTCTTGCCATACAGAATTCTAAAATTTCATGAATATTCCAAGTATTTTTTCACCTGTGAGTTGTTTCTCCCCTTCTTTACATGTAATTTTGCCTGGCTAAATCCTACTATTCCTCAAGGTCTCAGTTTAGATAACACTTTCTCAGAGAGCCTTCCCTTAACATCCAGATGAGGTTCAGTGCCCCTTCTATGTATGTTCTTACAGAACCCAATCATGTACTTTTCACACTGTGTTAAAGCTGCCTACTTACTCATCTGTCTTTCTTACTACACTGTAAGAGGGTAGAGACTGTGTCTTTTTTACTGTTAAATTCCAATGCCTGTTACTAAAAGGGGACTATATAAAACTTATTGAATAAATGACTGAATGTTTCCTGGGGATTCATCTGTAAACGTGTCAGAACTGGTAAGTAAAATTTTTGGTTTAATGGACATAGCATTTCAGAGATGGAAAAATACATTACACAAATAGTTACATAGTGGGTCATTGAAGTACAATTATTATAGGTGCTATGAAGAAAAATGATGATAGGAATAAAAGCTTGTAACAGGAAATGCTGGCCAAATTCTGATTGGAGAATTGTCAGTCTGTGATGACTAAGTGTTAACTTGACTAGGCCACAGTACATAATATTTGGTCAAACACTAGTTTAGATGTTGCTCTAAAGGTACTCTTTAGATGAGATTAACCTTTAAATCAGTAGACTTTGAGTGAAAGAGCTATCCTTCATTTATGGGTTGGTCCCATTAAATCAGTTGAAGGTCTCTTAAGAAAAAACCAGAGATCCCTAGTGAAGAAAGAGCTCTGTCTCCAGACTGCCTGTGAACTCAAGACCACATCAACTCTTTGTTGGGTTTCCAGCCTGCCTTGAAAATTTTGGATTTGTCAACCACTACCATTGTGTGAGGCAATTCCTTAAAATAATCTTTTTATATGTACCCATCTTTTTGGCTGTGTCTCTGGAGAACAGAACTATATGCACCCATAGGAAGACAACATTGAGGAAGTGATGCCGCTTTGAACTTTGAAAGAGAAGGGATTAGTAATGGAGGGAGTAGAAGCCACATTCAGCAGAAAGAAAAACCTGTCCAAGGGCCTTCAGGTGGGAAGACACTGCATTTTCAAAGAATGAATGCAGATAGTGAGTTGATTACCATTAAAGGTGCTGGATAAGGCAAGCAGACAGAGGTCATGCAGAATTGGTCATTGTATTTGGAGAAAATTCACAGAAGACCATCTTTATTTGTATTTGACAACAATTATTAAATCACTTTATAAAATTAGATCTACATACATTGGTACTAGCCATAATTTAAATTGTCTGTACCCTTTTCTTCTCTACATTAATGGAATGATGAAGAGTGAACAATTACTTGCTTTTTACCACCCAAACTGAGGCACATACTGGGAAAAGTAATGGAAACAAATCCCATTAGGCTCAAATAGATGTTTGAAAATGTGAGAAAAGTTCAAATATCTGCTACATTGAATCGAAACATCAATAAAACGTTAGCAGAGCTTGACTGAGCCTGACAAAAGTTCACAAAACAATTCACTTGAGATAATGAGAAGGAAGTTCATATGTGAGGCAGGCAGAACGAGATTCAGATTATTTAATATTCCTTAGTTATTGTACTTTAAAAAAATACAATTTGGCCTTATCCTAAAATGTCAGTGCACATTTTTGTAAATTTCACTGCACATCTATTCATTGTGTAGCTACTTTTATACCTTTTAATGCTTTGTGCATGTTGTCATTATTGTCAAATATTTCTGAAGCCATACATGTAGTGGTGTTAAAGAAGTAGGAAAAAAGCAAAGGTAAAAAAAAAAAAAAAGTAAAGCAAGAAAAAATTGAAACAGTTTTATTATAGATATATTTGCAATAATCCAAATTTCAAAAAACCAGGATATATTTTACAGGAAAGGATATGAAAGCAAAGGAACAGAGTAGCTGTATCCTATTTTTTTTAAGTCAGAATTTTGCAGTTAAGAAGTTGAATGTGGTAGTATGAATTCTTTAGGATAAAGCTGAACATAAGCTACTTTTTTTTCTAAGGTCTTAGTGACTAACCTTATATAGGAAGTGATTTAATTTCTGCATCTTGTGGAAAGACCTAAACAGTTGCGGTGACAGCAATGAGGACAGGGTGGTGATGGCCAGGACCAACTATTAATCAAGTGGCTAATGCCTAGGGGACAGAAATGGCTGACCAAATCTGGGTAGTAAATGAACTGAGGATGTAACAAATGGAGTGTTAATTTTCAGTCAGTTGTACATTGGGCCAAGGAGTTAATTTAATTAAAAGACTTATTTGCATTTTCTACTCCAGATTTATTGAGGTATAACTGACATATGACTTTATGTAAATTTAAGATAAGCAGTATAATGACTTGATATACATATATTATGAAATGATTACCACAGTAAAGTTAGTGCCACATTTACTATCACCTCATAGTTAATTGTGTGTGTGTGTTTGTATGTATGTATGTGGGTGTGTGGTGAGAATATTTAAGATATATTCTCTTAGCACATTTCAAATATACAATAAAGTATTGTAATTATAGTCACTGTTCTCTATATTTGATCCCCAGAATGGATTCATCTTATAAATGAGAGTCTGTACCCTTTGCCCCATATCCCCTCATTTTCCTCACTTCCCAGCCCCTGGGAACCACTGGTCTACTCTGTTGATATGAGTTCACTTCTTTAGATTCCACATTTAAGTAAGATCATATAGTACTTGTCTTTCTCTAACTTATTTCACTTATTAAAATGCCCTTAAAATTCATCCATGCTATCACAAATGGCAAGTTTTTTTTTCTTTTTTTTTTCATGGCTGAATAATATTTCATTATATATATCATATTGTCTTCATTCATCCGTTGATGGATGCTTAGGTTGTTTCTATGTTTTGGCTATAGTGAATAATGCTGCAATGAAGTTAGGGATGCAGATACCTCTTCAAGATGATTTTGTCCTACCCAAGTAAGATTGCTGAATCATATGGCAGTTGTATTTTGAATTTTTGAGGAGCTACCATACTGTTTTCTATAGTTGCTGCACCAGTTTACATTCCTACCATAGTGCACAAAGATTTCCTTTTCTCTCTTCTTCTTCTTTTTCTTTTTAAAGATTTTATTTATTTATTTGTCAGAGAGAGAGAGAGGGAGAGAGAGAGGAGGCAGAGGGAGGAGCAGGCTCCCACTGAGCAAGGAACCCACCTGTGGACTCAATCCCAGGACCCTGGGATCATGACCTGAGTTGAAGGCAGAACCGAATGAGCCACCCCGGCATCCAGGTATTTCCTTTTCTCTGCATCATTGCCAATACTTAGTATCTGTTGTCTTTTTTATCACAGCCATTCTAAAAGGTGTGAGTTGATATCTCATTGTAGTTGGATTTGCATTTTCCTGACAGTTAAGAGGTTGAGCGCCTCTTCCTGTACCTGTTGGCATTTGTGTATCTTCTTTGGAAAATTGTCTATTCAGATCCTTTGCTAATTTTTTGATCAGGTTATTTGCTTGTTTTTTGCTATTGCATTGTATGACTACCTTATCTATTTTGGATGTTAACTCCTTATCAGTCGTATAGTTTTCTAATATTTTCTGTCATTCTGCAGGTTGCCTTTCATTTTGTTGATTTTTTTCCCCTTTGCAGCAGCTTTTTAGTTTATTGATATAGTTTTACTTGTTGGTTTTAGCTTTTATTGTTTGTGCTTAGGGTGTCATATGTTAAAAAAAAAAAAATCATTGCCAAGACTGATATTAAGAGTTTTTCCCCTATGTTTTCTTCTAGGAGTTTTACAGTTTTAGGTCTTACAAGTAAATCTGATTAATTTTGAGTTAATTTTTTATGAGTGATCTAAGATATGAGTCAGGTCTCATTTTATTGTGTATGAATATCAGCCTGTCATTTCATTTCTTGTGATCTTACCTGATTTTGGAATCAGGATAATGCTGGCCTAGTGAAATGAATTTGGAAGTGTTCCCTTTTCTTGTAATTTTTTGAAGGATTGATGTTAATTCTCCTTTTAAATATTTAAAATTCATCAATGAAGCTGCCTGGTTCTGGGCTTTTCCTGGTGGGAGATTTTTGATGACTGATTTAATCTCCTTACTTCTTAATGGTATGTTCAGATTTTCTATTTCCCAGTGATACAATCTGGTAGGTTGTATGTTTCTAGGAATTTATCTGTTTTTCTAAGTTATTCAGTGTTTTGGGATATTATTAATCATTGTAGTCTCTTAGGATCTTTTGTATATTTGTGGTATTAATTATGTCTTATATCTCATTTATAATTTTATTTGAGCCCTCTCATTTTTTCTGGTTAGTCTAGTTAAAGATTTGTCACCTTTGTTTATCTTTTCAGATACCAACTCTTAGTTTTGTTGATCTTATCTGTTGTTTCTCTGGTCACTATTTCATTTATTTCTGCTCTAATTGTTATGATTTTCTTCCTTCTACTAACTTTATGCTTAGTTTGTTCTTCTGTTTCTAGTTTCTTGCAGTGTAAAATTAGGTTATTTATTTGAGAAATTTTTCTTGTATTATGCATTTTGTAGCTAAACTGTCTCATCAGAAATTTTAGAAGACACACAAAGTGTCAGTGCTTTGGCTTAGGGAGTGCCTTAATAAAATTAGAGTAGGCTTGCTCTTCCAGATACTGGTGTGCATCTTTGAGGATGAGCAATGATGGTTTTTCTCATGATAATGACTTTTTTATTAAAAGCCATGATTTCTAGGAAGTCTTGGGGTACAAGTTCAAATATTGCTATCACTGGCATTATCTCATTAATGTTCATTTTGAATCATGAAAATGGAATATAGATTATTGAACTAAATATTTAACAAAAATGATTTTGTTTAATTCTCAAACATTTCTATGTTCACTATGAAGTGAACAGTAATACTTTATTTTATAGATTTTTTAAAAAAATGGCTCAGAAAGGGAGAATAATATGTTCAAAAAGAGAAGAACTTATATTCAAACTCCTTCTCTTCACCACCCCCCCCACAACTGTATAATTTCCTTTGTACTCATTGCAGCTAAAATAAAGTAAAAGTAATACTTAGCTCAGATATACTCCATTGCTAATGTTGCAGCCCAGAGGAAATCCAAACTAATATATAAATGTTATATATTTTGAGAGATTAAAAATAATGCAAATGCTCCTGATGTTATGAAGTTCTTTGCAAGTTCAGCTTCACCTTGATAATCTTGATAATCTTTCTCCTGTTCGTCTTATCTGGGTCACCAACTAGTTTGGTGTTATGTTGATTCTGAAGCTTTTTTCTCCCTGAAATCTCACGTCTTCATAGTCTCAAATAGCTCTGTGCATTATAATATTGTGATAATCAATTGTCTTTTTATCTTTATCTTTTTCTTTCTTTCTTTCTTTTTTTTTTTTTAATTAGCCTGTCTTTGCTCTGGATGATTTGAGAAGAGGATAGATCAGGTAGATTAGAAGATGTTGAGTATCCTTGTTACTGGTGACTGCCACACCTTTAAAATCCTGTTTGTAGCCATTGGAACAAGACAGAGAAAAGATAACCACTGAATCCTTAACTTTGAACAATTTAGCCACTTTCTGTCAGCATGTAAAAACTACTGAAGGGCTTCTTGTTCTCAGAGTATTGCTGTGGGGCTAATGAGATGCTGACTTTTAAACTCAGCTATCAGATGATTTATAAGTTAAAGTGTAATGGTGTCATCAGAAGCACTGAAAATGATCAGATGATCACTATGGGCATAAAAGTTATGTAAAATCTGGGCCAGTCACCAGCCA
Source organism: Lutra lutra (assembly GCF_902655055.1). Taxonomy (NCBI): domain Eukaryota; kingdom Metazoa; phylum Chordata; class Mammalia; order Carnivora; family Mustelidae; genus Lutra; species Lutra lutra. The sequence continues at coordinate 42,819,929 of NC_062288.1, forward strand.
TATTGTTTAAGGTCCAAGGAATTGGCTTACATCAGTAAGGACTGTGTTGTTTTGAGTTCCTTCTATTTAATATTGTTTACTGATCCCTTACTTTTTGGCCATTTCCAGGTTGCATTTCAGAATTATTTCATTTAGGTCTACGGCGATACCACCCTGAATGTGCCCGATCTCATCAGAATTATTTCATTTAGTAGAATGCAAACTTATGGGTATTGAGGAAGCATGAAATTAGATCACCAGGGATTATGATGAAACTAAATATTAAAGTAAGTTCTCTGAGTTCAAGAAGTCCTTTGGAAATAAAGGAATCCTTGTTTCTTCAACCCTGAGACCACTTCTGGGTTTTAGTCTATTCATTGTACATCCCTACTTCACCAATATCATCCTGACTGTTTAGAAACTGCGTATCTAATTCAATCAACATCAAGATTCTTAGCTCCCAGCCTGGTACTCCTATTTCACATTGTCCCTCTTGTCTTCGAAGAGAAAACAAGGAGACAAGGAACAATTTGAAAGGAGCTCACCAACATAAATCATTGCTAGCTTCGTTCACTTCTTTTTGTGCTGCACACTCAACAGCTTGGGAAATTAGCAACGTGAACTTCAGTGGTGAATTTTTTTTGCCAGCAATGTTTGCTATGTAACTACATAAAAGTACTGAAATCTCCTGTTTTCTTACTAAAATTCTTCTTCATTGAGAAATGGATAAGCTGCAACTCCTGATTAATTGTATTATAGAACAAATAACTACAGAGAAGCAATTTGGTTTTAAAAATTAAGCTATTGTGGGAGTGGGGGGCTTTGATTAAACTCACAAAGTAATAAATCAGCCACGATGTCCAGACAGAACAGTGCTGATTTTTGTTTTTCTTGGGCAGCCAGCCTTTGCTATTGGATATAAGATATTATACCCACAGAAGATTAGTGAATGGCAATTTTAAAATTATAGTAGTTCTTTGCTGCATGAAAAGAGTTTTCAAAAATGGTGTTTTGTTTAAAAACATTGCTCCCTGAAAAATGACAAAAATGAAAGAACTAGCTGTCTTAATTTCTAGCAGTGTTATCTCAAGGAACAATAGCTCAATGATTTGTTCTTCTTTTTAATGACCTAACCCTGAAGTAAATGATTGATAATGTTTGCTTTACAGCCACACCAGTAAAATCTTATCATGAAATGATCTATTTATTTTTCATGATAGATTACTTTGAATAAAATCATATTTAGGCAATATCTAATATGTACCATCGTTTTCCAGATATATCTAAATTACAACAGGCTGGGTCTTCTAGCCTGCAAATTGCTGTATTTCCACAACAGAAATTTAACTGCCTCTTTCTCATAGCCTCTATTTAGGTAGCCAGGGTAAATAATTCTAGTGATAGTGATGTCATCATAAAATTATTTGGATCATTTTTGCATATACCCAGTCAATCTCTGGAAAGCTGATGTGAAATAGACTTTTGCTGTAGGAATATCATAATTTTATTAATTTAGCCAAAGATACACATTTAGGTGTACAAATTTATTATACACAAATGTACACAAATGAAAGCAATTTTGAAATCCCATTTATCTTACTGTAGTTTCTTTTAGTATGTAAATTTTAAATATGGCTTTATGAATTCAAAGAAAATAAAATCTTATTTGGAGGCATTGTATCTGGAATGCAGGATTTATTTTGTTTAGAAGATTTGAACTGTGCTGTGTTAACATAAATTAATACCAATTTAATTTATTTCATTTTTTAAAAGATTTTATTTATATGAGAGAGAGAGAGAGTGTGCATGAGCAGGGGGAGGGGCACAAGGAGGGGGAGAATCAGAGTCCCTGCTGAGCTTGGAGCCTGTGAGACTTGATCCAAGGACCCCTAGATCATGACCTGAACTGAAGTCAGACGCTTAACTAGCTTAATCAAGTGATCCACCTGGAGTGCCCCAATAGCAGCTTAATTTTAAATATTGTTTGTTTTTTTAACCCTAAGTCATTTACAAAGAGAATACATTGTGTAAAATAAGATTTTTGGAAACTGAGCTTCTATGACAGTTCCTTAACAAATTGATTTTTGAGAATCTTCATTAATAAACTATGATTTATTTATTATAAAATAAGAAGTGAGTTATTTTAAAGGATTTTATTTCTGGTACTAATATTCTACAAATAAGTCTTACGGAAACAGATCTTTGCTTTGTTTTGAAAGACATGTCACTGGGGTGCCTGAGTGGCTCAGTGGGTTAAAGCCTCTGCTTTTGGCTCAGGTCATGATCCTGGGGTCCTGGGATAGAGCCCTGCATCAGGCTCTCTGCTTATCAGGGAGCCTGCTTCCTCCTCAATCTCTGCCTGCCTCTCTGCCTATTTGTGATCTCTGTCTGTCAAATAAATAAATAAAATCTTAAAAAGAAAAGAAAAGAAAAGAAAAGACATGTCACGGGGCACCTGAGAGGCTCAGTGGGTTAAGCCTCTGCCTTCGGCTCGGGTGGTGATCTCAGGGTCCTGGGGATCGAGTCCCACATCAGGCTGTCTGCTTGGCGGGGAGCCTGCTTCCCCTCTCTCTCTGCCTGTCTCTTTGCCTACTTGTGATCTCTCTCTCTCTCTCTCTGTCAAATAAATAAAAATCTTAAAAAAAAAAAAAAAAAGAAAGACATGTCACTCTGGGCACCTTACCAAATCTAGCATCTAGCAGCATTGACTTATTGAGTACTTTGGTATAATGAACTTAGCTACAGATCCTCTTTATATCAGATACAAATTTAAAATTACAGAAAATAACACTTTGAAATACTTAATGGGCAGAATCTTTTTAAAAAGGGGGAAACTATGGGTGCCTGGGTGGTTCAGTGGGTTAAAGCCTCTGCTTTCAGCTCAGGTCATGATCCCAGGGTTCTGGGATCTAGGTCTGCATCAGTCTCTGTGCTCAGCAGGGAGCCTGCCCACTTCCCTTCCTCTCTCTCTGCCTCCTCTCTACCTACTTGTGATCTCTGTCTGTCAAATAAATGAATAAAATCTTAAAAATAAGGGGGGGGACTAAAGAGAGGACCATAAATAGGAACTGAGAGGACATTAAAAGCAATTGATATCCCTTAGTCAGTCTTGGTTCTGGGTCAGACTGATGTGAGACAGAAGTGCATTATACTCTATAATTATACTTTACATCGAGAACCTTTCAGTCCCTCAAAACTTCATTTACATGCCAACCAATCATATGAGGTGGGAAGGGAGGGGGTCATCTACATCTAAGTATTAGAGCATACTAATTTTGACATACACATGTTCATTTTTCCTTTCTTTGGGCTAATTTCTTTTTAGAGAGGTGTCACCAAGCATGGAATGAGAAGAAGAAGAAAAAAACCATGTAGACAGAGCAAATATGCATAAGCAAATTGAATTAATTAGGGAAAAAACCAAACTTTATCCCTTGCTCTAGGATTTAATATGACTTCGAGAGTACATAATCTCTTGCAAGAACAATTTGGAAAATAAAAGAATGGTATTCTAGTTCGAATATATAAAAAGATTAAGTATTCTGAACATAATAATAATAAACTCAGAAAAATAATGAAATTCACTCTGATGCTAATATGCAAGCACCAGGGGGGCCTTAGGAAAAATATAACAATAAAATCTAGTTTCACATTAATTATGTCATTTGACAAACTGAACATTGAGCTGCTTATGTCCAATAGCCCTTATATAGGCGAGATCACAGACAGTCTGAGATGTTAAAATGCTGGAAATCCATCTTCCCAGGAGGATTTTTGCCAATTAGTTTGGAACTAAAGAATCCTGCCAGGCATGAGCCTGCCCAGCAAGGTAGAGGATCAGAAACAGGGAAAAAAGAAATATTTTATGAGAGAGTGAAAAAAATCAGCAACTCAGCTGGCAGCATAAAACTATGCTTGAAAGCAACTTTAGGATTTGGAGGCTTTCATAATGGATTGCATTATAATTTTAGAGCTCTGTTTGGGGACATTTGTTATATTTCTGGCATTAGAAAATTGTGTAAAGATTCCATGTTGTGCTTATTACAATAGCCTGCACCTAATGAAGAATCTTATCAACTGCTGTGCATATATTATAGTGTAGTTGATGGGAACGTGATGGGCCAATTTCATCACTTAAAATCAAGGAAATATTTCTGGGTATTTAGACATCTGTAAAATTGATTAGGTGAATCTTTATTTTCTAAGTATTTGGAGATGAAACATCATGATATGTGGGAAAAAAATCTTCTACTCGGTTAAAACAGAACCCAAAATATGAATATAACTTTCAAATAATTGAGTAGCCCTGTCACACAAAAAGAACTAGGATATGAACTTTATAGGCATGAGTTAGGTATATGACTTCTGAAGACAATGGAAACTACATTTTGTTTGCATTATTGTTTCATTCCTTATTTCTAAACTTTTCAGCCATGATTTTATTTTGAGATACTAGAAGTCCATGCTTGTTGGGTAGAGGATGGCATTCTAGCTACTCTTTGAAAACTTGTAAGTTTGTTTGCCTTCAGTGGGCCTTTTGTCAATTTCCAATGTGTGTGTCATGATACAATTAAGGATAATTACGTGGAAGGATGAGTAACTGAATGCTAAGGCCAGGAAAATTTAGGAATCATGAATTCACTCTGTAATTATAACTGAATACAGGCTGACTATACTTGATACTTTTTACTTTTTTTTGTTTTGTTTTGTTTTTACTGAAATTGTGTACTTCTTTGGCCTGTACTTCCTCTTCTACTTTTCCTATTTCTTTTTGGAGTAAGAAGCTGATAAAACCCTCAATATATTCCAAAAACATTCAGGATATTGCTAAAGATCCTGTAAATATGCAAATAGTACCTGTTGGATGATTAGCTAATTGTAGAAAGGTGGCCAGTTACTGGGGACTAGATGAACACTCAGGCAAGGAATAACTTCTGGAAAGAAGTTTTACCTAATAAAGAATTAACTCTGTGAAGCTGAGGACCAGAACATTTAAGTTTTTGAATGTGTATCAGTCAGAATCCAAGCAGAGAACAGAATTAGTAGGAAACATATATTAACACATTTATTGCAAAGAATTGCCTTAAAATTCTAGTGCTAGCTAGACAAGTCTAAAATCCATAGGGCAGGCTATCAGGAAGGGCAGACTGGAACACTCAGGCATAGGTTAAAGCTGCTGTCCATGAGTAGAATTCCTACTTCTCTAGGAAAGCCTCAGTTCTGCTCTTAATCCATTTCAACTTAATGAATCAGGCCCATATGAATTATCAGGGATAATAATCTCCCTTACTTAAAGTCAACTAATTACAGACTTTAATCACATCTTTAAAATATCTTCTGAGCAAAACCTAGATTAGTGTTTGGTTGAATAATTGAGGACTGTAACCTAACCAATTTGACACCTAAAAGTACACGCAAATAATTCTCATCGGACTTTCTGGGATAGGAGAAGAGGAGAACTTTGGATTTAGTAAGGGCTAAGCATTAACACAAACTTTGTCTGCTATTACCTCTGGGATTCTGAATAAATTACAAAGCCTTTCTATGCTGATTCATTTCTAAAATTTACCAAAATGGAGATAGTATTATAGTTTAACCCATTTCTTGGCATATAGTCAGCATGAGTGCTCTCCTCTGAGGAGTCAAATCTTGTGGTTAGTACAGTGATGTTTCTAAATAATAGTGCTTTGTATAATTTTATATGAGTAAAAAAATAATAGCAAAAACAATGACACAGGAGTGGTAAAATATATTGACATCTCTATAAGGTATATTTTCGAGGTTGTTGGAATGAGGTCTAAATTTGAGTGTTGTCTGAATTAGGGAACCATTCTGACAACTTGGTAAATCACTTAGTCATTTTGAATCTCAGCTTTTCTCACATAGAATGGACAGATAACTACTTGCTCTACTTACTTTATAGGTTAATTATAAAGAACAAATAAAAATATATATAGAAGAAGTCTGTAAACAACTGTCATATTCACAAGTTTTTCATCTTGGGAATTTGAAATTATTATAAAATAAATTTTATTTACTTTTTTTTAACAAATAATCTTGGTAAACTAAGAATCTTCTAAGTATTAATTTATTTTAAAATTATGTGTCTAATATAAAAAAATTGTGTGTCTAAATATATTACATATATAAATATTACGAGTGCTATGATTTCTGATTTGTTCATTGGTGAGTGCTGTGAATTGTCTAAGACTAATGATGCACAGACCTGTCCCCTGGGGCAAATAATACATTACATGTTAATAAAAAGCAACCAAACAAACAAAATAACCCCCCCCCAAAAAAAATAGGAGGGGGAAGTAATAGTTGGAAGACGCATGTCTTAAAGATCATTCTAATTAGCATTAAGTACATTTTAAAAATTTAATTATTTTATTTTATTATGGTTACATTAGTCACCATACAGTACATCATTAGTTTTTGATGTAGTGTTCTGTGATTCATTATTTGCATATAACACCTAGAGCTCCATGTAATACATACCCTCTTTAATACCCATCACTGGGCTAGGATTAAGTACACTTCAGGTAATGTTAAAAACTCTTGTTCATTTGACTAAATTTAATATTAAATAAGTTAAATGAAAAGTTTTAGCTCCTTCACAGATAGAATTTTTTCTTTAACTGAAAACACCATTTGTGCTTTATTTAATCAGAATGTTTTGTATCTAAAACATTACTTTTTATTTACTGACTTGTCATTTATTTGTAATCTGGGGCCACTTATATTCAGCTGCACCTGTGAGGTTGTCTAGCACAGAATGGATATGTGGGTTTTCAGGGATCAATACATATACAAGCACACATACTCATTTATAACTAGTTCCCCTTGTTGCCATTAGTTGATAGTAGATAACACCTCAGAGCAGAATAATTGCAGTTGATATGACAGAAGGCACTTTGGATGGCAGGGCAAATTTTAGAGATATTTACCTATGTTGGATTGAAGATCAGTGAATTGGATTAATTAATTTCTCAATTGAAGATGTTAAACAACTTGGGTGCCTGGGTGGCTCAGTTGGTTAAATGCCTGCCTTTGGCTCGAGTCATGATCCTGGAGTCCTGGGATGGAGTCCCACATGGGGCTCCCAACTCCCTGGGCAGTCTGCTTCTCCCTCTGACCTCCCCTCTCATGCTCTCTCTCACTCTATCTCTCTTTCTCCTAAATAAATAAATAAAATCTTAAAAAAGAAAAGATGTTAAACAACTTAACAAGAAAACCCTTGATCTAGTCTAGAGCGGGAGAAATTAAAAGATGTTTTAAAGTATATTAATCCTTTTATGTATTTGCATCATTCGGATTACTAAGCAGACTCACAGACACATTTAGATCACAGATTTGACTTAATTACCTTCAGCATATGTGGACATTGTCCTAATATAAGTACTCAAAATGTGAATTTTAGAAAATTTTATATCAAGGAGAGTCTTTCCATTTTTAACCACTCAGTTAATTGACTGGTGAATTGGCTAGACCTTTTCCAATCCAGTACCAATCAGTCTGGAATAAGAAACCCTCATTATAATGTACCAATGCTTAGGTATGTAACAAAGGAAGTACAAAAATATCTGTGAATGTAGGTAGGAGATACATATAAATGCAATGTACATTTTTTCAACTTCTCTGAACATTCAAAAATTTTCATAAAATTATTTAATTAGGTATTATTTCTTATAAATCCTATGTAGTATTAAAGCAATAGATAGCCTCTCCACAAACTCCATATTTCTATATCCTAATACCTCTATAAATCTTAGCTAAAAAATACATATAATTGTTTAATTCTTATGTCTAGTTTTTGTCACTTTGTCCAAGGAGTGTATATTGCTAAAAATAATTTTTAACCAGGTCTAAAATGGTATATCCTTGCATATACATAAATCAAAACAAAGAAATCATTATTGGGCTGTTTGGGAAGAGGTATATGTTTTATGTTACCAATTATGAGTTGGTTAATCTTCAAGCAGAATGTATTACTCACAAATTAGTGACACAAGATGGGTCTCCCCCTCCCTTCCATTTAGTTGCATATTGGCTGACATTTCAGTTGAGTTCTATATTTATGTTCCTTTTTTATTTTAATTTTTTTTGCCATATAATATTTTAAGTTTAATCAAAAGTCAACTTAGAAAGGCCATTCTGCCTTAGGGATATTTTTCCATTAAGTATTATGACATATTGGTGGCCCTGAGGGATTATTGGTTTTTGAAGAAATATTAACAGCTGGAAATTTGCATTTTAATATAGTTCTCCTCAGCTACTCAAGCAATTTTATTTTTAAGACCTGTGATATGTTTCAAAGCTTTAGTTCTAAAGCAATCTTGTCAAGTAGAGCTAATTTTTATAATAATTTTATTACAAATAACTAAGTCTCTAATAGTTTTTTTTTTCTTTCACCTGAAAATTTTAGTTTGAGGTGTCAGGGAAATCAACACCCAAATTTTATATCTGCACTAAAACCAGACTTGATAATTGGAACAAGTGAGGAAGAATTCTTTTTAAGTCTCTACTTTGAAAAATTGAGGAATAAGAAAATAGCACATCTAATTAGGTTTCTCTGATTAGTAGTTAAAAATGAAATTGATGCAAAGCAACCCTTCACAACAATTGTTTCAGTCTGTCTAGGTAGTTGTCTCTTAGGGAATGATTCCTGGGAAAGCAGAAGATGCTGTGAAATGAGAGTGGAATCCTTTCCTCTTGATCCTCGTATTAAATACAGACTCAGAATTGCTATTGAAATTAATTGAGGATTTTGAGTCAGGATCAAGCAACTTATCACTTAAAATGATGACAGTGAATAGAACTGAATGGTAGCCTTTATAATTACAGATGGATTTCTCTTCTAAAAATGACTAAGTGGCTAAATACCTTAAGATGGTGTAATAGGGAACATCAGTTTTCCCCTTTCATTTTCAGTCTGAAATGAAAATGTAATTTTTAAAAAGATTTATTTATTTATTTGAGATAGATTTGCAGGGGGACAGAGGGAGAGAGAGAATCCTGAAGCAGACTCTGTACTGAGCACGGAGCTCAATGGGGTGGGGCAGATTGATCTCAGGACCCTGAGGCCATGACCTGAACTAAAATCAAGAGTTGGGTGCTTAACTGACTGAGCCTCCCAGACACCCCTGAAAATTCAATTTGTTAGTCACATCTAGATATCTGAAATGACAGGATCACAGCACAGACAATTGCTCATTGGTTAATGACCAAATCAAATAACCATGGTTTCATGGTGTTCACATATTATAGTATATACAATGACATTCTGGGAGAATAGAAGATTGCAGAAGCAAAAGTAAGAAAAGGGCACCTGAACTTCTGGAAAATGGATGTCTGCACTTCTTATAGTATTAAATCAGCATTATTACTGATATGTAAGTTTTCAAAAAAATTCTTAGTTGGTAAATGTTGTCACCGAATACATCAGCAAATTCTAATCATACAGCTTTTTTTTTTTAAGATTTTATTTATTTATTTGACAGAGAGAAATCACAAGTAAGCAGAGAGGCAGGCAGAGAGAGAGGAGGAAGCAGGCTCCCTGCTGAGCAGAAAGCCCGATGTGGGGCTCGAACCCAGGACCTGGGATCATGACCTGAGCCGAAGGCAGCGGCTTAACCCACTGAGCCACCCAGGCGCCCCATACAGCTTTTTTTTTTAAAGTTCACCCATATTTGATCATTTCTTAAATATTTAATTCTATTTCAATATAGGAAAAAAAAATAAGTATAAATTAGCCATGGCAAACTAAGAGGTATTCTTCTTTGGGTAACATTATTTTGTAGCTTGTTTAAACTTTCACGGATCTGTTATAACCATAAAGCAAATGGGTAGGAAGGTATTTTAAGTGCTATCGTAGTCTTTCACTAGGTGATATTAAAAAACAATATAACAAAAGAGCTTAGAATCCTATTAAAAAACACAACGTAATTGAAATAGATCACTCTTTCCTGGAGATAGGATAATAATTACTTTACCAACATAATTCAAGCTAGAATGACTTTTTAAGTCTAAATTATATGACTACCTTCCTCTATCACTTGCACTCTATTGCTTAGAGAATCTGATCCAGTGATGACTATGGGATGATAGAATTTTGCTGGATAGTGTCAAATATAAAAACAGAAGTCAGTCTGCGACAAAAATTTTTTTGGCTCATGAGATATTTGCTTACAATATTTGACTTTTAGGACACCACATAATCTGTGGTGTTATACATTGTATTATGACTTTGAGTATCTTAATAGAATTTTAGTGTATTAGAAAAAGCGTGTGCCTTGAAATTATATATAAATAGGTTTATATTCTGTTTATATCACTGTAACTGTAATATGGATAAGTAATTTATAAGCCTCAATTTACTCATCTCTAAAATGGTGATTACTCCTGCTCTTCTCTTAAGGGGTAAATCAAGACAGGATTGAGCAAGATAAAGACAATGTAACTCTTTGTAATTTAGTACAGAAAATATGCTCCAGTATATACTGGCAAATACTGGTTGTCCATCTTCCTTTGCTTCTAGGAAGTTATTTTTATCTTTTTCACAGTTCCTCAAAGGCAAAGCACATTTGTACAATACTGATTTAGTTGTGAAAATGCTTGGGCGAAAGGGTCTGAGTCTCTATTAGGAGACAAGCACTGTTGGTTCTAAGGAAATTGCAGGAATAAGAAAAAAACAGAGCTCTAACAGTGCTTTTTAATGTAAACTCCTGCAATTTTTCTGACTTCCCCTCTGCTCTGGGTCCAAGCAATACCAGCACAGAACAATCTCATCAACCCATGAGTTTCTCACAGGTTTGTTTATGTGCTGTTTCTTTTCTTTTGTTCTTCTGGGGTTGATCTTGGGGGGAAAGGGAACCAGAAGTCTTGATAGGGCTGGTTCAGCATTTGATAAGAAAAGAAACAAGAACAAAACCATATGGGTACTTGTGTTAGGCACTATGCTAGGTGCTGGGTTCAACTGGTGGACAAAACATGTAAGACTCTTGCATCTTAGGATTTACATCTCATTGGAGAGACAGGTTTTAAACAAATATGCAAACAAAACATTATTTCGATGAGAAGAAAACATGTTCTTTGAGAGAGGAAGTGATAATTGAGTTTCAAATTGAGAGATCAAAAGAGCCAGGTAAAATGGATTTTGTGGTTGTGACTTGAACTGGTAGTATGGGAAAACATTCCAGATGAAGGGCAAAAGCATGTGTGAAGACTCACTGGTGGGCAAGACCTTGGTTTATTCAAAGAACAGAATGAGAGTCGTTGAGGCTAAAACCTAAAACATACATATAACCCATGAGAGCACAGACTCAGCTGTCTTCTTCACTCTTATACCCCAGTGCTGTGAATATCACTTGACACATAAATGTGCTTCCAGAGTTATTTGTTGAATAAATGAATTCATATTTAGTGACCTAATAGATGACCGTTTTTGGCAAGCTCTTGTTTCAGGTTTTACAGTTCAGTTTCAGCCCTAAATTCTTGAAGTATTTAAAGCTATTTTTAGGTATTTTAACACATATCTTGTTTGGTATTCATTACTCTCTGGATGTATAGTGTGGGTGTGTGTATACTTCTCACAGTTTGGGGAATTGTACCCTCTAGTTGTATGTTAGGACAAGCATATTATCCATGTACATATGTCTAGAAGTTTCAATATAAAGTATTTTAAAGAGTCACAAATAGCTTTTTAAAAAAATGTGTCCAAGTAAGATGTCTGATAAATAGTAAAACCAGAACATTGACTTCCATTCGGTAAGCAGTAATGAGAATACTAGTTGGATGTCAGGCCGAACTGAGGCTGGTCTCTGCTTTGCCAATAGTAGTTGGGTGTGCCTAAGCAAACTGCTTAATCCTTTCTGTGCCTCAGCTCTTTCACCTACGAAATAAATCTAAATGTAATAAAATGGTGAATGAATTCATTCTGAGGCGTGTGAACCGTGGCCAGTAAGGAAGGTCACAGAAGAGCCCAGATAAATGTAACAAAGTCTTTCCCCAAGAGTCATAACCAGGCAAATGCTTAGGAAGTGCCTACACAGTCTTATTTTAATCCAGGGAGTATGTATGTGATTTTTGCATGTATATTAAAGTATAAGTGTTGCTACAGGTACATGTAATGTGACAACAGAGATAGGAGAAGAAAAATGTCTACAAACAAATATAAGGCCTCAGAAAATAGAATAGTCTGGGGTACATAAAGTAGTGACAGGAAATGGCCCATAAATCTACATAGGGTCGCAGGATGGTCCTATATAACAACAAAATAAAATGGATACATGTTATGAAAACTTCAGTCATTCAAGGGTTATTCCATTTAAAAATCTAAAGACTTTCTGCCTTTCAGAAGTTCTCGGTGTAGTGGGGGAAAGAAATATTTAAGAAATATGTTTAGGAAGGTGAGAGGTTTGTGTGTTCATATGATCCAAGGAAAAGAGGAAAAAGTACTTCGTCTTGCTTAGAGAAATCATGCAAGGCTTTTAAGGCAGGTAACATCCATGGATATGTTTTGATCAGAGAGGCTGCTGAGAGATCATCCTTGGTATACCTGACAGCCTCCCTGATTGTGAATTATTTATCCAGCTAAGCCATTTAAGTATGGCCTAAAATTTTCTTAGTCTTTATATATCCCACTGAATCATTTCAGTCTCTAAAATCCTATTGAGTAGTAAAATATTTGCAAAACATGGTTGGGATCTTTGCACTAAAACTCATTTATGAAAGCAAAATATGTCATTATAGACTTACTTTTCTGTGTTTCTTATATCTTTCTTATTTGCTTTTCAGTGACCTCAACCCATTTATTTTATTATTGGGAAAAACAAGTTGCTGTCGATAAGAAGATCAAAAGAAAACTGTCATATGCATTCTTGTTTGCTCTCTGAATTTTTGGGTTAAAGATAAAATGAGATAGAGGGGGTATCAAAATACTAGCCCCTTTTTTAAATTGATATAAAAGTATTAGACCTGATTGCAGAAGGAATGTTATTTTACATGTCAAAGCCCTTTCTAGAAAATGAGCCAGTAGGATTTGCCATATCCAAGATATATCGCTAGTTCAGTATTTATTAAACAGCCATCTCCAAGGTAACAGATTTGTAGGAAGAAGTGGAGGAGGTGAACTTGAGACAATGAGACAAGGCTTATGGGAAGAAGTAAAAGAAAAAGAAACACCTGAAACTCATAAATGGTGAAGGAAAATGAACCATATATATGACTTAATATAATATAGTCTTTTTAATAATGGCCCATATAATATAGTTCTTATATTGTACCTTGTGAGCCAGGAACTCATAGGTATTAACTAGTATACTGGTTCTAGAAACCACTTAGTGAAAGTAAAAACTGCTGAAGTTTAATTTTTTTTTATATAACAATATTACCGTATTTATTTGTAGTTTGAATTTGTAGGTTAAGATTTTTTTCTGTGTATAAAACACTTTCACATGTTATTTCCATTTTAACTCCAACAATCTTGTAGAATAAAATTTAGACTCCCTTTATGGTTGAGGACACCGACTCTTAGAAAAAGTTAAGTATTTTGTTGTCATACAGGCCTTTGTTATACATGTATTTAGGGAATAGCTGTCATTGCTATAGTGATGAAAGTAGACATAATGTCCATATTTTTGCAGAGCATATATTTGAGTGTGTTTCTATGGTGGAGAGAGAAAAAAAAACACACATGAATAAATAGGATAATTACATGTAGTACAAAGTACTATGGAAGGAAGGAGATCTATGCCCACGTAAGTGGTCAGAGAAGTCATCTCTGAGGAAATGACATTTGAACTAGCAATTCTAATAAGGAAGGTCTGGGTGAAAATGTTTCAGGCGGAAATTTGTATCAGGAGATGTTGCAGCATTATTTTTATACCGAGTGATCACAACATAGAGAAAAGGCTCTGTTTGAGGTCTGTATAGCACATAACTACTTTGAATGTTTGGTGTAGACACTGCCTTTTAAAAATGTGTTTAGGGGCGCCTGGGTGGCTCAGTGGGTTAAGCCTCTGCCTTCGGCTCAGGTCATGATCTCAGGGTCCTGGGATCAAGCCCCACATCGGGCTCTCTGCTCAGCGGGGAGCCTGCTTCCCCCTGTCTCTCTGCCTGCCTCTTTGCCTAGTTGTGATCTCTCTCTCTCTCTCTGTCGAATAGATAAATAAAATCTTTAAAAAAAATGTGTTTATACTGTTATTTCCTATATTCATGCTCTTTAGTATTCAAGAGTGTCCTTGCAACTCTGGCAAGAATTCTAAGAGTAAGTTTAGGTCCAGGCTGTGCTTTCTTTCTTTAAAGAAATTCTTATATTCTCTGGCAGCTGTAATACACCATGAATATTAAATTAAAATCAATTGCACACTTACTTATCCTACTCTGGGGATAAAAAGCATAAGCTAACTTGGAATTAACTTCCACTTTAAAAACATGACTTCATTTCAAAAGCTTAGGGTACTATCTGAGAAAGTTTGATATCCTCATGTCTCTTTATTAGAAGTCTTATGTAGCTAGTTTGGGTAGAAATAGGAAAAAGGAATAGTATTAAAACGTACATCAAGCAGACATGAGATTAACTCAGTTTTTTTTTTTTTTTTCTGGACATTTAATACCTTTAGTGTGTGTAGGCATGGGATCTTCTCCAAACATGTGTGCTCTGTTATTCCTACTCATTAAGCAACCATGTTCTTAACTAGGGAGAATCTTAATACTCACCTATTTAATGCTCACCTCAAGGGTTGCCTGCTATAAGAGGCTGCACTTAGGATGTCCCAGAAGAGCCACATGTTGGAAGAAAAATAATTCCAGGGCTCTGGCTAGTGCTGAGCCCCAAGAGCTCAGGCTAACCACAGAGTGGTCAGGTCTGCCCTCAGATGTGAGCATAGAGAAATGCATCCCAGGTTATTTATGATAATGATGAAATGTTACTTGTGGGCTGCCTGGGTGGTTTAGTCAGCTGGGCATCAGCCTTTGGCTCTGGTCATGATCCCAAGTTCCTGGGATCAAGCCCCGCACTGGGCTCCCTGCTCCTCGAAGAGCCTGGTTTTCCCTCTCTCTTTGCTTTTCCCCCTGCTTGTGCACTCTCACTTGCTCTCTCTCAAATAAATAAATAAAATCTTAAAAAAATGTTACTAATAATGATATATCTATGATTGTATGAAATTTGGAGGTAAGGAGAACTATAATTCATGACTTAGGAAAGGGTCAACTGAAAAGAAAGAAATTCTATCAGCACCAAGGAAGTTGAGGCAGAGATAGTACATAACAGAGTAGTTAGCTATATGATTTTGTAGGTAAAAATAGATATTGGAGTTGAACATGTAAGTTAAGAGGTCTTAGCAAAGGTATGGATTTAAAGGCTACGGGATGATTGGTATTATTTAGGGAGATGGTATGAAGATGGGAAGGTATTGCAGAGTCATGTACTAATTCCAACATTTAAAGATAAAGTAGTGGAGATGTAAATCAGAGATGTTAAAAAAAAGACCAGGGCATTTTGGTGTTATGGAAGCCAAAGAGAAAGAGACTGTTTCAAGCAGTAGGAGTTCAGTTATGTTTCATCAGTGCTGAGGGACAGAAAAGATAAAGGGAGAAAAACCTTTATTAGGCTTAGCCAAAAAATAAAAACAACAACAACAACAACAACAACAAAACCCCACAAAAAAACAAAAAACAAAAACAAAAACAAAAAACTTTGATCTTCCCTAAAACAATTCTGGCACCCTGGTGGGGAGGAAGAAGCCTTAGTGAGGTAGATTTAGGTATGAATGGGAGGTGAAAAAAATGGTGACTGGCTGTATATTCAAGGTGTTTTTCCAGAAAGTTGGAAAGTTGGATTATGAATCTGAAGTGAAAATACTGGACAGTTGGGTGGGGACACAGGAGTCAATGAATATCTTATCTGGGAGATGGGAGGCAGTATAGAATTCAGAATGTTTTAATAGTGTTGGGCCAAATCCAGTAGAGGAAGAGAAAACATAGGAGGAGACAGGAGTAGGAGTCTAGGTGGAAGGACTGATATTTAATTTGAGGAGAACCACTTATTCCTGTTTCTAGTTGGATTGAAGGGAAAATATAGGTAGACATGCGAGAAGGGAAATGGCAGGAAGTTGATAACTTGCCCTTTTCTGAAATGTAACTGGTAGGAGAGGGGTGGAAAGCTATTAAGCACATGAAGCTATTTCAGATGTAGCATTTAAAGCCATCAGAATTCTACTCCAGTGGCTTCTCCCTATGGCTTCCATTTGAGCCTTACTTTGTCGTCCATTTAGTGACCATCAGGAGAGAAGGTAGTGATTCCAAGAGGACCACATCTAAACTACAGCAGACATTTTTTCCCTTCGTTGCCCATCTCTAGGGGATGGGTAAGGTTTTCAAGGCATTACAAATTGAGCCAATCATAAAAATGTGAAGGAAAAGGTCCTATCATACACAATACCATTTATGGATCAGGCATTTTCACTTTAGTTCTACACTTTTCTGTGGAGGAGGATTCTACTTTAATTTAGGAAATTGAGACATTAGAAACTAACTACAAGTCAAATAGATAGTAAACAGCAGAGTAGGATTACCCCCTTTTCATTTGGGAGAAGTATGATGATATAAATGAACCCAAATGCTTCTTCTCCCAAGTTATAGCAAATTGCATAATACTTCATAGCTCTGGAAATTCTAAGGGTTCTCTGTTAGATTTATTTGAAACATTATTTTTGTTGACAAATGATTTAAAAGTACCACCACACAGAGGATTGTGCTTGTATTTAGAACTTTTGTATTGTAATACATGTCCCTTCTTTACAAAAATTCAGTTAAGAATGTTTAAAAATCTAAGCACTAACAAGAATATATGAATAATAGATAAATGACAGATGAATCATGTTGCTATATCAATATTCAGACAATTATATATTTAAAACATTTTTTTCTGAAGTTATTAAGAATAATGATCAGGTATCTGCTCTTCCTCAAACTACTTGTAACTACAGTTCAATACCCACGTTAAGTGATTGAACTATCACAAGAAAGAATTATTGAATAGTTTTTTTTTTTAATACATAGGATCTAATTGTGTTGCCTGGCATTTAGTAAACAAGGACTTAATATAGGTTGGTTGAATAAATGAAAAAATAGAAATAAAATGTAGTGTTTTGGTTAACTCTTATTCCTAAATAATACCAATGGCATCTCTGGAAATGATGCTCAGTTAATGAGAAGTATACTTTTAAAGATTACTTCCATCCATGCTGGGTCATCATGTGGTCATAACTCTATCATTTACTTAATTTATATACCATTTAAGGACAGAATAAAGTTACTGTGGTTACAACTTAAATCAAATTGATAAAAGCCTTCCGAAATAGGCAAAGAGAAATCTACAAATGAGTGTACCATTTTTCATTTTTAACTTTAAATCAAATATGAATGATTCATAGCACTTCCATACCTATGACATTTTCATTATTAAAAGTTTATTTAATTATCAGTTTTACGCCTTTTTCTGTTAAGGAAATCATATTTTATATTGACCATTCTTTATGAATGGAGTTATCAATGTCATTCAACCTACTTGGAAGCCTGAGTATTGGTTCCATTATGTTGATGGAGTTTGCTATTGACAGGTTAAATAGAGTACATTTTCCCAGGGCTCTGGCAACTTTTCCACATATTCAATTGAGCTCTTTTGTGCTAGTAATTGAATATATATAAAATGGATTTCTTGTTGTTTCCCATTTATTTCTTTTAGGTTTTGGAGTGGTGATAAATTCAACAACAATACCCTCTCCTTACTGTTTTTTAGATTAATTTATTTTGCTCCTATTTCATTATAAATACATGACAAGAAGTGTAATAATCGTTGCTTGTAAATTAACAACTGGACACATAGACTAACCAGATTTGTTATTTTCTGTTAATGTGGGTTGTTTCCAGTTTGTCAAAGCACATTAAAAACATATTATGATATTATGTGAGCACTAAAATTAACATATTTTAATACACGCACCTATTTTTGTCTTCCATTCCAGATTGAAATCCATTACTAAGACTGATGTTTTATTCCTCTTGTGCTTGAAATTGAATTCTTCATCAGAAGAGATAGTAACTATTTATATGAGAAAATTACAATTCCCCCAAATAGAAGAGGATTTCCCCTCCTAGTTAAGTTGGTTTTCATGCTCAAATAATGTATTTTGCTTTGTCGTTAGCTCCAATTGTTTTTGAATTGGAAAACACTTACCATGTCATTGAATTATTATAAGTAACACAACAACGTGAAATCCTAAGGGTTCTTTGCTTAGTAACTTCTTGGCAGGAACTACTTTTTATTTGTCACATCTTCATCCTTGCTACTTTCTCTGGTAACTGGTAACTTGGCAAAGGGTTCTGTTATCAGTGAGTGGCTTTCTTAATATCCCTTAGAATTCATATCAGATTTCTATTTAGGAATTACCAGTACAACACATATTCTTTTTTTTTTTTTTTTAAGGACAACATGTGTTCTAATTATACTCTACTAGCTGCAGTAAAACTCACTATATTTCTATATATTTTCAAGGTAGATGCTGGTATATCCTTCTCTTGAGTGGAAAAAGTTGACAGAATGAAAATCAGATAGCAACCCTAGACTATAAATATTAACTTCTTTTGTAAGACACTTAAAAAAATCTAAATTGTACCAAGAGATTTTTAAAAAGGCTTATCTATTTATAACAGAATAATGGCATTTTTCTTTTTAATTTTAAACTTTTATTATAGATAATTTCTCACACTTATACACAGACACAGGGAGAATAGTACATTGAAGCTCTGTATTCATCATCTTCACAAACTCAAATTCCTGACATATAAGTGGCTGATCTAAATAAATTAATGACTAAGGATTCACAAGAAAAGTTTCCTGATAGTCTTTCTGTCTAAAAGAGTCAAAGGTGTTCTAGCCTTTTTCTCCTCAAATGATAAAGCACCCGATAGGAAAGTCTGAGATTGTATCAGGTTAGGGCAATACTGCAATTATATTAATACAATCACATCTTTATGGAACAGCACAATTTCTTTCTATGAAAAAGTTACAGAAAACAGATCAGACTTTGTTCTTACCCTCAGGAATCTTACCTAATTTTGAAGAAGAGAATTTAAAGAATTCTGTATGTATTAGTCCAAACTAGACTTTAGTTTCTATCTATAAATAAAGAAGAGCTATTAGCATATTAATTAATTAGGATCACATTTGCATTTTTATTGTCATGAAAAAATATGTGTTCTAAGTTAGATCTCCCTGTTATATTACTCTCATTACTGCCTCTCAGTAAGAGATAATCAGCTTGAAATTTATATGACTATGTGAATAATACTGGTTTACATTTGGCAGAAGAGACCCATTCTGATTAATATTTCAAAGCAAGACACTGCGTCAACACAATGGGGTTGTATTTAGATTATTAGAGAATTATGCTTTACAGTATAGCTCTTAATAAAAGAAACAATGATGAACTTTCCTTGTAACTCTTTTATGTATTCATACGTTGACCTGTGTTTGTTCTTTACCCAAGAAAATGATATGCACATACACCCTGTCTATAATAGCTCTGTGTACTTATGCTGAGAAAACAAAGGTGGTCTTAGAGCTAAACGTATGAATTAGTGCCTCTGGCTTGTGCTAACTAAAGAATATCTCACAACGTAAGTAAATTTCACAATTCAAAATAAGGAGTAGAATGAGCATATATGGTAATTAAGAAGGTGGTATAAGACTACTATACATAGGACAACAGGAAAATGTGCTCGGAAATGAGAAAGTAATGGACATTAAAGGAGATAGCGAAGAGTCTGGCAATGGAAGTGTGCTGAGATGTTTTGAGTAGTTGTATCCAGAGAGCACTAGAAGTCTAGAATTAAACTTGCCTAGTTTAACCAGGGAACATTTGGCAGCCTTGAAATAATAGTATAGATCCACTCCTTAAACATTAATTTAAAAAATGAGCAATAAGGGACACCTGGGTGGCTCAGTTGGTTGGACGACTGCCTTCGGCTCAGGTCATGATCCTGGAGTCCCGGGATCGAGTCCCGCATCGGGCTCCCGGCTCCACGGGGAGTCTGCTTCTCTCTGTGACCTTCTCCTCGCTCATGCTCTCTCTCACTGTCTCTCTTTCAAATAAATAAATAAAATCTAAAAAAAAAAAAGAGCAATAAGTTATAGTAAAATGGCTCCTTTCTTTTGTGTTTTTTATAGCTGAACTTCCCTATCTATGATGAACTTACTGGAAATAAAACAATAGTGTAGATAGGCCATATTTTTTCTGATCAATACATATTTAATAATTATACCCTCTTAATTTTCCAATAAAAATGTGTCCTTTCACAACAACTAATTAAGAATTATAAATTTTGGCCATTTGATAACAAATTCATATCTCATTTGCTTCACAGATTAAAAGTAGGCATTTTATTGATCTGATCCTTTTATTATCTAAGAAAAAAAAACTTGAGTTTAGCATATCATCTGGTGGATAAATACTTGTTGAACTGAAATATTCAGAAAAAAAGCAGGGCTGGTTTGGTGGTGAAATTAAGCTCCCAGAAGGCATTTGAGTCCATTATTTTGAGGAAGATCCTCTCTGTTACAGTAAATATCAAGATACATTTGCTTATTCAGCAGAGTGTACAATGTTAACCAACTGTTTTGCTTCAATACACTTATTCTGATTAAAGCTCCAATTATTGTAGTGATCTGTATTTTGATTAATGTTGCTGTTTCTATTTGATGGCTTTGCCTCAAGGTTATAACTGTTTTGTGAAACATAATACAGTTTAAGCTTGTTAGATTGATCAATTCTCATATCAGATAGTCATAAACACTTACAAACATCTTTTAATCTAAAAGTTACATAATAATATCTTTCAGAAGCTCTGTAGTGCAACTCATACTAACCAGCCATCCATGTGTCTAAAATTCTTTATTTTTATAAATCTATTTGAATATGAAAAATGATACAGAAGCATATAGGATGTTGAAAAATTACGTAGTGTATGGATTAGTGTGTTACTGAATTCTGTATGAGGCCTTATATGGTTTTTAAGAAGACAAGAGGTACTGCATAATAAACATCCTCAAAATATTATTTGGGGTACCATGTGTTGTGTATAATACATGACTTGGGGTTCAAAGATAAATATCAAGACGATCAAATGCACACAACTAAAGGTCATTTGAACTCTCTATGTATTTTTAGAGTTAGTGTTTCTTTGAACCTGGGGGAAGACTAATGTTTGGAGAGGTACATTTTAGTGTCCAGGCAGCTAGCTAGATTTCTCCTGGATGATTTCATTTGGCTCATGGCTGAGGAAGATGTCAGAAATCCAAAGGGGAGCTTTGAGCACTATTGATACTGGCTTACATAAATCAGTATAAATACCTTGTAATTAATGTAAAAATTGACTGATAAAAACAAGAATACAGCCAAATATAAATGATCAGCTACTCTGGCCTAGAAACTGTCAGTATATGCAGTACTTATTGTAGCATATTAATCAGGTAAGTCAGATTGCCAATAAATAAAGCATTACCATATTTCACGAAGGATATAAAAGATGGTTCTAAGACTTTACACCCTCCAGAAAGGAAAATCAGGCAAAAATTTAATACATGGGATGTACAACACTCTGTTGACATGGGGAATGAGTATCATTATTATTATTTGTCAGTGTCCCATGGTTTAACTGCTAGTCTGTGTAATAAAGCAAAGAAAAATAGACTCTTTTGGAAAATCCACATGACTTTTAGAATGGGATTCATGTTCATTTTGTTGATTCTGAGTACTACTGGCTACTCCTCATATAGGTGATTTTGAAAATTTCAGGGCTGAGCAACACAAAAGAATTCAGTAGGGGCCCCATAGTGATTATGGCCCCATGATCTCTCCAAGACACAAAAGGATACTCTTCAGAGAAAGAGAAGTGGATATACTATGTAGATGTACTACAGTGAGGAGAATCTTGGAACTCCATATTTGATAACTATTCCTTTTGTGTAAAATGGAAAGAAGTACCCCAGTTAGAAAAAAATTAATGATTTATTCTCATAATGTCCAAAAGTAGGGAATATAACAAAACAGTAGACATATTATAGTACTTTTCTTAATTCTTACACCATTTGAACTATCTATGGCTTTTTCTTGAGATGATTCACATGTAATAATATGGTATGTTAAAGGTAAGGAGACACAGGCCACATTAAGTATAAGTATTATTATTTTGTCACTCATTACTTGTATAAATTATGCATATTTCTTTTCATATTTATGAACACATATTGTATGTAGTTACAGTGCCTTAAAGTTAATAATCCTTAAATGCTGATAATGTCTAAAGCAATTATAAAAATTCAGAAACTTTTTTTGAAGTAATTTTGTTTCTAACTATTTCCAAAATGAAGTACTGTTTTAATTTAAATGAGTATATTTTAATGTTTTAAGTTAAAGTATAATTTAATATATTTCACATCAGAATGTGTGATTCATTAAATATTTTTAGGAGCAGTCAGAGCCTTGGCCTGAATCTTGAATTCTAATCTTAAAGAGACTATTACCTTGTTGGATGACCATTACAAATGATTTCAAATATTAACTAAATTATTTGGGGAACAATAATTCTTGCTTCTCTTTCCTGCATCAGTATTTTTTTCCATCAAAAGGATTACTTACATTAGTAATGACATATTCTGTTATTTCTCCTGTCATAAACAATAAAATCGCAATAATCTTTTTCAGATTGTACTTTTCCTTCTAACTGCTGCTCCATTATAATACCTCCCTTAATTGAAAAAGTCCTCTTATGATTTACCTATGTTTGTGCTCTTCAGTTCTTTTCTTCCTATTCATTCTTTTTCCTTTTAAGATTTATACGCTCATTTTAGAGAGCGAGAAGTGGGGGTGGCAGAGGGAGAGGAAGAAGATCTCAAGCAAACTCCCACCAAGCTCAGAGCCCTATATAGGGCTCAATCTCATGACCCCGAGACCATGAACTGAGCCAAAAATCTAGAGTTGATGCTTAACTGACTGAGCCACCCAGGCTCATATTCATATTCATTCTTAAACTTGTGTATGTCTGCCTTTCTCTCCATGCAGTCATGGAAACTACTACTGTCAAGGTTACAATGACTCGCATTGTAAAATAGAATGGATTCGCAGTTCGTATTTTACTTGATCTATCAGTTACATTTGACATGACTGATAATTCATTTGCCCTTGAAACAGTTCCTCTGCTTGGATTTCTGTTTCTTGGTTTTTCTTCTATCTTGTTACCACATTTTCCTCAATATTTCATTGCTTAGTATTCCTTTTCTCTTCAACCCCTAGATATTGAAGAGCACAGGCCCAATTTTTGGACCTCTTTTCTTATGACACACCCTGTATTTCTTTTAGATTCATAGCTTTAAATACCATGGTATTAGTGAAAGTCAAATCAGGTTACAGAACATGGTAATTTGAAAAGGGAAATGTTAATATAAATATTCTGCATAACAAGATTGCCTGCTAAGGGGAAAAGAACTCTAAAGCATTTAGGAATGCAAATACAAGGAATAGCAACTATTTCTAGGGCTAAGATAGAACACCCACAACAGAAACAAATGTGGAAAAGACATTATCCCATGGATGATGTCTAGTTTTTATTGAAGAGATAATGGTCATGGCCAGTGGATGATTGACAAGTCACTGAGATATTGCACCATGGAACTCTCAGAGAAACTGCCTGTAGGGATGATGCTCTGAGAAGCCAAATCCTGGGGTTCCAGGAAAGCTTTCCATAGAGACATGCCATATGCCTCTGATTGCCTCACTATGCCAAAAGGAGCACATTCTCAGGAAGAACAGAGACTTTCCTCCTCTAGAACTTGCTGAAGAAGCATTTCCCAGTACCAGCCAGTAAGGGATAAACATGCTAGTATCACAAGTAGGATAAAAAACAATGGATATAAAGGCAAGAGATAATAGATTCACTAACTGATGTAACTATTCCTATGCTGTTGACTCATATATATGTATATATATATATATATATACCCACATTTATATATTTAAGTAATAAATATATAGATACTTATAGTTATGTATATATTTGCCATATTCATTTCATATTGATATATTTATTATGTATCTCTCATATCCATAAAATAAACAAGTGTGTGTGTATCCTTGTCTTCTCCCTATGTTCCAGGCTATTATATCCAATTTCCTGTTTGACATCTTCATTTGAATGTTTAATTGATATTTCAAATATAGCATGAATCTTGGATCTTTCCCTTAAAACTGCTTCCTATCTTAACAAATGACAGCTCCATCATCCCAATTACTGAGTTCAAGAACTTTGGAATCATTCTTAAATACTCTACTTCTCACTTTTAAAATCCAGTGTGTTAATATATCCTATTGACTTTATATTTAGACATTTCCAGATTTCACCACATCTTACTATAATCAATACTGCTACCAGCATGGATACCATGAGCTTTATCTTGCCATCCATACTTGTTTCTCAGTTTCTGTCTTGCTTCTCTAACATCTATTTCCAACACAGTAGCTACAGTGAATCTTTTAAAAATAAGTCAGGCCATGACATTTCCCTGTTCAAAGCCCTTCAGTATCTTTCTGAAAGAGCTAATATCTTTAAAATAGTCTATAAGACCAACAAAATCATTTCACTAGAGGCACAATGATTTTTTTTTTTTTTTACTCTCCCTTGAACATTCCGAACATGCAGCCACCCCAGGACTTTTGCACTTGTTCCCTGTGTAGTAGTATTTGATTAAATATCACTGTCTCTGGCCATCTTAAATAAAATCTTAGCCTGCCTCATGAACCCTGCATCTTCCTCCCCTTTACTATCTTAGCTTTTGCTGTATGAATTATCATTATCCAAAATACTATAATTTCTTTATTTATTTTACTTATTTTCTATTCCTGATGTTGAAATTCACATTCCAGGAAGGCAAACTTTTTTTTATTTGTATTGTTCATTGTTATGTGGTCAATGCCTATCCTAAAGGAAACATGCAAGACATATTTGTTGCATTAATGATGACAAAACAGATGAGTTAACAAATAGATTATTTGATAAAATGTTAGGAATACAATGATATCATTTATGTTATATTCAAAGGAATATTTAAGTTTCAGAAAAAGTGCTAATTTAAAATTGTTTTAGGGGCACCTGGGTGGCTCAGTGGGTTAAAGCCTCTGCCTTCGGCTCGGGTCGTGGTCTCAGGGTCCTGGGATCGAGCCCCATGTTGGGCTTTCTGCTTGGCGGGGAGCCTGCTTCCCTTCTTCTCTCTCTGCCTGCCTCTCTGCCTACTTGTGGTCTCTGTCTGTCAAATAAATAAATAAAAAAAAATCTTAAAAATATTGTTTAAAAATTTTCCTCTCATGAAATGAAGCTAATATTTTGTTGTGCTTAAATATATTTCCTCTCTTCCTCCTTCCACCCAATATAAGTACATACAGGGAGAATTCTTCTTTTTTGATGCTGTGTATAATTGTAATGTATGACTTTTTCCAGAATAAAACTGTTTTTCTTTTTCTCTGCTCTGGCTAGGATTGATGTCAAATAAATCATACTCTTGAATAAATAGATGTTTTAAAGTACAGAAACAACTATTGTACATATCTTTAATAATTTTTTAAAAATAGAACTGTGTTGTAGGTATAAATACACCATGTTCATTGCATTGATTATGGGAAGTGGTTAAATACACTTGTTATAAAGTATGCATAAAGAACATAAATATATTATTGTTTCATATATTACATAATAAGTATTAAACTTTTAATTTATCATAATTCTGTTCACTTTTACTTTTAATAGAATATTTGAGATGCCACAAGTCTTTTTAAATGCCACAAAAATTAGAGCCACTATGTCTTTCCCTTTTGAGATGTTTCTTCAGAGAAAGCTAAGGGATTCTAGTCATTCCACTGACCATACACTCATATTAATTATATGACATACAAAAATTGTAATTGGTAATGATTTATTTTTCTACTGTGAATAATTTTAGAAAGTAAAATCTAAAGCATCATTTAGCTCTGTGTCTTCTACCTCCTGAGATGACACACCATAATACAGGTGTGTCTGTTCACCAGCAATACCACAGAGAACCCATAGTTCTGTTAAATTACTCTTAGCTTTTACTGAGTTGGTACAACAGGAGCATTTCACATGTCATTGGAAAGCCAGGGAAACTATTTCCAGATCATTACCACAAACTGAAGGTTTGCTTATAGGATTGCTTGCTTAGCATTCATGTTACCTTCTTTGAGAGGACTTCACTGACCACTTTATTATCAATCTTACCAAAGCATGCTTGATTAACCACCTTTCTGTGTTAACATAACACTGTATGTAGTCCTCTATGGACACTTTTTATATCTTATATTAATTGTAGCATAATCTCTGGCAAATGGATACATAAACATTCTCACTGATTATATATTAATATGAATACACATATGACTATATATATATATATATATATATGAATTAATGTGCATATTATTGAAATAAAAATTTTTGTTTCTGTGTTTTAAAATATTTCCCTAAAATATCTTAAGCATTTAAAGGAAATGATAGTCATAATGAGTAAATATATAGATCCAGTCAGAGAAATAGAAACTATAAACATGGAAATTTTAAAACTAAAATTTCTAAAATATAAGGTTCAACAGATAGACTTAACAGTGAATTTAAGATTATAGTGAATAAGAGGACAGATTGATGTAAATATACAATCAGAAAAAGGTAAACATAAAAGAATGAAATTTAAAAAGAAAGAACAGTATTCCAGTGACCTATGAGATATTACCAGCCAATACAAAATGTGTATAATTGGAGTTCTAGGCAGATAAGAGGGGGTATAATAAGGTACAACATTTTTGGAAGAAATAATGGTTGAAAGTTTCCAAAATTTAGTGAAAAACATCAAGATACAGATCCAAGGATATTAGCAAAGAGCAAGCATGATGAATACAAAGGAAAAAAAAAACTAGGATTCTGTATTCAGCAAAAATGATCTTCAAAACTATAGGTAAAATAAAAACTATTTCAGAAAAACAAAAACCAAGAGCGTTTTTCATCAGCCAGCCTGCAGTATAAGAAATCCTGAAAGAGGGGCGCCTGGGTGGCTCAGTGGGTTAAGCCACTGCCTTCGGCTCAGGTCATGATCTCAGGGTCCTGGGATCGAGTCCCTCATTGGGCTCTCTGCTCAGCAGGGAGCCTGCTTCCCTCTCTCTCTCTCTCTCTCTCTGCCTGCCTCTCTGTCTACTTGTGATCTCTCTCTGTCAAATAAATAAATAAAATCTTAAAAAAAAAAAAAAAGAAATCCTGAAAGAAGTCCTCTAGGTAGAAGGGAAGTGACACCAGATAATAATTTAGATTTACAGAAAGGTATGAGGCTACCATAATTGGTAAATATATGAGTAAATATGAGAGAGTATCTTTTTCTGTTCTCTTATTTAAAAGAAATTAAGTAAAAAAATGATGACTTTTTATGCTTATAATGTATATATAAACTAAATGATTTAGTAGCACAAGGAATGGTGTAAATAAATTTACATTGTTTCAAAGTTTTTACATTTTGTGTGAAATGATACAAGAATAATTCTAAGTATCTGTGATAATTTGAAGATGCATATTTAACCCTTAGCTCTAAATGATAGAAAGAGGTATGGAGAAAAAGCTAATAGAGCAATTTAAATAGAAAGTCAGAAGATACTCAATCCAAAAGAAATCAGGAAAGGAGAAACAAATTAAAAAAAAACAGGTGGTATAATTATAAGAAAAATAACAAAATGGTGAACCCCTAAATGTAACCACATTAATAATTATATGGAGTATCAATGGACTAAGTAAATACTTAAAAAACAAAGATTGTTGGACTAGATCTGAAGCTGGCAAACTTTGGCCCATGGGTTAGCCATCTATTTTGGTAAAGTTTTACTGGAATGCTACTATATCATTAACTTACATATTATCTTTGGCTGTTTTTGTGTTATAATAGCAAAATTGAGTTTATTTGTAGTTGATGACTCATAAGAAGCATAAAATATTAGATATGCGACACTTTAAGAAGACATTTGACAATCCATGGACTAGAAACAATACTGCTTGGCCTTCTCTATAAACTTGAACATAAATCTACCCCGTGTATCTGAATTATTTACTCAAGAGCAATAAAAACTTGTATCCACAAAAGAGTTGTACACAAATATCCATAGCAGTGTTATCCGGAGTAGTCTCAAACTGCAAACACATCAAGTGTCCATCAACTACAGAATGGAGAAGCAAATTATGTTATATAATGAAATGCTATTCATGATGAAAAGAAGGATGCAGTCACCCACAGTTCAATTTCAGAAACCCTGTGTTGAATAAGAGAAGCCACAGGGGGAAATAGTACATACTGAATGAATCCGTTTATCTGAAGTTGAAAAACAGGCAAGACTAATCTGTGTCTTACACAATCAGAGCAGTGGTTATTTTTTCTGTGATTGGGAATTTGTTGGAATGAAGTGCAAGAGAATTTTCTGTGGTAATGGAAATATTATGTATTTTAATTAGGTGGTGCTTATAACAGTTATGCATGTAATAAAACTCAAGAGGTTCTATACTTTAGATCGACACTTTGAGCGTAAATGTTTCTCAATCAAAAAAAAAAAAAGGAAAGAAAAAAGAAAAACACACCCCTAAAATAGCAGAAGGAAAATATTTTATTCCTAAAATTCTAAATGCATATTACTTTTGACCATGAAATATTTTTTTTTGTTCAGTAAAATGTTAATCTTGTTTTGAATACTAGTCTAAAAGATGATGAATTGTCCTTCAGCAAATGACCTAAATTACTGTTTTTACCTTATTTTTAGAAGGTAATTTGCTGTTAATAGGTTTATTTACTGACTTCCTAATAATGTAGATTGAGTGAGCAAGGCTGGTATATCCCACTCATCTGTTGGCCTGTTGCATTGATTGCAGTGTGTTTTGTTTTGTTTTGTTCTTCAATATACACAAACTACAAGACTTTCAGGATATACATCGATTCCATTACTAAGCATGTATTTGATCTTTGTCTCCAAATTTCTACAATAACCTTGGAAAATGTTTTTAAAATTTGAACATTTGTAAGTAATTGTAGGATGCTATGAACTTTATAGAATTTAATGATATCTATAATAATAAGTTTCTAATAAGACTTATAACATTAAATTATAACAGTGATGTACTGTGAAAAAAACAATAATTACTATTATAATAGAGGGTTGAGGAATTGTTTGAATTAAATCAATGAGAAAAGTTAAAAAAAAATCTGTAAAAGTATCTGTGAGAGACAGAAAAAAAGATCGTGTATTCAGATACGAAGGTAATTTCTTTGTATTAAGGACTTACCAAAAGCCAGGATTGGCAAAACTTCAAATAAAATGTAGCCATGCCATGAAAGAGGGATTTGTGAAATTTCTGGATTATGTGAAAATGACTCCTGTAAATCTCACTATCCAATTTACAGTATACTGAATTTTTCTTTCTACCAGAGATGGTAAGTGGATGATATGGGCCATATGTATAGGAGGGTACATGCAAACAGCCATTTGCC
Source organism: Lutra lutra (assembly GCF_902655055.1). Classification (NCBI taxonomy): domain Eukaryota; kingdom Metazoa; phylum Chordata; class Mammalia; order Carnivora; family Mustelidae; genus Lutra; species Lutra lutra. Next base: position 42,849,546 of record NC_062288.1, read on the forward strand.
TATTACACCTTAACTTTATATGTACTGCTGATCAAACGCTGGTTGTAGCTCTAAGGTAAACACAACAGGAAAGAAGTAGGGCTGGCAGGTGGGGAATATGGACCTGGCGAGCTCCCTAGATAACTGGTTCAGTGTATACATTTGCTGTTCTCCTTTATGATTACATACAGCATTCCACTATAAAAAAAAAAAGCAACCTACTGTTTAAAATGCATTTAGGGGGCTATGAAGGTGACAATTGAAGTGTGAATTTATTTTAGTTGGTTTGAGTTTCAATTCTAATGCTTTTACTTTACTGTGTAAAATCTCTCTTGCTGTTTTGAAAATTGCACTTGTACAGAGAAAGGTCTCATTTAATTCAATATTACTCTACTTTTATATATAGTCTTTCTTTAAAATCATGTTCCAAAGGCTGAGTTAAATAATATTGCTTTCAAGTGAAAATTAAAAAGTAAAGTCAGGGAGAGAAAAAGCAGGTGTCCACCAAAATGGTGAAACATTAAGGTGGATAATTTTAGTATCATTACCCACAAAGCCACATCTTTGGGAGAATCTTATTTTTGAGTCAACCTAGGAAGATCCATAGCTAAAAAATTAGCTGTAGTATTGTTATAGACTTTCTATTCCTTACTGCACACTTTTGGTGCCCCTCTCTAGTATTTCCATATTTAGTAAATAAAAATACATAATACCAAATTAAATTTGAATTTCAGATATAGAATAGATGTTTGTTTTGTAGAAGTATATCATGTGCAATATTTGAGACATACTTATCCTTAAAAATATATCCATTTAATTTAACCTGATTTATATTTTATTGACATTTTATTTTTGTCACATTCAATACCCAGGGGTAAATAAAGCGATGATAGTTCTGGTGATCAGTGTTTCAGGGAGGGACCAGTGGAAAGTTTTGCTTAAGACTGTGGTCTTCCAGGGGCTCAGTTGGTTGAGCATGCAGTTGTTGATCTTGGGGTTTTGAGTTTGAGCCCCACATTGAGTGTAGAGATTACTTGTAAATACAATCTTAAAAAGAAAAAAGACGACTCTGGTTTTTAAATACAACTCAAGCTTTCATTATGATTTGGCTAAGTGAGTATGTAATAGAGGGCAGTGATGGTTTTACATTGAGAACTTCCTCTAAGGGACATATTTTCTAGAGGGAGGTTGCAGTGACACCCATGCTATTGTGCATATTTGATTTTAATTATCTCCCAAGATTCTCGATACTTTAATATCCACAGCTCCTAGGAAATGTCTCAGTACTTCTTATATAGACATATGCTTCCATCCTGCATATTTCCAACTCCTCACCTAACCACAAACTCCAGTTACCAGAATTTTTAATCATCTCAAAACCCTGTTCGCCCTTTCATGAAACCCAATAATATCATCACCAACAATGTTGTTTTTTTCTGTAAATCTACTTTTTCAGATTTTTAAAAAATAAAAATAGTCACATTACCAGTACATTTCACAGGGTTTAAAAAAAAAAACACAACAAAACTATTCTCTTTAGACACTCATCTAAAATTGATGATAAGGTATCATGGTTTTTCAGGCAGGCTGATGATTCTTTTTGTTTTATATGGGGTGATTAATTCAGTAGAGAATGTACTACCCTTAAAAAGTAGGCTTATCATCCAAGACAGATTTATCCATCCTATTAGGGGATTAATGGTACTGTGAATATATCAGGAACTCAAAATGCAAACTTTTGTCTTGAATATTTTATCTACTCTTGATAAACCCTACTTAATTCTACCATATCCCATACACTTTATTTACCTTACAACGGGATTTAATCTCTAAATATATTACAACATTTTATCTTGTGAATTTATTTACCATTGAGAAGGATCAAAACAATATGTATGGTAATAACATTTAGAAAAACTGATACTTCTCAAAACCTAGTGTCAGCTCACAGATAGCTATGGAGAAGAAAAACTATGAACCCCACTGAATACAATTAATACGATCAGAAGCTTTATAATTAAGAGTAAGAGAATGAATACATGTGTAATCATCCTTAATATTGGTGTCTGGCAAGCAAGCTTTTCAGGATTCATTAAAGAGTTTCACTGATACTCTGTAATAGGATGTGAATAATAGGATTAATATAGCTATGGGCAGTGTTAGGTCAGCTGGCAATAGATCAATCCAAAAAGGAGAACATATTAAAAGGATTATAGATTAGCAGTTAGATGGCTTCACAAACAAGGAGTAGTTCTTGAGCATCTCTAAAGGTTAACAGAGATAGAATGTCAGTTTTTTCAGTTTTTAATCCAGAAGTGCCCGAAGATGAAAGAAGAGATGGGATTTAGGCTATGATCACAATTGACATAATCAAACCAAACCATCCGTTATTATCAGCACCTGGATTTCAAAGGGAAATCTTTGAAAGGGAAGGGAAAACTTAGTATAAGGTGAATGAAGCACTTGCGATGGAATAATGATATAGTTTGAAGGACAAAGTTTTAGGTGTTAAGATTCTGAGAGAAATGTCATAGTCAGTTATTCAGATCTTATATTCAGCATTAAGCTTCCAAGCATTTGTGAGATCCCATGGTATATGTATGTGAAGTCTCAATTTCTGTGGATGAAAATCAATGCTGTGCATTATGACTTTCACATTTTATTGAAATTTCAGCTTGACACATTCTTTAAATTTTTCAATAATATATAGTTATCTGAGTTTCTGTCTGCTTTATTGTTTTCTGCTGAGATATTTCCAAGTGGTGGTATTACATTGTTTTGATTATACCGTATATAAAGAAAGTCTAGTGCAAGAACCTGCTGATATTTAGGATTTGATTTTTGATGAGTTATAAGTTCATGACTAAGGGTTTTGTACCAAGGAGCTGCTGTAACTAAACTGTTTCCAGGAAACAGTTTTTTTTTTTTTTAAATGCCTTCATAAGATAATATAAAAGTATTACTATTCAGGAGTATAGATTATATACCACTATTTATCTGGTTTAACAATCAGTCTGAAAGCCTGGGAAATATGCCTGCCATATTGCATTAAACAAGAGTGTCTGGCATAGGCTTTATGTGTTAATGCTATTATTCTGAACAGTTCTTATGCGGCCTTGGCCTTCTTACTTAGGCAGTTTGGCACTATAAAAAGTTTAGTGTTTAACAGCAAAGTTTATATTGTCGTGTTTTTTTCATGTGTAAGCTCCTCCAGAGCCTTCTGGGCTCTCTCATCAATTTCAGTTGGAATTGAGTTCACACGTTTACATGCACAGTTGGCTCATATGTTCAGGTGCATAGTGTCCATGTCTGATTTACTGTGTGTAATTGGTAAAGGAATGCAACCTATGGCTAAGACAGGGCAACATAAAAGCTTATGCTCTTAGGGTCTTACTTCAAATTCACTCACCAATTAATAAATATGTGCTGAGTCACCCTTTGTCAAAATTGGCACATTTTGTCATGTCCAGTGATGCTAATATAAACCTTATGCCAGACAGTTACTTGACAATCATCTAAGAATTAGCAGCTCATTTTGAAAGAATCCATTTTCAGACTTCTGTGGAATTGTGGTATGAACATTTTTACTAAAATGATGTTTGGCTTTCCAAAAAGAAAGAGTGACCGTAGGCTGTTTGAGTCAAAAGGTTTAGCACTCCTTTCTATATGCACACCTAGAAACTTCTCTGATACTTTGTTTTTTTTAAACATCAAAATGGGGCTCTCTGCTGCTGTATTGCCTGGAAATAAGTAAATAATGAAAGAACAAACAGACATCAATATAATGTATAACTATTTGTTGCAATACCACCCCAAAAGGATTGGGTATTTAAAAAATTGGAAACTATTGTCGAGATGGTATAGTTTAAATAACAGTTATATTTGCAGTTGTGGAATTCATATTTTCAAGCCTAGGAGACATCTAAAAACACTGGGTTGCTTCAGGGAAGTTGGTGGGGGAAGGAACCTGAGAAAAACAAGGCTGCATATCGACAGTGTCAAAAATGAAAGTCAGGTGTTCAAATTGTAGGCATGAGTTTAATATGAAGCTGCTTTTTAACTAGACAAAAAATTTGGTGTATAATCCTATCAGACAAGGTAGTCTGGTCTATATCCATAAAACAGATGAGGGCTTTTTTTTTTAAATAAAACTTATTTTTTTCAGAAAGAGTTTATTAAATATGAATATAACTGTCCCTTTTTTTAATTCCTGGAATTTTTTAGGGTAACTTTCCAAAAACCATTTAAGTTCTTGATCTTCTCAAGTGTACTTTGCCTGTTTTTGTTTTGTTTTGTTTTTTATATAAAAAACTTATTTCATAGAGATTTTTCAGGTTTAATTAGAGTCCAGTTGCACTTAATATGTTTTGGTGATTTTAAAAACAGTTGACTTTATTCTTTCTTTTCATGATTTCTGATTTTACAAATGACTTATACCTTATTATTTCATTTTATCCCATTTTTTAAATTTTTCCTAAGTTTACTATTGATATGTTATAATCAATGCACTTAAAATTATGACTTTGCTCAGTACCACTTAAAATATAGATTCTAAACTTCATTTATATTTCAATATGATTTCATATTTCTAGTTTTTGTTTTTGAAATATTTTTATTTTAGATAGTGTTTTAAAAATATTAGTAGTTGGTTCTTTGTTCATAATCTGAAATTAATTTCTGGTTTTATTATAAAATAGGAGAGCTTAGACTACATGATTGTATTAATTTGAATTTTAAGACTTTCTTAAATAGGGTGATAAGTTAACAATAAGAGGTTAATTATTTTTGCCTATCACATTTAATAATCAGTTTTATTATCAACTTAGCAATGCTTTAAAGGTAGTTTTTAACCTAAATCAATGAGCATATTATAAAAGGAATTTCAGGAAAGTGATTTAAAATTCACCAAAATTTCTACTTATCTAATATGACTGGAATGCTGTAAAGTGTTTCTCAGAGGAGAAGCTTCCTAATTAAGTTGTAGAGGATGAATTGATTTAGTCAGCACCAGAAACAGGGAAAGTGTAGGCCTGGCAATGGGAGCACATGCAAAGGCACTCAGAAAAGGGAGCACTTAAACAGGAAGGGTCTCTATGAGGCCAGGATCCTGGACTGGTGACTGAGTGAATGGTGATGTGCTTTATCAAGGTGCATATCAGGCAGATTTTGAGAAGAAAGATACCAAGTCCAATATTACCTATAGAGTCATACAAGTATATCATTATTTTTATTTTTCAAAGCAATTTCAGTGTAACATCGCTTTTTTTTTTTTAAATCCTCAAAACATAGTGCAAGAAATAAGGCAGTTAATATCTCCCTCTTACATATGGGAAGGTTAATTAAGTGAGTTGCTGAAGGTCACAGAGCAACTCAAGAATGGACTCAGGAATCAAATTTTTGTTTCTGATTTGCAAATTCAGGGCTTTTCCTGCTCTATAACTAGAGATTCACACTGTAATTATTTAATATTCCTTTATGCATATGGATTATGCACTATTTTGAAATAAAGTAGATGCTCATTCATGTCACTTGATATATATTCATATACATATATGAGAAAAAAGTCACCTTCCTGACATAATGATATTAATTTATTACTACTTCTTGTAGATTTCTAATATTAAACTTCCTCATTTTCAATTCCAGGAGAAACTGTAAATGATAGCAAAAAAAAGAAAAAAAAAGTAAAATTTTTAGACCATGGTAACTAGTTCTGGAGAAAAGTCATTTCTAAAGGCAAGAATTTAGCTTAACTGGTGAAATGAAAACCATTCCTTTCATTACAAATAGCTTAAATGGGTAGTCTTGTAACTCCCCCCAGGCATAAACTTCAAAGACCTCCTAAAGAAGTCCTGGAACAGGTTTCTTACTTTCCGTTTGAACTTCTTAATCGATCTTCTCCACTACCTGCTATTCATGCTTTGGAAGTAGAAGGAAATATGAATCTTGAGTTTTAGCTGAATCAGACATAGACAAAAGCTAGGAGCTAGAATGAAATCTGCCATTCTGTCCAGCTCTTTTCTACCTAACCCTCTAAAACTTTCTGAGCTCTAGGTTTTTATAATACCTCAGATTGAGTTATTCACTTGCATTTGCTAAGAACTTTATACTTTAAAAAAGGACTTACTTGTGAGAATACAGTAGCAGTTTAAAGATTTTATTATTTATTTGACAGAGAGAGAGATCACAAATAGGCAGAGAGGCAGGCAGAGAGAGCGGGGGGAAGCAGACTCCCCACCAAGCGGAGAGCCGGATGTGGGGCTCGATCCCAGGACCCTGGGATCATGACCCGAGCTGAAGGCAGAGGATTTAACCCACTGAGCCACCCAGGCGCCCCCAGTAGCAGTTTAATAAGAAACACAAGAACATGGGTAGTATGCCCACTCCATTCTGTCAAATGTATGTGCATATGATTTCAAGAAAATACATACTTGTGATAGAGCCCAATATACAGCATGGTTTGTATTTATTTACTTCCATGAAGAACAGTACATAGGAGCTAGGATTGTAAAGAGAGAAGAAAGTAGCGTAGGGTAAAATTAGTTGCTACTTTGAGATATAAGGCAAAGGGTATTTTTTTTAAAGAATTGGCTACAGTAGTATTTCTGCTCCTATATATTCTAGGAACTTGTCAAATAAAAGAAGAAGAGTCTGTTTTCTCTTCTATTAAACCTGAGTGGAGCTTTGTAATTGCCTTGTTAAATAGAATGGGGTGGAAGTGACATTACCTGGCTTTTAAGGTTATGTCATTAAAGGGGAATTGAACCTTTACCTGGCTCATTCTCTCAGGAAACGTATGTGAGGAACTCTACGATGGTGTGTAAGAAGTTGGGATTTCTGAAACAGCCGTGCTAGAGAGACCACAGTTAGAGGTCACATAGAGATAAGGAGAGATGCCCGAAGACACCTACCTGTTAAAGCTTCCAGCTATATGAGTCTTCCCAGCATCAACTGTCAGACATATGAATGTGCAAGCCTTCAGGTAATTCTATCCCTAGTTTTCAGGCTGCCCCAGCTGACACTGAGTGGAACCTAGACAAGCAGCCCCCACTAAGCCCTGCTCAAATTACAGATTTGTGAGGAGATTCAATATCATTACTGGGTTAAGCCACTATATTTGGGGGTGGTTTTTTATATAGCATTTGATAACAAAGAAAAGATGTTATGCATACTTTAAATTGCATGGTATCAATAAATTCAGTCCTTGATTATTTAGGAAATAATATCAATTTATGTTTTATTCATGAACTTTTATTCTTCTCATATCTCTTTTTCCTGTCTTTCGGAAATTGCATTCCTATCATGCTATATTGGGAATGTGAAAAATAAAAGTAACACTAGGTAATTTAGTTGTGTTAAAGTATTTTTATAAGGAATAGCATAGAAGATTGTAGGAGAGAGGAAGGGAAGGAAAACTGAATGGGAAGAAATTAGAGAGGGAGACAAACCATGAGATAATCTTGATTCCAGGAAATAAACTGAGGGTTGTGAAAAGGGAGGTGGGTGGGGGCATGGGGTAACTGGGTGATGGGCATTAAGGAGAACACATGATGTGATGAGCGCTGGGTATTATATGCAACTAATGAATCACTGAACAATGCATCCAAAACTAGTGATATCCTATATGTTGGCTAATTGAATTTAAATAAAAAAAATAAATCACAGGATCAGAATAACCAAAAATGGAATTTTGTATAGCTCCCAATTCCATTTTATGGTCACAAGGATGGGCGATGGAGAACTGTTTTCATTCAGGCAAATTTCCGTATGATTAGATCCATTCTAACCAAAAATCAATATGCTTGAAATAACTTACTTATGTTCACCTGAGATAAGCACATCTAAAATTCAACACCTTTTGAAAGTTTCTGTATTTGTTTGGATATTTTATACATGTAGCTCTCTCTCTCTTTTAAGATTTTTATTTATTTGAGAGGGAGAGAGAGTGAGAGAAAGAGAGAGCATGACTGGGGTAGAGTAAGAGGGAGAAGCAGGCTCTCTGATGAGCAGAGAGCCCAATGTGGGGCTTGATCCCAGGATTCTGGGATCATGACCTGAGCCGAAGGCAGAGACCAACTGAGCCACCAACTGAGCCTCCAGGTGCCTGATGTATCTCATTTAATATTCCTCAAAATTTGAAAAAAAAAAATCAAAGCAATAGTTGGGGAGAGAGGATGGGGAGAAAATTTTGCAATAGTAGGTTGAAAAAAGTTATAGGCATGATTTTATTGTGATTTCCCATGCAAGTCCATTCTACTTCAGGAAACAATACATTTGCTGCATTACACATTGAAATCAAAACATAGTCTTCAATGTTTCTGCCACAAACTGTAGGGTTTGGGTATTTTTTAAAAAGTCAGTGTCTCTGGAAAACAGTATGGAAGTTCCTCAAAAAGTTAAAAATAGAACTACCCCATGATCCAGCAATTGCACTACTAGGTATTTACCCAAAGAATACAAAACTGCTAATTCAAAGGGATACATGCATCTTGATGTTTATAGCAGCAGCAGTATTTAAAAAAAACAGATTATGGAAAGAGCCCAAATGCCCATCAACTGGTGAATGGATAAAGAAGATGTGGTATGTGTGTACACACACACACACACACACACACACAGGAATATTACCTAGCCATAAAAAGGAGTGAAATCTTGCCATTTACAATGATGTGGATGGAGTTAAAGAGTACTGTGCTAAGCAAAGTAAGTCAGAGAAAGTCAAATACCATTATGATTTTGTTTTAAGAAACAAAAGAAGAGAGCAAAGGAAAAAAAAGAGAGAGAGAAAGAGAGAGGGAAACCAAAAAATAGAGTCTTAACTGTCAAGAAGAGACCAGAGGGAAGATGGGGAGGGTGATAGGTGAAATAGGGGCTGGGGATTAAGGAGTGCTGATGTCGTGATGAGCACCAGGTGTTGTATGGAAGTGTTGAATCACTATATTGTACCATAGAAACTAATATTACATATATGGTAACTCACTGGAATTCAAATAAAAACTTAAAAAAATTAAATGGAAAAAAGTCAGCTTTAAAAATTATAAACAAAAAAGTCAGTGCCTCCCTATTCAGATGACAATTTGGCATTTCCTTTTACTAGACTTTGAATCTAAATTGACTAAACAATTCTCTATGTTTCATAAAAGTCTTAAACAGAAGTCCATGCAAAGATGGAAAGATGGGATTGTTATTTAACAATATGTACAAAGAGGGAACTGGGGTGGACATTCAGCGTGGATGCCACTAATAATAACCGCACAAATGCCTTCAGATTCTCATTCCAGTGAGACAAAGGCCTTGCCCTTCATAGACGCTTTGCAGCTCTTGCCTTCCAATGTATAGAAGTTTTCTCATGGATGGAGTCTGTTGCCTTTGGAACCCTCAGCTTTTTCCATGCTTTTGCTAGTTAACAGGAATAGGCTTCAAAACACAGATTCACTCCTTTAAAAACAAAGCCTTCATTTTATCCTTGCTAGTGTAATTATTGTATAATTATACTTATCAGGTGCCTCCACCAGCTTCTAATCACACATTTTCCTGTCAGGGTTGTCTCTGTGGTTGCTCACAGCTATTCTGGCACACACACGTACATACACGTGCAACTATTTCCTGACCCCTTGGAGGAAGCACAGGTAATACTTATAGAAATGCAAACCTACACTGCAGCAAGAGTAGAGGAAAAGGGTGGGTTGAGGGAGAAGATAAAGTTTAATGTTCTCAAGTGAGACTGTAGCCTGAAAAGAAAAAGAAAAAAACCATGATATTATATAATTAAGGACTAAACCACTAACTTTTGGATGTCATACAGCACGACAGTAGTTAACAATGCACGCGCGTGCACACACACACACACACACACACACCCCTATATGTTTGTAAATAACTAGAGTATTTCTGTATGGAGATACAGAAAATACATAACAGTGGTTGTCTTCAGGAAAGGGAAACTGCTCTCTAGGGGAGAGGGTAGGAAGGAGATTAATTATCATCTGTTTCAATGTGTACACTGCATCTTTTGAATTTTGTGTCATGTGAGTATATTTTCTATTCAGAAGTAAAATAATTAAAAAACTCAGTACTGTGTTAAAATATCAAGCAATATGATGTATTGGTGAGTTACTAGTTTATACTTTTAAGAAAAAAGAACCATCAGAGGGAATACTGAAGGATGCGTTTGCACTGGAAATAGTAGGATTAGTCTGAAATGTTTTAATCCTGAAAACTCACAAAGTCTTATCAGAAAATAAGCCAAAGGCTTATTAATGAAGACCCAAGCAGTTTCTGAAGAATACTCAGTGATATTTTAAGGATAGACTGATAATCAAAGTGAATGAAGTATGTTAAAACATCTTATATAGTCCTTTAACAGGCTTTCAAAAAAATAAAGACCACAAATAGTATAAAAAAATAAAAACCAAACCTTGACTTTAATTTTTCTACATTACTTATTTAAATAATATACTTTTTTAGCATAGAGTGAACAATTGTGTATAAAAGCACAAAGAATATGTGTGTGTATATGTTTGTGCCTGCCAGACTGTTTTATTTATCAGATTATTAATTAGGAAGGATGTTGGTATCAAAGATTTTTCATTGTGAAATGTTGCCTAATGGGGGTTGGAAAAAAAATTAGAAAATACCACTTGTGGTAAAATTTCAAATTACTGGTAATTAGTGGAATAGAGGTAGAGAATAATTCTAAGCATAGAAAAGGGAACTATATCTGTATAATTTAGCTAATAAGTTCTATTAAAAATGAATAGTTCTATTCAAAATTTTAAAAATTCTTCTTTGAAATCTTTATTATAGAGGAGGGTATGTATGTCCCTGTCACACTCACACACACACCATTGGTTTTGCTATGAAAGTAGCAAATTGTTCCTTGGGACCAAAACATTGCCAGAAAGTCATGCTTTATTTAAAATTTTATGCTTTTCCTAGTTATAGATCTATAAACTGTGTTAGTTGTCAAAAACATAACTTTAATAAATGACAAGAATGACATGGTTGTAGTAGTTGTGCTAAAGTAATCACAAAGTTGAAATTATAATTACAAAAAAAGAACATCATAAAGTAAAAACAAAGGAAACTATAAACTACTGTTCTGAATACCCAGTAAATGCCAAGTATTTTATATTCGTTGTCTTTATTTCTCAGAACTACTGTCCTCCAGTTGCTTTGATTGTTGCCTTTCCTATCTCAGTAATTACTAATAAATTTTCCCCATGATTATTCCATGAATTTATCCCCTTCTCCCTTTTCTACTGCCTTCCCACCCTGATGGGCCAGCAAGTCTACCACAGCCTCGAACTCCCTGTTCCTCTGTATCATGCCTTACTTTTGTTTCTCCACATTACTGCAAATTGATCTGACATCACAGCTAGTTAAAACTCTTTAATGACAAACTATACCCTTTGAATAAAATACAGACTACTTACTATGGGAATTACAGTTCATCATCTGGCCCCACCTCTCCTCTCAAACCTCATCTCAATCCACTGACTCTAGTGGTGGAGCTATGGATACCCATGTAGTTTGTATTCTCCCATTGCCCTTTAATGCCTACTCTACACTCAGAGCCTCTGTAAGTGCTCTTTGCTTGGCTTGCAAAGATACTTAATACTACTCTGCATTTTTAGCTCCTGAACTGAACTTAAATAGCCTCATGATGGAGGGTTCCTCCTTAAGTATATTACTTAAAGTAAATTGTACGATAACCCTTCATTATTACCTCTCTTGGTCACCAGTGGCTAATCTCCACAGCACTTCTTACAATCTGCACTTAATTTTTCCCATTTGTATATTTATTTACATCTTTCTGTACTTGAATAAATTGTCATTTAAGTTTATGCACAAAAAAGGACATTTCCAAAGAAAAACTTAAAATTTATCATGAGGAAATACTAAGAAAATACTAAAAAGGAGATAATAAACCCAGAATAAAAACAAAATTAAGATACTGTATTGCTATAGTAATGATCAATTACATTTATCATATTTAAAAATAATTTAAAAGGGAACAAATTTCAGCTGTGAGATGAATAAGGTCTGAATATCTAATGTAAAGCATGGTGACTATAGTTCATAACATTGTATTTTATAATAGAAATTTGCTGAGAGAGTAGACCATAAATATTCTCACCAAAAATTAAGTAATTAATTGAAAAATAAAAAATAAAAAATAAAAAGATAAATATGTGAGGGGATGTATGCATTAATTAACTTGGTGGGGTACTTTCTTTTACAATGTATCTAAGTGTCATCTCACCATGAGGTATACCTTAAATATCTTACAATTTATCAGTTATACCTCAAAACTGAAATTTTTAAAAAGACGGGGGATGTGGCCTCTATATCTTTCTAGTTTCTTTGAATATCTAGGTGAGTGGACAATTTTCCAGCAAAAAAAGAAAAAAACAAAACCCAAAACAGCTCAACAAGTAATATAATCAAAATAGAATTTTCAGTGGAGCAGTACATCAAAAACTATTGTTGTTGGCTAATTGAACATAATGATAAAAAATAAAAAAAAAGAATTTTCATAGTTTTATAAGTTAATATCTAAAATATGTCCTTCCAGAAACCTTCAAGTCAGAAATTCTCATTTTGAAACATCAAGGAACACATGATACCTATCGTATATAAACCCTTCCAGAGAATAAAAAGGAAAAATCTCCCAAATTCCTTTCATTGGATTATTATTACCTTGATAGGAAAATATTTCAAGAACTTGAAAGGCTCTAAAATTATAGCTTAGCATAAAGGAACGTTAGACATAACATTCCTAAATAAACTGACAAATTGAAATAGCGTATAAAAATATAATATCTTGGAGCACCTGGGTGGTTCAGTTGGTTAAGCATATGTCTTCTGCTCAGGTCATGATCTCAGGGTCCTGGAATAAAGCCCTGAGTTGTGCTTCCTGCTAAGTGGAGACTCTGCTTCTCCCTCTCCTTCGACCCCTCCCCACTGCTTGTGCTCTCTCTCTCTCTCTCTCTCTGTCTCAAATAAATAAATAAAATCTTAAAAAATATATATAATGGCCAAATTGAGCATTTTCTACAAATGAAGAGGTGAGCCAGTATCAGAAAAGTCTGCTGCAAACCACCATGTGAATGGATTAAAGGATACAACCCAATACTTATTTCAGTAGATGAATAAAAGACATTTAATAATTCAATACTCATGGGGCACCTGGGTGGCTCAGGGGGTTAAAGCCTCTGCTTTCAGCTCAGGTCATGATCCCAGGGTCCTGGGATCAAGCCCCACATTGGGCTCTCTGCTCAGCAGGGAGCCTGCTTCCCCCTCGACCCTCTGCCTGCCTCTCTGCCAGTGATCTCTGTCCGTCAAATAAATTAAAAAATCTTTAAAAAAATAATTCAGTACTCATTCATAAAAAAGATATTAAGCCAACTAAGAATGGAAGAACATGCTTTTATTTGATAAAGTATATTTATCTATAGCAAGTTAATCATGATTTTTAAAAGCATTTCGACAATGTCAGAAACAAGACAAGGATGCCTCTTTTCACTCCTTCCATTAAATATTGTACCAAAGATACTAGTCAAGACAGCTAGAAAAAAAGAGATAGACTGGAGAGAGAAAAGGAATAAGGGATAAAACTGTTGATTCTTATGGACATTATAATGTCTACATAGAAAATCAAAAGAATCTAGACATGCAATTAGAATAAGATTATCACAAAATTGTTATGTATAAAGGGTATAACATACAAAACATAATTATTTCATCACGTATTTCCAACAAGGAAACAAAAATTCTATTCACAGTAGCCATTAAGCAGAGCTAATATGGTTTCTGGAAATAATTTTCCAAGACATGTGCAAAATATCACTGAAAAAAATGTTAGAATCTTATTGAAGGATAATATAAGACAACCTGAAAAATATTCAGGGAAGGGAAGACTCAATTTTATTAAAAGGTCAGTTCTTCCCAATTTATATCCAATTTTCACTATGATTCCCATCAAAAGCCCAATATGGTTTTCATACTAGCTGAACTTAAAGGTCATATAGAATAGTAGTGTCTAAGAAGATTCAAGAAGATAAAGATAATAAGGAGTAAGACAGGGATAGCAGTGTTGTGGTGATGTACCCATTTAGTTATCAAGACATGTACTCTAATGGATAATACAGTATGTAACTGATGAATAAAGAAATAGATCAATGGAAAAGAATAGAAATTCTTAAAGACTGGAGTATGTGTGCATCTTCAGAATATAAGAGATACTAAAGGTAAGTGGAAAAATAATTACCTATTCAATAAATAATGCTAAAATAATTGGTTTTTCACCATTATCTATTATAAAGTGTACTCTTTTTTTGCATTTAAACATCTTTGAAACTACAATATGTCCTAAGGCCAGTGGCACCTGGTAATTGCCATCAAACAGGTGACATTTGTCACCTCAATGCAGTCATGTGTTTTTTATTTCTGCTCATGTTGATACTACACAGCAAGCAATGCAACTCAAGTCAGGAAAAACTGGCTCATCTTTTGGAATAGTTGAAATCATTATAAGGTCTAGAGTGACTGATTTGAAGAGAACTATTGTTAAAGCATCAGACATTACCAGCAATTTCTTGCTTTCTTTGAAGAGAAGCTGCTTAATTTCTAGCAGTGTGAGATTCAGTCAAAGAAAAGAACAAAACTATGGTATAGTCAAAAAGTAAAATGAATTGAAATTTGTAGAATAGGCCTGAATTAATTGAAAGAAAATCCCAGTTCTGATGTGTCACATACTTTTAAGAAAACATGTGTCATAATGCTAAGGGTTGGTGGGAATGAGGCTAGGTGGGTGGAAATTCTCTTAGACATTTGCTAGTACTAAAAATTAGTTCAAACTCTTTAGAGGGCACTTGAGGAATATTTGGTAAAACTGAGAATGCACACATGCTCTACCTAGTAAACCTTTTCCTCGTTATATGCAAGGGTTTTCAACTCAAAGTGAGGTTCTTGGAACCACAACAACAGTAGCTCTGTGAAATTTTGTTAGAAATGAATTTTCTTAGGGGCACCTGGGTTGCTCAGTTGGTTAAGTGTTTGCCTTTGCTCAGGTTGTGATCCTGGAGTTCTGGAATTGAGCACGTCATCAGGCTCCCTGCTCAGCGGACTGTCTGCTTTTCCCTCTGATACTCCTCCCTGCTTATGTTCTCTCTCCCTCAAATAAATAAATAAAAATCTTAAAAAAAGAAAGAAAGAAAAGAAATGAAGTTTCTTAGACTTCACCCCAAACTGTCGATTGGAACCTAGAGTTTAGGAAGATCCCTTTATGATTTTTGTAAATATTGAAATTTAAGAAGCACTACCTAGAGAATTTCTTATATGCCATTTAAGGAAAGATATGTTAAAAAAAAACAACAGCCCTCATTTATTCCTTAAAAAAACCCACCAACAACACAAATGTCAATTTGTAAGGAAAGAGATGCATAAAATGAGATGCATTCATATGATGAAATGTATAGCAGTTGAAATATATGAACTAGGTCAAAACTGATCATTTAAAAAAATGTATTACACAAAACACCAAGTTACAGGATAGTAAGTGCTGTATGACAACATTCACATAATTAAAAATGAAACAGAACCCTATATAAGCAGAAATATACAATAGAGCACATATAGTCAAATATGTGCCAGTGAATATATACCTGGGAGGGAGCAAAAATGGGATGGAAACTTGAAGGAGAAGGTAAATTTCAATATCAGCAAAGTTTTTCTTTCCTTCTTTCTTTCTTTTTTTTTTTTTTTTTCTTTAGGACAGAAAGAGCACATGCCCGTGTGGGTGGGGAGGGGCAAAGGAAAGGGAGAGAGAGAGAGAATCATAAGTAGGCTTTATGCTGAACTCAGGACTGGACTGAGGGACTAGATCCTGGGGCTTGATCCCAGGACCCTGAGATCCTGACCTGAGCTAAAATCAAGAGTCGGATGCTTAGCTGACTAAGGCATCAAGATGGTCCTTTATTTCTTAAAAAATAAGGAAATATTAATATATTGACATTAATTCTTTTTGTTTATGTGGAACAGTATTAATGTATTTGTTATAGTATCTTTTCTACTTTTCTAAATATAGTTTTGATTAAAATAAAAAATGTTGAAAAATCAGACAAAGACAATTCACAGAAAAAAGAAAATTTAAAACTTCTAAGCATGTAAGAAGCTGCTTGCTATGGTTAAATAAATGTAATTAATGAAACAGTTTTATGGTTTTTTTCATTAACTAGTTTGGAAGAGAAAAAATTTTTGATAAATGGCTTTTAGTAAATTAAAAAAGGAAAACTCTCTTATACTTCTTGTGGCAATGTAAATTTTGAACTTTTAAATTTGGTTTATATCTGTCAAGATTTTTTTTTTTTTTAAGATTTCTTAATGTGCAAACCTTACTGAGTCAGCAATACCAATTCTAGGGATTCAAAGTTTAGAGTCTGACACTGTGTAAAAAGATTTGTGTGTAGTGATGTTGATTACAATATTGCTAATAATAAGAGAAATTAAAAGGATATGAAACTAGAATAAAAATGATTAGTTAAAATGTGGTAGATACATCAGTTCCATGTAGGAGTGGTCAAAGATTATGGGCGACTTTAATTTTTACAAATTTCTGTTTTGTTCAATAAGAATAGATTTATTGGTTTTGAATTTAGAAAAATTACCATTTGTGAAAATACTTATAGTTCTTTTCATTTCTTCTTATATAATATAAATAATATTTTTCATAATTTACTTCTTTTAAGTCAGTACCTCTCTGTTTCCCCTCATGTGAGTGAGTACAGAATATTGCATTATTGCTCTCATAGAAAAATACCATGAAAAAGGGAGGATATTTTATTTGATATTTATTATATTCAGAGAATATAGTTAAAATAGAAGTTCTACTAGGTCTTTGTAGTTTTCCCCTCACAATAAAATACATAAAATCATTGTGGATACTACTAGTTCTTTATTGTTGACAGTGAGGGAAATGAGAACATGGTGAAGGTGCAGTTTCCCATAGGGTGTGGATTTTAGTACTGTTTTATGAAGAAGTATAGTCATTGTATTAAGGAATTCAATAGATTATACATTTTCAATCATCATTAATATTTAAATTTTATGATTTATTTAACTTTTGAATCTCATTAATAGTTAAGCATTATGATTTATATAAATTGATATTTCATTAGATTTTAAAATTTAACATTAATCAAATTAAATTTAAATCATTAAATCCAATGTTATTGGATAAAAATCACGAAGTATCAGGAAGATAAGGAATGAGTATATTCCAGGAGATAGATATATATATAAAATTATTTATAAAATAGGCACTGACTATAGTCATTGTTTTATGGAGGTATACTTGAAATTATCAGTTTCCAAAATACAGTGACTGGATTTGCTTGCTTAATTTTATCTGCATCTGTCTTAATATTTTATAGCTAAGTACTTAATAAATTATTTTATTGATGACTGCCAAATTTAGGTTAATATACCTATCTACACACAAATGGATATAAAACTGCCATTAAAATTATGTTATGATACTCATATTAATGTACCTGTGTTATATGTGATCACTTCATTATTTTGTGTTCCTCAAATACTACATAATTGCAGCTTGTTTGTAGCAAGAGTTCTTTTCTTTTACAGAGTAGAGAATAAAATGCAATACTGTGGTTTCTTTCTCATCTTACTGTAGTTCCCTGACAAGGAAATAGGGAGTGTTATCAACTTCAGTTTCAGATTTTTAGTTATGATGATTTCTCTTTGTGTAATAAAATATCATCTTTGTGAGTTTACTTCTTTGACTGACAGGGCCTCCAAAAACATGATTTCATAGAGCATTTTCTTAGACAGTACTTCCAGAAATGTTATTACAGCACTAGAGAATTGGCATTGTCTGTGCCAAGATGTCATCCTAGTAATACTGTGTCTGGAGGAACTAAAGCTGGGAGAAATAGCTAGCAGGGTGATGAAGGACAGATTTGCCTCATCTGTAAATAACAGTGATTTGTGGAATGATGATCCTACCAACACGGCTTCTGTCCTCCTCATTAGGATATTGTGCAGTGCCTGGTGGAGTTATCAAGACCCTGATGGGAACTGGGAGTGATGATGGAAAGCTCCTGTTTTATTTCTTGTTTTAGTCATTTGTGAATGTAGCCCTCTCCACTGCTGAAGGTTGTAATGGACCTCTTCTTATCTCTCCTCGCTGCTGGGAGATATTCTTTTCCAGGCCAGAGTCCTGCTTATCTGCAATTCAACCTTAAGCTCTTTAAGGGGACATGGTTAGGTAATGGTGGAAGAGTTAGGGCCCATATTCAATAACTTACACTATGGTTGCTGTTGCTAAGCTCTGGGGAGAGTTTCCTCAGCCATTAAACCAGAAAGGAATGAGTGATGAGTTCATTTGTTTCCCCTAAGCAAAATTGTCAAAAGGATAGTGTCCATGCTCCTTTTCAATCACATTGCATAAAACTGGCCAATAGCACCATGCTCATGATAACATAATATTTGCTGAAGAGTTGAAACTGCATATGAGAATATATTTTAAAAGAGAGATCCACTATAGACCAAGGGACGAGGACCTGCATTAATAAAAGCAGCTCCCACCAGGGGCCAAAATGTGTAACTTCAGGGGACTTAGGGATGGAGAGCAAAATGGGTCTGGTACATAGTCATTTCTATAGTTCTGAGTAGAAAGAATGTCAATTATATACAAGCTATTTGCCAAGGTAAATGTGACCCAAAGGAAGGTAATATTCTATATTTTCCTCTCTACCTCTGACAATTTGGATATTTTCATCTCAGAAAAATGTCATTCCATGTCTTTTATTTGGAACCAGTGATGATCCTGTTAAATTCTCTCTCCATTTTTTGTTAATTTTTTAGACTAGAGAGGAGACTAGAGAGGTTAAATAATTTATCTCTCTCTCTCTCTTTTTAAAGATTTATTTATTTGAGAGAGAGAGAGAGCATGGGAGGGGCAGAGGCAGAGGGAGAGAGAGAATTTCCAGCAGACTCTATGCTGAGCATGGAACTTGATGCTGGCCTCAATATCATGACCTTGAGATCATGACCTGAGCTGAAATCAAGAGTTGGACAGTTAACCAACTGAGCTACCCAGGTAGCCCTAAACAATTTATCTCTAAAGTCACAGATCTAGGACTTGAATTCTGTTCCATTTGGTGTTGAATCCATGTATTTTTGTTAAAACTGATATACAGTCCCTCATCCTTTTTCACTTCCAAGTGCCAGAAAACCCAGTTGAATTAACTTAAACAACAGGTGTTGCTTTCTAGAGTAAAAATTGAAAACTCCAGAGACAATGTGTTAGACATTACTACTAGTCCAATATCCAATTACCCTGCTTCCAGCTATGTCTGAAAGCAAGAGTGACCACAACATACCATGTTCTATCTGGAACAATCACGGTAACAGAGTCCAGAGTGTTCCATAATTAGATTTGTCCCAATGGACCTTTTCAAAATTTTCTTCCTCTAGCCAAGTATATGCCTTTTCTGCATCAGTTAGGCCTGCTAGTTGCTGGTCAAGAAGCAGATACCATGTGTTTGTTTCCCTCAACTTGTTCTGTCCAAACTTGATTCTACTAGTTTTTTAACATCTGCTTTAAGACCAAGGTCTTTAACAAGGCCTTACGTGCTTAACCTTAGTTTGCTTTGATGAGTTCTTTTAGATTTTGGGGGTTACTCTATTATCTATGTATCAAGTCAAATCAGAGCTTGACTACATTAAAGACTAGTACAGAATGAGTATGGCGATTGTACTGTCTCACCTAACTCTTCTAAGACTATGTCAGAGATAATGAGATAATGAGATAATGGTAGCTGACATTTAATGAGCATTCTTTGCTAGCCACTGTTCAAATTCTTTGCATGTATGAGCACATTTCCAGCACCTTAGGAGATATACTTGTATTATACGTATTTCACAAATGAAATTGAGGCAATAAAAGGGTAAGCTACTTGCAAAGGTTATGGAGTTAGTAAGTGCCAGACCCAAGATTTGAATCCATACTGAACCTCTGTAATGTAGTTACTTAGGACACAGTTCTTTAAAAAGATTGTATTTTAATTGTTGCTTATCCAAAAGTTAAAAATCAGGATAGAAAAAGAACTTGAAAATAACTTAAACCCATTTCAGAATGAAGTGGGACAAGACACGATAAAGAGAAATTTTGGTAGATATGTTTACTGTCTTTAAGTATTATACAGGCTGTCAAGTAAGAGAGGGATTAGCTTATCTTGAATAGACCCAAAGACTAGAATTAGAAGCATTAGGCACATATTTTCACCTAAATATAAAAAAAGCTATTTCTACCTGTCAGAGCTGTCTGAAAATAATTTCAAAAAAGCTTTTTTGAGAGAGCAAATTTCCCATGTTTGGAAGTTTTCCCACATTAGGTTGGTTGACATATCTGGCAAGAGTGTTCTCGGTGGGATTCAAATATCAAAAGCTCGTTAAAACACACATGTTTTAATGGCCTAAACACTCCATGAATTCTCAGAGAATTATTCCTTCTGGCTGCTGGGACTGGGAGGTAATGTAATGCCATGGGTATATTGGGGCTAGTGAGCAATGAAGTAAAGCTGGAAAATAGAAAATAAAAGACATGGTGGTAGGTGAGTGATACATGTTGGAGGACATTTCATGCACATGAAAACTTTAGGAGATCTATTTGCATTATCAGTAATAAAAGATAAACCCTGTCATCTAAATCTGGGTCCAGTGAGGTCGTGCTGGGCAGACTCGGCTTAGGCAGAGATTGCTGACCTGCCAGACTGCCTTTTCCTGACCTTTCACATGTTCACACGTTTAATGGTGGTTTAGGGTTGGCTTAGCTTGGTTGTTATCTTTCCCTCTGAGACAGCTTTTTCCTCTTTAGTTAGGAAGGCAGAGCTCTGACTCTGTTGTGGAGAAAAAGCTATTAAAAGAAAGTTGTGGTATATAAAATGGAGACACTTTTTTGATCATATTTCAAAGGATTTGAGGGGAAAGACAAGAAAATCAATAAATGCATGGATTCCTTTACACTTTAAAAAGACAATTCTTTCCTTTCTAAAGTCTGTTTCTGGGTGTTCCTGCTGTGAAATCAGCCCATAACACCCAGATTTAATGGAAATTTACTTGGTAAAAGGATAAAATAGTAAACAGAGCAGTGAAGAGTTCAGCTGGTTCTCTCCCTTTCTACCTTTTGACAACAACTGATAATATCTGCACTGGAAACCATGTAATTTTCAATCTGATTATTTGTTTGTCTGTTAATTACTTACTTATTTTGTTAGAGGAAGGTTGGTATTTACTTAATAATTCTGAAGTATAGAATCAAGACTTTTCTATTATCATAACAGACAATAATATTTTACAGATTTTTATCTATGACAAAAAATTATCTATGATAGAGGAACTTTTTTCTCATTGCCACTTTGGCTAGGGCAGCCATAAAGCAAATATTGTTCTATGCAATACTTTAGCAAAGGGAAAATCACTATAATAAAAAAAATCCCTGGCAATTTGTGAGGGCAGATCTCCATTTTATATGCTTGGTGGGTTATTCTACAAAAGCTAATCCATCTTGAAAATAAAGAATATTCTTTGCTTGAGGGGATTTTCTGCAAATCAAATCCCTTCTAAATCCCACTCTCTTCAGTAAGTATAAACAGGAAGACTCTGTCTTCTGTAATTACTCTTTGCAATAGGAAATTGTGTCCTGGTTCATCTACAGCTTTTTGTTTTTTCTGGGTATACTAGAACCTATTATTTTCTCTCTTTCTCCCCTGCCACCTTTGTCACATGTACTCAGAATACACAATATATATACCCTTTACTCTTTGCTTCAGTATTAGCATTTTGCAGAACTGTAATACAATAACCACAACATTGTCATTGGCCAAGTGGAGATAACATAGCGCCTCCCATATACTACAACGGTTCTTCATGTTGCCATTTTTCTAGCCACAGCCTCTTTTCTCCTACCTCCACCTGTTCCTTAACCCCTGCCAACCATTCATCACTTCTCCATTTTCACAATATTGTCAATTTCAAGAATGTGCGTACATGGAATCAAATCATGTCTTAATCTGCTCCTGCTATCATACAAAATACAGTAGATTGGATAGTTGACACAACAAATTTATTTTCTCATGGTTCTGAAGGCTGAGAAGTCCAAGATAAAGTACTGGCCAGTGCAGTTCCTTGTGAGAACTCTGATGTCTCCCTGGTGTCTCTCCCTAAGGGCCACTGTTCCCATAGTGAAGTCCTCACTCTCATTACCTCATCTAACCTTAATAGCCTTCTAAAGGACCCAACTACAAACAGCATCTGGGAGTTAGGGCTTTAATGTATGAATTTTGGAAAGGAACAAATATTCAGTCTATGATACATAATATGGAAGCTTTAAGCTTTTTGCAGTCATGATTTTCTGATTTATTCAAGTTGTTGTATGCATCAATAGTTTCTTCTTTTTTTATTGCTAAGCAGTGTTCTCTGTATGGATATACCATGGTTTGTTTAATCCTTCACCTGCTGAAGGACATCTGGGCTGATTCCAGATATTAACAACTACAAACAAGCTGCTGTAACCATATTTTGTACTGTGTGTGTGTGTGTGTGTGTGTGTGTGTGTGTGTGTGTGAGAATTACTATTCTTTCCTTTGGGATAAATATCCAGGAATGCAATTTTTGGGTCATATGGTAGTTGCATGCTTAGTTTTTTGAGAAAAATCTGTCAAACCGTTTTCCAGAGGGGGTTCTACCTTTTCACATTCACACCAGTGACATTTTTTTTTTTTAAATGACAGGATTCCAAATGAAGCATAGAGTATAATTCCCCATCCCAAACTGAAGGGTTTTTTTTTTTTCTTTTTTCATTTTTGTTTGTTTCATTGGTTGGCTGAACTTTTCTCATACTCCACATGCCATCATATGCCTTTGTAGTTAGACAAAAACACAGGACTCAAAATGAGTGACAGCTCTCTGTTGTCTTCCAGTCGGTTACCTAAATTCTTACTTGGCTTATTAACAGAAACATCAACAATTTTCCTCTTCAAACTTGCACATATCTTTTATATTGTTAAAGAATTGAAATAATTTTTTATTTTTTTAAAGATTTTATTTATTTATTTGACAGAGAGAGATCACAAGCAGGCAGAGAGGCAGGCAGAGAGAGAGAGGAGGAAGCATGCTCCCCACTGGGCAGAGAGCCTGATGTGGGGCTTGATCCCAGAACCCTGGGATCATGACCTGAGCCAAAGGCAGAGGCTTTAACCCACTGAGCCACCCAGGTACCCCAAGAATTGAAATAATTTAGACAGTTCAGATGGGGTCATATGGACCAATTGGCATGTGACTAATTTATTACTATTATTTCAACTGCCAAACAAAATTACATTTTGAGAGTGGCCTGACAGATGAAGTCTCTGTCTTGCTGTAATGATTCTTTGCAAGTTCAGATCCTTGCAGTCTCCAGCAGTCTTTAAGAGAGGATGGGCTCCCTTCTTCAATGCCAACCTAGCCAGTGCAACTTCCTGCTTGGGATCCTGATCTTAAAGACCCAGACATTAGCTCTTTCAGTGAATATACAAAAACACTCACCTTGGGAACAAACTAAATTAGGTCTGGCTTGGGCCCATGATACCTTACATTCTCAGAAACACTTTTCCCCCTATTCATTTAACTCAATCCTCCTCTGAGTTTACTAAAAAAATTGGTAATTTATCTTTTAAATTCTGAGAACACAATGGTCTTCTGAACTCCTTTCCTAGATAATAGGGCTACCTCCGTCTCAATTCAGTCTTCAAGGAAATCTACTCTCACAAATACCAAAATGATTTATTCCTTAACAGTAGGGTGAAGTTCATTGCCCTTCTCTATCAAATTAAAAAAAATATATTCTTTGACAGATACTTCAAATGAAAGCTGTTTTAATATCTGAGAAGAGGATACTATAGTTATGGTTCCCATACTAATTTGACTTTAAAATCAGTTTTTACAATATCTCTTGGGGCGAGTATATTACTGATATTTGTATAATGTTTTGTTTTTCTAAAGCTTAAAGGGGGGGATTGATTTTGAAAATAGAAGATTATGGAATTAGGAAGGTAAAGTGACCCTCTAAAATTCACACCAAAAGTTCTGGTCCAGGTCCATTTACAATTTAATCTTTAAACTATCTCATGGACTGGAACATGCAAAACACTGACTATATTCTAGGAATTGTTAATCCAACTGAAAACTTTGAGGAGATGCATAAATGTACTGTCTCCTAAATTTCATGTTCAAAAAATTTTTATTTGCAGAATAGTGAAAAAATAATATGTACTTATATATTATAAATATACTATATATAATCTCTGGTCCCTGAGGTTTGTCTTTATTTGCAAGGTCACTTGCTTGCTTTGTGAGTTATCTATGCTTTGTCTTCTCAATCACTGAAATGAATGTCTTTGTAGAAACCTAATAATCTTGAGACTGAGAGAAGTAACATATTGTCCTAAGGATAGAAAAGTTATAAGAAATAAAATGCTGCATTTCTTTCTTTCTTTCTTTCTTTCTTTCTTTCTTTCTTTCTTTCTTTCTTTCTTTCTTTTTTTTTACAACAGGCATCTGATATGACATTTAGTGGGGAAAAAATGCCTTTTGCTCCATAGAATGGCAAGTCAATCTCATAATAGTATTACCAACTTTTGTGAGTTGCATCTTTTTCAAAGTCACATCTTCAAAAAAAAAAAATCTCAAGAAAGGGTGAAGCAAAAGTATTTTTTGGGGAAAAATATATTACTTTTCTGGCTGAATATCTGGCTGTTATCTGTATAATTATGGGTTTGACTTAACATCAGTATACAGGAAATTCTTTAAAATAGTTTTTTTTTATGTTAAATTGTGACAGCTGCTTTGATTTTGACAGACATCCAGTGAAGTGTTTCTGATGCAATGTGACAGTGCCAGCCATGACATTAATTGCATCTTTTGTTGGAAAATGCCACACGTAACATTTCAAGAAGAATCCAAACACCAGGATAACTATTCATTTATTTTACTTCGCAATAGAACTCTGAAATATTAGCCTTCATTTTGTCTTCCTCAGTTTCATAATTGACTATTTCAACTAGATGCACTGAAGATATTAGCCAGTGCTATCGGTTAACTAGACAGTCTAATCAAGTATGTCTGTTACCAACAACATATTAGACCCAATCCATTTAAAGAGATGTTAGAGTTGTAAATTATATTTTATTTTAAGGGTAAAATTAATTTGAGAAACAAGTCAGTATCATTTTCCCAAGAAAGTCATAAAATATGAAACAACTTCTGTTTTGGAGACATTGATATGAATGTATATGAAAGAATGGAAATTAATCACTTCAACTGGAACTAGAGTTTCTTGGGTTCCTTTTCTTTTTTTTTTTTTTTTGATATGGACATCCTTCTTAGTATGAGTTGCAATAGTGTTATAGCTAAATTATTGCATTATATGCATTCCTATATTTGTTCATGTATTGATTTAATAAATATTACAAAACCTATTCAGTGGCAGGCACAGTGGTAAGCAAAATAATAACTAGTTGCTGCCTTCATGATGGTTGCATTATATCAAATATTTCTTTAAAATAGTACATAGATGGGGTGCCTAGGTGGCTCAGTTGGTTAGCATCTGCCTTCAGCTCACGTTATGATCACAGCGTTCCTGGATCAAGTCCTGCATCATCTCATTGGGCTCCCTGCTCAGCAGAGAGTCTGCTTCTCCCTTTCCCTCTGGCTCTCACCCTGGCTTAAACTTTCTTTCTCTCAATCTCTCTCAAACAAAAAAATAAAATCTTTAAAAAAAATAGTACATAGTTAGTATCATCAAGTAACCCCTGTTTCCTGGCACCTGCAATCACCTTTAACACCTCAGATATAACAACCCTTTTACCTTGAATCAGAAAGTCCAAATTTTACCTTAAAAACATTGTAACAATTTTTTTCATAATTCCATTTCATGACTTTAAGTTGTTCTTCTCACCTACCTATTACTTGAGAGGTTTTTTTTTTTTTAAATCCATATCCATTTATAAGACCACAGTACCAACTTTAGGAAATTAAAATATCCCTGTCCATTTTCTGATCTGTCATTGTCATGTCGGTATACAGAAAATAAATAACAGATAAGGCAAAATTTAGTCAGAGCACAGGAAATACACTGAACTGACTAATGTCTTTTGTGTTTAGTAGTGATGATCAGTTACTATTTCATAATAGCTATTTCCAAATTGATAATTTGTATTCATACTGTTGCAGTTTTTTAAAAAAATTTGCTACTAGCAATGGATGCCATCTGATGTCCTTGAAGTATTAGCCAAAATATAAAAGTCCAGTCTTTATTATTGGTAAGGCCAGTGGAGAAATGATTAAGAATATTTTGATTATCAGACGTTATTTAGATATTGAAGGGACTAAATGTCCTCCATTTGCTATTTTGAATCTTAGGACATTAATCAGTACTCAATCAAATGATGCAGTATTCACTTGATTACATAGCATGCTATCATAGGCTGTTCACGGAAAACTGGAGCATGCTTTCAGCCTTGACCCATTACTTAAATATAAGTTATCCTCAGAATTTTTTTTTTTTTTTGAAGATTTTGCTTATTTGACAGAGAGGGAGACAGCCAGAGAGGGAACATAAGAAGAGGGAGAGGGAGAGGGAGAAGCAGGCTTCCTGTCGAGCAGGGAGCCTGATGCAGGGCTCGATCCCAGGACGCTGGGATCATGATCTGAGCCGACAGCAGACGCTTAAAGACTGAACCACCCAGGTGTTCTATCTTCAGAGTTCTGTCAATGTCTGTCAATACAAAAAACAAAGTTTTTTGTTTTATCTTTATACTTGCTTGGAATGAATTTGTTCTTATGGCTTTAACTATTTTATGGTTCTCAAAGCTAGACCACTTTCTTAAACATAATCTTCAATACTTTGTTCTTTCTATTCTTTGTTACAGCATCTTGGAAATTTAACTGACTTGTTTTCCCAAATTCTACTCAAATCTCATGTTTCTCAAATTACTGTTTCTTTCAGTTAGCTAGTATGAAATGTTGGTAATGGCTTTATTTATCCCTTCATTCTAACCTCCATTTCAGACTTAGCAAAATGGGCAAATTTTTCCATCTTTTCTGTTATAGGTGTTCTATTTTTCCTTCCTACTGTCATTTCTCTACTTCAGGCCATCTTGTTTCTCTCTCTCTCTCTCTCTCTCTCTCTCTCTCTCTATATATATATATATATATATATATATATATATATATATATATTTGCCTAATACCTGCTATTGCCTTTTAATATATACTTTCTTAGAATTCTCCTTAGAAAGTGCAAAACTGGTCCTAGTCCTTTACTGCTAGGAAATCTTCATTATCTCATCACTCAGACCTTCTACTCATTTCAGTCTCTAGCTCATTTGTTTTCCTGCTTCTGTTAAGGCCCGCTTCCAAACCATTCTCCATGTATACCAGACAGACACATTAAAAATGTCAGTCAGACCATGTCCTCATATGTTTATAAAAACAATATTATAAACTTCCTGTTGCTCTTCAGATACAATCCAACCAGCATTCTCCAGCCAAAGTGCTGTGCATGATCTGGCTTTAAGTGCCTGCCTAACTTCTCTGACTCTATGCCACTCTCTTCCTTGCTTGCTGTATTCTAGAAACATTGTCCTTGATAATCAAGATTATATCCTTAATAAGGTATTGTTGAAGTACTAACCAGGATGGTAGAGAAAATAATGTGCCTTTCCAACATAAAAAAAGTGGGGAGGGTAAGAGAGAATTATATGGAGAATAATTGCTATAATTCCTTCATATTGCCACTAATAAAGAAAACCAATAACGTCTTTATCACTAGGAATTTTCATTAGAATGCTTCTGTGTTATCATAGAAGTCTGAAAACAGTTGAGTTGTGAGTTTTGGCTTAACTAATGAGTTTGTGTAGATGTCTGGACATAAATGTGCAACTTCACATATATGAACACAGGCAGCAAACATTTTAATTATACACAGGTTGTCCCTACACTCAGAGTGAGTTTTATTTCTGGAAAAAAAGCAGATTTTTAGAATTTTAGCATATTTTAAAATAGTCATCTTAACTTTTTCACAGTCTTGGTTAAGCTTTAAATAGTTAACCCACTCAAGTGTTTTTGGTACTTTT
Organism: Lutra lutra; assembly: GCF_902655055.1. Classification (NCBI taxonomy): domain Eukaryota; kingdom Metazoa; phylum Chordata; class Mammalia; order Carnivora; family Mustelidae; genus Lutra; species Lutra lutra. The sequence goes on from NC_062288.1 coordinate 42,877,724, forward strand.
TTCTTGGTATACTTCTGATCCGGTTCCCATCATCAAGACATCAGTCTCATTACATTATATTTATAGCCACAATTAATTATTTTGTAATTTAATGGCTACTAAAGATCTGTAAATAATTAAATTATGTGCAAGACAGGAAGATGAGGAAGGAAGGTTGAGTTACTGTAACCTAGCTGAGAGACTTCAAGATCCTACTATCTATCTTCTCTTGTATACTCATATTCCTCCTTTAACTTCTTTTATTTCCTTCTCCTCCCCAAATGGGGTGACTCTTGTGAGGTTTTCTAATGAACTGAAATGGAATCTAAAGATTTTAGGTTCTGGAGGTAGGTGAGATTGAGGGTTAGAAGAAAATCTTTAGGTTGGATGAATATGTAGATTGGTCCTAAAATTTTTTGTTGCGTCATTTCTTTGTGTATTTGTTTTATTAGCTGTCAGCAATTACAAGAACTTTATGTGTCTTGAATAGATTCAGTGAAGGGTTTATCATTTTTATGTGTGGCAAAGAGTAAAATTAAAGGCCTGGCTGGTTATGTCTTGATATATTAAAAAAAAAAGGTCATATTGAACAATATTCATTTGTCCGCAGTTCTGTGAGTTGTCATGTCATGTCATATATAATGTTTTTAAAACATATTTAAAAATTAATTGAATATCTCATATTGGACAACATCAATAATCAACATTTGCTAGATTTTGTAAACTGAGTTGTCAGATGACAGTTTGTATTACTTATGGGAAAATTAGCAATTCTTTTTGTCAAAATTAAATTAGGGGGGCGCCTGGGTGGCTCAGTGGGTTAAGCCGCTGCCTTCGGCTCAGGTCATGATCTCAGGGTCCTGGGATCGAGTCCCACATCGGGCTCTCTGCTCAGCAGGGAGCCTGCTTCCCTCTCTCTCTCTGCCTGCCTCTCTGTCTGCTTGTGATCTCTGTCTGTCAGATAAATAAAATCTTTAAAAAAAATTAAATTAGGAATTTGCCAAAGGGGAATTGTATTTTATTTGAAATAATTCTTTCATCTAAATTGATATTTTTGAAGACTTTCCTTCAAAGAACATTTAACATTGCCTTAATTTTTCTAGAATCAACCCATTTAACTTGCAAAATGCTCTATTTCACTTGTTCATTCATTTTCATAATTAGAATCCTGAAAATTTTATAGGAAGCTATCTGTTTTTACATTTATGTGAGCCGTGTTTGTGGATGGTTTAGGGACAGAGAATTAAATCTGCATGAAATCATCACATTTCTCTAGATGTTGCCATGAAATTGGTATTTTCCCCTGAAAATTTCCATGAAATTACAAAAATTATTGCATCTTTGTCTCTGGATATCTTGCATGGAAATATAAAGGAGGCTGAGTCAATCTTTCTTGTTCCTTAGTCCTTAGCTAATTATTCATGAATCTCTTAACCATGCACTAGTAGAAAAATGTATATGGCTTATATAAGAACACTTTGGGAGGAGAGTCTTATTGAATGTCTAAATTTAGTGATCCAATGAGCCCTAAATTCTATTTCCAATAAATGCCAGGCTGTGACATATATAAGTTGTGCTTTTTGCCAGTTGCACAATTAATGGTAATCACTGTAGCCAAATAATTCATGTAATAATATGCATTATTATTAAGATTATCTGAATTGATGAATTAACCATAATGAAAGCTGTTCTTTACTGTCAGTGGAAATGGCCTTTCAAGTATAATTTAAAATATGTATTCAAATCATAGACACACACACACACACACACACATATCCTTTAAGTTGGTATGGGAGATTTTTAAAAATAATTTTGCCCTTCCTATGTTGGGATTATACATCCCCACACTTTTGATATCATGTTTGGATATGTGATATGCATTACTGCTTTCTTTTTTTTTTTTTTTTTAGATTTTATTTATTTATTTGACAGAGAGATCACAAGCAGGCAGAGAGGCAGGCAGAGAGAGAGTGGGAAGCAGGCTCCCTTTGGAGCAGAGAGCCCAATGCGGGGCTCCATCCTAGGACCCTGAGATTATGAACTGAGCCAAAGGCAGAGGCTTAACCCACTGAGCCACCCAGGTGCTCCTGCATTACTCCTTTTTATAAGGCAATTATGGCCTTTCTGCTACACTGACACCACACTTGATACATGATCTGCCTGGGCCAATGGAATGTGAGTAAAGGGGTTTTGTACCATTTTGAGTATATACCTTAAGAACCATTGTATGCTTCTGCCACACTGTCTTTTCCTTTTGTTATCAAACTGATAATTTTCTAGATGAGGCTCCTCCTTTACTCCAGACTACCTGAGTTCTTAAATAAAGACAAAAGAAGCTAAGTTGTAGCCAGCCCACAATGAATGTGACAGGACTGAGAAATAATCCTTTATTCTTTCAGATACATCTACTGATAATATGGAGTTGGTTGTTACAGTGGCAAAACTTACTCAAATTGACTACGAGAGTGAGCAAGTCAAATTTAAAATTATTTAAAATTATTGTTGAAATAGAAAGAAAGCCATTTATTGATATTTGTTTTCTCATTTTTTTGAATGAAAATAAAAGAAATGTTATGTTATTTACCCCACATATTTCTGAAGATGTGACATCTGGTCTTGGCATATAATACCAAAACCTAATTTAATTGATCAAAAATAACAGAATCAATGATAAGGTGTGTTTTAACATTTTTGTTTGATTTTAAATATTTAGGGGTGCCTGGGTGGCTCAGTGGGTTAAAGCCTCTGCCTTTGGCTCGGGTCATGACCCCAGGGTCCTGGGATCAAGCCCCATTTTGGGCTCTCTGCTCAGCAGGGAGCCTGCTTCCCTTCCTCTATCTCTGCCTGCCTCTCTGCCTGCTTGTGATCTCTGTCTGTCAAATAAATAAATAAAAAATCTTAAATAAAATATTTATAAAAATTCCAGCTTATCCTCTTGGAGTAAGCAGATACATAGTTAATTCTTTTAATGGTATATCCTGTTTTGTAGAGTATCTTCCAATAGGGGAAAAGAAAAAGAACTAATACCAACTATTCTAGTTTAAAAGCACCTAATTTGTGAATTATTTATTTATTTGTTTATTTCATAGATAATTCAAGGAACATTTTTTTCCTGCCTACCACCATCATAACATGTTGCTACTTACTGACTGTTAACTTTATACCAGGGATGGCTCTGTGTACTTTTACCTTTTTTGACTTAATTTAATCCTAAACTTGACATATTACTATCTCTATTTGACAGTTGAGTAACATTTTGTAGTAAGGTATGGGAAAATTGCATAACTTGCTTATAGTGTATGGCAATTTGAACTCAATGAGTCTGGCCTTAGAGTCCACACTGTTCTTAAACACTACCAGGCTGCCTTTCACATGGGTATGTCATTTTTACGTGCCAGTCATTATTTTAATTCCAGAAACATAGCAATGGATAAGATGGTTAATAGTCTAATGTCATGGAGTTATAATAAATGATAAAATAGCTATTATAATTACAATTTGTGATATATGCTTTAAAGAATCAAGAAGGGAAGGAATGTTGAAGAGATGAGTGAGAAGGAGCAGTTTGTGTGGAAAGAGGAGAGTCAGGGGTGTATGATACCTGAACACCAATGAAAAGAGTGTTTCTACAAGAGTGAAGTATAACAGTGTCAGATGCTGATGAGTATTGAATAGATTTTGGGTTTGCTAACATGGGATTCTTTGGTACAGTTGGAAAGGATATTTTCAGTGGATTTGTTGGCATAAAATCCTGATAGAGATTAAGAAATGATTGAGAACTGTTTCTGTTTTCCTGAAGTAATTGGTTCCTGAATAAGCAGTTCCTCTGAAAACAACAATCACAGTAACATAAGCAATAAAATGCTAAAAAAATGAAGATGAATTTGGAAATAAAATTTAAAAAATGCTTAGTGAAGAAAATAAAGAATCTTCAAAAAGCAAAAGACAGTGTGAATACTGGAATCCAAAAAGGTAGAAGAAGATACTGAAGCCAGTTTTGAACCTATAGACATCTCCTTAACTCTTGTGATGATAGAAGCTAGTATTGATAGTCTCAAGATAGAAGAGGGTCAGGAACTAATCCTAGCACCTGCCCAAGTAGAAAATCAAGTTGGGGACACCAAAATAAAGCTGAGACCCCGGATGGATACCATCACAATGTAGGAGGGAACTAAACATAACCTTACCCCCAAATAGAAAGTAAAAAGAAAAAAAAAAAAGAACTTGTCTATTCAAACGTGGTGCTATACAGACAGGGAAAAACTAAGCCTTGAGTATTTGAAAGCAGATTCTGGATTGTAATCTGGATTTGTGCCTTATCTGGTAAAAACAACACAACAATAGTAAAAAAACAAAAGCTGTAATCCAAAATATTTTTTAAAATGCTTCTGACTTTGTTATGCTCCTAGAAGCTGGCAACCAAAAGCATAATTATCGCTGGAGGAATGCATTTTCAATACCAAATTGAAAATATTACTGTAAAGTATAAGAAAACCAAACCAGAGATAAGAATTACAAAATACTTGAGGAACGTAGGCTCCATAAGAGAGATGCCCAAAACAGTTGACAATTGAAATAAGTCCATACAGTATTTAAATATTGCAATTTTAAATTCAGTATTTTAAAGAGGAAAATATAAGTCAGAAATGAAAGATTAAAAAATGAAAACCAGAAACAGTATGGATTGGTTAAACATTAAAATGACACAAGTGAGGAATTAGAAAGCTTGAGAAATTAAAAGGAAAAAGTTGCAAAACTGTAGCACAGAAAGATAAAGAGATGGAAATATGAGAAAGTAGAGGACACTGAAATTAGGATGAGCATGTCTAATATATATCTTTTCAACAAAGAATGGATAAGACATATGGAAAATAACATTCAAAGGAAAAATTTATGACAAAGGGACCAAAACAGATTCAGGAAACCCACCAGATTTAAATATCTCATACAGGATAAATAAAATGTTACTCAGAGGCAAATAGATCATAGAGAGATTAAGAACATCACAGAGTGAAGTTCTTAGAAGTCAGAGAGGAAGAAAAGAAAAGCAAAGAAACCTAGTTTATTTGTAATTAAACGGCAACCAACAACCCACAGCAGAGGTAAAAGGCAGTGATGTCATATTTTCTGTGTACTGATAAAAAATACCCTTAACCTAAAATTATATAACAAGCAAAGGTATCTTTTGAGATTTAGAGTTTAAAATTAAGATAGTTTCAGAGAAACAGAAGTAGAGGGCATTTAACACTACTAGAACTTACACCAAGAATTTATCTATAGGATGTTTTTCTGGGAGAAGGACTATGATCTAATTTGGAAGGTCTGAGAAACAAAAATCAATGACACACAATAATCAATGGCAAGAAACTGGTTAGTAAGTAGAGAAATGGAATTTGTGTGTTATAAACAGACTTTTCATGAAAAACAATGTGGAACATTTATAGGGTTATGTGAGAAAAGACATAAAATGCTAAAAAACATTATCTCATAAGTTAGGAAGAAGGTGGTGAGGAGAGTGATTTTGTCTCTTTATATTGTTTAAGAGGAGCACATATAGATATTGAACAATATAAGTACTGTTAAGTATCCTGTGAAAATCATTAAAATAGATCTTGTATAAATTCAAAGTGAAGAAATGAGAAATGGAATGAAAAAATAATGAATACATTAAAATTAATGTAAGAGAGAAGAGAGAAGAAAGGAAAAAGTAGAAAAAATAACAAATAAATCTAAATGTATTAATAATCACAGAAGTTTGCAATCAAAAGGTAATAATTCCAGATAGGATTTTAAAAGTCAGATGTATTCTACCTTAAAGAGACTCACAAAAACATAAGAATTGTTGTTTTGGTTTTCTTTTGGTTTTTTACTCAGCATGTAAGGAGCATAGAAGTTGTCCCTTTGTCCTAACAAGAAGTAAATAGTTGAACACACTGAGAAATCAACAACTCTTCTTAGATCATTCGGAGAAATGAGGTCACAGGGCAAACCACTGCCACCAAATTGGAGAGACAAACAGAGGAACACAAAGAAAAACAACTTATTGGAGCATAAACTCTCAAGCAGAAATCTCCACAGGAACAGTATCAGCATAGGAAAATCTGAGCTGTATTTGAAAGTTGTTGGGGCTCAGTGTGAATAACTCTGAGAGGTTAAAAAACATGGGGCTGGGGTGGCAATACCTTTGTGAGTTTTATCTCTAGGAACTATACTGTGTTCTCAGGGCAAAAATCCTTTCAATGCTTCCAGCAGGGGGAGAAGAAAAGGAACCATTATGAAATAGCCAGGGCATTCTGTCCTTCTTTACAAAGCCTGCTCTTAGGAGAAACTATTTAAAAGACCAAACTACTGAAGTTTTTGCAGAGCCTAAATACCATAGGGGAAGGGAAATACCAACCTAAGCCCACGGTAGCTTTTCATGTCGGGGGAGGGAAATACTTGACTCCAGCCCACGATAGCCATATTGTCCCACAAAATGACATGGAAAACCCGAGAAACAATAGTGAATTTCACAGTTCAGAAGCAGAGTCTCACTAAAAGACTGAAACTTAACTATAGAATTGACTACAAAATGCTTTCCCTCCCCTCATATTTACCACCATATTACTAAAGGCCTATTTATCTCAATTTCTTTCACTCAGTAAATCCAGTCTGGCCATCAAGAAAAGACTACAAAGCATACTAAAAGGCCAAAATCACATTTTGAAGAAACAAAGCAAGCATGTGAAGCAGACTCAGAAATGGCCGGGACGCTAGAATGATCAGAATCTGAATTTAAATAACTATGATTAATATACTGTGGGGTCTAAAGTAGGATAAAGTAGACCGCATGCAAAACAGATGGGAAATGTAAGTAGAGAAATGGAAACTTTAAGAAAAAATTTAAAAGAAAACTTAGAGATCAAAAACATGGTAGAAATGAAGAATTCCTTTGATGGACTTAGTAGATGAGATATGCTAAGGAAAAAAAAAATCTCAGAACTTGAGGATATGTCAATAAAAACTTCCAAAACTGAAAAGCAAAGAGAAAAATGTCTGAAAGAAATATATAATAGAATATACAAAAACTACAGGACAATATCACACAGAAAGCCGGATGAGAAGAAAGGAAAGGGAGATATGAAGCAGTGATGACTGAGAACTTCCCCAAGTTAATGTCAGACACCAAACCACAGATCCAGGAAGTTCAGAGAACACCAGGGATGATAAATGCCAAAAATTCTACACCTTGGTTTGTCAAATTCAAACTTGAGAAAATCAAAGATAAAACAAACATCTTGAAAGGACCCAAGGACATGAAACTTATGTACAGAGGAGCAAAGATAAAAATTACATGTGACTTCTTTTCTTTTCTTTTTTTTTTTTTAAGATTTTATTTATTTATTTGACAGAGATCACAAGTAGGCAGGGAAGCAGGCTCCCTGCTGAGCAGAGAGCCCAAAATGGGGCTTGATCCCAGGACCCTGGGATCATGACCTGAGCTGAAGGCAGAGGCTTTAACCCACTGAGCCACCAGGTGCCCCTACATGTGACTTCTTTTCAGAAACTACACAAGCAAGAAGAGAGTGGAATGAAATACTTAATATGTTGAGAAATAAAAACCACCAATCTAAAATTCTTTACCCTGTGAAATTATCATTCAAAAGTGAAGAAATAAAGACTTTCATAGACAAACAAAATAAGGGAATTTGTTGCCAGTAGAGCTATCTTGCAAGAAATGTAAAAACAAAACAAAAAAAAAAAAACAACAACTTAAAAAAAAAGAAAATTATAAAGGTCATGCACTTTTTTTTAAATGAAGAAAGGAAAAGCATTAGAGAAGAAGTAAGTAAGGTAAAATAAATTATTTCATTTATATATTCTTGGTGTAATAGATAACAGTTTGTTCAAAATAATAACAATATATTTAATTATCTATACTTATGGATAACAAAATAATAGCTTATATATGGTTCTGTATATATATATATATATATATATATATATATGAAACAAATTACAGTAATGATATAAAGACAGGAGGAAAGAATTAGGATTATTTTGTTATCCCAAGAGCCATATACTGTTATTTGAAAGCAGACTTGGATTAAGGGGTAAATGCATGTCACAAACTCTAGGAGAGCCAATAAAATAGGTAAAAAAAGAAGTATAATATGCTAAGAAAGAAGAGAAAATAGGATCATATGAAATGCTCAATTAAAACAACAAAAGGCAGTGGGGCGCCTGGGTGGCTCAGTGGGTTAAGCTGCTGCCTTCGGCTCAGGTCATGATCCCAGGTCCTGGGTTCAAGCCCCACATCGGCTTTCTGCTCAGCAGGGAGCCTGCTTCCTCCTCTCTCTCTGCCTGCCTCTCTGCCTACTTGTGATTTCTCTCTGTCAAATAAATAAATAAAATCTTTAAAAAAATAAAAACAAAAAAAAAACAACAAAAGGCAGAAAAAAATGAGAAGACAAAAAATAGGAATGGAGAACAAGGGCAACAAAGGCAGTAACAACATGGTATGTACTAATCCCAACTAGATCAATCATTACCTTCAATAACAGTGGTCTAACTGTAGCAACTAAAAGACAGTGGATTTTGGAATGGATCAAAAACAAGACCCACAAGAAATAGAATTTAAATGTAACTATACATATAGATTAAATTAAAGGGATAGAGAAGTGTATGCCATGTTAACACTAATCTAAAGAAAGTTATGTTAATTTCAGGCAAAGCAGATTCAGAGCAGGGAAAGTTATCATGATAAAAATGGGGAATTACATAATGAGAAAGGGTTTAATTCTCTGAGAAGACATAGCAGTCATTAATGTGTACGCTTCTAACAGAGGATCAACATCTGTGAGGCAAAAACTGACAGAATTGTGAGGAAAAATAGACAAACCCAGTATTATAATTTTAGACTGTAACACCTCTCTATCAGAAATGGACAGCTCCAACAGGCAGAAAATCAGTAAAGACATAGCTGAACTCAGCAGCACTATCAATCAACTATATATAATTGACATCTATTGACGACTTCATCTAACAGCAGCAGAATACACATTCTTCTGAAGCTTACATGACACATTCACCAAGATAAATGACATTCTGGGCCACAAAAACACCTTAACAAATTTAAGAGAATAGAAATTGTAGAATGTTTGCCCTCAAAGCCCTGTAGAATTAAACTAGAAACAGTAACAGAAAGGTTGTTAGAATATCCCAAAATATGTGGAGATTTGAAAAAAAGCATACCTCTAAATAACACGTAGGTCAAAGAAGAAATCTCAAGAGAAATTTAAAAATACTGACACGAATGAAAATAAAAGTACAGCTTAGCAAAATTTGTGGGATGCAGCAAAAGAAATGCTTAGAGGGAAATTTATAGTATTGAATGCATCTTTAAAAAAGAAAAAAAAAAGGCCTAAAATCAATAATATAAGTTCCCACCTTAGGAAACTAGAAAAAAAAATAGCAAATTAAATCTAAAGTAAGCAGAAGAAAAGAAATAATAAAAAACAGAACAGACATCAATGAAATGGAAAACAGAAAATCAACAGAGAAAATCAACAAAACCAAAAGCTAATTCTTTGAAAAGCTCAATAGAATTGATAAACCTCTATCCAGGCTAATTAAGAAAAAAGAGGAAAAAACGCAAATTACTAAAATCAGAAATGAAAGAGGGAGCATTACCACAGATCCATGGACTTTAGGCAGATAATAACAGAACATTATGGACAATTCTATGATCACAAATTTCATAATGCAGATGAAATGGACCAACTCCTTGGAAGACACAAGCTGCCAAGAGTCACATAAGAAGAGACAATTTGAATAGACATATCTAAATAAATATATAAATTCACTAAGTTGCAAAGGTTTCTTTAGCATATCAGAGGTTTATTTCAGCAAACTGTGAATTCCTGTCTAATTGCATTTGGGTTAAAATAATTAAGTGGAATCATGAAATTGAAGCTCTGATAGCACACAATGTTGAGGAGATAAATAGCTTGGGAGATCAGCTGTCCCAAGCATTAATTCTTCACCAGATTTTATAAAGTGAACAAATAGAACTACTCTTTTCATCTTAGATGTATAAATACTTTTATAAAACTAAAATCAGGGAAACTTTGGTAATTTTTCATGTCTTCTTTTTCACAAGGGAGAGAACCAAAACCTCGAGAACTGTGTATGTACTGGATTTTTGTCCTTGGTATTGGGCTACATACAAAGAGAGCTGAAAGGGACCTTGAGTATCAACTAACCCAATTGTCTATTAACAGTAAAGATATGAGTATCAGCTTTTCCTAACTTCCCAAATTCTATATGATAATGCCCATTTATATATATTCATAACATTTGTGTGTCTTTTGTTGTAATGATATATTAAAATTGCTTTTTACTTGTGTGCTATCCACTAGAAAGAAAACTCACTGAAGGTAGTAGCTATGATGTTAGCATTGAATGCCCATTTTTTAAAAATCTAGAACTATAATGATAATGATATGATACATATGAGCTATATATGGCATATTCTCATATGATACAGTATGATACATAATATATATGTTTGTGTTTATTTCCTCCCATATCAGTCCTTCCAGTACTGAGGAGTGTGCCATTATTTATTATTCCCTTTTTACAGAAGAGGAAATTAAGACTCAGCAAAGTAAATGAACTTACATAAAGTCATGACTTAGTAAGTAGTGGATTCAGGATCCTAATGTAGCACTTTAATTATAGTTACTTCAACAACCATTATGTTAAACTGCCTTTCATAGAGTAAGTACTTCTCCATAAATATTGTTGAAGACAGATGAAACAAATCTAACTGAAGGAATACACAGGTAAAACACAATTATGATATAATTCAATATTCTAAGTTATATAAAAATCTATAAATACAAGGTATACTGTACATTTTATACTGCTTATGTACTATGCACCAAAGCAGTCAGAGAAGTTTCAAAGAACAAGGGCATTTTGAACTGAAATTTATACTTTTTTTTTTTTTTAAGATTTTATTCATTTGACAGAGAGACACAGTGAGAGAGGGAGCACAGGAAGGGGGAGTAGGAGAGGGAGAAGCAGGCTTCCCACCCAGCAAGGAGCCTGATGCAGGGCTTGATCCCAGGACCCTGGGATCATGACCTGATCCAAAGGCAGATGCTCAATGACTGAACCACCCAGACACACTATACTGTTATTTTTAAGAAACAGTTTTAGTTCAAATTAAATGAGAAATTTTATCTTTCTCAGAGTAATGCTCTCATAGGTTCTTACTCTGCTTTATTAATTTATTTAGTTGGGACTTAGTAAAATATACTGTAAGTCATTTTTAATCATTGTTAAAATTTTTAATTTTTTTCATTCTTAATCATTCTTTTTAAATTTCATTTAATTATTTTATCTTATTTTATTTTATTTTGACCTTTTATTATTAACATATAATGTATTATTTCTTCCAGGGATACAGTTCTATAATTCATCAGTCTTATACAATATACCACACTCCCCACAACACATAGTCTCCCCAGTGTCCATCATCCAGTCACCCCTTGCCCCCATCCTCCTCCCCACCAACAGCCCTCAGTTTGTTTCCTGAGATTGAGTCTCTTCTGGTTTGTCTCCCTTTCTAGTTATGTCTTGTTTCATTCTTCTCCTCTCTTCCCCTATGATCTTCTGCCTTGTTTCTTAAATTCCACATATCAGAGAGATCATATGATAATTGTCTTTCTCTAATTGACTTATTTTGCTTAGCATAATACCTTCTAGTTGTTGGGTCCATGGGCTCCAGGAGGGCAGGAAGAACAATAGAAATGACCGCAGGTCCTGCTGTCTTCCAGCCTCCCCCCCACCTTTCCTTAACCCTTGACTCTCCCGCCAAAAGGATGTATATCCAGGTCACGGCTCCATAGGTAACCCAATACCTATGCAGGAAACAGATAAAAGACCCCTGCCAACTCCCTCCCAGCGTGACTTCCTCCACTCTGCTTTCCAGAGTCATGGACCCTCCCCCGAGGATGCCCACCTCCTCCCAGCGCAACTTTCCTGGCTCCCCTTCTCCTGAGCCCTGAAACTTTGCCAGAGAGTGCCTTTAATAAATCTTGCTTTGCGCCTACCTCGCCTGGTGTTGTGTTTATCTTGCCTATAAAACTTAACACTAGTTCCATCCACATTGTTGTAAATGGCAAGATTTCATTTTTTTGGTGGCTGAGTAATATTCCATGATATATGTGTGTGTGTGTGTGTGTGTGTGTGTGTGTGTGTATGTAGAATATATATATATATATACATATGTATATGTATATATATATATAAAATCTTCTTTATCCATTCATCTGTAGAAGGACATCTCCGTTCATTCCAAAGTTTGGCTATTGTGGACATTGCTGCTATGAACCTTGGGGTACAGGTGCCCCCTTAGATCACTACATTTGTATCTTTGGGGTAAATACCCAGCAGTGCAACCGATTCTGTCTATTTGCATTTCTGTATACTTTTGTGAAAAATGAATTAAATCACAGTAAATAATAACCTCCTATAACTGCTGAGAGTGAGGTATCCTGGTCTTTTTCTCATTTGTTAAATTCCGTATTCTTAAATTAACAGCATTTGGTTTAATAGACTGGGCTTTCAGAAAAGAACATCCTTTTTTGGTTGAAACTAAGCAATTCCATGCCACTGATGTTCACTATATATTTTTAAGATTTAAAGTAATTTGATGGGATAATGGAATTTTTATGTTTATCCATGAAAAAATTAATGTTAAAACAAAGCTTTCCAAATGATTACCTTTAAAAAAAAAAAACTTAAGATCATAATGCAACTAAATTTACTGATTTTAATTTTAGAAGCACATTATTATTTTTTTAATTTATAATTTCTCTGATAGTCATTAATGTTTGTCCTGCCTTATCCACTTCCCCCTTCTTCAGCTCACTTGGATTTAAAGCATGGGATAACATTTAAACATTTCAGTTAAGGGAATAGTCAACTAAAGTGAAGCAAATCCTCAAAAAGCATTCTTTTTGTGCAGATGTGGTATTTCAGGTTTAAGTGCTCTGTCACAGGGAGAAATATTTATACAGGGTTTATGGGTTGTCACATCATTGACATACAAAATTTAAATTTTCCCTAAGTTTTCACGTTCTCTCCCCTCCCAATTTAAGATGATCTCATTTGAGACATACGAAGTAGATATTTTTTTCTTAGGATAGAGAAAGCAAAATTTCCAATAGTCCTGCTACCCAAATCTTGGTTTCTACCAGTCTCCAAAATAATACTAGGTCTCCTTGGAGAAATGACTGATTCTCGTAATGAGGTAGGAAACATACAGGATGAGCGTGGAGTACTTAGTAGCACCTGTCCATGGTACTACAGTAAGGAAGTACTGTTAAAAACTTCTGTTTTTTCCCCTGAAAAAACAAAATCCATAATGACAGACCTCTGTCAAAAAGACACAGGAATAAATTGAAATAGCTCCTGATGGTCAAAACTGAAACAATCTGAGCTATGAAATAAATAGAATTAACTTATAACCCAAATTATAAAATAAATACAAGTCTGAATTGACATAAATAAATGGTTGAATGAATAAATGAGGAGAATAGAGAAATCCTCAATGCAGGAAAAATTCCTCTAATGATTTTTGTAGATACTTAGACCTCTGGAAATCATAACTGAAGCGTAATTCCCCACTTCCTTCTGAAGAGTGCAGTTTGGGAAGGGGAGAAAAGAGTAACTTTATAGTGGAGAAACCTAACACTATCTCAATCCAGGTTATGAAGTTAATAACAACAGTGAAAAGTTATATTGATATGATGTGATGAGAATGACACTTTACCTCTACAGTCTTCCTCCCCAAAATCAATTACTCCAGTCTAATGAGAAAAAAAAAAATCAGACAACTTGGAGAACATTCTATGAAATACCTGACCAGTGACTCCTCAATACTGTCAAAGTCATCAAAACAGAACCACCACAACAAAATTTTTCAAAAACTATCACAGCTAGGAGGAACCTAAGGGGACCTGGCAATTAAATGTAATGTGGTGTCTCACAAGGTGTCCTGGAACAGGAATATAACAGGTAAAAACTGAGAAAACCTGAGTATAAAATGGACATTGGCTAACTATAATGTATTAGTGTCAGTTCACTAATTATAACAAATGTACCATACTAATGTAAGATGTTAATAAAAGGGATAACTGGGTGTGGGGAGTTCAGAAACTCTCTGTACTATCTTTGAAATAATTGTGTATATCTACAACTATTCTGAAATTGTAGAAGTTTGTTAAAAAAAAACAAAACAAAACAAACTAATAGTTTGTTTAGTCAGGTTTAGTCAGGGGTTCCACCAGAAAATCCTGAAAGACTGAACTCTCTTGGTTTTTGCCCATGAATGATAAAATTGGGATATGAAGTATTTGCTGTAGTAGACTAGAGAAAGACTTTGGTGAATCTATTGGAATATAGACATTGAACATACCCTAGTACAAATATTTACATTTAAATGAGTAGCCCTTCCTTTCCATATATTGATTTTTCAATGCTTTAACTTACATGTGAGAGAAATTTGCCTTCAGCACAAACTACCCATTGGGGCTGGTTTAGCTGACTCGGAGTTATGAATTTTCTTTTTCACTGATCTTTATGTGTCCCCCACTGTGTTATTTGTTGTTTCATTGAGGAAGGGCTAATCTTTAATTAAAGACACATAAGTGGTTGTACTCCCTTCTGAATCAATTGTATTTTGGGAATACATGTGGGCTTTTTCATTACTTGAAAGAAACAATAAAAAGCTCCATAAGAAAATAATAAATCATACAATATTGGTAACTTAGAATCTCTTGATATGGTAACATTCCGTGAGAATGTCATATAATAAATCATACAATATTGGTAACTTAGAAACTCTTGATATGGTGACATTCCATGAAAGCACACTTTTAACCTATCTGTCTCTAAAACTATTTAAGCCAAATCCTCTTCTTGCCGTAAAACAAGTAGTACGTTTATTGCCTCCGTTTATTACATGCACACAGGGATGGGGATTTGCTCAGACATGCTCTTGGGATTAGGATGACTATTCAGAGAAGTCAGGACTGTAAAGACCCAAGGCCAATTTTTCCTCATGCCTCACAGTTGTAATTTTTGGCTCCACCAAAATTTTTATCTTTTCTGTTTGGCTCTTCTTTTCCCAGTTAAAAAACTTGCTCCCTAAACTTTTGTTTTACCTGTCCCCTGCAGAACCTCTCTTGAACTTTTTAAAAAAAAGTTTACCAGCTTTTTAAAGTAAATATGGACATTTTTTCCCCTATTCTTTTCTTAACTGAATTTGGGATGTTCCCTGGATAGCCATTTCCCTATAGACCTCTTAAATAGTCACTTTATATGTCTTTAAGCATGTTTCCCCAAAGGTTAGAAGTGAAGTCATTTACATTTTTTCCTAAAATTAATGACTATTTTGAAAGATGATAGTAAAAAAAAATCAAATATTTATATTGATGTGTTTCCTAGTCATGCCAAACTTAGATACCTACCCTTCCTTCCTTCTTCCCTCCCTCCCTCCCTCTCTCCCTCCTTCTTTCTCTCTTCCTTCCCTCCCTCCCTTCCTCTTTCCTCACTCCATTAAAAATATATTTAGCATTTTCTTTTTTTTTTTTTAAAGATTTTGTTTATTTATTTGTCAGAGAGAGAGAGAGAGAGAGTGAAAGCACAAGCAGGAGAGTGGCAGGCAGAGGGACAAGCAGACACCCTGCTGAGCAAGGAGACCACTGCTGGACTTGATCCCCAGACTCTGGGATCATGCCCTGAGCTAAAACCAGATGCTAAACTGACTGAGCCACCCAGGCATCCCTATTTAGCATTTTCTATGTGTGAAGCAGTTAACTGTGTTCTGAGCACAGCAAACTCCTTGTTTTAAGAATTTTACATTTGTATCAGTTATCTATTCCTTGCAATAATTAACTCAAAACTTATAGGTCAAGTACAGCACACATTTATTACCTAGCAAATTCTGTGTGCTAGGAATCTGGTTATAATTCCACTGAGTACTCTGCATCAGAGTCTCACAAACATGTAATCAGTGTGTTAGCCAGGTCTGCAGTATCATCTTCATGTTGTTGCTGGCAGAATTCAGTTCCTGGTGGGTTGGTTTCCTGCGATCCTGATTTCCTTGTCTTTGGTTGGTCAGAGAGAAAGACCGCTAACAGGGTCAAAGCCAGGATCTTTTGCAACCTAATTGTGGAAGTGACAGCCATCACTTTTCTGTAGTCTACTTGTTGTTAGACATTGAGTCAGTAAGCCCTGCCCACACTCAAGAAAAGGGGATTACAGAAAAGCGTAAATCCCATGAAGTGGGGATAATTGAGTGCCATGTTTGAATTCTGTGCATCACAACAATTCAGCAGAGAATTTCACAATCTCACTTTTCCTTTCTGTACCACATATTCTTTGCCTTTAGGCCTTTGCATGCATTTCCCTCTGCTTGAAATGTGCTTCGACAGCTGCCTCTTCACTCCCTTGTGAGTATATTTCCTCTTCTTCAAGAAACAGTTCAGAGTCCTATCCTTAATTTTTGTCTAAAATTTTGTCACCAAATAAAAGGTAAAATAGATTAATAAAATTATAACCATAGAATGCTGAACCTTAAAGAGACTAGATATTTTTAGTAAGATTGTTTCTTCTTACAGACATAGATACCTAGATACCCTGGAGGGTAGGAACATTTACTTTTCCAGTGTCATAGAATAATCCAGACAAGAAACTTAAGCTTCTTGGTCCAGATATCTTTCTGCCAATCTTGCTGCTTCTTTAAAGCTAAGTGATATTCTATTTCTGATAAATAAACCTATCCAGTGATTGTTTTAATTCATAATAATGGCTTTGTTTTTTCCTTAATGGTAGACATACCTGGATAAGTGCTAGTAAGTATTTCAACTTGAGGTTATATGTTATTTTTTCCATGGAAGAAGATGTATAAACAGTCTTTTTCCCAGAGATGGCCTGGAACATTTTCCTAGGGTAGAAATAATTTTATAGAGGGAAAGTTGATTATTCTTAGATTATTCATTATAGAAGATGTGCTAAATTTACGGGATTAACCAAACAGAATATGAAACAACAATCCTAATGAATAAGTTGATGCATTAAAGAAAGAGGCCAATTTCAGTTCAGAGTATGTTGGTCTTATCTACTCAGTATTGGTTAATATAAAATAGTAATGATTTTTTTTAAGATGCACACTGTTTTAGAGACTTCAAGTGTGTGTATACATGTATATGAATTTTATGAACACAGACACCCATAGCCTTTAGAAGAGCACTTGAAAAATAATTGAAGATAAGGCAGTAAACCTCTTATCCAATAACCCATTATTATTTGATACAGAAAAAGTTGAACAAGTGAAAGTACATAGCTTTCAAAGTTTGAAGGTCCAAGTTATATATCCAGATTGTACACAAGAATGAGGAAGTCTGCATCTACAAATAAAATGCAAACATCAGTTGCTCTGCTTGATTTGTGATAGTGAAATAGATGGGAGAAGCATCATTCCCTTTATGATTATAGGCCTTTTACCGAAAGAATAGGAATCTAAGGAGTGAGTTTTCTCACTATAACATTGATTCATAATTTAATCATATTCATGTTATTCAATATGGTTGACCCTCCTCCCCCATACACCACAAATTTTCCATTTTTTTCTTGAATTTCCATGATGGCTAATTACTATGACATTAAAAAATTATTTCAGAACTGATCTTTGACTGTTTCCAGTTAGGTTAATTTTTGAACTATCTTGCATTGAATTTCTCTTTCATTAAAATGGGAAGAGTGATGTGTGCCACACTAAGCAGTTAAGGTGGATAGAGGGAACTTAAGATGCTCCACCACATTTATAGCATGAATTCCATGAGGTGCAGCCCATTCTCTATTTTGTCAGCCATATCTGTGTCTGTGCTTAATCTAGAAGTGGAACGATTTGAATTATGATGAAAAAATGTCACGGCTCATTGAAGATGGTAGATAATGATAATGAGCCAAGGTTTGTAGCCTATCGTGCTGGCTGCCTAATTTGTTCTGATGGGTTTGCTCTTCTATGCCTGGAGGGTCAGTATTAGTATTTGACAGCGTCCTTACAAACTTCACTTTGCAAAGAGCTAGGGCCTGGAAACTAGTTCCTCCCTTGTGCTTATGTGATGTGTGACAGTAGGAATAGGAAATTCCAGGGACCCCACTTAAAGCTTGTGCTCCAGAAAAACACTCAAATGAAAATGCACAAATATCTTCACTCAAAAATAAGAATATTTTCTGGAAAAAAAAGTGCCGTTATTAAACTCAGCATGGGAGACAATCTGAACCGGAATCTTCATCAATCAGATTAACTGCTTTCCAAGATGAAAACAGACGAGGCACAGTGTGAAACTGAACAGATATTTATCAAAAGCCATATTAATAACCACTTTCAGCTTTTTCCTGACAGTTTCATCTGAGGTTCCATGTTTAACATTTGAGGATCATATGTTTTTGTCAGGATTAGGCTGCTAAGAGCATCAATTAATTAATTCTTTTGAAGTACGGTTCAGTCAGGTAATAAAGTAACTGTCCCTAAAGCCACAACCAGTAATGGTAAGCAACATTCTGGAGCTAGACAATTTGTTACTTCAGAAATTAAAAGCAAAATGTCTTCTTCAGCCCACCTAAAAATACATTCAGTTGTATTTTTGCAAAGTGGCAACAAGGTAATAGATGCATTTATATACGTATAGACACAAACACATATTCAGTATGCCTAATTGCCTATCTAGCTGAGATATTACTCATTTACATGCTAGTGTACAGTCTAGCTCCAAAAAAAAAAAATATAGCCTCTTTAATTTGTGTTATCTAAATGGGCTGTAAATAGGGCAAAATTAAACCAGGAAAAATAATGAGGAGAATTTCATATTATTAAGATTATCAACTGTACTTTAGTGTTTGAGGAAATTAATTTTGGTGGGTTAAAAAAAAATCTCAGCTCATGGAAATTAACACTTCAAGTAATACAGCTCAGAGTATAGAAGAAATTTGTACCTTGTCACAGCCAGATGCAGGCTACATATATTCAGGGACGTATTCTGCCATCTCCACTTTATTCAGGGCACATCAAAGGCATGGCTAATGTAGTTTTCATTTCAGTGATGTAATATCAGCAATTGGCAATCAGCCAAACCACAGTAATCTCAGAGAGACTTTGTGTATGTAAGGTGTCAAGCCAAAGTGGGAAATAAAAATAGGGCAGGTGTGTGCTGATGCGGGTTTTTTTTCTCACGTGGGATGTTTCTTCAGTCTAGAGGCATATTTCCTATGAATAATTTAGAATGAGCTTTCTGTTACTCGGAGCTTCATATTACCCCTGTCTGCTTACTGTGATCCAGTCTAATGACAAGAATCTCTTTCATCAATTCCTAGATGAGATGATCCACTTTGTAAAACATTCAGACTGACAAACATAGAGGCTAATGGGAAGTGGCGTGACTTAGGGTAGTGCAGGCTAGCCTGGGAGTTAGGAGGCCGGCTTAGCAATGCAAGTAGTTATTTCCTCCTCTGATCTCCTGAATGACAACTCTCAGAGGCTTGGGTTATTACCTTCCTACTATTGTGATTTGGATCGCTATGTTAGGCCTTCTTTTCCTTTTCTTCTATTCCCTATTCCTACTCCAGGGTAATCTATTTTTTTTCTTTTAATTGATTAGGCAAGAAACATAGGAGATCTTGATGTTTAATCAATTTATGCTCAAACTTCCAGCATAAGGTATTAGCAGTTCCTTTTTTTATCAGCTGGAAATTCAGAGGTCCTTGAACTGCTTCTCTCTCAATGAAAGGTTGGCGTTTCAGTTCTCCAGATATGAACAACTGGAGTGGTGATAATACATTGTTATGTAACAAGTGATAGAAGTTTGAGTCCTTAAACACAATCCTTTCAAACCTCAGTGGTGAGATGATTTTTTGAATCAGCTCTCTAAAATAGATATTTATAACGTTAAAATATTCTGTTGCTTCGTACTTTTAAAGATTTAACAGAGATCACAAGTAGTGAGAGAGGCAGACAGAGAGAGGGTGGGGGCAGGGAGCAGACTCCCTGCTGAGCAGAGAGCCCCATGCAGGGCTTGATCCCAGGACCCTGAGATCATGACCTGAGCTGAAGGCAAAGGCTTAACCCACTGAGCCACCCAGGTGCCCCTGTTGCTTCATACTTTTGAATTCTATTCATGTACAACATTTGATTTTCTGTTCACAATAAACCAAGCTAGGACAGTTTTGAACATATGAAGGAGGAGGTTGTCATAGTGGAAGACAAGCCAGGCGAGAGACTGGAAGTGACACAGAGGACTAGACTAGCTACAGCACCTGTGATGACAGTATGAGCTGAAAGGAGAATGAGTCATGAGTCATGGGAAAGGTGAATGAGGGTGGGGAAAGAAGGTGAGATTTTCCTCTTTTCCTAGAAGTGAGGCTTTCCAAAACATGGGACTTTTAAAAGTGCAACTATTTCATTCTGATTATATGGGTAATTGACTCCCACTGATTCTTCCTTTCCCCACTACCTTTCTTCCTCTTTTTGGTATGTTTTACTAAATTACCATTTTGAGTTTCTGTGATAAATATTTAGCTTATGGTAACTTGCAGTTGTTGTAAGTCATTCTACAGCCTTGATTTGTGCTCTTTTTTTAGAATTCCTTTTAAATCCTGTCTTGTCATTTGCTTCATGCATTTATTTCCTTTAAAATTATTTATCTTTTAATCTTATTTATTCTTATCATTTATTCTATTTTTTAACTTCTAAAACATTAATATGGCTTTAATTTATTACCCAATATTATTAAAGTGAGAACAATTTATTTCACACTTATTTATTAGATACTTATCATATGCTAGGCATTATCCATTAATAATGTATGGACTAGGTTCAATTTAGAACCATCTCTAAGCCACTTGTACTGTCCTGTTTGTTATTCTGAAATGTGAGGTTGAATATTGTTTCTGATGGTTTTCACCATGTGCACCACTTTACTAGACTTTCTCTTTGTGACTGATGCCAACTTTTCTTTGAGATGTTTATTTTTTATATTAATTTAAAAAGAACTCTAAAACACATGTATATTAATACATAGATTAAATATTTGCCTTCTTAACCAATATTTATTTATTCACACTGTTTTTTAGTCATTGTGCTAACTTTTAACAAATAATTATCCTGGGTGCCTGGGTGGCTCAGTAGGTTGAGCATTTCCCTGCAGCTCGGGTCATGATCCTAGGATCCTGGGATCAATCAGGCACCCTGCTCAGTGGGGAGTCTGCTTCTCCCTCTCCCTCTATCGCTTCCCCTCCCCACTCCATGCTTGCTCATG
Source organism: Lutra lutra (assembly GCF_902655055.1). Taxonomy (NCBI): domain Eukaryota; kingdom Metazoa; phylum Chordata; class Mammalia; order Carnivora; family Mustelidae; genus Lutra; species Lutra lutra. Next base: position 42,899,077 of record NC_062288.1, read on the forward strand.
TGCTCTCTCTCTCTCAAATAAATAAATAAAATCTTTAAAAAAAAACAAATAATTATCCTATATAATTTTCTTGATAATCTTCACTTTAGCAGTGAAGAAAGCACAAGAGATACTCAGTCTGTAGAAAGTCACATAGCTATAACAGATAGGCCACTATTAAAGATATATATATATATATATACATATATATATATATATATATATATATTTATGCAAATAAATATATATATAAAATTTCAAGAAAATATATATTTCAAAAAAATATATAAAATTTCAAGCCCACGTGTTTAACTCTATTTTAGGCTACCTCCCTATCTATGTTATAATTATTTCCCCAGGCTTTTACTTTTAACTTTGTTAACAGTTTCTTTCCCTGTAAAAATTGTTTAATATTTATGTAGTCATATCTGTCCACATTTTACTTTAGGGTGTGTGCTTTTGCTGTTAAGCTTAGGTAGTCTTTATCTGCTTCAATATTATATAAATATGTTTAATGTTTTAAGCTTTTAAAAAATTGTAATTACAGATCTTTTCACAAAACTTATGAGATATAAAGTGTCTCATTCAGAAATACGCACAAATGTCCATATGCAGAAAATTTTGCCTGCCACTTCAGGAGTTCATAGAATCTCTAAAACCTTTGCATCAAGGGCAAAAGGGTCATATTTTGTTTTTGTTTTATTTTATTTTTTTAAAGATTTTGTTTATTTATTTGAGATAGAGTGAGAGTGAGTGAGTGAGGTAGCACCTGCAAGAGCAGGTGGGGAGGAGCAGAGGGAGAGGCAGAAGCAAGCTCTTCACTGAGCAGAGAGCCAGATGCGGGGCTTGACCCCAGGACCCTGAGATCATGACCTGAGCTAAAGGCAGACACTTAACAGACTGAGCTACTTAGGTGTCCCTGTTTTTGGTTTTAAACACCTCTTAATTATTTTGAAATCCATGTTTTATAACTAGACTCGTATGTTGGCATCCCCAGTACCTCAGAATGTGATAGTGTTTGGACATAGGACCTTTATAAAGAGTTAGTAAAGGTAAAATGAGGTCATATGGGTGGCTCTAATCCAGTGTGCGTGATGTCTTTCTAAAAAGAGGGGATTAAGACTTAGATACACACAGAGGGAAGACTTTGTAAAGACATAGAAGGCAGCCATCTACAAGCAAAGGAAAGAGGCTTCAGAAAAAACCTAACCCTGTAAATGTCCTGATCTTATATTTCTAGCCTCCAGAAATATGGCAAAATTTATTTATGTTGTTAACCCACCCATTTTGTAGTACTCTGCTAGGAAAGCCCTAGCAAATTAATACAATGAGATAGGGATCTAATTTTCCGTTTGTTTTGCAAATGAGTTTATTATCTCAATACCACTTATTTAATAACACATTATGCACTGACTGGAGAAGCCACTTAAATCATATGTTAAATCCATACCATGTGTGTGAAGTGTATACATTGATCTATAGGGTATATATACACACACATATGTGCATACACACAAGTGAACTTCTTATTCCATTTTCACTCATATGCTATAATCATATGCCTTTAATCATCTTTGTTTTGAATTAAATTACAGTATAAAGAAAGACAAGTCCTTCTTTTTTTGGTTGTTATTCTTTTTATATCCTTTGTATGCCAATGGAACTATAAAATTGTTTTTCATATTCCAAGACAATTCAGCATTTCGATAGAGATAGATCAGATTAAATTCACTGTTCAGGAGAATCAACATCTTTGCAGTACCTCATCTTTAAATATAGGGTTATGTATGTGGCTTTCTATTGTCCTTATTTTTTGTCTCTCAGTCTGGCTTTCTAGTAAAGTTCTTCCCATAATTTACATATTTCGTGTTTTGTCTGTTCCCAGATGTTTTATATTTTTGTAGCAGCAGTAGCAGCTATTGTAGTCTCCTTATCCCTCCTTATTTTTTCTTAGAATCATTCTTCTTCTTTTCCTCCTCCTCCATCTCCTCCTCCTCCTCCTCCTCCATCTCCTCCTCCTCCTCCTCCTCCCTCTCCTCCTCCTCCTCCTCCATCTCCTCCTCCATCTCCTCCTCCTCTTCCTCTCTCATGATATCCATGTTGGGATTCAAATATATCACAGACTCATTAACAGACATTAGGATAGGTGGTCTCTAATGGTTTGGCTCATAGGGTCTTAGAAGAATACCAATTCTGAAAATTTTAAAGTTCTTTTCTGAAGACCCCTCCTTCAGAGGGTCTGTCTTTTTGACTGTGTTAAGAGCAGGAGATAACTCTGTTTTGTTACCTTCGTACATGGCCTGCAGGTACTCCTCTGCTAGATCCTAATATTACCCAATTTTTTAATTTCTTTTAAGCCAAACAAATAAAAGGAATGGAGAATGGCAAATCTCTTGTCTGTGATCATTATTTTTATCTAGGAAACTAATGTATTGTCTTTGTTCATCTTACTGTATTTTCTTCTTTGCTCTTATATCCTTCTTCCTTCCTTCCTTCCTTCCCTTACTTTATACATATGTACTCACAAACTTTCTAACATTTTTAAAACTAAAGCAATCACTCAAAAACTTAACTCTTTTATAAGCTATTCCTGCCCTACTTGATGAATGAAAAAGACCTTTGCGTTCTACCTAGTGGACTCTCTTATATGAGATCAAATGAGAGTGGTAGGAGCAGGACTGTGGAGTCAGTGGCATTGGTTACAAGGCAAGAATATGAAACAAAACAAGTTGACTATTTATGTGGATGGGAACATGGAGAATTTAAAAATAAATTAGTTTATAATTCTGAAACAGAAATGTCTGGGAGTCTCAGAGAGTGGGTAGTTGCCTACAAAAATTTAGAGCTTCTTTATCCATTTGTCTGTTGATGGACATCTAGGTTAACAGACGAATGGATAAAGAAGATGTGGTATATATACACAATGGAATACTATGCAGCCATCAAAAGAAATGAAATCTTGCGATTTGCGACGACGTGGATGGAACTAGAGGGTATCATGCTTAGCGAAATAAGTCAATCAGAGAAAGACAACTATCATATGATCTCCCTGATATGAGGGAGAGGAGATGCAACATGGGGGGTTAAGGGGGTAGGAGAAGAATAAATGTAACAAGATGGGATTGGGAGGGAGACAAACCATAAGTGACTCTTAATCTCACAAAACAAACTGAGGGTTGATGGGGGAGGGGGGTTGGGAGAGGGGGGATGGGGTTATGGATATTGGGGAGGGTATGTGCTATGGTGAGTGCTGTGAAGTGTGTAAACCTGGCGATTCGCAGACCTGTACCCCTGGGGATAAAAATATATGTTTATAAAAAATAAAATTAAAAAAAAATTTAGAGCTTAGGAAAAAGGTTTTCTATTAGGCACTGCTCTGGAGTCATTCTCATTTTTGTGGCTCCCTTCATCTCTTAAAAGCCACAGAGTCCCAGAATTAACCATTGTAATGTTTCTAATGTTTCTCTGATATTGCCTTTCAACTATTATTTTTTCTTTTTTTAATACTGCAACTGTTTTCAAACTCTTTTTCCTTTCTCCCTTCTATAATACCCTCTGCAGACTTGGATCAATATATTCATTTGTCGAAAATCCTTGCTTTAAATTGTTTATAGAAAGTCTATGCTTTTTAGCAAGAGATAGGAGCTTATTTAGGTTTTTTTTTTTTCCTTTATCTACATGTTAACTAGGTTCCTCTGATGCACCAGGCTAGTCCATGTTTGCAGCTGTGAATAAGACAGAGTCTTCCCCTCACGTTGCTCACACTATAATGGAGATGCCAGAAAGGTTAATCAAACTGCCTTTGCATTCAAATAAGCTATGACTCCTTACTTTGAACATTATGCAGCAGACACCCTATCTGCAGCAGTTGCTTTTTCCAAAATACATATATCCTTATCTTTGAAAATGGTCTTCCTTGACTGTGATTTCCTGCTTTCTTCCAACTATAAAGTATCAAGTTGTGTTGGTAAATGTCTATCAAATAAACATGGACACTTATAATGGGCTTTCATATAATTTCTTTTAAAGATTATGTAGCCCAGAAATCCTGTTTGTAAGTTAAACAAAACTTTTCCTCAGGCCCTCTCAGAGGTACTTATCTTGAAGAGGGACACAGGGAGAGGCAGAGAGAGAATCCTCGAGCAAACTCCCTGCTGAGTGCAGAACCCCATGCAAGGCTCAATCTCATGACCCTGGGTTGGTGACCTGAGCCAAAAACCAAGAATTGCGTTCAACTGACTGCACCACCCAGGCTCCCCTAAAAACATAGACTTTAAAGAACATATACACAGGGACGCCTGGGTGGCTCAGTTGGTTAAGCAGCTGCCTTTGGCTCAGGTCATGATCCCAGCGTCCTGGGATCGAGTCCCACATCGGGCTCCTTGCTTGGCGGGGAGCCTGCTTCTCCCTCTGCCTCTGCCTGCCATTCTGTCTGCCTGTGCTCGCTCGCTCTCCTCTCTCTCTGACAAATAAATAAAATCTTAAAAAAAAAAAAAAGAACATATACACAAAAAGTATAACATAAGTGGATGACATATCAAATAATATAATCTTAATTTTAACTAATAGGATACTTTATTTAATTATTATTCTCTTTGCTAAGTATATATAGTTTTAACCTGTGACTAAACATTTAAAGCATGCTTTGGGTATTTAACCTCAGAGCCAATAAATGTAATGTTTCCAATATTTACTAAAATGCTTTTTTAAGAAAAATTTCTACTTCTCATTACACTTATATCAAGAAAAAATTCTTATAGATATGGAGGTAGAATAATACAAACAGTAAAATGTTAGACAAAGTTATATTGCCTAATTATCATTCTAGCATAGTCTTTATTCAGAGAGTTACAGGTCAATATCCAATTTCTTATTTGTGGGTAATCAATTGTGGGACATTAAAAAAATTTTTTTAAGATTTTATTTATTTATTTGACAGAGATCACAGGTAGACAGAGAGGCAGGTGGGGTGGGGGGGAGAAGCAGGCTCCCTCCGAGCAGAGAGCCTGATGTGGGGCTCGATCCCAGGACCCTGAGATGATGACCTGAGCTGAAGGCAGAGGCTTAACCCACTGAACCACCCAGGTGCCCCTCAATTAGACATTTTAAAAAGGCATCTTCTATTCTCTTTGTCAAGAAGTTGCAGTAACACAGTACGACAAGAGACAATGGAAGGAAACAGTGTTTAATGAAAGACTTGCTATGATGAAAGAATTATAAAAATTAGACAAGTACAAATAAACCCCCATCAACATGGTTAGCAGCTTTGGCTTTCGGTTGTTACCATTTGCTAAGAAGAAACCTTCTGTTAGTTTCTTAATCTTTCTGTACATGTCAGTTCCTCACTTATAAAATGGACTTAACAGAAGAGCCTGCAATAGAATTATTATGAGTACATAAGATGATGTATGTACAACATTTAGCTATAGTATTTTAAAATGTCAGCTCTTTTGGAGTGCTTGGGTGGTTCAGTCAGTAAAGCCACAGAGTTGATTTCAGCTCAGGTCATGATCTCAGGGTCATGGGATCAAGTCCCATGGCCAGCTCCATGCTCAGCTCATTCTGCTTGAGATTCTCTGCCTCTGCCCCTCCCCCTACTTGTGCAGGCACGTTTTCTCTCTCAAAATAAATGAATGAATAAATAAATAAATAAAATCTTAAAAAGCTCTTTCACTATTTTTGTTCATAATGGGAATCACAGTGATATATACTTCCTCAAACTCGGCTTCATATCCCTCATCTTCATTACAATGATGCTGGTTTGGGTTGGCAGTGAACATTAGTGCTAGTGAGAAACAGCTTGGTACAGCATGAAATAAGGAGCCCTTCATTTGGAGTTAGCAGATCAGTTTGAATCTGGGTTTTCCCACATATAAAGCATGTGAGCTTGGGCTTATTTCTTAACTTTTGTGTGTGAATTCCTCATGTTTAAAATAGGATTAAAAATAACTATCTTTCAGGGTTTGAGTAAGAAATAAATTAAGGGGCGCCTTGGTGGTTCAGTCGTTAAGTGTCTGCCTTCAGCTCAGGTCATGATCTCAGGGTCCTGGTATTGAGCCCTGTATTGGGCTCCCTGCTTGGCGGGAAGCCTGCTTCTCCCTCTCCCACTTCCCCTGCTGTGTTTCCTCTCTCACTTCTCTCTCTGTCAAATAAATAAATAAAATCTTTAAAAAAAAATTACAAAATAGTTTGTTCAGCACAATGGTAAACCCGTCTCAAAAATTAATACTTCCTTTTTCTTTAAAACTAGGGACTTGTTTAGGTTGATTATTTGTCCATATCAATATGATTCTATGGAATGGATACTATTTAGAGTAACTTGAAACCATTTAACAACTGCTTACCTGTTGGATATCAGTTAGAAAGATATAGTTGGCAGCCAACACCCAACTGGAGACTTGACCCGCCAGTAATAGAATTATGATAACGTTTTGGTCTTTATACAACTGGTACTTTACAATAGTATTTTTGCATGTGAGCCTTGTAAAATTTCTGTGAAGGTGAGTAGAGCAAAAAATGGGGAAAAAATACTGAAGTAAGGAAATGGCCTTACTTATGCCAGTGTTGTAGAATATACTTGATCTCTATCACCTGGGCTTAGAGAGCTCATTCTTTGATGTTAACTGTAGTTCCATCAAGGGAAAATGGAAGACTTTAGAATGCTAATAGCACCAGTTTTCACTACCATCATAGTGCCCTTCTTTTAGGTATCCCTCTCTATGACTGGACTCATCTGCTCACCATAAAATTCTAGGCCTGAATTTTCTTGAAAAAGTTCATAAAGATAAAGCTATTCCTCCTTGGCCTTTGACAAGCATATTAAGAAAGTATGATCATGTGTTAAGGCAGCATATGTTGAACTGAGAGACAAGACTTGTGCCAGTTTAAAGAGCTCATAGGAATCACTGCTGAGCTTTGTAGAAGCTGGTGTTTCTTCAAGGAAGGTGCTATCCTTGGCTCTTTCTCTGTCTCGTCTTGGTCCAGAATTTAAAACTAGTAAACCAGGTGGTTTCTTGGTAGTGGCGGTATCTGTCATACAAAGAAGAATTATTTTGTTTTTGTTTATTATTTGAGATTATTGCTTTTTTAAATTGTATTAAGAGCATCAGTGGTAATAGTAATATTTTTAATAGTATATTCTTGGGCCTCATAGGTTTAAACAATTTTTATTAGAACAAATTTATTAGTAGAATAAACCTGAATTATTCTTGCCAGAGAGTTCTTTGGGTTTTACAAATTTGGGACTAGCAAGCGCTTTGTATCTGCTTATGTAGAGAGTGTGCCTGAGAAGTAAGGGATGGAGCTGTTTTAGCTGAGCAGGAGTGGTCAGATAATGAGCGTTCTAATCTCTCTTCAAGATGGAAAAGAAACCCCCAGAGCTTTGTGGCCTGAGGCAGGAGTGGCAAGCTGATAGATCATTGCAAGCTTCACTGGCATTAATGCAATCTAGACAGCAGAACATATTTTCGCATTATTCTAAATATATAATGTAATTAGATAATTTTATGTTTCTATTTATTATAATTGTACTACATTCCATTAGGCTTCAGGGCATAGTAAAATTTGAAAATTCCAACAATTAAGTATTTTAAGTTTCTTAAAAATCAGCAAAAATCAGTCACACTCTTTCCACTAAGGCACTATCAACAATTTCAATTTAGACATTTTTTTTTTCTCCAGTTTAGACAGTTCTTAACAGTAAGACTGGTCAAGTTTACAGAAAAAGCATAGTTTTGAAAACATGAGAATGTAGTGTTCTCCTAATAGCCTGATAATTTAAATTAGGTAAGCACAAACTAAAATAGGTTAGCTAAGTCATAGTACCATGAATACCAAGATCTCTGAAAATTCAGTATTTTTTACTTGACTCAGTTCTCTCCCATAAGCTAGTGAATTTAAAATCAGATCTTTAGGTTGTCTATGGTCTGAAATTCTCTGAGACAGTAAGACTAAGGAAAATCAGGAATAGAAATCCATGTCCTGTGGAATCTTTCAAAACTTAGGAATACCTTTAAACTATATTAATCATTTTATGTCCTTTTGAACTTTCTTATATTTTGAGGATTTATATTTTAATATATTAAATATGATATTACATTTTTTTGTTATCTGTTCTATTCATGCAGGGTGGTAGGTACCACAGTTAGTATTATTTATTCTCCAATGCTGGAAACTTAGATGGTTTGTAAGAGTTAATATTTTAAATAATTCTGAAAAAAACATTTCTCTAAATATATGAATTTCTAATTTTCTTAGGAATAGTAATGTAAAATGTCAAATATGTATATTACTGAATAATAAAATACATTTTTAGTTGCATAAATACTTGCTGGACCAGACAATATGAAATCTAAATGTTTTTCATTAATTCATTAAATGTTTTTCAGAAGTTCTTGTGAGACATCAGTAACTAAAATCACAAGTGAAAGTAGGGACAGTACTAATTACTGACCTTCCAAAAATTAAAAAGAAGGACCATAAGAGAATTCTGTGAATTTTGTATGTTACCACTTAGATAACCTAGATGAAATGGACAAATTTATAGAAACAAATTAAACTGATGAATTAAATCTAAACTGATTCAAGAAGAAAAAGAAAAGAGCTACATGTAAAGAAATTAAATTAATAATCAAAAGTTTCCCCCAAAATAAAAGTCCAAGGACCAGAGAGTTTCACTGGTCAGTTCTACAGAATGTTTAATAGAAGAGAAGAGAACACTTCTGTATTTATTCTATGAGGCCAGCATTAACTTTTTATCAAGTCAGTTAAAGACATTATAGGAAGAAAATTATGGACCAAATAACCTTTACACAAAGGTTATACAATAACCTTTATACAAAAGTCCTCAACAGATTGCTAGCAAACCAAATCTAATAGCATATTAAAGATTGTATACGATGACCAGGTGGGATTAATCCCAGAAATTCAAGAGTGGGTCAACATAAGAAAATCAACCAATGGAATACAACATATTACCAGTATGAAGAAAAAAAAAAAAGATCATCTCAATTGATACAGAAAAGGCACTTAATAATGTAGCTCCAGTATCCTTTCGTCATAAAAAACATTCAGTAAACTAGGAATAGAAGGAAATTTCTTCAACATGATAAAGAACATTTATAGAAAACCTACAGCTAACATCACACTCAATCATGAAAGACTGCAAATAAAGAACACTTTTTTTGTGTAAATGGAAAAGCTGATTCTTGCATTCATATGGAATTACAAGGAGCTCCAAAGAACCAAAACAGTATTTAAAAAGAATAAAGTTGGAATACTCACACTTCCTAATTTCAAATTTACTGCAAAGCTACAGTAACCAAAACAATGTTGTACAGCATATATCTATATATTTCTATTTGCATATATAAAAAGATATATAGACAGAACTGAGGATCTAGAAATAAACCCATATAACTTAGCAATTCTACTCCTAAGGATATACCCAAAAGAATTGGAAAACAGACTCAAATAGGTACTTGCACACCATTGCTTACAATAGAAAGTATAAACAACCCAAGGGTCCATCAACAAATCAGTGAATAAATATGTGGAATATACATACAAAGGGATATTATTGCCCTAAAAAGTAATGAAGTTCTCATATATACTACAACATAGATGAACCTTGAAGACATTATGCTAAGTGAAATAAGCCAGACACATGCAAATACATGTAATTCGTATATAGAATAGTAAATTTATAGAAACAGAAAGGAGACTAGAGGTTGCCAGGTCTTGGAGAAGGGGGCAATGGGAACTTACTTCGTAATAGTTACATAGTTTCTTTTTGGGGTGATTTAAACATTTGGAGCCAGTAGTAACAGTTGCACATTGTGAATGAAATTAATTGTGAACATAGTTGATAACAGAAACTCAAACAGTGGTTAAAATGGCAAATTTTATGTTATATAATTTATCACAATACAAGATATTTTAAAAATAAGTTCTTGAGGGTTTTCAGAAGACAATCTATAGCTAGATCTAGCAATTGCTAGCTTTTATCTGAGAGCTGTGTTCAAGTTCTAAGGATTTTACAACTAATTCATTGTACACTTACAATAACCTTATGAGGAAAGTAGTTTTGCTGTATCCATTTGATAGGTAAGGAAAGTGAGACCTAAAGATGATTTTCCCAAGGTCACACAGTTAGTGGCAGATACAGAATTTAAATCCATACAGTTTGGTTTCAGAGGCTGTACTTATCTACCACATTGAGCTGCCTGTACTCAACCACCATATTCTCTAGCAATTACTTTTCAGAATACACTTAGTGTAATATTTCAATTGTTTTTCATTTAAAAATGCACTTTAAGTTATATATCTTTAGACAGCATTTGAGGTTAAATAGTGTAACCAAAAATTTGAAACCTGTGATGTGACCTTATTTGTGAACAGGGTTTTACAGATGTAATCAAGTTAAACATATAGTCATATTGGATTAGATTAGGCCCTAAATTCCATGATGACCTGTTTTCTCTAAGAAAAAGGAATTTTAGAGAGAAGGCCATGTGACATCCAAGGCAGGGATTGGAATGATACAGCTGCAAACCAAAGAGTGCCAAGAATTTCGAGCATCTAGTGATTCTCTCCTAGAATCTTCAGAGGTATCATGGCTCTATGACACCTTGATTTCAGACTTCAAGCTTCCAGAGTTGTGAGAAAATAAATTTCTTTTGTTTTAAGTCTTTGAAGATTGTGATACTTTGTTCCAGCAGTCCAAGGAAACTAATATGGATAGTGTACAACTATTCTTTTTTTAATTTTACAGATGTGTTTCATTGGGATTCAGAATCTTCTTGATGTTTCATTGTAGGATATTTGTATCTATTTATAAGGAAGGAAAATATGCTTGCAGTTTTTAAAGATTTTATTTATTTGTTTGGCAGAGAGAGAGAGAGAGAGAGATCACAAATAGGCATAGAGGCAGGCAGAGAGAGAGGGAGAAACAGGCTCCCTCCTGAGCAGAGAGCCCGATGGGGGACTCTATCCTAGGACCCTGAGATCATATCCTGAGTCAAAGTCAGAGGCTTAGTCCACTGAGCCACCCAGGCACCCCATCTGCTTGCAGTTTTAAATAAACATCTCTGTGTCATAAAAGTTGTAAAATTCTAGTGCTACTAATGCTGGCATTATATTTTGGTGATAATAAGCTTTTGTTCTATAGTTTTGTCCTAGCAGGTGGTAGAGAGCATAAAGAATAACCATATTTTAAAAGTTCTACTATTAAAATTCATTTGAAGAAGAATGAAGAATTTATTATTATATATTGAAAATGAAAAAAATATAAGCAGACATTTTACAGTGATCTTGCTGAAGTATCAGTGTTGACTGCATTTAATAATCATTTGGTCTTTTTTCCCCCGATAGATATAAGTACAGACCTAACTTATCTGAAGTAAACTCTGAAAATGCTATTGCATGCAGTATGGCACTTATTTCCATTGCTAGAATCCACACACACACAAAATCAAGTCCAATATGCACATAATTGAGGAAAGCTTTGATAATTGAAAACAAAACAAAACAATTATTGATGTAAATGGAATTTAGACATCCACTAAAAGATAACATTTATGGATCTATTTGGAAGAGCAAAGTATCTAAGTATTTAATGAAAACAGAACCAGAGAATGTACATTTTTTTGCTGAAATGTCAAAACAAGTGTTAAAAACATATACAGCATTTCTTTTTAACATAGGGCTCTATCTCTAAACGATGTGCCTCTGGAGGAATTTTAAATGCTTAACTGTGACTATTAATTTTGAGATTGCTCTTCCTTACTGAAAATGAGACAGACCAGTTGGTTTTGTCAAAAAATCTAAGCAAGGCTTGACATTTTATTTTAGGTTCTGGTCTCTATATTGGAATTATAACAAAAAAAAAAAAAAAGTTTGCCATCACCATTATTTGAAGTGTTCAGTATAACAGAACTTTAAATATATTTTTTCACCTATTTTAATGTTTACTGAAAACTGATTTAATCTTTGACTTACTTTGACCTTCTGCTGAGACCTGAGGAGAGCAGTAAACTAAGGTAGATAGGATCCGTGCCTGCATGGAGTTTCTAACCAAGCAGGAGTGGCAGATGTTGAGCAAATAATTATAAATAATAATTTTATAGAGAAATAATAAATAATGAAAATAATTAGCTATAACTATAAAACATAATGAAAAGAGCTTACTGAATTAAATTTTTGGTGGTAAATCGTAGAAACCCAACTCCAATTATTTTTAGCAACAATGGGAAATTAAGGGGCTATCTTCAGTTAATATGTCAGCAGTATGTAAACTGAAATGGGGAGGGAAGGATTTGAAGTTGGTGGGACCTGTAAGGAAGTAAGCTCTATAGAAATGGAAGTATGTGAAGTAGAATAAGGGTGTAAGATTGAAGAATGTAAGATGAATGAGAAGATGTTTTAGATGTAAAAATCAACAGGACTTTGAACCAATTTGTTGGAAGAGAGTGAAGGAAAGGAGTTACAATGAATTTGAGGTTTTGACTGTATTACTTGGGGAATGAATGGTACTATCAACGAAAACAGGAAACAGGGCCAAAAATTCAGCTAAAAATAAATCTTCCAAGGAAACTCAATATCAGGAATAATCAAGGAAGTATGAGAAACCAAGGAACATTAAGAGCCACAGAAAACACCAAGAAGGAAAACGAAGACATAACTGCTGGTTTCGGAGACAGAATACTTTTAAGGACCTTTGAGAAATGCCTTTTTGTGTTGCGTTGAGGGTGGAAGCCACACATGAAAGGATATGAGTGTTTTGCTCAACTGTTTGACATCAGTGTTCATTCGCTCTTGCCAGCCTTAATCCTTGACATTGTTCTTAGTGCCTCCTCCCTGCCTCGCCTTTCTAGCACTCCTACATCTAATTCATATGCACCTTCTACTGATTTTATGTCTACTGATTTTATGTCTCTGTCTTTAATGTCTCTGAAGTCTGCCCACCCTTCTTTTTTCCCATTCTCCCCACACTTTTTCCAAGCAGATCTACCACTGTGTCACTACTTAATCACTGTAATAACATCACTCAATCTATTCTGTGCATAGCAGCTAAAGTGATCCTTTAAAATACCCATATCTGATCTTGGCCCTGTGCAGTTAAATATCCTTTAATATCATCCTTTTTCTCTCAAGATAAAGACCAGGCTCCTCAATATGGCTCTTTTAGCTATGAATGATTTGGATGTGATATATCTCTCGAGCCTCATTTATCATTATTCTTCTCCAAATATTACAATCCAGTTACACTGACTTCCTTTGAGTTTTTCAAATATATTAGTCTCCATTATGTACTGGATTGAAATATCTATTGGGCAGGAAGATCTATCATTTTCATTATTATTGCCTTTTTGCCTTCCTTAATACATGGAGTATAGTAAGGTAGTACATTTTTAATAAATACTTGTGGAGAAAATATATGTGATAGGGTACTTTTCCTTTCATGATAGTAATGGAGCCCAGTATCATAGTATAGTTTTAGAAGATATTCCAGGTCAGTAAGACCTACTTTCCAAGGATCTTTTATGAGTCGGAAGAAGTCTTTTTGGATAATACAAATAGACAGGAAAACTGCTGATTTTAGGTATTTAAATCATCAAGCTGCCTGCTCAGACGCATGATTCAAATCATTATCTGAAGATATTTACTTTCTTGTAGAGTTCAACTAGTGAAACCACTTATATCTCATACTTCCTCTGACCTTCAATGTTTATATTTAAAATTTTCTGTTCTGTTTATAATCTCTAGGGCAAACATAAGTCTTCTCAACCTACAAAGACTTTGGTAATATTGTGTACATAAATGTTCATTGTCATTGGAATGATTTTAAATACTTATTAGTATTTTTATTTCTGGAAACTCTGACAGATATAGTTTTCAAATTAACACATTTTTAAAAATACTGATTGATTTGCTCATAATCAAATTTATATTAACCACTTAGTATTTTATATAATTTCGTAACAAAAAATTATTTTCCTCATGTAGGTTACTTGTTAGTTGGCTTGTTTTATTTTTTCTGCCTTCCATGCTCCCCTCTGCTATGGCTGTGGGTTCCTGTCTCACTTCTGTTTCCCTAGTATTGCATATTTCAGTGAATAGCACCTCCATCTTCTTGGCTGGGTAAGCAGATTCCTCCCTTTCCTTAATCCCCACATGCAGTCCATCAGATCCAACAACCTAAAGAGCACGGTGATTGCTGACGTTGGGTGACATGACTTTCCTTTTTGCTTCTGCTGACCTTGGGGTAGTAAGTAGTTTACCCAAAGAGAGAAGGGGAAACCAGCAAAAACTGTATCCAGTATTATGACCCGGTTCAGATTTTTTATTCAGCGTCAGTTTTACCGCACACTATTTGTTAGAAATGAATCACTAAATATGGTATTTGCATCATCCATCTTTATAAGGGTCTTTTAAAAGTTCCTTTGCCACTTTTTGAACAGTGTAAATATATGTAAAAATTTATCTTCATTCACTCCTTTTTTTATTGTTCTCATGCATCTCCTTCCTACATATATTTGAGACATCATTACTGTTTTAAACAGTCAATATTTATTTAGATTTATATGCACATTTATCCTTTTTGGTAGTCTTTGTTTATTTCTGTATTATAATACCTTCATCTGGAATTATATTTCTTCTACCTGAAGAACTCTTTTGAAGTTCCTTCTACCTTGTCGGTCTCCTATCAACACATTTTGTCAGTTTTTTTAGTGGAAAAAGGTTTTTATTTGTCCAACTTTTAAAATAATATTTTTACTGGATATAGGTTCTAAATTAACAGTTATTTACTTCCAGTCCTTTAGAACTGTCATTCCATGGTCTTCAACTTTCGTTTTTGTTAAAAATCTAGGTATCAGACTTGTTGTTAGCCTTTCGAAAATAATCCTTCCTTTCTTCATTTTTGATTCTCCTATATTTTTTCTCTTTGTTTTTTGTTTATAGCAGTTTTACCATGATGCACCCAAGTGTTTTGTTTTGTTTTGTTTTTCTTTTGAGTCAGTCATGTTTGGAGTTCAAAGGGCTTCTAAAATTTGTTGTAGGATATGCTCTATCAGGTTGGGAAAATTTTGACTAATATGTATTTTAATATTGATTCTGCCTCATATTCTCTCATCATTTTTTATACTCTAATCAAAGATATGTTTAAGCTTTTCATTCGATGTCCCTGTCACTATTTTCTTCCTTTTCCATTCTTCCTCTTCATACATTTGCTTCAATCTAGAAGTTTTCTACTCATCACCTTTTCAGTTCCCTAGTTATTTTTTCTGCTGTGCTAATCTGCTCTTAAATATTTATTTTTCAGTTCTAGAATTTCTATTTAATTGCTGTCTATGGAGTCTAGCTCTTCAGTCACATTTAATATCTGCTTGTTTATTTTAGGGACATATCAATAAGTTATTTTAAGTCCTCTCATCCAAACTGTCAAGTGAAGACTAAGTAAGGCAATAAGAGCCATAGGTATTGTTGGGGACAATGAGTATTATATGGACTTGAGAGTGTTTATTATCATTATCATGGCAAAGTTAATTTTCATAACAAAATTCAAACTATATTCTCTGATAACCCCAATATCTAGATTATCTAAGGGTCTCATTTTATTACGGGTTTATATTTTGGATGTTCTTTTTTTTTTCCCCCCTGACTTTCAGTCTCTTGGTCCTTTTTCTGCCACAACTTGTTTTTTAAAATAAATGCTTAATGTTTTATATAAAATTATTTTAGAGCCTCTAGATCATGGTGTAATCAGTTCTCACTATTTGTGGTAGTTATGTTATAACATCACTGAGTTAATAGATACTGGACCAGTGTTCTTAGAGGAAACACAAGATTAGGTTCCTACAGACATCTGTTCATATTACTCTCATTTATCGTCAAACACCCTTGTTTTATGTGTTTCTATTTAAAGAAATACTATTTAATATACGTTGTTGGCCATTAACATTGAACTCCTGGCCAACAGCACTTTAACTCATGCCTAAATGTAGTGTATCTAACATGCATTTTCTCCATAAGGCAAATACCCATCTTACACTTAGGAGCACTAATCAGCACACCAACACTATGCTTTGAGCTCCTTCTAAACAATGAAAATCACAAAAAGAGGAAACAAATGCAAAATAGGTGGACTAATTACATCACAAAAAGGACACTTATTTACCATCTGAGAACTGAAACAAAGCAGAGTATCTGTCATCTGTTCAACTTCAGCTGAGAATGTGCCAGGCAATCCAAATTTTTCATTGTTCTCTTCATGTCCACAATGACTGTAAAAAACAAAAACACAAAACCCTATGTATTGGTTTTGGTAGGGGGGCTACAAGTAAATTTTAGTGAGTAGACAAATTTATAAATATGAAATCTTTGAAGAATAAGGATTGACCATATCTGTCCAGGACAGAGTTTTATTTCCTCCTCACAGGAAAATTATCTTTGTCCAGTCAGTGACTGAAGTGTTTCTAGGATCTTATTTAAAAACATTTAGAGGGGCGCCTGGGTGGCTCAGTGGGTTAAAGCCTCTGCCTTCAGCTCAGGTCATGATCCCAGGGTTCTGGGATCCAGGGTTCTGGAATTGAGCCCCACATTGGGCTCTCTGCTCAGCAGGGAGCCTGCTTCCCCAGCCCCCCGCCTGCCTCTCTGCCTACATGTGATCTCTGTCCGTCAAATAAATAAATAAAATCTTCAAAAAGAAATTTAGAAATGTTCTTTCTTGTTGGCAGACATTAAATGCCAGTTTTTTTCTCATTTACACTATATTGTTTTTAAAATGAGATTTTAGCCTCTTAGCTGCCGTCTTTTTAACACTTACCCACTGCGTGTGCAGCTTAGGAATCCCCAAATGCCTTGAAGAAGCTGTGTAAAATATGAGACTCTTATCTTTATCATGTCTGTATATCCAAGATGATCTTAGCTCCTACCTTCCTTCTTGCTTCATTGGAGCCCTGAACTACAATTCTCAGTTTCTTAACTCACTAAAACTCTGCATTCTCTAAGCCATAACTTTCTATTTGAACTCTATGCCCTGCAATGAAAATTAGAAAAAAAAAAAAAAAAAAAAAAAAAAAGCCTCACGGGAGAAGGCAGTGGTGAGTATCAGGCTCTCTTTAATACATTTTATTTTCTTCTCTGGGAACTTTGTCTCTCAAATCTTTTGTGCCTGAGTCGTTCATCTGTGATTCCAGATGAATATTTTTGTATTTTTCAAAGTTTATATTTGGTGGGAAGGTTAGTCAATATAACCTCTTCCTTTTTTAGGCTGATAGAACAAAATCTGGTATGTTATCTATTACATGAATAGTGAATAGACATTCAGTTTACTTACCAAAAGGTTTAGTAATTATTATTTAAATATATATTTTAATGCCTACTATGTAACAAGCACATGGAATATAGCATTGTATAAAGTACATATAGTGGCTTTTCTCAGGGAGCTTAGCATCTAACAAACAATACAGAAAGTTTTTAAAAAATAACATTGTATTATTATAAGGGTGATAAGAGCAGAAATTCATTGTGCTATAGGGATGTATCTGAGGAGTCTTAACTGGGACTTGTGAATTCTGGGAAGAATTAATAGAAGAAAGGGTATTTAAATACAATCCTGAAGACTGCAGTTAGGTAGGAGGTAGAGGGATTGGGGAAAAAGGGGAAGGAGAATATTTTTTAAAGTTTGTTAAAATCATAGCAGAAAGAACTGGCTTTTAAAAGAACTAAAGAGAAAATTGTGACAAAAGAACAAAAATAGATGAGATTTAAGAAGAAACAGTTCACTGGGTTTTCCAAAAGAGCTCTTATGATTTCATGGCCTTACCATAGTTAATTTATCCAGTTGCTTTATGTTGGCTCTTCAGGTTTTCTCTTTAGAATAACTTCTTATTAACAATCCTAAAGAATATTCTTGGAGGAAAATCTTTTTTGAATATCTAAAGATTACATGTGTGGTAATCATAAGATATTAGTGTTTTTATTTGAAGATTTTGTTATGTGTTGTGAATTTGATGTTTAGAAAATCTCTACTTTTTTTGTGTGTGTTCCCACTGGAGGCATTTGAGAGTGCTGAACCTTTTCTAGTCTGGACATTATGCTTTTGGTAAAAATTCCACAGCAATGAAAAACATTTCCTTCTGGAGGCAATGAAGTTGCTTCAGAGGCCATTTGTACTGCCTGCTTTCCTTTCTAGTTGCTGCATCCTTTTTCAACTGGAACATTTTGGTAAAGACTTCCCTTTAGCAATGTTGCTACTGGTTTACTCCTTACAATACTACCTACCTCTGTGACAAAACATTTCACTTTTCGCTTTGCATGTTCCTGCTTTTCTGTTAATTTAATAGCATTTTAGTTTTCATTGGTTACCCAATTTCAACACCTTCTTGGCTAACCAAGGGGAATATCACTTTCCCATAATGACTTTGAGTTACATCTTGACTAAAACCAGGCTGACATTCTGATACAGTTCCTCTCAAGGGTGAACTCATTTTCTTGGGATAACATTTCAGAATTAATCTATAGATTTTACATTTATAAACATACTCAATAATATTCAATGCTCAAATATATAGTAGAGAATTGTAACTACAAAAAGTAACATGATTTCCCTAAATTGCTAGTAATATAATGAAGTATTTATGTGAATCATGTATAGTAGAAAGCTGGCAAATTATTATTATTAAATATTTAACACTTAAACGTTAAAACATAATATTCTTACTATATGTTTGTAGGTTTGCAAATATTTAGCTTAAATATTAAACTTTTTATCTGAAGAATAATGTATTTTAAAGAGAATTTAAAATTTGGCCCTTAAAGGACTATATTGGGTAATGATTTGTACTCCTTATTAAACAGATAATTTTTAGGGAATATGTTCATTATTGGGTGTTTTTGTGTGTTTGACGTTATAAATTTGGTAATTTATTATTTTCAAAGCCAGTATATTATAATGCCTTTTTACTAAAGAAATGCATTGCTTTAATTAAAATAATTTATTAATTTATAAAACACTAAGAGAATTTGTCAAGAAGTAATTAAATTATAGTAAGAACAAGCCACGGTTTCTCTTGCAAAGTCATTGGTTGTTGGGCAATGAGACTCTCTTAACCTTACAACTCCTTTTTCCTTAGCATGGCCTCATTCTCTTCTAAAAGAAATGATAGGGAATACATGAGCATTTAGGTCAAAACCCCATTGAATCAGTATTGCATATTAAAAACTTACTGAAATTTTTAATAAATTATGACTGAAAATATGTCAGAATTAATTTCTGCAAGGATGCAAATGAGCTCATTAAAATACAGCTTAAATGATTAAATTCTTATGTGATCAACATTGAAAATATTGAATATGTTAATTAGGATATTAGAAATTGTATATCATAGGACTTACCATTTATGAGGATTTAGTCGTGAGAAACCTTGAATGTCTATGAGAGATCTGTCCTGTTCACCACTGTGTCAGAGGTGCCTAGCACAATACTTTAGCCCTAACAAGTATTTAATTATAGATGGGTACAATGAATTGGTGAAAAGACTGACTCAATTAGATAGGTATCCTAGACAACTACCCAGCAGCTCCATTTAACTAATGAGTTCTTTTAACCCTCATAATAATGCTTCAGTTGTTATTGTTATTTCCATTTTCCAGGAGAAAAAACATATAATAGAAGTATTTGCAAATTACAATTTATCAAATTCTCACTTAAGTAAAAATCACAACTCTATTAGTATAAATGTGATTAGTTGAAGGAGTAGCTCATGTATACTACATGCTTACTATGTACTTGGAACTGTTTCTGCTTTTTACGGTTAATCTCATGTTAACTCCAAGATAAGTACTGTTATTCTCTTCAGTTTATATTGTTACCAGTTAATATTTTAAATATTTCATCTCTCTATCTATTATCATATAGAGGATTTTCTCTTTTCTTAAAATTATATACAGCTACTATAAAAAAAGTCAAAGTAGTCCAAAAAATGCAATGGAGAAAGGGGACAAAAAGAAAAAAACACCCAGAAAGCATCTGAGATACGGTCCTTTGTTAACAATTGAGTAATATTGGTCCAGACTTATTTCTATAAAAATATAAAGGGATATAGATAGGACTAATTTTAAAAACTGGCATTATATTATACATCATTTTAATATAAGCCATTAAATTAGATATACTTTACAAAAGGAAAATAAATTCAAACTGAAGCAGTTGTTAAATTTCTGATACATATTTCTTTATAATAAATGACATTAAAATTTTTTTACTTATAAAAGAAATATTATGAAGAGCCTTAAGGTTATAAGTTCAATATGTATGTTTCTTGTTATATTATATTTCAATTTTGACTGTATTGAATTTTTGACAAAAAAGATGAGGAAATGATCTCACTTTTATTTCATCTCTACATTATATTGCTTAATTGTACTTTTGTTTTTAAATTGTCAAGGTACATGCTGTTTATTTGTAGTTATGAAACCTTAATTCTGTCCTTTATTGAGTACTAGCTTTATAATTACATATACCCAAAATCTATTCACCATAGTACCTCTGTTTTAGGATTTTTTCAGTTTGGTTAATCTGCTAGTCTAATGTAGTTTGCCATCTAATATAATTTTCATATATGCTGTATTCTCAGTATCCAAGCTTGCTAGAGAATGCCTACTTGTTATTGTCTTTTTGAAAGACAAATTACCTACATATAAATTACTTATGCTACCATTCTTTCAGAATTTTTAGGTATTGTTATACTGTATTTTGAAGTTGAGTGTTGTTATGGGAGAGGCTAAAGAAAACATTTTTAAGACATATTTTGTATGATTTGTTCTTTTACTTTTAAGCCCTTCAGTTCAACTCTTTAGTTTCAGAAATTTTTTCAATTATATTATTTTGGTCCATTTTTTCCATCTTTCTGTTTTTCTATCCAGAGTCACCCTTTATGTATTTTTTCTTCCAAATAAAATATGTTCTTTGTAATATCTTTTATAAATGCATTCTTTTATATGTGAAGTTGGATAATATCACATAAATGTTAAATATAATAAAAATGGGAGAATGTTTGTAGATGGACTAAATAATTGGCTAACTTCAATGTTCCTACATTAATAGATTAGTGTTGGTTGAGTCAACATCTTTGGCTTTATAAAGAATAAGGTACGGGTTCTTAATGGCATAAGCCAAGCCAAGAATAATGTTATTTCTTGTACTTTGTCTCATTTGTTGAGTGGTTTCTTTTTTTATAAAAACATAGTTCTTAAAAATGGTGATAGAGCTCTGGGTTAGTTCCATTTTAGTCACTAAATTTTTCCAAGCTTTATTTCTGTTCAGTATGATTTGAAATTTAGAAGAAAATCTTAGAACATTGAGCCATCTTGGTGGCTCAATCTGTGCTTATTTTAGCGCAATTTCTCTAGGAACACTATTTTTTCTTTATCTTCCATCTCATACTTCTAATGATCTAAACAATAGATTGTTTTATAGCATTTCAGGTAAGGGATATTTATTTTCTCATCCTTCTGCCACAAATCTTTGAAATATCTTAATATTATCTGGTAATCTCTAACAATTCCAATTTTTGTAGCATTTTGACTCTCTTGCACTCAATTTCTAAGAGATTAAGCTTGCTGGAGCTTCCCTGATATCTGTTCTTTCTTAGAACTGAATGCTAAACTCTTTCTTCAATTCTGTAAACAGTAAAGTATCCTACAAATATTTTTGTTTGTTTTCTATTGCTTGCAACCAAATAACTACTTGCAAGAGAATGAAATTATTTTTCTTACTCTTGAAAGAGTAAGGGACTAGGGATCCCTGATCCCTGGCAAAAAATAAATTAGACATTCACAAAATCATATGTAATATGAATTATTTGTCTTAAAATATTTGTGATAATTTTATAAATCTTTCCATATAAAATGTAAACTTGATCTTTACTATTGTTCCATCTGTTTTTGGAGTGGAACCTTTTTCTTCTCTTAAAATTTTTTTAGTAGTAAATATTGTTAATAGCAAAGGACTGAAATAGAGATATAAAAATGAAGTGTAGGATAAAATATAGCAGAATTGAAGTAGAAGTTTGCAGTGCAACTTGAAAACATCAAGGGAATTCCCTTCTTGTCTTTGAGAGAATGGAAACCTGATGGATGAAGGGAAACCCTGAAGGACACGTGGTGTCTTGTCATACCCTAATATGTTATAAGAGAAAGTCATAGACAATGTCAGGCTATAACTAGTGTATCACGCTGATTATGAGAAAAATACCATGAGTCCACGTGACACTACCTTTATGGCTCTGCTAAGCCAAGATAATGCAAATATTTCAGGGAGTTGTCCCTATATATAACATCCAAATTATTCTTCCTCTGGAGGCAGCAAATACTGGCTAAGTTCTTTAAAGCCTATACTTAGTAGCAAAAACAATTGGAGAAATTCACCTTTTAGGGCTCCAGAATTATGGAGACTTGAATGAATTTACTATTGTCTACATAGTTTTATAGTTCTAAATATGGCTTACAATTTACTTGAAGTTAAATCTGTACAGAAATACCAAAGAAAGATTCTTTTTGAGAAACTTTCAAATGCTGTATTTACATAACAATAACAACTACATTTTTATAAAAACAGTTCTAATTCTACCCTCTGATTTGGGAGAGAAGAAAGACACACACACAGAGAGAGAGAGAGAGAGAGAGTTACTACATTGTTTGAACCTAGCAGATGTTCCAATGAACATTTTAAAGGAGACTTTGACACCAAATGTATCTTTTAGTCTTATGCTCAGCTATTAACACTGTTACAAGTAAAAGATTTTAACAGAAATTTGAGACCCAATTAGAAGGTCCAACAAAAATAAAATCTCTTATGTCCTGTCAGTAGCCAACCTAAAGACCTACAAGAATGATGGAATGATAGATATGCAACAAAACACCCCAAAATTTTGTAAATGACTATGCTCATAAAAGGGAAGTTTTATAGTAGAAAATTATAGCAGGAACCAGTTCCTGGCCACATGAAGATATGTTCCTATTGTGGGCTGAATTATGCACTCCCCTAAATTCATATGTTGAAATTTCAACCCTCAGTACCACAGATTGTAATCATATTTGGAGATAGAAACTTTAGGAAGTAATTAAGGTTAAATGAGGTTATATGGGTAGCCCTGATCCATGTAATTATATTTGGAGATAGAATCTTCAAAAGGGTGGTTGAGTTAAAATCATTGCAGTAAGGCAGGGCCTTATTCCAATATGACTGGTAACTTGCTAAGAAGAGAAAAAGATCTAGGAGAATGCATATAGAGAAAAGACCATGTGAGGACACACCAAGAAGACTCCCCATGTTTAAGCCACTCCCATGTGATATTTTCTTATGGCAGCCCTAACAAACTAATATAATTCCCATTTTCCAAAAGTTCTCTCTTTCATGATAGTGGGTGTTTTTGTTTGTTTTTGTTTTTGTTTTTAACCTCTTAGTATGAATTAGATCATTTTCTGTTCATGTGGACCCACAGTACAATCAAACCACTATTTATAGTATAGCTAATTTTTCAAGCTTCTAAGTGTCTAATGCAGCACAGGCATGCATTCTAAATTCACTTGACAATTGCTATGTTTTTTTAAGAACCCGCTTTCTAATTCTACAGCATATGCTTTGGTTTTTGTGGTACACTAAAAATTCAAGTATATCTTATTCAAACTCTCTCAGCAGCAGAGAAAAGTCTAGCAAGAGAAAAATTTTTACTGAATTAAATTTGGTGCTTACACAGCCTAAGAACATACTCTCAAAGATCTCAGTAATACATTCCACAGTTTTTGCAGGCTACATAATTCCCGGTATGAGCTCTGGACTGAATCATTATTCTAAAACCTCTTTTGCCCTACAACATCAATTGAATATTGTATCCTCGTAGATCAATTAAATGAAATATAGGTGGATGAAATAGAAAAATGGCTGAATTCAGGCTTGGAGGATTTCCTTTTATTTGTATACCCTTAACCAGGTTTTGATTTGAGACTATTGGTGACCACTGAGAAAGCAGCTGATCATTGCTTTCATATAAAAAATCCTTGGTCAAGATATAAGCTCTGATAATCATTTACTCTTTGCAATTAATACTCCTAAAATCAAATTTCTTATGGTATCCTTTACCCTGAATTTCAAATGTATTTGCTTACATAGAGATACTATACTACAATCACATAATCAAAAATACTATCCTCCTTATTGCCAACTACCCAACTACCACTGCAGGGCTGGTCTGCTGTTGGATATGTAATTTGACTTCAACTGAATGGATGCTGCCAAATTATAGTTTTTATGGTTTTTAAGAAGATACACAGGAAATCGCCAGACCAGTATGTAGAAAAGATAAAGGAAACCAGTAATACTGAGTGTCCAACTTCAGTCAAGCACCTGTGTTCCCTTGGCATAACATTAATCCCTTTCAGGAATCGTTTAAAATATATATTTGTACCCCCAGTTTAGAGAAAAGACTGAAGCTTAGATTAGGCCAAAATATTTACCAAATGGATCTCTAATGCTGTCTCAAGATCAATTCTTCTAAAACCATTTTAGACCAACTGAGTCATCTGTCTCTGGTAAATACATGGTAACTCACTGAACTTGCATTGTTCCTTGTGACATTTAAGGTCACTGTGAGCACTGAGATACAGCAGTTTTAACAGCAAGTAGCCATACCAAAGAAGCATTTATATAATGAAGCATTTGGCCAGAAAAACACTGTCAGATGGACCATGAGTCAGCACAGTTTGTTTCTCCATATATACAACCTGAATCCACTCACTTGGGTTCCTTTCTTAAAAATTGTGTCCTGACCGATGTGATTCCACATTTTCTAAGTAAAAACACTTAAATTTTGAGTTATGTGATATTTTCTCTTCTGAAGGAGTTAGACTTTTAAAAAATCTGACTTTAATTCATGGGGTTAATGCTTATATTATGGTTTGGGGGTTATAAAAACAACAATAGTATTTATTTAGAACCCATGCGTTAGTCACTACGCTAACTCCTTTCACACATGTTAGGGTGAAGAGGCAGAATAGCTTAAGTTGTTTATTTGAGAAACAAATCTTGTAGGAGAGTATCATCATTAATATGTATACTCACTGTATTATTGCTTTACTGGCACATTCCTTTCTTATTTGTCCCTTTCACAATTCAAAAGAGGATCATTCAAGACTCAGTTACTTGTCATTCCTTTTTGACTAGCCAAAAAGCAAAGAGAAATGAAGGAAGGCATTTGCTTGTGCTAAGAAAGCCTCCTTTAGGAAGCTGAAAGGGGCTGTAATTAGTTCTAAAATACTATCTTATATCCACTGTGCATATATTTTTCCACACACAAAAAAATTGAACATTGGAGACCAAAGGGTCTAGAATGTAAAATGATGCAGTTAAACTCCGTTTAGAAATAGTTGTAATGCAATTCCCAGTTGCTGGATTGATTTGATCTTCTTATCTTGGGAAGAAATTGAACCCTGCAATATCACCAATATTTTCTAATTCCTCTCTGATTATTGTTATAAACTGACAGTGATTGATTTTGAGTAATTATCCTGAAAAATGAATTAGATTAAAAAATAATCTTCCTGATTATAGAGGAGTCTAGTCCATTTTTGTAATTAGTCCCTTTTTAGAAAGAATGATGAGATCAACATTTGATTAACACAATGGATTTCTTACATGCTATTTGACTTTGCTTTGAAAAAAAGACAACTGTATGTTAAATGCAAATCTTTAGTAAAATCCAGTTGTGGGTAAAATTCTTTTGGAAGGAAGTAGCATATAATTAAAGTAGACAGAATAGCAGAAGCAGGGGGCCTGAATTGTGTATTCCTGGCTTAGCCATCAGTTACCTCTGTGAACCCAGATGACCTCCCTGGGTTTCATTTTCTGCATCTGTAAAATGAAGGAGTTCAACAAGATGCTCTCCAAGGTCCTTTCCCTTTCTAACATTCTGTTTTTATGTATTACATAATTTCATCTTATGTAAATCAATGGCTCATTTTCCATGTAGCTCTCTAAAGGAACATTGGAGGGAGATTAAGGGAAAGTGTAAAGAGAGACTATCTAATAGGGGAAATCATAGTTCCTTTATGTTTCATTGCTTATAGGAAGGTACTCTCGAGAGTAGTGCTTCTTAAACTTTAATTTGCATTCCAATCACCCAGGAATCTTGTTAAAATGCAGACTCTGATTCAGTAGGTTTGAGGAGAGACCTGAGAATGTGCATCATCACTAGCACATTCCCAAGTGATGTTTTTGCTGTTGGTTCCGTAGCACATTTTGAGTAGCAAACTCGGACTGTGAAAGTGAAGTATATACAAGAATCTGGGAAATAGTTAAAAATTGAGATTTTGGGATTTACTCCAGAGAATCAGAGATTGGGATAAGGTCTAATCACAAACTCTGAATTCTTAAGAAACATCCTATGTCATACTTGATGCCAGTGGTTCAAGAATCAGAACCTAACACAGTCATGGAGTCATGGAAGGGATTTTTGTACTTGCTGTTCTCACTAGCCCCTCTTTCTTCTATCCAGGTTCTTTTCAGACTTCAGCCAGTGACTAATTTGTTTCTGCATTTGTTTTCAAAATAACCTTGCAAAGGCAATTCTGTGGTTTGCTTTTGTTAGTCTGTTCATTTCATGAATTACCTGTTGTCCAGTTAAAATGGGAGTAGTGTATGTAGGGCTTTTGTTTGTGTTTTGAACTCAAAGTGCACAGATGTTTCTACGTCTTTCACAATTATTTATGAGGTCACCATAAAGGAAGCATGCTATAATAGAGAGAAGACCATATGTGAAGACAGCCCAAGCCCTGGTTCTTGTACTGATAACCGTTCATTCATTCACTGCTTTTTTTTAATATCTGAAACTGGGAGATCTTGGGTATACCAGTTAAATTAGTTGCTAAATTACTGGCTAATTAGTTGTTAGCATGCTCAGCTTAGCGTGTCGTTGGGAGTAGCCAACTACAAAAATAATGATTAGTGTTTAGAGGGATAAATTCATAGAATGCTTCAAATAAGTCACTTGTAGTTCTTTGATCCTCAGTAAAATATTTGACCTATCTGTTTCATTTGTGAGAATAATAGGCTCAAATAGGGGATTTATATGTGAACTGATCATGGTATACATATGATTGTACATGTGGCTCTGTTGGGTAATATTGAAAGTTAAATAAATAGTCACTTTTGGGGCACTGGGGTGGCTCAGTTGGTTGAGCATCTGACTCTTAATTTCAGCTCACAGCATGGCTTAGCGTCCTGGGGTCTGGCCCCACACTCAGTGGGGAGTCTCTTTGGGGATTTTCCTGTCCCTCTGCCCCTTCTCTCTCTCTCTCTCTCTCTGTCTCTCTGTCTCCCTCTCTCTGGGATAAGTAAATAAATCTTTGGAAAAAAATATAGTCATTTTCATTTTGGAGACTGAGAAGCAGAAATAATAGTAGATATTGATACGAAGATAGAGTGAGAGAGATAAGAGAATTATTACAGAAATTGGCTTATGCAGTTAAGGAGGCCAAAAGTCCCAGAATGTGCTGTCTTCAAGCTGGAGAACCAGAAAAGCCACTGATGGAATTTAGCGATTGAGTCTGAAAGCCTGAGAACCAGGAGCTCTGATGTTTAAGGGCAAAAGAAGATTGATGTCCCAGATCAGCCAAAGAGAGAGCAAATTCATCCTTCTTCCACGTTTTTGTCCTGTTCAGGCCCTCCACAGTTGTATGATGCCTTCCCACACGTGGGGAGGGCCATCTGCTTTACTCAGTTTACTCATTCAAATGCTAATCTCTTCTGGGAACTCCCTCATGGAAACACCCAGAAATAATGCTTTACCAGCTGTGTACCTCTTAACCTAATAAAGTTGACACCAAAAAATTAACCAACGTAGACACAGGGGTATGTTGGGAGGATGGTGATAATTTCTTAGGGGGAAGCTGAGGAAGGTGAAGAATGACCTCTCCAGTTATATGAGTTCTATCAAGTTCTCTGGATAGAGGGAATAGAAGAGGAAAGTTGTGTTGGGTCCCCCAATAATGGGTCCATGGTCAAAGGAGCAAGACTGATACAAAGCGAAGGTCAAGCAAAGCTTTATTTCACACCAAGCATTAAGAATCAAACTGACTGGCCAGGGATGTCTCTTGCAAAGAGGCGACGACCCTGCCTTACAGACTAGCTTTTAAGGACAAAGGCCATGTGGTTGGGGCTGGCTATGCACAGGTGGCCAATGAGATTGTAACACAGAGAAAGCTGCACAGTCCTCCTAGGTCACACATAAGTGACCGATTGAATTACAATTTACCCTATAGTAGATATTTGAACTAGCCTATCACCTTGGTCAGAATGGGCACCCAAAAGGCACCCAAAGGGCGGGGCCCATACTCCTTGGTAGCTAGGAGACAGTATGCGCCCCACTGATAGAATGCCTCCACCTAGCCTGACCCACCCTTGTATTTGGGCTTTGTTACCTGGGACTAGTTTCCAGGATTTGTTTTTAAGTAAGTTCCCTGAAGTGGGGGTAGGGCAGGGTCAGGATGGAGCTGCTCTGGCTAAATAGGCCCTTACAGATGCCCTCATATATGTGGCAATTTCAAGGACCAACAGAAAAATCAATGTGGCTGGATCACAAAGAGCAAAATTAAAGGAACATATTGTTTAAAAACTCTTGTGTGCAATATTAAGAATTTTGGAGTTATTGTGAGAGAGACTGGGAGTGGGAACAGTTTTAGGTAGACACACCATCTGCTATGGGTTTCATTTTTAAAGGATTGCTGTGGCCCTTGTGTTGAAAACAGGTACTAGGAAAGAAAGAGGTCAGGGAGATGAACAAGAATAGTTATTAACTGGGGCGCCTGGGTGGCTCAGCGGGTTAAAGCCTCTGCCTTCGGCTTGGGTCATGATCTCAGGGTCCTGGGATCGAGCCCCACATCGGGCTCTCTGCTCAGCAGGGAGCCTGCTTCCCTTCCTCTCTCTGCCTGCTTCTCTGCCTGCCTGTGATCTCTGTCAAATAAATAAATAAAATCTTAAAAAAAAAAAAAGAATAGTTGTTAACAAAGGACAGCCCATAGATCAAATCTTGCCTGCTTCCTGTTTTAGTAAATAACCATTTTATTGAAACAAAGCCACATTCATTCAATTGCATATTGTTGATGGCTGCTTTCACAATGTGGCAGAATTACATAGTTGCAATGGGGACCTAATGGCCTGCAGTATCTACTTATTAGTCAATGTTCTACAGAGAAAAGTGCAGACATCTGAATTAGAAGTAATTGTGAGAATCCAAGTGAGTGGTAATGGTGGCTTGTATCAATGGTAGTAAAAGTAGCAAAGATAATGAGAAATATTCAGACACTACAAATATTTTGAAGATAGAAACAAAAGAATGTGGTGATAGAAGAGGTATAAGAGAAGAGGAGTACTCATGAGTAACTTTTTATTTTTTTGCTTAGGCAATGGGAAAGACAGACTGTTGATTTATTTATTGCTATTAGAGAAATTGTGGGAAGGACAGGTTTGGAGGTTTGGAGGTAAAGGTCATGAGTTTAGTCTTCGAGATGGCTAACACATCACAATAGTTGTCCCTGTTTGGTAGCCAGTGACACATCTAGAGACCAGCAGAGAGGTCTGAGCAGGTAGTATAAATTTGCAAGTATTCAGCTTACAAAATTCATGGATGAGATCATAGGACAGTAGTGGTATAGGAGAAAGAAGTTTTAAGTTTAGAACTGAGGCCTGGGTCTTTCCGGTTTTGAAGGGAGGTCATGTAGATATTTTAAACTAAAAGTGGAATGAGAAGGAGCAGCTAGTAAAATGGGGAGAGAAAGAAGAACAAGTAAATCCTGATGATCAATGAAGTATATATCAAGGAGATCATCATCAGCCATATTAATACTGCTGGTTGTTCAGATAAGCTGAGCATGGAGAATTTATTATTGGCTTGAACAATGTGGAGATAGTGATAACCTTGAGGGAAGTTTTTGTAGTATATGCAGTGAAATACTGATTGGACTGCATTCAAGAGAGCCTGGGAAGAAAGGAACTAAGAACAGCTTATAAAGGAGATGTTTTGTATTCAAGTTTTCCTCTAAGGGAGAGCAGATGAGGTAGCAGAAATATGTGGATTGCTTTTTTTCCCCCATTTTTTTTTTAAGATGGGAGAAACAGAATGTTTATATTTTCTTGTGATAATTTAGTCAAGAGGGAGAATAATAATATCCAAGAGAAAGAAAAATTTCTGGAGTGATGTGTTTGAACAGGTGTGCAGTAGAAGGAATATCCTTCAATGAAATCACAGGTTGTTCATTCATAGTCACAGAAGGGAAGGCAGAGGGTGTAAGCACAGATGCAAACAGGTGAAGAGAGAAGATTATAGCAGCTTGGGGCTTTCTCTTCTGACTGCTTTTTTCTCTTTCTTTTTCTTTACCCATCCTTCCTTTCCTCCTCCCTTCCTTCCTTTCTTCCTTTGGCATGGGAAGCAAGATCAGCAAGCTGAGGGGCTGAGATTCACAACAAACATAAATTATAATGATAATGTAAAATGAAAATATTCTAAATAGCCAACTAGAGAATAATAGTGACATAAATAATAGTTTGAAATTTCAGTAAATGGACTATGGTGCAATTATTAAAATAACTTTCTAATATGTTTAATGACATGAAAAAAAAACCCATCAAACAATATTTGTGGAAAAAGAAGACTACAGCTCTTTATGCTCTTGACTGTCATTGTAATATTTGACAAGTTGTATAGATATTAAGACTCCAAAGTCACAGTACTGGAAAGTGTTGGCCTGGATTACACCTCAGGTCTATCTGATTTTAAACTGATTACCACACAGCTTAAATTTGCATTTTAAGTACCTGCATCACCAAGTTAATTGAAACTTAGTCTTTTTTTTTTTTTAAATAAAGGCGATTACAGAGATAAGTTTCTTCTATCTTCTACTTGAGTAATTCGTTCAACTGCAATATGTAACTTTTCACATGAACTAAACTTTTCATATAAACTGTAACTAATGTTACAGGTCATCACTCTGAACTACTGAGTTCATATAAACTTTTCATATAAACTGTAACTAATGTTACAGGTCATCATTCTGAATTGCTGAGTTTTTATGAAAGTTCTTTCTGTTGTTCAATACCTGACCTATACCTTTGCCAACACATTCATTAGCCAATTCTTTGTCATTTGTAAATGTAAGTGTTCCACTGTAGTCTTCATGTAAATCACCAGAATCTGCAACATTGCTAATTCATTCTTTGAAGATAGTACATAAAAGTTATAGAATTACAGGAGCTTCTTTGAATGATGCAAGAGACCTTGTATAACTAAATAAAATGAATAGAGTAGGATAACTAAATAGAATGAATTTTAGGTAGAGATGAATCAGGAAACAAAACCCAAATTTAGTGTGGATCATTTCTATCTGCTGATTTCTTTAGCAAAAATGGTTTCAAGTTTCAGGTTTAGCCTCAAAAGACTTTTTTTTTTTTTTTTAAAGATTTTATTTATTTGTCAGAGAGAGAGAATGAGCACAGGCAGACAGAATGGCAGGCAGAGGCTGAGGGAGAAGCAGGCTCCCCGCTGAGCAAGGAGCCCGATGTGGGACTCGATCCCAGGGCGCCAGGATCATGACCTGAGCTGAAGGCAGTTGCTTAACCAACTGAGCCACCCAGGCGTCCCAAACCTCAAAAGACTTTTTAAGCATTTCTCCACACATGTTACTTAGCTTTGGTCTCTAACAGCTGGTACTTAAATAAACTTAACTAGATACATGACCATAGATGGTCATTTACCTATATGCTGATGGCTCCCAAATTCATATCTTTAGTCTAGCTCTCTTCTCAGAGCTTTAGTCACATATATTCAACTGTTTTTCAGACATCTCCCCTCCCCTAGAGTAATTCAAACATAATGCATTAAAAACAGATCATTTGAGCTTTTTGCCACATCTACGGTGAGATGAAGAACATTCTTAGGAGTTAGATTGTTGACATTCTAGAAAATGTCAACATCTGTCTGAAAGGGTACAGGGTTATTTTCAATGACCAAGGAGGAACTCTGTAGAGGGACTTCCATCATATCAATGTAGAAGTCAGTCTCTTTGGAATGAAAAGGGGCTACATTTTGACAAATGATGAGGAAATAGAAAGGACCTGGCTGCTGTTCACACTATCTCTAGTCATGTACAGAACATGATTAGTGATATCACAGCAGACTTCTGTTATGGGATGAGATTTGTGCCACTTCCTATCAACCTAGTTATTTAGAATGGACCTCTTGTTGAAAATTATAAATTTCTTGATCGAAAAATACACTCACAGGGTTCAGACAAAGTGAGGCATTGCTTATTCAGTATTTCAAGTCCAGAAAGATGAATTAATTCTTGAAGAAAATGACATTGAACTCATATGAAATTCAGCTGCTTTGATTAAGCAAGACACAACAATTAAAAACAAGGCTATAAGAAGAAATTTAGATGGTATCTATACCTCCAAAAAGGAAAAGTTCAACATACTGATGAATAAGGTTTAGAGTTGTCCAATATAGAAACAACAAAATGCTGGATGATTCCTAGGACCTGTTTGTGATATTTTAAAGATACAGTGAAAGGCCTCTATTAAAAAATAACAACAGAAAAAACAAAACAAAAGAAAGAAACACAAATAAACAAAACAACCACATCAACTGATTTCCCTCTTCACCTGTAAAATATTCTCCATTTTTATACTGGTACCATCACTTGCTCAAGACAAAAATCACTCTTAATTACTTTCTTTCTAAATTATACTTGTTCAGTAAACAAGTTTTCTAGTTTTTCTTCCAGAATACATGTCTACTCAATGCATTCTTCTGTGTCTTCCCTGCCACTCCCCCACCCAACCCCCATCCATCTCTATTCCCAGAACAGCCTTCTAATTAATCTGGGTGTTTTTCTATTTGGTTCTTTTATTTACCCACAATACAAATATTTTTTGAATGATAATTCATAATCACACTATACTTTTCCATTTAAAACTTCTCAATAGTTTTCTCTTGTGCTAGGATAAATCTGAAAAACTCCTTATTCTGATCTATACAATGCTGTGTGATTTGACTCTCGTCTAGATTTCTGTCCATCATGCTACTCCTCACTTTTCCTTCAGTTGAATTGTTCTTTGTCTGCTTTGAAGAAATGGAGGTTTTCAAGTTTTAGCTTTAGAGTCTTTGTATCCACGCTTCGCTTTGCCTGGACCACTTTCACATGATTCTTCTTATTCTTTAGATATCAGGTAAAGGGTCACAGACTGCGAGAGGTGTTTCTTGACCATCCTGTCTGGAAGATCTCCCACTTTGAAATTCTGTTTTCCCTCTCTAGACATCTGCTTATTTCTCCTACAGTACCTCCCATAGCCTTTGGGTATCTTGTTTGCCCATGTGTTTCATTGCTTATTTTGTGTTTCACCAATTTCTCATAGTTTGTCACTGAAACCCAACTGCCTGTCACATTAGATTATTAATAAATAATTTTTGAATGAATGGATGAACATACTATTTCCCTTCCTTGAGGAAGTTATAATTCACTTTCAGAATTTATAAATCCATTAGTTTTCATGTAGAGTCCATTAATATGTAGATTACTGGTGATAATTGCCTTCTTAACACTTTCATATTCCTTACTTTTAGATGAAAGAATTCTGTTTTAAGCAATTTATATAGCCCTTCAGTATATCAAACTTCTACATTTTTTGTCTTCTTTCTCCCTGAATAATTCCAAAGGATATTTATAGGGAAAACACTTAGCTTGTTACCCCCAGCTGTTTTCTCATTTTCACTCAGGTTCTTACCTCTAGGTAGATGCTTTTCCTGTTTTAACCACCACTGAACAATTTTAACACCGCACAAATCAAAATGCAAATTTTCAAAGCCAAAGAGGTTTATTTATTCTCCTTCCACCATTTGCACAGCCTGTCTACACAAATTTGTAGAAGGTAGTAAAGATAAGACAAAAAATGAGTTTGAGTCAGGGGGAAAGGTGTTTAATCCAGAAAGCTCATGTCAGGTGACTAAAATCACAGCATAAGTCAGTGCATTTATTAAGATCCTGCATAGCCAGCTGAAATAGATCATGTTTTTATATCACCAACCATGCCTTTGGCAAATAAACATGACCATAGACACTCAATTTTAATTTTAGAGATGCCATTTCCCAAACTTTCAGTGATCTTTAACACAAATTCCAGAATAACACAGAAATACATGATCAGAAGTTGTATCATGTTATATCACAGACTTCCACAATAAAATTCTTTAAAACTAAATTGTCTTTGAAGATTCAACGAATTGATGTATAACATATCTACGTGGCTATTCTTTTGTATCATAGAGAATATAAGCAATGTTTCCTTTTGTATTCTGCACCAATCTGGTGGGCCAGGTGGGCAGTCATATCCCACTGTTGGTCAATAGATTGACCATATTACTCCATGTTATACTTCCCTATAGTTAGAAAACATATTTACATTCACAATTTCATTTAACCTTTGGTCCATCGACAGGCACTCAAGAACATAAAGACCTTGTATTAGTCACGGTTCTCCAGAGAAAAACAACCAGTTATGTGTATATGTGTGTGTATAACTGAGTGTAATATATAATGGTATATGTAATTCAATATAGTATTGAATATTATTATTGAATATATATCAAATAATATAATGTTGAATATGTTATGTATATGTTGAGATCTTGGCGCCAGAAAAAGGAAGAGCAAATTGTAAACCAAGGAGAATGAAAATGAAAATAGCCATTCCCATTGCCAGAGGGGAGCTGGTTAGGGAAAGACAGAAAGCAAAGGATAAAACTATTCTCTTTGTGCTTCCCTTCTCTCCTGCTCCATCTACAACATCATAATTCTAGCAGTAGAAACACAAGATAAATTTTCAGGAGTTCTAAAACAAGAATGTTTGTTTCTCACTTTCCTAGCTATATATTAGACAAATTTCAAGGTTCCCTTAGAGGCAGTGCTGTTTACAACATGTGGCCACTCAGGTAGCATAACCATTTGAAAAAGGGCAAAAACAGACTCCCCATTTTCCATAGGACTTTATAGTTTTCCTTTAAGCCTTAGAGAAGAAAGGCGACATATCGCTGGGATATGCTTTGACTTGCCACCTCACACCAAAGAATATCCAGTTGGGTAAAAGAGCCCTAAAGAAAGAAGGAAGGGGGCAGGGATGCTTCTGCAGTATCCACAAGGCCATGAGGCTACAGAGAGGGTCTCTGTTGGGGTCTGAAGGCACTGAATGTACCACATGGCACAGTAGTAGCCTGCCTAGCCACATGAGGGAAGAGCATCATTAGCCTGACAAATCAGGAAACAAGTTATAGGTTTCACTCTCTGTAAACATCAGCAGCTGTTGTCAGCTGGGCATCAGAGTAAGAGATACTGCACTGGAGCTGAGGATATTTCACAAGAAACTGTACACAGGGAAATGAAAGCCAGAGTAATGGACAATATCATCTCTGCAGAGTATGTACTATGGGAAAAGGGAGGCATAGAAGAGAGCTCTGGATTTTGAATCAGGTGTACCCCCGCCCCCCAAAAAAAAGTATTCTGAGTAAGGAGTGTCCAACTGTATTGAGTGCTACTGACTAATGATGAAAAATCCCCATTGGACTTGGAATTTGGAAGCTATTAGTGACCATAATAAAAACAGATTTGATGAAGGAATTAATCAAAGACAGAGTGAAGTAGCTGTTGAGTAACTGAAAAAGTGAAGGATGGATAAGGAAGTAGAGGCAGCAGCTATTGGCCTTTCAATAAACTTGAGTGAATGGGAGAGAAATCAGGTCATTCTTGGAGAAGAAAGTAGAGTAAGACAAGATTTTTTTTCTTTTTTCTTTTTAAAGATTTTATTTATTTATTAGACAGACAAAGATCACAAGTAGGCAGAGAGGCAGACAGAGAGAGACGGGGAAGCAGGCTCCCTGCTGAGCAGAGAGCCCAATGACTAGGATGTGGGGCTCAATCCCAGGACCCTGGGATCATGACCTGAGCAGAAGGCAGAGGCTTTAACCCACTGAGTCACCCAGGTGCCTCAGACAAGGTTGTTTTTTGTTAGTTTGTTTTAAGGCAGAATCCTGAGCATATTACATTGTTTGAGGGGAAGAAACCAGAACTTTGAGAGAGTAGGTAGTATTCCCCATAGACTCTGAGATAAGCTGGAAAGGTATCATGGCCTTTATTTTGCAAATTAAAAACCTGAGGCTTTACACTAACGGTCTTGTTGAAGGTCACAGAGCTGGATGATCCATCTGGGCAAGAAGTGAGACATTTTTATTCAGTCTTTTTCTCTTCTTTCATTATATTGAATATGTTCTTATGCACACTGGTGGATGCTGTGACTGCTTAAATGACTCTAATACTCCATTCCACTTACATTGGATTCATGCTCCTGAGGATTCCAAAGTAACACCTGAAGTTTTCCTGATCTTAGAGTATGAGGGAGTCATAGCTGTAACTCTTGTTGCTGTTTGTGAATTTCTTTTTCTACACACGGAGGGCCACAGTTTTGTCCTTCCTAATCCTGGGTGGAAGCAAAAGAGGATGCTCAAATGAGGGAAGATAAAACACTTATAGCCTTGGACAATGAGTAAAAGGGGATGAGTGACTTTTCCAGTTCTTGGTGCTGGGTCAACTAAACAGAATTCTTTACTCTTTTCATGAGTTTGAAGAAAACTACAGTGGTCTTTTCTAAATGTAAAGAAATTGGAAGGAGAATGGGGTTGACATTATCAACACTAATTTTTAATATAAACTAACAAGATGTAACACTTACTAAGTCCTGGCCATGTGCCAGGCATATTAGGGTGATAGCACTTAAATATTTCATTGGATCCCTACAATTTTCTTAGGTACAATATGTTTCCTTCAAAGGAGTAGAGATTTAAGTACTGATTTAAGATCCTCACTCTACCACTTATAAGTTATGTGTCCTTTGGTCAGTTATTTAACCTCTCGTGCTTCATGGTCCTTATCAATGGAATTTGAATGGTGATGATAAACCTTTTTTCATGGGGTTGTTATTAGGAGAAAATAAGTTAACATTTAGAGTTTAGAATATAAAAATGAACAATACGTAAGTGTTTGTAAAACAAAATAAATATCTTTTTTATTTAAAATAAAGCACATATTCTTTTCATTCTACCAGTCCAGAACTACATATCAGTTTCCTGACTCTCTTGTTGGAATTGGTAATGTATTTTCCCAGAGCAAAATAAGCAATTTTAATTCTTATAATAGTATAATTCAAATAAATAATAGATTAAATACAGTTTTGTGGACTATCTAAAAAGCTAGTGACCATGCATCATAGTAAGACCTGGAATATATTTTCTTATAGAAGCAAAAACAACTAGCAAAGAAATCTTTTTTGTGGAATGGGTTGGAGATTGCTTGTTGATTAGATACAGGGAATGGGAAGAAAGGATAATACCTTCCAGGGAGTTCTCAGTGAGATAGGTTGTCTGTTCCTGTTCACCTAGTTCAGTTCAATTTTTAATAGCTGGAAATATACCTAGGAACCATAGCAGAAGATTAGCTGAATGTTCAAGTGAAAGTGCAGGGATAGAAGGACTGACTTCTGCTCCATGAAATTTTACCCTCTAGTCTTCACTGAATTGTATGTTCTGTTGGTTTCCAAGTAACTACAGTCATTTGGACTTGCATTAGACTATCATTTTGATGGGATTTTTTTTGCTCGTTTGTTTTGTTTTGTTTGGACTGCGAACAACATGTATTTTCCATGAAATCCAGAGATTCTACTCCCTCAGCCAAGTTTGTAAGTGTCTTTTACTATTCCTGTTTTCCTTACCAGTTGAGTTCTTATATGAGAAAATGCTTGAAAAATAAAAAGCACTACAAAACATAATATTTACTTTTATCGTACTATTGTTCTTTTCTATGTTTAAGAACTCTCCTGGGATAAGAGGTACTAAGTTTACTCTAAATTACTCTGAAAGTAGGAATCAGCTTGAGAAATTACTGAGCCTTGAGAAATGGAATGGTTTTCCTGCTTCTGAACTATCTGTTTCCACTGAGGGTACTATGAAGGTCAGGAGAAGAGAGAAGAAACTAGTTAGGAAAATAAGCAGAAATTCAAATGAATGAAGTATGCTTTTGTCTTCTGGAAAATCTCTGAAATGCCCAAATCTCTG
This sequence comes from Lutra lutra, assembly GCF_902655055.1. Lineage (NCBI taxonomy): Eukaryota > Metazoa > Chordata > Mammalia > Carnivora > Mustelidae > Lutra > Lutra lutra. Next base: position 42,937,266 of record NC_062288.1, read on the forward strand.
AAATGCCCAACACATGTTCAGTAATCCTAATAATAATTCCTAAATGTCTGATTTGGTAGCATATAGAAGAGTTAAACATACATCATTTCTTTCACTGACATACTGAATAGAATAATTTCATTAAAAATAAATTCCATAATATATACATTTTATACATCATTGCCCAAGAATAAGAGCACATTAACAACTTTAATGATTCAGTCATATTCATGAATTATTTTCAGGAATCTATGTATTCTAAGTTTCTGTACTTATGCATTCTCTCCAAACAAAATAGAGTGAGCTCTTAACAGTTTACTGTGTACATGTGTATACTTAGGGTGAGGTAGGGCAGTATATTGTTACCTTCTGTTTATGTTTCTAGTTTACATTCCAGCCTGAGAGAGGAGAGTGATGTAGGGGTATTTATTTCCCAAAGTGTCTTTCTGTTAGTGGGTTATCGGTTGAGTGTGCCCCTATAAGAAAGGCTGACTTCTGTCAGGAGGCCCTCTCCTTACAGCTATGCCCTTTAGCTTCCAGTAATATCTTCCTCCCATTGCCTCTTTTAGATCTGTACGATAGTACTTTTTTTCTATTATTACTTGCCTCAGTGTATTACACTATTTGTTGGCAATGTCTTTGCATCTTCACACATTCTTGGAATAATCCCTTTAGTAAAACCCAAGATTACTCCATTTAAATGATCTGTCTTTTTCCTGATGGATCTGTTTTTTGTATAAGGAATGGATTCCCCCAGAGTACTGAGTTTTGGGGTAAAATCTTCAATGCCACATCTTCTTTTGCCCACTTTATTGCAGTAGCCTCCTCTTGGTTTCCCTGCTTCTACCCTTGTTCCACTAAAGTCTGTCTTCAACAGAGGAACCAGAGTGATCTTGTTAAAATGTAAGAAAGATTAGATCATATCTCTGCACAAAGCTCTTGCTGGGCTTCACATCTGAAAGTTCAAGACATCTCCTTGGTCTCAGAACCTTAACAATCTTCCTCAGTCCATGGCTCTCTCACCCCTGCTCTAATCTCCCTTCCCAGCAAGTCTGTCATATATTCCCCTGCTCTAGACTTTTCACTGTTTCTTAAGGACACCAGGCATTCTCCCTTTGAAGGATTTCAGCACTTGCTCTTTCTAACTGCCAGTAATGCTCTTCTTTCTCATGGCTCCTTCACTCATCAATCAAATTTTAGCATCCAAATTTGGATTTTCCTGAACACCCTATTTAAATAAAATGCTATCCTGACTCAAGCTTCCTCACACAGTGTATTACTTTTTTCTCCAAAAAACATATCACCAATTAACATAATTATTTTATGTCATCTTTCCCTTAAAAATGCATAAAAATTGGTTTATTTTTGTTTATCTCCATACTCTGAATGCCTAGAACAGTGCCTTACAAATAGTAGGAACTTATTACATAGTGATTGAATGAATGAATGGGTACAGATTACTCACTGGAGTTCAGTCACATTTTGTTCAGGTCATAGTGATTTTAATTGTAGCCTAATATTGATTAAACTAATCAAATCAATCATCTAAGAAATTCTTGAAACTAAAAGTTCTATGCTGAAAATTTTATGGTCTTGATACTTATATCTTTTTAATATATCCAAATAGGCAAATTACAAGTCTTAATTTACTCTTAAATCAGCAGTTGAAGATGATGTAAGCCAAGTGAATCAGTAGACCTAGATTTCTGAACTAGCTCTACTAATAACTTGTATTGCATAACCTAAAGCAAAGTTTCTTTAATTTCTCTATGTTCCAGTTTCCTTAGCTATAAAACTAGAGAGGATTAGATGATTCCTAAGTTCTATTCTTCCTTTGAATTTCTGAGAGGTGGTTATATAAAATACCTTTTGAATATATGTTTATATATTTTAAAAATGTCATCTAAAATTATAGTGTAGTCAATGCTAAGTATTACTGTTAAGTGACATCTACAGGAAGCACATAGAACTTGTCTTTTATCTTCTTTGTTAACCATATGTCACTAAATCTCTTTCTGGCAGATAAAAATAGATACAATATTCAGAAGACCAGTGATCTCAGATAACTATTGATTGGGACCAAAGTATAATTCTGAGTTAACTATTTTCACTAGTATAATGAGAATATATTGAAATGTGTATGGATTATGTCATGACAGATGAAATGTGTCAGAATTTTAGATTATAGTAGAATGAATATTTTTGTCTTTTGTATTTCTAGAAAATTGTCGAGTACCATCTCACAGATTTTCAAATCTAAGCAAAGACTTTATATGATCTTAAATGAATAGTTTAATTTGAAGATGAACCTTTTATATTTGACATACTTTTCACCTTTAGGATTCAAACGTGACTCCAGAGAAATTCATGCAAAATTTATAGAAGTCTCCAGATGGTTCTCTTTATCTATTTATGGATCTGAAAATATGACGCCACAAATTTCTAAATTTTTCTCAGTTCCTGTATTGTGCCAACACAGCAAAAATCAGATGCTATTTATCACTTTAGAATTTTCAGCACCAGAAATGTTATTAATTTTAATGAAAAAACCCTGTTATACCTTGCATGGCGTTGACCTTTGGAGCTCTCAGACAAAATGTACCACATAACCATAAGGTGGTATTATTGTTATATGGAAATGAAATAGAATTTCTTATCCTTTTGTAATAGCATGATAGACAAAAGTATTTGTATCTCCTGTAATTTTTTTCTCTGTGAAAAATGTTAAGAGCAATATTCGTTTTGGGAATAAATATTTCTTTTATATTTATAGGCGCATTTTCTTTGAAATTATTGGTAGTAAAAACAAGTAAAAACACACAATTATTTGCATGCTTCCAGCAGGTAGCTGGAAATCATGCTTTTCTTGCATTCATTGTCTCATCTTCTTCAATTGTTTTCAATAAAATTTGAACTAAAATCATTAGTTATTAATATACCCAACCCTATAAATGTCTTTTATCCTCTTACAAAATAATTTTCTTATCCTGCAGCAATTCATCTTGATTAGGAAACCGAAACAAATTCTCAACTGAGTAAAAGATACAGTGTCTGCTCGTCAGGCATTTGGACAGTGGAAAATTCTTTTGTTTGGAAAACAAAGAACTCACAATTTGAAGCCTCTTATAGCTTGATGATATTTGTTTCCATCATGCCATTTTACTTATTGCACAATACATTAGAGAATACTTTCTACTGGCTTCAGACGTGGTCTCATAACAGGCACCGTTCAGAGAAAAGGCTCTCTACATGCATCACAATTTCTTCCTTGCTGCTGCCGTTTCGTATGCACTTAGATGATACATCCATCCTCGTTAGGAACCACTCTTCCTTATGGACAGAGTATTCCCAACAATCAATCAAGCCAGTTCTTATCTTGGATTTAAAATATCCTCACATTCATTCATTCTCACAGCTTCTCTTTCTGTGGTTCCCAATTAACCCATCTTTGCTTTTCTGTTTGTTTTGTTTGTTTAGAATAGTGCCTCCTACCTTTATTTATGCCAATAGAATGCAACAGACTATGGGTAGAAGGAAGCAGCTCATAGAAAAGGCCACATTTGGAAAGGGAATTGCCAAATACTGGATTTTAAAATAAATAGAATCTTCAAAGAGCAGCTCTTTTTTAAAAAGTATGTATTATTATTGCTAGTACCATAGACAATGACTGTTTTATACTTCTAGTCATCTACCATTCAGTATTTATAAAGCATATTTCTGCTTTTCATGAAGATTACATATTTTAGGACTATTATTTTTATAATTTCACAAGAGCCTCCTCAAAGAACTACATTGCAAGTTAGAAAATAACCTGATGTGGAAAAGGGAACAACAACACATGCATTTAAAAGATTGTGTGATACAGTGGAGTAAAAGTAATTAAGGGATAGCAGACATGGGTTGCATTTTGATGTCTGTCACTTGTTACATTTGCCATTGAGGAGATTCTGTGGTCCCTGTGTTCTTTAGTTTTCATACCTAGCAATGAAAGAAATGGCTCCTTTGCTCCACCTTTTATGTTATTTGAGAATTTATTGATAATATTTGTGAAAGTGCTTCAAAAGATAAAATGTTTTAAAGTATTATCTTTAAACATCATTTAAAACTCTGCATTCCTGTTTATAGACCACCATGAAATCACTTCCTTTTCTCTCTGCACATATGTAAAAATTGCTTTTCTTTTTTAAGACTATCATGAACAGTTGGAAACTCCTTTTGGGCCTCCGTAATTCCAGGCTCTCTCTCCTTTTATCTATTGATTTTTGTTGTTATTGTCAGATTTTGTGTCAGTTGTCTCATGCCACTTTTAAAAATCCCTAAATCATAGTGTCACCAGTAATTCATAACAAACTACACATGCTTGGCTTTCAGTTTCAAGATAGTCACACCAGTTCTACTACATTATAATACACACATGTCTCAAGAGCCCTTTCTAAAGCCTGTGATCCACTGGGTTGTGGCCTAATGCTCATTTCCTATGCAAATAAATATGCAAATAAATCTTTTTTTTTTTCTTCTTTAATTTTTCACTCAAGTTATCTATGGGTAGGACAATTTAATTTTCCTGATCACTACTATTTAGCCAAAGATGATGGGGTTATAATTTAGATTAGCCTCCTACATCTATTCCTCTTTCCCACTCTCAAGCCTGAGAGGAGTCCTTTCATCAATTATGTTGATTGGGTGAGACAGGAAACTTTTCCCACCTTGGAATCCTGAGCAAAGTATGGCCCTTTCATTCTGCACTCTGAGAACATGTATGATTTCCTCTACATGAATCTAGTGGTCAAATGTTTTTGAAATACTGTTCCTCCCATTCAAGGATTATTAACTCTCAGTAAGTTTCCTCCCTCATGAATTGAGTAAAGAAGATAATTCCTTGAGAATGCAAGAATTCCTTCATCTCAGTTTAGGTGTGTTTTAATAATATTGGTCAATTTCTATTATGTTATTGTATTGTGACGTAAAACTGGCATTAGTTATCACAAATGATCACAAATGAAAATTATGATGACACAGTTTCTTCTTTTGGGTCATGATATTCTTAGTATTTTAGAAGTGAGTGTGTTTCCCTAAATTATTCATAAATTATTTTATTACTATACTCAGTAGAGTCACATTTTCTAAGATAGTTCCAAAACATACTTTACAATGGAGTTCAGGTGGAATATTCTTGCATCCTGGCTGCCCATTTCCTGAAACTTAATAGTTACTCACCTTAATCCTGTAAGTTCAATGTTCTGTAAAGTAAATTTGCTTCAGATGAAAACTGCTTTTCTATAAACATCCATGTGTATCATTTTCGTTCTCTGGTGAGTTTGACTTTATTGCTCTAAGCAAATACTCCTTGATTTCATTTGTAAAATATTTCTGAAGAAACAAAGATGGCTTTGAACATATTTTCGTTTTCTCCCTTTTATTGAGATTATAATGCTTTTGAACAGTTCTCAAATGAATTTCACCTTTCCTTTTTGTCTATTTCAAAGAAAGGAAGGCTTTGAAGAACAGTTTTTTTTTTTTTTAATACATCTAAAGCTTCTGTTACACATAACTGAAATTTCTATTTAATGCTTTGGATTTTCACTGAGAATAGCCTATGCTCAATAGAGTCAGAGGGAAACAAACTATTAATAATTATTCCTATTCTCCATGGGGGCTCATGCACCACTCAGCTGTCACCCTCGCTTCTCTGAACACAAAACAGAGGTACAACAGATTCCCAATTCACGCACAGTTTTTGTGTGGGGTACGGGGATGATCAGTATGCATAAAGTTGGTGCCATTTTTATTTTCATGAGTTATAGGTTCATGAAAGAAACACTACAGGGGCAGATAATGGGGGACATGAGAAGCCAAATTCTATTTTACTTCTTCTATGCCTTTCTAAACATATCTGACTAGGGAAACAAGGAGAATGATTGTACTCTTGCACTGTGGTGATTATCAAAAGCATGAGTCTACTTCCTTATTCTTCATTTTTGTAAGAGAAACTGAAAATGTAAGAACTATTTTTATAGAGTGCAAGACTCATGCTATAGCTACCCTATACTTTCTGGGAATAGCTGTTTTTCCTCTTTAATTAAAAAATGTATTATTCAAGTTATATTAAGAGTGTGAGTTCCTGTTCAGTGGCAGTTCTATGTAGGCATCTTATGTGCCAGCAGAATATATTAACCAAGTCTTGATTTTTGAAATTAAAATATGATGGGCTATGGATTTATATTAAAAAAAGAGAAATTATAAGCTGCTTTGGAATAAACCTTATATATATAGGACACTTGGGGATAAGTTTTAGACCTACTAATTAATTTTAAATTTGAGTTGAATAATGGCAGTACTTCAAATACAAATACATGGCAATGTAAAAGTATAAGTTTCAATTGTCCTCGTTTTCAATATTTATATAAGTCAAAACTTGCATTCATAAAACTAAAGTACGGAAAATGGATGTTGCAGATCTGTGACACTGGCTACAGAGAGGAGATGAAAAGACTGTAACATTTTAAAGTCATGCCAGGGCCAATGACATCTTCCACTCACATTCATTCTTCTTGCTTCCTGTTACCAAAAAAATCAATAAAAATACTCTAATCATGTATCTTCTTGCCAATAAATTCTTCTGCATTTCCCTATAATGAATAAATAAATTCCAAAATGGGACCAGGTATCCTGGATTTACCTTTTTAGTAATTTTGACTTACTCTTCTCCAAAAACAGAAACAAAAGCAAAAACAAAAACAAAACAAAGCAAAAAAAAAATTATGCACACACACACACACACACACACACAACAAAAACCAACTGAACAAAAAACCTTCTATTATCAAATAGTTATATTTATTATTGCCCGATATTTGCCCCTTGCATTAGCTTTGCTTAAGCCAGAAATTCAAAGCTTTCATATGCGCTCCTCATTACATATCCTCAATGAAAGTCCACTCTCGTCAAGCATATATTCAAATTCAACATCATACATGAAGCCATCCTGATCATCTCTCCCAGGTCATACTTCTGAGCATTCGTTTTGTACCATTTCTGGTACTTATCCTATATGACCTAGTATATTTCAGTTTACGTATTTAGTCAACTATATTTTTAGTTCTAGAGAAAAGGGCACCAAGATCTTAACATCTCTAAATTCCCCCAGCACTTAAAATAAAGACCTCTAGAAAAAGTGTGGATCAAACAATTAATTGCTCTTGAATGCCTCTGAATAGCTTGATTCCACTAATTATTAATGAAAGATAGCCTCATTTTATAATTTATAATTTGTAATTCTTGCATACTATTAAATCCATTTAGGAATTTAGCACTTTCAAAAAAATATAGATTAATTTTACTGTCCCCCCCCCTTTTTGTCTACATTTCCACGTATAGTACACAACAACTTTAACTCTTTTTAAATTTAATTTTTTTTTTAAATTTAATTTTTTTTTTTTTTTATGTGACAGAGAGAGAGAGATCACAAGTAGGCAGAGAGGCAGGCAGAGAGAGAGGGGAAAGCAGGCTCCCGGCTGAGCAGAGAGCACGATGTGGGGCTCGATCCCAGGACCCTGAGATCATGACCTGAGCCGAAGGCAGTGGCTTAACCCACTGAGCCACCCAGGCGCCCCCAACTTTAACTCTTTTTAAGTGACTCTACCACCTCACTTCATTTCTTCATTGACAGACTTTCAATGGATTCTTGTGTTTACAAGATTTCCAATGATCTCAACTAACCCTCTGTCTTATAACTACTCTTATGCAGCTCCCCTTCTTCTCCATCTCTTATTCTTCTAGGCTATTTGGGCTCTTCATCTTCACAATATAATTATTGTTACAACAAAGAATAAGGCAAGAATGTTCTTTACACCATTGTTATTTAACATTGTTCTGATTTGCCCGCTAATGTAATTAGTAAAGAAGTTACCAGCTAATGAAATTAATAAAGAAGAAGAAAAAGGAGACAGGAATTAGAAAGTCAAATGTAAAATTATTACTGTCTACAAATAACATGATTGTTCATTTGTAAGTCCTGAGATAATCAACTGAATTTTTATGAAAAACAAAAGAGAATTCAGTGAGGGTAGGCACAGAATAATATAAAATTGCCTTCATTTAAATTGTCTTTGTTTTGTTTATTTTTTATCAAGAGAATAATTGACAATTCAGATATACAACATTATGATCTGTTATTTGTATATAGTGCAAAGTGATCACAATGAATTTAAATTACATCCATCTTCATCCATAGTCACAGAATTTTTTTAAGAGATGACAAATTTTAAGTTCTCCTCTTAGCAATTTTCGAACATCCAATACCTTTTATTTTTTATTTTGTTTTTTAGAGAGAGACTGTGTGAGTGGTGGGTAGGGGCAGAGGGAGAGGGAAAATCTTAAGCAGACTCCACACCCAGCATGGAGTCCAACATGGGGCTCAATCTCAGGACACTGAGTGAGCTGAAATCAAGAGTTGGATGCGCAACGACTGAGCTACCCAGGCACCCCTGTAATATAATATTATTAGAATCATTATGCTGAAAAAAAAAAAGAATCATTATGCTGTATGTTATGTTCCCATGACTTATTTATTTTGTAATTGGAAGTTTGTACCTTTGACCCCTTTATGTATTTCTCCTACTCTCAAACCCCTGCCTCTAGCCACTGCCAATCTATTTTCTGTGAGTTCTTTTTTGTTTTGTTTTGAAACAAGAATTTATAAAATATAACAAAAGAAACATTTTTAAAGCTTAATTTTTAAAATTTGTATTATTTTTTGAATATAGTTGACATGCAATATTACATTAGTTTTAGGTTACAGTGATTCACAACTCTATGTTAAGTTGTCCTCAATACACGTGAATCCACCATCTCTCACTACGCAGTGCTTTTACAGTATCATTGACTATATTCCCTATGCTGTATCTTTTGTCTCTGTGACTTATTAATTTCCTACCTCCCACTCCCATTCACCCATTTTACCCCCACCTCCATCCCTCTGACAACTATCACTTTGAAGAAATAACATTTTTTATAATAGCCACAGAATGACTAAAAGACTAATCAAGACCTAAATGAAGAAAGTTTAAAAACATTACAGACAAAGTTTAAAACATTACAGAGATGCATGAAAGGATATTTTGACATATGGAAATCGTATCATGTTCTTGCCAAGAAAGACAAGAAACCATAAAGATGTCAGTTCACCATGAATTAATCTATACATTGAATGTGATCCCAATACAAATATCTGTAGGATAAATTTATGGAACTGAAAAGGCCAGTTTAAAAACAATGTAGAGAAATGAGATATTTTCCCCAGGGTCACTGTGGTGCCCTTGCCTGTGTTACAGTTTTACCCCATCTAAGTGAAATTCCTCTTCCTGTAGAACTAGGAAGACTCTACCTCTTTTAGGAAACTTTCTTCTCCTCTTTCTACCCTCAACTTATATTACAAATACTGATTCCTTCACTCTTTATTCAATACTTTCTGCTACTCTTAGACATGCCTTCTTGTGACTTTATTTCTGTTCTCCACGTAAATGTTAAGTGTAAGTACCTTGTCTTACATATTTCTATAGGTCTCTAGGTTGCCTCTCCTGGTATCTGAGTAGGTTTTAGCAATTTGTAGTGGAAACTTTCATCCTATTAATTAGGAGTTGTTTCTTTGATTTTGTTCTTTAAAATGTCTCACAGAAATTAGCAGGGTCAATCTTAACCAAATTAAGCCTGAGTTTTAAAATTTGCTACTCTGTTCCAGAAGTTCTGAAGGGCTATGTTGGGTAAAAGTGGGCCTAGGAAACTGGGCATATGGTGTAGAAGTCTGGGGTTCAAACAAGCCTGGCCACTGCATGGAAGAGTGGGTGCTTATTTTGGTCCTATTTTGTGAGCAGATAAAAATAGAAGTTTCTTGAATAAAGCCAGCCTCAAGTGGCTCCATGTTCCCTGGCATCATCTGGAAGTTAGACAATGAGGAGAAAAGGTAGAAACTGAGTGGAAGAAGTGTGAAACTTAGTGGCAAGGAAGAGCAAAGAAGTGCTGAAAACACAACAAGGGGAGCCGGGGCAGCCTTGTTCTAGTTCTGGAATTCAGTGCTGCTCAGTCTCCCCTTCAGATTATGAGTCAAGAGAACGCAGAAGCAAAGATCAATTCATTTATCACATCCTGCTAGTTTTTAGTTGAGGCATTCTGCAAATATTCTTTCCTTTTGATTTTTAGTTTTCCCTTAATCTTCAGGGTTTAAAGTGTTGTAGTCTTGCAATCTAATACCCAAGAAAACAGAGATATTAGCGAGTGGCGATTTTAGAGCCTGGGCTTTGTGAAATTAGCAGACTTGAATTTGAAATCTGACTTTTCCCACTAGCTGACTCTATGATTGTGGGGTTTACTTAATCTCTCCCATTGTCTCAACTAATAAAGGGAAGAATTAACCTCATTGTGAGAATTAGATGAGTTTAGAATCCATTTGTGAAAATGCTGAACACTTTGCCTGACCTATGTATATCAATAAATATTAGCTTAAAGATGCAACCTTTATTTTTCTAAAGTTCAATGCTATTCTAGTTGTCTTAAATTATTCTCAATGAAAAATTGTAAGAGCAGGTGCCTTGCTTCTTCTACTTGTTCCTAAAATTCATCAAAAATCTCTTTCATTTTTCAGAGCATTATATATAGTAGTAAATTTATTTAAGAGTCAGTGTAAATATTAATATCCCACTTTTTAACTAGCATTTTCATTAGAGTTTAAATTTGTAGGTTACTACAACTTCTTAATTATGCTCTGCTGAATTTTAATGTCATTGTTTTCTCATGGCAATAAAATAAGGGCAAACACTTATTCAGGGTGGTACCTAAAACAAAACAAATAGAATCCTGAAAACTTTCTCCTTTTCAAAATCTGGCATGAATATTAGTAGGTGCAGACCATTCTCAAAGCTTCTTATTTATAGTCTTGGTAGTCTTATGGATATGGTGTCTGGGGAAAGTCACAGGTGTTTTCTGCAGCCCATGATTTTCATCTATCTAAAAGGATCAATTAATACCCATTTGCCGAAGCATGATGAAGATCAATTAGATATTGATAAAAGTCTTTAAAGATACAAAATGCCATAAGAGGTAAGTGTTTCTTTGCTTGTTAAATTACTCACAAAATGTAGAGATTTTCTAGGAAAAGTAAAACTATTGGAATGTTATTGCTCAATTTCAGTAGATAATTAAAATATGCAGTATCTGTAGTATAGATTTTTTTTATAAGAATGATAGCTCTTTTAATTAGAGGATTGAAGAGAGATTAAAATCAAGATTCTATTGATCCTTAATGATCACATAGCATATGTGTTTCTTTATAAAAGCTATTGCAAATGAGAAATGAAGAATCCATGAATCTATGAAGACTGGCCATCCTTTTCTTCACTTCTAACCCTATATCCAACATTACTCTTCTTCGGACACCCTACTAGTTTTCACTTAATACAAATTTCTTAGCAAGTTTAATTATTTGTTTTCCTGGTCCCTAACAGAAGCTCTTGGAGCCAGCACAGTGAAAACAGGAAAAACATTGTTTGATGTTATAAGAGAGAGTGAAGACACAAATATTACAGATTTCAGTACACTAGGTGATGGTTGTGCTGCCATGTTCAATGGCCTAAGGAAGCAGAGACATTAGTGAAATGCTTTAGTGGCATATCCATCAATAGTAATTGAGAATAAAACGTGTAGAAGCCGTAGCATTTGAAAGGTTTAGTTTCAGAGTCTGAGACATTTTGAATATGGAATACCTTTTTGTTTTATTATGTTACATACCATGACACTCTGTTGCCATTAATTATGCTTAAAAAAAAAAGAGCTCTGTATTTCATGTTATGAGTACAGAAATAGTAAAGTTTTTTTTTTTTAGAGTGTTCCTTTCGTACCCCAAATGTAAGCATTGATAGTAGTGCCCATGCATAGCTCCTCGCTGACTTCATCCCTAATTAGCCAAGCAGAAATCTGAGGAAGAGGAAGAGAAAGTGCATGTGTGTGTTGCACACATTCATGTGGTGAGAAACATGTTTTGAGGTAGCATTGGAGGGTGTTTTGTTAAGGTTGATTTGGCTTTTAAGTCCTCAGATCCACAAGTCATGTAGTTGAGAGACCTTGGTCAAATAACTGAAATAGTTTCTTGGGTAAGATAGAGGTAACAAGAGAATATATTATATGTGTTAGCTGTTAGGAGACCTTGTGTTTCTGTTAAAATGATTAACCAAGTATCTAGTAAGCACAGAGTAAAAACTTTATTATTATTATATCTTGTTAGCACAGTAGTTCTAGTAATAGCCTTGAAAACAATCCTCAGTTTATATTTGAGCAGCGTAGAACAAAATCCACCCCCCATCTGCCCCCATGATCTGCACACCAGTCTCTAACTGATTAAACCAGTGATTCTTAATTTTATTCCAAGACCAGCGGCTAAGGGAATAGAGAATACTTTTCAGTAATGGGACTTACCAAGTAGTACTACGGAGAAGAGATTCTCAAAGGTAGCTAGGTAGAGGCAGAGTGAGTTACAGAAACCTGGGAAGTGTGTAGAAACCTCTTAGAGTTTCCAATGCTTGTTCATTTTTCTTTGAAAATCTTTAAGCACAATATTCTTGGAGTAGGTCATCGAGAGGATGTGACCACCAGTTGACGCGTGGGCTAGATCTGGGCAGTCAGAGGCTCCTCACCTTCTCCCCTGACCTTGGAATGTACATTCTGCCTATTGTTCTCATAACTGGAACTGTTTCAAGGATGTAGCTTTGAGAGAGTAAGATGTTGTTAAGACCATGTGGACTGAATACATGACTGAACCTCATTCAGACCTCTGTATGAGCCTTTAATATTCTAGCGGGAGGGTACAGAGCTCTACTCATCTTGGGGCTACCCAAGACAATCCTGGTAAGTAATTTTCTTTGTTTCCTAAAACTGCCACCTACCAATGTGGAGTGGCCTGCCTTTTTATTCAGTTTCTTCTTGCCTTCTGTGTAGAGAGAGCAGTTTGCAAACCAACAAATACAAAATCAGGACTTTGAGAAAGTAAAGAAATTATCTCAGGACTAAACCCAAGACCCACTTTTCAAAGTATTTTGGAAATTCTTTTAAAAATTGCTGGACATTTTTTCATTTCTGGCATCTCCCTGTCACTGTTTTATGTTCCTATTGGGTGTGCAAAAGAAAACCATTCTGTCTGTTAACACAGTTCTAGATTCAAGATCCACTTCCAGGAACAATTCCAGAGGCCTTATAAATTGTAGAATCATATAGATAGATTGCTTGTTAAGAATCCTGCAGAGCACAGGTTAAGAGGGCTAGCCTTGGAGCTAGATACTCTCTTCCCAGCCAGCTTTTGTCTCCTACTTGATTTGGCCCTTGAGCAAATTACTTAATCTCCCCGTGCCTCAGTTTACTCACTTTAAAACCAAGATAGGAATAACTAGATGTTACATCACAGGATTTTCTAAAGAGTAAATGAGATAAAAGATACTTTAAAAAGCTTATAATAGTAGAATGGTTTCAGGCTTATAATAGCTGTTCAGCAATCTAGCTTATTATTATTGTTATGATGTTGCTCCGTGGTAAGGGTATGCTCAAGTGCTGTATTAACAGCCAGTTAATTGAATAAAGATACTGTATACATTTAAGAGTGATCCTTAATATCCTTATATTAATATGTTTATGGACAGAGGAATAACCAGAATGAAACCATTGGTTGTGCAGTTATGCTTAGGGGGGATATCCGTAAATTCAGCTAATGGCAATACCTAACATTTCTCTAGGGCTTTATAGATTACAAATTTTTATGCATTATGCTTGGTAACTTGCAGAGAGTTTCACAGTTGCTGTGTCATTTAGACTTGGCAACAATCAAGCAACTCTGGTTATTATTTGCATTAAAAAAATAAAAAAGTGAGGCCAAAAGCAGTTAAGTCATCCAATACTAGTCAAACACTAGTACCAGTAGGTATACATCTAATCAAACAAACAAGAAGAGTTATAAGCTACATAGTGTGCTGCTTTCTTCTCGTTTCTCCATCCCTTCCCTGTCTCTTCCCTTATCCCCACTCCTCCTCCTCTTTCCCTTCCCTCCCTCTTCCTCCTCCTGTCCTTCCTTCCCTTCCTTCCTCTGTTTATCTTTCTTCTCACCCCACTTCCAAAATATGGATTAAACCTGACGGTGTCCCTTGCCCTGAGCAAGATGCTGGTATGACGTCATTGAAATACAGTCATGATCCCTCCCTCTTTGGAGATAACATTCTGGTGTTAGAGCCATAAACAAGTAAGCAAGGAAACAAATCTAAACCCAATGACTACAAGCCTTGATAATATAAAGAAGCAAATCAGACAAGTGATAAGAAAGAAATGAGTTGGGAGCAGGGCTCCTTTAGGCAGAATGATCAATTTGTACTTCTCTGAGGAAGTGGCAACTCTGAAAGCTGAAGGAAAAGGAGAGTCTGTCAAGTAAGAGCCTGGTGAGATGTGCAGGGGTGTTAGAGGCAGACAGGTGTAAGTTCTTTCAGGACCTGATGTCTTTCCTAATGAAGTACCTGAATTGAATCTGGAGTGCAAACCCTCTAGGGAACTGAGAGATTTTTTTTTTTTTCCCCCCCTGCCCCCGTTGCTCCCATCAGTGTTACCCTAATGTCTCTGATTATATTATCGTATGGTTCTAGAAGGGCTACCACAGAATGTCTATTGTGTAGGTACCATCAGCCTATCACAAGTGGGACTTATTCATGTATTAATTTGCTCCCAAAAGGCTTTCCAAAGTCCTTTTCATGTAACTGGTATATTCAAGGAGCATTTAAATTTTTTTTGAATCCTTGTTACAAGGAGGTTATTTTTATTTTTTTTGCTGCTTTGATCTCTAGAGCTTTTTGTTGTATCACCAATGAAATTCCAACTCACTGTTGTCCATACTGAAATCTAGAGTTTCCTTTCTAGTCTAGTATAACAAATACAAATCTTTTGAAAAACAATACTGATCCAGACAGGATTAAAAAGAAATCTTATCCCCCAAAGGATGCAGTGAAAATAGAGAGGAGCACATGGCTAGCTGTCAAAAAAAAAAAAAAAAATCTTTTTGGCTTTTTTCTCTTCCCAAGAGTACAATGAGCAGGTCTTTTCAGTATATTTCTACCAGGATACTAGTAAGATGCTAGATGAAGACACCTTTAAAATATCTGTATCTGTCAATAAATCCTCAGGCTTATAAATCTGGTGGATATGACATGCTGTTATTATGTGACTTACACTAAGTATTTATTTTGCACCAAGTAAGCCAAGCTCTTTAGTACCAGTTACAGAATGCCAAAAGATGTCAATATATTACATTTAAGGTTTCCTGCAGCATCTTTGGCATGTCCCATGAGACATCATCATGTACGTATCTCTGAATACAGAGTGATGTAATAAAGTGGGATAAAATACGGCTGCAGAATACAATGATGGCACTATGGCAGGCCTCTTTAGCTTTTTTCATTTTGAAAATTCAGCAGGAGTATTAAAGTGTAATGGCACAGAACATCGTGTTAAAAAAAAAAAGCCACAACCCTGTATGGTATTCTTGTTTATGGATGATATTTATTGCCTTTGTATTCTTATTGTGTGCTTTTGAAGTCAATTGAAATGCAAGGGCTAATGAAACCTCCACCATAACACATTTATTTTTCTCTACCCCAAATGAGTCTACAGGATGTAAATGACTTGCATATATCAACTGCTCAGGTTTTATTGTTTTGGGTTAATTTATTCACTGTAATATTCTTAATGAAAGTAATGACTCTTACACTAGTTTGTTTATTCATTCACATGCTACAGTTTTATTAAATCATGCTGGGAAAGTTCACAATGAAGGCACCCTAAAATAAAGTTCTATGTTAAGTCAAATATATAAATGTAATCCACTTACCAAATATCAACACTATATATTTTTCTATTTGTTATTTTCCTAATTTCAGTACATCAAAATTTTAAGTTTAGAGCTGTCTATGATCTAACATATTAGTAATATATTCCTATTACAGAATTTTTAAGAAGAATTTTCAACTTATCTTTAGCACCCAGAGTTTATTGTGCATTTTATTGATTGTGATGAGTTAAAACAATCACTTCAAATTTTTGTCCTCAGTGCTTACATTTCTAGGAATATTTGAACTTTAGGCAAAGGCAAACATTTTGGTAGAATTATTGAAATTCCAGACTGGGTAAAAACGGAAGCTTTTCAATAAACAACTAATTTCAAACCATATGTTAGAAAAATAATAACAGTCAGTAAATGGGATTATTGTGTGATATAATTTGATAAAGTAACCCCAAATATTTTCCTTTATAAAGCTGTTCCTTTTCATATACCTGATGTCTGGTACTGGTAGAACACTTATGAGGCTCTCCCAAAATTTTGCTGAGCAACCTACTAATAGTTCCCTTCTTGTTACCATCAATCTCAATCCATTCAAAAGCTGGTCCTGTTATTCCCACTTTGTTCTCCAATTATTTATTTTTTTAAAAGATTTTATTGACTTCTTTGACAGAGAGAGAGAGGGAGAGAGAACACAAGCAGGCAGAGCAGCAGGCAGAGGGAGAGGGAGAAGCAGACTCTGATGATCAAGGAGCCCAATGCAGGACTAGATCCCAGGATTCTAGCTAGGATCATGGCCTGAGCCAAAGGCAGACACTTAAACAACTGAGCCACCTGGGTGTCCCCTTCCTTAATTATTTATTATAAAGTTCTTCTCTTGCAGAATCTTAGTCTTAAAATTTTAGAATTCCAAAAAACAACCTCTGTATAGAAACAAGTTCTGTCGATTATATACTCAAAAGCTATTTCCAAATATGTTCCCTCCACTCCATCTGTACTACATACTTCAGTCCTATGCTTCCATGTTCCCTATTGCAAATAATTATCAAATTGGCCTTGCCAGTATCTTCTATCACTAATCAATCCCTCTGTTTATCTTCTTAGACCATAACTCTGAACATGTAACTTCACCGTTGTAAAATTATAAAGGCTCCTCTCCTTGTAATCCAAATTCCCTAGCCTGGCATGTGCATCTAAGATCTAATTCCAGCCTAAATTTTTAGGTCTTTTCCATCACTTCTTTTCATTTGTCTTATGCTACCTCCAGTCTTGAAATCTCAGCATCCTCAGAATCTGTTAGTTGTGACCATTCTCCCAATTTAGACTGCCTTATTGACCTTTGAGGTATACAACTTTAGCTGAGGTTCTACTCAGCTTTCTCTGAGAAAACTATTGGAAAGTACTCATTTAATTCTCAAAACACCTGCCTCTCCCCCAGCAGTGATCTGTCCAAATTTTCCTTAGATCTATTTAAGCATTAACAAAAAAACCTACAAATCATTTCTGTACTTTAAAATATTTGTCTTCTACGTTAAAGCCCCTTGAAGGTCAATTTCTTGTTTGTTTCTTCTTCAGATCCTTTTATGATGCCCAGCACAAAGCCATGCATGTATTCAACAAACATTTGTTGAATTAAATGGAATCAACTGTAAAATACTTTACATTTTTAAAAACTTTAATTCTCCATCTAATGTCTGCCAAATAACCCTATCTCCTTTAATCTCTTTTCAAAGCTTTATTTTCTGACTTACAAGTTATTTTAATTGCTCTTTCTTGAAGCAGAAGAATAAAAGAAGTAGGGAGATGAAGGAGAGACATGCAAGATGTAGGTGCTATGAAGGCACCTGATAGAGTTAAATCTTATGTGATCTGAAGAGAAAACAAAAAACAAAAGACAAAAAAACCCAAAAATAAAAAACCTGAGACCTGCCAGGTCTCAGAAGGCTGGTGCATGCTTCCTGCAGTAGAGAGTGGTTTTATCCATTATATGAAAAGCATTTATCACATGGTCAGCCTTTCCATTTTAAAGAAAATATGTTTTCTGAGTTTACAAAGACACTTTCTTCCTGATACTGATTTTCCATCCATGTGGCAGCAATTTTAAGTTCATTTCTGAGTGACAGCTACTGTTGCATCAGCATGAACTAGTGAATGATAGCTTCCAAAGAAACAGCCAAGAAACCCTTCAAGGTATCAAAAAGCTTTTGGTGAATAATCTGTTTTTGATTTAGAACCCTGTAAGAAAAGGGCTTTTTAAAAAGATGTCATGAGTTTCACTGTCCTTTTCCTTCTCTATCCCCCGATGCTGCCTGGGGTATTTATAGCACAATAAGGTTACATTCTTTGTGCTCAGGGGAGAAAATTTTCATTTCTTTATAAAATTAATCATTCATGTGATAGGATTTTTCTTTTAAAGTCAGTCTTTGCATTTTGATCTTCAACTTAGTTTGACACCCATGCCTTTTTTGTTTTTGTTTTTGTTTTCTAAATGACAGCACTAAGAATTGATGGGAACTTTTTTTTTTTTTCCAACTTAGTGCACCCAAGAGAATCTGGGATGACTACCAGTTACAGAAATGGAGGTAGGAGGGGAGTGTGAAGTTATACCACTCATTTTAATGTCCTGATGTGTTTCATTAACAATGTGATCAGAAAAATTCTTTCTTATATTAATGGGATTGTCTTTAGGGTAATGACACAAAACTTTTTATCTGAGACTCTGTCAAGTTAAAGTCAGACTTTTCCTAATAATAGTGACCATTTAATGTTTATATATGTAGGCCCTTTGATAAGTAGCTTACACACCTTCCTGATACATATGTATTGGGATTTTGATTTTACAGATGAAAACATTTAGGTTAAGTAAATTGCCCAAAGTTACATGAACAGGATCTGGGTTTGTATCCAGGTTCTTTTGGCTCCAAAACCTTTGCTTTTAAGCACTCCATTCTGCTTGCTCCTACAATGAGTTTTTAAGTATTCAAGCCACGAAGATATAAACAACTTTGTCTTCTCATTCTTTTAGTTTTTCCCATGGGAACATTGGCTGTTACTTATTTATGGGATATGGCAAAAACTTCTTCAAGTAGTAGTGTTAGTCACTAACTATCTGTAGAATTCTTACTTGATGTTGCTGACAGTTAATTGATCTACAACATATAACCATACAGGGCTTTACCACCATAAGGTATTAGGTTTTTTTTTCTTTTTCTTTTTTTTTTTTTTCTCCCAAGACTTCTTTCCCATTTTATTTTTTTTTATTTTTTTTAAAGATTTTATTTATTTATTTGACAGAGAGAGATCACAAGTAGACGGAGAGGAAGGCAGAGAGAGAGAGAGGGAAGCAGGCTTCTTGCTGAGCAGAGAGCCCGATGCGGGACTCGATCCCAGGACCCTGAGATCATGACCTGAGCCGAAGGCAGCGGCTTAACCCACTGAGCCACCCAGGCGCCCCTTCTTTCCCATTTTAAAGGCAAGCTTCTAGGGTTGGTTTTCATTTCCAAGGCTTTTTTTTTTTTTTTTTTAATTTATATTTTCCATTTGGGGAGCAGACCAGAATTGTTCATTTTTAATGATGTGCTCTGTGAAGTGAAAACTAAAAGCTAGATGGAGATTTTGCATGATAGCAAGTCTTTTGTTTCAAAGGCTTATATTTGGCATTATTGCATTTTCTTTAAAAAATATTTATCATTTAGAGAGAGAGAAAGCGCACACGTGAGGGGCAGAGGGAGAGGGAGAGAGAGAATCCCAAGCATACTCCCCACTGAATGCAGAGTCCATCCCAGGACTCAGTGCTACATCCCTGAGATCATGACCTGAGCTGAAATCAAGAGTCTAAGGCGTAACTGACTGAGCCACCAGGGTGTCCAGCATTAACATATTTTCTTTTTCTTGGTTACCTAGTCTAATTACCTTATTCCTAATGGTATCTACTTACTTGGGGGAGTGTTTTTCTTTTTCAGCTTCCCGTTCTATTATTTTTAAGGGAATCTCTCTCTAATTTTGGAGACGTGATATTGAATAATGTTAAGGAATATATAAAGCTACTGATCTTTTTAAAAATCAGAATTTATTTTTATGTTATGTATTATAGGCCATCGGTGACTACTAAGACATGGTCTTAGCCAGGTTCTAGAATAATAGAAATTTACATGATTATTAAATTAATTGAATGAAAGGAGGATCATAAAGTGAGTTTTGGGCTTTCAGAGAAAGAAGAAAGTAATTCTACCCAAAAAATTGCTAGAGAATTCCTTGGAATAGGTGGCACGCTCCTTGTTTTATATTTTAATTTTTCCATGAAAACACATTAATTTTATAATTAACCTATAGACTAGAGATGGTAGGCTTTTGACAAGTAGGTAGGAGGCATAAGATAGAAAGTATATATTACATCCATTTTAAATACAAAGTGTAAATTTTACCTTGAAAGGTAAAACACCCACACTTTGCTACTGACATTGTTAATATCATGATAATCAAAGAAAGAAGAAAGCAGAGAAGTTAGGAGGGAGGCCAGGGAGAGTGAGAAGGGCCTGGCAGGGAGGGATGAAACTAAAGCAAACATTTTGGACAACCTTCTTAACCACAACTAAAAGCTACGGTAGGTAGCTGAAGGGAGTGTGGGAATATCTATAGTTTCACCCAGTTTTACAGTGTCTCTTCCTCTACTTTTAACTGGTGACTGCATATACAATTTAAATTTGTATTTGAGGGCTTTTCCTAGTTGATAATTCTTTCAAGTATGTACACCTGATCCTCCCTTCAATAAGGCAGAGAGAATTCGAGAATTCTCTTTCCAAGTAGTTCTTGGTCATTTAACCCTTAATGTACTCCATTCCAGAGAACAACCCAATCCCTATCCCAGCCAATATTAGCTTGCTCTCAGGTGTCTAACCATTTTCTAAGAACCAATTTTACCATGTCATAATACTGTGTTGTGCAAATGATAGTTAGCTTATAAATTACAAGTAATAACATTATAGTGTTTTCAGTGCTATTCAGACTGGGAACAGCCGGAAACATCATAGAGCTAGTCTGCTATTGAAATAGTAAAATAAATATTTTTACTGAAATGCATTATGTGATTGGGGAGTCATATATTGAAATAAAACAGAAAAGGCGCACTTATTCAGCGATAAATTTGACCAGGGAATTTCAGAGCTCCTTCCTACATAATCACAATACAGGGAAGGAGAGATCCTATGATAGAATTTACAGCAATGGTTTAACATTGAATGACTATAATAAAGAAGTATGGAGGCTGAACATTTTATCAGTTATCAAAGGATACTTGATGCTGCTTCGGCTGTCTGGATACAGGTTATCTTCTTCAATTACAAATGTGGCCCAAAGAAATTCCTGACACCCAAAACAGTAAGGGGCAGCTCCTTTTTCCTATGCTGAGCCAATGAATAAATGTGCAAAAATAATGCACACATTTATTTCATGTTTGGGAGGGGGTTGGGAAAGTGATTGTAGTTGCCACTATTTTCAGTTACAGATATAGTGAGGAAACAGAAATAAAGAAGAAAACAGCTAAAATATAAAATGAATCATAGACATACTTGTGGATTTCCTTTTAGTGGAGAATGGTGTGTCTCTGAAAAAAGAAGGTGGGTTCAAATCTGTAACATCTTTTTGAACAGGAAACACTGAATAATATGTGCTTACCATTCAAACAATGTAGAATTATCAGTAGCATAACAATAATGTTATTGCTGGCATCTGGATTATTGCTGTTGCAAATCAGGATTAGTAAAAATGCAAGCTTGTTGGGACCATTTATTTCATCCATAGGTGGATAGTGAACAGAAATCCTATTAGGTGCTATATAGTCATGACAGTTATTAGGATAATTTTCAGGTTGCTAAAAGTGAAAATGCAGTACTTATTTGGAAACTTTTATTGAAAGTTTCAAACAAAATGTAAAGCTTCAAATATCAAAGTTTATTAGTAAGAGATTAGCATTATTATGGGGATATTGGTTCATAAAATCCTAATAAATGGAGTTTCAAACATATTTTTTGAGGAGACTGACAAGGGTCCCACCACCTTTAGACCTCCCAATAACAACATTTTATTTTGATTTTATTTAGTCAGCATGTTGTAGACTAAAAAAATTAACCCTGTATTCCTAATGAGCTCAAAATCTTATTAAAAACTTATTGTTTTGATTTTATTCAGTCAGAATATTGTAGACTAAAAAATTAATCATATATTCCTAATGAACTTAAAACCTTGTAAAACTTTAAGTGATCATTACAAAACAATTAGTCTTAATAAATCAAGTGTTAGCACACATATCCATTCGAGATATATCACGGAATATTTTATTTTCATCACATCTTTAAGGCTAATGATTTTTTTTAAAGATTTTATTTATTTATTTCACAGAGAGAGATCATAAGTAGGCAGAGAGGCAGGCAGAGAGAGAGATAGAGGAGGAAGCAGGCTCTCCGCTGAGCAGAGAGCCCGATGCGGGACTCGATCCCAGGACCCTGAGATCATGACCTGAGCCGAAGGCAGAGACTTAACCCACTCATGCACCCAGGCACCCAGGGCTAATGATTTTGAGTTCCCAGACAAAGAAAGGAAAGATGCTTTGAGCATGGTAACTCGTCCTTTCAAAATTTATGCTTTTGTTTCTTTCTGTGCTTGTGCTAAACTGTTTTCAGCTTTACTGGAAACTTTCATGCAATTTATGCACAACCACACTGACAGTTAATCAATCCCTCAAAACATAGGCTTTTTCCAGCTTTATGCTCTTCCTTTACTCTTTGCATGCTTCCTTCTCTGTTTATGAGACTCTCAACCTTGGTATTTGAAGTGGACTCTTAAACGGGTCCACTATTAATTCCATCACAGTTGCCACAGCACTTGGTTCAGAGATGAGCATGTGCTATAAAATGATCTACTCAGAAAGAATCCTGGTTTTTCTGGTCAGAAAGTTGAAAAAGAGATAAGCTTTTCCCTCTATTGGATATAAGTAAGGAATAATAAACTTTAGGTGTTGCAGATAGCTCATCTGTGATAATGGAAACATTTCTCAGCCAAGTTTAAATTCATATAGAGGGATGCATTATCTTCATTTTTTTATCTCTATAATTTATTTATTTTATAACCGTAAATTTGTACCTCTTCATCCCCTTTACCTATTTCACCCTTCCCCTTCATCAATCCCCCACCGCAACCACCATTTTGTTCTCCGTATTCATGAGTTTGTTTCTGTTTGTTTGTTTTTTTTTTATATCCTGCATTTAAGTGGAATCATTTGACATATGCCTTCCTCTGTCTGACTTGTTTCACTTAACAAAATACACTGTAGGTCTATCCATGTTGTCCCAGATGGCAAGATTTCTTTTTCTTTTTTTTTTCTTTTTTTTAATGGCTGCATAACATTGCACTGTGGGTACACATCTTCTTCATCCATTCATCTAACACTAGACACTTAAGTTGCTTTCATAAACATAGGGTTGCATATCTTTTTGAATTATTGTTTTCATTTTGGGGAGTAAATACCCAATAATGGAATTATTAGATCATATGACATTTCTGTTTTTTAATTTTTCGAGAAAACTCCATACTGTTTTCCACAGTGGTTGCATCAGTTTATATTTCCAAAAACTCAGTGTATGGGGATTCCTTTTTTTTTTTTCACATCCTTGCCAATACTTGTTATTTCTTGACCATTGCCATCTGTTCTTTAAAGCTTTGTGTGACTATTTTTTACAAATACCCATTCCTTTAAGAACATACTCTTGTTATTTCAATAAATATTTACAGAGTTCATGAAAGAGGTCTTGGCTGGAGATATAAAACTGGGAATGACATATATGGGATAAGTGAGTGCTTGAGACAGGGTGACATCACCAAGAAAGCGAGTGCAGATAGAAAAGAAGACCAAAGACGGTACTTGTGCTGCACCATCACAGATGAAATAGATGAGGAGGATCCTACCAGGCACACTAAGAAGGAGGAGTGGTGTGTAGAAGAAAAACTAAGAGAGTATAGTGCCTTGTAAGAAAGCAAAGCAAGATGACAGAAGTGAATAACTGCATCCAATGCAGCAGATAGATGAAACAGAATGAGAACTAAGAAATCAGCATTAAATTTAGTAATGTGAAGGTCACTGGTGATATTTACAGAAACAAGTTTGATGGAATTTTGGAGGCAAAAGAGTATGTTTTAAAAGAGGGGATGGATGTGGTAGTAGAGACCCCAAATACATGCCTAATGATGTTTAATCATTTTATTACTTACCTGCCACTTGTATAAACAAAACAGCATCTAATGTTACGGTCAAGGTGGAAAACTAAGAAATTTCTCTAATTTTCCAGGTTTAAATCTTTTGTAAACTCCAGGAGACATATATATCTCCTTTCCTTTAGCATCACTGTTTAGAAAAAATACCACATTGAATTGACCGGCTTAATATAAAACATCTAATATTCTTTAGTTTTTTTCATTTTTAACATTAATATCAGATTTCATGGAAATTCAGAGTCTTTATACTTACATTCTCTCCATAGGAATATGGTAGAGACTATTCAAATAAATGTACTAACTACATGTCCAATTGACATCTCTATAGCTACTTCCCATTTTCTAATTTTTTCACACATTTTCTTTGGATAATTAGTGCATTAGCCAAAAGCAATTTTAAAAAATATTTTTACCTTTTAGCATGGTCGAAGTCCACAAATTCCATCTCCTGGGTCTACTGTTCTGACCCAGAGGCCAATTCATGATTATTTGCCATCATGGAAATGTACTAGTCAAGTCAAAATATATGTTACTGACTCCTTGATATTTATCCAATGAACTGAAAACATGTCCACACAAAAACCTGCACACAAAATTTGAAAGCAGTATTATTTATAATTGCCAAAATGGAAACAATCTAAAAGTCCTTCAGTAGGTGAATAGCTACCTCACTGTGGTACATCCAAACAATGGAATATTATTCAGTGCTAAATAAGAAAAATCCATCAAGCCATGAAAAGTTGTGGAAGAAACTTAAATGTGACTCTTGTGTGAAAGAAGGTAATATTAAAAGGCTACACACTTATGGTACCAATGATAAGACATTCTGGAGAAAGCAAAACTGTGGAACAGTAAAAAGAACAGTAGTTGCCATGGGTTCAAGGGAGAGATGGATAAATAGGTGGAACACAGAGGATTTTTAGGTCAATCAAATTATTCTGTATGGTACCACAATGGTGCATAGATGTCATTAGACATTTATCAAAAACTGAAAGAATGTATAATACCAAGACTGAGCCCTAATGTGACTTATGGACTGTGGATGATAATAATGTGTCAGTGTAGGTTCATTTATTCTAATAAACATACCCCTGTGGGATGAAGTGTTCATAGTCGGAGGGGTTGTGTATTTGTGTGTGGGGGTGACAAAGGGGTATATGGAAATTCTGTACTTTCTGGTAAATTTTACTGTGAACCTAAAACTGCTCTGAGAAATGAAGTTTATTAATTAAAAATAAGCAACAACATATATATTTATATAATATATATACATAAAATTTCCAGTGCTTCATTGACCATGACTAGTTCCATCTCTAATGGGTTGTGTTGAATTTCATTTGGAAGATTAAGAAAATCAATTAGTGTTCTCCAAACAGTTTCAAATGGTTAATTTTTAAAACGTGTAATTACATAAAGCAGAATGTTACTTTATTAGTGTTCATTTTGCAGGGGACTATATTTCTCATCTATTTGAAACACAAAATTCTCAGTGTATGTTTGCGTGCCACCAACTCTTACCCACAACCAGCTGCTTAAGAAAGGCCTTCCATTTTAAGTGACTCACTGAGTGAGAGTCATAGTAAGTGATTGACTGAGAGGTGTGTAAAAGTTCAGTTGTGAGCCATATTCATAAACATTATATGATGATCTAAGATGTAGATGGTTTGATTCAGTGTGAGAAATGTCATGTAACATTTTGTCCTGAGTGATATAAAAGAACAGAGGTTACACTTTCTTTGGCATTTGGGGAAATGAAAGGACAGAGATGTGAGATAACAGAAACAAGTTTAGGTATCATTGTATCTAATATGCCCCCCAAACCTCCTGAGCTATTAATAAACTTTACTGTATATGATCATCCTCACTTTCATTGAATTTGGACTTAGTAGTTGCTCAGAACAAGCCTACAGGAAGGAAGTTGTAGACTTCCTACTGTGTTATGTATTTGCTTCCTTTTCTTTCAGAAAACATGAAATAATTATAATAAAAACAAATCAACACAGCCAGGAATCCTAGGAATCATCCTTTCACCACCCTCCCAAGCTTCTCAAATCACCGAGATATTATTTGAGGACTTTGTTATTTATTGAAAATGAATAGTCGTGAATTCTCAGCACAACCAGCAAAAAACACTAGTTATATATCCTCCCTGGGATTCACAAGATAAGGATTCAAAAAAAAAAAATCTGACTCCAAAGGCCTTGGTGTTTTCCTGATTAAATGGAGTGGGGGGTCTTTAAAATGAAGCCAAATGAAGGCACTGAAAATTGAAAATAAACAATTACTAACATTGTATTTTTGCTTTCTCCTATCATTTTATTTTCAGTTAATAAAGAGCATAATCTGTTTCTACCTGCTTTTGCCTTAGGAGTTAGAGGACAATAATGAAAATATTTTACTATCTATTTTCAAATTATAAGCTGTTGTTTCCAAAGAAAGTCAAAACTCATGTTTATTATCACATTATTGTTCTCAGGGGACTGCAGTCACCATAGTGATTGTAATTACATGGCTTCATTAACTTTATACATTCTACCTGTTATGGGGGGGTTCACATTAAGAAAATTTGCATATGCAGAAAATGAATGTCATTTGCAAGGAGCTAATGTCATTAAACATTTAGGCAGTCCCTATCAGGCAAAGGGATTTCCACCAGGATATGCTTTTCAGCATGCTCTTTATAGTCATTGTGGGCACAGGAATCAATTTCTAAACCCTAAAAGTAAAACCTCTTTTTGAGGGAGATATTGAAAAAGAATAGCTATTTTCACAAATCTCATATGTGACTGGAATTTCAAACTACTGACATCAAGATTATTAGAATCTTGGATTCTAATATGGATACTACAGCTCTGAAAAATGCCAAAACTTTGAATATTTGGGGGCTCTTATATGGTATGAGTGTGTGTGTGTGTGTGTGTGTGCGCGCGCGCGCGTGCGCGCGTGCACGTGCATGTACAACTTCAAAGACTGAATGGCCTGTATTTTGAAACACCTGTTGTTATATGTTGGTACTTTTCTATTTTTATTGACTAATCTATTAACCATTAAAAAATTTTAAAAATTCTAAGATAACTTCAGGTGAGGAAATAATGATAAACAGTAGACAAAAAGAGGAAAAAACAGAAAGGAAGTGAACTTCTTAAATAATAAGTTGAGACTTATGACTCCTACAACAGACATATTTCACACATTTTGAAGGGAAAGATAATAAAAAAAGGGCTTCATATATGTTTTTTTCTGGAGTAGATGTCTTAACCTTTTGGTAACACCATAATTCTAGTCATCTGGAAAGGAAATCTCTAAGGTGGGAGCAGGTAAGGAATGGACACTAATACCTTCTTCATACTGTTGCCCCAGTACTCTTCAAGGGATGCTCAGAAGTTCTTGTCTCTAATTTCTGTTCACTGTACTAGCATCAATATCAACAATATTAACAAACAGTAAAGCACTCACTGTGTACATCAGGAAATGGGATAGTATTTGGCATATAGCAGGGCAGTAGTAAGTCCTAGGGAGCTTTCTTCCAAATAAGATGCAAAACAACTTATGATTTCTTTGGCTATTAAAATTCATAGTAATTCACAATAATAAGGAAATTACCTATTTTCTGATAAAATTGCATCCTAGGGAATTACATTACACATGTAAATTATGGTAGATTCTTTTCAGTCTGCCTTTTTGGGTTAATTAATTCTTCAAGAGAGGAGATGTGTCACTACTGAATGAAAAAAATCACTTTATACAGGAAATTCACATAGATCTCTTCAGTTAGGGTTGAAAGTAAGAGTTAACAATGACATAGTTCAGAGGTAGCTGAGAAAAATAAATCTATTAAAATAAATCTATTTTCATCAAATTATTCCTGTGTCTTGTGAGATTTCATCTACCTGACTATGAAGTTTACAAAATTCATACTAAATATTTTAGGATGAATTCATTGAGTAAATGAATTAAAATATACTTTTCCTTTTATTTCATCCAAACAATTTTGATCTCCTTTTTTAGGGTAAGCTTTCCTAGGCTAAGAGTAATCACATTTTAGATCAAAATTACAACCTTATTTGTTGGCACAATATCATGTAAGTTAATTTATGCCTACTTCTAAATGAAAATGACCCCAAATCAATTGGTCTCCCATTAGGTGGGTTTTGTACCTGTTACTAATTTTGGATACTGTAATCACTGCCTGTTTATGTTTGTTGGGAAAAAAAAGCCACAAAGGCTTTTTCTTTTTTTTATTTTTTATTTTTTCCAAAATAGTACTGAGGTCTGTGGTCTTTTGCCAAGTACATCAACATTTACTTATTTTGTGCTTTGGAAATAAGGCGGCTCTTTAAATAATACTAATGTGATTAATTATTTTACTGTGATTACTGAAAAATATTGATGGGCTTATTCAATAAATGTTTTTGAGCATCTGCTCTTCTAACTCTTCTATACCAGGACTTGGCAACTCTGGCTATATCCTGAATCATCTAGGAAACTGGATGTGATTATTGTGGTGATTGTTTCATTATATATATACCATATGTGTGTATGTATGTGTGTGTGTGTGTGTGTGTGTGTATATATATATATATATAGTGAGTATAAATATATCACACATATGAACATATCCATCACCTCACACCACTGCCATTTCCTTTATTTTGTGTATGTGTATGTGTGGTGAGAATATTTAAGATCTACCCTCTTAGGAAATTTAAGTATATAATACAGTATCGTTAGCTCTAGTCACATTGCTACACATTAGATCTCTAAAACTTATTCACCTTGCATAATTTAAACTTTATATTTATTGGCCAACATCTTCCCATTTCTTCCACACCCTAGTAGCTGGTAACCACCATTCTATTCTCTGTTTCTATAAGTTTGACTATTTTAGATATTTCATATAAGTAGAATCATGTATTATTTGTCTTTCTGTGTCTGGCTTATTTCACATAACATAATGTCCTACAGATTTATCCGTGTTGTCACAAGTGGCAAGATGTCCTTCTTTTTAAAGGGTATATAATATTCTATGATTTTCTTAATCCATTCATCCATTGATGAACATTTTGGATAAACCCTTAAAAATAGGGATGCATGACTGCTACTTTAGACTTACTACATCAGAGTTTTGGGTGGTGAGATAAGGCTCTGATTTCTTAAAGCCTCATAAGATTTCTGATGTTCAATAACAATTGACATCTACTCTTCTAAGTATTATAGAGCATATAGAAAAGATGAATTTGGACAAGTATTTCCTGGTATCTTGAACCTTCAAAAAATGTAGTGAAATGCAGAAACTTAACTACACTGAAAACCATTTTGTAAAGAAGATCATATAAGCAATAAGGACAAAGTTCAGATCTAGGTTGTATATTTTAATTTAGCAAAGTCTCCAACAGTTTCTGCATCAGTGCCTTGCTGATCTCTTTGAAAGCTTACATTGTATCAGGACAGAAGGAGTGGAGATTCTCTTTACCCTGGGGGATGGCACTGATGACCGTAGAAGATGGGAACAGTCTTCACTTGCTATATGCCTAATTAGTTGGGGATGGGAGACCAGAGCTCAGAGGAGAGGCCTTGCTTACATATATAAATTTGGAACTCTATAAGTATAGTTACAAATTTGGAATATAAACTGGAAATATATTGATGCTACTTTAAAAACCCACAGAACTGATATATATATATATATATGGAGAATGTGTACATGGAGAAAATGGCGGGGGGGAAGAGCTCTCATATGGATTACTAAATACATAAAACATTTTGAGTTTAAGTGGAGGGAAATTAGCCAACAAGGAGACTTTCTGAGAAAGGACAGTCAGGGAGATAGAAGGAAAAACCAGGATAATATGGCCTCCCAGATTAAAGTGAGGGTTTTCTTTTTCTTTTTCTTTTTTTTTTTTTTTTTTGAGAGAATGGCCAGCTATCCCCAGTGACAATATTCTAAGTTAGGTCCACATAGAAGAATGTTCATTAAAGCTTGTAACATAAACAACAATGATGGACCTTGTAATTTTGGTCGAGTGATGGGCACAGAACCCAGAATGGAGTGCATTATGAATGAATAGGAAATGAGGACATGGAGACAGCAAATGCAAATCATCTTTTTGAGAATTTTGGCTGTTAAGAATACTAAAGAACTAAGGAGTAGTCATCTTGGGACAAATGAGGAAAAAAGTTGTTGGTAGATAAGTCAGAAAAAAATGCCCTGTCTGGTCAGATGCAGTTACAGCCAGGCTGCATATAGTGGAGAGCAGAATACACACTAGATTTCATCTCCTGGGTCTTTATTCAGTTGAGTATCATTGAGTAGTACAGTCTTACGTTGTATAGGACAATAAAAATTTGCTTAAGAAGGGTGAGTATTATGTTGTATTTAGCTTTTTTTTAAATCAGTTTCATAATCTCTAAATATCATGCCCACTAGCTGATTAAAATGAATCTTAATCTTCAAAGCTCTAGCACAGGGAATTCATCATGGAAATACTCAAGAAAGGAGTCTGGAAGTTCCTTCTTGAAAGGTGAATCATGTGTTGATTATTTATCAGTGAAGGTGTCAGGTTCCCACAGGCGGGAGAGAAAAAGTGTTGCCGGGATCAAGAGAGAAGTGAGTTAATTCCAGATTTGATAGAGCTGTAGTTATTAAATGAGAACTCTTGCAGAATCAGGGACAGTATTTTCATTTTTGTATTTCCAGTACTTAGCATAGTGCCTGCACATGGTAGGTGTTTAATCTGTGTTTGTTGAAATGCATTGAATTCTAAAGGGATAGTTTAATAGCCAAAAATAAGTAAGTGCAGGTGAGTGGTTAGATAATGGGAAAGATATCAAGAATGGTAGTTAATAGACAGAGACTGGTGTTGAAGTGGGTGTAAGCCACAGGGAAATTTACTTTCCTGGAGAATAGATAGAATAATGTCAAGCAAAATGCTCTCATTGAAACTTCTTTTATCCCAAGGGGTTCTTTCTCATGTCCTGTCCTAGGGTAAAAACACTGAAGGATAATATATTAGAAGGCATATATGATAGATTGTCTTTTTCAGATAAATTGACAGTGTGATGGACCAAAATAAACATATATTATGCAGAATAGTTCATACTCATTACAGATTTTAGTGGTAGTAAGTCAAGTAGGTTTGACACTCACTAGGAAATGTATCAGGAAGCAATGAACAGATATCCATGGGGGTAGGGGGATAGAGGAAAATAAGGCAAGAAAGTAGGCAGGAATCCTGACAAGTGAGAAGAATGCTGAAGCAGGAAGGCAGGTGTTTGCAATTATCATGGCTGTACAAAACACGAAAGGTGTCTGCCTTAAGAATAGGATTAAGGACAAGACCAAGGAGAGTCTGGTAGGAAAGCAATTTTAGAAATCAAGTAAATGGCAGTTCAATGAGGCAGGGACTCAGAAACTAAGGGAAATGCCAGGGTGTTACTATAGTCAAAGCAGACTTGATTCTTACTTGTTCAAGTTTTGAATTGGCCGAGGACTTGTATGAGCTAGAAGGACTATAGAAACTAAGTGGAACGCAGCCTGGCATCCTATTGTATCTGCATTTCCCCTGCCATAATGCTGACACTTTATTGACCACAGTGTGGTCAACTTAATTTAGCACATACATATAGCCTGCATTTTTATTTAAGTTTTCAAAAAATATTTAAAAAAAAATAGTTCCCGTAACTTGGGCTTTATGTCATTTTTTTTTTGTATATTTGTATTTTTGTGTATTTCCACTTCTTAGTACAGTGCTACCAATTGAACAGGTCCTCAGTAGGTACTTGTTGAATTGACATGTCAACTCGTTCATATCAGTTAAGTAAAGTCGAATATTCTAAGTTACGAGGTTGAAGTAAAAATGTAGCCATGTGATCTTTAAAAAAGTGAACTCTTTCAAATATGCTGAAAACCATAAATGATTTACATTTGAATGTAGAACATGAGTTTAATAGAGATACCAAAACTACTTTTGCATCTTTCCTGCAACACCTGACTGCAACCATCTTGATTGGTTCAAGATGTTTTGTGAAATCTACACCTTTCCATTTTATGAAAGGAGAATAAAACTTCTTCTCTCAATTGACTTGATGCATTGAAGAGAATTGCATGGACAATCTCCCTTTATTACATTCAATAGTCCAAGGCACAGAGTAGCTTAAAAATGTGCTTTTAGAAATGATACTTTTCAGAAAGGTGCACTAATATGGCATTACTAGATGTCTTTTTACTGTCTTTTCACTGAAAAATGCAACTTTTAAGGAAAACGAAGTACTTCTATTATATGAACCTCGTCAACAATCAAATGACCATATATGATTTGTTCTCCATATCCTTCCTTACAATAAATGGTTCTCACAGTACCTCAAAATGAAAATGGCGACACCCTAGGAACCTACACCTAGAGCCAGCATCCATTATGATGAATTTAGTTCCTATACAATGCCTTCTCCTTATTAACATTAATTATGTGGAAGGAAGGAAATTGGATGATTCATAAAAGAAGAAAGCATTTGGCTTGATCACATTATACAGCAGTGCAAATAAGAATTCTTAATGCTGTTTAACAAATGACTTTTTCACTCTTCATTAAAGCCCCTTGTTGCCATCCAATCTTGATTTTAGAAATTAAAGCTAACAACCAGATTGAGAGAATCAGGAAAGTGACAGCATGGGGCAAAGTCTCAAAGCCACAACTAACAGCATGAAGCAAAGTGAACCTCAAGCTATTGCTGCTCTCAGAGAAGGCTGGGGAGGGGAGGAACACATTTGCAGGGAAACTCAATTACAGCAACCCTCAGCTATAGGAAAGTACTTGTGAATGTTGACATGAAAGCTTTTTCCCTTAATGTTTTAATTAAATACCTAGAAGCCAACGCTTCTTCTCAGTTAGTGTCAGAACACTGCTTCTTGGTAGATAAATGTTTACAGCAAAAGCTCAGCTGAGGGTCTCTACAAACATGACTCTAAGAACTGAGAAGGCTTTTGCTGAAGCACTTGAGATCAAGAAAGCAGTAGTGATTATAAACTAGCAGTACAATAGCAGGATGGTTTAATCCACCCAAATGTCAGTCATTGGTTTGCAAGTTGGCAATCCCACCTTCATCTTCAGACAAAAGGGCACTGGTTAGTCATCTGTTTAATTCTCCAGCTTCAGTGTGTCATTTGGATGTTGAAGGAAAATCCCTTGATTCAGTCTGCCATTTCTGACAGCCTCCCTCTAGACCCCATTAATAAGCTTTTTAGAGAACAGAATGCAAAGTAGGCAGCAGGCAGCCTACAATCAAAATGGAGATAGAATAGACAGTAGAAATGTCTTCCCTTTGTGAAGTTGGTGTTTAGGTGATCTTTTTTGAAGAGAATTGTTTTTTTAATCTCAAAACTGTGTCTTCCAAGATATTAAACTAGCATTTGTGGTGTGGTAGATTTGGGAGGTCATTTGGAATTTGGGAGTTTATGATAGGATACAGAAAAACTCAAATGATATTTACAAAATGTGCAAACAATGGCACAGACAGGAAGCCAGCCTGGCTTTGGGCATGCCTGGGGAATATCCTTCAGAAAACAAATATGCCACTCTTTAATGTTGGTTTGAATCTCATTATAAAATCGCAAGTGAAATGAGACACACTTTGCCTCTGAAACAGTGATTCCAGAAGCAAAGCAACTGTTCTCTAATAAACCAGTCCTGTTAAGATTTGTAGGATTTTAATGTGCTTTGAAAGCACATCATTTGTTAGATAATGGACTCTTCCTGTTGAACCTATTTTCCATTTTTCATGCATTAATAATTTCTGGTTGTGTGTGTGTATGTGTGTGTGTGTGTACATTTCGAACAACATTGCTTAATGTGTCACATGCAGATTGATGTATCAAGTCTCTAGAGAAGTCCCATTCCAAATAATCTCTCCCCAGGCATTGCCTGGTCCAAGGAAGCATTCCAAAATGCCCAATTTCCAGAGATACAAATTCAACCAGGAGTGGAGAACTTTAAAGGGAACAGAACAACTACAAGATCTCTGTAAGTTCTTCACTAAAAAAGCAAGGTCTTTTAGAAACAGATTGGTCCAGAATCTGTGTTATGCTGATTGCAGTGCAATGTCAAGTGTTTTGTTGTAATCAAAGACTGAAAAGCAAGGCTACAAAAGGAGCAGAGAGATCATTTATTACTGGAGAGATCACTTTTATTTATAGAGTAGCACCAGGGAAGTCACTTATTTTTTATGCATCTAGTCCCTTAATAAAACACTAATAAAGCTTTTATGTACTTTTATATCTCAGTAAACCATTCAGGCATGCCTTTTAAAATATACAAAGGCAAAAATAGCTATTTTCTGCTAGGAATTTCTTTATAAACTGTCCTTTTATTAGAATATACATTAACCTGAATTCACTTGAGTAAAACAGGAAGAGCATGTTTTCTAAGAGTACATAAAAATATACACACATAATGGGTACTGAAATATGATACGGCATGTATATAATGCTTAGTAAGTACTGAAGATTGTATAAAAGGTTAATTACACGTGTGTGTGTGTGTGTGTGTGTGTGTGTTCCAACAAGTCAATTTATTTTTAAAAGAAAGAAATTAGAACATTAATAGCCTTAAGCTCACGCAGGTTTCTATGAGATGCTGGGTATTACTAAATTTTTGACTGTCCTGGAACCAGTAGTGGTATCTGGTGTGTTTGTCTGGGATACTCCCTGCAAACTGCCTGTTAGAGGAGCATCAATCCATTGTAAAATGATGTTTCAGCTCCTGAGACACTGGGGTCCTCTAGTCATGTTCTATCACATTTTCTGGTAGATTGTATCAAAACATTTTGTTACTTTGTACATTGTAACTCCAACGATTTTTTTTCTTATATTTTTCAGTCTTATTCAGGTCCTTAGGGTTTTATAAACTTTTTTTTTTTTTTGAGGGGGGAGGAACAGAGGGAGAGAGAATTTTTTTTTTAAAGCTTTTATTTATTTGAGAGAGAGAGCGTATGAAGTATGGGGATCAGTGGAGGGAGGAGTTGGTTCCCTGTTGAGCAGGGAGCTGGACACAGGGCTTGATCCCAGGACTTTGGGATCATGACCTGAGCTGAAGGCAGATGCTTAACCAACTGAGCCACCCAGGTGCCCCAGGAGAGAGAGAATCTTAATCAGGCTCCACACCCAGCACAGAGTCTAAGGTGGGGCTAAATCTCACAACCCTGTGATCATGAGCTGAGCCAAAGTTAAGGGTTGGATGCTTAACTGACTGAGCCACCCAGGTGCACCTAGATCTTTAGGGTTTTAAAGTCTGTTTATTTCATTAGAAGGAGTCCTTAGTAAATGTTCAGTTAGTTGCTGTATCAACATTAATAGAACTGAAAAAAAAAAAAAAAAAACATCTTGCATCTTATTGTGTGCTATATTATTCAGGTAAGAACTAATTTATTTTTATTAATTTTTAAACCACATATGATGACTTATATTTTACATATAACAAAAGCATATTACTATGCTTTCAGTGATGACTTCTGCAGAAGAATAAATTTCAAAAAAATCCTAATTTAACTTTGCACTTAAATGTTTAAATCCATGTAAGAGGTGGGAAATCATGTTTTTCTTTTGATCTCCCATGGTTTTCTCAGACTGGTCTCATGCATCTTTGGAGCTTTTAAGTAGGGAGAAAAAAGTTAAACATTTGGTAAGCTGTTGATATAAATCACAGGCACTGCCAGTGAAGTAAAGTCTGCCATGTCCCAGTGTAAGGACTAATCCTTGCAGAAGGCTGATAGAGAAATTCAAGCCATGAGAATGTCCTACAACTAACGTATTTACACAGATCAGAAACCAGATGAGAAAGAATAACAACAGGTTTGCAGTGTCACAGAATTTCCTAAATTTGTAAGCTTGGAGTTACATATTTCACTACCAAACACTTTTTGTGTTGAACAGTTATTGTTGTAAATGGAGCATTTGGGGTCTTATACTGGTGGTCTTCAAATTAGGGTAGTAACCATGGAGGTAATCAACTACTTTTGGGTACCTCAGCAGAGCCAGAAGATACTATTTTCCAGATTGTGAAATTCTATACATACCTCTTCCAAAACTAGTATGACCTAGAAGATCTTTGTAGCTTTTTCTTACTGGTCTCTCATAGGAACCCTCCTGCTACAGCTTTTCAGAGGAAAAGGTAACTCTGACCAACCCATACCACATCCTGTTCTGGCACAGTCCCAAAGTATAAAAATCTCTGGGGCAAATGTCTTTCCTGCCTGTCTGTGTGCCTGCTTGCCTCTCTACCTAGCAATTATCTGTCCATTTGCCCATTTCTCATTTCTATATCCATTTACTCATCTTTCTACTTATGCCTTAGAATTAAAAATCAAAATGGAGATGAGGATTTTTTTAAAGTTTTATTTATTTAAATAACATCTACACACAACGGGGGGCTCAAACTCACAACCCTGACATCAGGAGTAGCACGCTCTTCCATCTGAGCCAGCCAGGCATGCCAGAGCTGAAATAGGTTTAATGGTACTGATTCTTATCATGATATTTACAACAAGAAAGAAAGTCTTCTTTTCTGATATGAAGTGAGTCTGAATTTGGGAAAGATAAGATTAGCTTTGTCATTTGGATTTTTAGATGTACATTTTCCATAAATTGAATAAACTAAACCTATAGCTCCAAATTTTTAATAAAAACATACTTAAAGGGGCACCTGGGTGGCTCAGTGGTTAAAGCCTCTGCCTTTGGCTCAGGTCATGATCTCAGGGTCCTGGGATCGAGCCCCACATCAGGCTCTCTCTGCTCAGCGGGGAGCCTGCTTCCCCCTCTCTCTCTGCCTGCCTCTCTTCCTATTTGTGATCTCTGTCTGTCACATAAATAAATAAAATCTTAAAAACAAACAAACAAACAAAAAATACTTAAAACACAGGTACAGTATAATTTTGGCTGAACTTACATCCTTTGTTAAGCTTAAGTTGAAAACTTTAAGAGTCACCCTAAACATGTACAAAATGGATGCAGTTTTTCAAAATTCTTTTAGGGGTACACTAAGATTCGAATTCATAGCCTGGACTAGTCTTACCCTTGTCATGGGTCAGCCAGAGTCAAAATCTAGGTAATTACTCTGTTGTCATAGCAAAATCATTGTCATCTTCTCTTCTCCTTCTTCCTCCTCTGCTTTCTCTTCCTCCTTCATCTTTACTTTTCCTCCTTCTTCTTCTTTCTCCTTTGGGCCTGGAACTAAAACGATTTTATATTTTTAAATAGTTACATTTTAAATGGCTTTATAAGAACCTATATAACACTCTCAATTTTGCAACTTGGTGGGAGAAAATGAAAATATTTCCTACCTACTCATTTTTTAAGTTGGCCATCTGCTGATATAGGTGATTATATTAATGACAGTTGGGTTTTTTTTTTTTTCTGTGAATATGCAAAGCATATCATGCTTCTGTGATCCATTTGCGCACATTTATTTCCTATTACATCTTACAGACAAAAGTTGTCTAGAGAATAAATATTTCTGCCATTCTTCTCATACCTCTGCTTTTCTCTCTTGGTATTTGCCACACTGTCCTAAATCATGTGCTTTGAGGATCAGACACAAAAGTGAGACTAGCTATACAAGAGGAGAAAACAAGTGCAAAGAAAAACTTGGCACAGAATCAGAAGAGGCTGGGAGACCTGTGAAGCCACCAGATAGGTCTAATTCAGAGGAGGTAAGATGGGAAGAAGGTTGAGTATTAAAAGGATTAGGACTGTGGAGAAATTCTTAGAAACATTTTGGCAAAAACGGTGGAGGGTCCGCAAGCCACACAAGTTCTCCTTGGGGTCACTGTCTCCAAGAATGCGTCACCCTAGTATTTTGCTGTGCTTAGTCACTGGGTGGAGAAGCCTGAGGGAAATGCAGCCTCATCATGGACTGGGTGACAGATTTTGGTCAATTATGCTTCCTGCCATCTGTGATTTTAGAGATGTTTTCATGGCAGCCATATTTTGTAGCAAGGGAACATTAAGCCTTTTTTTTTCTGAAATAATATCTGAATATGAATATTAATATCCTTATCTCTTAGTTTACTCCACTTTTTGTATCTTGTTTTAGAAATCCCTTTCCACACTGAAGAAATAAGATCCTTCATTATATTTGTTTCCAATAGTTCTAATAGTATTTAAGGTTTGTTTCTACAATTAAGCATGGAGAGACAGCAAAGAGGGGAGAGAGAAAGATACTATTTTTATTTCCTTACAAAAATGCAACTGCCCAATGTGATTTGTCAAATAGACTGTCTTATCTCCTCTGATTTTAAGGTTTACCCAGTTGCATACCAAAATTTGATATATGCTCCAATCTGTTTTTTGGCTATTTTATTCCTTTGAGCTATTTGTCTATCGCATTAAAAAATACAATGGTGTCTTCAATTACTTTATGTTTTAGTCAGAAAAATTTTTCCTTTACTTTTCTTTTTTCACAATTTTCTTCATGGTTATTGGATATGAATTGTATCATACTGAATATTAATTTTAGGGTCAGTTTGTTGAACTTATAAAAATCCTATCATGATTTTGAATGAAATTGCATTACATATTAATTTAAAGAAAATGGACGTCTTTTCTAATAGAGACTCCTCCAATCCAAATATGATAAACTTTTATCATATAAAATAAAAAAACCTTTAAAAAGGTTTATTTTCTTCGTGCTTTAATAATGTTTCATCATTTTTTCCATGAATTTCTTGCACTTATTTTGTTAGATTTATTCATAGAGACATTATTGCTCTTTCTTATTTGTTATTGTGTAGAAATTTTTGCATGCCAATCTCCTAAGTTGAAATTTTGCCAAACTCTTATTATTTCTAAAATGTTTTCTATAGATGCTCTTGAAGGTTTATGAGATAAGATATTCAAATAATCATGGCAAATTTACCAATTTTTTCCAAAGTTTATACATCTCATTACTTTTATGTATATGGTTATAGTGGTTAAGATATTTTTTGATGTTAGTTATTCTTTTTTTTCCCCGATGTTACAAGAGATGCTTTCAATATTTTATCAGTAGATCTGATGTTTGTTTGTAGATACTCATTTTTAGTTTAAGGAAGTAACTTCCTACACTGCTGTTGATCATTGCACTAATATTTTAGCCCTCTTGGACCCCTAGGTTATGGTAGACGGTGGAGGGTGGCTCTAGAAAATCGTCAAACTCCCTACCTGGAGAAAGCTCTAGGCTTTGTCTCCAGTTTTCCACTGAAAAGTGATCCTTTGCTTTAGCAATATCCCAACTTCAGGGTCAACTATACATTCCTCTGAGGTCCTCCTTTTTCTTTATCACTTAGATTTCTTGCCTGCTCGTCCAAGCTTACATGCTTAAAAAATATTTCTTCATTTTTTTTTTTTTGTTTCCCACAGTAATATAAGTCTAGTAAATAATCCACCATGTTGGTAAAAACAAAAAAAAATATATATATATATAAAATGTTTACTAATTTAAATAATTTAATAATTTAAATAACAATAACTTATTATCATTTAGTACTAATAAAAATTCAAATAATTTTTACTAATCCTAAATAGCTGTCATCAGAGTTGTTGCTTGCTCTGCCTTTGGGTATATTCCTAGATTTGTGAGTGGAACTTGCACAAGATTAGGTTGCTATCCCCATACAATACCTGTGTATCTCTTATTCAGATTTTGCAAATATTATATAATTGTTTGAATAATCTAATGATATTTACCGAGGGAAAATTTGTGGATGTGTTAAGCATTATGTAAAAGAAGCGATTTTCTTTTCAAGTTCATATTATTCACCTCTTCTGATTCATTGTTTTATAACCATAAAAAACAAGGTTTTAAAGTAAAATTATTTATGGTAGGTTTTACATAGGAGGACTTGCCTTTGGCAAATATATCTTGTTAAAACATCAGTGAAGGTAACATAAGAAAGAAAAATAATTACTAAAAAAGCATACAACAAGATCTGTGAGCTGAAGTCAGCTACTAATGTTAACCTATGCAAAATCCTCCACTTGTTTTAGAAGTCTGCAGTACATTTTATTATGTCCTTATGTTTCCTTTTTCTCTGACACTTTAAGAGATGACATCTGGCTAATAAAACACTGCAGGAAAACAGAATCATTGAGGTGATTGTGAAACATGAAATGTCACCTAGTGTGCAAGAATTGACAGTTCTTTCCTAATGAAATGTTCCACATGATGGGTCTGTACCGGGTAATCCATTGCATTCATTCAAAATAAATAGGGGTTTTAAAGTAAGATATGTTATCTTTAGTACAACACAGATAGAAGGTCAACACTAGAAAAATAAAATGAACTATTTTTAATAATCTGAATTATTCAAGCCTTGGCTATTGTTTTGATAATAAGGCAGGAACCCAGCCTCTTGGATACATTGCTATGACACCAGCACCTAAAAGGAGCACAATGAAGAATAGATCCCCAGTAAATTATTATTAAATTATTTATTAAGTATCAGCATGCACCTTGGAACTGCTAAAGTAAATTAATTCCTCCTATAAAATTAATATTCCAGTTTTGTTTTTAGTAATGTCTTGCCCTTTACTAATAGTAGACAGCTCTCCAGGTAATAGATATATGGTTATGAAAGCACCAATTAATTTACTAAATTAAATCAAATTTGCTTAAATAAAATCTATAAAATTAATAGATTCAAATAGTAAAAATGAAAAAAAAATACAAAAACTCTGTAAGAAAAGCAGCAGTGATGAGCCTTAGGCTTCTCCAGCACTTACCTCATTTTATTTTTAAAAAATTGTTCTTGTTTGAGTACACAGACTTGACAGTTACTTTCATATCTCTAAATACTAAGTTTACATCAAACTTTCTGGAGCTATCATTGTAAATAATACTGATCCAGTTGCAATGCAGGGGAATATTTTAGGGCCTCACACTGCCAGTCCTAACCATTTTTCAAAGTTAGTTATATTTCATTTCCACCTATTTATTCCTTTTGATGCATATTTTTAAAATTCCATCATTTTCAGTTACAACATGACCATTTCTAATTGGTTTAATGTTTATCATTATATCTCCATAAATTCTTATAGCATGCACACTTGTTTCCATGTGTTCTTATTTTATGTAAGTAGGATTGTACTGCATTGCAGTCTGTTTCCCATATTTTATCAGTCAGCAATATATTTTTAAGAGCCATTTGTGTTATATTTACCAGTTATAAATATATTAACTATTGCCACCAGATGTTCATTTATCATACCAGGAACCAAGATCATCAAGTCCTTGACAAAGGACAGTTGATGCCAACAGTAATAAAACTGAAATGTTGGTATTGCCTGACAAAGATATTAAAAGTCATAATAAATGTTTCAACAATTACAAATATGTTTGAAACAAGTGAAAAAATTAAATATCTTAGCAAGTAAATAGGGAGTCTCAGTTAATAAATAGAAGATACAAGGAAAACCAAATGGAAATTTAGATGTAAATTATATAGTCACAACAGCAACAAAAACCAATAGGTGGTCTTACTGCAGAGTGGGGGCAGGAGAGGGATAGAAGAAAGAATCAGAAATCTTTTTTTTTTTTTTCCAGTATAGTTAACATAGTGTTATATTAGTTTCAGGTGTACAATTTAGTGATTCAACAATTCTATATGTTAGTCAGTGGTCATCACAATGAGTACTCTTCATCCCCTCATTTATTTCACCCATCCTCCGCCCCCACCTCCCTTCTGGCAACCCTCGTTTTGTTCTCTATAGTTAAGAGTCTGTCTTTTGGATTCTTTCCTCCTTCCTTCCTTCCTTCCTTCTTTTGTTTCTAAATTCAACATGTAAGTGAAACTACATATATTTGTCTTTCCTGACTAACTTCTTTCACTTAACATTGTACTCTCTAGACCCATCCATGTGGTTGCAAATGGTAAGAATTCATTCTCTTTTATGATTGAGTAACATTCCATTGTAGGTGTATATACAACTTCTTTATCCATTTATCTAACGATGGACACTTGTGATGGTTCCATAATTTGGCTGTTGTAGATAATAATGCTATACGGGCACCTGGGTGGCTCAGTCAGTTAAGTGTCTGCCTTTGGCTCAGGTCATGATCCCAGAGTCCTGGATCAAGGTCTGCATCTGACTCCCGGCTCAGCGAGGAGCCTACTTCTCCCTCTCCCACTCCCCCTGCTTGCGTTCATTCTCTCTCTCTCTCTCTCTGTCAAATAAATAAAATCTTTAAAACAAATAAAACAAAGGGGCGCTTATATCTTTTCAAATTAGCATTTTTGTATTTTTGGGGTAAATGTCTAGTAGTAGAATTACTGCATCCTATGGTAATTCTGTCTTTACTTTTTGGAGGAAACTATACTGGTTTTCCCAGTGGCTGCACCAGTTTCTTTTTGTTTGTGTTTGTTTTTGTTCTCTGACCCTTTCTTCTCTTGCTCTCTTCTCTTATGGTTTGCTATCTTTTTTTGCTTGGTATGCTTGGTTTCCTCTTTATTTTTTACAGATATATTACAGGTTTTTGATTTGTGGTTACCATTAGCTCTGTACATAACGTCTTAGGCATTAAACAGTCTATATTCAGTTGACTGTTGTTTAAGTTTGAATTCATTCTTTCCTCATTCCCTCCCATGTTTTAGGGATATGGTGTTATGCTTTATGTTTTTTTATTTTGTGCACTCCTGGACTGATTTTTATAAATATACTTAATTTTACTGCTTCTGTTCTTCCTACTTTTCTTTTTTTTTATTTTTTTTTTTTAATTTTTTTTTTAATTTTTTTATTTTTTCAGCATAACAGTATTCATTATTTTTGCACCACACCCAGTGCTCCATGCAATCTGTGCCCTCCACAATACCCACCACCTGGTGCCCCAACCTCCCACCCCCCACCCCTTCAAAATTCCCAGATCGTTTTTCAGAGTCCATAGTCTCTCATGGTTCACCTCCCCTTCCAATTTCCCTCAACTCCCCTCTCCATCTCCCCTTGTCCTCCATGCTATTTGTTATGCTCCACAAATAAGTGAAACCATATGATAATTGACTCTCTCTGCTTGACTTATTTCACTCAGCATAATCTCTTCCAGTCCCGTCCATGTTGCTACAAAACTTGGGTATTCATCCTTTCTTTCTTTCTTTTTTTTTTTTTTTTTTTTTTACAGCTTTATAAACATATATTTTTATCCCCAGGGGTATAGGTATGCGAATCGCCAGGTTTACACACTTCACAACCATAGCACATACCCTCCCCAATATCCATAACCCCACGCCCTCTCCCAACCCCCTCCCCCCATCAACCCTCAGTTTGTTTTGTGAGATTAAGAGTCACTTATGGTTTGTCTCCCTCCCAATCCCATCTTGTTTCATTTACTCTTCTCCTACCCCCTCAACCCCCCATGTTTCATCTCCTCTCCCTCATATCAGGGAGATCATATGATAGTTGTCTTTCTCCGATTGACTTATTTCGCTAAGCATGATACCCTCTAGTTCCATCCACGTCGTCGCAAATGGCAAGATTTCATTTCTTTTGATGGCTGCATAGTATTCCATTGTGTATATATACCACATCTTCTTTATCCATTCGTCTGTAGATGGACATCTAGGTTCTTTCCATAGTTTGGCTATTGTAGACATTGCTGCTATAAACATTCGGGTGCATGTGCCCCTTCGGATCACTATGTTTGTATCTTTAGGGTAAATACCCAGCAGTGCAATTGCAGGGTCATAGGGTAGTTCTATTTTCAACATTTTGAGGAACCTCCATGCTGTTTTCCAGAGTGGTTGCACCAGCTTGCATTCCCACCAACAGTGTAGGAGGGTTCCCCTTTCTCCGCATCCTCGCCAGCATCTGTCATTTCCTGACTTGTTAATTTTAGCCATTCTGACTGGTGTGAGGTGATATCTCATGGTGGTTTTGATTGTATTTCCCTGATGCCGAGTGATATGGAGCACTTTTTCATGTGTCTGTTGGCCATCTGGATGTCTTCTTTGCAGAAATGTCTGTTCATGTCCTCTGCCCATTTCTTGATTGGATTATTGTTCTTTGGGTGTTGAGTTTGCTAAGTTCTTTATAGATTTTGGACACTAGCCCTTTATCTGATATGTCATTTGCAAATATCTTCTCCCATTCTGTCAGTTGTCTTTTGGTTTTGTTCACTGTTTCCTTTGCTGTGCAAAAGCTTTTGATCTTGATAAAATCCCAAAAGTTCATTTTTGCCCTTGCTTCCCTTGCCTTTGGTGATGTTCCTAGGAAGATGTTGCTGCGGCTGACGTCGAAGAGGTTGCTGCCTGTGTTCTCCTCGAGGATTTTGATGGATTCCTTTCTCACATTGAGATCCTTCATCCATTTGAGTCTATTTTCGTGTGTGGTGTAAGGAAATGATCCAATTTCATTTTTCTGCATGTGGCTGTCCAATTTTCCCAACACCATTTATTGAAGAGGCTGTCTTTGTTCCATTGGACATTCTTTCCTGCTTTGTCGAAGATGAGTTGACCATAGAGTTGAGGGTCTATTTCTGGGCTCTCTATTCTGTTCCATTGATCTATGTGTCTGTTTTTGTGCCAGTACCATGCTGTCTTGATGATGACAGCTTTGTAATAGAGCTTGAAGTCCGGAATTGTGATGCCACCAACTTTGGCTTTCTTTTTCAATATTCCTTTGGCTATTCGAGGTCTTTTCTGGTTCCATATAAATTTTAGGATTATTTGTTCCATTTCTTTGAAAAAAATGGATGTTACTTTGATAGGAATTGCAATTAAATGTGTAGATTGCTTTAGGTAGCATAGACATTTTCACAATATTTATTCTTCCAATCCAGGAGCATGGAACATTTTTCCATTTCTTTGTGTCTTCCTCAATTTCTTT
Source organism: Lutra lutra (assembly GCF_902655055.1). Taxonomy (NCBI): domain Eukaryota; kingdom Metazoa; phylum Chordata; class Mammalia; order Carnivora; family Mustelidae; genus Lutra; species Lutra lutra. The sequence goes on from NC_062288.1 coordinate 42,982,202, forward strand.
CATGAGTACTTTATAGTTTTCTGAGTATAGATTCTTAGTCTCTTTGGTTAGGTTTATTCCTAAGTATCTTATAGTTTTGGGTGCAATTGTAAATGGGATGGACTCCTTAATTTCTCTTTCTTCTGTCTTGTTGTTGGTGTAGAGAAATGCAACTGATTTCTGTGCATTGATTTTATATCCTGACACTTTACTGAATTCCTGAACAAGTTCTAGCAGTTTTGGAGTGGAGTCTTTGGGTTTTCCACATAGAGTATCATATCATCTGCGAAGAGTGATAGTTTGACTTCTTCTTTGCCGATTTGGATGCCTTTAATTTCCTTTTGTTGTCTGATTGCTGAGGCTAGGACTTCTAGTACTATGTTGAATAGCAGTGGTGATAACGGACATCCCTGCCGTGTTCCTGACCTTAGCGGAAAAGCTTTCAGTTTTTCTCCATTGAGAATGATATTTGCGGTGGGTTTTTCATAGATGGCTTTGATAATATTGAGGTATGTGCCGTCTATCCCTACACTTTGAAGAGTTTTGATCAGGAAGGGATGCTGTACTTTGTCAAATGCTTTTTCAGCATCTATGGAGAGTATCATATGGTTCTTGTTCTTTCTTTTATTAATGTGTTGTATCACATTGATTGATTTGCGGATGTTGAACCAGCCTTGCAGCCCTGGAATAAATCCCACTTGGTCGTGGTGAATAATCCTTTTAATGTACTGTTGAATCCTATTGGCTAGTATTTTGGCGAGAATTTTTGCATCTGTGTTCATCAAGGATATTGGTCTGTAGTTCTCTTTTTTGTTGGGATCCTTGTCTGGTTTTGGGATCAAGGTGATGCTGGCCTCATAAAATGAGTTTGGAAGTTTTCCTTCTATTTCTATTTTGTGGAACAGTTTCAGGAGAATAGGAATTAGTTCTTCTTTAAATGTTGGTAGAATTCCCCCGGGAAGCCGTCTGGCCCTGGGCTTTTGTTTGTTTGGAGATTTTTGATGACTGTTTCAATCTCCTTACTGCTTATGGGTCTGTTCAGGCTTTCTATTTCTTCCTGGTTCAGTTGTGGTAGTTTATATGTCTCTAGGAATGCATCCATTTCTTCCAGATTGTCAAATTTGTTGGCGTAGAGTTGCTCATAGTATGTTCTTATTATTGTCTGTATTTCTTTGGTGTTCGTTGTGATCTCTCCTCTTTCATTCATGATTTTATTTATTTGGGTCCTTTCTCTTTTCTTTTTGATAAGTCTGGCCAGGGGTTTATCAATCTTATTAATTCTTTCAAAGAACCAGCTCCTCGTTTCGTTGATTTGTTCTATTGTTTTTTTGGTTTCTATTTCATTGATTTCTGCTCTGATCTTTATGATTTCTCTTCTCCTGCTGGGTTTAGGGTTTCTTTCTTGTTCTTTCTCCAACTCCTTTAGGTGTAGGGTTAGGTTGTGTACCTGAGACCTTTCTTGTTTCTCGAGAAAGGCTTGTACCGCTATATATTTTCCTCTCAGGACTGCCTTTGTTGTGTCCCACAGTTCTGAACTGTTGTGTTTTCATTATCATTTGTTTCCATAAATTTTTTCAATTCTTCTTTAATTTCCTGGTTGACCCATTCATTCTTTAGAAGGATGCTGTTTAGTCTCCATGTATTTGGGTTCTTTCCAAATTTCCTCTTGTGATTGAGTTCTAGCTTTAGAGCATTGTGGTCTGAAAATATGCAGGGAATGATCCCAATCTTTTGATACCGGTTGAGACTTGATTTAGGACCAAGAATGTGATCTATTCTGGAGAATGTTCCATGTGCACTAGAGAAGAATGTGTATTCTGTTGCTTTGGGATGAAATGTTCTGAATATATCTGTGATGTCCATCTGGTCCAGTGTGTCATTTAAGGCCTTGATTTCCTTGTTGATCTTTTGCTTGGATGATCTGTCCATTTCAGTGAGGGGAGTGTTAAAATCCCCTACTATTATTGTATTCTTGTCGATGTGTTTCTTTGATTTTGTTATTAATTGGTTTATATAGTTGGCTGCTCCCACGTTAGGGGCATAGATATTTAAAATTGTTAGATCTTCTTGTTGGACAGTTCCTTTGAGTATGATATAGTGTCCTTCCTCATCTCTTATTATAGTCTTTGGCTTAAAATCTAATTGATCTGCTATAAGGATTGCCACTCCTGCTTTCTTCTGATGTCCATTAGCATGGTAAATTCTTTTCCACCCCCTCACTTTAAACCTGGAGGTGTCTTCGGGTTTAAGATGAGTTTCTTGTAGGCAACATATAGATGGTTTTTGTTTTTTTATCCATTCTGATACCCTGTGTCTTTTGATTGGGGCATTTAGCCCATTAACATTCAGGGTAAGTATTGAGAGATATGAATTTAGTGCCATTGTATTGCCTGTAAGGTGACTGTTATTGTATATTGTCTCTGTTTCTTTCTGATCTACTACTTTTAGGTTCTCTCTTTGCTTAGAGGACCCCTTTCAATATTTCCTGTAGAGCTGGTTTGGTATTTGCAAATTCTTTCAGTTTTTGTTTGTCCTGGAAGCTTTTAATCTCTCCGTCTATTTTCAATGATAGCCTAGCTGGATATAGTATTCTTGGCTGCATGTTTTTCTCATTTAGTACTCTGAATATATCATGCCAGCTCTTTCTGGCCTGCCAGGTCTCTGTAGATAAGTCTGCTGCCAATCTAATATTTTTACCATTGTACGTTACAGACTTCTTTTCCCGGGCTGCTTTCAGGATCTTTTCTTTGTCACTAAGACTTGTCAATTTTACTATTGGGTGACGGGGTGTGGACCTATTCGTATTGATTTTGAGGGGGGTTCTCTGAACCTCCTGAATTTGGATGCTTGTTCCCTTTGCCATATTGGGGAAATTCTCTCCAATAATTCTCTCCAATATACCTTCTGCTCCCCTCTCTGTTTCCTCTTCTTCTGGAATCCCAATTATTCTAATGTTGTTTCGTCTTATGGTGTCACTTATCTCTCGAATTCTCCCCTCGTGGTCCAGTAGCTGTTTGTCCCTCTTTTGCTCAGCTTCTTTATTCTCTGTCATTTGGTCTTCTATATCGCTAATTCTTTCTTCTGCCTCATTTATCCTAGCAGTGAGAGCCTCCATTTTTGATTGCACCTCATTAATAGCTTTTTTGATTTCAACTTGGTTAGATTTTAGTTCTTTTATTTCTCCAGAAAGGGCTTTTATATCTCCTGAGAGGGTTGCTTTAATATCTTCCATGCCTTTTTCAAGCCCGGCTAGAACCTTGAGAATCGTCATTCTGAACTCTATATCTGACATATTACCAATGTCTGTATTGATTAGGTCCCTAGCCTTTGGTACTGCCTCTTGTTCTTTTTTTTGTTGTGAATTTTTCCGCCTTGTCATTTTGTCCAGATAAGAGTTTATGAAGGAGCAAGTAAAATACTAAAAGGGTGGCAACAACCCCAGGAAAATATGCTTTAGCGAAATCAGAAGAGATCCCGAATTGTGAGGGGGGAGAAAGGGGAAAAAAGGGGTTCAGAAAGAAAAAAAAAAAAAAAAAAGAAACTATTAAAAAAAAGAAAGCCGATAAAGAAAAAATATAAAAAGAGGAAAAAAATATATATATTAGATAAACTATTTAAAAAACATTAAAAAAAGAAAATGGTAAAAGTTAAAAAAAATTCAGCAGAAGAAGAGAAAAAGAAAAAAAAATTGAAAAAGAAAAAAAAAATTAACTGCAAGGCTAAAAAATCATGGGGAGAAAGCCATGAGTTCTGTGCTTTGCTTTCTTCTCCTCTGGAATTCCGCCGCTCTCCTTGGTAGGTGAACTTGGTCCTGGCTGGGTTTCCCGTTGATCTTCTGGGGGAGGGGCCCGTTGTAGTGATTCTCAAGCGTCTTTGCCCCAGGCGGAGTTGCACCGCCCTTACCCGGGGCCGTGCTGAGTAATCCGCTGGGGTTCGCTTTCCGGAGCTTTTGTTCCCTGAGCGCTTTCCGTAGAGTCCGGTGGACGGGAATAAAGATGGCGGCCTCCCGGTCTCCGGCCCGGAGGAGCCGAGAGCCCGGGGCCCCACTCCTCAGTGCGCCCTCAGAGAACAGCGCCCAAAGACTCCCGCCACCCTGGCCTCCGGCCACGCTCCGAGCTGACCGAGCCTGAGACCGGTTCAAGGCAACCCCGAGCTGAGAGTCACTCCTCGGCTCTGTCTCTGCAGCCGGCTTCCCCGTTCTAATACCGGTAAGCTCTGCGACACTCAGACACCCCCGATCCTTCTGCGACCCTGCGGGACCTGAGGCCCGCTGACCCGGCCTGGGCTTCCAGTTAAGCCTCTGGAGCGATGTCCCTCAGCGGAACAGACTTTTAAAAGTCCTGATTTTGCTCCGTTGCTCCGCCGCTCGCCGGGAGCCGGCCCCTCCCCCCGCGGTCTATCTTCCCGTCGCTTTGGATTCACTTCTCCGCCAGTCCTACCTTGCAGAAAGTGGTTGATTTTCTGTTTCTGGAATTGCTGTTCTTCTTCTCTTCAATTTCCCGTTGGATTTGTAGGTGTTTACAATCTTTAGATAAGCTATTTAGCTGATCTCCCGCTACCCGAAGTAGTCTCAGCCTGCTACTTCTCCGCCATCTTGACTCCTCCTCTCTTCCTACTTTTCTTACTCTTACTTATGATTTTGCCTTTCTACTTGAATTATTTTTAACATTTCTCATAGGGCTGCTTTAGTGGTCATGAATTCCCTTAAATTTTGTTTGTCTGGGAAAAAGTTTATCTCTCTATTCTGAATGGAGTTTTCTTGAATGCAGTTTCTTGTTTTTGTTTTCTTTCAGTGTTTCGTGTATATCATGCTGCTCCCTCTGGCCAGCAAAGATTCTGGTAAAAAAAAAAAAAAAAAAAGCAGCTGATTGCCTAATAGGGTTTCCTGTGTATGTAACTGGTTTTCTTTTCTCTTGCTGCTTGCTTATTTATTTATTTATTTATTTATCTTCTATTTAGGCTCCACACCAAGTGTGGAGTCCAACATGGGCTTGAACTCACAACCCAGAGTGTAGGACACTTAACCATCTGAATTGCCCAGGTGCCTCTATCTTGCTGCTTTTAAAATTCTGTCTTTATCACTACTTTTTGTGATTTTATTTTCTTGGTGTGGACCTCCTTGGGTTCATGTTGTTGAGGACTGTCTCTGATTCCTGGATCTGGGTTTCTGTTTTATTTTCTGTCTCTTTGTTGAGGATCTCACTGAGGTCCTCCACTCTTTTCTCAAGTCCAATGAATATATTTATGACCATTAATTTAAATTCTCTATCAAGTATATTACTTATATCCATTTCATTTAGCTTTCCCACTGTGATTTTGTCTTTCATTTGGGACATTCTTCTGTCTCCTTAGTCTCTCTCTCTGCATGTTTCTCTGTGTTAGAAAAGTCAGCTACATTCCCTGCTCTTGAAAGTAGTGGCTTATGAAGAAGAGGTTTGTAGTTCCCTGCAATACAGTGTACCCTGTTTACCAGGACCTGGCATTTCAGTGATGTCTCCTATGTGTGTTGCCCGTATTTTACTGTTGTGGATAAGCCACTTTTGCTTTCAGTCCAGTCATCTGCAATGGCTCTCCTTGCCTGTTGTGGGCAGGGTTTGGTCCCTGTGGTGTTCATAGGCCAGTATGGTGCCACCTTGGGCTTGACTTGTGTCAGACAAGGCATTTGCCAGAGATGCATTAGCAATGAACTACAGGATACTTTTTCTGTGTTCTATCCTAATATTCTTTCTGCCAAATATTATGGGGATTTATCTTTCCTGTGTATGTTCCCTGTGTCTGTGATGCCTGGGGTGAGTTTTGTTTGTTTCTTCTCTGCACCCATGGAGCTCTTCTCTCCCATGAATAGTCATGCTGGTCCTTTTAACTCTGTGTCCCCACCTTTCCTACTCTCTTCAGTCCTACAGATGAATGTGTAGAGTGTCTATTCTTTCAGTCTTTGGGTCATTTGCTGGGTTATTTACAATGATGTAGGTGTTATATAGTTGTATCCAGGGGACGATATAAGCTTAATATTTTCCTACTCCACCATCTTTCCCAGTTGTCAAGAAATATTAAAGACAGAGCAATGGAAATGACTCAGTATGAAAAACAGAAAATAGAAATAGGGCCTCAGGAACCTTTTTGGAACTATAAGAAAAAGTCTTAAAATTCATGCCATTAGAATTCCAGAAGGAGAGGAAAGAGAGTGGGGTTGAAAAGGTATTTGAAAAAATGATAGCCAAAAACTTGCCAAATGTGATAAAAGACACAAAAGTGCAAGGTCAGGAAGCTCAGTGAATGTCATATAGGACAAACACAAGGAAATCCACTCCAAGAACACATCATAGTCAAATTTCTGCAAACTAAAGGCAAAATAAAAAAAATAAAGCATCAGTAGAAAAAGATTATCACCTTACCTGGGGCGGGGAGAGGAAGGTTATCTCCAAATGACAATAGATTTTTCATCAAAAAGATGAGACAAGAAGATGAACAAAACTTTTCAAGTGCTGAAAGAAAAGAACTGTAAGGTCAGAAGCCTTTACCTGGGAAAAACATCCTTCAGGAACAAAAGGGAAATCAATACATTCTTAGGTGAAGGGAAGCTAATAGAATTTGTCACCAGCACAACTATCCCATAGAACACCTAAAAGAATTTCTATAAACAGAGAATATAAAAATAAAACCTTGAAATGTCAGGAAGGAAAAAGAAACAGAGCATGAAATATAGGTAAATTCAATAGGCTTTTCTTCCTTTGAAGTTTCTAAATTAAATTTGACAGTTGAAGCATAAATATGCATGATTTAATATAAATGTATGTAGAGGACCTAATTATGATAATTATACTATAAATGACAATGGGTAAGCGACATAAAGAGAGACAAAATTTCTGTATCTTATTCAAGTTGGCAAAATGACACCATCAATAGACTATGTCATTATGTATATATTATGTGATATCTAGAAAGCACTAACATGCTATACAATAGATACACAAATGTACACTCAAACACAAACACTATAGAGAAATCAAAATGGAATTCAAAATAATGTTCAAGTAATACACAGAAAAGAAGGGAAATAAGAAAAAAAGGAGATTACAAACAAAAACAAAAAAATAAAATGGTAGACTTAAGCTCTAACTTACCAGTAATTGAATTAAAAGTGAGTAATCTAATACATTAGTCAAAAGGCAACAATTGCCAGAGTGAATTTAAAAGGATGACCCAATTAAATGGTGTTTCCTAAAAATACAATTGAAATATAACAGTAAAGGGTTGAAAGTAAATAATTGAAAGAAAAGTACAACATGAAACTTCAAAGAAAGAATGAGTAGCTGTATTAATATCCACTAAAGTAGACTTCAATGCAAAAAAAAATTACTGAAGTATGGGGTAAAATGATATAATAATAGAGGGTTAATCCACAAAGAAGACAACAATCTTAATGAATATATATGAATGAGTCATCAGAGCTGCAAAATTTGTGGACTGCTAAAACTAAAATAAGAATACACAAGCCTTGCATTATAATTGTAGATTTCAACATTTCATTCTCAACAATTGATAGAACCTCTAGACAGCAAATCAGCAAGCTATATGAGAATTCAACATCATTGATAAGCAATAGAATCTAATCAACACTTACAGACTATTTTATGCAACAGCAGTAGGATACACATTTTTTAATCAAACCAGAAATCTGCAACAAAAAACAGTAGGATATTAATTTTTTATCAGATATAGATGGCAGATACTTTCTACTATTCTGTGGACTGCCTTTTCACTTCATTGATTTTTTTCCTGCTTTCTACACAGAACCTGTTTAGTTTGATATAATGGTATTGGGTTTTTTTGTTTGTTTGTTTTGCAAACTTTGGCATCTAAGTACTGTACTGTATTTATAGAAAAAAAATCTGCTTGCAAATGGACCCACATAATTCAAACCAGTGTTGTTCAAGGGTCACCTATAATTTGAAATTAAGAAGTATGATGCCTGTATATTAGGAACGCCTACAACTCAAAAGCAAGGAATAAATAAATAAATAAATAAACAACTTGATTAAAAAATAGGTATAGATGCTGAATAGACATTTTCCAAAGAATATATACAAATAGCCATCGGGCATATAAAAATATGCTCAACATACCTAATCACCAGGGGAATGCAAATGGAACCACCAATGAGGTACCACCTAACACCTTTTCGGATGACTATCAAAACAAAAGCTGATAAGCACTGGCAAGAATGTGGAGAAAAGGGAACCCTTATATAGTAATCCTGGGGATATAAACTGGTACAACCACTATGGAAAACAGTATGGAGTTTCTTCAGAAATATTAAAGATAAAGCTACCATATGATTCAACAATCCCACTTCTAGGTATATATCCAAAAGAATTGAAATCAGGATCTTAAAGAGGTATATGCATTCCACATTCATGATAGCACCATTCAAATAGCCAAAATATGGAGGCAATCTAAATGCCCATTGATGGATGATGGATAAAGAAAATGTAGTATGTAAATACAATGGAATATTATTCAGCCTTTTAAAAAAAGGAAATCTTGCTATTTGTGATAAAAATGGATGAAACTAGAGGGCATTAAGCTAATTGAAATAATCCAGACATGAGAAAAAATAGTATGATCCTATGTATACAAAGAATCTGAGAGTCAGACTCCTAGAAGAAGACAGAAGAAGGGGGCTGCTAGGGGCTGGTGGGAGAGGAAGACATTCCTCATTATATTGCGGGATGGTCACTCTATTTTGGGATAGAAAACTATTTCACAGTTTCTTCAAAGAATACACATGAAACTGTCATATGACTCAGCAGTTAAAATTTATGTCCACACAAATACCTGTACCTGAATGTTATAATTGGTTTATTTATTATAGCTCAAAGTGCAAACAACCTGTATTTCCTTCAACAAGGATATGGCTAAACAAACTGGTATGATCTTACTACAGAATATTGCTCAGTAATAAAAAGTGAACAAAGTATTGATACATGTATCAACTGGAGTGAATCTCCAGAGAATCTTGCTGAATGAAAAAATTCAATTCCCAAAGGTTTCATACTGTATGTTTCCATCAATATAATATTTTTGAAATTACAAAGTCCTAGAAATGAAGATGAGTGATTGTCACCAGTTAAAGAGGAAGTCGAGGCAGGAGGGAAATGGTTGTAGTTATGAAAGAGCAATGTGAGTGATACTTGTGGTAATAGAAATGTTCTGTATCTTGATTATATTATTGCCAGTATCCTGGCTGTATTACATTATAATTTTGGAAGACTTTACCTTGGGGGCAACTGAGTAAAGGGTACATAAGTTCTTTCTGTAATTATTTCTTAAACTGTATGTGATACCACAATTATCTCAAAATTTTAAAAGCATTTAATTTAAATATTGATAGAAATGCTTTATGAGTAAAAACTCAGTTTCTATTGAAGTTTGATTTTTTTTTAACCATTGTTTATTTTTTTATTTTTTATAAACATATATTTTTGTCCCCAGGGGTACAGGTCTGTGAATCACCAGGTTTACACACTTCACAGCACTCACCATAGCGCATACCCTCCCCAATATCCATAACCCCACACCTCCTCTCCCAACCCCCTCCCCCTATCAACCCTCAGTTTGTTTTGTGAGATTAAGAGTCACTTATGGTTTGTCTCCCTCCCAATCCCATCTTGTTTCATTTACTCTTCTCCTACCCCCTTAACCCCCCATGTTGCATCTCCTCTCCCTCATATCAGGGAGATCATATGATAGTTGTCTTTCTCCGATTGACTTATTTCGCTAAGCATGATACCCTCTAGTTCCATCCACGTTGTCGCAAATGGCAAGATTTCATTTCTTTTGATGGCTGCATAGTATTCCATTGTGTATATATACCACTTCTTCTTTATCCATTCGTCTGTTGATGGACATCTAGGTTCTTTCCATAGTTTGGCTATTGTAGACATTGCTGCTATAAACATTCGGGTGCACGTGCCCCTTCGGATCACTACGTTTGTATCTTTAGGGTAAATACCCAGCAGTGCAATTGCTGGGTCATAGGGGAGTTCTATTTTCAACATTTTGAGGAACCTCCATGCTGTTTTCCAGAGTGGTTGCACCAGCTTGCATTCCCACCAACAGTGTAGGAGGGTTCCCCTTTCTCCGCATCTTCGCCAGCATCTGTCATTTCCTGACTTGTTAATTTTAGCCATTCTGACTGGTGTGAGGTGATATCTCGTTGTGGTTTTGATTTGTATTTCCCTGATGCCGAGTGATGTGGAGCACTTTTTCATGTGTCTGTTGGCCATCTGGATGTCTTCTTTGCAGAAATGTCTGTTCATGTCCTCTGCCCATTTCTTGATTGGATTATTTGTTCTTTGGGTGTTGAGTTTGCGAAGTTCTTTATAGATTTTGGACACTAGCCCTTTATCTGATATGTCATTTGCAAATATCTTCTCCCATTCTGTCAGTTGTCTTTTGGTTTTGTTAACTGTTTCCTTTGCTGTGCAAAAGCTTTTGATCTTGATGAAATCCCAATAGTTCATTTTTGCCCTTACTTCCCTTGCCTTTGGTGATGTTCCTAGGAAGATGTTGCTGCGGCTGAGGTCGAAGAGGTTGTTGCCTGTGTTCTCCTCAAGGATTTTGATGGATTCCTTTCTCACATTGAGATCCTTCATCCATTTTGAGTATATTTTCGTGTGTGGTGTAAGGAAATGATCCAACTTCATTTTTCTGCATGTGGCTGTCCAATTTTCCCAACACCATTTATACACAGAAAACTATAAAGTACTCATGAAAGAAATTGAGGAAGACACAAAGAAATGGAAAAATGCTCCATGCTCCTGGATTGGAAGAATAAATATTGTGAAAATATCTATGCTACCTAAAGCAATCTACACGTTTAATGCAATTCCTATCAAAGTACCATCCACTTTTTTCAAAGAAATGGAACAAATAATCCTAAAATTTATATGGAATCAGAAAAGACCTCGAATAGCCAAAGGAATATTGAAAAAGAAAGCCAACGTTGGTGGCATCACAATTCCGGACTTCAAGCTCTATTACAAAGCTGTCATCATCAAGACAGCATGGTACTGGCACAAAAACAGACACATAGATCAATGGAACAGAATAGAGAGCCCAGGAATTGACCCTCAACTCTATGGTCAACTAATCTTCGACAAAGCAGGAAAGACTGTCCAATGGAAAAAAAGACAGCCTCTTCAATAAATGGTGTTGGGAAAATTGGACAGCCACATGCAGAAAAATGAAGTTGGATCATTTCCTTACACCACACACGAAAATATACTCAAAATGGATGAAGGATCTCAATGTGAGAAAGGAATCCATCAAAATCCTTGAGGAGAACACAGGCAACAACCTCTTCGACCTCAGCCGCAGCAACATCTTCCTAGGAACATCACCAAAGGCCAGGGAAGTAAGGGCAAAAATGAACTATTGGGATTTCATCAAGATCAAAAGCTTTTGCACAGCAAAGGAAACAGTTAACAAAACCAAAAGACAACTGACAGAATGGGAGAAGATATTTGCAAATGACATATCAGATAAAGGGCTAGTGTCCAAAATCTATAAAGAACTTCGCAAACTCAACACCCAAAGAACAAATAATCCAATCAAGAAATGGGCAGAGGACATGAACAGACATTTCTGCAAAGAAGACATCCAGATGGCCAACAGACACATGAAAAAGTGCTCCACATCACTCGGCATCAGGGAAATACAAATCAAAACCACAACGAGATATCACCTCACACCAGTCAGAATGGCTAAAATTAACAAGTCAGGAAATGACAGATGCTGGCGAAGATGCGGAGAAAGGGGAACCCTCCTACACTGTTGGTGGGAATGCAAGCTGGTGCAACCACTCTGGAAAACAGCATGGAGGTTCCTCAAAATGTTGAAAATAGAACTCCCCTATGACCCAGCAATTGCACTGCTGGGTATTTACCCTAAAGATACAAACGTAGTGATCCGAAGGGGCACGTGCACCCGAATGTTTATAGCAGCAATGTCTACAATAGCCAAACTATGGAAAGAACCTAGATGTCCATCAACAGACGAATGGATAAAGAAGAAGTGGTATATATACACAATGGAATACTATGCAGCCATCAAAAGAAATGAAATCTTGCCATTTGCGACGACGTGGATGGAACTAGAGGGTATCATGCTTAGCGAAATAAGTCAATCGGAGAAAGACAACTATCATATGATCTCCCTGATATGAGGGAGAGGAGATGCAACATGGGGGGTTAAGGGGGTAGGAGAAGAGTAAATGAAACAAGATGGGATTGGGAGGGAGACAAACCATAAGTGACTCTTAATCTCACAAAACAAACTGAGGGTTGATGGGGGGAGGGGGGTTGAGAGGGGGGTGGGATTATGGACACTGGGAAGGGTATGTGCTATGGTGAGTGCTGTGAAGTGTGTAAATCTGGTGATTCACAGACCTGTACCCCTGGGGATAAAAATATATTATATGTTTATAAAAAATAAAATTAATAAAAAAAAAAAAAAAGTCCTGATTTTGTGCTCCGTTGCTCCGCCGCTCGCCGGGAGCCAGCCCCTTCCCCCGGGGTCTATCTTCTCGTCGCTTTGGATTCACTTCTCCACCAGTCCTACCTTTCAGATAGTGGTTGATTTTCTGTTTCTAGAATTGCTGTTCTTCTTCTCTTCAATCTCCCGTTGGATTTGTAGGTGTTTGCAATCTTTAGATAAGCTATTTAGCTGATCTCCCGCTACCCGAAGTAGTCTCAGCCTGCTACTTCTCCGCCATCTTGACTCCTCTGATTTTTTTTTTTTTAATCTACTTTTGTTCCATTTAGTTGCACATGGTTACTGGTGGGGGGGGGTGAGCTATTCATAAGTTTTTACAATAAAATCATCTAAATTTTTTAAGCATAAAATAGTCCTTGTTTTGCTTGATTCTAAGAAACAAAAATTTCTATATATTTGTTGAAATCTGCAAATCTTCAACTCCCTTGAACATGATTACTATGATTTTAACTTCTTTGAAACCAGTGATTCATGGAATAAATTAATTACTGCTATTAATAAGATAGCTTTAGCATATAATTTTTTTATTCAAATGTGTATGTATTTTTATTTTATATCCTTCTAACCTCAAATTTATTTATGGAACAGTTGTCCCATTTAAATGCATGTCCCATTTAAATGTTGATTAGTTTGACGTACCTACATACAGAGCTCAGACTAGGTGTTCCCCTAAGACTGTCCCTTTACTATTTTCTCCGAATAGTAGGGAATGTATGATTTTATTCCAGTTGTGCTTAGGGCTTGGCTGATTTATAACCATAGCTTCTATTCAAAGCCAAGATGAATTATAGGTTCTTTGGCAAGTATAATAGAGTATATACTTGCTTTAAGAAATGTTTACCATAATACTAACATTGTATTATAGGGATTTGTATTTAGAGTTCTAAGGAAAACATTTACAACATTATTTACAACACCCTCTTTCTTGCTGTTGACATTATGAAGCTTTCTTTTTCACAGACATTTACACTTTTCCTGAATGCCTTTGGGACACTGCCAAACTATATTCACAGTCATTGTCATGGGGATGCTTTTGCATCCAAAAACATAAATCTCTATGATTAAAAAATGAACTATGTTTTGGAAAATATATGAATGAGGAAGCAGAAGGTGATTAACAAGTTGTACTTGTTAACATGTTTAAAAAAATGTCAGGGAGTACTTTTCCAAATTCTCTGAGGAGAGAATAAAACATTATGAACCTAAATTGCTTTAGAAAACATTTAGTCAGGAAATAAGAAAATTTTTTTGACTTACAGGTTTGTGAAGAAACCAAAATCTCTACTAAAGATGATAAATTTCTTCAACATCTTAGTATAAAGTAGCAGAAAATTCTAAATTTTAAAATCATCTTCCGCTAGACCAGGGTTTCTCAAGTTTAACACTATTGACAGGGTCAGCTAGTTATTGGTCAGACAATTCAGAGGTCATCATGCACATTGCAGGATATTTAGCACCATTTCTGGCCTCTATCCACTAGATACTACTATTAGTTTCCCAGTTGTGACAATGAAGATTTCCCTAGCCAAATGTCACCTATGGGAGGTGGGGGGAAGTTACCCCAGTTGTAAACTATTGTTGTAGGTCATTGATTGGCCTATCATATGTTAGAATGGGAAAGTCAGTATCTAAGCTTTTAGGAGTCCTCTTTTTCATCTTCAGCAATGACTGTTTCTGATTATTTTAACTCTACTGCTACATCAGCCTTGTTTCCCTATCTCATCCCTTGCTTTCAGTTGATGTTTTTACCTTATGTATCAGTTAAATTTTCCAAGTGAGTTTCCTTTCCTATTTCAGTATGTTTTTTTCCTATCTTCTCTTCTTTCCTCAGATCTCTCATTTCGGGGTGTCTGGGTGGCTTAGTTGGTTAAGCATCTGCCTTTGGCTCAGGTCATGTTCCCAGGGTCCTGGAACCTGAGATCCTCACATCTGGATCCTCAGCAGGGAGCCTGCTTCTTCCTCTCCCTCTGCCCCTCTCCCTCCTTGTGCTCTCTGCTCTCTGTCAAATAAATAAATAAAATACTTTAAAAAACAACAACAACAACAACAACAAACCTATCATTTCTTTTTCCTCCTCCCCCACTCTCAGTTAATTTACTTTTTTTCCCATTCTTGATTTTAAAATTTGCAACAAACAGGCAAGGGCATTTCATTGCGTTTTTACCCCATGTTCTATTTTCTAACAAATGTGGTGACTCAGAGGATAGTTCTTCCAGCTAGATTCTGTATTATATCTGCCTTTACATTCTTCATGCTCCCTCTTGTCCTTTCTCTTCTGCATCTTTTATACTTTCTTTTCTAGTAAATTATTCCCAGCAGCATTAAAACCTGTTCTTTTATCTGCCATTAAACAAAAATCGAAAGTAAATAAAAGAAAACCAAAATAAATGTGATTTTACATTTTCCTGCAGGTTTTACTCCAGATTTATGTTTTACTTTATTATAGAACTTCTCAACATAGCCGACCATAATTTTCCTCCTCCTCCTTCTCCTCTTCTTCCTCTTCTTCCTCCCCCTCCCCTTCCTCTTCTTCTTTTCTCCTCTTCCCCTTCTTCTCCTTCTTCATCTTCTTTTCTTTTTCTCATTCTTTCTCCTCCTCCTCCTTCTTCTTTAAGACACATCTATATCTATTTTCCATGTATTTACTCTTCAGTCTTTGTAAATTGCCTCAATAGCAATGATTTCACTGAAACTGGCTTCATTGATGGATTTCAGGTTGTAAAATCATGTGGGTGCTTCTTTACCTTTAACTTTCTTGATTTTCTAACATTGTCAACACCATTGCCCATTTCTCTTATCTTACCATCTTCTCTTTTTTAAGTCTTCCTCTTCTCATTTTTCTCCAACCTTTTTTATTCTTCTTTATTTCTTTTTCTTCTCTCTTTATTCTTCATTGTTAGTTCCTTAGTTTCTACCTATGTTTAAGGGTTGGAGCTGTCATTCTGATTTATATTTCACCTTATTTATTCTTCATAGAATTTATCATCTTTTGTAGTTCATTTTAAGGATATAAACCTGCCTTACTCACAAGATGTAAATTCCTTGGTGGCTGAAATCATGGCTATTTTTTTCCAGAATCCAACACATACTGTAGGACAATTAATGTTTTCTAAATGAGTGAATTAACTAATGAATAAATGAGATCTGAAGCAAAGCTCAATGGCCACCTTAATTTAAGGTAAATTCCCTACTGGCTTACTCCTGATCCTGGAATTTCTGCTATTTCTGTTATTTTCTTTATAATAATAATTTATCTGCTCATGGGAAAAGAGGAATAAATTCAGAAAACAATGCATAATAGGTACAAAGGAAATTTACATACTTCTCAGTGTAGTCCAGGCTTTATCTGTTCACATACATTTAAGAGAATAGATGTAAATAATAGAAGAGGAGGTAGAGGAAATTGTATCCTGGGCACTATGTCCTGTATGTTGCTATTATCAAAAAGTTACTGGTTAACGGTTATCATATTGGATCATATCTGTATGTTCTCTCTCATATATTATCTTTGTTAGCAATCCCATATTCTCACAGAAAGGTAAAATATCTCTGATATTAATCTCAAACTTCCAGTATCTGTCAAACACACACATACACAGAAACACACCCACCCACCCACACACCTACAGACCCATCTACTCTTTCAAAGAGTTTAATAAATGGAACAAAGTTTATAGGAGGATTCTGTAAGATCATGAGGAATTTGAAAAGGATGCCTGATTGCTTACAGCTCTGTCCTTTTTCCTTCCCATGAAACCCAGTCAAACATAATTCTGTCATTGTGATTGAATTGTGAAGTCGCTCAACTTAAACAATAATTTTCTTTTCTTTTTTTAAATTTTATTTATTTAATTGACAGAGATCACAAGTAGGTGGAGAGGGAAGCAGGCTTCCTCTTAACAGAGAGCCTCATGTGGAGCTCCATCCCAGGACCCTGGGATCATGACCTGAGCCAAAGGCAGAGGCTTTAACCCACTGAGCCACCCAGGTGCCCTAATAACCATTTTCTTTCCTACAGCATGTTCAGCTGAGGCTGTTGTTTGGTCTACCTTGTCAGGTCAACTGTTTGACTTGACTTTGTCACATGTTATAACAACAACTGGTTGTGCAGGTAGTCTCAGGATATGTGGAGCTTGGCAGGGCAACTCTAGAGCAGGGAGAGACCTAGACTTAAAAGAGATTCGAGACCTTTTTTGCTCTGCCTTCAAATTAACTAATATACTCTTGTTTTGTTTCAGCTGTTCAGAATTCAAATGTAATTTAGAGAGATGCTTGTTTTATTTATAATTATTGTTTTATAATTTACTGGAAAGGTGTATTTCTTTTCTAATCAACACTTTCTGAATAAAATTGAATTACTGATGAGATGAGATCTTAGAATTCTCCATATCCAGATCCTCCTTGTCATTGGCTCCGTTGTGCCTCAAAATCTCCTATGGAGCTTTTAAAAAAATAGCAAGGCCCTATTCCCTGATTTACTTATTTCTGTATGGTATCTATAACACACTATTATTGAAAAGTATCCCCAAATAATTAAATGTGTAACAAAAAGTGAGAATGTTTTGCAAAGAGTACTTCAGGGAACACCTCCATCATATTTATCCAAGGCAACTCTCCAAATTTGCCAATTTAAAAGGAATCAACCCCCAGATTATTTCCATCCCCACTAAAGCTTGTGAGTCACTGCTTTAGGTATACTTGGTTAAATTTACCTTTAGTTGGCTGGTAATTGTAATAAGGCTTTGCTTCTGTTACCTTACATAGCAGTCTATTTTCTGCCTTGTTTATATTATCTCTATACCTATAGAGGTCAACCTCTATAATCCACTTCTTGTAACTATATCCTATATTGTTTGAAATCACTGGAGTCAGAGACCATGGGCAATTTCTGGTAGCAAAACACAGTTTAAGCATAAAGGCATACCCAAGAGAGCAATAATCAAACAAAGTGTAGAGGCAATAGGAATAGACTATATTGTTTATTTTAGTGTTGGACTATCATTATTTACCTCACAGTCCAGAAATAATTAATACTTCTGAATTGTGTCACTGGGCTGAAGAGGCAACTGAAATTTATAGGAATTTATATGCTGCATGGAGCTGAGCCAATATGTAGTTGCATATACATCAGAACAAGCAAATTCTTTAATCTGTGTTCCAGAATGGGAATAGAAAGTATACCCATATTTCTCTGAATCAGTCTTTAAGGCAGAGCTCGTTCACTTGTTAGCACCCTCCCTGCTACTTTTCTTCCTTCCTCTCTTCCTTTCTTCCTCTCTCTCTTTCTTACTTTAATCATACTTCCCTTTAAACGACTGGCATTTAATCCTGGCTGCAAATTAAAATTACTTGGAGAATTTAAAAAGAAATATAAAAAGAAATATAGATGATCGCTTCTCGGCCTTTTGGCTAAGATCAAGTGTAAAAAGAAATAGAGATGCCTGAGATTCATCTCTGCTGATTCTAATTTAATTGTTCCAGTGGGGACCCGAGTCACTCTGTCTTTTAAAAAGTTTCATAGCTGAGGGGCGCCTGGGTGGCTCAGTGGGTTAAAGCTTCTGCCTTCGGCTCAGGTCATGATCTCAGGGTCCTGGGATCGAAGCCTGCATCTGGCTCTCTGCTCAGCGGGAAGCCTGCTTCCTCCTCTCTCTACCTGCCTCTCTGCCTACTTGTGATTTCTCTCTGTCAAATAAATAAATAAAATCTTCAAAAAAAAAAAAGTTTCATAGCTGATTTTCACATGTAGCCAATATGGAGAACCATTGAGTAAAAAACTTTTGTTTTGTTGGGAAAATGCTTTTGTTTGGCAATAAAGGAAACATTGAACATATCTCATTTCAATTTGGATAATAAATTGATCCAAATATATATACTTACATGGATGAGATATATTTTACCTTTGAGAGTAGATTGTTAGACATAGATACAGACCTTCCCCTGACACTTGGTCTTTCCTTTCTTGGTACCATGTAAAAGATAAGTAAAATCTGGTTTGAGGGCCCCAATTACTTTTTTCTTTTTTATCAGTTTTCTTTTTTCTCAATTAATTTGATTCTCTAAATGTGAAAAATGCACTCTTAAGTTATTATGTCAAGTTAACCAGCAAAAGCTAGAAACTATAAGAAAGATATAAAAAATACTGGGTGGTTCCTGCCCTCAAGGAATATCTGCTTAAGAATTCCATGTATAGATACAAGATAGTGTAACAGTAAATAATATTTACTAGTATATAAATTTATGCGTACCATAATATATACTATTAAAAATTATTTAAGAAGTCCACAGTATTAGCCTCCAAAAGAAGAGAAGAAATAAGGCATGTTGCAGGAATACATAGAATGGAATCATTATAGATTACAATAGTTTGTGAGTATTTAATAGGATTTATAGAAGAAGGAAGATTATTCCCTATGGTAAGGTTTTGAATGTTCTCCTTTGGCAGAAGAAGGCAGAGGGCAGCTGTAAGAAAAGCAGTGTGAAAAACAAGTGCAAAAACTAGACAATGCCAGGTACACTCAAGGAAAAATGAATAGCTCATTAAAAAAAAAAAAAGGATTTAAAAATGTTACTTGGGATTTGCTTAAAACGTATATAGGGGTCAATTTGTAAAAAGCTTTAGATATCAGGTAAAGAGGCTGAAGATTACCTCTAATTAAGGAGGGGATTAGAAGGCTTTTTAAAATTTTAAATATGTAAAGGAAATAAGAAAAAACTCTCATTGATCCCCTTGTTTGCAGTCACTCAGACTTCTCTGCATGGATATGAGCTATACCGTGGATCCTGCCAACATAAGCCCTCTGAAAATTACACCAAAGCTGAATGTCTAGTTTATTGTCAGTCTAAAGAAAATGTTATTATATTGTATATTTAAAGGTCATAAAATGCTGTCAATGAAGTTTGAGATTTTTTTTTTCCTCAGAAGAATGTGGTCATGAGAGAAATATGCAGACAGATGTTTAATATAAAATATCCTTCACTTTCAGAATAAACAACATATGGGACAAGTAGCCATTTTACTTGATGTGCTGAAGTTGAAAATAGTTCAGAACAGATCTGTTTTGATTTAGTTTATCTCTATTGTAGTTCAATGCCAGCCAAGATGTTTTAGCAGATTACAGTTAATATGGGGGCATATTGTTAATTTCTTTAACTTCAAAGCTACTTTTTAAGTATTCTACTTTGTTCAATGATATGGCAATGAGAGATATATTCATAGCTAGTAGAATTAAAAAAAAAACTTTTCTAATTAGTAAAGTGATATGTGGGACTTTTATATTCTGAGTAAGAAGAGAAAGACATTCTAACCTGGAAAATGTTAGAATCAGAAAATATTATAAATAGGATTGATCTCTTTAATTACTCAGATCTTGTCCAGAGAAGTAAATTGAGCTCAACTAATCCATTCTGTTCCTTTTTAGCATATTTATGGAAAATCAGGCAATTAAACGATGAAAGAGGGAAAAAATAACTGATGAATGCGTTTTATAGTCACATATTTTATTTTTAGATAGAACTTCCAGTGTCATTTTATTGCAATAAAAAGTATTTCATATCAACCAAAGGAAATTTAACATTTAAGTTGCATGTTAAAAATAAAATATATTGTTCCCCCCGATTCAAACTTACTATATTTAGACAACAAGAATGCTAACTATATAAAATGAATATTTTGGCAGGGAATTGATGGGCATTATGTATTACAATGCATTTACATTCAAATGTTGTTTTTCTTACCCACCACCACCTCTTTGCCCTAAATAAAAAAAAAAATTCATGAAAACATATTTTAAAATTAGAATTACTTAATCTCAGAGATGGAAGGACCTAGAAGTCCAGCCAATACATGACTCTTTTCTCAAGTGCCTCTGACAGGAGGACACCCCACCTCTGCTTTCATGAACATATATTACAGCGTTAATAGGGAGAGGCAACTGACCACTTCTCTAGGCCACTTGTCCTATTATTCAGCAAATCCTAATTTAGCTCTTTGATGAATGTGACAAAGGAAATAAAATATGTTCGTTTATTTGTTTTTCCTGCCAAATGGAAAAGCAAATTGCTAAGTTAGCACAGTTCCATTGCTTTCATTTCTTGTTGATTCTCTCTTCACCTCCCTCATATATAAGCACAGCAGATGTTCTTGGCCACATCTTAACCATCTGTAGATGCGTCCCTAAATTACCCAGGCAGAAAGGATCACTCTAGAGATAGCCCCAGTTAAACAGGTTGCCTGCACATAGTAAATTTCTGGGAATTTGTGGTAGGAAAAAACCTTCTAGACAAAATTGGGCTTGTCAATATCAAAAGATACAATATATACATATATTTAAGCACTTTCTTACACATCTAAAATGAACATAATGTTATATGTCAATTATATTGCATACAGATTATAAATGTATACTTTCCTTGATGCTGAAATTCTATTTCCAAAATCCTATTAAACAGCTACGCACGTTCATAAATATATATATATAAGCTATATAGTGTTTTGAGCAATATCATGTGTAATAATAGAAAACTACAAATAAAATGTCCATTTGAATGGGAAAAAAAAAAGATACCTTTTTACAGTTGTAAGAGGTTTTGCATTCTCTGCCAAATCTCCACATGAAAAGGATTTTCCCACCTGGGAAGAAGCCTTCTAAAAGAAAAAGTAGGGGTTTTCTTAGGAGACAGATGGAAAGTCAAATCTGCCTCCCACATTTATTGATTTTTGGTCATGGACAAATTAGGCAACCTTTTCAACTTCAGCTTTCTTGGGAAGAATAACAAACATGTTCTGAAGAGTAATTGCCCAGTCTGTGGTAGATATTATATTTCTATGCCTGTGTAGAATAAGGCACTACTCCACCTCAATTTCAATTTAGGGTTCTGAACTGGGGGACAAAGGACTCTGATTCTCACAAGGGAAAAAGATTTTGAAATGGGCCATGTATTTTGGCTTACCTACAACTTTTTCACTTATATACATCAATTTTGCTTCATATTACTTACTTATAAAAGCACTTCATGTTCACTTTAGGAAATACAGATACATACCATAATACAGATAAAACATATGTCTGTGACATACATATGTTTAATGGAATAATTTATACATTACTACTTATGTGACAGTTCTTGGGGTCTATGCAAAAAAATAGTTTTTAGTTTTTATTAATTTACTCTTAGACTATCTACACAGAAATAAACAGATGTAAAATAAAAACTTAAAAACAATTTCAAGTATTTAGTGACACTTTTATAGGTTAGATAGAGTTAAGGAGACTGAGATGTGACTGTTAACTTCTAACTGACTAAAAGTGAACGGCAGGATTCAAATAATATTTTCAGAAACAGACAATCAATTTACAACTAAATGATTTATTATGCTACTCTAGAAAAAGACTTAAATATAGTTCCAAATTGGTTGGTTTTGGGAATCAGAAAAGAAATATAGATGGTCATGAAGATGTAAAAAGTAGTTGACATCTAGTGTTCCTGTAAATTTCTTATTCTCTTATGTTCTGAATTTTTCTCTTTCTTCTGTTCTTTATTTTTGTTTTTCGTTTTTGATTTTTGTTTGTTTGGCATAAACTTTAAAACCATTTCATCTGGGTTCTCATTCCAGGATTATTTTCCTGTTTTCTCAATATCATTTTAACTAAAAAATCAAGGGACAGAAAAGATACATATTTCAGACATAGTAAGAAATATTCTCATTAGTGTCTCATCAAATGCATAGCATAAATTTCTCTAATTCAGAGAACCACTTTCTTTGGTGTTTGATATTTTAATTTTATGTTTACAGATTTCAGAAAAAGACTGTCAGAATAGATGAAGTTCATTTCTAAGAAAAATGCAACATTCAAGTGTTATGAAAGGTTATATAGCATGTTGTTTCTGGTATATGAAGTCATTTGAGTAACTACACATGGATTAAAAAAAAAGATACTCCAAATTATCAAAATAACTTTTACAGATAAAATACCAGAATAAAAGACAATATATTCAGAATTATTTTTAGTCAGCTTTTATTTCTTACTGGCCAAAAATGGCATTTCAATTATAGAGAGGTTTAAAAAGGCAAGGTTCAGGGGTGCCTGGGTGGCTCAGTGGGTTAAAGCCTCTGCCTTCAACTCAGGTCATGATCCCAGGGTCCTGGGATTGAGCCCTGTGAGCTCCGCGTTTGGCTCTCTGCTCAGGAGGGAGCCTGCTTCCCTTCCTTCTCTCTCTGCCTGCCTCTCTGCCTATTTGTGATCTCTGTCGAATGATTAAATAAAATCTTTAGAAAAAAAAAAAGGCATGGTTCATATATATAATTATAAAATACTAGGATTGGAAATATCCTCAGAAATTGCCTAATTTTTTTTTTTTGACAAAGTTCCTGGGTGATTGGAAGCAAGCCCTTATATCATAAAAGCTTCATTAGATGTATTGTGGTATCTCATACTTGTGTGGTCTCCCTAAGTAGCTGCTTAATGTATTTTGGCTGTATTTTCAGCAATAAGTGATTGCTTTGCCTAAAGTCATATAGAAAACCACAGCAGTAGAATATCCTTAGCCATTCTGGGCCTGTGGTCTCCAGGTCAGATCTGTCCAA
Source organism: Lutra lutra (assembly GCF_902655055.1). Classification (NCBI taxonomy): domain Eukaryota; kingdom Metazoa; phylum Chordata; class Mammalia; order Carnivora; family Mustelidae; genus Lutra; species Lutra lutra. The sequence continues at coordinate 43,005,324 of NC_062288.1, forward strand.
GATAACTGGTTGTATTTGGTGGATACTCCCAAAAGTTAGTCAAAGTTTGGCACACTGTTGAGGTAAGAACACACACTGGGGACAAGCTTACCAATTCTCCCACTTTTGATATTAGCAAGGTATTATTGCTACAGGTGTCATTAATTCAATTTTACAAAGTCATGTATCTAAGTATTTCCACTGCTCTCTGTGTCTAAAAAAATAAACAATAATAATGGAGACCTTGAGACTAAAAGTCTCTTTTGTTGACCTGCCCTAACTATGTGATCTCAAGCAAACTTCCAGGCCTCTGCTTCTACATCAGTTAGGATGTTATAATGGGATACCTAAAGTCTCTAACATAGAAAACAGAAGTTTTTATTTCTAACTTCTTTTTATTAGTTATAAGATCTGTGACAATTACTCCTCTGAAATTTGTTTTCTTCACTGACAGTATTGAAATTACATTAATAACAATTACAATAATTTGTACTTATCCTTCACAAATCAATTCTGTGTTGTCAACTCTCAAAGCACTGTAACACACCTTCCACCCAGGCAAAGGTAAGCATCCATGCATGCTTTTATAACAGCACCTACACACTGGTTTATAACTGTTTCTTTGCTTTTTTTCTCCCCTGCTAAATATTGAACTTCTAGAATGGAAAGATTGTTTTGTTCATCATTGTTTCCTCAAAATAGTACAGCATATGGTCTATAGCATGAGCTCCATAAATGTTGACCAATGAACAAATTAATAAATCCCCTTCCATTCATTCAACACTTAATATATTTACTGCACACCTATGGTATTCTAGATTTTAATTTTATAATATTGATTACCTGAATCAGTGAGCTAATTTTCACCAGGATTTAATCTGTATATGACTTCAAATTAGCTTACCAGATGTTAAAAGCAAGACAACAGGCTCCAAATGGAGTCACAAATGCTAAGCCCAGGTCCATAAAACTAAGACTTAACTTCATTACAGTTTAGCTTCTCCCAGAAATTGAATCTTAACCCAGTCAGTCAAGAATCACCTGATCACTACTAGTTAAGTAACTTGCCTGATAGACTCCCTCCATTCTCTAAAGAAAAGTAACTTCGTAACAACCAACTCACTTTTTGCCTAGTATAACTGTCTTGTTCCTGTTGCCTTCTGCCTATCTTCATTTTGTATGGTCCCTCAGAGCTTCTTTCCTTTTGCTAGATTGGATGCCACCTGAGTCAAATAAGTGTTTGCTCAAATAAACTCTTAAAAATTTTTAATATGCCTTACTTTATCTTTTAACATAGAGCATCTTCCATATGGCTTACTTTATTAGAACAAAGAATAAGAGACATATTAAGTATTGTCTTATAGAAATAAGTTTTCACTGTATTCTACAATAAATGCACTCATTATGATTGAATGGCTAATTGTCCCTCTATTGGCAGTCTCATTTTCAAAGGTCATTATAATCATTTATAACCCATAATAATATATTCATGTTTTTTCTATTTATGTTTTGATTATCTTATTTAAATCAAGACATTTGGGACAAAAAAGAAAGGATCTATATAATATATAGTAAGTTCTAAAATATAAAACTATGTTTCTTGCACAGAAATGAAGCATTTAGTTAAATTAGCAATTTGAGTATAGAACCAAATAGCAGCAAAAATGATTTGAATAAAATATATGAAAACATTTACTGATATATACCCTTGGAAAATTGTTTATACATTTATGGAGCTTATCTTTCCTATATTCATTGTAATTTAGTTCTTAATATGCAGGAATAAAAAACAAGCTCAACACTTACACATTGAAATATTAAGAATAGTTGTCTCTGGTATGATTTTGGAAGATTTTTACCTCCTTTCTCAAGTGCTTTCTTTACTCCATTTATCTTTTCAGTAAACATGTGTACAGAAACTTATCTAAACTAACAAAACAACAGTTATTTCTCTTTTAGAAATTTCTCTTTTAGGGTGGCTGGGTGACTCAGTCAGTTAAGTGTCTGCCTTTGGCTCAGGTCATGATCCTTGAGTCTTGGATGAAGTCCTGCGTCGGGCTCCCTGCTCAGCGAGGAGTCTGCTTTTCCCTCTGCCCCTATCCCCTGATCATGCTCTGTCTCTCTCAAAAATAAGTAAATAAGATCTTAAAAAAAAAAAAAAAGAAATATCTAGTTTAGAAATTAAAACCTTATGAGAATGGTGCAATAATAAAAATTGAAGGTAGTGAAAATTGAAGAAAAATGATTATAAAATGTTTATAATTTTTAAAGAACTATTATTTAAATGGTGATTTATCAAAATTAAGCTTGAAACAATATTAAGTCGTTTATTAAAATCTTCCTTAAAATTATGTTGTTATGGTCATTACTAAGGCCTTGATTCTCTAATCCAATGGAATTTATCACCTGTCAGGACAGATCAAAAGGTCAGACAGGATTTTCCTGATTTTTTTTTTAAAGATTTTATCTATTTGTTTGACAGAGAGAGACACAGTGAGAGAGGGAACACAAGCAGGGGGAGGGGGCGAGGGAGAAGCAGGCTTCCCACGGAGCTGGAGCCGGGAGCCAGATGCGGGGCTAAAACCCCAGGATCCTGGGATCATGACCTAGCTGAAGGCAGACACTTAACAACTGTGCCACCCAGCGCCCCTTTTCCTGGCTTTTAACCGGGTAACTTGATTATTTTGAAAGAGTTTGGACTATGTAATTCTGCTCACAATCAATACTCCCTCCACCATCTGCAAGCCTTCATCCAGCTAATCCTGAATGTACTAAATGACTTCCTGCCTCTTAATTGCTGCCCAGTGTTCTTTCTTTTTATTATAGATCAGGCCTGCTTTTTTGATTTAATACCAATAATTTTATGATCCTACCATTTATTTATTGATTCATCACATTCAGCATACTCTTGAATTTCTATAAATGTATGCCCAAGTCCATCATTCCTCAAGATACAGTATCTTTCTTGTGAAGACTTACTAGGATGCCCTTGACCTTCAGTGATCTTCTCTTGCTCTGAACTGCTAAAGCCCTCACTGCCAGCATGCTTTCAGGATATCAGTTTTTACTGCATGCACAGTGTCAGTCTCTCTTTTCCCCCCATCCCTCCTCTCCTCTCCAAGACAGGCTTCTAAACATGAGGAATTCTGCATACTTTATACAACAATATCTTACCCACGGCATCGGCCTCAGTAGCTTTCAGGATAGATGGTCCATAGATGTTAGAAATTTCCAGTTCATGTAATGTATGAGGTGGAAGAAATTTTAGAGGCATCCAACCTCATGTTATAACTGAGGAAACTGAGTTTATTTGACCCATTCCAAGTCGAGTAACTAAGTAGCATAATTGCTATTCAAATTCCAATCTCACTTTTAAATTTATATCTACGAACTACATACTTTATATACAATATGGATGTATAACAGATATCATTGATTAAATAATTTGTCAATCTGTAGATTAAGATGCCTTAATTTTAATATTTTAGAGCAAAGAAAATAGATCTCTCAAATTATTAAACACACATATACTTCATCACCTTCTGAAATTATATTTATGATATAATTTATTGTATTTTGATTCTTCTAGTTCTTCCAGTTTACGAGGTACACTCTCACCTCAAGAACTTTGCATTTGCTGACACTCTCCTTATAATGCTTATCCCCCCAAAATATCCTGTAGTTCTCACTCACATATTATCCTCTCATGCAGTCTTATATGCCCCTTCTATTTAAAAGTCCATCTCTTCTCCCAGCACTTAATATCTCTCTCCCCAGCTTTATTTTTGCCCATAAAATTAATATTACACAATATGCCATATATTGTTCAAATTTATTTGTTTGTTGCTTGTTTCTCCTACCTGGGATATAAGTTCTAGGAGGACAAAGTTTCTTTTATTGAGTTTATTTACTATTCTGTCCCCAATGCCCAGAATTTAGTAGGAGTTTAGCACATGTCTATTAAATGTCACTGTGCCAAGAGAGTTCTATTCCATATGCAGTAGATATTTTATGCTTATAAATATCTATTTTTTAAATAGAAAAATAAATGCTATTTCTAATTTTAGAAACATTACCTTCTGAATTTTAAGGTGCTTTTCATTTTCATATTTGCTGTCCCACATAGTAAGAGACTACCAAATATGACAATGAGAATAAGGGTATAGAGATTGTGAACCTATTTAATTAAAAATTGAGCCTTCTGATTTTGTCTGTCAAACTAGGAAGTTTGAGTTGAACTTGATTCATTAAAAAGGCATTTTCCTGAGAAACCTCCAGAACATCTTTTAACTGAAAACTTGAACTCAAGTTGGTAGCAGTTTGTCTTATGACTTACTGCAAAGTTAGTTTTAAGGAGAAAAAAATGTTCTTACAGTGCATTTAAATTCCAAGTCCCTGTAAGCAAATTAAATCCTAAAAATAATTACTCTTTTAATCTTGAAACAAACTTTGGGAAGGAGATAATTATTCATGTTATCAATTCCTTAACTATTTGGATAGTTCCCCCCAGCTTTGTGTATCATGTTGTATGCTCAAATGTGTTTCACATATTTTATAATTCTCCTAGTATTGACAAACATTTTATTTTCGGGACACTTCTAAAAAAATTTCTCTCAAATTGAAGGGTGGGGAAACACATGCTTTCTGTACTCTCCAAATTCCTATGGTGAAACAACCTGAAAATGTCATATTTATGGGCAAATTTGGCATTTGCATGTTTATGGAAGAAAATGCCTCCTTGGTTGCAGAAATAGTATGGCATGGAAATTGAAGTTTTCACATTTTTTTTTAAAGATTTTATTTATTTATTTGACAGACAGAGATCACAAGTAGGCAGAGAGGCAGGCAGAGAGAGAGGAAGGGAAACAGGCTCCCTGCTGAGCAGAGAGCCCGATGCGGGACTTGATCCCAGAACCCTGAGATCATGACCTGAGCCAAAGGCAGAGGCTTAACCCACTGAGCCACCCAGGCACCCAAAGTTTTCACATTTTTTAAAAGAAGTTTATTTTATTTTATTTCATTTATTTTATTGAGAGAGAGAGAGAGAGAAAGAGCATGAGCAGGGAGGGGCTGAGGAAGAAGGAGAGAGAAAATTCTAAGCAGGCTCCATGCTCAGCGCGTAGCCCAATGAAAGGCTTGGTCTCACGACCCTGAGATCATGACCTCAGCCAAAATCAAGAGTTTGAGCTTAACTGACTGAGCCACCCAGATGCCCTGCACTTTTCACATATTTTAAAAATATGATTCTTTCTCAGCCTAAATTTCAATATACATGTGAAAAATATATATTTGTAAACACGCATGTATGGACACAAACTCTAGTTACTGTTAATCACAGGTAAGTAAAAATAAATGCAACAAGCAGATGGGTGATTTCTAAAAATTTTTTGTGTAAGAAGACTGTATTTCTGCAGATGTTATTTTCCCATTTTTGTTGATGATTTGTGGGCATAAAGAATATACTAGAAGACTGTATCCTTTCCTCATTTATTCTCAGAAGCAACCCAGCTTATATATTTCTCAGTTTGGACAAGACATAGGACAGTTATATGAATGTGTGTATATATATATATATATATATATATATATGCACATACATTTGTTAGTTTGAATTTGTTCATCCTTAATTCATTCAACAAATATGTATTAATATCTAATAAGAGCTAGACATTGGGGTAGGTTCCAGGAAAATTAAATAAAAAGTTACTGTTCTTTTCTCAGTTTAATCAGAAGATAAATAAGCCCAATGATGTGATAAGTATTCTAAAGGTACATTCAAGTACTGTTGGCACAGAGAGGGGAAATGTTTAATTTTTCCTGATTGACAAGGTCAAAGGAGGATTCTTTTGGCAGGTAGCATTTGAATTGGCTCTGAATCATGAGTAAGAAGGGAAACTAATGTATACAGGAAGGAATAATATTCCAGAAAGAATATTCAAAGCCGAGATGGGACTATGACAGGCAGTAACATTAGGGGTAGTTTAAAATGTTGCGAGCCCAGTGTATGTAGGGTGGAGATGGGAATTGAGCTTTAAGAGATGTGATTATGAAGGTTGGCAGATCATCAAAGGCCTTTATTTCATGCTAATTTGTGGAAATCTTATTTGTTAAATGATAGTTCTATTACCATATAGAAAACAGAAAAAAGCAAGGTGATCAGTTTTTAATGATAAGCAAAAATTATTTATCATATCTATACTATTTTTGGAACAAAAAATGTTAGCTATAAGCATGATGACTACCTATATCCTGATTTTTCATGAATATTGTTGAGAAATAAATGAGAAACTCAATAGTGAACAGTGCAGAGATTTATAACATGTTCTAGGATTTTGATTACAATGAGTACTAATTGAAAGTAGGTAAAAATAATCTTTTAAGTAATTCTAGTTCCATCTGCCTTATGGATCCTATGATTCAGTTATTTAAATTTTTTAACATTCTAAATATTTATAAGAATTATCTCATGCATGAATTTTATTTTATAACATAATCATGTATTTTATTTTTAAAAGTATTTATTTCTGATGGATTCCTGTCTCACGTTGAGGTCTTTTATCCATTTTGAGTTTATCTTTGTGTATGATGTAAGAGAATGGTCAAGTTTCATTCTTCTACATATAGCTGTCCAGTTATCCCAGCACCATTTATTGAAGAGACTGTCTTTTTCCACTGTATATTTTTTCCTGTTTTGTCGAAGATTATTTGACCATAGAGTTGAGGGTCCATATCTGGGCTCTCTACTCTGTTCCACTGGTCTATGTGTCTGTTTTTATGCCGGTACTATGCTGTCTTGGTGATTACAGCTTTGTAGTAAAGCTTGAAATCAGGTAACGTGATGCCCCCAGTTTTATTTTTGTTTTTCAACATTTCCTTAGCAATTTGGATAGAGTGAGCACCTAATCCAGGCACTGCCCCGGGCTTCCTTTGCAAAGGCTGTGTACTCTGTTATTGCTCAGCACTCCTACAGAGCCAAAGGGATACCCTCTTCCCATGGCTATGAAGTCAGACAGTGGACTGGCTCCAGCAACGAGGGAAGACAAGCTCTTACCACAGGCCTTTGTTGAGCCCTGGGGCTTAGTCTGGAATACAACAAGTGAAGGGTTTTTTGTCATTTGTGTTTTTTAAATGTAAACTTGATTATTTTATTGATAATTTAAAAATAAATGACTTTATATTGATTGGAGAACATAGGCAGTAACCTCTTCGATATCAGCCACAGCAACTTCTTTCAAGATATGTCTCCAAAGGCAAAGCAAACAAAAGCGAAAATAAACTTTTGGGACTTCATCAAAATCAAAAGCTTCTGCACAGCAAAGGAAACAGTCAACAAAACAAAGGCAGCCCACGGAATGGGAGAAGATATTTGCAAATGACAGTACAGACAAAAGGTTGATATCCAGGATCTATAAAGAACTCCTCAAACTCAACACATACAAAACAGATAATCATATCAAAAAATGGGCAGAAGATATGAACAGACACTTCTCCAATGAAGACATACAAATGGCTATCAGACACATGAAAAAATGTTCATCATCACTAGCCATCAGGGAGATTCAAATTAAAACCACATTGAGATACCACCTTACACCAGTTAGAATGGCCAAAATTAGCAAGACAGGAAACAACATGTGTTGGAGGGGATGTGGAGAAAGGGGAACCCTCTTACACTTTTGGTGGGAATGCAAGTTGGTGCAGCCACTTTGGAGAACAGTGTGGAGATTAGATTCCTCAAGAAATTAAAAATAGAGCTTCCCTATGACCCTGCCATTGCACTACTGGGTATTTACCCCAAAGATACAGATGTAGTGAAAAGAAGGGCCATCTGTACCCCAATGTTTATAGCAGCAATGGCCATGGTTGCCAAACTGTGGAAAGAACCAAGATGCCCTTCAACGGACGAATGGATAAGGAAGATGTGGTCCATGTACACTATGGAGTATTATGCCTCCATCAGAAAGGATGAATACCCAACTTTTGTAGCAACATGGATGGGACTGGAAGAGATTATGCTGAGTGAAATAAGTCAAGCAGAGAGAGTCAATTATCATATGGTTTCACTTATTTGTGGAGCATAACAAATAACATGGAGGACAAGGGGAGTTAGAGAGGAGAAGGGAGTTGAGGGAAATCGGAAAGGGAGGTGAACCATGAGAGACTATGGACTCTGAAAAACAATCTGAGGGGTTTGAAGTGGCAGGGGCTGGGAGATTGGGGGAACCGGGTGGTGGGTATTAGAGAGGGCACGGATTGCATGAAGCACTGGGTGTGGTGCAAAAACAAGGAATACTGTTATGCTGAAAATAAAATAAATAAATAAATAAATAAACAAAAAAAAGTATTTATTTCTAAAGTCTGTTTTAGTTGCAGAAATAAATACTTTAACTTGGAAAGGGTAGAAGGATATTCTGTGCCTTCATCCTGTTTTTCTATTTAAGGTTCTAAAGCTTTGAAAATGCTTGTATTGTTCAGGATTTTTTACTTTTTATTATTTATTTTTTTTTAAGATTTATTAATTTGACAGACAGAGATCACAAGTAGGCAGAGAGCAGATAGAGAGAGGGGGGGAAGGCTCTGAGCAGAGAGCCTGACGTGGGCCTTGATCCCAGGATCCTGGAATCATGACCCAAGCTGAAGGCAGAAGCTTTAACCCACTGAGCCACCCAGGCACCCCTGTTCAGGATTTTTTAATTTAAGTCCTGTAATTCTGTTCCCAAGGTTTTGATGATCATGAAATATGTCAATTTAATGAAATTGATAAAAAAAACTTTGGACCCATCCCAAGGTAGAGATCTTCCATTCTCCAAAAAGCAGACTAACTTCATAAAATACCTTAATAAAAACTGTTCTGAAAATATATATCCTTATGATAGATTTGAACTATCCAAATACAGAGATCTATTTCCAACCAACATCTTTTTATCATTGTTTGATACTTTGGCTATTATAATTTCTCCATATGTTATTGTTTTCAGGAATACCTTAGATAGGCCTGAATTTATTACTCAGGAAGTTTAATTCCCTAATTGAGGACTTTATTTTTGACATATATTTGGAACTGTTTGGTGTACTATGAGTTTAATTCTTAGATCTTGAATGATTACTTCTTTTGTCCTTTGATCTCAGAAGCTGAGTAAAAATTGTTTCATGATAGCATCCTTGAGATATAATGGAAGATATAATTGATTATTTATATATTTTATTATTTATATTTCTTTATATATATATACATTTATGTATAAATATATTTATATATATTATTTATATACCTTCAGCTATAATTGACTATTTGACATAATTTACATAGGATATAATTCACTTTTTTAAAGTGTACAGTTCTGTGGTTTTTAGTATATTCACAGAAATATGCAAGCATTACCACTCTCTAGTTTTTAAACATTAGTATCACTTTCAATTCTCTTCCCTTCCCCAGCTCATGGTAGCCACTCCTTTACTTTTTGTCCCTAAAGCTTTCCCTATTTTTTTTTTTTTAAGTAAGTGGCACCATACAATATATGATATTTAGTGCCTGGTTTCTTTCAATTACTGTGTTTTCAAAGTTCATCATGTTGTAGTATCCATTGATGTATCAGTGACTCATTGCTTTTATTGTTCAATAATATCCCATGGTATGGATAGAAAACATTTTGTTTACCCATTTATCAGTTGATAGGCAATTGGGTTATTTCAAGTTTTGAGCTATAATCAATACTCAGGAATACTCGGGAATCTGAGCCAAGATAGACAATTTTTTAGAAGTTACACTTTTCAACTTGAGAACTTCTATTTGGTTTTCATAACTACTACATTTCGTAATTTAGTAATACTATCTATTTGGAAAGAACTTCCCCACTTTTAAAATTCTTTAGACATACTTTCTTTGATTTCTTTGAGCATACTTATAAGAACTGATTTAAATTCTTTGTCTAGCAATTCTGATCTCTGGACTTTCTCAGTGATGATTCCAGCTGACTATTTTTCCCCCTGGGTATGAGACATGCTTTTCTGTTTCCTTGTGCATTTCAGAATCATTTTTGTTGAAAACTGGACTCTTAAAAGAATATAATGTAACAAATCTATAGATTCGATTCTCCACTTCCTGAATTTTTTGTTTGTGTTACTGCTATGTGACTTTCTTGGAATAATTCTGTGAATGCTTATTTATATGTGGCCAACTGATGTCTCTGCTGATTTAGCTTCATATTCATTTAATGATTAGATACGGATTTCTTTTAATTCTTTGAACCAGTAAATCTACCGGCCCTTGCAGCAAAGGTCTATGTGTTTTGGGGCACATTTTCAATACTTTGACAGAGTACAATCCTGCCCTAATCTTCATTTTTTCCTTGTGAAGGTTAATAGAAGATGAGAGATTAGGATATTTTGAAGTCTTTTTTGGACATTTGCATTGTTCTATTCTTTTGTGCAGACTACCTAGATCGAGACTTTCAAAGTCCTCTATGGACATTTCATTCTCCAGACCTTTATAATTTTTTGTTAACTTCTTGTATTCCAGCTGTTTTCACCAACTCCACCAACTTGGGAACTTGGGCATCTGCCTTGTTAAACAATTGTCTCTAATTTTATTTCAACAATTACTCTGAATATAATACATTTGTTTTTGTTTTTGTTTTTTGTTTTCTTACTGAGTAAGCTCTGAGTCAAGTTGAGTCAAATGGTAAGTATAAGGCTTTTCTTGGGAGTTGCCATATATGTCAAATAATAAACATTTTTCTGGGTTGGCACTTTTTGGAGACTTCAAACACGTTGTGTTTCCTCTAAGCTGAGGGGAATACTAGTGCTATGCTGCTAGTATTCACAGATGAAGAGCTATTAATCTTCAAGTCTACAATGGAGCTGGGAGAGAGTGAGTGGGCATAGAGAGAGAGAGTGGGCATAGCACAAGTTAAAGTACCACTGAGCTCTGTTATTTCTGAGGTAAAGCCATTTGCCTTGCATAAAAAGTTCTTGAAACATTATAAGACTGGTTAATTTCCAGAGTTTGAAAAGTTGATGCAGACAGTGCTTGACAGTGTTCTTGATACCTTTATGGAAAGGAAGATTATTTTAGAGGTACTTATTCCATCATTCTGAAAGTGTTTCTCAAATATTTTTTATACTTTTACAAAATCCTGCAATTAACATATCCTTCAGCTCAGTGTTAGATACCAATGCTGCGTTTTCTGTATGATTCCTGAAATATATGTGTTGTTTCACTTTTAGGGGAATTTATTCCATACCATCACATACCATAATGACATCTGTTGTAGTAAAGTCAAGCAGCCAAGACATAAATCATTGATATTTCCTGGATTCCATGCTGAAACTCAGAGATATCAACAATGCTTCATTAATTGGAATATTTCAGTTCTCCAATAAGGAAGGCTGCTAATGTTGAAAAACTATCTACATTTTCTCTTAGAATGACATGATTTTTTTAAGTGCTCCAAAGTGGAAAACACTGCCTTTTAAAGCTAGCATTGTGAAAATAAAATAAGAACTATATTTCTATGCCAAAGTTAATAGCATGAAAGGAAAATGCATGTATGTGTTTATAGATGAAACAGATTAACAACACATTGAGATTTGAGGACATCCTGTAGCCCATCAGGATTTAGGCCTGGTACCAGAAAATCCAATTTCATCACTTGTAGCAAGTATGTACCAAATATATCACCTGGATTATTTGCATTCATTTCAGAAAAACTCTCAATATCTAACCAGAGAGATAATAACCATTTTACCAGTTCTGCCTCCTAATTACTTTCATCCTTAATAAATGGTACAGAAAAATGCCCTAAGGCTATGAATCTATAAGCACTAGATGCTGTAGTAATTCTGTATAATCTAATGTACTGGGCAGTGACTGCGTTAAGAAATTGGAAACAGATTAGGGCACAAATTGAGTGCTATATATCCATGTCTATCTGCTTAATTATCAAATATTCTACTCATGAACTTCAAGGGACTTCTAGGAGTGAGGAAACAAGCAATGCCTCATACCTTTAGAAATTTCCTGCTTTGGGAAAAGTATAATATAAAGCAGAGGATGAAGAGAGAGCCTATAAAAAAGGGACTTTTCTTCCTATATCACTATTAGCAAATCAGCATTATCTTTTATCTTATGCTGATATCTAGAAGAATATCTAATTTGAGTATAGAGTAAATTTTGGTTTAATGTATCTGACTTTAATGTAGTAAAAATTAAACCAACCTGATGCTAAAAAGATAGGAGAAAAAGTAATTGACCAACAAATATTTAGCAAATACTTGTCATGTATAGGATGAAGGAATGTAGCATGATTCTGATCTTTGGGAATTTAGAGACTAATATTACATATGAATCAGTGCCACTCCCAGGCAATTCTTGATTTGAGGACACTTCATTGGTGTAATCGTTATTTGCACAATACACTGGTCATTACTGTATCCTTCCTTCCTGAATACTCTATGGGAGGTATGCTACCTTTCCATCTGTTCATTGTTTAAGGATGATCAGAAACCACTTTAAAATAAACAAATAAATATGAGTATTTTAAAATTTCAACAAAAGTACATAATAAAAAATAAATTATTGAACTGATTGATTTGGGGCATCAGTGATAAATTTGATAATTTCAGGAAATTCATGAAAGTAGATGTTATATTATATGAAAGATAAACTGAAGCATATTAAAATTTTAGTAGTTTATTTGAGCAAAAATCTATTTGAATCAGGCAGCACCCAATCTAGCAGATAGAAAGGAGCTCCAAAGACCTATACAAAATGCAAGACTTATGTAGGCAGAAGAGAGAGAAAACAAGGAATTTATGTTGGAAAAAAAAAAAAGGGCTGGTTGTTGCAAGGGAATTTTCTTAGAGGATGATAAGGGCCTATCAGACAGATTACCTGACTACCTGACTAGTGTTGATCAGGCCATTCCTGAATGACTAGTTTAAGATTCTGTTTTAGACCTAAAGTCTTGGTTTGGTGATACAACTCCATTTTGGGTCTCTTGTCTTGTTCTTAACAACTGCAATTGGTTAAGAAAGAAGTGAATTTAAAAAGAATAATGAAAGCATGAAACATGATTATTTCAGATAGTTTGACAAAATGGAAAGATAAATAATAGAACAATTTGGATAAATGGGTTAATGAAACACAACCCAAGTACTCTTAATTATATAGAACATAGCAATGTGCAGACACAAAATAAGCCTTCAAGAAATGGTTAAAATGTTTGTTATTCTTGGCTATAATGATTTAAAAGACAAGAAATGCTTTATGTTGCTTCATAATAGAGAATTAGGTCAATAGGTAGTAGTCATCTAAAAGCATACTTGAAGCTATTCTAGTATAAACTTGAACAATTCAAACTATTCAGAAACACTATGTGGTATTGCAGAAGTAATGTTGATTTAAGAAGGGAATGAGATGGGCAAAGGATGAGGTCATGATGACACAACATCTTAGTAAATGCACTATAATGTTAGGTGGATAATACAACTTTTCTGGGCCTTTTTCTTGTGACTTGTCATTTGTGAAATTAAAATTGTTTAGAAAATCAGTTAATTTAATCCACGTAAAATCTCTCAGCAAATTTACTGGCACATAACGGGCAATTGATACATGTAGGCAGTTGTTACTTTGTAGAGATCCTCACTGAAAATGCTCAAGCTGAGATGAGTTGTTACAGATGTTGGAGAAGAGGTGAAGATGGATGACTTAAATGTGTGCTTCAAACTTTAATATCTTAATACCCTTTGATCAAGTGTCTAGCATCCCTAAGGTTCTCACACTGGCAAAGAATAGTAGGAGTTAAGATTAGAATTGAGAACAATAGAATGCATGCTCTTTTAAGTCATATATATATTGTATGAAAAGATATTCACAGCATATGCAGCTTCTTTCAGCAAAAATACAGTAGCTTAATTGATGCAGACTGTCTGGATCTAAGGACCTAGAGGGGTGTCCTGCTGGATGAGCCTTCATGCAACATAGAAATTGAATGCGAGCTGAAGAAAGTGAAAGTGGTGTTTATTGAATAGCATGAATGACAGAGTATAGCAGAGAGAGTATCTGGGAGACTCAAGAAAGAAAGGAGAATGAGTCTCAGAATCGCTTAAGCTTTGGGGTTTATATTGGAAAGAGATGTAAGATACTTGTTCCTCCAAGAATTCAGGGTCGGGTCCAGTCAGAGGTGAATGTCAGGTGAATAAAAGATGTTATTCCATAAATCACTGCAGGTAAAGAGTATCATTGATATTTAGGTGTATCATCAGTATCATCAGCTAAGGTTTGTTTGAACCAAATGTCCTAGAACATGTTTGGGACCTGACTCTTCTTAGATGTTATCAGGTGTTTGGAGTCCAGGACAAAACTTAAAGAATGATTCACTTTCTCGATTTCCTCTTTAAGTGGAAACAGAGGTTCTTTGGCTTATTGAGAAATGGGGCCTAAAGGAAAATCAGCAGAGACAGAGTCTTTTTAAAATGGAGTCCCTTCAGCTTCCTTATTTCATAATTCTAAGCAAAAGTAAAGTCAGTTTACTAGAAAGGACATTTTTGTTGAACTCAAACTGCCACTTTCCTTTTATTTGGACACAGGAATGTTTCTGGAATTCAATGTGGAAAAATGTCCCCAATTGTATATTTTTTTAAAAATACATATTGCCTTTCTTGAAAAATGGGAGTCATTTGACGTTATATAATTATTTCCAAAGCTTATTGTTTTATCCTAGTATCTGAGCCATTCATTAGTTTGAAAAAAAAAAATAGATGTGTTAAATCAAGAATTTGGGATAGGAAAATAATTTTAAATGAGAAAGCTTGAAAAGTGCTTGTTTTGTTTCTATTTTCCTCCAGCTGTGTATATATACACACACACAGCAGTTAAATTTATTGTTAAGGTTTTAACGTAGTTTTTCAAAATTTGCAAGTCAGAAAGCATGTAGTTATGATAATCCTTAGGTATTTGATGATCTCTACGTACTTTTGTTATTGAGTGTAATAAGATATCTTTATCCCCAGGACAAGGTCTAATGTTAAATGGCTTTGAAGCATTATCAACTGTTTGGGGATTTTTTTGAATATTATCCAAAAAGTAGATGTAGAGCTTTCACCTAGTAAACTGAAATATGAAATCACATTTAGTGTTCAAGAGAAGATTTAAAAAATGCAAATATCTCACAGTAGTGGGCCATTCTAAAAATGCACTGCTCTTCTGTGCTCAAATCCCTCTACAGTAGTAGCTTTTAGCTTTTGGGCTTTGATTCTTACCCTTCAACCATAGAAGCTAGAGCCTACAGACAGTTGCTATTTGTGGCATCTAGTTTCCAGTCACTTGTTACGGAAGGATGTGATTACGTAAGGAGATAATATAGATTGAGAAAAGAGGAGGGCTCAGGACAAAGAATCACTGACATTTAGATGTTTGGTGAAGGAAAAGATAGAAATGAAATGGCTAAAGAGGATAGAGGCAACAGGAAGATGTTTTCAGTGAGGTTAAAGAAAGCAGTTCTGTTAAATGTTCATGGAAAGTTATATTAGATCAGGATTGAAATATACATATTCAAGTATTTTATTTAAATATTTAAATATATAATATAAAATATTTTAAAAGTATATATAGTTTTAAAATATAAGAAATTCAGAGTGATTTTTGTGTTGCTGGGCATTGGACGCTCATTTGGAATTAGGAGTAAAGCTTGAAAGATGGTTCAGGAAGTAAGGGGACTCTGTTAAATAAAAATTTTTTCTTAGACATTTGACTGGAAAATCCAATAAAAATATGACAGGAAAGATAACACAGAGCTTAAAGAGAGTTTTTGTTTTCTTTTGCTTTGGAAGTGATTATGGAGAAGAAAACATCATAAGTGTATAATCAAAGGGAAAAGATCCCTGAGGAAATAGTGAAGAAATATTGAACACACACTAACGAAGTAGTTCTGAGAAGTGGAGGGGAACCTCTTCCCTCTTAATAATACAGGTGCAGGAGTAGATTGATACAGTGGAGGCAGACTTGGAGATTGGTAGCAGGGAATTGAGGAAGAAGCGAATCCAAGGGCTTTGTTTTCTCTGTGAGTTATGAAGTGAGGATGATATATTGAGACTGAGGGAAGAGAGGGAAGTGTGGAGGTCTGAGGAAGATACCAAAGTTATTAAATAGTTGATAAGGACTATGAAAGATCCAGATGTCTAGAAAAACCTAGTAAGGTGGCCTGGCAGCTCTGAGGATTCCCTTGTGGGCTAGCGATCATGAATTTATAGTGAAAACAGTCTGTCCATTGTAATTTCTCAGCCAAAACTCATCTTGGGATTGTGAGATAGGGCTGTGGGGGTGAAACATAAGTTTCAGAGAGTTAAGGGTGTTTACAAGAAAGTGACAGTGGTGATGGTCATAAATGTATGAGGAATATGGAAGCACATCGAGCCGAGAACAGGCTACATGGTTCAGTGTAATAGGGGCCAAAATAAATTCAAGACCTCAATGAATTTCAGTACTTTTTCACATAAAGGATTGGATGCTATGATCAGTGAGGCAGATATGAGAGTTGTCGATTTCAAAAGTGAAGTCAGAATGTGACAATTTTTTAAAGAAGTAGGGTAGATTAGAATGTCATTGAAGATGAATAGGCAAGGGGCACCTGGGTGGCTCTATTGGTTAAGCATCTTAGATTCCTTATTTCAGCTTAGGTCATGGTCCCAGGGTCCTGGGATAGAGCCCTGCATCAGGATCCCTGCTCAGTGGGGAGTCTTCTTCTCCTTCTCCCTCTGCCACTCCCCCTGATTGTGCTCTTTTGCTCTCTCTCTCAAATAAAAACAATCTTAAGGAAAAAAAAAAAGTGAATAGGCAAAATGGTTGGTAGTGAAGGCTTTAGAAAATCCCATGTCCCTATGATAATGGAAGAGAGTGATCAGGAAGATATTAAGCCACATACTCTAGAAAAGAAAATTCATAACCATAAGAACAATATGGAACTGTATTAAAAACAGGGGAAGGTGGTGTAATGATAGCATATGCCTTGAAGGAGTAGTGGAGAATTTTGTAGGCTTATTTTATTTTTAATATAGAATATAATTTTCTGGAAGCCATATCTAGAAGTGAACAAGGCACTGACTTCACTTCCTGATCATGAGGTATATGAGATAAATGGGTACATTTGAAACTTGAAAGGCAGATTTATTCAGTGCTAGCTCTAAAGGGGGTTGGTTGATATTAGGTGGTAATAGATGTGGGGTAGTTAAATGCAGAGCCACTCGCATAAATTGTCTCTCCCACTATACCCCTCTCTGTAGGTATTCTGACCATTATATTTATGATGTGTTGAGTGCTTGTTGTACACCAGACATATTGCAGATGTTATTTTTTTTTCCCCATAGCAGTATTTACAGAGAAGGAAAACTAAAGTTCCGAGTTCATATAGTTTCCCCAAAGTCACCTAGCAGGTAAATTTTACTGTTGCAATTCAAAATTAGGTGTATTGAACAGAATTCCGTCTTAAATGAACTTAACCCCTGTAATCCTCAGTTTCCTTATCTTTAAAATTAGAATGATATTAACACCTACCTCAGAAGGTAAGCTAATCATATAAATTTCTTAGAAGTCTGGGAAGCACACTAAATACTGAGTACATGCTAGCAAAAATATAAACTACTTCTATACATTTTCCTATTTGTATTTGGTTGTGTAGACACAGGCTGAAACTCTCGTTTTGCAAGTATAAGATACAACACATGCATTAGAGAAAATTCTTTAAAAAAATAAAATTGCATATATTTAAAGTGTACAATCTGATGTTTTGATATACATATACACTGTGAAATGATGACAGTTAAGATAATTAACATAGCCATCACCTCCCATAGATACTTTTTTCTCTTTATGTGCGTGTGTGTGTGGTTAAGACATTTAAGATCTATTCTGTTATTTATAGCATTGATGAACCTCGAAGATATTATGCTAAGTGAAATAAGCCAGATACAGAAAGACAAATACCGCATGTTTTAATTTATATGTGATATCAAAAGTGGTCTAACTTTAACTCCTAAAAACAGAGTGCAATGGTGGTTGGCCTCGCGGGGTGGGTGGGTGGGGGGTGGGAAAAAGTAGTAGGTGTTTGTCAAAGAATATTTTCTGGAGTTCTAATGTACAGCAATGTGACTATAGTTAATAATACTGTATTGTATACTTAGATTCCTTATTTCTGCTAAGTGGGAAGATGGTCTTAAAACAATAGCTAAGTCTAGAGAAAAGGAACATTAACACTTTCCACTCAAATCTATTTTAGAAGTTTTTTGGAAAGAACTACAGGTTACATTGATGAATAAATAAGAGGTAATTTGATGATCTTTTTATGATAAAGAATTCTTATGCCAGTAAAAAAATCTGAAATTTGAGGCTTCCTCATGAATAAACATAACTCAGCCATCTGTGCAAAGTAAGAAAAAAATTGACCGTCATTAATGGCATGCTTGCATCTGCTACATTTGTGGGTGTGAAGGTAGCAGGACAAGAGCAAAAATGGGTGGACCTGGCTGACAATGATTAAGTAAAGTGCTGGCATAATGGAGTATGATGGAGTATGACCACTGTGAGTCACTATGCCTGAATAGGCTTTCATATTACTGCCGAGAACAATGTATGCTTTGACATGGATGAGAGTGGACTGCTTTTGAAGAGAAAGAGAACACACCTCACATGACTCTGTCACAGTGACTGTGGGTAGTATAGGAGGGCATGGTAACCAGGTTTCATTTGATAAAAATAAATAATGTCGGATGGAGCTATTATTTTCTGCTGATACGGATCCTGTTGCTTGAAATGTACTTAAGGTTTCTTTGGAGGCTCTACAGTTGTATTTGAACCGGAATCTTCTCCATATTTCTGATGCAGCTTTTATGAGCCCCCAGGCAACAGTGAGCTGAGGTCATGTTAAGAGAGGTATGCATGTCCTGTTTAATCTTACATGACACCTGTTATTTAATTACTGTTTCATCTACTTTGGTGTAGGCCTGTGATATAGCAGCTTTTTCTTCATGTGTTAAATAGGTCCTGCCTTTGTTATACTGGACAAGCTGGATGTCATAAAGTCAAAGCTCTCCATGTTCTAGGAAGTGAAAAACATCATAAAATTTCTGTGATCCTCAGAAAATTGTTTAACACTTACTCAGTGGTCAAGCATTGGAACCTTAGTAGGGAAGGTGGTACCCCAGAGAGGAGCAGGCTCTTCTCCCCTGCTTTCACCCACCGTCTTCTGTGCACCAATGAAGAGAAAGTGTGTTAGAAGGGACAGAGGGGTCAGATGGGCCTCAGAAGCAGTGCTAGCCATGGCTGCTCCAGGTGAACCTTCTTAATGTGCTGAGACACCTAAGATCTTAAAAGGTTTTTAGAACCAAGACAACATTCTCTGTGCCTCCAACAAATAGGCTTTTTGACTTTGTAATATGCATTTTTCTCTTCCTATCTCATAGCAGAACAAAACTACCCAATCCCTGAGTTCTTTTCCTGTCTTTTACTTCCTGTCAGGTTTTAGGGAAGCTAGGATGAGAAAAAGTTGCTTGCTTCATTTTCTGTGATAGACTCAACCTAAAAGAGAGAAGCAAAGAGGGCAAAAGAAAAATAAATAAATGAATGAATGAATGAATGAATGAATAAATAAACAAAAATCCTACTTGTGAAAATCTGATCAAAAAAGATTTGATTTTATATTAATTTAGTGATCTAAGCACCAGAAGTTACATATCAAGGTGTTTAAACCGAAAATACCATATTACCTAAGCCACAGTTATACTGATTGATACAACATTTAAAACTAAAGCTTAGGGTATGGAACCTGACAACTGTGTACTTACCAGAAAAGGCTAAGAAAATTAGAAAATAGAACTGTTCTGGGAAATAGCAATCATTTTGTTTATTCTACATATGAAGATCAAAATTCTAAAAATAATGAAGTTTATCCTTTTTTTTCCTTTTCTTTTTTCTTTGGCCTTTGAAAGCAGTCAATGAGCATCTTTCTGACATTGATTTTTTGACACCTTTTCAAAGATTTTATGCTAGAGACTATGGCATATGCTATAAATGTGAGGCTCCATTTCCTAGATGATACGATACAGATACATTTGAAAATTATTGGAACTGCGAGAATAGAGAACACATTTTACCCCTTTGTAGAAAAAAAATATAACCTCTCTTTTACAAATTATTTATGATCATGTCTCCAAGAGCCACAGACAGGTCCCATGTTGTAAAGAGGCAGGCAATAGGGGAAAAAAGTAAACAAAAATCCAGCTAAAGAGAACCACACCTGCTTTGCTTCAGTTGTTAGGTATACTCTGATACAGAATGATATGTTACAGGAATCATTTATTACAAGTGACCTCACATGTGGTGTCTCATCTAAAAAAAACTCTCACAAATTCTCATGAAGTGAGGTGACAGAATATATGGATTGGTTATGGAAAAATATAAAAATATCACAGTTCGTTATTGAGTAATTGAAATTGCTCAAGAAAACAAAATCATTGTTATTGAGAAGATTGATTTGGAGATGTTTAAAGGTATCTTTTAAAAATGAATATAAATCATAACAATAGGATAGTTGGTTAATGGAATCTACAATTATAATTTTAGGTAAAGGGCATTAGGTTAAGAAAAGAGGTGCACGAAATCTGTTGAAGTGTTTGTGTGTGAATGTGAGAAATTATAGTCAACCTGTCAATATATGGGGAGATGAGGAGTGATCAAAATGGTAGCTGTATTACTTATTTTTATTATTTTCCCATCACTGATCTTTTGTAAAAGCTGACACCAATCCCCTATTGAGTCTTTTGTGTTATTAATAAGGAAATTATTTAAGGTGAGAAAACATCTGAAATAGTGATTTTATTTTCTTGAGTTCTAGATTAAGACATCAAACATGAAGCCCTTTACCATTGTTACCCAAATTCCTATTTTCATTAAAGTGTTGGTGATTTTTTTAAAGTTTTTATTTAAACTCCAGTTAGTTAACATCTAGTGTAATATTAGTTTTGGGTGTGCAATTTAGTGATTCAACACTTACATATAATACCTGGTGCTCATTGCAAGAAATGACCTCTCCTTAATTATCATCACCTATTTCACCCATCCTCCTAGCCCCCTCCTCTCTGGTAGCCATCAGTTTGTTCTCTGTAGTTAACAGTCTGTTTCTTGGTTTGCCTCTTTCTCTTTTTTCCTTTGCTGATTTGCTTTGTTTCTTAAATTCTACATATGAATAAAATCATATGGTATTTGTCTTTCTCTGACTGACTTATTTTGCTTAGCATAATACTCTTTAGCTCCATCTATGTTATTCCAAATGGAAAGACTTCATTCTTTTTGATGGCTGACTAATATTCCATTATAAATAAATATGTGTATGTATATATAATATACATATTATATATATTTATATATTATGTTATTATTATTATATATTATATTATTATATATTATATATATACACACACACCACATCTTTCTTATCTGTTCATCAGTCAATGTACATTTGGGCTGTTTCCATAACTTGGCTATTGTAGATAATTCTGCTATAAACATCAAGGTGCATGTATCCCTTCGAATTAGTATTTTTTGTATTTTGGGGATAAATACCTACTACTGCAATTTCTGGATTGTAGTGTAGTTCTATTTTAACTTTTCAAGGAATCTCCATACCGTTTTCTAGAGTGGCTGCACCAGTTTGCATTTGTATGAAGTATTGGTGATTTTAAATGCCTACTCATTTACTGTTTTATGCAAACAGCAGTAGTAATAAAATTACTAAATTTAAAATTACCTGCATACTCTATGGTAAATATGTTTTTGAAAACTTTACATGCATTTCCTCATTTTATTCTGTCAACATCCCCATAATTTAGATATTATTATTGTACCTAGTTTATAGATGTAGAATGTGATGCTTAGAAATGCAGAGTTATTTGTCTGAGGCTTCATAGCAACTCAGGTGTGAGACTTCAGAGCTTGTGTTTTTAATCACCATAATATTTTTTCTCCTGAATATAATGAGCACTTAAGAATTCTTCTGTTGGGGCACCTGGGTGGCTCAGTGGGTTAAAGCCTCTGCCTTCGGCTCAGGTCACAATCCCAGGGTCCTGGGATGGAGACCCACATCAGGCTCTTTGTTCGGCAGGGAGCCTGCTTCCTCCTCTCTCTCTGCCTTCCTCTCTGCCTACTCTCTCTGTGTCAAATAAATTAAAAAAAAAAAAAGAATTCTTCTATTGTGGGGATACTTGGGTGGCTCAGTTAGTTAAGTGTCTGACTCTTGATTTTGATCTCAGGATGGTGAGATCAAGCGCCAGGTTGGGCTCCATGCTCAGAGCAGCCCACAGTCTGCTTGAGTTTCTCTTTCCCTCTCTCTCTGCTCCTCACGACCTCCACCCCATATGTTCTCTCTCTCTAATTAATAAATAAATAAATAATAATAATAATAATTTTTATTATTATTATTTCTGTTGTGGGGCATCTGGCTGGCTCAGTCAATTAAGAGTCTGACTCTTGGTTTCAAGCTCAGGTCATGATATCAGGGTCATGAGATCAAGCCATGTCTGGCTTCATACTGGGTGTGGAGCTTGCTAAAGACTTTCTCCCTTCTCTCCCTCTACCCCTCCTCTCTCTCTCTCTCTCTCTCACCCTCTCAAAAAAAAAAAAAATAAATAAAAGAATTCTTCTGTTGTTTGAACTTTCCCTTCACTACGGTTGGATTATAGTTGGGAACCAAGTCAGTCTTTTGATTTTGTAGGAAGGATTCACATTTCAGGTGGCTTTTCCTCTTGCTTTTTCCAACAGTAGCTGCTGAGGGCCCCAAGACAGACAGTCTTTATTCTAAAAGGCTTCCGTTTTTACAATAAAGAAAATGAAATAGGGAGCTTTATCCTCTCACTGTCCCCAAGTGTGGCTTATGGGAAGAAATCCTTTTTCTTCTCTGTGGAAATATGGTAAAATTTTCTCCATAGGACTAATTAATTAGCCTATTACTTTTACTCCTGCCCCGGGCCTTCACTTTTTTAGTGACTCTCAGAGTCATTGCAGGTAGATCCCATGGATTTTGCTTTTGTCTGGGAGCAAATGTTCTGGAACATTTTGATGTGTCCTTGTACTGTGTCTCTTTCCTGGACTTGGCACACAAACCATTATCATGAACAGAAAAAGTCCTTCTTTCCATGACTACATTTTTCTTGGCAGCCAGAGCAACAACCATCTCATATCCTGACAGTGTGTCAGCTTCTTAAATTTAGTTAGTGATCATCAGGGATTCTCTGTCATATTTTCATTCAACACTAACTCCTGGGGAGTTTGATTTGGACAGTGGAGGCTTCCAGTGGTTTATGATTTATGGAAACATGTGATTGTTTCTTATGAGAGATGAGTTTGGCACAACTAAATCTACTAAAACACCATAGTATTTTCTTGCCACCTTATTATTGACCCTCATAATTCAATACAAATCAAAGTCTTGATAATAGTTCCCCTACCTAGAGGAAACAGAGAATTTAGTATTTTATCATATTTGATTTAAATTTATGCTCAGCAAGTCAATAATACAGAGATTTTAAAGTATATCTATGCACCTAACTGAAATTTTCAATTATGTTCCAGATTTTGAAGCTTCCATAAAGCACTGCTATTTTTTTTAAAGACTTTATTTATTTATTTATTTGTCAGAAAGAGAGAGAGAACACAAGCAGGCAGAGTGGCAAGCAGGGGCAGAGAAACAGACTCCCCACTGAGCAAGGAGCCCGATGTGGAACTCCATCCCAGGACCCTGGGATCATGACCCGAGCTGAAGGCAGCCGCTTAACCAACTGAGCCACCCAGGTGTCCCATCACTGCTATTTTTCTTTTAAATATGATTTGCTTTTAATGTTTCAGTTTTACTTAGACTAGAAAATTTTAAATGCTTAAGCCATAAACTCTACAAAACCAGGAAAAGTCTATCTTTCTATATACATATAGAACTATATATGAATATAGTATATAGTTTTATAAACAAAGATCCATGCATATATGTCCTTTGTGTGTTTATATGTATATACAGATATGTAAACACATATGCATTTGGTACCATATAAAATTGTGTTCCTTCTCTTTGTCTTTTTCTCTCCTCATTTAAGAATGAAAGCTCAGTAATGCAGTCTTTAGGCAAATGATCAAGTCAGTTTTCACTTTTGTTATTCAGTTTTGAGGCTTTTAGCAGATACTGTTAGCCAATGCAAAATATACATGAACTGGAATAACTTTATAATTAAATAAATTGCAATGCATGTAATCTATACAATAAGTCATGTTTTTCAGTCTGTGGTGCCCTTTCAATTCTCTGCATGAGATTTCTGTCTAAAAGGCACTAATAGAGACATTCTGATCTTGAAAAGAAAAGTGAGGAAAATCAACATCTAAAACTCAGAAAAGTCCTGGGTAGTAAAAGGTCTTTGTTCTGCGGAGTGTTCTCCCACAGAGGAACAGAATTTTCTTTTAGCTTTTACATTTGACTCCTAGGCTCTGAAATATAATAATCAAAGCTCACTGCTACCTTATGTTGAATCTCCTGTACATGAAATCTTTTTATTTAACAAGAAATGGAATTCTTGCCCCCAAATAATTTGATGAAAGCATCTACATTTGCCAGTTAAAAATATCTTTTTTATTATGATGTTACAAGAAACTCCTGGTAGGCCACTGGGATAATTAGAGAAGACTGGAGGATATTTAATGAGTTTTCCAGGGTGCATTTGAGAATGCATCATATGTTATCACGTGTGCCTGATAATTTTATCTTTCTCTCTCTAGATGTCAAGGTACCCTGGTGTTGGAATGCTTAAATTAGAGATCCAAGACAATATCGAAAGCTAGAAAAGTCTAACCTTTTTCAGACATTTCTATAACGGGGGTAAACCTTCATCCTCTATCAGCTGCTCTGGGCCTTATATTCTTCCTCATGGGCTGATTAATACAAATCAATCAATAGCTCAACTCAAGGAAACATTTGCTTTTTTGCCTTTTCAGAGATTGAAAATGCCATTGTTTGTGGCTTAATCAAAAAGAAGAAACATAAGTAAGCCCTTGGAAATAGTTTTGTATTCCTCACTCACCTTGATTGTCTGCCCTAGCTTCTGTGAGCATGGGAGCAAGAATTTTGAGCTAGATTTCTGAGGTTGATTTCTTTTCAAATGGTTTCTTGCACAATTTAAAAGAAACTAAAAAAGTGATCCTATATAGCAAAAGCTTTGACACAAAATCTGCTGAATGAACTCTGGGTGGAGATGCTGAGCTAGCTGTAAGAGCAATAGGAAAGTTTAATGGACAAGATTGGTGGTGGTCTCTGATCTACCACTAATAGGGAAAGGAAAGGAGGAGGGGGCTTTATTTTTTAATTCTTAGAGGTAAAAAAAAAAAAAAAGAACAAAAACAAAAAGCGGTATAATCCAAGAAGTGGTCTGTCATAGAGCCTGAACTCTAAAGTAGTTTAGATATTTGCTTAGGATTTCGGTCTGGGGATAATCAAACAGAACGGGAAAGGCTAACTGGAAGTGAATTGAAAAATAGATAAACACTCCTGTGATTGCTTCCCTACAGCTCTTGTGAGGACCACCTGCCCCAGAGCAGCAAACCAGGTAAAGTGGCAGCATCAACGTCCACAAGTTGTGATGGCATGGGAATAAAACAAGCATTGCTCTCAGGTAGATGGCATCTCCAGGGCTGAGTGCTTCAGATCAAGGTTCAGCAAACTATGGTCCACAGGACAAATCTGGCACACTGTTTGGGTAAATAATGTTTTATTTGGACACAGTTCTGCTCATTCTTTTTGTATTAACTATGGTGATATGCAGAGTACTGCCAGTTTTCTCAGCCAGCTATAAGGACAGAATAGAGTAATAGCAGTGGCCTGTGAAACCCAAAATATTCAGTACCAGGTATTTAACAGAAAAAATGTGCAGATGCCTGCCTTGGCAGCCTCTTAGACCTCTACACGCTGATGTGCCAGGCAAGTCAGAAGTAACTGCCATGTTTTTGATAGAGAGTGCACCATTTTACATTTGCACCAACAGTGTCTAAAGAGTTCCATTTCTCCACATTCTGTCCAACACTTGTTATCTTTTGGTTTTCGATAATAGTTATCCTAAGGATGTGAGATGATAGCTCATTGTATTTTTTGTTCACATTTTCTTGATGATTAATGCTTAGCTTTTTTTTTTTTTTTTTTCCGTGTACCTCTCAGCCATTTGTGTGTCTTCTTTGGAAAAATTGTCTATTCAAGTCCTTTGCTTATTTTTAAATCAAATTATTATATTTTTTTTTTTTGCTACTGATTTGCAGGATTCTCAGTTTGCCTCATCATTCTTAGTTGTTTCCTTTGTTGTACAAAAGCTTTTACTTTCCCTTTGTTGTCATATTCAAGAAATTTTTGCTAGGACCAATGTTAAGGAGGTTTTCTCCTTTTTTTTTCCTAGAAATATTATACTATCAGGTCTTATATTTAAGTTTTTAATCCATTTTGAGATGGTTTTGTGTATAGTGTAAGACAAGAGTTGAGTTTTATTTTTTTGCATGTAGATATCCAGTTGTCCCAACACTTTGTTGAAGAGACTATCCTATCTCCATTGTGCATTGTTTGCATCCTTGTTGAAGATCATTTGACTGTGGATTTATTTCTGGCCTCTATCCTCTATTCCATTGGTTTCTGTTTCTGTTTTTATGTCAATACTATATTATTTTGATTACTAAAAACAGGGAAAATCAGGAAATGTGATGTCTC
Organism: Lutra lutra; assembly: GCF_902655055.1. Classification (NCBI taxonomy): domain Eukaryota; kingdom Metazoa; phylum Chordata; class Mammalia; order Carnivora; family Mustelidae; genus Lutra; species Lutra lutra. Next base: position 43,032,074 of record NC_062288.1, read on the forward strand.
CAGCTTTGTCTTTCTTTCTGAAGATTGCTTTGGAAATTTGGGATCTTTTCTCATTCCACACAAATTTTAGGACTCTTTTTCTATTTCTATAAAAAATATCGGGGCGCCTGGGTGGCTCAGTGGGTTAAGCCACTGCCTTCGGCTCAGGTCATGATCCCAGGTCCTGGGTTCGAGCCCCACATCGGGCTTTCTGCTCAGCAGGGAGCCTGCTTCCTCCTCTCTCTCTGCCTGCCTCTCTGCCTACTTGTGATTTCTCTCTGTCAAATAAATAAATAAAATCTTTAAAAAAATATATTAAAAAAAATATCATTGGATTTTGATAGATTGCATTAAATCTGTAGGTCATTTGGGTACTATGGATGTTTTAACAATACTGTAGGTCATTTTGGGTACCATGGATGTTTTAACAATAATGAGTCTTCTAATCCATGAGCATGGGATACCTTTCCATTATGTCAAATATTTCTTATAACATAAATGTTACACATTTCTCTAAACTCATAGAATGTACATCAATCACCAAGAGTGGACCCTAATGTAAATTATGAACTTTGAGTGATAAATGAGCAACTTGGGTTGCTTCCATGTCTTGGCCATTGAAAATAATACTGCAATAAACATAGGGGTATATATGTATAGATAGATAAATAGATTTACAAGTTAGTGTTTTAGGTTTTCCTTGGGAAAATACCCAGTAGTGGAATTATTGGATCATATGATAAAGTCTATTAAAATCTTTTTTAAAAGAAACAATCTACAAAATTAAAGGATCTTGACACATGAAAATAAATTACCTAAAATTTGGATTATAAAATAAAGTATAGCACTTTTTATTGTGGAGATCACAGAACCACAAACTTATGGAAAATGCAGAAGCAAATACAAAGTATCAGAAGAGGCAAAATTAAATTTCATTGAGGCCCCTTCTTTAGACCAGGGTTTCTTGACCTTTGCAATTAACATTTGGATCTAGATAATCATTTATTATGACAACCAAAAATGTGTCTAAGCATTGATCAATGTCCCCTAGAGTGCAAAAATGCCCATACTTGAAAACTACTGTTGTAGACCTTGCATTTTTTAATAGCTTCATTGAGATATAATTTATATACTATAAAATTGACCTGTTTAAAGTGTATAATTTAGTGTATTTTTTTTTATTTATAGAGTTGTGCATCTGCACCACGATCTAGTTTTAGATCATTTTCATCACCCCAATATAACCCTTGCACCTCCACTGGCAGTCACTTCCCCATTCTCCTCAGCCTTAGGGAACCACCATTCTACTTTCTGTAGATCTACTTTCCACAGATTTGCCTAGTCTGAACCACTTTTGAGGGGGAAGTCCAATTCTAAAAGAGACAATCATGGCCATTAGTGTTGAAGCTTCTTGAATATTTGGGAAGGATGTTCTTTGCAGAAAGAGATTGTATTAAAGAGTCAAATCAGAAACAAAAGCCACAGTTTGAAATAAGTCAGAAAAAGCTTGAAATCCCAAGAAAAGCCAATCCCACTCCTCCACTTCTATGCTACCCTCACTTATCAGATTCATTTCTGTCTTTCTGGGTTGAAACTTTGAGAGTGGAAAAATGACTACATATTTTCCTTTTTTATTCTTTCTTTTATCCTCTCTTCTCTTGTCAACAAACTACCATTTATTTTTTTCTAATTCCATCTTATCATTACCCCTGTCTTCCTGTTTGAAGCTAATGGTAAGGCTTCTGTGGTACACAAAGGTGTTTTTGTTTTTGTTTTTTTGTTTCTATTTTCAAAAGAGAAAATTAGGTTGTGAGGCTCCCCGGCCTAGTTTTTGATATCTTTAAAGGCATATATTTATTATCATTAGTTAATAGCCTGGTTTGCAAGGCTATTGTGTTGAGGGTCAGAAGCTAATTATTAATTGCCTTTTGTTCTTTACAACAAATCTTAATCCCCTTCTGTATCCTTTCTCCTGCCATCCACCCCTGCACTGCTCTAGCAGATGATATTTTGCATTAATTAACCTGACCTTCTGAACTCAGTGACAGTAAAGAGAAAAGTGCATTTGTTTCCCACTCTTACCTTGCCTTTTAGGAAAGTAATTACACTGTAAAGTCTTATGTCTCACCTGTGTCCTGCCTGAATCACTGCCTCCAGAAATTTCCTATCACACCTGAAACAATTTGGTCCCCACCTATAAGATATTTTCTGTCTGTCCTGTGACAAGAGAGGGCCTTCAGGCAGAAAGACCTGGGTGCTTGAACTAGGAAGCCATGAGCTTAGATATCATTGCTCACCACAACTACAAGTTGCTTCTAGTGTGGGTTGAGAAGATGTAGATTGGGTACCACAGCATTGGCTACACAGTATAATATTTCACTTAAAACACTTTGTCATGTGTTCCAAAATAGACAAACGAATGAAGCACTAGACTGACAGAAAAAAAAATTAAAAAAAGAAACAGCAAATACTTGGAAATACATAATACATTTTGTAGCACAATCAAGTTGAGATTTATGGCAGTTTTATACTTGCTTCTAGTAGATGCCTTGATCCTGAGAACAAAATAGTCCCATTCTATTGGGGTGCCCATCTCATCACCTTATGCTTGAATGTCTAGACTCACTTACCTGCCCAGTCTCCTTTCCTTGAGGACTATAGTTGGATTTTGTCCTATTTCTCTAGTCTCCTAGGGATTATACTGAACCTAAGCCTAGAACTTAGTGTCCTACTTGTCATGCGCTTACTTACAAGTTTACACTTTGCTGGCTCCTATGCAATAACTAACCTTAAAAAGGAGGAGAGAAACTTTCAGCTTTTCAATAGCCTTGACTTTTATTTTTTATTAACATATAATACATTATTTGCCCCAGGGGTACAGGTCTATGAATCATCAGGCTTACACATTTCATAGCACTCCCCATAGCACATAACCTCCCCAATGTCCATAACCCAACCACCCTCTTCATACCCGCCTCACCCTGGCAACCCTTAGTTCGTTTCCTGAGATTAAGAGTCTGTTTTGTTGCCTTCCCAATCCCATCTTATTTCATTTTTTCCCTCCCTATCCCCTATGACCTCCTCTCCCTGCCTCTCAAATTCCTCATATCAGAGAGGTCATATGATAATTGTCTTTCTCTGATTGACTTATTTTGCTTAGCATAATACTTTCTAGTTCCATCCATGTCACTGCAAATGGCAAGATTTTGTTTCTTTTGATGGCTGCATAGTATTCCATTGTTTGTATGTGTGTGTGTGTGTATACCACATCTTCTTTATCCATTCATCATTGATGGACATCTAGGCATCTAGGTTCTTTCCATAGTTTGCCTGTTGTGGACATTGTTGCTATGAACATTCGGGTACACATGCCCCTTTGGATCACTATATTTGTATCTTTAGTTTAAATACCCAGTAGTGTGATTGCTGGGTCATAGGGTAGCTCTATTTTCAACTTTTTGAGAAATCTCCGTGCTGTTTTCCAGAGTGGCTGCACTAGCTTGCATTCCCACAAACAATGTAAGAGGGTTCACCTTTCTCTGCATCCTCACCAACATCTGTTATTTCCTGACGTGTTAATTTTAGCCATTCTGTCTGTTGTGAGGTGGTATCTCACTCTGGTTTTGATTTGTATATCCCTGATGCCAAGTGACATTGAACACTTTATCATGTGTTTGTCCATTTGGATGTCTTCTTTACTGAAATGTCTGTTCATATCATCTGCTCATTTCTTTTTTTTCTTCTTTTTTTTTTAAAGATTTTATTTATTTGACAGAGAGATCACAAGTAGGCAGAGAGGCAGGCAGAGAGAGAGAGAGGGAAGCAGGCTCCCTGCTGAGCAGAGAGCCCGATGCAAGACTCGATCTCAGGACCCTGAGACCATGACCTGAGCTGAAGGCAGAGGCTTTAACCCACTGAGCAACCCAGGCACCCCATCCACTCATTTCTTGATTGGATTATTTGTTCTTTGGGTGTTGACTTTGGTAAGTTCTTTATAAATTTTGGATACTAGCCCTTTATCTGATGTCATTTGTAAATATCTTCTCCCATTTTGTCAGTTGTATTTTGGTTTTGTTGACTGTTTCCTTTGCTATGCAAAAGCTTTTGATCTTGATGAAGTCCCAATAGTTCATTTTGCCCTTGCTTCCCTTGCCTTTGGGGATGTTCCTAGGAAGAAGATGCTGTGGCTGAGGTTGAAGAGGTTGCTGCCTGTGTTCTCCTCAAGGATTTTGATGGATTTCTTCTCATGTTGAGGTCTTTAATCCATTTTGAGTCTATTTTTGTGTGTGGTGTAAGGAAGTGGTCCAGTTTCATTCTTCTGCATGTGGCTGTCCAATTTTCCCAACACCGTTTATTGAAGAGACTGTCTTTTCCATTGGACATTCTCTCCTGCTTTGTTAAAGATTAGTTGACTATAGAATTGAGGTTCTATTTCTGGGCTCTCTATGTGTCTGTTTTTTGCCAGTACCGTACTGTCTTGATTATTACAGTTTTGTAGTAGTGCTTGAAGTCTGGAATTGTGATGCCACCAACTTTGGTTTTCTTTTTCAACATTCCTTTTAGCCTTGACTTTTACATGTGGCAATCAGGAGATAGTCTCTTTCTTTCTTTCATCTGTCTCCACCTATATCTGGATACATCTATATACATGGTTGTACTTAAGGTGATCACTATTGTTTCAATGAGATGGGTTTCTCTTTTTCCATAATGTGGGAAAATAGAGCAAGTTACTTTCCATTTTATTCTTCTTACACTCTTTAGCAAAAATTATGAATTTTAAAGCCAAAGAGATTTATTGTGTGTGGAAGGCAGGATTGGGAGGGTAAGATAAATATTTTCCAAGTAATAAAATTCCCTAGTGACACAATCACCCTCCCCAAGCCCCTTGTGGTATAACTCTCTTTGTGTCTAGAAATATCACACCATGCCTGTGTGTGAAATGGAGGGGTAGAGAGTAATTGTGAAGACATCTGCACTAACTCTTGGTGTACTTGGAAATGGTTAAACAGGGAATGGGAAAGATTGATGGTGAAGAGACCTAGGTTTTATTTTGTCACTAACTAAGCTAGATAAACATGGCTGACTTCTCACCACTGTGGGCATTAGTTTCCTCTTTTATGAAATGAGAGGCCTTGATAATATTTTTAAGACCTCTTCTAGTTCTCTAAAGCTCCGTTTAAATCAGAAATTCTCATGGATGGTGACTCATCCCTCCATTTCCTCTCCTTTGTCATCTTGTCACCCTTTTAAAAGGGTTATTTCACTGGCTGGGATTCCAGTTGGTGTAACAGGATACCTGGGGCGGGGCGGGGGGGGGTGGTGGGGAGTGGCTTACCAAAGTAAGGAGTGTATTTCCTGCTGTAATGAAAAGATCAGAATAGGTAGATCAGAGTTTATGTAGCTGCTTAACATAGTCATCAAAGAGGCAGGCTGATTGTTCTGCTCTTTCTTTACTTGTTACCTTTGTTCTTATAGTGGAAGGTGGTTTCTACACTTCCATCCATCAAGTCTGCATGTCAGGCAGGAAGAAGGAGGCTGGAGAAAAATGAGGCCAGATGTCTGCTCAGGAGATTGGGAATTAAGCCTCCATCTCATTGACCAGATTTTGTTGCAGGGATCTTTATACCCCTGCATGCTGTAGGGACACAGGAAATTCAAGTGCTTCATTTTCTATCTCTCCAGTAGAGAAGGCGAGGGGGGAAGGGATCAAAAGGGTATTGTGAGTGAACTCACCTGCAGTAACTGCCAGGGTTGGTATTTGGAAAGACAACATTGTCCTGTCCATAGCAGGACATTTTTATTTGTGAGGCAGTGAGAAAAGTTTTTATCTTTTAATCTAATCTTGTTCTAATTAGAGTAAGTTCCCTAGCAGACAGACATTTTATAGAGGAGCAAGCACTCAGTTGTAGATATTACATGATCAAATAATGAATTCAAAGTGAAGGGTAATTGTATGTTGCCAGTAGACATCTCAGGATTGGCTAGGCTAAATAATGTATAAGAAGTATTCTAGGGATGCCTGGGTGGCTCAGTGGGTTAAAGTCTCTGCCTTCAGCTCAGGTCATGGTCTCAGGGTCCTAGGATCAAGCCCCTCATTGGGCTCTCTGCTCGGCGGGGAGCCTGCTTCCCCCTCTCTCTCTGCCTGCCTCTCTGCCTACTTGTGATCTCTGTCAAATTAATAAATAAAATCTTTAAAAAAAAGACTATGTAGTGTTGTTACTGTTTGATTATAACAACTCAGCATTAACAATGTACCATAGAAAATTTTTAGAGAAGCCAACAAAGAATTTGTGTTCAGCGATGTGAACCAAAGCATTCATTCATTATTCATTTATTTAATATGTATTGATTAAACATCTAGTAATGTGTAACAGTGTCAGCACTGTTCTAGGCACCTGGGATTACACTGGCAAATAATAAATGACCCCAGTTTTCTTTGTGCTCACATTCTGGTGAATTCGTAGTGATTATAAAAGTGTTACTTATGGAGTGTCTGGCTGGCCAAGTTGACAGAGCATGTGACTTTTGATCTCAGGGTGGTGAGTTCAAGCCCCATGTATAAGTTCATACTTTAAGTAGAGCCTATTAAAGTAAAAGGTAAAAAAAAGAAAAAAAATATATAAAGATATATATATATATATATATATATATATATAAAGGCAAAAAATATATATATATAAGTGTTACTTCTGAATGTTGGAAGATGCATACAAAATTAAGAACCAGATTAAATATTGTAATGCAGGGGCGCCTGGGTGGCTCAGTGGGTTAAAGCCTCTGCCTTCAGCTCAGGTCATGGTTCTGGGTTCCCAGGGTTCTGGGATCGAGCCCCGAATTGGGCTGTCTGCTCAGCTGGGAGCCTGCTTCCTCCTCTCTCTCTCTGCCTGCTTCTCTGCCTACTTGTGATCTCTGTCAAATAAATAAATAAAATCTTTAAAAAAAAATATTGTAATGCATCCATAATATGGACTGTGTTATTAAATATCATTTTGAACACTTATCAAGATGGAATAAATTGGACTGTAAAATATCATAAGCTTGATACAAAACCTTATGTATATATTATAAATGCATACATGTGTATACACACACTAATATATATGACATATGTATGTATCTATAAATATTACTATGATGTCTATAAAATATATCCTAAATAACTGATGTGATATTTGAAATAAAAATTAGTATGTCTAAAGGGTTTTTTTATTTTATAATAATTTGAAAATTTTGTACATGTTTGTTATAGAGATATATTTATATTTCACATATTCATATAATATGTAAATTTTATGTTTATTCATGAAAACATAACACAAAAACGGTGACATAAACTTCGGTACATTTTGCATGATAGAAAGACTACATGGATAATCAGTGTTTGTCTCTAGATAGAGTAGCATTATAGGTAATTTTTCCTTCTTGCTCTTGCTCTGTATATATGTATACATACATTCTATAAAATTCCCTTTAAAAAAGATATAACTTGAAAAAAATCATTTAAAATTCAGTAATTTATTTAGTTTTTCTGTTTTGATTTTTGATGCTATATTTTCATTTTAAATTGAAACTTAGATACAATTTGCCATAGCTATTATGTCTCTTTCTTCACATTTTGTCCTGTGTCTCCTTCCCAGGTATGTGGTAGGTTTGCTGTTTACTTGTCTATTGAATTCAGACATGACTGCATGACTTGTTGTGGTCCATAAAGTGTAAGTAGTGTAAGTAGAATAGTGATATGTTACATGACACCAAAGGTTACCAATTATTACATTAGCTGAGTAATAATAGGTAAAATAAACACAGTAAGATGCTTGTTTAGTAAAATGTTCCTATATTTAGAGCAATACTATCCTCACAGTATTGAGAAAAGTGCTTGTATAATAAGTGTTCTGATGTTTGTTAGCATTGAATCATTTATCTGCCCCCCCATAACAATTATATAAATCTCCTCTCTTCAGGGCTAAAGATTTATAATCCTGTATTACAAGGGTTTTGTGTCTCCAAGAAGCTGAATATATGGCACATCGCACTAATTCAGTTTGTCATTTTGCTTCCCCTTGGACTTTCTTTCTCATCTCTGCAAAGTTCCAACGTTGATCCCTGTGTTTCAGGTGTCAGTCAATATGAAAAGCAATCCTGGGAGGATCTAGCTTTGAACTTACATAAAGGCTCTGTCTCATCAGGCTTAAGTTGTCCCTGCATCAATGACCTTACAGGCTGTGACTCACTGTGTTATAAACCTCTCCTTCAGCATGTCATTCCCAGTTAGCAGAGGCATCTTGTCAACTCTATGATAGAATAATGCTTCCTGTAACTCTCCTTGGGGATAATTCATATTCTAGAATATCCCTCAGCTTTTAATATTATTTACCTCAAAAGTAATTTAAGTATAGTTCTTAAGATCTTGACATGAGGCCATTGCAAATGAAAGAAGGCTATATCATTCCTGTGTTGAGTACACAAAATATCTGTATAAAGGGAGGTTTCATAATTTGGGGAATCACACACCCCCCAAGAGGCACATAAGCAATTAGACACATATGGCTTTTAATTTAAAAAAAATTAATTAAGAACTAATGCTTCCTACCCTCAAGCACATGGGTTTTCCCCCGGATAAAAGCCCCTATCCTCACATTTCACTTTGCAGAAATTAACTGTATATAAAAATGTAGCAATCAGCCATTGATATCACTGCAAAGTTCAAAAATTTTTTGTCTTCCTCTTCCTCTCTATTGTATTATTTGGAGTCAGTTTCCAAAGATTATGCCTGTCTCTTTTGAGAATACCAGAATGAAAAACAGATAGCCTCCCCTACTCCCATCATCAGAGACTCATGGAGTGATCTTGATGTCCACAATCCAATATGATTCCTAATATACCTCTGATGGTCACATTAAAGTTCCAGGAAGCTAGACAGAAAGAGGGCACAGAAGGGCAGGCACACCCTTTCCTTTCTAAGGCCACGCCTTAAAAGATTATATATTTCCACCTCCATTTCACTAACTAGATATGACCATACCCAGCTGCAAGGGAGGCTGATATGATCTCAGGGTAAGCAGCAATGTATTTGAGTTAAGGTTCTCTAATGCAACTGAATACAAATTTGGAGAGAATATTCTTTGTCATGATTCTTACTCAAGTGCGGACAACTTCACCTTCTAATGATATATAAATTTTAAAAAGGTAGCATGGAGAAATAAGTACTATTTTTCCTGAATAATTAATTACTGTTAGAAAAGATGCAGTGCTATGTCCAGGTGTGAATTAAGCTTGTTAATTATAGGTGTATAACCAGATAGAAATAAAACATCTGAATTTAGAATATAAAATTTTATAGTTACAAAGTTTAACTTTGAATTTAAAGTATGCTAGATATGGTACTTGGAATCCAAATCCCACTTCTATGTGCTTCCCTGTCCTGCAGAGATTAGAATGCTTAAAAATAGGACTAGATTTATCAAACTGCTTTATAGCTAAAGTTCTGAGTACCAGTTTAATTCCTCAAAGGTAGGTGTAGTTACAATGAGTTGGAGGGTGGAAGTAAGGGAGAAATATCTTCCTGTAGTTTGTCAGATAGTAAAAATATCTCCTTCTTCCGTAGTGCTTGTCAAATTCTCATGCTATTCTCTACCTCCAACATGTATGGGTTCACACACAGACACATACATAGACAGATACACTTATACATGCACACACATGCACACACATATACACATACACACAAACACATACACATACACACACATTCACATACACACATATATACACATATACACACTCTTAGGAGGCTCTTGATATGCTCTCTTTAGTCCTTGACAAAAGAATGAGTTGAGTTGCCTATGAAGAAAAGCATTTAAGCGAAAAAGATAACCAGCCAGTCCTTAATTGCACATTTTATTCCCTATCTCGTTCCAGGTGTTTCAGAACCCATGAATGGTTTCAAAGGGAGCTCCAATCTCTAGGTTGCTTTATGATAAGATTTTTTAAAATTAGGTCCTGTTTTTGCCTTCCTCCCACTCCAACATTTTATTACTAGACTATCTGAAATAAAAATTATCTTTCTATAAGCATAATTGCATACCAAAGTAATTTTGAAAAGGCACATTTAAGTTTTAGAATAGAAAGCAGAACAAAATATTTCCACCTCCCTTTATAGTACAAAGATTAAAAAGTGTCTAAATATTACTATCTCAGAAACGGCTCATTAAGTGATCTCCACATTTTCAGTTCAATTCACCTATTCCTTTTTCATTTAGGAGGGGATTAGAAGCACCACCCCTCCCCTCCTCTCCCCACCCTCAGTCCACACATTCCTCACCCCTCATTTGCTGAGTGCTTATTATGAGCAACACGTTGTGCTGGGTGCTATGGACATAAAAAAAACATAAGATTCCTGCCATGAGGGAGCTCAAGCTTAAAAGGAGATGCAGATGTATGACATTACACCTTGAGAGTTATAATGGAGGTACTGCTAAATTGTTTGAATGCCATAAAAGATAAAGGGTCTGACTCTCCTGGGGGAATCATAGGAGGCCAAAATGTGTGCTTTTCACTTTATTAAAGTAGGAGTATAGTAGGAGTATTTAGTACCGACTAAGTGTCATCTGTTGACCAGGTTCTCGACACCTTATTACTGTCCATTCTCACATTATACTTTCTTGGCAAGTGCTAGGAAGTATTAGTAGACAGAATCAAGTTAGGAAAACAGAAACCACTCCAGGTGTGAGACAGGGACAGGGAGGGAGAGATGGAGAGGGAGTGGGAGCAAGTGGGAGAGGGGAAGGGAGAGGGAGAGGAGGACAAAGTTAAAAGGTGTTAGAAAGGCTTTAGGAACAGAAGGGAGAAGTTTAATAACCAGCATCTAAGGAAGTATTCCTGCCTCCAAGTATTTATGCTCTTGAGTGATCTTTTCTGATCTGTGTGACCAAGGAGTCATTCCAAAATGATGATGTATCACTTTCTGGACTCGAATAGAAAAGCTATCGTGGCTCTGCCTCCCTCTCTCTCTCTTTCTCTCTCCCTCTACTATCACTCACTCCAGGGAGTAGCCAGCTGCCATGTTGTGTTGACACTCAAGCAGGCTTATGGAAAGCCTCATATAGTGAGAAACTGAAGTGTTCTCTCAACAATCTGAAAGGAACTGAGACCCCTGACCATAGTCATGTGAGCGAGGGAGTCACCATGGAAGAATATTCTCCAACCAAAGTATGGCCTTCAGGTGATATAGCCTGATCTTCAGCTTGACTACAATCTCATAAGATACACTGAGGCAGAACTATTAAATAGCTAAACCACTTCTAGATTCCTGATCATCAGAAACTATGAGATAACAAATTTTTTTTGCTTGTTTTTAGCTGTGAAAAATGGTTTTGAAGTACTTTGTTACATAGCAATAGATACTTGTGGACTAGTACAAAGAATTTCAGAAGTGCCTACCTGCTAATTTGCTGTTGGAAATACTGTTTCACTTGGCCCTGGATTCTCTAAAAGACATCTCTTCTTGGAAAAGGATGTAACCTTAGAAAAGCTACTGCCTTTGTCAGGGTAGCTAGGTTCTGGAGTCTCCCCAATCTTGCTGCCATCATTACAAAAGTCAGAAGCAGGAAATTTTTATTTCTGTCTTCTTATCACTTGCCAAAACTAATGAAACTTAATGGAACCTAGTTGGTTCCCTGGTTGAGGAGCCTGGAAAACCACAGGCCTTTTAGGAATTTGTACTGACTCCTACCCCCATAAATAGAGCAGAGCATATTTAAGACAAGTGTATCACTGAGAGAAGATAACTAAAGGAACTATACAGAAGGTATTATTAGCTGTGTTTTATAGATGAGGATTCCTATATTTCAGAGTACCAGTAACTTGTCCAAGGTCACATGGCTACAGAATAGAAGAATCTTTGGAAAGAATAGAAGAAACTTTCTAAAGCCTCTTTCTGTGAATGAGTTTAAGTAGTGAAAAGGAATAGAATGAAAGATTAAGTTTCTTTATTTACCATACAACTTTGTCTCAGACCACTCTTGACCTCCAGAACAATATGGAGAGAAAGTGGAACCAGAAGATACCTTCTGTAAATGTCATCTGTGGACTGTTTTCTATTACCTTGAACTCATTTATAGGACTTTTCACTGACATAACATGTCCCTGGAAAAGGATATATTGCTGCTCAGACAAGATCCTCCATCCAAGGAGTGGGCAATTTATTCTACCTCCACCAGAAACGAACTGTGAAACTAGTGAAGCATGAAGAAGGAATGAGAGAAAAAAAATTATGAGTGTTTTTTTTTCCTCTTTTCTACCATATTAAAGAAGGCAAAATCAGGAAAAATATATATTGAACATTATTTTTATAAAGTTAAAAACAGCCTTTTTAATTTACTTGGTCCTGTTGATAAAACTCAGGCTGGCTACTCATCTCTGTTCAGAGAAAGGCAAATGGGTGAAGTTACCGTATTTGTGCCCTACTGCTTTTTAGGGAGAATGAACAGGACAGTGTAAAAGTCACAAGTGGAAGTGTACTGGTATTTCCTCTATAATTAACTCAACACTTAAGTAGCCTTTAAAGTGAAAGGAGCCCGCCAAATGATGGAGGCACACAGGAGGTAATTATGTGCTTTCAATAAATGCCTGAAAGCTCACAAGTTCCTCTGGGAGATATAATCTCTGGAAAAATTTGCGTTGTCACTTCCATCCTATTTATTATTTTAACAAATTGTATATTCTACAGAGGAATTTTATTTTGAAAAGATATGAATTTACATTAAACCAATTCAAAGCCTATGGGGGAAGAATTTTAAATCCTAATGTAATTTCATTATCTCTTAAGATGCAGTATTGAATTAAGTTTCAAAAAATGTTGCCTCATTATGATTGTATGTGGTCATATAATTCTCCCAATTTCTATTGTGTATCCTCTAGGACAGGGGTCAACCAACTATAGCCCATAGGCCAAATCTGGTCTGCCACTTGTTTTATAAATAAAATTTTATTGGAACATAGCAACACCTGATTAAAAAGTGGGCCAAAGACCTTAACAGACACCTCACCAAAGAAGATACATAGATGTCAATGAAAAGATGCTCTATATCATATGTTATCAGAGAAATGTTAATTAGAACAACAATGGCATATCACTATATACCTATTAAAATGGCTAAAATCCAGAACACTAATACCACCAAATGCTGGCAAGAGGGTGGATCAGGAGGAACTCTCATTCTTTGCTGATGTGATGAAAAATGGTACAGATGCCTGGGAAGTCATGTTGGCATTTTTTTTTTTTTAAAACTAATCATACTCCTACCATATCATTCAGCAATGGCACTCTTTGGTCTTTATCCAAAGAAGCTGAAAACTTATGTCTGCATAAAAACTTGCACATGACTATTTATTGCAGTTTTATTCATAATTGCTGAAGCTTGGAAGTAACCAAAATGCTTTTTAGCAGGTGAATGGATAAACTGCGGGATATCTGGACAATGCAATATCACTTACCACTAAAAAGAAATGAGCTGTCAAGCCGTGAAAAGACATGAAATAGGGGTACCTGGGTGGATCGTTCACTTGAGTGTCTGACTCTTGATTTTGGCTCAGGTCATGATCTCAGGATCAGGAGATCGAGCTCCTTATTGGGCTACCTGCTAAGCATGTAGCCTGCTTAAGATTTTCTCTCTCCTTCTGCCTCTCCACCCCTCTGGGGGAAAAATATATATGGAAGAACCTTAAATGCTTATTACCAAGTGAAAGAAGACCATCTAAAAAGGCCATATACTTTTTTTTGGGGGGGGGGGTTGATACATCTTTTATTTAAGGATGAGAAAGCCATAACACGCGAAGAATATGAACCCACACAGTGACAACAATCACAATGTGGAAACTTGGAACAATTATTTTTTTTAATTTTTATTTATTTATTTATTTATTTATTTATTTATTTTTATTTCTTTTCAGCATAGCAGAATTCATTGTTTATGCACCACACCCAGTGCTCCATGCAATACGTGCCGTCCCTAATACCCACCACCTGGCTCCCCCAACCTCCCACCTCCCGCCCCTTCAAAACCCTCAGATTGTTTTTCAGAGTCCATAGTCTCTCATGGTTCACCTCCCCTTCCAATTTGCCTCAACTCCCTTCTCCTGTTATCAGAGGATACATAGAAGATGTATGTATCCATCTCCCCATGTCCTCCATGTTATTTGTTATGGTCCACAAATAAGTAAAACTATATGATAATTGACTCTCTCTGCTTGACTTATTTCACTCAGCATAATCTCTTCCAGTCCCATCCATGTTGCTACAAAAGTTGGGTATTCATCCTTTCTGATGGAGGCATAATACTCCATAGTGTATATGGACCACATCTTTCTTATCCATTTGTCCGTTGAAGGGCATCTTGGTTCTTTCCACAGTTTGGCAACCATGGCCATTGCTGCTATAAACATTGGCCCTTCTTTTCACTATATCTGTATCTTTTGGGTAAATACCTAGTAGTGCAATTACAGGGTCATAGGGAAGCTCTATTTTTAATTTCTTGAGGAATCTCCACACTGTCCAACTTGCATTCCCACCAAGAGTGTAAGAGGGTTCCCCTTTCTCCACATCCTCTCCAACACATGTTGTTTCCTGTCTTGCTAATTTTGGCCATTCTAACTGTTGTAAGGTGGTATCTCAATGTGGTTTTAATTTGAATCTCCCTGATGGCTAGTGATGATGAATATTTTTTCATGTGTCTGATAGCCATATTTGTGTCTTCATTGGACAAGTGTCTGTTCATATCTTCTGCCCATTTTTTGACATGATTATCTATTGTGTGTGTGTTGAGTTTGAGAAGTTCTTTATAGATCCTGGATATCAACCTTTTGTCTGTACTGTCATTTGCAAATATCTTCTCCGATTCCGTGGGTTGAAAGGCCATATACTTTATGATCCAACTATATGCCATCTGTAAAAGGCAAAACTATGGGAACATTAAAAGATTGGTGGCTATCATGGATTGGTGGGGGGTGTGGGGAGGGAGGAAGGATAAACAGGCAGACCACAGAGGATTTTAGTGAAGAAAACTATTCTATACAATACTGTACATTTGGAAGCATGTCATTACAGACTATCCAAAGCCACAGAATGTATAAAATAAGAGTGAACCCTAAGATAAACTATGGACTTTGGATGATTTTGATGTATCAGTGTAAATTCATCAATTATAATAAATATACCATTCTCATGAGGGATGTTGATAATGGGAGTCTGTGCTTCTGTAGAAGCATAAGATATATGGGCAATCTCTGTACCTTCCTCTCATTCTGTGAACATAAAACTTCTCTAAAAATTTGTAAAAATAATTTGCAGTTACAACCACTTTTGCATACTTTTTTTTAAAGATTTTTTTTAAATTTACTTATTTTACAGACAGAGATCACAAATAGGCAGAGAGACAGGCAGAGAGAAAGGGTGGGGGGAAGCAGGCTCCCCGCGGAGCAGAGAGCCCGATGCGGGGCTCGATCCCAGGACCCCGAGATCATGACCTGAGCCGAAGGCAGAGGCTTTAACCCACTGAGCCACCCAGGCGCCCCTTTCATACTGTTTTGAGACAACCTTCTCTGTCTCTCTCTCTCTTTCTACCCCTGCCCATCTATTTTAGAATAACATTTCTATCATTATGTTCTTAAATATGGCCTAAACTGAAATATGCATTTCCCAGAGGCTGTGTAGTTTAACAATGTTGAGTAGTTTCTTTTCCTTTTTTCCTGCCAAGAGTGGAGCATTTTAAACAATGAAGAAACTTTGCTATCAGCTCTGGATCTGCAAATAAAAGCAAGAACCTGGGCAACTTACTTAACTTCTCTAAGCTTTAGTCTTAGTGTTTCTGTGTTAGTGTAACAAAAACACAAAATCTTTGCTTTGTTTCAACAGGAGCTTAAGGTTTTTTTTGATCACTCTTTGGCCAAGCACCTAGAAAAATGGCTAACTTAAAATGGAAGCTCAAGAAATACAGGTTGAAGGTTGATTTTTGAATGTGTGTTAAAAACTTAGCACAGTGTCCAGGTACGTGGGTGGCTCATTCAGTTGAGCATCTGCCTTTGGTTCAGGTCATGGTCCCAGTCCCATGTCATAGTAGGGTTTCCTGTTAAATTGGAAGTCTACTTCTCCATCTCCCTCTGCTCCTCCCCCTGCTTGTGCCTGCTCACTCTCTTTCTCTATCTTTATAAAAACAAAAACAAAAACAAAAACAACCAAAAACCAACCAAACAAACAAAAAACCTCAAAAACCTTAGCACAGTATCCAAATATGTAGAGTATGGTATTATTAGATATTAATTATTTGCCTTATTTATATTTCCTATCAATTCCTCTTTTTTCTTTAGACATTATTTTTTTAAGATTTTATTTATTTATTTCATAGACAGAGATCACAAGTCAGACAGAGATCACAGGCAGAGAGGCAGGCAGAGAGAGGGGGAGAAGCAAGCCCCCTGCTGAGCAGAGAGCCAGACCCAGGGCCTTATCCCAGGACCCCGGGACCACAACCTGAGCTGAAGGCAGAGGCCTTAACCCACTGAGCCACTCAGGCACCCCCTTTAGACATTATTTTGTTAAATATTTGAAAAAGTTTATTCAGAAGATGCATTATTAAAATCAAAGACACATAGACCAAATGTTGCTAAACATATTCTTTGTATAGGATATTTTTTCCTTTTTTTTTTCCAAGTACTTTATGCACTCTTTCAAGAGATTCCTCCAGTAATGCTATGCCTTTCTGTTTTTGCAAAATAAAAAAAAAATATATCTACATGCAACCAAAAGTAGGTTGGGATGATAGTCTTTACCAACTTATTTAGCTCTGTGACCTCTGACAGGTTCCTCCTTTCCTTACCTGAGGAGTTTGTTTTTTTCTCCATTGTTAATGGGGTTTAGAAGACCTTCTAAAGAACACTTTATGAAAGCATTTGAGATGGTTAATGTGGAAGTACCAGTTGATTGAATAAAACGAAAGCGGCACTTGTTAGAACTTCTTATTAAAATATTAATAATTATTTTAGCTATTGTATCTTGAATAATTGCTCCAATTTTCATTAGTGATGATTAAAATAATATTACCAGAAGAATCATACATATATTTTTTAAGAAGACTGATACAGAAAAATGATACAGGGCAAAATGAAAACCTGCTTTTATCCTGATTATACTCTAACAAATTGGTAGAATCTAGCCACCTAAAACTGTCTTCTGTGTCTTAGCAATCACTAGTTCAGATTTTCTTAGCCAGGTAGCTTTCAGCCAATGATCTGCTCGTACAAGTTTGCAAACTTACTCTCTGGAAAACAAACAAGCAAGCAACAGCAAAAAAATATAACAACGTTCAATTGGTAGTGTGTACTATTTCCATGGGGTAAATAGTTGACTATCATTGACTATGAAATTGGAAAGAGAGGCACACAACCAGATTTTACTTCACACAGGTCCCCACACCCCACTTTTAGTTCGAATATTCTATGAGGCAATCAAGCTGTCTAACTGATCTTTCATCTCTTTTGCTGCCATGAATTAGCAGAGAATCCCAGACTTTGTATACTTTCTCTGGTGCCAATTAATAAATCCCATAAATTATAACTAGAATATCAGTTTCATCTCAAGAACCAATGCTGATTTATTGGTAGTGGGTGTCCGTGATACTGTATTAAGAATGGTTCTAAGGTCACATCCCAGCTCAGTAAGAAAGATAATTGTGCATACTTGGTGCTATTTGCCATGGCCATGAGAGGACAGCTTCTTGATCAGTATTTGAAACCTTCCATAAACAAACATGTCATGAGATGATTGAAGGTGTCTTCCTCTTATAAACATTTTGACTGGTGGGGACTTCTGGAGCTAATACTTTTACTTTGTTCTGAAAAAAACATTGACCAGTTTTGGAAATTTGAGCCTGAATAGAAAAACAGCACCATGATGGCTAGGTCACCGGCCTCGGGTGAGTCCATTTCTATAATATCTAAAGGGCTTCCTGTAGCCTGTTCCTTCCTTCAGGCATAACAGCAAACACTATTATGCTGCCTTATCCCATTAAGGATCAAGTAATATTGTTGGGGAAATAGAATTAAAAACAAAGTTTTCTAACAACCCAGAAAACTGCTCCACAAATATAATATATATATTATACATAATTTGAATAAGTATTACACCACAACGTGATGCTCATCACATGCCATTTGTTAAACAGATTGCAAGACAGAAGAAAAACTCACTTTTTTGTATAGCCACGCCAAGACAGCCCATTACATACATGTTCTCAAGATAAACGATAACTAGTCCTCAAGGAAGAGAATTTGACCACAGTTCATCCTAAATTCACTTAGTAATGGAGTGAACATCTGTGCTATATAATAATTGGCTTTATCTAAAGGAAGAATAAATGTCTCAAATCTTTATGACAGGAGATAGTTTTGTGACTTGGAGCAAGGAGCCCATTGAAATTAGGTCCCTACCTTCCCTCAGTAACTGGGAGAGAGGAGTGCTATCTCCCCTGATTCTTACACTGCAAACAGGTGGCAGTTTTTGAGAAAGGTCTTTGAGAAAGATGTTCCTGGTTTAAATCATTCAAGAAAGAGGGTTATTTAACCTTTGAATAGTTTTCCATACATTTCGAAGAGACAGAAAAAGGAATTAAAATTACAAGTTTTCTAAAGTAAATGCTATAAGAAAAGAGAGGAGGTGAAATCTTTCCTCGAGAAAGATTGAGTGAGAATTAAGCCTCCAGTAATTTTATTTTGCCCTTACAATATCATAGCGATGATGTATCTTAAATATGCTTAGATACACAAGTAACTTTATCTTTAATAGAGGTATGAGATTATAAAAAGTAAAAATTACGTTTTGCAAACTACCTGCTACAAGTTAGATTTTCGAGAAACAGAATCTGAGATTTGTGTGCAAGGATTTTATCGGAGAATGCTGTTGGGAACAACATCTGTGAGAAGGGAGAGAAGCAGAATTGAACAGAGGGAAAAAGTACGTAACTATGCAGTTGCTGCACAGGTTGTGACCAATCCCATAGGGAACTCTGGAACTGGGGTGGCCTTCAGAGGTATTCCAAATGAGGCAAAGGGTCTGGGCTTTTGCATTTACCCTCCCCCACCCCCATGGATCAAGCATTTGAGGCAGATTGTGTCCAGGGAGAGGACATGCCCTTGGGCAAGGCTGCTTCCTTAGGCTGAGGGCAATTTTTGGAGTGGGACTCAGCTCTGAGATACTTCAGGAAGCAGAGGGATGAGGGTCTGTGTCCTGCTTGGGGAACTGGGCAGTGTACCACAGGGTCCACTCTTTTGCCTTATACATATTTTAACACATAGTAATGCACTTACTTATTCATCTATCTAATAAGCACCAGAAATTTCATTTTGGAAGAATCAGGAGAAAATAAACTCTAAAAAATTAAAGTGATTTTCCAAATACAGTAGGAAGTAAGAGGGAAAAAGGGTACCAATGTAGTTAATGTATTCAAATCTCATTTGTTAACAAAGGAGGTTTAGGTTTTTGGTTTTTTTAAGTTCACAACTTTTTTAAACTTCATCATCAAATATTAGTTCAGGAATTTTGGACTGTATGTTACCCCTATTCCATCCTATTCTGGGTTTGTGTCGTTTGGCATTTAGCGTTAGTGGGCATAAGATTTGGAATTTTTTTCCTAGTAAACTGTGTTCATTCCTAATTTCTTTCTTGCACAGGCTTATTTGCATTTGGAACTTATAATCAGTGATACAGTAATGACTATAAAATGACAACAATATTGATGATGAGAATGAGGATGATGATGATGGATATGGAGGGTTTACTATGTGCCAAGTATTGGACTAAGCAGTTTATATGCCTTATCTCATGGCAATCCTATAAAGTACTTACTATAATCCCCATTTTGTAGATAAAGTCAGACCAAGAAAGATTAAATTAATATTATAAAGTTGGTAAGTAGCAGAACAGAACTTGAATGAAGCTGGGTTTGCTCACATCTGCAGTCTACTCTCTCAGGCAGCTTGTGAATTACCACTTCACCTCCTAACCAGCTCACCACGCCCTGCTTCAACATCCCCCAGGCCTCACCATCTTCCTACACCACTGTATTGTTAACTCTCTGGTTAGGAGGACATAGCGTGCAATAAAGTTAGCTTTAGCTTTGGACTCACAAATCTGTGTTTAAAACCTAGCTCTGCTATATGGTAGCTCGTGGAAGTAAGCAAGTTATTTCACTTTCCTGAGGTTCAGTTTCTTCCTTTGGGGTGGGGGGGTATGGTGACAATAAACTCTACCTCATAGGAAGTGGCTATAACTTTCTAGTACATAATGGGCACTCAATAAAGAAATGATAGCTGTTGCTATCAATAAAGATATTGACAGTTATTTTGCATGTATTTAGTAGCAGCATTGTTACCACCAAAGACTAAACTAGTGAGTAAATGTACACACATGGAAGTGATTTCCAGAATGAAGATGAGCAGAATGTTGGCATTAGAATACTTGCAAGAGGTGGCCGCTGTGGACTTCAGAATCTACACAGCTGAGCTATTAAAAAAACTCCAGAGGGGCGCCTGGGTGGCTCAGTGGGTTAAATCCTCTGCCTTTGGCTCAGGTCATGATCCCGGGGTCCTGGGATCGAGCCCCACATCGGGTTCTCTGCTCCACGGGGAGCCTGCTTCCCTCCCCCTCTCTCTGCCTGCCTCTCTGCCTACTTGTGATCTCTCTCTGTCAAATGAATAAATAAAATCTTAAAAAAAAAAACCTCCAGAAAGATAAAAACATTTTTTAATGGCAAAAGAATAAAAGAATTCTACAAATGGAAATTGTTACAACCAAATAAAGAACCTGAGCCCAGAAAGTAAAATTCTTCTTTGAATTTGGTGTTTGGAAAGCAATTTAAACAGATATTCAGTTCATTTCTTGTGAATATATCTGTAGGATATAATCATAAATATAAAATGATTTTTTAATATCAGAGAAACAAACTAAATGATTACTAATAATAACTGACTGTTAAATGATGCTATGCCACTTTAGAAAAATGTATGTAGTTATTAAATATTTAAGAAGTTTATCTGGAGAATGCATATATTTTTAACTTTTAATAGTAGGATGCAGTATTATTTATAAGTATATATAAATAGATACTGAGAGAATCATATATTTCCCCCCCCCAAATATGAGTGGAAGGAAATAAATGAAAATATTATCACTGATTCTCTTTCATGGTGGCACCATGGACAATTTTTTCTTTTTGCTTGTGTGTATGTGTATATGTGTGTGTGAAGTCCCAAATTTTCACAGAGAGCAAGCACTTTATAACAAAAAATAATCTTTATGCATAAAGAATCATCCCTACAGTGGTGTGCACTTTCCTCCTATGCTCCTAGTTTCCCTCATAAGATCAGCTAATGTTTACCACTGTGGATGAAAAGGAGGCAAATATTTACTTCCTAAACAGTAGGAAGGCCTTTCAAGACACTAACAGTTGTAGGCACTCTTACAGATAGCTGATTAAGATTTGTGCACCCATAAAAAGTATGTAGATTAAAGGAGAGGTCTGAAAATGTATTCATAATTAGAGAAGGGACTAGGGTTGTGTTTGGGACATGATTTACTGGTAATCAGCAAAGAACAAACTGATTATTAGCTGTTCAATCCTTGTTGGTCTTAGGGGATTCCACTCAGTGGCCTAATTAAACTGAGCTTGAAGTCTTCACATCTCCATTCAGGGGCAATTTCATTATAATATTCAGTTCTTTGCTTGAGATTTGCCTTCCCTCTCTTTAATCATATGTTTTGCATTTGTGTAACACCTTCCTTGATTACTTTCTCTACAGGATTAGCTCTTGATAACTGCATGGTTTATGAAAGCAAATGTCATATAAAAGACAATCTGGATATTAAGGTTTATCGTCAGTCTTGGAATTTTTCAAAAAGGAAAACAAACAAAAGACCTGCACTTGTTTTAATTAAAATGACTTTCTTTGCTTTCTGAACTGTTTATTTGTTTGGCTCTGAATATTTTGTAGATACAAAATTTCAGAAAGAAAGTATCTTAAGGATTCCAGAGAAATAGAAAAATATTTTATATCTTCAAGTCAAACTAAGGAAATTTTCATTAGTTGTGTTATTCCCAGCATGTAGGTGACCCTCTAGGGTAGCAATAAGTCTTTCTGGCTCTAGGGTACCACTTAGATTAGAAATGCTCTCAGTGCTTTGAAATATTCAGCAGAGGGGCTCTAAATGTGTGTCTTTGTAGCTCAAAATAAAGTAGTGATTTAGCAATTACCCAATTAATTTGATCAGTGTTGATGGCTAAACTGGGACTAATTTGAATAATGCAGCCTTTCACATGAATTTTTGGTAACAAAGCATTTGGGTTGGCTGTGTAATTCACTGATAACCCAAGTTACCAAATCTCAGTTTCATAGTGTCCAATTTCATAGTGTCCAACACAAAGTTGGGCTGACTCTAACATGGGGAAAGAGCATAATTTCAAGATAGTAAGGCTTATAATAAGAGATATGAAAATGCCTGTTATAAATAAAATAATCCCATATTTTTCTGTGCCAGATCCTTTGATTAAAGTGATAAATTTATACTGACATCAGAATTTCACTTACAAAAAATAATATATCTTAATAATAACTCTCTATGAGCTGATAAATAGGCCATTACAGACAAAAATTAAAAGCACTTTCAAAACTATTTTCATTTTTTAAAAAATTCAGTATATATGTAGAATTGCCCCATTAACAACTGATATTTATTCAATGCCTACTATATGAAAAGCACATTTTAAAACAGTTTCATTTGACTAAATTAGAAGTTTATCCATGGATACTTTGTTAATTAATGAATTCTCACTTACCTGGAATAAACTATTGTGAAAAATTGAAGGCATATAGCTAAAACTTATAAAAGACTATATTTCAATATAAGCCATTTGCACAAAAGTGATGATGATGTAAGTAAGTGCATGTTTGATGATTCAAGAGTGACTTTACTCTGCAGAATATGTGCTATCACTATAGAAAAATAAGAAAACAGTTATAAGATTTTTTTTCAGATTCTGGATCAATTCAAGTTTACAGTAATTAGTCTAGCTATGGACTAGTTACTAGTTACTAGTTTTCTAGGTAAAAACTATTTAATAAATTCCAAGTTAAAACGAATCTTAGGTAATACAATATATCATGAACAAAACCATCATTTTCATGAAGACAGGGACTTTCCTAGTCTTGATCATATCTGTATTTCTGGTACCTGGTGGCACGATTGCACATAGGAGGCATTTGTGCAGTGATTGTTGAATGAACAAATCAATAAATTGATAACCATGGAGGATAGAAGCAGAAATTATTTTTTTATTAATTATTTTTATTAACATATAATATATTATTTGCTCCAGGGGTACAGGTCTGTGAATCATCAGGCTTATACACTTCACAGCACTCACCATATCACATATCCTCCCCAATGTCCATAACCCAACCACCCTCTTCATACCCCCTTCCTCCCAGGAACCCTCAGTTTGTTTTGTGAGATTAAGAATCTCTTATGGTTTGCCTCCTCTCTGATCCTATCTTGTTTCATTTATTCTTTTCCTACCCCCAAGCCCCCCATGTTACCTCTCAACTTCCTCATATATCAGGGAGATGATATGATAATTGTCTTTCTCTGATTGACTTATTTCACTAAGCATAATACCCTCTAGTTCCATCCACATCATCGCAAATGGCAAGATTTAATTTCTTTTGATGGCTGCATAGTATTCCATTGTCTATATACACCACATCTTCTTTATCCATTCATCTATTGATGGACATCTAGGTTCTTTCCAGAGTTTGGCTATTGTGGACATTGCTGCTATAAACATTCAGGTACACACATGCCCCTTCGGATCACTACATTTGTATCTTCAGGGTAAATACCCAGTAGTGCCATTGCTGGGTCATAGGGTAGCTCTATTTTCAACTTTTTGAGGAACCTCCATGCTGTTTTCCAAAGTGGCTGTACCAGCTTGAATTCCCACCAACATTGTAGGAGTGTTCCCCTTTCTCCGCATCCTCGCCAGCCTCTGTCATTTCTTGACTTGTTATTTTTAGCCATTCTGACTGGTGTGAGGTGGTATCTCATTGTGGTTTTGATTTGTATTTCCCTGATGCTGAGGGATGTGGAGCACTTTTTCATGTGTCTGTTGGCCATCTGGATGTCTTCTTTGCAGAAATGTCTGTTCATGTCCTCTGCCCATTTCTTGATTAGATTATTTGTTCTTTGGGTGTTTAATAAGATCTTTATAGATTTTGGATACTAGCCCTTTATCTGATGTCATTTGCAAATATCTTCTCCCATTCTATCAGTTGTCTTTTGGTTTTGTTAACTGTTTCGTTTAATGTGAAAAAGCTTTTGATCTTGATAAAGTCCCAATAGTTCATTTTTGCCCTTAATTTCCTTGCCTTTAGTGATGTTTCTAGGAAGAAGTTGCTGCAGATGAGGTCGAGGAGGTTGCTGCCTGTGTTCTTCTCAAGGATTTTGATGGATTCCTGTCTCCCATTGAGGTTTTTCATCCGTTTTGAGTCTATTTTTATGTGTGGTGTAAGGAAATGGTCCAGTTTCATTTTTCTGCATGTGGCTGTCCAATTTTCCCAACACCATTTGTTGAAGAGACTGTCTTTTTTCCATTGGACATTCTTTCCTGCTTTTTCAAAGATTAGTTGACCATAGAGTTGAAGGTCTACTTCTGGGCTCTCCATTCTGTTCCATTGATCTATGTGTCTGTTTTTGTGCCAGCACCATACTGTCTTAATGATGACAGCTTTGTAATAAAGCTTGAAGTCTGCAATTTTGATGCCATCAACTTTGGCTTTCTTTTTCAACATCACTCTGGCTATTTGGGGTCTTTTCTGGTTCCATATAAATTTTAGGATTATTTGTTCCATATCTTTGAAAAAGATTGACATTATTTTGATAGCGATTGCATTAAACGTGTAGATTGCATTAGGTAGCATAGACGTTTTCACAATATTTGTTCTTCCGATCTATGAGCATGAAATGTTTTTCCATTTCTTTGTGTCTTCCTCCATTGCTTTCATGGGTGCTTTATAGTTTTCTGAGTACAGATTCTTTGCCTCTTTGGTTAGGTTTATTACTAGGTATTTTATAGTTTTGGGTACAATTGTAAATGGAATTGACTCCTTAATTTCTCTTTCTTCTGTCTTGCTGTTGGTGTATAGAAATGCAACTGATTTCTGTTCATTTATTTTATATCCTGACACTTTATTGAATTCCTGAATGAGTTCTAGCAGTTTTGGAGTGGAGTCTTTTTGGGTTTTCCACATAAAGTATAATATCTTCTGTAAAGAGTGAGAGTTTAAGTTCTTCTTTGCCAATTTGGATGCTTTTAATTTCATTTTGTTGTCTGATTGCTGAGGCTAGGTAGTCTAGTACTGTGTTGAATAACAGTGGTGATAGTGGACATCCCTCCATGTTCCTGACTAGGGGAAAAGCTCTCAGTTTTTCCCCATTGAGAATGATATTTGCTGTGGGTTTTTCATAGAAGCCTTTGATGATATTGAGGTATGTACCCTGTATCCCTACACTTTGAAGAGTTTTAATCAAGAAAAGATGCCATACTTTGTCAAATACTTTTTCAGCATCTATTGAGAGTATCATATGGTTCTTCTTCTTTCTCTTATTAATGTATTGTATCACATTGATTGATTTATGGATGTTGAACCAACCTTGCAGCCCAGGAATAAATCCCACTTGGTCGTGGTGAATAATCTTTTTAATGTACTGGTGGATCCTATTGGCTAGTATTTTGGTGAGAATTTTCGCATCTGTGTTCATCAAGGATATTTCGTCTGTGCTCAAGAAGGATAGGTCTGTAATTCTCCTTTTTTGGTGGGGTCTTTGTCTGGTTTGGGGACCAAGGTAATGCTGGCCTCATAAAAGGAGTTTGGAAGTTTGTCTTTCTTTCTTTCTTTCTTTCTTTCTTTCTTTCTTTCTTTCTTTCTTTCCTTCCTTCTTTCTGTTTTTTGTTTGTTTGTTTGGTTGGTTGGTTGGTTTTTTTGAACAGTTTCAGGAGAACAGGTACTCATACCTCTTTAATTTTGTTTGGTAGAATTCCCCTGGGAAGCCATCTGGCCCTGGGCCCTTGTTTGTTGGGAGATTTTTGATGACTGCTTCAATCTCCTTACTGGTTATGGATCTGTTCAGGTTTTCTCTTTCTTCCTGGTTCAGTTTTGTAGGTTATACGTCTCTAGGAATGCATCAGTTTCTTCCAGATTGTCACATTTGCTGGCGTATAGTTGCTCATAATATGTTCTTATAATTATTTGTATTTCTTTGGTGTTTTAGGTTGTGATCTCTCTTCTTTCATTCGTGATTTTATTTATTTGGGTCCTTTCTCTTTTCTTTTGGATAAGTCTGGTCAGGGGTTTATCAATCTTATTAATTCTTTCAAAGAATGAGCTCCTAGTTTCGTTGATTTGTTCTACTGTTCTTTTGGTTTCTATTTCATTGATTTTTGCTCTGATCTTTATGATTTCTCTTCTGCTGGATTTAGGCTTTCTTTTCTGTTCTTTCTCCAGCTCCTTTAGGTATAGGGTTAGTTTGTGTACTTGAGACTTTTCTTGTTTCTTGAGAAAGTCTTGTATAGCTATATACTTCCTCTCAGGACTGCCTTTGCTGTGTCACACAGATTTTGAAAAGTTGTGTTTTCATTTTCATTTTCATTTTCATTTGTTTCCATGAATTTTTTCAACTCCTCTTTAATTTCCTTGATGACTTATTCATTCTTTAGTATGCTGTTCTTTAGCCTCCATGCATTTGAGTTCTTCCTCTTGTGATTGAGTTCTAGCTTCAGAGCATTGTGGTCTGAAAATATGCAGGGAATGATCCCAGTCTTTTGGTACCAGTTGAGACCTGATTTATGACCCAGAATGTGATCTATTCTGGAGAATGTTCCAGGTGCACTAGAGAAAATGTGTATTCTGTTGCTTTGGGATGGAATGTTCTAAATATACCGTGATGTCCTTCTGGTTCAGTGTGTCATTTAAGGCCTTTATTTCCTTATTGATCTTTTGCTTGCTGTCCATTTCAGTGAGGGAAGTGTTAAGGTCCCCTACTATTATTATATTATGGTTGATGTGTTTCTTTGACTTTGTTATTAATTGGGTTATATAGTTGGCTGCTCCTATGCTCGGGGCATAGAGATTTAAAATTGTTAGATCTTGTTGGACAGACCCTTTGAGTATGATATAGTGTCCTTCCTCATCTCTCATTATAGTCTTTGGCTTAAAATCTAATTGATCTGATACAAGGATCACCACCCCAGCTTTCTTTTGATGTCCATTAGCATGGTAAATTGTTTTCCACTCCCTCGCTTTAAATCTGGAGGTGTCTTTGGGTCTAAAATGAATTTCTTATGGACAGCATATTGATGTCCACTAATCCATTCTGTAACCCTCTGTCTTTTGATTGTGGCATTTAGCCCATTTACATTTAGGGTAACTATTGAAAGATGAATTTAGTGCCATTGTATTGCCTGTAAGGTGACTGTTACTGTATATTGTCTCTATTCCTTTCCAGTCTACTACTTTTAGGCTCTCTCTTTGCTTAGAGGACCCCCTTCAATATTTCCTGTAGGGCTGCTTTGGCGTTTGCAAATTCTTTTAATTTTTGGTTGTCCTGGAAGCTTTTTATCTCTCCTTCTATTTTCAATGATAGCTTATCTGGTTATACTATTCTTGGCTGCATATTTTTCTTATTTAGTGCTCTGAATATATCATGCCAGTTCTTTTTGTCCTGCTAGGTCTTTGTGGATAAGTATGCTGCCAATCTAATATTTCTACCATTGTATGTTACAGACTTCTTGTCTGGAGCTGCTTTCAGGATTTTCTCTTTGTCACTAAGACTTGTAAGTTTTACTATTAGATGATGGGGTGTGGACCTGTTTTTATTGATTTTGAGGGGGGCTCTCTGTGCATCCTGAATTTTGATGCTTTTTCCTTTTGCCATATTATGGAAATTCTCTACTATAATTCGCTCCCATATACCTCTACCCCTCTCTCTCTTTCTTCTTTTTCTGGAATCCCAATTATTCTAATATTGTTTCATCTTATTTCACTTATCTCTCAAATTCTCCCCTCTTGGTCCAGTAGTTGTTTATCTTTCTTTTGCTCAGCTTTTTTATTCTTCATCATTTGGTCTTCTCTATAACTAATTCTGTCTTCTGCCTCATTTATCCTAGCAGTATATATCCTAGCAGTATTCATTTTTGATTGTACCTAATTAATAGCTTTTTTGATTTCAGCTGGTTAGATTTTCTTTTGTTCTCCAGAAAGTGATTTTATTTATCCAGAAAGGGTTTCTCTAATATCTTCCATGCCTTTTTTGAGCCCTGCTAGTAACTTGAGAATCCTTCTGAACTCTAGTTCTGACATGTTACCAATGTCCATATTGATTAGGTCCCTAGCCATTGGTACTGCCTCTTATTCTTTCTTTTTTTTTTTTTTGTAGTGGGTTTTTCCACCTTGTCATTTTATCCAGATAAGAATATGTGAATGAAAGAATAAAATACTAAAAGGGTGGAAAAGACCCCAGAAAAATGTACACTAACCAAATAAGAAGAAATCCAAAACTGGGGGGAGAAGAAAGGGGGAAAAAAACAAGTAAAAAAAACAACACAGATATATCTATAGATATATTGATATATAGATATATCAGTATATTGATATACCTATCTCTCTCTCTCTCTCTCTCTCTATATATATATATATATATATATATATATATATATATATATAAAACTGGTGAATAGAACAGAAAGAAATTGTATCCCAAGTTTTTTTAGAAAAAAAATCTATATGTATACAATAATTAAGTTTAAATATAATGAAGGGATAAAATATGACTATAACAATGAATGTTTAAAACTTTTTTTAGATAGGTGTTGTTAAGGTAAACTAGTTAAAAAGAAATGAAAAGACAAAAGAGGAAAAGTTAAAAAATAGAATAAAAGAAATTTAACTTCGCAAGATTAAAGGACTGTGGGGAAAAAGCCATGAATTCTCTGTGTTGATTTCCCCTAGCTCTGTAGTTCCGCTATTCTCCTTGACAGTGAGTTTGGTCTTGGCTGGTTGTTCTTGCTGATCTTTTGTGGGAGGGGCCCATTGCAGTTATTCTCATATGTCTTTGCCTGAGGCAGAATTGCACCGCCCTTGCCAGGGACCAGGCTAAGTAATCTGTTTGGGTTCACTCTTGGGAGCTTTTGTTTCCTGAATGCTTTCTTTACTGCTTTGGAGGATGGGAATGAAAATGGCAGCCTCCCAATCTCCCATCTCCAGCCTGGAGGAGCTGAGAGCTTGGGGCCCCACTCTTCAGTGCGCCCTCAGAGAAAAACAGTCAATCACTCCTATCTCTCTGGTCTCTGGCCACACTCTGAGCTCACCCAGCTGGTGACTGAAGGTTTCTATCTCTGGTGCATGGCCTTGTTTGGAGTCTCCAAACCCAGCAGATTCCTGCCACACTGCTCCTCTTGGAGAAGGAAAGTGAGTCTCCCTGGATCTGCCATTTGTGGGGTCCCTGTTCCTAGAGCAGTGGCCTGACTGTGCCATAGATCATGGTTTAAAGAACCCCTGTTTGAAAGCTCACTCCTCGGCTCTGTCTCTGTAGTTAGCTTCCTTGATTTGATAACTGGGAGCTCTGTCACACTCAGACACCCTCAATCTTTCTGTGACCCCATGGGACCTGAGACCACACCATCCCCACGAGGACTCCACCTCTGCTTAGTCTCTGGAGCGATGTCCCTCAGTGGAACAGACTTCTTAAAGTTCAGATTTTCTGCTCCACTGCTCTGCTGCTTGTTGGGAGCTGGCTTCTCCTCCCGTGGTCTATCTTCCCGTTGCTTCAGATTTACTTCTCTGTACATCTACCTTTCAGAAAATGGTCAATTTTCTGTTCCTAGAATTGCTGCTCTTCTTCTCTTCTATCTCCTGTTGAGTTTGCAGGTGTTCAGAATGGTTTGATACCTATCTAGCTGAACTCCTGGGATCTGATGTCATTTCTGTCTGCTACTCCTTTGCCATCTTGCCTCTATCCAGAAGCAGAAATTCTGAAGTATATACAAATGACTTTGAAATTTTTTCTCTCTACATTCTATTATTTTTTGAATATTTTATTTATTTATTTGAGAGAGAACGGGCAGGATTGTGAGCAGGAGGAGGAACAAAGAGAGACAGGCAGACTCTACAC
Source organism: Lutra lutra (assembly GCF_902655055.1). NCBI lineage: Eukaryota > Metazoa > Chordata > Mammalia > Carnivora > Mustelidae > Lutra > Lutra lutra. The sequence continues at coordinate 43,062,321 of NC_062288.1, forward strand.
TGACTTGGGGCTTGATCCCTCATCTCTGATATCATGACCTGAGCTGAAATCATGAGCCAGGTGCTTACCAGCTGAGCCACCCAGAGGTCCTTCTCTGTACATTAAATCAGACATTGGAGGAATAACCTTATAGAGTCCTGCTTGTGTCTAGTCTCTCAAAAATATTTTTATTTCCAAGTGGCCCTTTATAAGCATCAGCTTTTGTCTTTGAATCCAGTGGAAATCTTCCCACCAAAGAATAAGGATTCAAAAAAGCATAACTAAAGTTAAAAAAAATTGATCTATATTTCATTTATTTTTTCCTAGCAACTATTTTATTTTATATTTAATTTTTTTGTAATTTTATTCATTTATTTTTTTATTTTATTTTTTCAGTGTTCCAAGAATCGTTGTTAATGGACCATACCCAGAGCTTCATGCAATATGTGGCTTCCTTAATACCCGCCACCAGGCTCACCCAGTGTCCCACCCCCTTCCCCTCCAAAATGCTCAGTTTGTTTCTCAGAGTCCACAGTCTCTCTAGGCTTGTCTGCCCCTCCGATTTCCCCCAACTCACTTCTCTCCAACTCCCAATATCCTCTGTTTTATTCCTTATGCTCCACAAGTAAGTGAAACCATAAGATAATTGACTCTCTGCTTGACTGTTTCACTCAGCATAATCTCCTCCAGTCCTGTCCATGTTGATACAAAAGTTGGGTATTCATCTTTTCTGATGGAGGCATAATACTCCATTGTATATTTGAACCATATATTCTTTATCCATTCATCTGTTGAAGGGCATCTTGGCTCTTCCTACAGTTTGGCAACTGTGACCATTGCAGTACAGATGGCCCTTCTTTTCACTATGTCTCTATCTTTGAGGTAAATACACAGTAGTGCAATTCCAGGGTCATAGGGAAGCTCTATTTTTAATTTCTTAAGGAATCTCCACACTGTTTTCCAAAGTGGCTACACCAACTTGCATTCCCATCAATAGTGTAAGAGGGTTCCCCTTTCTCCACATCCTCTCCAACACATGTTGTTTCCTGTCCATTAATTTTGGCCATTCTAACTGGTGTAAGGTGATATTTCAATGTGGTTTTGATTTGAATCTCTGTGGTGGCTAATGATGATGAACATTCTTTCATGTGTCTGTTGGCCATCGTATATCTTCATTGGAGAAGTGTCTGTTCATATCTTCTGCCCATTTTTTGACGTGATTATCTGTTTTTTGTGTGTTGAGTTTGAGGAATTCTTTATAGATCTTGGATATCAGCCCTTTATCTGTAGTGTTATTTGTAAATATCTTCTCCCATTCCATGGGTTGCCTCTTTGTTGAATGTTTCCTTTGCTGTGCAGAAGCTTTTGATCTTGATGAAGTCCCAAAAGTTCATTTTCACTGTTGTTTCCTTTGCCTTTGAAGATGTGTCTTGAAAGAAGTTGCCATGGCCGATGTTGAAGAGGTTACTACCTATGTTCTCCTTTAGGATTTTGATAGATTCCTGCCTCATGTTGAGTTCTATTATCCATTTAGAGTTTATCATTGTGTATGGTGTAAGAGAATGTTCGAGTTTCATTCTACATGTAGGTATGCAGTTTTCCCAGAACCATATATTGAAGAGACTGCCTTTTTTCCCACTGGATAGTTTTTCCTGCTTTGTTGAAGATTATTTGACCATAGAGCTGCAGGTCCATATCTGGGCTCTCTACTCTGTTCCTCTGGTCTATGTCTCTGTTTTTGTGCCAGTACCATGTTGTCATGGTGATCACAGCTTTCTAGTAGGGCTTGAAATCAGGCAATGTGATGCCCCCAGTTTTCTTTTTCTTTTTCCATGGTCTATATTTTAAAGATGCTATCACTTACCAGCCATTTGTATGTAGACAATTTACTTAACTAATTTCTCTGAGTTATAGAAAAACCATTGAGGCAATATTAGGTAACTTCTGGGTGCTAAAAATAAATAAATTTTACATTATTTGCTATTGCCGTCATCATCTTCATGATCCCAGTCATCATTGTCATTATAATTATTGTTATTATTTTATTATTGTTGTTATTTTATTTATTATTGTTTTATTGTTACTATTGTTATTATTGTTTTTCCTAGTTCTGAAATGCCTCATTCCCATTTCCTATTGTTTTATTAAATTTTAGGTTTTTCAAAGACAAATTCACCAGGTACCCTCCCCAGACACACACAAATCTTCTCAGGAATTTTTTTTTTTTCTTAGTAATTCCTTTCTATTTCTAATTGTGTAACATGATTGCAGTTCCAATAATTTTAGTTGTAGTCACACATTTCTTTGAACAATATTTTAATTTTGTCTCCAATGTAATGGAAGTAGGGGATGTTTTATCTATATTGATAAACTGTAAATTTTTGTAAGTACCCACTAAGTGTTTAATTCTTCTTAGTTTCTTCCAACTATGTATCTTTTCAATGGACAATATTTGAAACTTGTCAAATACTAAATTTTTAAATAATTGAAACTTCTAAAATGCTATTATTCTATTGTAATGTGTGTCCTAATAAATATGTGCATAAAGAATGCCCAGGGCAACTTCTGGATGTATTCAGTATTGAGATGAGACATTTTGAGAGCTTTTACCAATTACAACGTGGAATAAAAATACAGCTTTGTAAGAACCTGAAATGCATATTTGATACAATTTTTAGGTTAATTCTGAATCTTGGCATTTCAGACTCAGTATAGAGGTTATTCCAGGTTTACTGCATGTTTGATTGATTTTTGTCAATCGACTTTGAAATATTATACCACTTCACATATAATGTTAGTACTTTACAATATTCTACTTCTATTTAGCTCCATCCCCTCATTCTTTGTGCCAGCATTTAACTTGTTCTTATATGATATATTGTGATGATTCATTGTTTATTCATTGCTATTATCTATGGTTTAAATAATAATTTCCTTTTCTCTGTTTAATTTTGATTGACCTGTCTATGAGTTTGTGTATCATTTTTTACTTAGTGTTCAATCTTCTTTTAATTGTATCTTAATAACTTTTACAGGAAATTTGGATATTTTTTAGTTCTATAATTCCTATCTGATTCTTTTAGTTTCCATTTCACACCTTGTACATCTCATCTCTTTACTTCTATATCTTTCTCCATAAACTATTTAACATACTTATATTTCTTTTCAAATTCTTATGTACTAAGTCCAAAAACTGAATCATCTGGAGGTGCCTTTCTATTGACTGGTTTTATTATTGTTTATGTGTCACAGATAACCAGCTAATTTCATAGTTTATATATGTTTTTATGTTGTTTCTGACATTGCATAATAAAATTCTAGTGGAGATCTAAGTGAAATTTCATTTTATTTTATTTTCCAGGGAGTAATTAGGGTCAGGAGTTTATCATCCAGATTGGTTCTTTTGTGAAGTTGAGCTGAAACTGGACAAAAGCTTACATTAGATTGAAATTACCTGTGATTTATCTAACCTAGAATCCCTACATCTTGCCATTTGACTTTGTCTTTTTGATCTGGGAATAAGTTGGTCACACTGTTTCAGATTATTTTGATTCACCTATGGATTCAATTCTGGCAGGCTCCCAAACTCAAGTCCTGCAATGATATTCAAAGGTATGTAATTTCTGCTTTCTAGTTCTTTCCCCATTGCCATTTTATCTCCCAGCATAATTAGGATAATGGCAGAGGAAGACTTGTTGGTCTGAGAAATTTGCTGTAGTAGTATTTGGAGTTCTTTCTCTTTCCAGTATATTTCATCAGCTCATACTGTTAACAGAAGATCAACTGATTTCTTCTTCTCCCTGAGAATTCTCTCTCTTTCTCTCTGACAGGATTGTCCCTTCATCCATCTGTACCCAGACTGTGTAATGGATCCAAGTTTGAAAACTTGTCATAGCTCTCAACTCACTTTTAAAGCACTAGTTTCTCAATGGAATTAGCCATCCATCCTCATTTTTCTTTGTTTTTGATTGTCTCATTGAATATATCGTTTTCATTGTATCTAGTATTTTTAGGAGTGAAGGTACTTCATGTCCTTCTATATTGTGGTCAAAGCAGAGATCTAATGGAACTTAATATAAAGATAATTTAAAATAAGAAGGTAACCCTTGAATTTTACAGAGGAGGAAGGGCCATACTTTGACTATAAAAGCCAAAGGCCAAGTTCTTATGTTCCTTGAACTCTGACAGCAAGGCTTAGGACACATGACAGAGGGCTAGCCAATTTATTCTCCTTGATACTTTGAATCTGGGGACAATCTAAGATAGAGAAGTGGAAATAATTTTAGTATTTGTAGCAACATCCAGTGTCTAGTTCCAGTGATCTCAGACTCTCTAATTTGACACCCATAGGAAATCTAGTTTAGTTTCTCTAAATCCAACCCATATCCCCAGCCTAGTTTTCCTACGTTATATATTGGTAATATATATATTGGTAATATATATATATATATATTATTTTATATATATAAAATATATATAAAAAATAATATATATATATTGGTAATATATAACCTACGTTATATATTACCAATTTTTTCTATTTTATTCAGCTGAGATTTTTCTCTTTTGTACATATGCCTATTTGTTTTGATTTGAGTACTTAAAATGTCTTTTCTGTTTAAGTAAGAACTAGTTATTGTTTAAATTAAGTAAAGTTGTACATTTAAATTTCATAGCAAGAGCTGGCATAGAATCAGTACTCTGCAAGCCTTATTTCTCTTGCTTTCTTCCCAGATCTCAATGTATTTGACTTCCTTTGGATCTAGTTCTGAACTGACCACAGTGATGAATACCATAACCCTCTCATATATGCTTGTTAAGTGAAAAGATAAATGGATTACTGTGGATAATATACTTAGCTCATCTCGCCTTCAGCTAATAGATTTTTGTCGTGCCTCTTTATTTCAAATGACATCATATAGGTAAAATCTAGACCTGTTAAGAGTACAAAATGTTAAAAACATGATAATATCTTCCTTGATATTATCTGATCAGTCTGCAAATTATGTAATCATATGAAAATTACATTAGTTGGTATATTTCATTTGTTTTTACTCATTTGAAATAACTTGACATGGAATTGTGACTGAGGGAACATTTCTTGGTCACTCATTTAAGTACGGAAAACAAAGTTCCATGAGTAAGAATTCTGTACATATGTTTAAATTTATTGCTTTTATAAAACCAGTTAAATTATTCATAACTTAAATTTTCTTTCTTTCATTTGAAGATTGTATTTATTTTTTAAGAGAGAATGAGTAGAGGGAGGGGCAGATGAAGAAGGAGAACAGACTCCCCGCTGAACAGGAAGCCCAATGTGGGTCCTAAGTCCTAGGACCTAGGACCCTGGGATCATGACCTGAACCAAAGGCAGATGCTTAACCAACTGAGTCATCCAGGTACCCCACAATTTAAATTTTCACCAGAAGGCAGTATTTAAAAACATGTGACTTAGAGCTCTAGCCTTCATTGTGAAGAGAAAATTCACTCTCATATCATCCAGACATTCAAATACTTTGTAGACTAGTAACTAAAATGATTACTTCAAAATCAACACAGTCTAATCTGTTGTAACATACCTCATCAGATGGAATACTGTCTCACTTAGTTTTCAAAGAACATTGGTGTCTACAGGTTCTCTTGCATTAAAAAACAAGACAGACAAATAAACCCTTACATTTGAAAGGTGCTGGCTTCAGAGTTTTAATGATTTATTATGTATAAGTAAAATACAAATTAAAGCCATTTTTCAGCTGGATATGACAATAAAAAATATACCCAGCTTTGCTTTATAGTTTCTCTAGGTCCTAAATTTGTTTCTGTCTGAATAGCTTTAGTTACTGTTCCTGGACCAAAAAATAAAAATGCAGAATATGTACAGCTATAGGTCTTGATAGAAGAGTAGTAGTCCATCATCACAACGGTCCCTGGGAAACCACTTAAACAGGTTTATTGATTTTTCCCTGGTTGGTGCATTTAGTTCAAACAGCTCCCAAGGAGCACCTGTTTACTTGAACTAGGATTTTTTTTTAATTGAAGTACAGTTGACACACAATGTAACATTAATTTTAGGTGTGCAACATACTAATTCAATAAGTCTATACATTATGCTTTGCTCACCAGCAGTGTAGCTACCACCTGTCACCATGCAAAGCTGTTGCAGTGTCATTGACGCTTCCGTATGCCATATCTTTCATCCCCATTACTTATTCATCCCATAGCTGGAAGTCTGAGATTCCACTACCTTGCACCCATTTTTTCCCATTACCTACATTCACCTTTTCTCTGGCAATCATTGGCTTATTCTTTGTATTTATAGGTCTATTTCTTCTTTCTATTTATTTTTGTTTTGTTTTGTTTAGCTTCCACATATAAGGTAAATCATTTGGCATTTGTCTTTCTCTGACTTATTTCACTTAGCATAATCTCCTTTAGGACCATCCATGTTGTTGCAAATGGAAAGATTTCATTCTTTTTTTTTTCCTTTAAGTTTTTATTTTAATCCCTTGGTGCTTACGACAAGTGCACTACTTAATACACATCACCTATTTCACCTAGATTTCATTCTTTTTTATGGCTGTGTATTTATACCACATCTTCTTCATCCATTCATCTCAGTGGACACTTTGGTTGCTTCATTATTGTAAATAATGGTGCAATAAACATAGGAGTACATGTACCTTTCAGAGTTATTTTTTTGTTTTCTTTGGGTAAATACCCAGTAGTGGAATGAGCTGGTATTCTTGAACACTAGTGAAGAAACCACCAACACATAAGTTGCTTTCTTTTTTTTCCTTTCTGATTATTTAGGTCCAAACTCATATTGATGTTGCAGTATAGAGTTAAAGTATAAGAAATTTGAAGAGGAGAGGAGCCAAGATGGCGGAGAAGTAGCAGGTTGAGACTACGGTAGCAGGAGATCAGCTAGATAGCTTATCTAAAGATTGCAAACACCTACAAATCCAACAGGAGATCGAAGAGAAGAAGAACAGCAATTCTAGAAACAGAAAATCAACCACTTTCTGAAAGGTAGGACTGGCGGAGAAGTGAATCCAAAGCGACGGGAAGATAGACCGCGGGGGAGGGGCCAGCTCCCGGCAAGCGGCAGAGCAACGGAGCACAAAATCAGGACTTTTAAAAGTCTGTTCCGCTGAGGGACATCGCTCCAGAGGCTTAACCGGGGTGAAGCCCACGTGGGGTCAGCGTGGCCTCAGGTCCCGCAGGGTCACAGAAGGATCGGGGGTGTCTGAGTGTCGCAGAGCTTACAGGTACTAGAACGGGGAAGCCGGCTACAGAGACAGAGCCGAGGAGTGAGCTCTCAGCTCGGGGTTACCTCGAACCGGTCGCAGGCTCGGTTAGCTCGGAGTACTGCCGGAGGCCAGGGTGACGGGAGTAATTGGGCGCTGTTCTCAGAGGGCGCACTGAGGAGTGGGGCCCTGGGCTCTCGGCTCCTCTGGGCTGGAGACTGGGAGGCCGCCATCTTCATTCCCATCCTCTGGAACTCTACGGAAAGTGCTCAGGGAACAAAAGCTCCCGAAAGCAAACCCAAGTGGATTACTCAGCCCAGCCCCTGGTAAAGGTGGTACAATTCCGCCTGGGGCAAAGACACTTGAGAATCACTACAACAGGCCCCTCCCCCAGAAGATCAACAAGAAACCCAGCCAGGACCAAGTTCACCTACCAAGGAGAGCAGTTTCAGTACCAAGGAGATCAGCGGAATTCCAGAGGAGGAGAAAGCAAAGCACAGAACTCATGGCTTTCTCCCCATGATTCTTTAGCCTTGCAGTTAATTTAATTTTTTTTCTTTTTCAATTTTTTTTCTCTTCTTCTGCTAAATTTTTTTTAACTTTTACCCTTTTCTTTTTTAATGTTTTTTAACTAGTTTATCTAATATATATATATTTTCCTTTTTATATATTTTCTTTATTCGTTTTCTTTTTTTTTTAATTGTTTCTTTTTTTTTTTTTTTCTTTCTGAATCTCTTTTTATCCCCTTTCTCCCCCTCATGCTTTGGGATCTCTTCTGATTTGGTTAAAGCATATTTTCTTGGGGTTGTTGCCACCCTTTTAGTATTTTACTTGCTCCTTCATATACTCTTATCTGGACAAAATGACAAGGCAGAAAAATTCACCACAAAAAAAAAAAGAACAAGAGGCAGTACCAAAGGCTAGGGACCTAATCAATACAGACATTGGTAATATGTCAGATCTAGAGTTCAGAATGACGATTCTCAAGGTGCTAGCCGGGCTCGAAAAAGGCATGGAAGATATTAGAGAAACCCTCTCGAGAGATATAAAAGCCCTTTCTGGAGAAATAAAAGAACTAAAATCTAACCAAGTTGAAATCAAAAAAGCTATTAATGAGGTGCAATCAAAAAATACAGGCTCTCACTGCTAGGATAAATGAGGCAGAAGAAAGAATTAGCGATATAGAAGACCAAATGACAGAGAATAAAGAAGCTGAGCAAAAGAGGGACAAACAACTACTGGACCACGAGGGGAGAATTCGAGAGATAAATGACACCATAGAACAAAACAACATTAGAATAATTGGGATTCCAGAAAGAAAGAGAGAGGGGAGCAGAAGGTATATTGGAGAGAATTTCCCCAATATGGCAAAGGGAACAAGCATCGAAATCCAGGAGGTTCAGAGAACCCTCCACAAAATCAATAATAATAGGTCCATACCCAGTCACCTAATAGTAAAATTTACAAGTCTTAGTGACAAAGAGAAAATCCTGAAAGCAGCCTGGGAAAAGAAGTCTGTAACATACAATGGTAAAAATATTAGATTGGCAGCCGACTTATCCACAGAGACCTGGCAGGCCAGAAAGAGCTGGCATGATATATTCAGAGTACTAAATGAGAAAAACATGCAGCCAAGAATACTATATCCAGCTAGGCTATCATTGAAAATAGAAGGAGAGATTAAAATCTTCCAGGACAAACAAAAACTGAAAGAATTTGCAAATACCAAACCAGCTCTACAGGAAATAGTGAAAGGGGTCCTCTAAGCAAAGACAGACCCTAAAAGTAGTAGATCAGAAAGGAACAGAGACAATATACAGTAACAGTCACCTTATAGGCAATACAATGGCACTAAATTCATATCTCTCAGTAGTTACCCTGAATGTTAATGGGCTAAATGCCCCAATCAAAAGACACAGGGTATCAAGAATGGATAAAAAAACAAAACCCATCTCTATGTTGCCTACAAGAAACTCATCTTAAACCTGAAGACACCCCCAGATTTAAAGTGAGGGGGTGGAAAAGAATTTACCATGCTAATGGACATCAGAAGAAAGCAGGAGTGGCAATCCTTATATCAGATCAATTAGATTTTAAGCCAAAGACTATAATAAGAGATGAGGAAGGACACTATATCATACTCAAAGGATCTGTCCAACAAGAAGATCTAACAGTTTTAAATATCGATGCCCCTAACGTGGGAGCAGCCAACTATATAAACCAATTAATAACAATATCAAAGAACCACATCAACAATAATACAATAATAGTAGGGGACTTTAACACTCCTCTCACTGAAATGGACAGATCATCCAAGCAAAAGATCAACAAGGAAATCAAGGCCTTAAATGACACACTGGACCAGATGGACATCACAGATATATTCAGAACATTTCATCCCAAAGCAACAGAATACACATTCTTCTCTAGTGCACACAGAACATTCCCCAGAATAGATCACATCCTCGGTCTTAAATCAGGTCTCAACCGGTATCAAAAGATTGGGATCATTCCCTGCATATTTTCAGACCACAATGCTCTGAAGCTAGAACTCAATCACAAGAGGAAATTTGGAAAGAACCCAAATACATGGAGACTAAACAGCATCCTTCTAAAGAATGAATGGGTCAACCAGGAAATTAAAGAAGAATTGAAAAAATTTATGGAAACAAATGATAATGAAAACACAACAGTTCAGAACTGTGGGACACAACAAAGGCAGTCCTGAGAGGAAAATATATAGCGGTACAAGCCTTTCTCGAGAAACAAGAAAGGTCTCAGGTACACAACCTAACCCTACACCTAAAGGAGTTGGAGAAAGAACAAGAAAGAAACCCTAAACCCAGCAGGAGAAGAGAAATCATAAAGATCAGAGAAGAAATCAATGAAATAGAAACAAAAAAAAAAATTGAACAAATCAACAAAACTAGGAGCTGGTTCTTTGAAAGAATTAATAAGATTGATAAACCCCTGGCCAGACTTATCAAAAAGAAAAGAGAAAGGACCCAAATAAATAAAATCATGAATGAAAGAGGAGAGATCACAACTAACACCAAAGAAATACAGACAATTATAAGAACATACTATGAGCAACTCTACGCCAACAAATTTGACAATCTGGAAGAAATGGATGCATTCCTAGAGACATATAAACTACCACAATTGAACCAGGAAGAAATAGAAAGCCTGAACAGACCCATAACCAGTAAGGAGATTGAAACAGTCATCAAAAATCTCCAAACAAACAAAAGCCCAGGGCCAGACGGCTTCCCGGGGGAATTCTAACAAACATTTAAAGAAGAACTAATTCCTATTCTCCTGAAACTGTTCCAAAAAATAGAAATGGAAGGAAAACTTCCAAACTCATTTTATGAGGCCAGCATCACCTTGATCCCAAAACCAGACAAGGATCCCATCAAAAAAGAGAACTACAGACCAATATCCTTGATGAACACAGATGCAAAAATTCTCACCAAAATACTAGCCAATAGGATTCAACAGTACACTAAAAGGATTATTCACCACGACCAAGTGGGATTTATTCCAGGGCTGCAAGTTTGGTTCAACATCCGCAAATCAATCAATGTGATACAACACTTTCATAAAAGAGAGAACAAGAACCATATGATACTCTCCATAGATGCTTAAAAAGCATTTGACAAAGTACAGCATCCCTTCCTGATCAAAACTCTCAAAGTGTAGGGATAGAGGGCACATACCTCAATATTATCAAAGCCATCTATGAAAAACCCACCGCAAATATCATTCTCAATGGAGAAAAACTGAAAGCTTTTCCACTAAGGTCAGGAACACGGCAGGGATGTCCGTTATCACCACTGCTATTCAACATAGTACTAGAAGTCCTAGCCTCAGCAATCAGACAACAAAAGGAAATTAAAGGCATCCAAATCGGCAAAGAAGAAGTCAAACTATCACTCTTCGCAGATGATATGATACTCTATGTGGAAAACCCAAAAGACTCCACTCCAAAACTGCTAGAACTTGTACAGGAATTCAGTAAAGTGTCAGGATATAAAATCAATGCACCGAAATCAGTTGCATTTCTCTATACCAACAACAAGACAGAAGAAAGAGAAATTAAGGAGTCCATCCCATTTACAATTGCACCCTAAACTATAAGATACCTAGGAATAAACCTAACCAAAGAGACTAAGAATCTATACACAGAAAACTATAAAGTACTCATGAAAGAAATTGAGGAAGACACAAAAAAATGGAAAAATGTTCCATGCTCCTGGATTGGAAGAATAAATATTGTGAAAATATCTATGCTACCTAAAGCAATCTACACATTTAATGCAATTCCTATCAAAGTACCATCCACTTTTTTCAAAGAAATGGAACAAATAATCCTAAAATTTGTATGGAACCAGAAAAGACCTCGAATAGCCAAAGGAATATTGAAAAAGAAAGCCAAAGTTGGTGGCATCACAATTCCGGACTTTAAGCTCTATTACAAAGCTGTCATCATCAAGACAGCATGGTACTGGCACAAAAACAGACACATAGATCAATGGAACAGAATAGAGAGCCCAGAAATAGACCCTCAACTCTATGGTCAGCTCATCTTCGACAAAGCAGGAGAGAATGTCCAATGGAAAAAAGACAGCCTCTTCAATAAATGGTTTTGGGAAAATTGGACAGCCACATGCAGACAAATGAAATTGGACCATTTCCTTACACCACACACGAAAATATACTCAAAATGGATGAAGGACCTCAATGTGAGAAAGGGATCCATCAAAATCCTTGAGGAGAACACAGGTAGCAACCTCTTCGACCTCAGCCGCAGCAACGTCTTCCTAGGAACATCGCCAAGGGCAAGGGAAGCAAGGGCAAAAATGAACTACTGGGATTTCATCAAGATCAAAAGCTTTTGGACAGCAAAGGATACAGTTAACAAAACCAAAAGACAACTGACAGAATGGGAGAAGATATTTGCAAATGACATATCAGACAAAGGGCTAGTGTCCAAAATCTATAAAGAACTTAGCAAACTCAACACCCAAAGAACAGATAATCCAGTCAAGAAATGGGCAGAAGACATGAACAGACATTTCTGCAAAGAAGACATCCAGATGGCCAACAGACACATGAAAAAGTGCTCCATTTCACTCGGCATCAGGGAAATACAAATCAAAACCACAATGAGATTTCACCTCACACCAGTCAGAATGGGTAAAATTAACAAGTCAGGAAATGACAGATGCTGGCGAGGATGCGGAGAAAGGGGAACCCTCCTACACTGTTGATGGGAATGCAAGCTGGTGCAACCACTCTAGAAAACAGCATGGAGGTTCCTTAAAATGTTGAAAATAGAACTACCCTATGACCCAGCAATGGCACTACTGGGTATTTACCCTAAAGATACAAACGTAGTGATCCGAAGGGGCATGTGCACCCGAATGTTTATAGCAGCAATGTCTACATAGCCAAACTATGGAAAGAACCTAGATGTCCATCAACAGACGAATGGATAAAGAAGGTGTGGTATATATACACAATGGAATACTATGCAGCCATCAAAAAAATGAAATCTTGCCATTTGCGACGACATGGATGGAACTAGAGGGTATCATGCTTAGCGAAATAAGTCAATCGGAGAAAGACACCTATCATATGATCTCCCTGATATGAGGGAGAGGAGATGCAACATGGGGGGTTAAGGCGGTAGGAGAAGAGTAAATGAAACAAGAGGGGATTGGGAAGGAGACAAACCATAAGTGACTCTTAATCTCACAAAACAAACTGAGGGTTGATGGGGGGAGGGGGTTTGGGAGAGGGGGGTGGGGTTATGGACATTGGGGAGGGTATGTGCTATGGTGAGTGCTGTGAAGTGTGTAAAGCTGGAGATTCACAGACCTGTACCCCTGGAGATAAAAATATATTATATGTTTACAAAAAATAAAATTTAAAAAAAAGAAATTTGAAGAAAAAATTTAATAGATGGTTTTTTTTAGAACAGTTTAGGTGCACAGCAAAATTGAGTGGAGAAGACATTTCTTACAATAGATGAACCTACACTGACACACCATTATCACCCAAAGACCATAGTTTACATCAGGATTCACTCTTAGTGTTGTATATTTTTTGGGTTGATTATGGCATGTATCCACCAATATAATATAATGCAGAATAATTAATTTCACTGTCGTAAAAGACCCCTGTGCCCTAATCCCTAGTAAGTACTTAGATCTTTTTGCTGTTTCTGTACTTTTGTCTTTTCCAGAGTGTCATATAGTTGGAATCATACAGTGACTTCTTTCACTTAGTAACATGCATTTAAAGTTTCTCAATTTTTTTTTTTGTCATGGTTTGATAGCTCATTTTTTTTTTTCCAAGTCTGGTTAATATTCCATTGTATGGATGTACCATGGTTTCTTTTACCATTCACCTACTAAAGAACATTTGGTTGCTTCCAAGTTTTAGCAAGTATAAATAAAACTACTATAAACATCCATGTGCAGGTTTTCGGTGAGCATAAATTTTCAAGTCCTTTGGGTATATACCAAGGAGTGTGATTGCTGGATCATATGGTAAAGGTTTGTTTAATTTTTTAAGAAACTGTCAAACTCTTTTTTTAAAGTGGCTGTACCATTTTGCATTCCCATCAGCAGCAAATGAGTTTCTGTTGCTCCAGATCTTTGTCAGCATTTGGTGGTGGTGGTGGTGGTCTAAATTTTGGCCATTTTAATAGGTGTGTGGTGGTATCTCTTTGTTGTTATAATTTGCATTTCCCTAGTGACATAATGTGGAAGACCTTTTTCCGTGTTTATTTGCCATCTGTATATCCTCTTTGTTGAAGATCAATCAAAAGGTGATCAGCTAATTCCTAGAGACTAAATATGGACCAATTTGAGAGGAAAAAAAACCTCCTGGAGATCTAGCTTTAGGAGACCCCCACACTTGTGTAAGATTTTACCTTCTGGAGGCCAACCAGGCTATTTCAGTAAAGATTAGAAGAAAATCTCTTTGTGTGTCTATAGAGGGAGGGGGGAAATAATTTTGGTATCCAAAGTGTTATATTCTCATTAACAGAATACTTCTCTCAAGTGAATTTATGTTACCACATCTGAGCCAATGTAGGATTTTTCAAAAACCTACCCAATGTAGAGGAATAAAAATACCTCAATTAAGCCTCTCTAACCTTCCTGTCTCATCTAAAGGAAGAAAAACATCTGGGGAGAATTGTGGATGCCACAGTCTAGGCCCATAGGCCCACAAAAAGACTGAGACTTATTTATAGAAATATAGAATGTATCCCTTCCTCCACATATCTCAGCTTGATATCAATGATATACAATAATAGGGAAATACATCTGAAAAGAACTTCAAGCTCTATTTAAGAAAGAGTCTCTAGAGAAATACAGAGATAAAAAAGACAAGAATAAGGACATAGAGAAAATTTTATACACTGATACCTACAGTTTAAGCAAAGAGTAAACATAGCTCCATTTCTAGCCAGATTAACATAAAACCTCACACTAAATATTCAAGTATCTCAGTTTCTTTTATTCAGTACTTCATGTCCAACATTCAGTTACAAAAAAAGGAATACTAAAAGGAAAATAGTTTGAAGAGAAACAGCAGGCTTTAGGGTCAAACAAATATGGCAGAGATGTTAGGATTATCAGACTAGAAATTTATAAGAACTATGACTAATACACTAAGCTCTAATTACAAAAAAAGGGGGGGGACAGCATAGAAGAACAGATTGGTAATGTAAGCAGAGGTAAAAACTCCAAGAAAAAAAATCAAGTAGAATTTTTAGAAATAAAATTAAATGTGACAGAAAAAAAAATGACTTTGACAGACACATCAGTAGACTAGACATGGCTGAGGAAAGGATTAATGATCTTAAAGTCATGTCAGGAAAAACTGCCCAAACTAAAAGCAACACAATTCAGTCTATATCACCGGCTACCGGAAAAAAAAAAAAAAAAAAGGTGAAGTTATAAAATTAATATATCAGAAATGAAATAAGGGCTATCACAACTGTTCCCATGAATAATAAGAGGATTATAAAAGAATGTAGGAATAACTCTATGACTTCTAATTTGATAACATAAATGAAATGGACCAATTTCTTGAAAGAAACAAATTACCAAAACTTACATGAGGAGAAATAGATAATTTGAATAGGCTTATATCTGTTAAAGAAATTTATTTATTTTTATTTTTTATTTTTATTTTTATTTTTTTTTGACAGAGAGATCACAAGCAGGTAGAGAGGCAGGCAGAGAGAGAGGAGGAAGCAGGCTCCCCAAGAGAGCAGAGAGCCCGAAGCGGGGTTCGATCCCAGGACTCCGAGATCATGACCTGAGACGAAGGCAGCGGCTTAACCCACTGAGCCACCCAGGCGCCCCAAGAAATTTATTTTTTTTTAAAGATTTTATTTATTTATTTAATAGAGATTACAAGTAGTCAGAGAGGCAGGCAGAGAGAGAGGAAGAATCAGGTTCTCCGCTGAGCAGAGAGCCCGATGTGGAGTTAGATCCCAGGACCCTCAGACCATGACCTGAGCTGAAGGCAGAGGCTTTAACCCACTGAGCCACCCAGACGCCCCTGTTAAAGAAATTTAATCACTTAATAATATTCTTCTAAAACAGGAAGAACCAGGCCCAGACAGTTTCACTGGTGAATTTACAAAACATTGAGGGAGATTGAAACCACCTCTCTGCAATAACTTCTTGGAAAAATTAAAGCAGAGGGAACATTTCCTAACATATTCTTTGAGACTAGAGTTACCCTAATACCAAAATAAACCAACAAATTACAAGAAATCAATATTACAGATTGACCCTCTCATGAACATAGATGTAAAAGTCCTAAACAAAAGATTATCACATAAAAATCAACAAATACATCACAAAATCATACCCTATAACCAAGTGTTATCTATTCTGGGTTTTACAAGTATGGTTCAACATTCAAAGAATAAGGAGATAAGTAAAACTGATTGGACAGGAAGGATGAAAATTCAGGATAAAGATACTTCCATGGAAAATTGCTAAACATGCCAAATGATAGATTTTGTTGAATTGGCCAGTATTGGAAATGGGGAGGGGTCTCAGGAAGAGATTTTTGGAGAATATATCTTTAACCACATTTAAGAATGTAAAGTGAATGCACAATAACCTAAATAATATCCTGAAGGGGCTTTGAAGATCAAAGTAAGCAAAACAAATTCAAATGCAGTTGAAAAAGGTCCAAGGATATTGATCCGGGTGTGTTACAAAATAAAGAATTCCAAATAGCTGGGAAATCTAAATAGGAAGGGCAGTTGGGCCAGGAAATTTGGATATCATCAGTATCTATTCCAGAAGTAGAGTGCTAATATTTTTACTATTTATTCCTAGTACACATTTTATAGGAGAAATAAGCTCATTTAAAAAGAGTGGCGATAAAAAATTCTGTAGATCTTTCAGTTATATCCTTTTTCTTTTCTTCTCTTTTATACATACCTATTATTAATAGCAAATGTCTGAATTGTTAGAGACATTTTACAGCGAGAAAATATAACTTTTCACTGGGAAGATTTTCATATATGGTTAAGAAATCCTAATCCAGTGATTGGATCATTTGCAATGACACAACACATCTCAACTAGTTACACTACATTAAGGTTATAATAGCAACATTGACTCTTCAGGATAAAAAAGAAAATCTAGGTCATCAGTAATGGTCAATAAAATATTAACTCTGTATGAGAAAATGTCTTCTTTTATATCAAGAAACAATTTTATCATGCTGAAATATTAACTTAATTATGAGATAATAAAATTTTCCTTAATCTTATTTATATACTTGTATCTTAAAATATAATAATATAAATATTTTTAAACAGCATGGGAATATATTAAAAGTTGAACAAGTTTTCTTTGTAGGAATTCCTTTAGCAACTGTGGTTCCATCCACTAATTTTAAGTGATAAATAACTAACTGTGATGCAGAGAGATCAAACAACGTGCACACGAGGACTGAATTGGTAATTGGCACGGTCGGTGTCTTCACAGCCTTCAGCTCTTTAAGACATTATGCTCTGTTTTGGTCTCTGTTACGGTGACCTGTGAAATGTCAAGCTTAAATACCCATGTCATTCCACTACTATACAAGTCATAGGAAACTAGAAAGAAATTAATTTTTTAACTATTTACCTTTCATCCAGGATATGATAGAACAAGGAGCTTGGAGGAGTTCAAATATCAGTGTCACTGAGGTTTCTTTTCTTTTTTTTTTTTTTAAAGATTTTATTCATTTATTTGACAGACAGGGATCACAAGTAGCAGAAAGGCAGGCAGAGAGAGGAGGAAGTAGGCTCCCCGTGGAGCAGAGAAACCGATGTGGGGCTCGATCCCAGGACCCTGAGATCATGACCTGAGCTGAAGGCAGAGGCTTTAACCCACTGAGCCACCCAGGTGCCCCGGTTTCTGAACCTACTACTACAATTCACACCTAAGTAAATAGGCCAAAATGTGTACGTTATATTTTTACTCAAGTTTACTTAAGTTTAATCTGCTGTTTAAATTATTCATAAACATTCTGTTTATTAGTATGTATTTTATTCTGTTGATTCCTATGAAATATGCCTTATTATTTGGCTTTCTAGAGAAATTAGAAATTGAAGTAAAAATGTTAGAGGACTTTAAAATCATCTATGATTTCTTCAGTCAGAGGTAATGAGCTTAGTTAGCATACTATTTTTTAAAAGATTTTATTTATATGTTTATTTGAGGGAGGAAGAGAGAGCACAGAGGAGCAGTGGGAGAGTGAGAAGGACAAGGAGACTGTGCTGAGCGTAGAGCCCCACTCAGGGGTGGGTATCAGGACCCTAAGATCATAACCTGAGCCAAAACCAAGAGTCGGACGCTTAACTGACTGAGCCACCCAGGCATCCCTACTCTAATTCTTTAGTTTCCCATTCTCAGTTTCTCAATCTTTTCATAACTTTGATGATTTTTAAAATACAGATCAGTTATTTCGCCGTGGGTTCTTTAATTGGATATATCTGATATGCCTTCATGATCAGATAAATGTTGTACATATATGGGACACATACTACAGAGGTGACCTCATATCTTCTTAAATGCAACCTATCAGGTAACACATTGTTTCACTTTGTCCCATTATTGATGGTGTTCACTTTGATCATTTGATTAAGGTGGTACCTCTGAGACTTCTCCAGGGTAAAGTTACTCTTATTCCTCTTATAATTAATAATTACTCTGTTGGTAAGTAGACTGAAAATATGAGTATCTTATTTTCATCTAATTTTTCGTTTTTTATCTATTTATATCTGGATGTGGATTCATGGTCTCCTATTTTGTCAAGGGATTAAGATCTATTACTGTCATTATTAATTTTGATCCTTAAAATTTTGCCAGGGTGCCTGGGTAGCTCAGTTGGTTAAAGAGTCTGACTCTTGGTTTTAGCTATGGTCATAATCTCAGGGTCATGGGATCAAGCCCTGCATCAGACTCCATGCTCAGCACAGGGTCTTCTTGTCCCTCTCCCTCTACTCCTCCCCGTGCTCTCTCTCTCTCTTAAATAAATAGACAGATAGATAAATAAAATCTTTAAAATAAAATGCTTTTGTGATAGGGAAGCCCCTTAACTGGTCATAGTGTCTTTTCAATGTATCTGTGTTATAGGAGGACTCCTTTGTTTCCTGGCACAAGATGGTAAGGCTCTTCTAGTGGTTTTCTTGCACCAGCCCTTAAACCAGCATTTCCCTGAGGATTCCTGGTTTCTTTTAGTGGAGAATGATATTTAGAAGCCACACTGTGCAGTAAGTGTGCTCATTGTTCTTAAGGTTTTGTTACTGTCAGGCCTTCTTAGAGGACAAAGCACATACATAACTGGTTGTCAGGTTGCCTGCCACACTGATGCTCTCCTCACCTTGCTCAATCTCTGACACCTCTTACTCTATGGTGTCTCTAATGAATACCCTCTCCGTCTTCCATTCAGGCTCTGACATCTGGAGCTGGAATGCCTTTCTCCATGCATTTCTTCTTTACTGTACCTGGGCTCTTATATACCATACTGGAATACCCCTTCACATGTACACTTTCTGCAACTCACCTGGCCTCTGACATACCTGTTGGGTCACACCTGTCCTCACCGTAATCTGGCTTTTAGATCCCATGCCAGAGCTGCATCTCCATAGGGGCCCTGACATCACATGCTAGAAAATAAAGGGTCTCCTACAGGCACTGAAGGCAACATCCCCTTAAAGCCTTCTCTAATACCTGGTGGGGAGGGGATGATAAATTTCTGCTCTGTGCCTTTTCCTTTAGCTTTGAGGATGTTTGGGGATTCTCCTTATAATGTAACACTTAATGGTTTATATATTACTTGTTTTCTCAAGGTCCTAAAGACAAAATATGTTAGAATTATTAAACTAGAGGCAAGGAAGTTGGTAGTAAAGTGGATAATTATAAAAGCACTGTGTAGTAAAAGGACCGTGGTAAAGTCCCAGAATCTTTACCAATGCTGCTTGCTATACCTGACAAATTGCTTTTCAATTATTATTTAAATTATGCCATTTTTAAATATAGTCACGTATACTGATTAAACACCATCTGGAAATTTGGGGGGGAAGTAACTACCAATCTTCTTTATACTTTTTAATTAGCATTTAGTCTGAGTGATACTTAGTACTTCATTTGTATTAAATATTTATAGATCACAGCTATTACTGAATATTTACAGCATTGGACATCATAAATTGGATTTCAAATGGAAAGGACAAAATTGCCTGTCCTTTCTTTGACACTAATACAATTTTAGAATTGCTTTATGGGGAGAGATATTACCTATTTTTCTTGTCTCAATAACTAATCCCAAAGTCATATTTGATCTTTTTGTATGTTTCTGTTTCCTTGGTTTCCTATATTCTCTTGTACATATCTTCTTTAATAGCATTACTCAAAGGGCAATGCTTTATAGCACGTAAGATCATGTCTAAAGAATCAGCTTCCTGGGGGCGCCTGGGTGGCTCAGTGGTTAAAGCCTCTGCCTTCGGCTCAGGTCATGATCCCAGGGTCCTGGGATCGAGTCCTGCATCAGGCTGTCTGCTCAGCAGGGAGCCTACTTCCGGAACCCTCTCTCTCTGCCTGCCTCTCTGCCTACTTGTGATCTCTGTCTGATAAATAAAATCTTTAAAAAAATAAAAATTTTAAAAAAATTAAAAGCATCATGATCTCAGGGTCCTGGGATTGAGTTCCGCATCTGATTCTCTGCTCAGCAGAGAGCCTGCCTCCTCCTCCTCTCTCTCTCTCTGCCTGCCTCTCTGCCTACTTGTGATCTGTCAAAAAAAAAAAAGAATCAGCTTCCTGGTTTTGCACCCAGCTCTAAATCAATGATGGGTAGTTAGTGAATATCTCTATACTTTAATTTCCTTACTCTGAAGTGGGAATAATAGGATTGCTATCAGGGATAGTACACAAACACCTGCACACATACACAAACAAGGCTGTAGCATGGTCTGACTTATGGTTAAGTACTACATAGATATTTGCTACTAACAATTCCTCCTTCTTTTATCGTGCACTCATTCTTTTCCGTTTGATTCTGACTTCTTGCTAATTTATATTTACAGCTGTTTTACTCCATATTTCATCAGATTTCTATTATAAAAATCATTTTTTATTCTATTAACTATGAATTCTTATTTTCTATAATGTAAATTTTCCCTTTCAGACTAAAATACAAGAATATTCTATGAAATCTAAAATGTCTAAAGTAATAAATGGTAAATATTATTAGCTATCATTTACTTTTATACTGTATTGATTTGTCCTTATTCTGTACAATAAAAATATCAAGACTTTGGCACATAATCAAGTAGTGCACATGACTATGAATATAAATGATTGAGCAGTCATCATTTTCTTGATTTTGTCTAAGTTTTTTTTTTTTTCTTACCATGAGGAGAGCTTTATAAGCAAACTTTCCTGATGACTAGTTCTGATTGTATTGCAATACACAACATGATGTACAAGAAAGTATCCAGAAATCTATTGGAACCTGTTGCTCATGGCAGTCCTAGTCCATATATTTGCTAGTGCTTGGATATTCATCCTCATATTTTGAGCAGTGTGGTTATATTAGTAGTAAAATAAGGAAAATTCCTTTGTGGAATGTAAGTACATATTTTTTTTTCTTTTTACATTTACCACAATCTTACTCTTTTAGTATATAAATGCATAATATTTTATTTCTTATTTCTACCAAATATGACATTAAATGGGCTTTTAAAAATTTCCAACCCATAGCAACATTTTATTCCTTGGAAACTTATGCAGTGATATGGTTTGAATGCAGTGAGTATCAATAACCTGAGAAAACAGTCTTGAGATTGTCTGGATATGATCTTTTGGTGTTGTCTTTTTACTCTGAGATACTGTACCGATGAAATTAAGGTAATATTCAAAGATATTTAGATTATCTTGGTGACCTTCTTCAGAACTCATTTGATCTAACAAAACAATGTCTTTTTTCCTGTTTAAAAAAGTAATGTTTGCCTGCTTTGAACTGGATCTTGTGTTTCTGGATGGCAGAGCCTCCTTTCAGGACAGTGTATTTATATTGCTACTCTTTTGCATTGTGTTCAGATCATCTGCCTATCTCTGCCTTCAATGTTCAGTAATTCAATTAATCTTAATCGGTTTTGTCTTTATTATCACCTCCTCCCATGGGAAGGTTCCTATTGTAATAATATATTGAATGATTTAAATTTTTTCATTGACTCTATAGTAGGACCAATTTAAAGTATTTTATTGAAATGCAAATTTTATACATTTAAAATTTTATGTACTTGAATATTTATGTTTAATTAAAAGGTATAGGTAGGAGGAGGAAGGGATTTGGAGACAATTATACTATCTTTTTTTTAAAATCATTTTCAGAAGATAGGGCCTTCTAAATAAGCAAATACAGTCTCATTATATTAATTAAAAAAACAAAACAAACAGAAAAAAACAAAACCCAAGATAAACTGGAAACTGGAAATCCAAAACTCCTTACTGCAATTGTTCAAGGGACAAACTAGAATTCATTCTGTTTTTTTTTAATCCTTCCCTCTTTATTACTTTCTGCATATCCACAACCAAGAATGCAGGATACAGTATTTATATGGAATTCACAAGATAATCTCAGATAGCTTGGATTTCATTTCTAAGGATTTGCAGATCATTTAAAAATTCAAGCATTACTTGCACTTCTACTAATGATGCGATAATTTGAGGGAAGATGAGATACTTTTTGTGAATTCTAGACAGTGAACATAATTTGAGCCTGTTCTAAAACTCTGTAGAACATTTCCTCTACAATGTAAATAATATTAGCACATCAGTCATTTTAAAGACTCAGAGAGAATGAAAGATTGGCTAGGTAGTCTTTTGATGTACAGAATTAAAGGAGTCAGAAGGTGAGAATGTATGGAAGGGGTTGGAAGCAGCAGCACTAGTTGGTGCTGTCACAGTAGTATATATGGAGGGAAACAAAAGACAAAAAAGGATTTAAGATAATTAGAAGGAGATAAGGATACCCGTAACTTTTTTCCAGAAGGCCAGCTTTGAGGGCTTTTTTCTTGATGGTAACACTGGCTTCTGAACATGGTAATGCATTTACAGAACAGTAGTAGGCCTAGATTCACACAAAGGATAACTCTTCTGTGAGTGTAGCAAAGTAGAAAACTTGCCATAATGTTTAATTTGTAAATTCTCATGTGTCTCTTTTCATTTTCATTTTATGCCTAGTCTAGTGAATTACTGTTGGGTAAAAAGCACATTTGCTTTAAAAAAATACACTAAAATGGTTTCAAATGATAATCATGTTTTTCCCTCCTTGGAAATAAGAGAACAGATGCACACTTTAACTGTTACACAAAAATTACAGGTTCCCAAACCAAAAATAGTTCCCTTAATATGCATGTGTTATATCTTCATTGCCATTTTTCTCTAAAATGTTAAGACTGACAGCTGTTATTAATAGGTAGGTTGATTGTGGATATCTTTTTTTCATTCAGTTGAAAGATCTGCTGCTTTTAAAAGAGTGAGATAATTCTCCACATTGGGAACCCGTAGCCTTTATAATTCACACTCAAGCTTTGGGTACATTTTCTTTTACCTATTCATGTTATTTTTGAGTTGTCCCTGTGTCTCAGTGTTTTTCTTTTCTTTTTTTTTTTTTAAAGATTTTATTTATTTATTTTACAGACAGAGATCACAAGTAGGCAGAGAGGCAGGCAGAGAGAAGAGAGGAGGAAGCAGGCTCCCTGCTGAGCAGAGAGCCCAATGTGGGGCTTGATCCCAGGACCCTGGGATCATGACCTGAGCTGAAGGTAGAGGTTTTAATCCACTGAGCCACCCAGGCACCCCTCAGTGTTTCTTGAATGTAAAATCATTCGTCCTTATGGCAAAATGAAATGAAGAAACAATGTATACAAATAATTCTCGTCTCCTCCCTCAAATATAATTTTCTTAACTGTGAAGAGGAAAAATGATTGTTAATTTACATAGAGTAAATCAGTTTACAAAGAGCAATCATGTTAGCCTTAAAATAAATATTTCTGCCTATATCATAAATAATTCCTGGTGGGTTTGGAGTAAAAATAAAAATGACTAGGGGTACCTGGGTAGCTCAAGTGTTAGTTGAGTGACTGACTATTGATCTCAACTCATGTCTTAATCTCAAGGCCAAGGATTTGGGCCCTGCACTGGGGTCCATACTAGGCATGGAGCCTACTTAAAAATAAGTTAATAAAATGAAATAAAATAAAATGACTAAAAATACCTTTTTTTTCACCTGAGCAAAAGTTTTATTACAGTTTGCTTTTAAGTTGAATACTAATAATAACTAAACAAAACACTGTATGTCTGGGGAGAATAATGAAAATGTTGTTGGTGTTAAAACTGCTTTCTTAATATAAAGGACAAGTAGAAATTAATAGTGGAGACTTGACTATAAGCTTTAAGAAGGAGGGGAATTGTTCTCAACCACTGGTAAATTCTTGTTGTGTAGAGAAGTGTCTAGTTCAGAGTGGTTGACAATTATCAATAAATTGATTTTTAATTATATTGTCAATTATCAATAAATTGACAATATATCAATAAGCTGTTATCACTTAAAATTATTTTGTATTAGTTCTGTATCATATTGTTTATTCTATTGGGAGGAATAAGAGATATTTGCTCAAAGAGATAAAATATATACCTGAGACAAAAATTTGTTATTCCATTTAGCTGTTAAAATCATAACCACATTTTCACACAATTGGTTCAATTGTGATTTAATACTCAAAAAGTGATTTGGAGGTATTCTAAGTGCAGCTTAAGATGTTGATTTTATCTGTCCTCCCATGTCTTTCACTGAAGTGATATATTTGAAATCACCTTATTAAAATGTTTCAAAATTATGTTTGTGTTTAAAGTATCTTATGAAAAGAAGCTTAGAGTGGATCTTGTTTCTGAAATCCATAAAATCTTTTTTAAACTTAAAAATAACAGTACAAGTTTGTTACAATTTCCATACATTCTTTTTCACATTAACAATATAAAAGTAATCAGTATTTTTTTTACTGTAAATATGAGAACATTTTTTCCAGTTGTTCTTGTTTATTTCCAAAAATTATCAATTTCTTCCTTCTAAATTTTTCTACAAAATGTGCATGTCATGATTGAGTATAAAGTAGTTGTTGATGAGCCTACTGAATTGGAAGCATCTCTCTTTGTACTTCTTTAGGTACATTAAGATTTTTGTACTTTAATAAAGCACAATATCCTTTAACCATTTGTTTTAATTTTTACCTGCATATGTTAAATTCATTTAACATTGCAATTCATTAATCATTGAAATTAATATTGAAAACCCTTTTTACATTTTTATTCATATCCTTTTTCTTGCAAAGTAAATAGTTTTTCAGTCTGATAAAATTATATTAAATTCAAATGTATACATTTTTATTAAAAGAAATGTAGCCTGTGTTTCTTTAGGGTACATTTTCATGATTATCACCTATATTTTTGTTTTTCAGAATGCTGTCTGAACTCCAGTGTGTGGGTTTTTTTTTTAATGCAAATAAGTGATTTTCTTTCATGAGCTATGTTGAAATTTCTGCTAACCCATCTGGTTTAGAAGCCACAGCTTGAATTTTAATGAGACAATATTATTTACTGTACTTATATTCCTGCAAGTGTTCCAGGGTTTGCTCTGTCTTGGTGATTCTGTTTGTGAATGGGTCAAATTATCTTGGCCTGTCTGAAAAACTTGGAAATAAGTGTTAGCACTCAATCAGTGAGGCTCAGGATTGTGAAAGCTTAATGTTTACAAATCCAAAGTGACACACTCTAGATTTTAAACAAGGAACCCAATTGATTTAGTCCATCAGAATACCTTTAGGATATAGTGTAGATGAGCTTCCTCTGAAGTTCTCTTACTTATTTCAAGGTCCTGGAGATTGTTATATATAAAGAAGAAGAAATAAAGAAATAGCACACTTATGGGCTTTACAGAGTTAATCCAATAACAATGTTACTATGAAATATGTTTACTTGGTACACATTAGCTGAATTCAGCTCTTTTACATGTGTCCTCTTTGGTTAGAACAGTTTAAATTAGGAGAAAATTATAATCTAGATATTTAAGATTAATATTTTTCCCTGAGAAATAGAAGCTGATAGAATGTTTTCTAACCTATAAGAATAATGATGCTGTTTTTGGTTAAATGTTTATTTTGAGAGGCAGAAAGGTTAGAAATTGACTGGAGTGTATCATTAGATGAGTGTTTCAGATGGGTGGCCACCAAGTTCTCTGTTGCCCTTAGAGATTTCCTTTCATAATGACACAAAGTTCAAGTCATTAAGTGAAAAGAGTGAATTTACAGAATGATATAGATTTTCAGAAGTCTTAATTAAAGCTCACAGAACTTTAGAAAATTGAGAAATGCCCTCTCTTGATACTTCATCTCCTATGTTATTTGATTATCTGATTTAAATATGTTTAATTAATTAGTATTAGTATGAGATGGCCTAGATAGAATTCGAGTGAATGTCCTCTGGTTGTGAGGCAATTTTGCAATTTTAGAGCAAGGGAAATAAAAGATTATTGACTACAGGGCTTTGGCCTTTTTAAAGCTTCTCATCCCTTATGATACTCCCAGGACTTCACCATTCCTTGGAACCACTGAGATCAGAGAAAGCAGAAATCACATATTCCTTTCCTAGGAGTTAGCAGCTCTCTAATATACCACAAATTACCGTAAATATTTTGTCTAGTTTTCTGTAAGTAACACATCTAGTTCTAAGTGAATTTCCTAAAGCAGGGATGAACATGAAATTGTCACTTAGGAGTTGAGTGTAAAAGCTAGTGAGTAAACCAGTAGAGAAATCAGGTTTCTATCTTTAGGTCAAGTCTCTGACAGCCCTTCTTTGCTTATAAAGGTGAAGTTTCTTCTGGTAGCACATCTTCCAAACCAAGATGAAACCCACATCTTTTTTTTTTTTTTCCTATTTAGGAAGTGTTACTGGTTCCTCAAGGTATTTGGGATAAAAATGAACAATGTCAGTAGAACTACTTAGTTAAGGGGTATGAACAAACAAATATAGATGAGGTACCTGCTTAATGAGCCCCTTGGCTCCAAACACTAAAATAAAAATGCTGTATATTTCATTTATATAGGGCTAAGAATCTGGAAACATTTTTTATAGAAGTCTTGTACTATTCTTGAAATTAAGACTGTTCTTTGAAGTATGTACTGTAACACTGGCATTTGGAATCAATAATATACCATCTCATAGAAAAGGGCTCATTTGATCTGTTCCTATGGGGAAAGATTACTTTGGGGTTTAAATTTGCTGCTTGATTTTCTTTTCTTTTCTTTTTTTTTCCCTCAACAGAACTTCTTTAAGTTGTGACTCAGGATTTCCCTGCTCGTGTTTTAAAAGCCTGACAATTAAAGTTCTTACTCATAAGCTCAGTAGGTTTTTACAAGTTATAGGTCAACGGATATACACAGAGACATGCATAATGAGAACTCACCCTCATATACAGTAGTGGTAAATCCCTTTCTCCTTTCTTTGCCAAAGTTGCAGAAAGCAAGATTCTATTCTCTAAATACTTTGAATCGAATTGTGCTTTGGGGTGGTCAGGATAATTAGGACTCAAACAGAAGCACAATAACCTAGCGAATTTTTTGCCAAAATCAAGCCACACTCAGCTCAATCTCAGCTTCAATCTTACAAGAATATAAATATATGAGTAATGATGTTTTTTTCCTCCTAGGAATATAGTTTATGTAAGAGAAGGAGCTTTATTTTAAATCTCTAGCCATGATGACTGGAGAGGACCTTATCAAAACCCTTTTCTTTGTCTTATTAGCAACTACCAGAAAGCATATAGAATTCAGTTTCCTGAGTGCATTTTGTGAGAAAGATAACTAGTTGTGCAAATACAAGTCACTTAATTTGGGAAGAATATTTAAATTGGGCCCCAAATTATCTGTGAAATGTATTTCCTCATTAAAGGGAACAGCCAATCATGGAAAGCCTTTACTGATTGTTAATGAAAACATGTACTAGGAAAAATTAATCATTCAATTTTGAATTAAGAGGAAGGAACTTTGATCTCTCTTGTGACTATAAAGAGTTACATCTGGCTTTGTGTGAGAATTTGCTCTTTACTATTGCTCAAGTTTTAGGCAGACAGACACAGATTACTGATTCTTTTTCATTCTAGCTTATACATTATTGGGCAAAAAAAAAAGAGGCACAGCTGGAGTAAGATGAGGCACAAAAAACTACAGTGAATAGACCATGTGTTCAAAAGTGTGAAATATTTATTAATTACTTCATAAGCATATACAGATATCCTGTATGATCTAAAACTCCTTTATTTTCAGAAACCCCCCAGCTAGACCATAATTCCAATAACTCAAACTCAAAATTTAACTGTTTTGAATCTAAGTGAAATTAACTCTGTTTTTCCTCTCTGGTTACAACATCTAGAACACCAGGCACAAAATATTTAATAATTTTCCTTGTGGGTTCAATAGAGTCCAGTTTTATTTGTCTTGGGACATCTACCTCATACTAAATTCTAATTAGGGAGATTTGTAGTTAATATAAAATGTTGTAGGAGGAAGTAACTTAAAATTACTTTGGGGGTGCCTGGGTGACTCAGTTGCTTAAGCTTTTGTCTTCCACTCAGGTCATGATCCCAGGATCCCCTTCTCAGCAGGGAGCCTGCTTCTCACTCTGCCTCTGCTGCTTCTCCTGCTTGTGCTCTCTCTACCAAATAAATAAATAAATAAATCTTTAAATAAAATAAAAAGAAGTCTTTGTGCCAGTATTAAGCAAGTTAAACAACTCTCTTGGCCTCAGTTTTATATTTAAAATAATCTCTTCTACTGCAATTATTTTATGGGAAATATGAAATTTCTTGATGGTTATCACCTTTTCTTTCTTTTTTTTTAAGATTTTATTTATTTATTCGAGAGAGAGGCAGTAAGTGAGACCATGAGCAAGGAGAAGGTCAGAGGGAGAAGCAGACTCCCCATGGAGCTGGGAGCCTGATGTGGGACTCGATCCCAGGACTCCAGGATCATGACCTGAGCCAAAAGCAGTCATCCAACCAACTGAGCCACCCAGGCGTCCCGGTTATCACCTTTTCAATCAATCCTTTTTTTTCCCTTCATCTTAAAAGTAAGCAAAAAATGGGGAAGAATCACTAGGAAAAACGTCAGTAATGATGTTAAGAATTGTGCATAAATTATTATATGCCTTTAATAATTTAACAATTAAAAGTCTTCAGACTATAATTCCAATTTCTGAAAAATTAATCCAAAATGAGCAGTAGTAGCCTCAAATGGAATGCTGATGGAATTTTTTTGGCAATGGAAAACAAATTTATAGCATTTCTATTCATTTCTATTGTATAAATTGTATATTGTATAAATAAGCTAAAATTTGCAGCATTGTTTTAAAGTGGAGACTCCCTTACTGACTCACTTTTCTGTTTTACAAAAGACAATATCCTAAATGCATTAAGCATATGGTTTGCTTACAAAATTCCCTATGGGATCCAGTGAATCCTAATAATGCCTTTGTTTGTGGAAGAACTAGTTTAAAAGAGGTAGATGACCATCCCAGAAGTAAGATGGTTTTCAAAGACAGTGCATCAAGGATGGTGGGTGTAGATGACATTTTTATTTTTTATTTTAGAATCCATAAGATAATTCTTGAAGAATCATAGGTACAGCTATTTCATTAACTTCTTGTGAGAATGAAGAGAATTCTTTTGTAGACACCCCACAACATCATTGATATAAAATGTCATTACCACTAATTGGAATGAATTCTTACCTTCCCAATTGTAAGTCAGTGCTGTTCAAGATTTCTTTCTGATAATGTGGCAAGAGTAGCCTCACTTTCATCTATTAATGTCATCTCTTGTGTGCCTGCAAAATTTGCCAGAACTGATTAGAGCAGATATTAAATGATAATTGGACATTTAGTGCTCATCAAACAGAAAGTGACAGATGGGGCACTAATTAAATTATAGTTCTGACATTATTCACAATGGTTTATGACTCTTCAGTGATGACCTTCATGCATCTCTTCTCCATATTTTTTCCCTTTGGTGGGGAAAGAAGGATAGAAGGCTGATTGATAGAAAGGAAAACTATCTCTAAAAACACTGAGCAAACCTAGAGATATTTAAAATGCCTTGTTTTTAAAGCTATCTATCAAGATAAAAAATTTTTCTGTAGTGAAATGAATAATTATAAAACAATAGGGAAACTTACTATGAAGCCAATGAACTGTGAAGAAAATATCTAGGTAATCCTAAAGAATATACAAAGACAGATTATAATGACTCTATTTCTGGAAAGGGTAAATGACCTTTGTTCTTATTTGAATAAAGAAAAAATATAATTCTGATATCAGAAGTGAGGATGCAATGCTTTTTTATTAATGCCTTTTTTGTTTGTTAACTCAAGCTTGCATTACTAGTTATCTCCACCAGCTAAATGAAGAACCTTGTTGAAAAGAAAGGGGTAGAAGAGGAATTAAAAGAAATTCTAAGCCACAGTTGCTGAACCAGAACTGCATTTTCTTTTTCAATTAAAAGAGAAAACACAGTGTTGATTACTTTCTAACTTTAGTTTTTAATTTTACTCCAGTATTTAGTAGTCTTAAGAAAAAAAAAAAAAAGACCTGAGAGTAAAACATCAAAGACTGATAAGTAGTGAACAATCCTCTGAACCCTCTGTCTAGTGATTGATCACAATTTAAATTTTAAATTATTTTATGTCATGTCTCTTTCCCATAATTTTTAGACTTTTTTTCTGCTGACATATATGTACAGCTTTAGTTACCATTAGAGATGAAAGTATTGACTAATTAGAATATGCACATTGTAAGATGAGTAGAATACGAGGGAAGATTATCTGTTTTTACTGATATAGTCTCTTCAATGTGTAAAGGTATGAAAAAGAGAACAAATGAATGAAGAATTTATTTTGATTATTTTATCTAAGCATGTAGTTTAGATGTGATAATGAACTAGCAAATTCAATGTAAGGGATTAAATGGAGAACACGTAGAGATGGCGTTCCATGGGATCCATGGGATCTGGCTATCCATGGGAACTTGGAGAATTTTCTTCACCCTGTAAAGCCGTACTTTCTTCAGTGTTACAATAACGTGGATTTATTAAATGTTTTGTAAGTCTTTTCATACCTTCAAGTCTTATATTTGTTATGGATGACTTTTATGTTTTAAGTCAATAAAATCAATGTATGTCACTAGCAGCTTATTCTTAAAGGAATTTTAATACAATGTATTACCAATAGCAAAATAGTTTCTGTATTATCAAAGAAATGCACATGTATTCACAAATATAATGGAAGAGCAGTTTTTAAAAATTTTTCTGGTTAATAACAGGTTAGTCAGCTTTTCAAGACTTTATGATGTTTCTTGTTTTCATGTTTGTTGTTGAACATTCAGGTTACAGTTTTGGGTGTTGGAGATGTTTGTGTATATTTCTATAGGCCTTTTAGTTAAGCATTCTTTTGCTGTTAAGATATTTATCTATATTGTTCTGAATATAATCAACATAATGTCATTTGCTCTCCTGTTCTGATAACACCATTGAAGTAGAATATGAGGTTATTTGACCATAACATATTTTTTTGCAAATTTAGGCATTATATTTTCCTTATCCTTCCTAAGTGCACGTTGAAATACAGAATACAGGGGCGACTGGATAGCACAGTTGGTTTAGCATCCAACTCTTGATTTCAGTTCAGGTCATGATTTCAGGGTTGTGGGTTCAAACCCCACATGAGCTCTGGGCTCAGCATGGAGTCTGCTTGAGATTCTCTCCCTCTTCCCCTCCCCCCACTTGAGCATGGGCTCTCTTCTCTCTCTCAAAATAAATAAATAAAACCTATTAAAAAAAAAGAAATACAGAATGGAAACACAGAGTTTCCTCTGTAATTCAATCATTCATTCATTTTACATTTTGACAGGGAGAAGCAGCTAACTCTCTGATCAACAAGTTCTAGAATTTTCTTATTTTTTCTTGCAAATCAAAACATTTAAACTTTTCACATCTTCTGTCTCCTTTCTATCTCCTTTCTATTTTTATGCTTTGTGAGAAATCACCATTGCCAAAGAATATTCCTGTGGTTCCTCCTGGAACTTACTTCAGTATCTTAAATGTCAATAACTGGACTCTTGAGTTAAATTAAAGTGCTAGGTACTTTCTCTCCATTGTTCCACTTATTGTGGTTTCATCTTCCCTACAAACATTCCAGTTTTGGTTTAAACATCATTCTTTGCAGAAAACATGAAGATAAAATCATGCCTACAGAGTTTCCAGTTTTCTATCTCTTAACATTTTTAACAATGATGTGCTTCAGATGATATCAGTATTCTTTTCTTACTCTTGCCCTCTATTCTAAATATGACTGAGAGAGCTTTTGTTCTCTTGTTTCAGAAGACTCACTTATTTTGCCTACTAACTTACCCAATGCCATTTGGCTTGAACTGATCCAGAGTGAGGGTGATAATCTGAAATAATTCTAAACAGTATACATGCCAAATCTTTGTTTTAACCTGCAACAGTATTTGAATAAAGTGCAGCTGAGCTGCAGAAAGCATAGGAATACAGCTGTGATCAGCATGTTTTTAAGATTAAGCTAATTATAGAATATTAGAATTTTAGCATTATGTATTTAGCTCATTGGTATTGTAAACTTAAATGAATAATTTAAGTGTCAGTAGTTTGCATTATGAAATTTTCATTTATGAATACATTCTTCAATATCCAAAAGACTCAGGAAGCAAAGAATTAAGACACTATCAGTGGAGTCAAGAGTACTAGCAATCTCCATCAGAGAATCAAATGTTTTAGTGAGTCTATTTTCAGGTTAGAAGGGACTGTAGAAATTATTTAATCAACATATGCAATTTGATGAAACTGAAGACTCAGATGTGAGAAGGCTTTCCAATTGTCACAATCAGTTAATGGTAGACCTGGCTCAAGAGTCTGTCTTTTGACTATCAATGTAGCAATCTTTGGATTTTCTTAAGTGACAGCAATAACTTATTTACTTAAGACTAAGGGTAGGCAAGTTTTGTTGTTTTGTTTTGTTTTGTTTTTAGTTAAGAGCCAGATATTAAAAATTTTTGGCTTTCCAGCTTATATGACCTCTGTTGCAAATTCTTGACTCTGTTGCTATATAAAATATATGTAAAAATAAGCATGACAATATTTTAATGAAGATATATTTTCAAGAACAGATGACTGGCTGGATTTGGTTAATGAGCTATAGTTAGCCAACTCCTGATCTAGACAATTTCAAAGCAATTTATCATTTTTTTTCAAAGATTTTATTTATTTAACACAGAGAGAAGGAAAGAATGAGCACATGCAGGAGAAACAGCAGAGGGAGATAGAGATGGAGAAGCAGGCTCTCCACTGAGCAGGGAGTCTGATGCAGGGCTTGATCCGAGGACTCCAGGATCATGACCTGAGCTAAAGGCAGATGTTCAACCAACTGAGCTACTCAGGTGCCCCTCAAAGCAATTTATCAGTTTTTAAAATCCTAAACTGTACATATAAAAATGGTTAAAAGCATACAATTTGTTCTATGTATTATGTACATAGTAAACAAAACAAAACTCTTAGGTAGATTGTCTTAATTCACATATCCATACTGTAACAGAGGGTTCAGTAATTGGGCACTACTTTTAAAATGATAGTGAATAGGGGCACCTGGGTGGCTCAGTGGGTTAAGCCTCTGTCTTTGGCTCAGGTCATGATCTCAGGGTCCTGACATCGAGCCCCACATCGGGCTTTCTGCTCAGCAGGGAGCCAGCTTCCTGTCCCCCCACCCCAACCTCCGCCTGCCTCTTTGCCTACTTGTGATCTCCGTCTGTCAAATAAATAAATAAAAATCTTAAAAAAAATAAAATGATAGTGAACAATGGCCAGCATTAATGAAGTTATTTGTCAAATAATTAGAATATGATAATGAGAATTCAAGAAAAACCAAATGATTATAGTAGAGATTTTTGGAGAGTATTACTTAGAAGTCTGAACTCTGTGCCTGAAGAATGTTGTAATGAGGCATACCTATTTTAACAAGGCAGAGCTTAATAGGGAAACACAGTTACTAAAAAGCTTTATATTAATATGTGGTCTAGTTTATACAGTTCAAAATAAAATACCTTTAATATTTATAGCATAGAGGTATTTTTGGTGGAAAGAAATAAGATTCTGAAAGAAACCCAGTGTTTTCCCTTGGGTTTTTTTTTTTTTTTTTTTTTCCATTTCTTAAGAGAAGTCCTCAAAAGATTTTTTTCTCGGTGAATCTATCCAGATGGTTTCTTAGGAAGTTGATCATACTCACTTTTCTTTTATTCTTCCTTTCCCCACATCCTTTAAAATTTGGTGAGCACTGGTTAGATATGAGTTCCCATCTCAAAATTCCTTTTTCTTTTGCTGTATAATCATAATCTTCCACAAGTCAAATGATATGATAGCAATTCCAAATGATATATGATAAGTGGAGTCTACTGAGAACACTCAGGCCACTCTGATATCCATCTAAGATAATCAGTCTAGAAAAAGGTAGATTGAGGGGATGCCTGGGTGGCTCAGTCAGTTAAGAAGCTACCTTTGGCTCAAGTCATGATTCCAGGGTCCTGGGATTGAGTCCCCCATCAGGCTCCCTGCTCAGAGGAGAGCCTACTTCTCCCTCGCCCTCTGTCTGCCACTCAGCCTACCTGTGTTCTCTCTCTTTGTATCAAATAACAAATAAAATCTTAAAAAAAAAAGTAGATTGAAACAAAGAGGTAAATTTCAGTAAATTTAGTTTTTCCCAATATATTTTTTAGGTCTTTAATGAGGCATAAGTAACATATGATAATCTTCACATATTTAAAATATATAAAAATTTTAACATATTTATACACCCATGAAATGATCACCACAATTAAAATAATGAACATGTCCATTATCTCCAAATTTCCTTGTGCCTTCTGAAATCATTCCCTCTTGATCCTTCCTGTCTTTCTCATCCTATCCACAGTGACCCACTGATCTAGTTTATATCATTAGAAGTTAATTTGCATTTTTTAGTATTTTATATAAATATACCCACACTGTATGTACTGTTTTTGACTGGTTCTTTTAACAAAGAATAGCTATCTTGAGATTAATCCATGCTGGTGGGTATAGCAGTAGGCCATTTATTTTGATTATTTTATATTCCATAAATTGTTTATCTTTTTACCTATTTATGAACATTTGGGTATTTTTCTATGTTTAGGGTCTTACAAACAAAATTGCTATGAACATTCATGTGCAAGTCTGTATGTGAGCATATACTTCATTTCTCATGAGTAAATGTCTACAAGTGAATTGACAAGGTCATACACTATGACCCATATTAGGTAAATTTTGTCATCTCCTAATTTTTTTTG
This sequence comes from Lutra lutra, assembly GCF_902655055.1. Classification (NCBI taxonomy): domain Eukaryota; kingdom Metazoa; phylum Chordata; class Mammalia; order Carnivora; family Mustelidae; genus Lutra; species Lutra lutra. The sequence continues at coordinate 43,097,563 of NC_062288.1, forward strand.
ACTCAAGTTATTCAGTAAAGAAAGATATTATTGTTTCCCTTCTATTTTCACTTTATTTGAGAAATCCCACTGTATAGGAAAAAAAAACTGGAAACATACACTCAGGCAACTATGGGCTTTTCTTTTTCTTTTCGCTTTCTTTCTTCTTCTTCTTCTTTTTTAAAAAAATTTTATTATTTATTTATTTCAGTGTTCCAAGATTCATTATTTATGCACCATACCCAGTGCTCCATGCAATACATGCCCTCCTTAATACCCACCACCAGGCTTACCCTCACTCCCCAACCCCTCCCCTCCAAACCCTCAGTTTGTTTCTCAGAGTCCACAGCCTTTCATGGTTTGTCACCCCCTCCAATTTCCCCAACTCACTTATCCTCTCCATCTCCCAATGTCCACTGTGTATTCCTTATGCTGCACAAGTAAGTGAAATCATATGATACTTGACTGTCTCTGCTTGACTTATTTCACTCAGCATAATCTCCTCCAGTCCCATCCATGTTAACACAAAAGTTGGGTATTCATCCTTTCTGATGGAGGCATAATACTCCATAGTGTATATGGACCACATCTTCCTTATCCATTCGTCCATTGAAGGGCATCTTGGTTCTTTCCACAGTTTGGCGACCGTGGCCATTGCTGCTATAAATATTGGAGTACAGATGGCCCTTCTTTCACTACATCTGTATCTTTGGGGTAAATACCCAGTAGTGCATGGCAGGGTCATAGGGAAGCTCTATTTTAATTTCTTGAAGAATCTCCACACTGTTCTCCAAAGTGGCTGCACCAACTTGCATTCCCCTTTCCAACATACGTTGTTTCCTGTCTTGCTAATTTTGGCCATTCTAACTGGTATAAGGTGGTATCTCAATGTGGTTTTGATTTGAATCTCCCTAATGGCTAATGTGTTGAACATTCTTTCATGTGTCTGTTGTCCATTTGTATGTCTTCATTGGAGAAGTGTCTGTTCATATCTTCAGCCCATTTTTTGATGTGATTATCTGTTTTGTGTGTGTTGAGTTTGAGGAGTTCTTTATAGATCTTGAATAACAATCCTTTGTCTGTAAGTGTCATTTGTGAATATCTTCTCCCATTCCGTGGGTTGCCTCTTTGTTCTGTTGACTGTTTCTTTGCTGTGCAAAAGCTTTTGATCTTGATGAAGTCCCGAAAGTTCATTTTTGCTTTTGTTTCCTTTGCCCTTGAAGACATGTCTTGAAAGAAGTTGCTGTGGTCAATGTCAAAGAGGTTACTGCCTATGTTCTCTAGGATTTTGATAGATTCCTGCCTTGTGTTGAGGTCTGTTATCCATTTCGAGTTTATCATTGTGTATGGTGTAAGAAAATGGTCAAGTTTCATTCTTCTACATGTAGCTGTCCAATTTTCCCAGCACCATTTATTGAAGAGACTGTCTTTTTTCCACTGGGTATTTTTTCCTGCTTTGTTGAAGATTATTTGACCATAGAGTTAAGGGTCCATATAGTGATCTCTCTACTCTGTTCCACTGGTATATGTGTCTGTTTTTGTGCCAGTACCATGCTATCTTGGTGATCACAGCTTTCTAATAGAGTTTGAAATCAGGCAACGTGATGCCCCCAATTTTGTTTTTCTTTTCCAATTCCCTTAGAAATTCAGGGTCTCTTCTGGTTCCATACAAATTTTAGGATTGTTTGTTCCAGCTTTGAAAAATGCCAGTGGAATTTTGATCGGGATGGCATTGAAAGTATAGATGGCTCTAGGCAGTATAGACATTTTAACAATGTTTATTATTCTGATCCATGAGCATGGAATGCTCTTCCATCTTTTTGTGTCTTTTTCAGTTCCTTTCATGAGTGTTCTGTAGTTCCTCTAGTACAGATCCTTTACCTCTTTGGTTAGGTTTCTTCCCAGGTATCTTATGGTTCTTGGTGCTATAGTAAATGGAATCAACTCTCTAATTCCCCTTTCTATATTTCATTGTTAGTGTATAAAAAAACCAACTGATTTCTATGCATTGATTCTGTACCCGCCACATTACTGAATTTCTGTATGAGTTTTAGTAGTTTGGGGGTGGAGTGTTTTGGGTTTTCCATATAAAGTATGATGTCATCTATGAAGAGAGAGAATTTAAATTCTTTGCCAATTTGAATACATTTTTTTTTTCTTTTTGTTGTCTGATTGCTGTTGCTAGCACTTTTAGTACTATGTTGAACAACAGTGGCAAGAGTGGACATCCTTGTTATGTTCCTAGTCTCAATGGGAAGACTGTCAGTGTTTCCCCATTGAGAATGATATTCACTGTGGGTTTTTCATAGATGGATTTTATGAAGTTGAGGAATGTTCCCTCTATCCCTATACTTTGAAGCATTTTAACAGGAGCGGATTGCTGTATCTGTCAAAGGCTTTTTCTGCATCAATTGAGAGGACCATGTGGTTCTTCTCTATTATCTTATTGATGTGTTCTAATCACATTGATTGATTTATGAGTGTCGACACCACCTGCATCCCAGGGATCAGTCCCACCTGGTCATGGTGGATAATCTTTTAATGTACTGTTGGATCCTATTAGTTAGGATCTTGTTGAGAATCTTGGCATCCATATTCATCAGGGATATTGGTCTGAAATTATCCTTTTTGATGGGGTCTTTGCATGGTTTGGGGATCAGGGTAATGCTGGCTTCATAAAAATAGTCTGGAAGTTTTCCTTCTGTTTCTATTTTTTGAAACAGCTTCAGGAGAATAGGTATTATTTCTTCTGTGAATGTTTGGTAGAATTCTCCAGGGAATCCATCAGATCCTGGGCTCTTGTTTTTTGGGAGGTTATCGATCACTGCTTCAATTTCATTACTAGATATTGGTCTATTCAGATTGTCAATTTCTTCCTGATTCAGTTTTGGAAGTTTATAGGTTTCCAGGTATGGATCCATTTTGTCTATGTTGCTTAACTTATTGGCATATAACTGTTGATAATAAGTTCTGATTATTGTTTCTATTTCCTTGGTGTTATTCATGATCTCTTCCCTTTCATAATTATTTTATTAATTTGGGCCCTCTCTCTTTTCTTTTGGATTAGTTTGGCCAGTGGTTTATTGATATTACTGATTCTTTCAAAAAACCACCTTCTAGTTTCGTCGGTGTGTTCTACTGTATCTCTAGTTTCTCTCCCTTTGATCTCTGCTCTAATCTTGACTATTTCCCTCCTTGTGAGTGGGTTTGGCTTAATTTGTTGTTGATTTTCAAGTTCTTTGAGGTGTAAAGAGAACTGGTGTATTCTGGATTTTTTCAGTTTTTTTGAGTGAGGCTTGGATGGTTATGTATTTCCCCCTCAGGACCACCTTTGCTGTATCCTATAGCTTTAGGACCAATGTGTCTTCATTCTCATTGTTTTCCATGAATTTTTTAGTTCTTCTTTGATTTCCTGGTTGATCCAAACATTCTTGAGCAGGATGGTCTTTAGCTTCCAAGTGATTGAATTCCTTCCATACTTTTTGTTGTGGTTGAGTTCTGGTTTCAAAGCATTGTGGTCTGAGAATATGCAGGGGATAATCTCAATCATTTGGCATCAGTTGAGCCCTGACTTGTGACCCAGTATGTGTTCTATTCTGGAGAAAGTTACATGTGTGCTCTAGAAGAATGAGTATTCTGTTGTTTTAGGGTGGGATGCTCTTTATATATCCATGAGGTCCATCTGGTCCAGTGTGTCATTCAAAGCTTTGTTTCTTTATTGATTTTCTGCTTGGATGATCTGTCTGTTACTGAGAATGGCGTGTTAAGATCCCCTACAATTAATGTATTCATATCAGTATGACTCTTTATCTTGACCAACAGTTGGCCTATGTAGTTGGCTGCTCCCATATTAGGGGCTTAAATATTTATAATTGTTAGATCTTATTGGTGGATAGACCCTTTCAGAATGATGTAGTGTCCTTCCTTATCTCTGACTACAATCTTTAGTTTAAAAATCTAATTTATCTGAGATGAGAATCGCTACCCCAGCCTTCTTTTGAGGCCCATTGGCATGAAAGATGCTTCTCTATCCCTTCACTTTTAGTCTGGATGTATCTTTAGGTTCCAAATGGGTCTCTTGTAGACAGCATATGGATTGGTCCTGTCATTTTATCCAGTCTGCAGCCCTATACTGTTTTATGGGAGCGTTTAGGCCATTCATGTTGAGAGTGATTATTGAAAGATACGTTTTTATTGACATCATGTTGCCCATGAAGTCCTTGTTTCTATAGATTGTCTTTGTAAATTTCTGTTCTATGTCATTGTTGGGTTCTTTTTTCTTTTATAGAAGCCCCTTTAATATTTCTTGTAGTGCCAACTTGATGGTCACATACTCATTTAAACCTTGCTGGTCTTGGAAGCTCATTATTTCTCCATCCATTTTGAATGTCAACCTTGCTGGATAAAGTATTCTTGGCTGCATGTTTTTCTCTTTTAGTGCCCTGAATATGTCTTGCCAACCCTTTCTGGCTTGTCGGGTTTCTGTGGATAGGTCTGACATTATTCTGATGGACCTTCCTCTGTACATAAGGAATCTCTTCCGCCTAGCTTCCCTCAGAAGCTCTTGTCTAAAATTATGATTCATCAGTTTCACAATCAAGTGCCTGGAGGTCTTTCTAGATTCATTAATCTGTGGGGTGGGGCTTTTATTTTTTATTATAAAGTTTCTTTTCCAAACAAAAGAGCTTTAAAAGCTAAACTAACAAACAAACAAACCAAAAACACCTTATGAGATTGAAAGTGTGAGTCTCCGTAGAGCACTTGTGAGATTTAAGTGCTAAAAGTCATTTCCTCAAAGTAGAAGTCTTGTGATTCAACTGCATTCAACTCATTTATAAATTTGGTGCAATTTACAACATTGCAGGTAAGAAAAAAAGGCAAGCACATGGTTTAAGAAGTTGAGTCTTGACAACATGAAAACCTTTATTATTCTCAGAAACGAGGCATAGCAAAACAAGACAAAAATACTAGAAGCTCAAGATATAAAGCTTATAACTTTTTAAAATTCTGGCTATAAAAATAATGTTTATTAACTCCATATATACACAATTGAGTAGATTAGGTAGAGAGATTTTACTGATTGATGGTCAGACTAACCATTTCTGCTATATTAACAACTTTATTTATTGTGGCTGAATTAAACTGGTTTTAATGACTCAAATGACCAAGAAAATAAGATTGTTGTTCAGTCATTTCATATCCAGTTGTAGATTGTTTTTGTAAATTCCAAACCACAGCTCTTGTTTAATCTAGAATAATAAACATGTCAAAATATGAAAGGCATTTCTTAATGCAAAAACTGTATCAAGTATTTAAAATAATGATTTATATTTTAAAAGGTAAACTGCATTTTATTAATAAACATGTTTTGACTTCTTTAGGAACAGGCCTATATTGATTGCTCAGTGTTTATATTGGGAAAAAAAGCGTAATTAAAGTTGACTGGGGCCAATGACTAGCCTATGTGCTTATAAATCAATTGACTTAACACTCATGAGAATCTTTGAGATTAGTACTTTATTAGCCCCATTTTATGGAGAATGTCCCTGAGGCAGAGATTGGTTAAGCATCTTTCACAAAGGCATACAGCCAGCAAGTGGCAGAAACAGGCTTGGAATCCAGGCTCTAATTACTGAGTGGAGCTCTTAAGGACTACACTATATAAATTACCTCCCTAGCTTAACTGTTATACATAAATGCAACAATCGATACTAGCTTTTTTTTTTTTTCTATTTTAATGAAGGTGAGAGTACTTAAGGTTTAACTAAAGTCACTGTGGAATTTTTAAAAAATCTGTACTGAAAGCAACAGCATGGCAAAGTCATTCCTTCCCCAATAACAGGGATATGAGCTAAACTTCTAGTTAGTTAGGTTTTCATTTAACATCTTTTTAAAATCTAATCATCACAGCAGGATAAGAACAAGCGTATTACATGTGAACATGAGGCATATCCTATACTCATTGTGAAATAATTCTTGATATGTCACAAAGATATCATTCTGTTCAGTAATGGCTTATGTCCCATTAAGAATATCTTCACAATATAGTAGTCCCCCTCACCCCCCATCCATGGTTATACTTTTTATGGTCTCAATTACCTGAAACAACTGTGGTTCAAAAGTATATGATCTTTCTGATGTATCAGAAAGCTGATGTAGCCTAATGCTACAATACAGTGCCTATCTCATTCACTTGATTTCACCTCATCATGTAGGCATTTTCTGTCTCACATTATCACTAGAAGAGTGAGTACAGTGCAGCAAGATTTTTGAGAAGAGAGACCACATTTATAGAACTTTTATCATAATATATTGTTTAAATTGTTCTATTCTTATTATTAATTTCTTACTGTGTCTAATGTATAAATGAAACTTAATCATAGGTGTGTATGTTTAGGAAAAAACACATAATGTATGGATGTATGGTGTGGTACTACCTGTGGTTTCAAGGCATCTACTGGGTGTCTTGGAAAGGGAGACTACTGAACCTCTGAAGTTAGATTAAGTTGAGCCATCAAACCCCACAAGAAAAATCACTTCTAGTAGTCATGGATTCTCTCTTCATAAATAAATTTTGATTTCTCCTTCAGGCCTCAATCTCTGTTTTGAATTCCAAACGTTTATTTATGTTTTCCCTTTCATCATTATTGACAGATCTCATGGCATAACTGGCATATTTTAATCAGTTTATGGTTTAGTTGGTTTCCTTAATGAGGAAGGGCAAGTGGTTAACCTATATAACTTTCTGAAATAGATTAAAAACTTAAAAAGCATCTTGATCCTTTCCCTTCAAGTAAAATAAAAGACTTAAAAAATACCTACAATAATAATAATGCATTTATTTAAAAACAAAGTAGCATTAAATGTAGCAACAATAAAAACTTTATGTATCTTACCCCTGTGATGCTTTGTCACTAGATGAAAAGATGGTTTCCAGTAGCTGGTGAGTGAGATATTATCATCAGTTATGAAGTTATCTATGACAACTAATGACTACTTCAAGGGTAGTGTAACATTGCAAACATGTTGAAATGATACAACAACTGGTTCCTAGTGAACATGCAATTAGTATATGAAAATTATACATGGGTTTTACTAAAACTTCAACAGGGTAAGGTCATTAACAATTGCACATGACATAATAGTTGGTCTTTGACATATTGTTGTGTTCAATCTTCACAACTCTTCTGCAGGTTAAATGCAATTATTCCCATTTGTAGAAGCAACTAGGGTTTCAGAAGGCCTTAAGTAAAATTGCTTTATATCACAGAGTTCATAAGAAGCAGAACCTCATATCTGGTTTAGTGGATTGGGACAGGAAGAAAAAGAGGGTGATTTGCTCTATGTCTATACATGTTTAAGTTGTGTATGTATGGTTTTTTTTTTAAGTTTATTTATTTATTTATTTATTTATTTGACAGACAGAGATCACAAGTAGGCAGAAAGGCAGGCAGAGAGAGAGAGGGAAGCAGGCTATCTGCCGAGCAGAGAGCCCAATATGGGGCTCAATCCCAGGAACCTGGGATCATGACCTGAGCCGAAGGCAGAGGCTTTAACCCACTGAGCCACCTGGGCGCCCCTGTGTATGTATGTTTTGACACTGTTCCCTTGATGGGAAGTTATCTGCAGGCCAATCCTTTCATCTCTTAGTCTTCATATCTTTCACAATTTTGTTTTCTCTTCCTCTTTCCCCAAGGGTCATATACATGGCCCTCGTTAAAAAACAGACAAACAAACAAACAACAACAACAAAAACCCTTCTTCAACCTACCATAGGACTAAATGTATGCAGTTATTTATTAAAAATTCTCTGATAATAATGACAACAAAAGCCAGAGATTGGAGATAGCAACTAACATGTGAATATATAAACTGAAGCTTGACTTGGAGAGTGTTTTATATAGGAGAAAGATTTATTTCTTTTCAAAATATCTGGAAGGCTGAATGGATGTATGATTTTCCATTTTAAAGATTCTGTGGGAATTGTAGCTGGAAGAAAGTTTCAAGTTAATTTAGTCCCCATGATGGACTGAATTATGTACCCCCAACATTCATATACTGAAACTTTAACCACTAAGCTGACTGTATGTGGTGATAGGTATTTAAAGACGTAATTGAGGTTAAATGAGTTCATAATGGCAGTGTAGTAATCCAATGTGACTGGTCCTTACAGGAAGAAAATAAAGGGATACCATGTGTGTGTGTGCACAGAGAAGACTGTATGAGAACACAGAGAGAAGGTAGCCATCTGCAAGCCAAGGAGAGAACCAATCCTACTGGCAACTTGATCTTCAGTTCCAGCCTTCAGAACTGTGAGAAAATAAATTTCCTTTTTTAAGTCACTCAGTCTATGGTATTTTGTAGGGCAGTCCTAGATAACAAAACAGGTTTATTTTTATTTACTAAAGTTAGAATTATGGCCCAAGTAAAAAATACTTGCTCAAGGACTATAAGTTAATTTAAAAAATTAAAATAATGTGCACTGGTATACTATATGATCATATGTCATGCTGGTGCATTTATATTATTTTCTTATTTTAGCCTCTGCAAGACTCTCATTGAGGTAAGTTGATGAAATACATTAATCTTAAAGTTCAAATACATTTATCATTCTTTTCTTCAGCAATATTGGTATATCCCAGGGATGACATATGAGGAAGGTTAACATAGCATATGTGCTTATATATCTACAAAAAAAAAAAAAAAAAAAAAAAAAAAAAAGAAGAAAAGAGAAGAAAGAAAGAAAGAAGAAAAAAAGGAAAAAAGGAAAAAACTTTTGTAATGTAACCCCTGTTTACTTTTCCAATCACATTTTTTTTGGGCACTCGATAGTGTGCAATCCTATAATAATGGGTGGGAAACAGATACAACCTGGTTTTGTCTAGTCATTTGTTCTGGGTAGAATTCATCCTGGATTTCTTTTCATGGGAGTCAAGTGTTGAAAAACAAAGAATTGTTGTGCTGGGAAGAGATTTAGAGAGATTTTGAAGTCCTTTAAGTCATTCTTAGGTAGGTCATTTCCTTCTGGATATATAGAATAAAGTTGAAAGGTGTTGAGCAGACATTTTCCCCCCACAATATCCTTTAATTTTAATTTTCTAATTATGATATAAGAGAAAAAAGGAAAGCACAAATAAAAAGATATATAACTTAATTATCTTAAAAACATGCACCAATATAAATTTCAGTTGGTGAAGAAATCGGATATTACCTTTTCTCAATAACTAGAGGGTTTCTCCCTTGCAAAAGAACCACATTCTTATTATATGGTAATTATTTCCTTATCTTAAATTATTTTTTACAGTTTTACAGATATAAGTTGTTATAATTTTACATATATTTGAAGGACTAATTTTTTAAAATTTTGTGTAAAGAAAACCATGCCATTTGTGTTATTTTTTTCTCTAGTTTTATTCATTCTGTGTTATGATTTTTGAGATTTAATCAGGTTTATTTAGGTAGATAGGTATTATTGATTCATTTGGTTGTTATATAATATTCCATTGTATGAATATGCCGTAGTTCATTATTAATGAACATTCGGTTGGAAACTATGAATAATGCTGCAATGGCATTCTTAACAGAGAACAAATGTGCATAAATTTAGTTAGGAGTACGATTAATAAATCAAAAGAAATTAATTGACTTTACTTGATTAGTGCCAACATAATTTCTAAAGTAGACTAGTGATCTAGTCCTAGTTTACTAGTAACTAGTGAACTAGTAGCAGTGTGCAAGAGTTCTGGTGCTTCTACATCCTTAGTATGGTCAGTCAATATGTATATATTTTATCTATTCTGATGGACATGTAGCTATCTCATTGTGGTTCGAATTTTTATTTTCCTGATCTTTAATAAGCTCAAATAACTTTCCAGGGGCTTTTAGGCCACTTGATAACCCTTTCTTGTACAGTGTGTGTTTTCAAAGCTAATGCTTATTTTTTGGTATTGACTCTTCTAAATATGAACAATTTTTAGTTAGATGCATCATAAGTATCTTCCCCGTGAATGTGACTTGCCTTTAACCCCCATAATTAAATGTCTTTTCATGAACATGATTTCTTTGCTTGAGGGTTGTGAAATTTATCAAGCCTTTGCCATTAAGGTTATTTCCTGTATCTTGTTTAAGGAATCTCTCCTTAACATGGAAAATATGAATATATTGTCTTTTGTTATATGTTGGAAACTATGTTGCTTTGCCATTCTGATCTATAATCTACCTGGAATTGATTATGTCTGGTTATGTGTAAGATTCAAGTTCTATATTTTTCCATATGGGTATTCAATTGAGCCACCACCAGTTAATAAAGTAGTTCCCTTTTCTCCATCATATATAGTATCACTGTTACCATAAATTATGTGCAGATATATCTGTTTCTAGGCACTCCATTCTATCCCCTTGATATATTTGTATATCCTTGTATTAATATTATACTGTCCTAATTAGTGACTTAGAAGTCCTGAAATCTGGTAAAAGAAGTCCTTCCAATTTTGTTTCCTTTTTCATGAGTGCTAGTTTATTCCTGATTGTCACATTTTACATTCAAATGTTATAATCATACCAAGCTAAAAGCTTAATGAGATATTGTTAATGATCAGTTTATAGAGAATTTACATACATACAATATTAAGTTTTCTGAATGATAAGTATGTCATATGCCTCAATTTATATAGCTTCTAAAATTTTTTAATAATATGTTTTCTACATAGAAGTGCTATACACTTCTTGTTAGATTTATTCAGTGATATTTCTAATGTGATTTTTTAAATGGAAATTTTTTTTTAAATCACTGTGTTCTTGTTTGTACTCATTGAGTTTATATCCAAAAACCCTACTAAAATTACCCCTTAATTTTAATACCTTATATGTGGATATTTTTTATATTTTCCTGTAGATACAAATATTATTTGAAACATAGAAGTATTATTTTCCTCCCAGTCTTTTTGTTTTTAACCTTTTAACATTTTTCTTGCTTTACTACATTTGCTAGGTCATATACTAGATCATATAATAACAATGTTTAATAGAAATGGTGATATCAGTTGTCCTTGTCTCACTTCTGTTAAAATTAAAATAAACCATTAATTGTGTTTTTAATTACAGATATTCATATTCAGTTTAAGCCTTTGTTTCTTACATATAATACTGTTGCTGAAATTCTCAACATTAAATTTTTCTTCTTCAAATATTTTAAATACAGCCTTTTAAAAGTTAGCTAATAGCAGTAGTTTGAGCCTCTGTGTATCTCTTTCTGTTGTCTGTTGTATCTCTTTAATTTTGCCATGTTTTCCTCTTTCTTTGTTTGCCTACTTATTTCTTAATTGTTTTTCTAGATGTATTTTGGGGAGTAATAGTTAGGATGGTACTACCTTTCTTGAGAAAAGTTTTGTGTGTGATTCTGGAAGGGCATTAAGGCAGTAGCCATCTGATGTCACCTTATCTTAATTTGAATGAGATGATTTGAAGTTGAGCTGCACTTGACTATTTGCTTTTAGCTTACCCTTATTTTTACTGTACAGTCTTTTAAGGCCCTTATCCAAAGTGAGCATTTAAGCAGAGCTACTTTCTCTTACTAAGCTTTAGATTCCAGTATCCATTATACTAGTCCCATGAGGCAGTTGAAAGTGTTGATCAAACCAATAATCTTCAAAAATATGGCTGATTCTAAAGCTGGAATAAACACAGGATGAGCCTGCAATATTTTCTTGTGCAGAAAAGTAAGGAATTGCTAAAAAAATGATGGGGGCATGTAAAATAGATAAAGAAGCCACCTCAGAGAGGCTCCCGCTGGCCAAATATTGAGCAATTTGATCACCAAAGTAATGAAATACAATAATGAATTATAAACCATTGCAAATATAAGGATTCATGTATCTATAACAGCAATAAATACAAGTAAATAACCATTAATGCATTAAGTTAACAGGCATAAAGTTGGTCTGTTGTTTATAGTAGAATGCCAAGTGCTATTTGCTAAATGCAGACTTTGTATTTTTCAAGTATCAGATAAAGATTGGGTTAGGCAAGGATCATCTACAGATTTTAAGTTTAGGAGGAAAATTTGATAAGAAACAGGATATTTGGCCTTTAAAATGTCAGGTTGCGTATTAGTTGCAAGGGAATATAATCATTATACAGTGGAGGAGTCATGCAACACTTAGAGTGAGGAAAATTCGTGTTACCAGTGAAGGACACATAAATGGGACAACATCATTTCCAGATATGATACCCTGTGAAGGAAACTAAGATGCTTATATTATATTTTGACTAAGAATATAAGGAGGAAACACCAGGAAAAGAAATAAGGATAGGACTATTTTAAAAGGCTGGGAGGTTACCCTACTTTTCAAAGATGTTAATATCATAGTAGATAAAGACTATGAAAATGTTCCATATTAAAGGGGGCTATCAAGACTTGGCAAATACTTGACATAGCTGACCTTAGATGAGAAGCTGTTATCAGAGGGAGCAGTGTTATACATGATAATATTTGGTCAATGGATAAAATTAATTGAAATACTGTGTTGCTGTTAAATGTACTGAAATTATTAACTATACTGCCATTATCTAGAAGAATGTCCATACTCTTAGATATGTTAAAGTATTTAGGGATAAAGCACCATAATATATTGACCTATATGCAAACATCTCAAAAAATAAACATTAGCAGGTATGTATGCAAATAGTATAAATTATTAATAATAACTAAATTGGTATAAAGTATATAGGAGTATGCATTGAATATTTTTATTCTTGAGACTTTTTTCTCAGTTTGAAATTATATCTATATAAAAATGTTAAAGATTAAAAAGTTCAAACTCTCAACTACCTTATCCATATCCACTGTATCGAAATCCACCCTATACATATCTCGAGGGAAAAAGCAGACTTTTTAACTTTTCTTGCCTAAGCTCTGCTATCTGCTGGATTTTGGCCAGCAATGTACACCCCTTTCCCTTCCTTTTTTCTTTTTTTTTAAGTTCTCAAATGCCTTCAGAGATATTCAAAGAGTTCCAAATGATCAGTCATTACTGGAATGGAAGTCAGTTTCATCCTTTATATGAATTTTTAATGAAAAAACTCAAGCATAAAGAAAAATTATATACACATAATATAGTTAATTCCTCTGTACCCACAACTCAGGTTTTCAACTCTTTACAACTTGACATATTTTCCTCCTTTTTTAATTACTTAAAAAAATACCACAGATTATTTTTCCCCTTATATCCACTTTATCCTTTTTAGATATAGCAACTATCCTTATTTTGGTGATTATAAGCATGCTTTCATGTTTAAAGTATAGAAATGTATCTATACACAAGAGATAGAATTGTTGGCATGAGTTTAAATTTTATAAAAATGGTATAAACCTGTAACTTAATGAAATTCCTTTTTGTAATTCAAGTATAACTGATGCAGAATATTATTATAGTTTCATATATACAACATAGTGATTCCACAGTTATATACATTATGGACTGCTTACCATGATAAGCATAGTTACCATCTGTCACCATACAAAGTTATTACAATATTATTGACTGTAGTCTCTACATTGTACTTTTCATCTCCATGAGTTATTTATTGTATAACTAGAAGTTTGTACCTCTTAAATCCCCTTTATCTCTTTTTCCTATACCCCACTCCAATCCCAGTTGGCAACCATCAATTTAGCCTCTGTGTTTGAATCTGTTTCTGTTCAGTTTATTAGTTCATTTGTTTCATTTCTTACATTCTACATATAAGTGAAATCACATGATATTTCTCTTTTTTGTCTGGCCTGTATCACTTAGCATAGTGCCCATTAGGTCTATCTGTGTTGTCCCCAGTGGCATAATTTCACTCATTTTTATGGCTGAGTAATATTCTATTGAAAGTATGTCACTTCTATATCAGTCATCTCTCAGTAGACATTCAGGTTGTTTCCATACATTGACTATTATGAAATTTCTTTTTATGAACATTATATATTAAATTTTTAATGCTGATACTTTTTTACTTTATTCTTATTATATTTTATTATATGACTGTGCCACAAATAATTTACTGATTTTCTTATTTATGAAAATATGTTTCCTTATTATAGATGGTGTAACAATGAACATGCTTCTATTATGACTAATTATGCATATGGGCAAAATTTTCTTTACAACCAAGAGTATAGAAGGATATTTACTGAGGAGTAGGATTCATGGGGTGTAAGGAATATACACATTCATCTTAATGAGGTCTTTCCAAATTGCTCTTTAAATTCCTTGCTCCTAAAGAGTAATCCTTCCTTGAGCATGTATGAGATTTACTGTTGCTCTACAGCACTCTGAAACTTGGCACTATTGGATTTTTAACTTTTGCCTATCTGATAACTATTAAATGGTATCTCATAACTGTTTAATTTACATTTCCCTGATAACTAGTAAGTTTTAAATGTGTACTTTCCATTTAAGTTCTGTGATTTGTTTGTTTTAACTTTGCCCATTTTTCTATTTTATTGATTTTCTTTTATTGATTAGTAATAATCCTTAATATATTGTGGATATCACTCTGTGGTTATATACATTAGGAATATAGTCTTCTTACCTGTGGCGTGCATTTTTGGTTTATAGCACTATTTTTAAATCAGAAATTTAAAATTTTACTGAAGCCAAATTGAACTTTTACTTGATAAGATGTGGCTTTTGTGTCATGCTAAGAAATTTAGAGCATTAACTTTACTGTATTTTCTTCTAAATATTTTAATGTTTTGATTTTCATACTTAAGCTTTTACTTTATTTGGGATGGTATATGCTCTAATAATCTTTTTCCTACATGGATAAACAATTATATCCAAACCATATATTGCAGTCAAAATTTCCCCCAGTGATTTGTTATACTACTCTGTTTTGTTTTGAATTTCAACTTCTCATAGATAGTTGATTGTGTTTCTGTACATTTTGCAATTTTCTGTTAGCATATTAATCAAATATAAACAGATACCATATTTTCTTAATTAAACACATTTTATAATATATCTATCTCACTGTCTTAAAGAAAATGGTCTATTTTTCACTTATGCTAGATTTGCATAGTGCTCATTACAATCACCACAGACCCAGACTGATGAGCAGCCATCACACAGTGTTACCTCATCGTTGTTTTGATCCAGGATCAATTGTCTTTCAAGGAATTTTAAATACTTACCATTAAAATAATATTAATAGATATAAATACATTCTTATTGCTGTGAAACATTCTTCTGGATCTCCCCTTTCTTAAGCTCTCTGTTCCTTTCTTCAGAGGCTTTTATCTCAAACCATTTTACTTCAGCCTAAAACTTATGTTGGTATATCTTGCAGTGCAGGTCTGTTGGAGAAAATTAATTCCAGTGTTTGGTGATCTGAAATCTTTTGTTTTATACTCATGAAATAACTTGAGAAATGGTAAAGTAGAACCATCACTGATTCTTCTTCTTCAGAATTGTCCTGGGTATTTGTGAGTTTTTCATATGACATAGTTAAGTTTGACAAGTTGTTTGAAGAACTACTTTCATGTTTAAATCTGGATGGAAATTTCATTGAAATTTCTATTAATTTAATAAAAATTAACATTGTTATACATTGAGACATCTAGAAGCCTGGCTAGAAATCTGTTCTCCATTTAAAAGCTAATATTTTTAAATTCTCATTAGAATTATTCACTAGGTACTATGTCATCAGTAATATACCACATTATTTAAAAAGACAATGGGATAAACAATCCTTTCTGTTAGAGTTAATTATTAACGCTATTAATAATATATAATTTAATATTTTTAAAGCTTGGATTTATAATTATATATTCTTAAATGTCATCTGAGAGAATTGCTCTCAACTTGTACCAGTGAGCAGAATGGCCTTGAATTAAATGAAATCTTCAGTCTTCTATAGTGCTGTATGTTATGAAATTTGAACTACGGCAATTGTAACTATTCTAGAGATAACATAAAGAAAAAAAAATCTCTTGACAGTTTGAGGCAAGTAGCCATTAAGTCATTAGTCTATGAAAACTCAATTGCTGTAGAGTGGAACGATAAAAACTAGAAAATTTTAGGCAGTTTTCTTAAGTTGGCTATCTGAAGGCAAGTGCATTCATTTGTGTACTTAGAGTGATACTGCTGCTAAAGTTACAATAATAATTTTATACAAATTTCTTAAATATGCAGTACTCAAGTTTGCATCCCACTTACTTTTCTCCCGTTGAACTTATTTTGAATCCTGTATTTACCCATCTCAATGGTTAAAAAGGAAAGGTCCAAAATGGCATCATTTAGGCCAAATCCCCAAATTATGGCTTAATACCTAATGTAAAAATATAGTTTCAGTTTCTCCCAGAAAAGTGGTCTTAACCTATCAGTTAAGAATTTTCTGATTAGCACCAAAGAGTTCGAGTCTGTGGAGCCCTCTCTATCCTTCACAGAAAGATTAGTTAATCTACATAATAAGACACCCTGCTCTTTCCCTCTAAGAGAAAGAAACCTTGCCTGAAATATAATAATTTTCCTGCTCTATCCCCCTTGCTATAAAAACCCTCCTCTTTGTACATCTCTTTGGAGCTCCCCTCTACTTACTAGATGGGATGTTGCAGGATTCATTAAATAGAGCCAATTAGACCTTCAAATTTAGTTGGTTGAATTTTGTTTCTTGAAGGATGTATTCTCTTGATTGCTAATCTATAGGCTTCTGTATTATTGCTGAACTCTAAACATTCGGGACAGAGATTTTCTCTCCCTATCTTTGATAAATTTCTTACTCTCTGCTTAACTTCCCTAATAACGGGATTTATTTATCTTTTGTATAGGCATATTCAACAATTAAAGTTTTCTGTTTTTCTTCTGTCATCTTTCTTTCTCAAGTTGTTCTTGCTCATGACGTTGAATTTTATATTGGCCTTAACAATAGCTCATTTAAAAAATGGTGCATAATCGGGGCGCCTGGGTGGCTCAGTGGGTTAAGCCTCTGCCTTCAGCTCAGGTCATGATCTCAGGGTCCTGGGATCGAGCCCCGCATCAGGCTCTCTGCTCAGCAGGGAGCCTGCTTCTCCCTCTCTCTCTCTGCCTGTCTCTCTGCCTACTTGTGATCTCTCTCTGTCAAATAAATAAATAAAATCTTTAAAAAAAAAAAAGAATATAGCCTTTAAAAAAAAATAAAAATAAAAAATGGTGCATAATCTTTTTTTTTTTTAGTATTCTATTTCCTGTAGTCTTTAGAGTTCTGTTTAACATTACCATTTTAAATACACCAAATTCCTTTTTATCTGTTTTGAACTCCTTTTGTGTATTTGTATTGTCAGGGAGCAAGAATTTCTGTCCCTTTCAAGGCCTTTCTAGCCAGACTAAGAATCAAATTGATCAGAGACTGATTAGTAGGAGGAAATCAGATTTAATAGCATATATATGGTGAATCCACACAGACAGTGAAGCAAATAAGGTATATATGTCATCCTGAACTAAACAAAAGGGGATCAGGGAATGGGACTTCAGAGAAACAGAATGAAATTTACAGGAAGATGAAAAAGAATAAACATTTGGTAAACAAATGTTTTCTGGGCCATTCAGAAATAATGGGACAGAGAGAACTTTGATCAAAATGACCTTGCTGGATTCCTTGCTGCTTACCATATCTAGTTCATATCTTAATGTAGTTATCTATAGTGATAGCTCTCTTCCTGGAGCTATCCTCTATCTAAATTCTTTTAGGCAATTATGGGAGAGGCCAAGAACTTTTCCTAAATCTGCTGGGTTTTGATTGATAATCTTCATGCTGAAGTAGCCCCCAGTAGTGTGCTTACACATGCAGTATTTTCCTGATTCTCATTTTTTTTTTTTTGCTTTTGGGATTTAATATTTACTTTTCCCTCCGCCCGTACCAGTATCCTTATGGTGGAATCCATTTCCATGTGAAAACAAAACAAGGTGTTAAACTTTAACAAATACTTTTATGCAAGTCTATCAACATGCATTCATTTCCTTTTGACAATGATTATTTTTGGTTGATTTCAGTTTAAATACGTATTAAAAAATCAAGAAGATAATTATTTACTATTATTGATCTAGTTTACCCTCCTTTTTATGGGTCAGATACTTAAATTGTCATAAAATGTTTCCTCTGGTTTCTCGGGTGAAGAATAATGTCTCAACAGAACCATAAATCTTATCAATACGAATAAAGTATAAGAAGATGGCACAAGAAATTACAGTCTTAATTTACTTCCCCCTTCCATTTTATTTATTTGACTATTCAATTTGGTGAAGGATGGTTTGAAGACAGGCAGGGACAAGGGGCCCCCAGCCTAAGAGAAAACCACCCTTAAAGGATTTTACACCACCATGGAAGGAGCCCTTTATTCTTTCCCATGTGATTGATAGATAACAAAAACCTCATTGAATGACAGGCACAGGGATGGTTAATCAGATTGAAACAGCCATCTAACAAGCCCATAAAAACCCCTAGACTTGGAAACTCAGGGGCAACCCTCTCAGGTCCCCTCCCTCCCTGGGAGATTTGTTCTATCATTTGGCTATCACTCAGTAAACTTTGTTTTTACTTCATTCTTGGAAGTGGGGTGCCAAGAACTGCAGGCACCAAAGGAGAAAATCCTGTAACAAAATGTTTGAAATTTTTTCTTCCATTAAAATGTAAACAAAAGTTTTATTGTAGGATTCATATCCACTTGTGTGTTTTTGATACCATTGTGTTTCCTTTTGTTTCTCATTCTTATGGAAATGTACTTTATTGCATTTTTATTTATACCTTATTTGAGTAGGTATACATTATAACTCTGGTCAGATTGATGGTATTCAGAAAGCTGTGACTTGATTCCTCTTGACCATTTACATCATTTACCCTGTGGCATTCAATATAATGTACAGTATTTTATTAGCCTGTCTTTGAAGATAATTTTTTTTTATTTTTTTTAAAGATTTTATTTATTTGACAGAGATCACAAGCAGGCAGAGAGGCAGGCAGAGAGAGAGGAGGAAGCAGGCTCCCTGCTGAGCAGAGAGCCCGATGCGGGACTCGATCCCAGGACTCTGAGATCATGACCTGAGCCGAAGGCAGCGGCTTAACCCACTGAGCCACCCAGGCGCCCCTGAAGATAATTTTTTTAAAAGATATGTAAATAGTCCTCATTGAACACTGGCAAGAGCTAATCACATTGGATATAATTTCTTCACATATTTTGGTAATATATATATAATTACATATCTGTGATAAATAATCATTTTCTAAGAAATCTAAACTCTTGTCTTTATTCAAACATGCTATTCTATCAAAATTATTTCTCTAATGTCTAGTCTTTCCCTTTCATTTTAATGTTTCCTGACCAGTTCACGGACAGGAGCGTGCCTTATTTACCATATCACAGGTTCTTTTCAAATTCTACAATGATGACTTGGGAAAAAAATACTATCATTTTTAGTGCTTGGTAAGGTGATCATCTGATTTCTTTCTAGTACATCTCTCCTACTGTGTGTCCTTAATTCTTTTGGTTGGTAATTTACTTTCCACTACAGTGTCACTAAAATAGATTTTAAATTTTACTTAACCAAGGTCAGAAACAACATGCAAGAGACAATAATGTCAAACGTCCATTATGTACAATTTCTTGTTAGTATTTTAAATTTCATGACTTCTACTAAATCAACATCTGTACCATCTAATTGATGTATTCTTTATTTTCATATGTGTTTTTTAATTTTTATTTATTTTTATAATTTGAAGTCAGGCTTTAAAGACTATTCTGTTACTGTACTTCATTCTTCAAGAGTCAAGTAATATGTATATTTTGAATTCAGTGTTACTTGGCTTCAAGTTTAAATTGCAACCATGAAGTAACAAGTAGCAGTCAATGGAGTTTTCTTCCTCCTTAAACAATAAAGTGACTGGATGAAATATATGAGAGAAATACTTTCAAGCACTGGACAATAAGCAATTGAAACTATGATTCTTGAGTGAAGGAAATACATGAGGTGAGAGTCCCATTCCCTGCAGCTTGTTTGGGGGAGCAATTTGCAGTCCATGGTGCAGAGAGATGGAGCACAAACAAGGCTTCAGGATGGAGAGGAGGTAGGGTTCAGAGCTGAGGCTGCCTAAATGACTAGAATCTGTGGTACAGGATATTGGAAAAGATGGAGCTCTGTAGG
Source organism: Lutra lutra (assembly GCF_902655055.1). Taxonomy (NCBI): domain Eukaryota; kingdom Metazoa; phylum Chordata; class Mammalia; order Carnivora; family Mustelidae; genus Lutra; species Lutra lutra. The sequence continues at coordinate 43,117,701 of NC_062288.1, forward strand.
GAGGGTTCATTAGTTAATGTTAGCATACTTATAGGTTCCTAACTGAGGGCTGGGCTATTATAAGTACTGGGCAATACTCTGTGATGTATTACAGAGCAGGTGATTGAAGACTGAGCACTGAAGGGCAGTGGTTGTGTGACTAAGAGGTCTTGGAGTTTTGGCCTAATCATAATACATGGGCTTTGTAATAACCTTAGACATTTAATGGAGACCCTAGAAAAACCATGTCATAGAGATAAGGCACAATTCCTAAATCGTATGTAAGACTGAGATTTAAACCAACATAGACTAACACTATGAGAAAATAAATAAAGCCAGACAGTTGCAAGAGGATTCTCTAATACTTTAGCTGCTCATAAGAACAAAAGTCAAAATTCATAAAACGAAGTTCAAATAATCCAGACCCCAAATAACATATCATTGTGAAGTCCAGCATACAATAAAAACTTTATAGTCAAGATTAGAAGCAAGATCATAAATTTTAAAGACCGGCAGTTAATAAACACAGATGGCAAGATGTCCCAGATGTTGAGTTAATAAATAAGATCTTAAAATAGCTATGCAAACATATTCAAGGATTCAACATAAAGTTGGTTATGATGAATAAGTAGATAGAAATCTTAGCAGAAAAGATAAAGCCTATTAAAAAAGATACAAATAGGAATCTTAGAATGAAAAAAGTTCAGTATTCAAATAAAAACATCATTGAGTATACTTATGGCAGATTGGACATTACAGAAATAAAGGTACATAAAATTACAATAAAATTATTCAATCTAAAAAATGGAAAAGATTGGGAAAAACCTGATCAGTTTCAGTTACCTGTGGAATAATAGTAAGTGATCTAATACACCTACTAATAGAATCATGAAAAGAAGAAAGAGGATGGAACAGAAAAGGAGAAGTTGTTTGAATAAACAATAGGTAAATATTTCCCACATTTTGTGAAAAAGATCAGTGTGTTACCAAAACCCAAGTTCTGCTGGAAAGGTCCATACTCAAGAGATGAATTTGATTGGAAAGGAACTTGAACTTTATTCAGGAAGTCAGCCACCTGGGGAGAACAAACTCTTATTCAAAGGCCAACTCCATGGGGCGCCTGGGTGGCTCAGTGGGTTAAAGCCTCTGCCTTTGGCTTAGGTCATGATCCCAGGATCCTGGGATCGAGCCCCACATCCAGTTCTCTGTTCAGCAGAGAGCCTGCTTCCCTTCCTTTCTCTCTGCCTGCCTCTCTGCCTACTTGTGATCTCTGTCAAATAAATAAATAAAATCTTTAAAACAAAACAAAACAAACAAGCAAACAAACAAACAAAAAAACAAAGGCCAACTCCAAGCTTTCTGCCTAGCAGGGATTTTTAAAGGAGTTTGGGGCAGTCAGTCAGTAAAGGATCTACAATGGTCCTAACATTTCTTGATTATGTGCAGAGTTGATGTTTCCAACTACAGACATTATCTCAGTGCTCAGAAGTAGTACAAGAGGGTCTGGTTCCTTAGGGCCCTGGGGGTTGCATAAGAAGGTCTGGTTTCAGTTATCTGACCTGCAGAAGTGCTCTGTTCTTTCTAGGAAAGAATGCATGATCTATAGATATACAAAACAAACAAACAAACAAACAAAAATTAATTAATCAATCACATGGGCTAAGGGTGCTTGCTCAAGCTTAAAGACTATGAGGTTGGCCAGAGGAGCCAAGGCAGCCTCAAATGTGCTAGATACAACCTGAAGCCTCAAGGAGATAAGAAAAAACAAACAAACAAACACACACATGATGCTGAGAAGCAAAACCAAACAAATCTTAAAAGCCACCAGAAAAAAAAGATGCATTATCTACAGGGAAATAACTAACAATATTAAGAGTGGCTAATATCTCATCAGAAACAGTGGATTCAGGGGAATGATTGAATAACATCTTTAAAATGAAAGAACAAAAAAGAAAACCTGGTCATCTAATTTCTTTAGAAATGAAAAGTGAACTAAAAAAAAAATAAACAAATAAATGACAGAGATAAATGAGAGCTGAGAGAATTTCTGTCAGACCAGCAGTGGAAGAAATGTTAAAGTTCTTTAGGATAAAGAAAATTAATACCAAGAAGAAAACTGAATTTTTATAAATGAATGAAGAGCATTGGAAATGGTAAATAGGTAGGTAAATATAAGAGGCTACATTGTATTTCCTATTTTAATTTCTTTAATAAGGAACTGGCAAATAAAATCCTTCTGTGGGGGCACCTGGGTGGCTCAGTGGGTTAACTCTGCCTTCGGCTCAGGTCATGATCTCAGGGTCTTGGGATCGAGCCCCACATTGGGCTCTCTGCTCAGTGGGAAGCCTGCTTCCTCCTTTCTCTCTCTGTCTGCCTCTCTGCCTACTTGTGATTTCTCTCTCTGTCAAATAAATAAATAAAATCTTAAAAAAAATCTAAAAAAAATCCTTCTGTGGTTTATAACAGAGAAGTAAAATAATTGACAACAAAAACAATGAAATTATACTTTTATAAATTGCTTATTACCATTTACCTCAAATATTAGAATATAAATTGTGTATGGACAGTGACATTGTAAGAATGTATATTATAATCTCTAAAACAAGTACTCAAAGAACATAAAAAAGTGTACCTAAAAAGGCAAAGAGGAATGAAATAGAATATGAAAAAAATATTTGACCTGAAGGAAAATAAAAACAGAAGAACAGAAGAAAGGTATAAAAGTAAATAAAAATAGATATGGAAATCAAACAGCAAGGTAATAAAAATTTCCAGTTAAAAGGGAGAAATATCACATTGGTAGGGAGGGGCATGAATATGCTATCAATCAGAGATGTACTTTGGATAGAAATACAGAAGCAGATTGAATGTAAAAATTGGAAGAAAGTATTCTGATAAAAATACAAAAATAAGAAATTTAATAGAGGTATGAAAATGTAAGAAATAGTAGGTCTCAGGACAACAAATATTATAGAGATAAGGTGGAAAATTTCATAAGGACAAGTGTCAAATTATGAGAGAGATAAAAATCAAACATGTGCAGACAACTCATAGTGGAACAAAATATATGAAGGAAAAACTGGCAGAACTAAGGGAAGATTAGACAAATACATACTTATAGTGGGAGATTTTCACACCCATTTCTGAGATGTAACTCTGGGTGTAAGTTGATATCCTGTCCTCTAAGTAACACAGATCTACTCATCTTTACATTCTGCAGTTCAGACAACAATCTGTCAGCTATTTCTACTGAAACAGATATTCCATTAGCCTTTAACGCAGATGGCCCTCTTCCTATACCTACTCCTTCACTACTGAAAAGCCTCTCTGAGGCTTTAGCTCTGGCCCAGTGAGCAGAATCATCTCTATTTGCTTGACGCTCTGAGGATCAAATGCTACTACATGGACTGAATATTGTGGAGATTTGAGGTATTGAACATATATATCCTTTTTCTAGAGTACTGTAAAAATACCCTAGGATATGTTTGTGTGTGCCTATGTCTTGAAAGGATCTATAAAAGACCCTCATATTACAGATTTTGGCATGAAATAAGGGAAAAATCTTAACCTGGTTTCAAAGTTTTCCCACTCAAGCCCAGTAGTGTTCAGAATTTTGTTTCATCAGCAAAGGTAAAAATTACAATCTCACAGGGAAAGTAAATCTTTGTATTAGGTAGAACACATAAAATGTAAAAACAATTGGTAATGCCTTCCCTGACAGATACAGTAACAGTCATGAAGACTGTAGAACACTGCTGAAGTATTTATTTGACATTTATTAAACAGAGTTTAATGGTAGTGACATTTTAATCGAATTCATCAATTTAATACTTTTCAGGAAAATGCCCCATTTATTTAGACGCTCTATGTATCTTTCCTATTCTCACTGATCATTTTGTTCATTTGCTATTGAAGTAGGTTGTCTTGAAAACAGTGTATTAGAATCAGAAGAATATAGCTTCATAAGGCACTATTCATTAAAAACCTACCTAGATTAATTAGTAAGTAATTATAATTTTATAAGATTATTTTTTCATTTTTCTCAATGACAGTAAATCATTAGACCTGAGAAACCATCCGTATGGATCTATAGATACATGCCAGAGGTCATCTTTGGAAACATAATCATACATTATTATGAGGCTTCAATTTATAATGAGTTTCCTTCTAAAAAAAGTAATAATTTAGTAGTAATCTTTTCTAATGAACATGATAAATCTGATAGTCATCAAGGGAATTTAGCTTAAAATTTCTTTAACAAATCAGTAGAACCCCTAGGATGAAATAATAAATAGACAAATGATGTTGTTCTGCCCCTTTAGGGTAAATATTTTGTATCTAAGATATTTCTAGGGATGATCTTGTAAACTCAAATATCTAGATTTAAAAGGAATGAATCAATAAGGTTCTGGCACTTTGAAGATTTGAGTTTGTATGAATTTGGCTTTCTGCTCTGTTTCTCCTGGTAGGGGGTAAAGTGGTTGAAATCCTATACCTTTGTCCCTTTGCCCGAAAGTACCTCAAGAATAGCCATAAAGAGAGGAGATGACTGTGGTGCCTGGGTGGCTCAGTAAGTTAAGCATCTGCCTTTGGCTCAGGTCATGATCTTGGGGTCCTGGGATTGAACCCCACATCAAGCCCTGCTTTGGGCTCTCTGCTCAGTGGGGAGTCCTGCTTTTCCCTCTTCCTCTGCCCCTTCCCTCCCTCTTGTGTTCTCTCTTGCCTTCTCTTTCAAATTAAAAAAAAAATTAAAAAACAAAAAGAGGAGATGACTTTTAAATATGAACTGATGTGAATATTATATGGTAAAAGAAAAAAATGTGGCATTATGAAGTTCTAGCAACTTTTTATAAAGTTGGTCTGGCACAGTTCTTCTAGTTTGAGGAAATACTGCTGTCTCTAATCATCCTAGGTGGATGGCTTCTGAAGGAAGTTACACTGAGGCTGTGTGTCTTCAGAGAAGGCCTACAGGTTATAAGCTACCATTATATGACAGTCTCTACCACTGAGTCACTCTGTAGAAACTTAATATTGTCAGTATGCAGGATTTCTTGGATTTAAATTAATAATAATGGGGACACCTGGGTGGCTTATTTGGTTAAGTGTCCGCCTTCTGCTCAGGTCATGATCCCAGGGTCCTTGGATCGAGTCCTGTATCAGGGCAGGGTCCTTGCTCAGTGAGGAGCCCACTTCTCCCTCTGCCTGCCTCTCCCCCACTTGTGCACATTCTCTCGCTCTCTCTCTGACAAATAAATACATAAAATCTTAAAAAATAATAAAAAATAAAAAATAAATTAATGGGTGAGCCTGGTGGTGGGTATTAAGGAGGGCATGTATTGCATGGAGCACTGGGTATGGTGCATAAACAATGAATCTTGAAACACTGAAAAAAAATAAAATAAAATTATAAAAACAAAATTAATAATAATGATTATTAAATTATCACTGTAGAGTAACTTAGAATAGAAGCTTACTTATTTACACTGAGGAATATTGCCATCAGATAGAACAGATATCAGGTGGCCCAGTGTAACTCTCCTTTAGTGAAGTTGAATTATCAGAGTTTGAAAACAGAGGAAGAAGAATTATTTTAGGGTATGAATATTGAAGATTTTCACACTTTTATATGTAAATTTTTATCTGTGTCCACAATAAGAATAGATGTGTTAGGTAGATATAATTTTTCTATCCTGCCTGTTGGGGATGTTTCTTTACTTCATCATATTTGGTGGGTTTTCTTAGTATCTAGTGTGCTCATAAATGTTTAACAAATCAGCTCTAAAGGAAAAACCATCTAAATTTGAGTGTTTGCTAATGTCTGTGGTGTATATATTATCACCATGGCCAAGTTCAAGCTACCAGTGTCACTAAGTACACAGATGGGAAGAGATGTACACAACCCAAGCTCTCACAAGCCAACACCAGCAGGCTCTGTCACACTAATGCTCTGCAGGCCTTCCAGATAGTACTTTATAAGCATTCACTATTGAAAAATTATTATTCTTCTGGGAGATATTTTCTTTAAATATATCAGATTATAATCATATCTTAATTTTTTGAAATTTGACATGAATTTTTATATATTTTCATTCTTTTCAATTATACTCTGATTTTGTGGTTTATTTTCCAGAAGTACTTTTTTCGAGTTCTTGGTGGGGGGTGGGGTTCTTGTTGGTTGTTTCCCTGTGTTTTTCTAGTCCAGATTTTCTGGTGTGTTTTCCTAATACCAGCTGGCTTGGAATCTCTGAGAAAGGACCATTGAAATTAGCATATTAATACATTCCTCTGGAGAAAGATTGTCAAACTTTAAGAATTTTGTTTTAAAGGACATACCTTTTCTTCAAGTGTGTTTTAACATAATACTCTGCAATGGTGAGAAGTCCATTTAAAAGCATATGAAAATATAATCTTGATAGGCTTGACTTGAAATTAGGACTCATTTCTGGAAGTTTTTCTTTTCTCTGGTTTTGTCATTTAGTAAGTATACTGTTTATGGTGGTAGTTCTCAGTCACCAGATATAGCAGGATCCCCTGGTGAGGTTAAATGTGCATGTAATTACTCCATGTGATATTAATAAGCAACCAGGATTGAGAATCACTTCCAGAGGGATCCCAAGTTTTCTTGGTTCATGATACCCACAGTATCTTTTTCCTAGAACCCCTAGGTCAATAAACAAAACAAAACAAACACCTGAGTTCTGTCTATTAGTCCCAAGCATCTTAATACATTTCTATGTCTTAACAACTTCGGCAATGGCTTGAAAAATTAATATACATAAATTGAAAGAAGAAAATTTGCTATTGCTTTCTTAAATAACCAAAATTATTTAGTGATGGAGTGTGTGCATCTGTGGGCAATGCACAACTCTCAGAACTTGGATTCAGGTTGAAGACTTCATCCACATGAATTTTCTCACTGTACTTGCCTTTTAAGAGAGTGACTGGTAAAATGAGCTTTGAAAAAGATATGGTGCCCTTGAAAGGTTATCATATGATCATGAGCTGGTAGTTTCTATTTCTCTTGAAAAATTTAGGTATCTCAGAGAGCCCCTGTGACACCTTGGCACACAGTTTGGGAACCACAGACTCATGGAACAAATTTTATGTGAATGGGCAAAAGGATGGAAAAAAAAAAGAATCTCAAAGAGGAGAGATAAAGAGTAAGAAGAATTTGATGGAAGCTAGCTTTGCTTGTTAAATTTGGATTTTCTCAATTTTTCACTGTTAATGATTTAAGTGATGATGATAAAAATAACCAACATTTGATGGGAACTATGTATTTATTACTACATTTTACACATTATCTCAATTAATTTTTAGTAACAAATCTAAGAGGTACGTACTACTATTGTTAGCTTTTAGGTATGGAAAGTGGAGGCTTAGAGCTTTAGCTACTTTCCCAGATAGTAAATGGCACAGCTAGGTACAGAATGTTTTTTGGTTGAATACAGAATCTATAAATTCTCAATAGGAATGTACCCCAGTCAGGAAGAATAGAATTGATAGAGTCTGTGGTCTCAGTGCAAGCAGGCAGATCCAAAAGGTAGAGGAGTGAGATGATGAAGAATTCCTGGTATAGACATAGGTGTTATAGAACTGGATAAGAAAACCAGTTGTAAAATCCCAGTAGTTTGAAGGCGTGGGACCTGGTCATTATGTGTGTGCATGTGCATGTGCACATGTGTGTGTATGTTTGTGTATATGCAAATACACACATTTATAATTCCCAGATATTATTTGGCTAGGGTTATGTCCAATTGCAAGTGAGAATTAGGAGAGGGGGTAAAAAAATGTAAAACTAAATATTAGAGGTGAAAGGATAGATAACTTCAGTAAAAGGGAAGAGAAGGAAGAGGACAGAATAACAGCAACTCCTGTCATCTTGTACCTTCCTGAGCCTATCTATCACCATTGCCTTTTACTTGCAATTTAAAACTTTTTAAAGTTTGCACTTTCAAGATGTAACTCTGTATTTCTCTTACAATAACCCCTGTGGTCAAGAAAACTGTTAAATTTAAGCACAAAGACTTCAGACTAAGGACTTTTTCTTTAAAATATTCCTTTCTTCTTGGGGGCTGTATTTAATTCATCCATGTTAGGTTGGGTTCCAGAGGTTACTGGGACAAAAAGAACATCGTTCTTGAATTACCTATGTACTGCTGGAAGCTTGTAATGATGAGTGCTAATTTGTACTTATGAAGGAATACTAAGAAATTGAAAAGGCATGTAATGTCAGAAATATCAGTATACTTTAAATCAGTAATCCTCCTCCAGACCCTTTGTTTTAAAGCTTTTCTGTCACTAGGCTAAAAGGAATAAGAAGAAATTACATGTTGTTAACTTTCTCTTTCATTTCTTTCTTCTCTCTTCTCGCCTCCCCTCTCCTCAGTTAGACCTTACCTTAGCCATTAGGCTTTTGGGACCTACACCTTTGGGCTGCACTTGTAAAGGAAACTGACCCATGTCTAAGAAGCACGAGATTTATCTTGGGATACTTCTCTGTATTCATTATGATGCTTCATCCTGTTTTTACTGCTTGACTGGGTAGTCTTTTACACTTCTATACCTTTGATTTGTTTAGCATAATCTCTGGCACATGACAATGGTTAAATACTTATGTTTTGGATGAATTAATAAAATCCATCCCATGTAGATTTAAATTGTTGTCTAAATAGTTTCCTTAATGTATCTTAATTTACAACTCTTTAATTGAGCCTCTTTGGGTTGAATTTGCTTTGCTCAGAGAGGATTATCCAATGGCTTTTGAAAGACTAAAATCATCTAACCTTTAATATATCAGTGTCTATGATCTTCCTGCCTCTATTAACTACCTCCAGTGACAAGTGTCAAAACTCTGAGTTGGCACTGCAGTCCAGTTGCAACTGACTACTTTCTCTGCTTAGTTTTCTTAGTCTAGGAGCCTCTGCTCACTTTTGTCCTTCTTCCCCTCTTAGCTTCATGTGACCACCTGTCAAATCCCTCTGCCTTCTGGAAGGTCAGTGGAGACATGCTTTTAGTGGGGAGGAAAAATAATTGTCCTTCTACCCTTCTAGGTTCTTAACTGAGACTTCCCTGTAATACAAGATTAATTGGGGAAAAAAAAAACCCAAAGAAGTTTAAAAACATGTGTACCTCCTGTGTACATGGGAAAGACTCAGGAAAACTGTGTAACTCCCTGAAATGGCCCAAGCATTACCTTATATAATATTCTCAGTTAATGGCAAAAAAGATGTTGAGTGTTGGATGGGGAGTGGTGGAGGAATCCAGTTATGGAAGATTACCAGACAAGGCACAGTAAGCAAGGGAGTTTGCTATGTTTTTAATTTAATCCTGTTTTGAATTTAAGTCCTTGCCTTCTCCTGAGAAGAGTTTCTGGAATTTTAGTCGTCCTCCTCTTCCTGGTACAGAGAGGGAGACACACTTATAAATGGAGATTTCTCATATAAATAATATAATTGTCTCTTATAGAAGGGTAACATTTATTTGGTTTTCAGAGCTTCTCTTGCACCTGCTGGCTTTTTAAAAAATAACCAACTCAAAATGATCCTTATGCCAAAGAGGCATGTTTTGGGGTGGCATATCCTGCTCTCTGTTATTGTCTCTCTTAGCCTACACTGATTTATGTGGTTTTATTTTTTTTTAATTTTTAAAAATATTTTATTAGAGCAGAGAGAGATCACAGGTAGGCAGAGCAGCAGGCAGAGAGAGAGGGGGAAGCAGGCTCCCTGCTGAGCAGAGTGGTGGGTGGGTGCAGGGGGGAGCCACGATCCCAGGATCCTGGGATCGTGACCTGAGCCGAAAGCAGAGGATTAACCCCCTGAGCCACCCAGGTGCCCCTGATTTATGTGGATTTAATCATGTCCTCCTTTTTCTATCAGGAGACTTTTGCTTTGATATTTCACGTGCCATTTGTTTTGCCTTTTGCTGTAGATGTGTTTTTGCATGAGAGTCAAAATGTTTGTTAAATAAGTGAGTGAATGTTCTATTTCTCACTCTTAAGCAGAATATAATTCATCATGTAATGCTCAACTGTTTTGCTTAATAGTGTGTAGATAAATACCTGCTTTAAGTTGTTACTGTTTGAGGTAACTCTCTGTGGTCTAACTGGAGAAAAATTATGAGAACATGTTTGCCACAGTGCTAGATTCTACTTTTTTCTCAAGGACCAATGAAAGATAAGTTGTTTTGAAGGGTAATGTTATCCACTTCTTTTTTGTTTTGTTTTTCATACATATATATATTTTTCATATATATAAATATAAATATATTTTCATATATAAAATATATATAAAAAACAAAACAAAAAATCAGTGGAGATATATATATATATATGTGTGTGTGTGTGTGTATTGTTTTTAATGTAAGTGAACTCTCCAATTCCTTTCTTTTCTCTTTCCTATTCTCCTTTTCTTCTTCAATATAATCCCTGTTCCTAGAACCATGTACATTGTTCAAATGCTGTTTCTTATGTCAGATGATGTTTGTGAAATCACCAAGCTAACTGAGCTTCTTGAATATACAGTCTCTCTCTTTTTTAGATGTAGTTTTAGAGAAAAGTACTTTGTAAATAAGAGAAAATTGGAAGAGGAAGTTCAATATATTGCTCTATGAGGCCCACATGGTAAAATATGTTTTAATGTAGATCGAAGTCAATTGTATCACTTGACTTGTCTTTCCACAAATTTCTATTGTGTATGACAATGCCACTCTTTGGTTATGGAGGCATAGAGGGGACCTGAATAGGTAATGATGGTAATTTTCTTCATGCAGGAACAGGGCAAAAGTGCCTTTCTTTATTTGCCACATTAGAGGAGGAAAGTGATGTGGAGTTTGCTTTAGAAATGCATGGTAAAAAGGAAAATTGATCTTTGTCTATGTTTGTCCTCTTTTGTTGATGTGGGAGCAATATTGAATGGTTTCTGGCAACTACTAATCAATTGCTGTCTTCCTCCTGATAATCCTTTCTGTCATTGTTTGATATTCTTTTATCTCTTTTCTCAGTACATGCTATATTAGTACTATACACTCAAACATTTATTGACTGCTTACTTGTAGTCCACACTGCACTAGGTGTTCTGGGGAGTAAATATAAGTACAGAAGGAAAAAATATAGTTTCTGTTTTTAAGAAATTAGTCTTCTAACACTCCCAGCAACTAATAATGTTATAAATCCAACAACATGACTGTTCAAAGCACTTTAACATTCCTATGAGGAATGAAATTAATATGTGTATGGTCATCTAAATAGAAATACACAATGTCTCTAAAAGTCTACTATAAACTTATCTTCCATAATTTTCCCACTTTTGGTCATTTTTTTCATGATTTCTTTAAAATATAACATATTTTATAAAATATATAAAAATATATATAATAAGGGCACCTGGGTGGCTCAGTTGGTTGAGCGATTGCCTTCGGCTCAGGTCATGGTCCTGGAGTCCTGGGATCGGTCCCGCTCCCTGCTCAGCAGGGAGTCTGCTTCTCCCTCTGACCCTCCACTTCTCATGCTCTCTTATTCTGTCTCACTCTCTTTATCAAATAAATAAATTTTAAAAAATATTTTAAAAAATATATAATTATATATCATACATAATATATATAACAAAATATAACACATTCTTTAAGATAATGTAATGTTAACACATCAATTCTGTTATCATTAATCCATCTTAAAATAATGTGTTACATTACAATAAGGCTCTTATTCTCTTTTGAAAATATCAGTTTTGTTAAGAATGGCATTTATAATTGTGATAGAGTTAAAGTAGCTATATCTTTTCACTCCTCATACTTCCAGAACCTAAGGTTTTTGAGGTTTTCCTGTTCTCTGATTCTTAAGAAGCAATAAGGGAGTCTGAATGAACCTCTGACAGTAACTCATCTAACAAAAACCTGAACCAGTAGGAAAAGGGCAGTGCAAAAAGCTTGGGTTGACAAGATTTTGAGAATTTATGAAATAAGAATATTACAAATAGAGAAAGGAGGTAGTTGAAGTCAGTTCTTGTATAAACTTTGAGGAGATAAATGGGTTAAGAGGAATTTGGGGGTATGTGTGGAATATATGCAGTATATTGAACTTGTTCCTTCTCTTTCAGTCCATCACAACATTTTTCAAAGCCATCAATAAATAAATACATATTTAAGTTATTTTTAATACATTTCAGATAAAAATAAATAGTTACAAGGTAGAACAAAGCATTAGGGTTATTTGGATGCAGAAAAAGGGAAAGCATTTCCTCATATAATTTAAGTAAATGTCAGTAGCTTATATAATTTAAGTAGTAATATAATTTCCTTGTATAATTAAACTAAATGTCTGTAGATTTCATTACTGTAATGAAGAGATGTCCTTTTTAACTTCTCTAAAAATTCTAAAGAAAACTTTGGTCAACTCTCATGAAAATACTTTTATTTTAGGGGTCCCTGGGTGGCTCAGTTTTTAAGTGTCTGCTTTTGGCTCAGGTCATGATCCCAGGGTCCTGGGATAGAGCCCCACATCCAGTTCCCTGTTCAGCTAGAGGCCTGCTTCTACTTCTCCCACTCCCCCTGCCTCTGTTCTCTCTCACTGTGTCTCTCTGTCAAATAAACAAATAAAATCTTTAAAAAAAAAAAGAAAATACTTTTATTTTAGATGACTATAAAAGATATCTACATTTTACCTCTAGAGATTCCAATGGAGTAGTCGGCACAAGGCACAAAAAGCTATTTTCTGAAAGCTCCAATAGGTGATTTTAATGAGCATCTGGTAACTGGAACCACTGCTGAATACTCTGCTGGTTTTCAAGTCATGGAGAATCACCCACAGAGGTGATGATGTGACATGGAGTGACTGTGCTGGATTGACATGGCAGTGGAAGAAGTTTGCCCATTTTAAGTATTTGCATTCTAACAAATTCTAAGAATGCATATAGAATTTGCATTCTAACAAATATTGAAACTAATATTTGAGTGAATTTTCATTTGTGGTTTAGGTCAACCTGGGTGGCACAGTTGGTTAAGCATCCAGCTCTTGGCTTCTGCTCAGGTTGTGATAACAGGGTCATGAAATCAAGCCTCATATAGTGCTCTGCACTCAGCGTGGAGTCTGCTTGAAATTCTCTCTCTCCCTCCCTTTCCTGCCCCTCCTGCTTGTGTGCTCTTTTTCTTTCTTTCTCTAAAATAAATAAATAAATAAGCTTTTTAAAAAAATGTTTCATTGGTAACAACACAGATTTTGTAGAGTTCTTTTTTTTTTTTTTTAAGATTTTGTTTATTTATTGACAGAGATCACAAGTAGGCAGAGAGGCAGGCAGAGAGAGAGAGGAGGAAGCAGGCTCCCCTCGGAGCAGAGAGCCGGATGCGGAGCTCGATCTCAGGACCCTAGGATCAGAACCTGAGCCGAAGGCAGAGGCTTTAACCCACTGAGCCACCCAGGTGCCCCTAAATAAATCTTTTTAAAAAAGAGAGAAATTTTAAATAGTTTCTTTGTTCCTAGATATTTTAAAAAATCCCTTTCTCCTTCTCCAAAATTATGTGACTTTAACCAATTCCTCTTCTTGTGTTTTCCATGTAGTATCAGTCTGTAGCTTTGTGTGAGAACTGGGAGAAGGAGATAGGGTTAAGGAATCAATTCTAATTGTCATTACATTTGATATTAGCAATATGCTAGCTTTATGAAATGAACTGATATGCTTTCTACATATATCTGTTTGCTAAAATGTTTTAAAGAACATAAATTTTGTCTGTGTTTTTGTTTTTCCTTTCTGAAAGTTTTTTTTTTTTTTAAGATTTTTTTTCCCCCCCTTAGGGACACCTGGGTGGCTCAGTCGATTAGGTGTCTGCCTTTAACTCAGTCATGATTCCAGAGTCCTGGGATCTGGTTCTACATCAGGCCTCTTGCTCACTGGGAAGCTTGCTTCTCTTTCTACCTGCTACTCCTCCTGCAAAGGAATGTATATTAGAAATAAAGATAACCTGAGCAGGGAGCCTGATGTGAGAATGAATCTTGGGACTCCAGGATCATGACCTGAGCCCAAGGCAGACACTTAATGGACTGAGCCACCCAGGCACCCCTCTTCTTGAAAGTTTGAAAGAATTCTCTAGTAAGCCAACTGGACGGGACTTTTTGCTATAATCATTTTCAAATTTTGATTCTCTTGATGTTCAAATATTCTTTTTAATTAATCAGTTTTAATGAACTATATCTTAAAATTATCCATTTCACACATATTTTCAAAACACTGATTGTGTATATTTTCTTATTACATATTTATTTCTAATACATATTCCTTTGCATTTTTAATGTTATGTAGTCTTGTGTTTATTTTCTTTTCCCCTAATTTATGAATTTTTAAGTAGGACAGTGAACTTTTTATGTTCCTATGATGAGATTATTATAGTCCTTATCAAATTTGATTTATGTCAAATTATCCTCAGATTCTGTCTGCTATTGTCTTGTAATTTCATTGCCTTTTGTTTTCAGTGTTTGATACCTTGAGGTGTAATTTTTATTCAGTTGATAGTTTTATTGACCAACCAGAGCATCTTCTTAAAATTTTGATATTTCATCAATAATCTGAAAATATCACAGCTTTATATATAGCATATGGAGCTTTATATGTAGCATGTCCTCAGCCTCTATCAGTGTTACTTAGACTCAGTTAGTACATGTGGAATTGGTTTCCTTAGGTATAAAAGTTCCAAGTGAGACCATATGAGAATATGTTAGAAAATATATGTGTCAGGGGAAGCCTGGTTGGCTCAGTCAGTTAGGTGACTAATTCTTGATTTTAGCTTGGGTTTTGATCTATGGGTGGTGAAATCAAGCCCTGCATCATGCTCCACACTCAGTGAGGAGTCTTCTTAAGGATTCTATCTCCCTCTGCCTCTCTGGTTCACATCTGTCTCTCTCTCTCTCAAAAAAATAAAGAAGAAAAGGAAGGGAGAGAGGGATAGAAAGAAGGAAGGAAGGAAAGGAAAGAAGAAAGAAAAGAATAGAAAAAAGGAAAGGGAAGGAAAGGAGGAAGGAAGAAAGAAAGAAAAGGAAAGAAAAAGAAAATGGGTGTATATGTGCATCTGTATATAAAACATAACAGAATTTTTAAATGTCACTAGCTGTGTCTGTGTGTCTTTTAAGATTGACTGATCTATCAGTTAAGTATGCCATCATTCCTTTATCTGGAAGAGACTTTATAAAATATACTTTCTATTACTTTCTATTATATAATAGAATAATACTTTCTATTACTTTCTATTACTTGCATTTAATTAAAGTCTCTTGAATTGAAATTTACTCATAAAATATAGACTTAATTTCCTGGATAACTTCTACAACTCTTTTTTGCTATCATTGTTTCTGTCTCTTCCTCTCCCTCTCTTTACCTTTTTGGTATTTAAGCTTCCTTCAGAAATTCTCACGAGAAGAAGTTATTCTTTCTGGATTAATCATTGAAGCTCCATAGTATATGTAGAACATATAAGAGGAGGAACAAGTGTGAAGACAAGGTCTACAGTATCCCTTTTTGACGTCACTAAATGGTCAGCTGTATTGATATTTTCCAGAATGTTGGAATTGGTTCTAATTAAGCTGCACATGAAGTTAGAGTTGTCTAATGTTCATATAGTTTTCAGTATTACTGTCAAAGTTTTTAGCAATAATTTATCAAGTCAGAGTTTTCATCACTATAGCAAAGTATTAGATGTTGAGAGAGCCAAGCCATGAATGTGACTTGTTCTTTGTCAGATTATCTGAGAGCCAAAAAAGGGTTCTGTAGTCACATTGCTAGTTTTCAAAAAGAAAAAAAAAATGCACATAGATATACACGTTGATTGGAAATGATAGACTATATATCCAAGCTACCAAGTTATTTACAGTTAACAGACTGACACAAATGCAGATTAACTAGAAGCACTAACAACATTCAGTTTCACAAAGTCACTTTTTCCTGATTCTCAGCTAGTTAGTAGTCATATAAAACCAACTTTGTCCAAAAATAACAGATTTGAATAGGGCTATGATGAGGAGAGTTAAACTTGGTAATTGCAAAATTGCATTAAGTGCATTAAGAGCATCAGGTCTGAATGCTTGCCATAATTTGGGGGGGATTCAGAATTATCTTTTGATTCATCATTTTTCAAATGCAAAATGATTGTAGGATTCCAAACTTTTGACCTTTACAAAATGTCAAAAGAGAAGAAAATGCTTTCTATAATGCCAATAGGTGGTTTCACTACAAATTATGTAGTGATTTGTTTCTTTACTGTAGTTCCAACCACTTTTGATAACTAACTAGATTTTCTTAAAAATAAAGCAAAAACAAAAACAACTCTTTTCTCAATTCGATTATTTTGATAGCTCTGGGAGGATAAGATTTATTTTATTTAAGGGAATCCTTTATCATGGTTTACCTGGCAAAGGTCTGGTTTATGCCAGTTTCCTGGCATTATTATTAATAACACCTGTTTCACACTCAAAAGCATACCAGTTTGGATGATAGATTATATGATCACTCTATTACCAATTCTCTCAGTCAAGGTTCTCCAGAGTAACAGAGCCAGTGGGATATATAGATATATAGGGATAGAAATCAGATTTATTTCAAAGAAATGGCTCAAGCTATTATGGGAGCTGGCAAGTTTGAAATCTGTAGATAAATAGTCTGGAAACTGGGGTAGGAGCTGAAGCTGCACTCTTAAGGAAGAATGTCTTCTTTCTCAGGGAAACCTAAGCTTTGTTCTGCACTGATTATATGAGGCCCACCAGTATTATCAACAACAATTTCCTTTACTTGAAGTCAACTAATTGTAGATGTTAACCAATCTACAAAGTACCTTCACAGTGGTAAGTGGCAAAATTCAACCATGTAATTTGAAGATTGAATTGGATTTATTAAATGATTCATGAATGGAGCTGAAGCTCATCTGCATATAGAAAGGCACTTAGAAGAGTTCTACAAAATTGAAGGTATTTATAGATGGTAGGTAGGTGCAAGAAAGTTAGTACCAAAGAAAAGGATTGTTCCAGAGGAGGCTGTTTACTAGGGGAAAATGCAAGGGGTTTTGTTATACAGATTATCTCACATTTCTTTTGGGAGTGGAGAGGACCCATGTAACACTCATTGGCAGTGATGGAAAGAAAAATTTCCTAACTGACCAGTTAAAGCCACATCTCTTTTTCTTTTTCTTTTTTAAAATTTATTTGACAGAGAGAGATCACAAGTAGGCACAGATGCAGGCAGAGAGGCAGGCATAGAGAGAGGGGGAAGCAGGCTACCTGCTGAGCAGACAGCCTGATGCAGGGCTCCATCCCAGGACCCTGGGATCATGACCTGAGCCGAAGGAAGAGGCTTAACCCACTGAGCCACCCAGGGGTGGTTGAAACTGCAATTAAATTGGGTATTAAGTCCTGGTTTGGGAACTTAATCTAAAATACACCATTTTGGGCCTGTGGGTTTTGTTCTGTTTTGTTTTGTTTTTGTTTTTAACAATGGGAACACCTATAATAATGTTTGATTGAATATATGGGTACTATTGCCCAGCCAGACTGATGCGTAAAATTAACCATCACACAAACCATCCATCTGGCCTAGGAAAATTTTTTTCTGTTTGCTAACAGCAAATGATCAGAGAGAGAAATTAAGAAAATAATGCCATTTACAATAGCATCATAAGAATAAAATATATAGGAATAAATTTGCCAAGGGGTGAAATACATGTACACTATTGCCCATTTGGAACAGTGATGTACAAATTAAATTGGCTACGGAAGAGGAAAACCTTTGGTTCTTTTGTCTGTGTATTCCTTACATTATCATTGGAAAACCTGCATCGTCTTTTAGAGTAACTTACAACTCCCTGAGGGAAACACCTTGGCCCTCTCCACTTATAATCTTTGTAAGTTAACTCTTGCTTGAGGTGGCCTGACACTAGAGAAGATTGGCAGGTTTTTGATGCAGTGCATTGATGATAAAGACAGAGATAGTCTCTCACTAGTGCAAATCTTTCAGTAGGCTCTGCATAACCTGTTTTATAGTTTGTTTTGTCTTTTGTTGTTTTTACTAGCGTTATAATCCAGACTAGGATGCCTGCCAGAAAAATTGTGTTCACAAATGTGTCTGACTTTGATGCTGGTGGACTAGCTGTTTTCCTTGGTCTATCTGTACCATGTATTGTAATTCCATTTGAGATGTGAATTGAAAAAAGACATAGGTGTAAAACTACTTGAAAAGCCAGGTGTAAAGTCAGTGTAAGTGCCTGACCTCCTGGTTTCCTTGCATCTAAGGGTCACATGAAAGAATGCTTGAGATGGTGGATATTAAGTCTTACTCATACTTGCCCATTTGCAAGGACAGAAAATGTGGTTGTTGAAAGAAGTCACCGCTTTCCAGAAAAAATGGTGCTATTCCTCTGGGTAAGGCCAATGTAAAACTGCTGTCTCATGTGTATACTATTCTCTTAAAAAATGGTATACATGGAAGAAGCCTGGCAGCCCTGAAACCAACATGTGAAGAGAGCATTGACAAGACCACATAAAGAAAATGGTAGAGTTGGCTATTCCTCGGGTAGGGTTAAAGACAACCAAAATAGGTCCGAAGGGAATGAAAGAATTAACATTAAGAGAGCTGATCACTTTCTACTTATAATCTAAACTGATCATAAGTTTTGATGAGTGTGACAGACTTTTGTTTTGTTTTGTTTTTTTGGTAAAGGATTGGAAACTGTAGGAATATGTGCCTGACCTCTCCCTGTCTTTTGCCTACCTTTACATCCTAAGATTTCATGCCTTATTTGCACAATTTACTAAACTCCCTGGAAACTGGCTGACTAAACCAAATCATATTAGTTTATCAAAAAGGGGGAAACTGAAACAATTATTTTTTTTGTTTCTGTCCTCTTTGAAAACATTTTAATTGGTTCATGAAGACAGCATGTAAAGCATCTTTTGACCGTTACATAGGAACCAGTATCTATGTATTTGTACATAGTAGAATTTAAACAGGATCTAAGTGAACACCAATAATTAGCTGTCTTATCCAGCTGTTTCCTTTCTTTTCTGAAGTGGCCCTTTCTTTCCCATGGTTCAACCAAAAAGTGTCTAAAGAAAATCTTACGACTTATTTCAAAGTCTACTCTTATCATGAGTGTGAAATAAAATTTGAGATGATCAGATTTAGACAATCCATAGTCACCCTCAACATTATGAGATTTTCCCACTTACAAATCCAGTACTTCTCCTTGAGCTGCCATTACTTTTTCTGTGCTCAACCATCCTGGCTTTGGATAGCCTTCTATTTTATTGACACAGCAATGGAAAATTGAGTCTTTCTTCCCCTGAGGAAAGTTTCTCAAACTTAAATAAATAAATTCCAAATAACACACTGCTTTTCCTGAAAGACATTATAGTTTGATATTTGTGCTTGAATTTTATGGAAAGCATAGAAAGAGCCATTACTACCTTAATCAGAAATGGAGTTTATTTCTATAATGAGGTACCCTGTGTTTTCTTTTCTTTTTTTTTTTTTTTTTTTTTTACCCTGTGTTTTCTATACTTGTGCTGTAGCTCTTGCTGGGTGATACCTAATTCATATTTATTTTCAGTTGTCTCTGACATAAGTAACTCTTATAAATCTTAATTTCTTTGGTCACTTTTTGCTAAGAAAAATATCACAAGGGGGAAATTAAGGGTTTTCTCTGTCAGAATATAAACTCAGTAACTGATTCACATACATATACAAGGATCTCAACAACTGATCCAGATATCTCAGATTACTGGACAAGATGAAGTCTATAAGTACTTGGTCAGAAGAGTGAATGCTGTGTTGCACTTTGAATTTACAAGGTAAAGCAAAATGGGTTGTCACTTCTTTGAAACATAGTGTTTTGAAATTCCTTGAGAATCTTCCTACAGTGTAATCTAAAACATTTTTTTCCTTGGAGTTCAGTTAGCCCTTAAAATTACAATTGTTTTTTTTTTTAAGATTTTATTTGTTTATTTGAGAGAGAGACAGTGAGAGAGAGCATGAGCTAGGAGAAGGTCAGAGGGAGAAGCAGACTCCCCATGGAGCTGGGAGCCTGATGTGGGACTCGATCCCGGGACTCCAGGATCATGACCTGAGCCGAAGGCAGTCGTCCAACCAACTGAGCCACCCAGGCGTCCCAAAATTACAATTGTTTTTTGATGAAAAAACCTATCTACTTGACAACCTAGAAAAAAGAAAGAAAGAAAGAAAGAAAGAAAGAAAGAAAGAAACTGGAAATGAGGATGACAAAGAAAGAGAAGCAAAAACAAAGTGACTAATGTAGAATTTAGGATTTGAAGTATTAGCTCAAGAACCCCAAGTGCCAATTAAGCCAGATAATATTTATAATTCAAACCACAGTTACAAACCAAAGTTTCATACTCTCCACTTGCATCAGCAGTCATTCCCAGCAAGATAAAAGGAATAGGCTAAGATTGTAACTTAAACAAGTTTAAGATACATTTGGATGTGTTTCCTGCTGGAAAGATTCTTCTCTGGCAAATAGAATTACAGAATTTAAGATATAGAAAGGCTAAGAAAGGAGACAAAAGGTGTTCAGTAGTATAAATCTGCATTCCACACAACTACCTTCTAATTAAGTATTGAAGTATCTCCTCTTTAATTCTCAATTCTGGGATTCTGTTTCTCATGTGAATAACTTCTTTACCATGACATTTAATTTTCTAACTTGTCCTACATTGTTTCTATATTTTTTGCTATTAAATTATTTACCTAAATAAATTATGATAAATTATTTATCCCTATATTATTCTTCCTAAAGACTGTTTTAATTCTATATGGTCTTCTGTTGTGAAAGCTGCAATGGCTCCACATTTCCTATAAAACAAAGTCTTTTCAGCCATTTATCTTCCTTCATTTGAACCCCTACTTCCCAGACCTAACCTTCAACATGAGTCCTACTCTTTACTTCAGTGGTCCTCAAAACATCACTTGGAAACTTTTAAGGAATGGAAATTCTGATAACTCATTCCAGACCTACTGAGTCAGAAGCTCTGGCTATGGGGTCTCACAATCAGTATTTAACAAGTCATTCAGGTGATGCTGATTCACACTTCCATACACTAAAGTATGAGAACCATTGCTGGTCTCCTGAGTGTGTGTCATGTGCTCTGACTAAAGTAATTTCCTCATCCTTGTTAATTTGTCATTTCCATGTTATCACCAATTGTAACATTTCCTAAATTTTATTGATTTCTTTTTTTAAAGATCTATGTATATTCTGTGCAAATTTATGTTAAATATATTTAAAAGTGAGACTACATCAGTACTTGTGACTATTAATAAAAGTTGGTTGTAAAATTAAATATGATAGCCAGGGCTTATGGTTGTGGGGGTAGGGGTGAGAAAGAGAGGTGAAAGTAGTTACCAAAGGGCAAAATGGACACTTGTTTTGAAAGAACCATTCTGTTTGCTGACAGTGTTGGTAGATACACAAATCTACACATGTGATGACATTGCATAAAACTAAATACACGTGTGCAGATGAGTACAAGTAAAACTGGGGAAAATATCTCAGGTTAGGTGGATTGAATCAATCTAAGAATCCTAGTTATGAGATTGTATTATAATTTTTCAGGATGTTACCATTGGGAGAAACTAAGTAAAGGATACACAGGATTTCTGTATTATTGACATTGAAGTAACAGGTTATTTCAGAAACAATACTTCTATGCAATAATAGCAGAGTTATGTGAAAACACAGGGGCCAAATAATGATCGAACTTTCAATCTACAGAGACTGAAAAAGCTCAGATGAGAAAGCATCTCTGGGTAGCCAAAAGCAGATTAGATAGATGATTCCAACACATGCATATATATGCACATAACTCATTAGCATTTTTGTGGAGAGTGGAGAAAAATGATCAAATCTGATTAAGGGTGGATGATATACTTGATAATGAACATAAGTTTGCTAATTATCTTCTTCCTCCCTTGAGTACAGAGACCAGACACCAAGTGAAACAATATCTTGTGTCATATGGCTATAGGCTAATAGGGAAAAAGAAAGTCGTGTGTATTGTATTTTGCACACTGTAAATAGCAGGAAGACATTCCTTTGACTATTTAAAATCTGATAGGAGGGACGCCTGGGTGGCTCAGTTGGTTAAGCAGCTGCCTTCGGCTCAGGTCATGATCCCAGCGTCCTGGGATCGAGTCCCGCATCGGGCTCCTTGCTCGTCAGGGAACCTCCTTCTCCCTCTGCCTCTGCCTGCCATTCTGTCTGCCTGTGCTCGCTCTCTCTCCCTTGCTCTCTCTGACAAATAAATAAATAAAATCTTTTTAAAAAAATAAATAAAATCTGATAGGAAAACAATCATTGATCTCCGGCCTCTGGAAGGTTTACGGGTGTATGGAGTGTGGAGGGTGAGACAACGATGCAAAGCAAAGAATCTCTGCGTGTTTCCTACACTTGGCTGCCTGTGGGAACTCTCCTGTGAGAGCCCCCACAAATGCTGCCAGGAAAGAAAGCACCATAGATTTTTCTAATTAAAAGAGCCCCTTGTTTTAGGAAGCATATCAATGAAGCCCTTGGTTTAAATTCTATTTGAACAGCTACCTTGTAATTTGGAATGCTCATCAGGAACTATGTGTCATTAAGCAGCACAATGTGACTTTGTAAAGGATCCATTTTAGAAATTACATTCCATTCTCTGCTTGTCTTTTCCAGGAGGAGAACCCAGTATTTAGGGGGAAGTTACTTTACTCCTTTGGATTCTGCTCTTGTGTTTATTATTAGGTGTGAGTACCAATTTCTTTTCTTGTTTTTGTCTTTTTAAGAAGACTTGGAAATATATTTTAAAAATTCTTAGATCCACTAATTAAAGTTTTAATTTTGTATGTTAAACCAACATTTGCTAATTGTTGGAGAGAGAACTGGTTTAAGTAGAGTCAGGAACTTAGAGAGAAGCAGTTTAATTCATTATATTTTTTAAAATCTAAGTATGATAAATGTGATACCCTTACCTGGTTATTTTTGACACACACCCTTATAGTTACATAGTCAGGTCCATATCTATGCACGCGTTCTCATCCTCAAGATCAGATACTTCATTTGTCTGTGTTTCTCTTTTTTCAGTCAAAGCTAACAAATAATAATATTTTCCCATGCAGTCCTTTCCTAAGAGAACCTACAAAATTGACAGAACCACAGTTTTTAAGCCACAGTCATTTCTTACTCTTTTATTGACCTAGATAACCAACTCTATTTCTAATTATTTATCTCAATTCCTACTCCAATGTAGTCATGTGCTGAAAATTAGAATTTAAGATGTAAAGTCAATATTGAGTATATATCATGCTTTCAAGACTTTGCTGAGACAGTAAGAATGGAATTACATGGATATAGAAAAAAGTATAGTATTTGTCCCCAAAATACCCTTCAATCTTAAAAGCAGGTCAAACTACCCTATTGTAGCAATAGGTAAATAGTAAAGAGATGAAGTGGTAAGACACTCATGTCTCCTCTTTCTCTTGGCTATATTTTCAGTATAGTGACTTAATAACACATAGGAACTAGCCCCTCCTCTGCTCAAATTATTAAATTCTTTATATCCCACAAATACAAAATAATGTTTAAATACTCCAAATAAACTAGGTTTGTAAACATTTATTTTAATTCTGTAGGGAAAAAAATAATTCCACCTGAAACCTGAATCTTAAGAAACTATTTAAAGGCTTCTATTAATTAAATATATTTAAAAAATGATTTATATTTTTCTGATTCTATTTCAAATAGCTGCAAGTAATTTCTCCATTCAGAATAAAACTTTGTTGAAAATTCTCAAATTTATCTTTGGCATTTCTAGAACTAAGGTAACATATCATCTGTAGATAAAATAAGCAGAGCAGGGAAAAAGAGTAAGTCACTTGTTATATACTTTGAATATTTTGATAAAATTAAGAGCTAATTTACTATCCCCTGACCTATATTCAAAGCGTAAGCATAAACAAATGGAGTAGAAATGAGTATGTATCTTGATTACCTCAACAACACAAGCTATAAGAATATAATTATGAGGGGCGCCTGGGTGGCTTCGTCATTAAGTGTCTGTGTTTGGCTCAGGTCATGATCCCGGGGTCCTGGGACTGAGCCCCATATCGGGCTCCTTGCTCTGTGGGAAGCCTGCTTCTCCCTTTCCCACTCCCCCTGTTTGTTTTCCCTCTCTTGCTGTGTCTCTCTGTCAAATAAAAAATAAAATCTTAAAAAAAAAGAATATAATTATGATCTTATTTTATATTTTTACTCTAGTTATTTCTACTCCTTCTCATCCTTTCATTTCCAGGTTACCATTGGGAGAAACTAAGTAAAGGATTAAATGAACTTATTATATATTTGTATTATATGCTATATATTTATATATACATTTATATGTTTATAGTTTCTGTACTAACAATGGTTATAGAGGCATTATGGACTTATCTCTCTTTGGGAGGTAAGGAGATGCTCAAATGTATGCATGACCTGCTTGAATAATAATTTATTCAATATAATTACTACATTTAAAAATACACATACAAACACACACACATACACACACAGGAATATTATTCAACCATCAAAAAGAATGAACTCTTGCTATTTGCAAGGACATGGCTGGAACTGGAGTATATATGTTAAGTAAAATAAGTCAGTCAGGGAAAGACAAATAGCATATGATTTCACTCATATATGGAATTTGAGAAACAGAAGAGATGAACAAAAGAGAAGGGAAAAAGGGAAGGAGGCAGGAGGCAAACCATAAGACACTCTTAATTATAGAGAACAATCTGAGGGTTGCTGGAGGGGATATGGGTAGAGGAGGAGCTAAATGGGTGATGGGTATTAAGGAGGGCATGTGTTGTTATGAACACTGGATGTTAAATGTAGGTGAAGAATCATTAAATCCTGGGTGCCTGGGTGGCTCAGTTGGTTAAGTGACTGCCTTCAACTCAGGTCATGATCCTGGAGTCCCAGGATCGAATCCCACATCAGGCTCCCTGCTCAGTGGGGAGTCTGCTTCTCCCTCTGACCCTCTCCCCTTTCATACTCTCTCTCTCTCTTATTCTCTCTCTCAAATAAATAAATGAAATCTAGGGGAAGGAGTCAAGATGGTGGAGAAGTAGCAGGCTGAGACTACTTCGGGTAGCGGGAGATCAGCTAAATAGCTTATCTAAAGATTGTAAACACCTACAAATCGAACGGGAGATTGAAGAGAAGAAGAATAGCAATTCCAGAAACAGAAAATCAACCACTTTCTGCAAGGTAGGACTGGCGGAGAAGTGAATCCAAAGCAACGGGAAGATAGACCGCGGGGGGAGGGGCCGGCTCCCGGCGAGCGGCGGAGCAACGGAGCAAAATCAGGACTTTTAAAAGTCTGTTCCGCTGAGGGACATCGCTCCAGAGGCTTAACTGGAAGCCCAGGCGGGGTCAGCGCGGCCTCAGGTCCCGCAGGGTCGCAGAAGGATCGGGGGTGTCTCAGTGTCGCAGAGCTTACCGGCATTAGAACGGGGAAGCCGGCTGCAGAGACAGAGCCGAGGAGTGACTCTCAGCTCGGGGTTGCCTTGAAGCGGTCACAGGCTCGGTCAGCTCGGAGCGTGGCCGGAGGCCAGGGTGGCGGGAGTCATTGGGCGCTGTTCTCTGAGGGCGCACTGAGGAGTGGGGCCCCGGGCTCTCGGCTCCTCCGGGCCGGAGACCGGGAGGCCGCCATCTTCATTCCCGTCCTCCGGAACTCTACGGAAAGCGCTCAGGGAACAAAAGCTCCCGAAAGCGAACCCGAGCGGATTACTCAGGCGGCCCCGGGTAAGGGCGGTGCAACTCCGCCTGGGGCAAAGACGCTTGAGAATCACTACAACAGGCCCCTCCCCCAGAATATCAACGGGAAACCCAGCCAGGACCAAGTTCACCTACCAAGGAGAGCGGCGGAATTCCAGAGGAGAAGAAAGCAAAGCACGGAACTCATGGCTTTCTCCCCATGATTTTTTAGCCTTGCAGTTAATTTAATTTTTTTTTTCTTTTTCAATTTTTTTTTCTTTTTCTCTTCTTCTGCTGAATTTTTTTAACTTTTACCGTTTTCTTTTTTTAACGTTTTTTAAATAGTTTATCTAATATATATATATATTTTTCCTCTTTTTATATTTTTTCTTTATCGGCTTCCTTTTTTTTTAATAGTTTCTTTCTTTTTTTTTTTTTCTTTCTTTCTGAACCCCTTTTTATCCCCTTTCTCCCCCCTCACAATTCGGGATCTCTTCTGATTTGGCTAAAGCATATTTTCCTGGGGTTGTTGCCACCCTTTTAGTATTTTACTTGCTCCTTCATAAACTCTTATCTGGACAAAATGACAAGGCAGAAAAATTCACAACAAAAAAAAGAACAAGAGGCAGTACCAAAGGCTAGGGACCTAATCAATACAGACATTGGTAATATGTCAGATATAGAGTTCAGAATGACGATTCTCAAGGTTCTAGCCGGGCTTGAAAAAGGCATGGAAGTATTAAAGCAACCCTCTCAGAAGATATAAAAGCCCTTTCTGGAGAAATAAAAGAACTAAAATTGGGGCGCCTGGGTGGCTCAGTGGGTTAAGCTGCTGCCTTCGGCTCGGGTCATGATCTCAGAGTCCTGGGATCAAGCCCCACATCGGGCTCTCTGCTCAGCAGGGAGCCTGCTTCCTCCGCTCTCTCTGTCTGCCTCTCTGCCTGCTTGTGATCTCTCTGTCAAATAAATAAATAAAGTCTTTAAAAAAAAAAAAACTAAAATCTAACCAAGTTGAAATAAAAAAAGCTATTAATGAGGTGCAATCAACAATGGAGGCTCTCACTGCTAGGATAAATGAGGCAGAAGAAAGAATTAGCGATATAGAAGACCAAATGACAGAGAATAAAGAAGCTGAGCAAAAGAGGGACAAACAGCTACTGGACCACGAGGGGAGAATTCGAGAGATAAGTGACACCATAAGACGAAACAACATTAGAATAATTGGGATTCCAGAAGAAGAGGAAACAGAGAGGGGAGCAGAAGGTATATTGGAGAGAATTATTGGAGAGAATTTCCCCAATATGGCAAAGGGAACAAGCATCAAAATCCAGGAGGTTCAGAGAACCCCCCTCAAAATCAATAAGAATAGGTCCACACCCCGTCACCTAATAGTAAAATTGACAAGTCTTAGTGACAAAGAAAAGATTCTGAAAGCAGCCCGGGAAAAGAAGTCTGTAATGTACAATGGTAAAAATATTAGATTGGCAGCAGACTTATCTACAGAGACCTGGCAGGCCAGAAAGAGCTGGCATGATATATTCAGAGTACTAAATGAGAAAAACATGCAGCCAAGAATACTATATCCAGCTAGGCTATCATTGAAAATAGAAGGAGAGATTAAAAGCTTCCAGGACAAACAAAAACTGAAAGAATTTGCAAATACCAAACCAGCTCTACAGGAAATATTGAAAGGGGTCCTCTAAGCAAAGAGAGACCCTAAAAGTAGTAGATCAGAAAGAAACAGAGACAATATACAATAACAGTCACCTTACAGGCAATACAATGGCACTAAATTCATATCTCTCAATACTTACCCTGAATGTTAATGGGCTAAATGCCCCAATCAAAAGACACAGGGTATCAGAATGGATAAAAAAACAAAAACCATCTATATGTTGCCTACAAGAAACTCATCTTAAACCCGAAGACACCTCCAGGTTTAAAGTGAGGGGGTGGAAAAGAATTTACCATGCTAATGGACATCAGAAGAAAGCAGGAGTGGCAATCCTTATAGCAGATCAATTAGATTTTAAGCCAAAGACTATAATAAGAGATGAGGAAGGACACTATATCATACTCAAAGGAACTGTCCAACAAGAAGATCTAACAATTTTAAATATCTATGCCCCTAACATGGGAGCAGCCAACTATATAAACCAATTAATAACAAAATCAAAGAAACACATTGACAAGAATACAATAATAGTAGGGGACTTTAACACTCCCCTCACTGAAATGGACAGATCATCCAAGCAAAAGATCAACAAGGAAATCAAGGCCTTAAATGACACACTGGACCAGATGGACATCACAGATATATTCAGAACATTTCATCCCAAAGCAACAGAATACACATTCTTCTCTAGTGCACACGGAACATTCTCCAGAATAGATCACATTCTTGGTCCTAAATCAGGTCTCAACCGTTATCAAAAGATTGGGATCATTCCCTGCATATTTTCAGACCACAATGCTCTAAAGCTAGAACTCAATCACAAGAGGAAATTTGGAAAGAACCCAAATACATGGAGACTAAACAGCATCCTTCTAAAGAATGAATGGGTCAACCAGGAAATTAAAGAACTGAAAAAATTCATGGAAACAAATGATAATGAAAACACAGTGGTTCAGAATTTGTGGGACACAACAAAGGCCGTCCTGAGAGGAAAATATATAGTGGTACAAGCCTTTCTCAAGAAACAAGAAAGATCTCAGGTACACAACCTAACCCTACACCTAAAGGAGCTGGAGAAAGAACAAGAAAGAAACCCTAAACCCAGCAGGAGAAGAGAAATCATAAAGATCAGAGCAGAAATCAATGAAATAGAAACCAAAAAAACAATAGAACAAATCAACGAAACGAGGAGCTGGTTCTTTGAAAGAATTAATAAGATTGATAAACCCCTGGCCAGACTTATCAAAAAGAAAAGAGAAAGGACCCAAATAAATAAAATCATGAATGAAAGAGGAGAGATCACAACGAACACCAAAGAAATACAGACAATTATAAGAACATACTATGAGCAACTCTACGCCAACAAATTTGACAATCTGGAAGAAATGGATGCATTCCTAGAGACATATAAACTACCACAACTGAACCAGGAAGAAATAGAAAGCCTGAACAGACCCATAACCAGTAAGGAGATTGAAACAGTCATCAAAAATCTCCAAACAAACAAAAGCCCAGGGCCAGACGGCTTCCCGGGGGAATTCTACCAAACATTTAAAGAAGAACTAATTCCTATTCTCCTGAAACTGTTCCAAAAAATAGCAATAGAAGGAAAACTTCCAAACTCATTTTATGAGGCCAGCATCACCTTGATCCCAAAACCAGACAAGGATCCCAACAAAAAAGAGAACTACAGACCAATATCCTTGATGAACACAGATGCAAAAATTCTCGCCAAAATACTAGCCAATAGGATTCAACAGTACATTAAAAGGATTATTCATCACGACCAAGTGGGATTTATTCCAGGGCTGCAAGGCTGGTTCAACATCCGCAAATCAATCAATGTGATACAACACATTAATAAAAGAAAGAACAAGAACCATATGATACTCTCCATAGATGCTGAAAAAGCATTTGACAAAGTACAGCATCCCTTCCTGATCAAAACTGTTCAAAGTGTAGGGATAGACGGCACATACCTCAATATTATCAAAGCCATCTATGAAAAACCCACCGCAAATATCATTCTCAATGGAGAAAAACTGAAAGCTTTTCCACTAAGGTCAGGAACACGGCAGGGATGTCCGTTATCACCACTGCTATTCAACATAGTACTAGAAGTCCTAGCCTCAGCAATCAGACAACAAAAGGAAATTAAAGGCATCCAAATCGGCAAAGAAGAAGTCAAACTATCACTCTTCGCAGATGATATGATACTCTATGTGGAAAACCCAAAAGACTCCACTCCAAAACTGCTAGAACTTGTACAGGAATTCAGTAAAGTGTCAGGATATAAAATCAATGCACAGAAATCAGTTGCATTTCTCTACACCAACAACAAGATAGAAGAAAGAGAAATTAAGGAGTCCATCCCATTTACAATTGCACCCAAAACTATAAGATACCTAGGAATAAACCTAACCAAAGAGACTAAGAATCTATACACAGAAAACTATAAAGTACTCATGAAAGAAATTGAGGAAGACACAAAGAAATGGAAACATGTTCCATGCTCCTGGATTGGAAGAATAAATATTGTGAAAATGTCTATGCTACCTAAAGCAATCTACACATTTAATGCAATTCCTATCAAAGTAACATCCATTTTTTTCAAAGAAATGGAACAAATCATCCTAAAATTTATATGGAACCAGAAAAGACCTCGAATAGCCAAAGGAATATTGAAAAAGAAAGCCAAAGTTGGTGGCATCACAATTCCGGACTTCAAGCTCTATTACAAAGCTGTCATTATCAAGACAGCATGGTACTGGCACAAAAACAGACACATAGATCAATGGAACAGAATAGAGAGCCCAGAAATGGACCCTCAACTCTATGGTCAACTCATCTTCGACAAAGCAGGAAAGAATGTCCAATGGAACAAAGACAGCCTCTTCAATAAATGGTGTTTGGAAAATTGGACAGCCACATGCAGAAAAATGAAATTGGATCATTTCCTTACACCACACAGGAAAATAGACTCAAAATGGATGAAGGATCTCAATGTGAGAAAGGAATCCATCAAAATCCTCGAGGAGAACACAGGCAGCCACCTCTTCGACGTCAGCCGCAGCAACATCTTCCTAGGAACATCACCAAAGGCAAGGGAAGCAAGGGCAAAAATGAACTTTTAGGATTTCATCAAGATCAAAAGCTTTTGCACAGCAAAGGAAACAGTGAACAAAACCAAAAGACAACTGACAGAATGGGAGAAGATATTTGCAAATGACATATCAGATAAAGGGCTAGTGTCCAAAATCTATAAAGAACTTAGCAAACTCAACACCCAAAGAACAAATAATCCAATCAAGAAATGGGCAGAGGACATGAACAGACATTTCTGCAAAGAAGACATCCAGATGGCCAACAGACACATGAAAAAGTGCTCCATATCACTCGGCATCAGGGAAATACAAATCAAAACCACCATGAGATATCACCTCACACCAGTCAGAATGGCTAAAATTAACAAGTCAGGAAATGACAGATGCTGGCGAGGATGCGGAGAAAGGGGAACCCTCCTACACTGTTGGTGGGAATGCAAGCTGGTGCAACCACTCTGGAAAACAGCATGGAGGTTCCTCAAAATTTTGAAAATAGAACTACCCTATGACCCTGCAATTGCACTGCTGGGTATTTACCCTAAAGATACAAACGTAGTGATCCGAAGGGGCACGTGCACCCGAATGTTTATAGCAGCAATATCTACAATAGCCAAACTATGGAAAGAACCTAGATGTCCATCTACAGACGAATTGGTAAAGAAGAGGTGGTATATATACACAATGGAATACTATGCAGCCATCAAAAGAAATGAAATCTTGCCATTTGCGATGACGTGGATGGAACTAGAGGGTATCATGCTTAGCGAAATAAGTCAATCGGAGAAAGACAACTATCATATGATCTCCCTGATATGAGGGAGAGGAGATGCAACATGGGGGGTTGAGGGGGTAGGAGAAGAGTAAATGAAACAAGATGGGATTGGGAGGGAGACAAACCATAAGTGACTCTTAATCTCACTAAACAAACTGAGGGTTGATGGGGGGAGGGGGTTGGGAGAGGGGGTGGGGTTATGGATATTGGGGAGGGTATGTGGTATGGTGAGTGTTGTGAAGTGTGTAAACCTGGCGATTCGCAGACCTGTACCCCTGCGGATAAAAATATATGTTTATAAAGCTGTAAAAAAAAAAAAAAAAAAGAAAGAAAGAAAGGATGAATACCCAAGTTTTGTAGCAACATGGACGGGACTGGAAGAGATTATGCTGAGTGAAATAAATCAAGCAGAGAGTGTCAATTATCATATGGTTTCACTTATTTGTGGAGCATAACAAATAGCATGGAGGACAAGGGGAGATGGAGAGGAGAAGGGAGTTGAGGGAAATTGGAAGTGGAGGTGAACCATGAGAGACTATGGACTCTGAAAAACGATCTGAGAATTTTGAAGGGGTGGGGGGTGGGAGGTTGGGGGCACCAGGTGGTGGGTATTGTAGAGGGCACAGATTGCATGGAGCACTGGGTGTGGTGCAAAAATAATGAATACTGTTATGCTGAAAAAATAAAAAAAATTAAAAATAAAATCTAAAAAAAAAATGTAAAAAAAGAATCACTAAATCCTACTCCTGAAACCAATATTACACTATATGTTAACTAACTAGAATTTAAATAAAAAC
Organism: Lutra lutra; assembly: GCF_902655055.1. NCBI lineage: Eukaryota > Metazoa > Chordata > Mammalia > Carnivora > Mustelidae > Lutra > Lutra lutra. The sequence continues at coordinate 43,149,777 of NC_062288.1, forward strand.
TTAAAAATACATATATTTTAAATGACATGGTCTAAAGGAGTCAGTGTGGGAAACCAGAATTCCTGTCCCCTCAAAGGTCCTTCTGGCTTGACTAAGAATCAAATTGACAGGAGACAATCAAATCTAATAATGTATATACAGGGAACCCACATAGACTTAGAAATTCTAAAGACAGTCAGGCAAAATGAGGTATATATCATTCTGAACTAAGGAGAAAGGGGTAGGGGTCTGGGACTTCAGAGGAAAGGAATGCACTTCACAGCTGGTAAGAATTGTTATTTGATAATTAGATGCTTGCCCTGTCATCCAGATGGGTCACTCATATAAAATTTATCTCTGCCAATAACCCTTATTTAGGGGAAAAATAAAACCAATTTAGATTCTTCTGAATACTTAATGGAAGGTCAAAAATTTCTCTTGAGCCCACAGAGGATTCATTACCTTCAACTCAAAACAATCCACCTGCCAAAGTGGCATATTTTGGGGTGTGTTGGGCGGGGAGGGGTCCCAAACCCTTTTATCAGTCAAAAGCACATCTATACTATTGTTATGTATAAGGATATAGATGTGACAGTTATGTGTATTCATATGCATAACACCCAAGGTATATACTATAGAAATAGTAATGTAATATATACTAAAATATATAATGTACTTGAGCAAAATGATGGTAAATAAGAAGAAAGAATGTAAGATCCAGGTTAATAATGGCTCTGATCTAGAAAACCACTGAAAAGAAATCCTAGGATAATGGCTAGGCGGTACTATTCAGTGATAACCAACTGAGAGAGAAAGGGGGAAAAGAGAGTTCTAATATGAAGTTTTCCAAGACAACAATTCAAGATACTATTTTGTATGACTCAGAATTAGGAAAGACTGGAATACATTTAGGCACTATATCAAGCAAGAGAAGAAGGGATATTAGAAATTACCACACCACTTCCTCACTGCCTCTCACTCCAATAAAAGAAAGCTATGATCCAAACATGAAGCAAATGATACAAATTGAAATGTTAAGACAAGCAAGAAGTGGGCATTTACTCCTCCTTCAGTCTCAGGGTGCTTGAGATAAAATACCCATTACTTTAAACAGGGGGAGTGGTGCCCTCAGTGGAGTGCCAAATCTCAGAACAGGTCATCAAAATGAACATTCCAAAAAATGAGTGAGAACGTTTTTGCTGTCAAGAGGTCATCAGTTCACAAATGCACAAAAGAAGTGTGGGAGTGCAAGAGATGTAAGACCAAGTAAGATTAGAGTATGAAAATTAGGTAGAAGAAGGGTAGTATGGGCAAATTTAGCTTCTTGTGTTGTAAGGCATGGTGGGGTGAATCACAGTCAGTTTCAGACTGATTGTGGTGCTGATGCTGTGAATGTTGAGCAGAAATGATGGAGTGGTCTGGCTAGAATAGATGCAGTTCTTAGTCTTCCCATATGGTCTTCCTGATAGTGATGTTCCTGTTAAGGTTCCTCCTTCTCTCCTTCTATCCTTTTTTATTGTCATTCTCCTCCTCTTCCTCTACTCTACCCTCTTCCCCCGCCCCATTTTCCTCCTCCCTCTCTTTTCCTCCCTCTTCTCCCCTTTCTTCACCTCCTCCTTTTCCTTCATCTTCCTCCTCCCCTCCTCTCTTAATATTATATTAGTGGCATGACTTAAGTAGGAGACTTTTGGGCACAACTTCTTAGGCCAGGTGTTTATGCCAGTTGAAAACCTTCTGTCTCAGGCAAGTTGTTTCAGTGAATATTCTTGCCACAAACAAGAATTCTTCTGACCAGCTGCCAGAAAGTTTTTGGTCCTACAAAACTCTTGATGCTCCTGTTTCAGTACTGTTTGATAGCATCTCTACCCTGGCTCTGAATGCTTTTGGTTTCTACATATTCATTCTCACACTTGACATGTTTCTTTTGTTTTCAGTTTGACATTAGGTTTTGTAGTAGGCACAATAATTGACCACTAAAGAGATTTAGACATCCTAATGCCCAGAACCTGTGACTATGTCACTTTAATGGTATACTAGTTGAATAATATTCTCCAAACTTCATATGTACCTGGAACCTTAGTATGTGGAAAAGAGTGTCTTTGCAGATATAATTAAGTAACATGAGGTCCTACTAGATTTGTGTGTGCCTTAATCGGTGTCCTTTAAAAAAAGAGAAAACAGACACATGGATGCATATAGGCAAAGGTAGCCATGTGAACATAGATATTAGAGTGAGTGGAAAGACTGTAAACCAAGGAAAACCAAGGATTGCTGGCGACCACCAGGACCTAGAGAGAGACATAGAACAGATATGTTTTTATAGTTAGTTTCTTTCTCCAGAAAGCATGGACTCTGCCAATACCTTCATTTTAGACTCTGTCCTCTAGAACTGTGGGAGAATAAATGCTTTTGTTTTATGCTTTTGTTTATGGTAATTTGTCATGACAACTCTTGGTAGCTAATTAATGTGATTTAAAGAGACTTTTCAGATGTGATTGATTTAAGGATCTTAAAATGGTGAGATTATCCTAGACAATTTGAGCAGGCCGGTGTAATCATAAGAGTTTCTATAAGGAAAAAGGAAAGCAAGAGAGTCAGAGAAGATGTGGCAATGGTCTGAACAATGTGGCCATGAACCAAGCAATGCAGGGAACCTCTCAAAACTGGAAAAGGCAAGGGACAAATTTTTCCGTGGAGCTTCTAGAAGGAATGCTGCTCTGAAGATACCATTATTTTGGCCTAGTAAGAGCTATTTTGGACTTTGTAAAATAATACATTCATATTGGTTTGAGCCACTAAGTTTGTGGTAATTTGTTACAGCAACAAAAGGAAATGAAAACAGACTTCTAGATTCTACTTTTTTGGCTTCACTCCTTCTATCACCACCTGAGACCTATTCAACTAATCTTATCCAAGAATTATTAAGTTAAACAATTAACAATTTGTGCATGGTATATTGCGTATGACATAATTTCAACTCTGAATTTTATACACAGGGTTGCAGAGATGCTAGAAACATAGGTTTTCTCTCAGGGTAATATTAGATAGAGGATCAAATGTGAAAATCAGACAGAACAATCTTTCCTTCCCTGTCTCTTTGTGAAACTAATTCTTTTTTTAAAATAAGTATGACTCCATTTTATTTATTTTATTTTGTTTTGTTTTACTTTATTTTGTTTTATTTTTTATTTTATTATTTTTTTTAATTATTGAAGTGTAGTTGACATACAATATTATATTAGTTTAGGAGAACAGTGACTATGTAGTGATTCAACAATTCTATATATCACCCAGTGCTTACCACAGTTAGAATAGTTACCATATCATAGTATTAGAATACTATTGATTATATTCCCTATGCTGTAATTTTCATCTCCTCGACTTACTTATTTTATAACTGGAATTTTATACCTCTTGATTACCTTCTATTTTGCCTACCCTGACCTCCTCCCCCCAGCAACCACCAGTTCTCAGTATTTAAGAATCTGTTTGTGGGGCACCTGCGGGGCTCATTTGGTGTCTGCATTTGGTTCAAGTCATGATCTTGGGGGCCTGGAATCAAGCCCCAGGTCGGGCTTCCTGCTAAGTGAGGCATCTGCTTCTCTCTGTCCCTCTGCCCCATCCCACCGAGGTCATGCTTGCTCTCTCTCTCTCTCTCTCTCAAATAAATAAATAAATAAATAAATAAATAAAATCTTAAAAAAAAAAAAACAACAACAAACAAAAATCTGTTCATTCACTTGTTCATTCATTTTGTTTTTTATATATATACATGAAATCATATGGTTAGTGTTTCTGTGTCTAACTTATTTCATTTAGCATAATACTCTCTAGGTCCATCCATGTTCTCATAAATGGCAAGATTTCATTCTCTCTTATGACTGAGTAATATTTTGTTGAGTCTACATATTCCATTTTCTTTAGCCATTCATTAGTTGATGGACACTTGAGCCGCTTTCCATATCTTGGCTATTGTAAATAATGCTGCAGTAAACATAGAGGTGAATTTATCTTTTTGAAGCACTGATTCTTTCTTAACCCTTCATCCAAACATGAATTAATTAATTAGAATGTCTACTATGTATCAGGTGTGCTGGGAAGTATTGGGAAAACAAAGACAATTAATGTAAGATCAAGGAGTCCTAGTGTAATATGGGAAAAGGTGGTAGTCTGCAGAAAGATGAAACCACAAGTATAAAACGGTGCACTGATGTGCATGTAGAGAAAGTCATATGAGTGCTGAGAAGCCCAGGGGACGTCCATTTAACCTAAATGCAGTGCAGAGTGTTTAAGAATTCTTACAAGAATATCTGGCACTTGTTCTGAAATGATAGACATCAGCTAAGAATAAAGTTAAGGAAGTAGCAATACTTGAGAGTATTGTCAGAAAAAAATCCTGGAATAGTGGGCAAACTATAAACAGTTTAGTGCAACTGAAGATTTGGAACCCTGAGGGACAAGGTAAAAAGAACTTGGACACGTAGGAAACAGACATGAAGGCTTTTGCATGTCATGTTGAGAGTTTCTGAAGCAAATGAGAAACTTGACTGATTTAAAGCAGAGAAAAACTAAATTAGACTTATGTTTCAGGAACATAATTCAATTGCATTCTAACCTATATTGCCTGGTTTGTTCTAGCTCTGGCCTATCTCAGCACCCTCTTCTCATGCTAGTTTATTACCTCTATCTCTAGTTTATGCTGTTCATTATTAAGCTCTTGGATTGCATCAGTCTCATTACTGTTCTAAGATTAATCCCATATTGTTTTCCCTTTTTAGGACACTCTAACCCCACCTCACCCTAACACCTTTACTTGAGTAAGTCTTACTCATCATTCATATTAAATGGTCCAAAAGCTGAGATTGTCTGGGTTCATGTATTTATTCAGCTGAAGTAATGGTGTGAGTCAGACACCATGCAGAACTTTGGGTTATGGTCCGGTATTAAAGGTAGGGGCATTGAATAAGTAAATACAAATTATGATGTATTAACTACTCAAGATAAGTAGTCTGAATGAAAAGAACTATGTTAGGTATGGCCACTGTAAGGAAGTGATAATGTGAACAGATCCCGAAAGGATGAAAGGAAGCTGCCACTCACATGAAGGCTCCATGAAACCAGGTCCAGATGGTTTCTCTGTCAGAGCAAAAATTGCACTGAGAAAATTAAAGGGCATGGAATGGTTCCCAAGACCTGGAGAAAGACATTCTTCAGTGGTGAATATCACAAGAAGCTTTTAAAAAGATTTACATCTCTAAAGGTCAGAATTTTCTAAAGTAAATACTCTGAGGAAAGGGAGGTCAGGGGCCTAGGTCCATAGGCCCCCTGGATTCTGTCAGGTCTCAGTGAAAGGAAATTGCACAACTAATAATCAAAGGACTCAATATTAAGATCCAGATCTACCTAGTACCACTTTTGATTTTTCTTACATCCACCTTTGTATTTACTTAGAAAATAATTGGTAACTAGTAAATCTCGTAAGGCTTGGATCATGTCTGCATTGACGTATTATGAACTCTGTTGAAGTAGGGTTACTTTACAAACTCTTCTCCAAGTACGCACTCCCTAGCCCAGTACAGTGCTAATCCTATTGAAGATGATAAATAAATCCTCCACAAATAAAGTTACAAAATATTTATTTATGACTTATATATTTTAAAGGTTAATGGTGTTTTTACTCCCTGAAAAGAAGTTCCTTATGTATATCTTCTAAAATGATATGCAGACTTTTTAATTTGATACATATTTTGAACTTGAAACTCAATATTTTTCTCAAATGGTTTCGAAAAAGGTCAAATTTGGCATCTGGCACAAGGTTATTTGGGAGGTAATTAAGTGAGGTTGTGAACTGTGCATACAGGGTAATCATTTTGCCAAAATATCAGTGTTCCCTAGAACTGCATTCCTGACTTTGCAAATATTCTTTTATTTTTGACTATTCATTTTTTTTCTAGCTTAGACCTATATAATGTTTCCAAGGGCAAAACACTGTGACTACATGGAAGTAATATGCAGATTAATTACTTCTCTTTCCTACTAATGAAATCTTTTTGTGAAATGGGATTCAAAGGTTATTTTCATTTTTAAAGTAAACTAAACCCAAGTTATTTGCAACAACAGCCATGACAATAACACAGATCTCATTGTACTTAATATGAAATCTTAAAATCTCATTTTATTAATTGAAAACCAAAATCACTTGAAGAAGAGATTTAAGGATTAATTTTTAAATCAGTTTTTAATCTGCTTTTTCATTTTTCATTATAGTACAATGAAAATTTATAATGAATAACACAGTTCTTAACCTTTAATACTTTTTCTTATTTCAATATATTTAATCCTAAGAAATCAAAGTACTATATACCAAAGAAACAGATAGAAGCACAGAAATTCATTGCCAACTAGTTTTTAAACTGTACATAATACAATGAAACTTTTAAAACATCAAATTCAGGACACTGTTATTTACACAAGTGATTGTGCAATGATGCATTATAGTAGAAACTGCACTAGATACAGAACGAGAGATTTTAGTTTGAAACTATACTTAGGCTAGGCAGTTTGTGCATGTGTAAGATGTATGACTCAAACTACATATTTGATATTGATAATTCATAATCTCTAATTCCTATTATGTTACATAGAATATAAATACTTTTATTCTAAAGTTCCTAATTTATCCCTCTCTGGCTAGTACTGCTAGTATTTCACTATGTAGTAAGTAGATAGTAATCAATTAATGTAAATTCATCCGCTGCCATAAACTTGATATGTCTAAATTACCTTAGAACCTGGTAACTTGAAGATACCACATTGGTAAAACCAACTATTTGCTTTTCTGAAGCCAATGTCCATGTTACCAAAATGGTAGCATAAAAGAAGATACACGTGTTTCCCAAAGCTTTTCATTCACAGATGATCTTTCAATCTGTGGGAACCAGACCACTGACAAAAGTCAAATTAAGGTTTTACTTTCCCCTTCAAGGCTATTGTTTCAAATGGCTTCATGGTGCCATCATTAACTTGAGAAGGAAATGAGTAGAGCAGAGGCCAGTAAGTAAAGGAATATAGTGTTCAAGTTTAAAAATATTTCTGAATGAAACATCTGATTGTTAGTATTTGCATGTGGGTCTGTGTGGGTGGATAGAGGTGGGGAAGAGAGAGATCTTACTTCCAAAGTGTTTTTGAAGAAATCCATGTTTAGCCCATGAAAGCCAATTCTATACATAAAGCTGTACTTTGGCCTTAAATTTGTTCTGTATTATTTGGTCTAAGAGAAATATGCAGGTCCATGAAGCATAAACTCTCAAGAGCCAACTTCTGCTATATGTGCCATAGGTAAGTGATATGGAAAAAACTTCCAGGGCTCCTGGGTGTCTCAGTCGTTAAGCATCTGCCTTCAGCTCAGATCATGATCCCAGGGTCCTGGAATTGAGCCCATCAGGCTCGCTGCTCAGCAAGGAGCCTGTTTCTCCCTCTCCCACTCTCTCTACTTATGTTCCCGCTCTCGCTCTCTGTCAAATAAATAAATAAAATCTTTAAAAAAAAAAAAAAGAGAAAGAAAAAACTTCCAGAAATGAAACCAAGGGTTACAGACAAAAATGGATAAGGCAATTCTATTACTCCCAAAGGACTGAACCAGGGACTGTCAGATAGCTCACCAAATACCTCTTATTCTCAGAAATTGGTCAACAACAGTCATTCCTGTTTTGACCATTTTCCCTTTTTATGAATGTGAATTTTTATTATGCTGGTTTTATTTCTACTCCAGTGTTGTATCTGAGTATGTGGGGAAACAAAATGCTCTTATTTTATAATTTACTAGATCATAAAAGCCACATCCACACCTGATGGAGAAAATAGTAGACTCCTTGGCAAGATGGAGAGGAAATGTGTTCTGTTTGCCATAAAAGTACACATTTGAATATTTAGATAATCCAAGGATATACTGTAGCAGAGACACTGATCATGCCCCAATATTTTCTTTTATTCTTGTTCTAATTCAAGAGAACTCATGATTTTTAGCTAGACACATGGTTGTCAAGAATAAAGACAACTTTTCCAGTGTGCTCTGCACCTGGAGGTAACTAATAAATTAAGTTCTTATGAATGGAATATAAAGAAAATTGTGCTTATGAAAGCCAAGTAAAAAGAGGTTAAGTAACACTTCCTCCTTTTTCCTTTCTATGGCAACACTGTAATATTGAGAGTTCTACAAGTTAGAAGTCTATTTCTGTAGATGACCTCAGAGACAAGGGTTTATATTACCAACTCTAAACCGGTATGATAATTTTCAGTCTTGTTTAACTTGATCTCTGTTTTGATCTGTACTTGTTGATTATATCCCATCGAATGCTTTAGGTAAAGGGAGAGTGAGTTTAGTGAAAGAAATGTTGTATGAAGAAATGTTGTATAGAGAAAAAATGGCAATTATGAAATCTTAGAAGCCAAAAAAATAGTATAAATGTATATATGTATATATATATATGTATATTTATATATTTATATATTATAACGCATTTGAGAATGTTTGGAGTGCCATGACTATATCAAGAAAATGAAAGCAAACCTAGTATGTTTAATTAGAAAGTACAAGGTATTTTGGAGGGTGGGGGCAAAGTGAGTCATAATTGCTTTAGGTCAGAGAACTAGTTCGGTTATTAGAACTTACCCTTAGAGTCAAGAAAAGAAACCAGATGCTTGATTGCAGAAGTAGATGGGGTCCCTGGGAACCTCAGCAAATTTTTCTTTTACTTTGCTCTGTGAAACACCTTTCCAAGTATGTCCTTGGATGTCTAAAATGTTTGCTGTTTTATTTTCTATTCCTTTTACATAAATATCACTTGGATATTGGGAAGAGTGAATCCTCACACTTAATTTTTAGACTTTCTGAGGTCTTTGCTTCCTTATCTTCTTTGATTCACTCTTGACTTTTCAATTTCTCAGTCTCCGTGAACTCAAGCATTCATGCACATGGCTCACATATACTCATTATTGAAAAATTAATTTTTCTTTCTGATGAACCACAAACCATAGTTTGTGAGAACTATGACAATACTTAAAACATTATATTGTATATTCTTGTCTAGGTTTCTACCTCTGTAAAATCCTGAAGGCAAAATAAAGCATTTAATTCTTTGCTGATTCAACACCACCTAAAAAAATGCCAAGGATACAGTCATAGCAATTATATATTTTGGTTTTGTAGACCAATTTATATTCCCAAAATGATCTCATTATTCCCATAAATCTTCAGACTATTGCAGAAATGCAAACATTTGCTCATCCAGTAATACATCTCCCAAATTGACTCTGATATATGTATTGACTCATAATATTAATTTTCAGAAAACATACCTCATTTTTGGTTGAGTAAATATAATTGTCATGCACATAGTATACACAACAGAGACATTTCTAAGTGTTACTGAATGAATGGGAAATTGACTATCAAAGTACTTCCTTGACCCTGATTTCCCTTAAGTTACCCTTCTCTAAGCTTTAAATATACTTCTTGAAATTGTACTTTATACAATGTTGCTTCAACTCTCCCACTGTTTATTTATTCTTTGAGTTGTTGTAATTTGGTGTCTACCCTGACTATTCTACTGAAACCATTCTCCTGTAGGTCGTCCATAACTTGTCAAACACTATCATCATTAAACACATTTAAATATTTTATCATATTATGGAAATATTTTCTTTTAATTTTTGTGATCATCTTCAAAGATCTTTCCATTTTTCTGACATATTCTTTTCCTCTTGTCTTACTAATATTCTTCCTTTTCCTCCCTGTACCTTTATTCCAACCGTTCAGTACTGAAGGTGTTATTTTCTTTTTACTTCTATCTCTACTTAAGTTTATGTCTCTCAAGGAATTTGTACATTCCATCCAAGTTGTCAAATCTATTGGCAAAAAGGGATGCATGATGTTTTCTTACTATCTTTTTACTGTATGATGTTTCCTCTCTCATTTCTGATGTTGATTATATTTATTTTCTCTCTTTTTTTATTTTTTACTGGCTAAAATTCTGGCTAGAAATTCCCTCAACTAATGAGAGAACTTGTTGTGGGTTAAATACCACCGCTTCCCCATTCTCAGTGAGACAGTACTGAAGCATGTTCTAAATAGTGACTCAGCTTCCTTCACAAAATGAGGCCCAGTTGCTTAATCCTCCTAGTGCATGTTTTATTGCCCTTTCAATCTTCTCTGTTTTACTTTTTCTGCTGTCTCACTGGTGCTTGTATCATGATTGGCTTCTAAGAAACTCAAAATAAGAGAAAGTTCAAAACCAATATCAATTCAGGTATTAAATATTACTCAGTAAAAATGGGGAAAAAATATCATCCTCCAAAAATAACCAAAACCATGTTACTTATACAGTCCTTACCATGTTATGTACAGAAACGCCTAAGGATGACAAAGTCATTTTCCCTAAGAATAATCTCTTTGTCCTACTTAAAAAAAGGTATTAGGCTGGGCGCCTGGGTGGCTCAGTTGGTTAAGCGACTGCCTTCAGCTCAGGTCATGATTCTGGAGTCCCGGAATCGAGTCCCGCATCAGGCTCCCAGCTCCACGGGGAGTCTGCTTCTCCCTCTGACCTTCTCCTAGCTCATGCTCTCTCTCACTGTCTCTCTCTCTCTTTCTCTCAAATAAATAAAAAATAAAATATTAAAAAAAGTTATTAGGCAATAATAATAGGACTCTTTTAGGCTTACAGACTTGGACTCTGTTAGGCATTAAAGTGTGGGAACTAATGATCTTGCTTAAAAAGTACTTACTAACTCCAGTGAGATTATCTTATCTCTAGAATGGATATATAAATATATAAATATAAATATAAATATAAATATATATATATTTTTTAAATCTTTTTTTTTAGATTTATTTATTTATTGTCGAGAGAGAGAGCGGTGGTTCAAGGCAGAGCAGGGAGAGGAAGACTCTCCAGCAGACTTCCTCTGAGCAAGGAGCTAGATGCAGGCCTTGATCCCATGAAGCCGACATCATGACCTGAGCCAAAATCAAAAGTTGGACACACAACCAGCTGTGCTACACAGGTGCCATATCATACAACATATAGGTCATATATTTTCTAAGTTTGATATATGGCATTTAATTATTATGTAATTTATAGTGTTTTAATCCTTGGTTCTTTCATTTTACTTTTGAGAACACTGTGACCCAGAGAACTTTTATAACTCATCCATATTTAGTTGTAACCCATCCATAAATGACATAAAACATTGGAAATACAACTAGGAATGGGATTCATAAAATCTAATTTACAAGTCAAATCATTCCTACATTATCATGCAGTATTTCTCTTATAATGATCAAGATAGTTCAGTATTTTATATCACCCAGAGAACAGATCTACATATAGTTTACTCTGAGACCTGGAGAATTTACACATAGGTTACATGTATACAGCACAGTGGTAAAAGCTAGGAATATTTTTGTAAGTTCAAAAGAATAACCCCACGTTAGTAGACAATGGTGAGTTGGTTCATCTAAGCCTCTGCTTCTTCAGGTTTTTTTTTTTTTTCTGCTCAAGGAAATGTAAATTTCAGAATTTAAAGCACATCATGATTAAATGGATGAGATTAGGGAAAAGTGAATCAAATGATTGGGCAGCAAGCTGAGAAAAGTTTATTTGTATAAAACAATACCAAATGTCATAACAATTGTTGAAGAAACTATGTTGTGGCTCTTTGGGGAAACAGACATAAAACTAATTTTAAAAATAACCCATTAGATATCTTCATTTTTATTTTTAGCATATGTGTAATGCTAACTCCCTAAGGATATTGACCTCTACCAACTTCTGATGTTTTATTATGATGTTGGGGGGAAAAAAAGACTTCAATAAGTTCTATATTTTCCGGTGACTGTACCGTACTATTAAAATAATTAAATTAATATTTATTTAAATTTTGCTTGTAAATTGTAGAAATTTATATTTTGCTTCATTCTATATTTAATTTTATTTTTTAGAGGGACAATGTTAGCTTTAAATTTAGCTCCAAAATAATTTAATAGCTTATAAGAATTATTTATATGTTTTGCAGTGATATGTTCTTAGTCATCAAAGATAACTCTCGGGGCGCCTGGGTGGCTCAGTGGGTTAAGCCTCTGCCTTCGGCTCAGGTCATGATCCCAGGGTCCTGGGATCGATCCCCACATCGGGCTCTCTGCTCCGCGGGGAGCCTGCTTCCTCCTCTCTCTCTGCCTGCCTCTCTGCCTCCTTGTGATTTCTGTCTGTCAAATAAATAAATAAATCTTAAAAAAAAAAAGTTAAAAAAAAAGATAACTCTCAAAAGGAAAAAAAAATACATGGTTATACAACAGAGTATGCTGTTCACATTTACTGTAGCCTGCTTTATTTACAGCAGAAACTCAACTTTTCTTCCCTCAGAATGCATTCAAAATCAAACAAAGCAGCTTAAAAGAACAAATTCATCTCCATAAACTGTGGTTTGTAAGCAGGTCACAATCATCTATTCAGATGTTGTTGTATTTTTTAAATAAGCAAGGAGGGCAAGAATATAACCATATGAATTTGCTACTGTTGCAGATTAAAATTCCAGACCAAATGCATGAAGCAAGGGATAAACTGCTGATTTCTGCTACTTACAGAACATTTAATGGGATCATTCAATTCTGAATTTCTAAGGAAGAATGTATCCGATTGGCATTTGCTTATGTTTTGGAGACATTTCAAAATGTATAATATTTTAAATATTCAAAGTCAGAATGGGTTTTAAGTATACACATACATACATGTATATGCATATATAAATAATACTTGTTTTTTTAGCCTTTCTATTAAAATCAAATTGAAACATTGACAATCAAATAGTAATGGGGACACCAGATTCCTGAGTTTTCAGTCTCTAAATACAATTCTCCATTAAAATGTTTCAGGGCTCCTTGGAAGAAAAGTACCATATTGCAATGAAATAATAGTAAAATAAATTCTGAGATGAAACGTGTGCAGGATGAGTCTGGGACATTTGGTTGTCACCAGAAAGAAAGAAAGCTACCAAAGACTAATAGCACTGTTCCAAAAGAACACAAAAGCCAAAGTGAAGAAGAGACTCTCGTGGACCAATGATGGGACAATTTGATCATCAAAAAGAACAATGAATACAATTGATTTTCAAACCATTTATATATAAAATCAACACATTTGATTATTCTAAATATTAAAAAAAGGAAAAACAGAATGCTTTTGTTTGGTTACCATTGTAAGTAACTAGGTCTCCAAGTCCTCTCTCTGGAAATCATCAATTAAAAGGAAAATTTAATGGGGGTACCTGGGTGGCTTGGTCTTTTAAGCAACCAACTCTTGATTTCGGCTCAGGTCATAATCTCAGGGTTTGAGAGGCCTGCGTGGGGCTCTGCTCTGGGCATGGAGCCTGGTTAAGATTTTCTCTCTCTCCCTGTGCACCACCCCCACTCTCCCCCCCCAAAAAAGGAAATTTAATCTTTCATCTTTCAGTTTTCTCTATGAACTCCATTTCAATGTAGCCAAATAGTCCCAGTAGACAGGAATAGGTATATAATCTGAGGAATTGAGTCCAAAGTGAAAATTTAGGACTCCTTGTTCAAAAACAGATTTCAAGCTAGCAACTTCAGTGAATTAAACAGAACATGGGATCCTTCAGAACATGGGGTTCTGTGTGACCTTAGGCTGCATGTCCATAAATCCAGCTCTGCTAGTTGATTAAAAAAATAAAAGATCAAAGTAAAAGAGAATAATTTCTGCTAATAAATCTGTAAACAATGACAGAATTAGATTTATTGTCATTAACAATAAAATAATAAATTCAGGCACTAGTAATAAGTTTAATCTACACACAAAAAAATAAGATGAAAAGTTTATAGGGAAGCCTAACAGAGAGATCAGGCTGTCATGAACTGTTTTAGCTGATTAACATTAGCATCTCCCAAGTAGGACACCCAAGCATCTTATGTATTCTGATGTGATGCAATAGCAGGGACAGAGCATGAATATGAATAGTTGACCTAAAAATACCTTCAAGGAGTGAAAGGACCAGTAAAAGAGAACACTGGGTTTTTGGCATGTTAGTATTCCAGCTCTGTATTTTATCTTCCAAGAATGAGAACATTGTGATTTAGGGATTCGCTTTAACCTACAATAAAATCAGAACTCAACGTTAAACTAGGCCTTAATAAACATTTCTTCTCCCAGCTATTAATATATAGAAATAAATTTATTGAACATCTATATACTCTCTGTGGTGGATTCTGTATCTTCGAAGATGGAAAAAAAACAGGTGGGGCGGCAAGTCAAGAAAATAATGGCAATAAAATGTGAAGTTCTTCACAAAGAATAAAAGTAGTAGACCATAGGTATCAATATTGTATTATATACCAGAAATTTGTTAAGAGGGTAGGTCTTAAGTGTTTCACAACACATACACACGAAGAAAAAGAAAAGACACATTGACTATGTGAGGTGGTGGGATGTTAATTAGCTTGATTGTGTTGATTATTTCACAATGTACATATATATATATATCAATATATCAAGTTATACACCTTAAATATATAAAATTTCATATACAATTATACCTCAGTATAATTGGGGGAAAAACAATGCATTTTCTAATAAAAAGCTTCTGACCTTCTTACTTCTTTTTAAGAATTTATAAGCCCGAGGGGTGAAGAATGGGCAGATTTTCCATAGTTGATTAATTTAATTGGAAGGATTATTTCTATGCCTCATTCTCTAATGCCTAATCTGATTCTTCATCCTTCATAGTAGCCATTCTGGGGTATGAGTAGGACTAAATGCTTTTGAAGGTGATTGTTGATGACACCCACAAAAATACATAGTGTAAGCCTATTTCTTTTCTGTTTTCCTTTCTCACTTCCTTTTTTTTCTTAGTCATTCCTTTCCCACTGGTAAGGTAACTTAATTGTGTTGGTGCTATTTGCTACTAAAAAAGCTATTTATTTTAAAAGTGAGGAATTTCTGTGACAGTATAAGATAGCAGTTGAGCCCTCAGACTCGAGTATGACTGCTGCTTTCCAGTTTGTAATGTTAGAAAAGTCACTGAAACTCTCTATGCTTCAGTCTTCAGATATTGTCAATACTATATAATTCATAAATTGTCCTGAGAAATAAATGATGCTTGTAAAAATCCTTGCATAGATTCTGGCATATAATAAGCATTTAATAAGTGTTAAATGTTGCTGTTATCATTATTAAGTGAGGAAAATTAGATTCAGAATATAAGGAATACTTAGGAAGCTTGAGCTATTACTGCTGTTGCTTTAAAAGCCCTGAAGTAAAAAAAGTCATTTATGTTCTAACTGCATGTCTCAGATGCTTGAAAAGGTAAAGTACTATTCTGGAGGTTTACAACATTCCTTTCACTAGATAATGTCTGGGACTTACATGATTCCATGTCCAGCCCTGCATATAAGAATGATATATACTGACATTCCCCACCTATAAAAGTGCTTCCAGGGGTGCCTGGGTGGCTCAGTGGGTTAAGCCGCTGCCTTCGGCTCAGGTCATGATCTCAGGGTCCTGGGATCGGGTCCCACATCGGGCTCTCTGCTCAGCAGGAAGCCTGCTTCCCTCTCTCTCTCTCTCTGCCTGCCTCTCCGTCTACTTGTGATCTCTCTCTGTCAAATAAAATAAAATCTTTAAAAAAAAAAAAAAGTGCTTCCAGTCCCCTGCTCCCCAGACTTCTTGTGGCAGGATCCTGAGTAGAGGCTGTGCATCAATTATTTGACACAGTTGGTACCATGAAATTTAACCTTTATGTCTTTTCTCCATCTTCTTATGTCTTATTATTTGGTAAGTATGTACCTTGAATGTTTTGAAAGAAAGCACAATATTATCTAGATACTTTATAAATATATGAGAGATGAATGCAAAATTGGAATGTGTTGGTGGTGGTTGAGGGGCCACATCTATATCCAAACAGCTAAGTAAAGCATGGAACATTACAATTACAATTAGTCAGTGTCAAAGCTAATGAAATCCCAGTCCGAATGTCTTTGGCATCAATAAGCTCACTCTACTTTTTTGGTGCCTCAGGTTAAATTTTACAGTGAGAAAGAGTGGATTTTGTTATGGATTGGTAGAGTTAAAAAACCATGCTATAGTATATATAAGAGTAATGTTAGTGATGATAATAATTTTACATACTAAATATACTGATGCTAAATACTATGCAATGAGCTATTTAGGAGTTATTTTATGGAATTTCAATAACAAATTTATTTTCAATGATAAGTAAAATACTTTTTATTTTTCAAATTATGAAATGGGATGCAAAGAAATTTAGGAGATTAACAGTGGCCAATTGCTGTCAACAAGTGGTAGAACCAGGTTCCAGAACCTGGAAGTATGACTTTACTAGAGCCAACACATGAACAGTATATGTATTTTATGTAATAAACCAATGTAATATATTATATTCCCTAAGTCAAGTTAGCATTGTTAACTGACCTGGAACTATCCATAAACATTACACACACACACACACACACACACACACACACACACACACGGCCAACATGCATGTTTTAAGTAGGACATTGTATTTTGGATTACAAATTACATATAATTTCTGAAGCATAACTCCAATTGAATTCTCCTAAGAAAAATTTAGTAAATAATATTTCTGATGTTCAAAATGGCCCATATTTGACATGGATATGTATGCACAGCATCTTTTAGCCTCAGAAGCAGTTTGGATTGGTTTTACATAGGCTCCTCTAGAATCTTTCATTTCGCTTTATTATCATTTTTTACTTTTTGGTTCTTAAAAACGTATTAAAGGCCTAGAGGTTAGCAAAGCAAATCCATCCATTCGTCTGTAGCACACATCAACACATCAGTATAGTTCCTTGATGTTTGAATGAAGACATTCTATTAGATAAAGAAATTTGAAGGACAAAATGTCTATTTTCTTTCTTTGGGAGCATGAGACATCAAGAAGTGCAGAGTACAAATGTATTTGTAATATTTTGAACTCAGGAAAAAATTATTAGGAGATTATAGTTAATAATAAAATAGTATATTGCTCGTTAACTTCTTTATATTTATGATTGAACTTTTCTTTCCCCCAGAAATCTCTTAATCAAGTGGCTCTTCCATAAGTGTTTAGGTCAAGCTCAGGTTCTTTTCCATGGATCAAAGAAAATTGGAGATTGAAGCATCACTATTATTTTTTTAAGACTACAAATTATTTAAAAAAAAAGGCTACAAGTTATTTTTCTTCACACTTTATCTTTCTGTGTAAATGGTATCATTATTCCAAAATTATTGTAAATAAGACATATCAATCAGCTACAGGAAAAAAAAATCTCAATTTGAAAAGATTAGCTGTCTCTACAATTGGTGCAAACTTATTTGAGGTGGGTCAATTTTCTCAGTTTTAGCAATGCTTAAATATTTCTGGAAGTTTTTCTAAAGCATTTCTCACAAAGGGTGATTAAGACACATGATGGAGCCCAAGATGGTACCGTTTGTGTTAACATATATATATATATATTTTTTTTTTAATCTGTGTCTGTGAAAATAGTTTTTCAAGGGATCCGTTGAAACTATGGCTGGGCCAAATCCATGTGTAACTGAATTCCACACTGTAATTGTAAGTCATATGTAAGGAATTTGATAACTTTCCATAGAAATAATGGTATATAACATTATTAAGTCCCCAGGTCACCTTTAGTAAAGATAAGAGTGGGATTTGTGTCAGTTAAAAGAGCAAGGGAGAGATGTGGTCAATTAGATAGTCTGGAAAACTCTTCTGATGTAAAATGCAAGATGCCAGACAAACCAGGAATCACCCTATAAACATTTAGCTGAATCTAAAAGAATGTAAAGGGTATTCCCAGGAGCACCCTCTCTCCCTTTGCAGAAAAAAGAATAAAAACCCAAATGGTATGGGTTTCCTAGGTGGCTCAGTGGTTTAAGTGACTAATTCTTGATATGGTTTCAGGTCATGATATCAGGGTTGTGAGATCAGTTGGGTTTCATACTGGGTGAGGAGGCTGCTTAAGATTCTCCCTCTCCCCCTCTCTTTGCCCCTTACATCTCCCTGCAAAAAGCTCTTAAAGTAAGCAAACTCAGAATATAAAACTGTCTTAGGACACTTAAAGACATGTAAGAGCTGATATTTGTAAGATGTGACTGCCTTGCCTAGATGACAGAAGTAGACCTTAGCTGAACAGGGTCCTGAAATTTCCTGAATGGGGCAGTTATGAGTGTCAAACCTGAGAACCCAGCCTGGCCAAGATGGCAGGAATACTTAGAGGTAGAAAAGCAATTCAGTGGAGAAAGTTAGTTCTGTCAACAAATGGTGCTGGAACATTTGGGCATCATATGCAAAAAAGCACTTATTGATCTGTCTTAAATCATATACAAAAATTAACTCAAAACCAGACATAAATTTAAAAACCTGAAACTATTACATTTCTAGAATGAAACATAGGAAAAAAATCTTTGTGAACTTGAATTAAAGATTTTGTAGGTACAACAGCAAAAACACCATTCATAGAATAAAAAGTAGATAAATCTGACTTCCTCAAATTTAAAATTATTTTACAATACCATAAAACTTTTATATATACAGACCTTTCTAAACCCAGTTATCTAAATGATGCTATTACCATATAGTATAAAAAGTTTTTAAATTTTAATATTTATCATTTTCAGCATGTTTTGAAGGACTGATGATTTTGTATTTATAGCAATAACCAAAATCTTTCATACTTCTTGAAGGAGTCAAAAATTTACAGACCCTTTTTAGTCAGTTAATTATTAGTTAGTGTAGGTAGTTTTTAATTTTTTTAATTGAATTTAATTTTTCCTCAACTTTCTTGAGGTATGTAAAATTGACAGATAAAAATTGTATATATTTAAGTTGTAGAACTTGATGATATTTGTATACATTGTGAAATGAATACAACTAAACTTATCAACATATCCATCGCTACACAGTTATTCTTGTTTGTGTGTGTGTTTGTAGTTAGAACACTTAAGATTTACTCTCATAGAAAATTCCAGGTATACATTTCATTATTATTAATGAGAATTGCCATGTTGTACATTAGATCTCCAGAACTTATTCATCTTCTAGCTGAAAATTTATACCCTTTGACCATCTCCCTGTTTTCAAGAACTTCTAGCCCCTGCTAACTACCATTCTACTCTTTGTTTCTATGAGTTTGGCTTTTTTAGATTCCACAAATAAGTGAGATCATTCAGTTTTTATCTTTCATTGTCTGGCTTATTTCACATAGCCTAATGTCTTCTAGATTCATACATGTTACAAATGACAGAATTTCCTTTTTTAAGGCTGAGTAAAAGTTCATTGTATAAGTATATATACAACATTTTTTAATCCACTTATCTGTTGAAGGACATATATGTTGTTTTAATGTCTTGACTATTGTTTATAATGTTACGGTGAACATAGGAGTGCAGAAATCTAACTCTTCAAGATATTGGCTTCATTTCCTTTAATATATACACAGAAGTGGGATTGTAGAATCATATGATAGTACTATTTTTAAGTTTTTTTGAGGGGCCTCCTGTGTTTTCCATAATGACTGTACCAATTTGCATTCCAACCAACAGTGAACAAAGGTTCTCTTTTTTTCCCACATCCTCAACAGTATTCATTATCTCTTGTCTTTTTGATAATAGACATCCCAACAGGTATAAGATGATATCTCATTGTGGTTTTCATTTCCATTTTCCTGATGATTAGTGACATTGAGCACCTTTTAATACCCTTTGGCCACTTTTATTGTCTTCTTTGGAAAATGTCTCTTCAGGTCCATTGACAGTTTTTAAATTGAGTTTTTGCTCTGTTTTGATTTAGCTGCTGAGTTATGTGAATTTCTTATGTATTTTGGGTATTAACCCCATCTTGTATATATGGTGTGCTAATATTCTTTCCCATTCTGTAGATTGCCTTTTCTCTTGTCAGTTGTTTCCCTTGTTGTGCAGATACTTTTGAGCTTGATGTAGTCCCACTTATTTTTTATTTGTTTGCCTTTGTTTTGTGAGGGTTTTGTTTTTAATTTTTTTTTGTTTTTTTTTGTGAGGTTTTTTTTTGACTTTTTGTTGTTGCTGTTATAGCTTTTGTTGCCTGTGCTTTTGGTGTCATATCCAAAAAAAGCATTGCTAAGACTGATTTCAAGGACGTTTTCTCTTACGTTTTCTTTTTGGCCTTTTTAGGCTTCAAGTTTTGTGGTTAAGTCTTTAATCCATTTTGATTTGATTTTTGTGTTTGCTGTAAAACAAGAGTCCAGTGTTATTCTTTTGTAGGTGAATATCCAGCTTTTCTAACACCATTTTTTGGAGAGACTATGCTTTTGTCATTGTGTATTCTTGGCACCTCTGTTGAATATTAGTTGGCCATATATGTGTGGATTTATTTCTAGGCTTTCTTTCTGTTTTATGGATCTGTGTGTCTGTTTCTGTGCCAATACCATAATGCTTTAGTTACTTTAGCTTTGTAATAGTTTCGTTATTGAACTTATGCAAATAATTATATTGCCATAAAAATAAGAATACTAACTTGGAAGTTCTAAATTCTGGAGGGATAAGATAGAGAAAAAAAATAGTTGCTTCATCTTTGTTCACAAAGGTATACTTTATTAAATTGCTGATAGCTTAGGGCGCCTGGGTGGCTCAGTGGGTTAAAGCCTCTGCCTTCGGCTCAGGTCATGATCTCAGGGTCCTGGGATTGAGGGCTGCATTGGGCTCTCTGCTCAGCGGGGAGCATGCTTCCTCTTCTCTCTGCCTACTTGTGATCTCTCTCTCTCTGTCAAATAAATAAATAAAATCTTTTAAAAAAATTGCTGATAGCTTAAACAAAAAGAGAAAAAAATTTTTCATTAAATCTGGAAAAAATAAAACATTAAGAAGCCAACAGTGTCTCAAATAAAAGTCATAAAAATTATATTCCTCTCTATCTGTTATCTCTATGTTATTTACTCCCAAAATATCTCGATCTTTTGTTAGTTTTATGAATCCAGTTTTACCCCTAGAGTCCTATACATTCTTACCCAGTTCAGTAATATGATCCAAAAGTTACCAGAAACCTGTACTTGTGAAAGTCCTTTCCATGAATCTCCTTGACGATGAAACACTTGCAGGAATACTTTTGTAAAAGCATCAGCATGAAATAATAACCATCTGTAAATGTCAAGCATTGCAACTTTTACTTTTTGTGTGTGATGGATAATCTTGTTTTTTGTTTTGGTTAATATTCTCAAGCTTATTTCTGTGGCACTTTTAAATTATTTTGAAACAGTTTGATCTTAATACTTGGAATAGACTGAGGAATTGAAATAAAGAGGGGTAGAAGATAGTTTATCCAGATAGCATTAGCCTTAAAAGAGAAATCTATATGCAAACAAAGGTGGAAGAATAATTGTGTAGGTGGTACTTGAGTATTACAGAGAATTTGATAACATGTCTCAAACCTGAGTGCATAGATTCTGGGGGACTGGAGTAGAATCTATTGGGAAATAATGTAATATAAGCATTGGGGCAGCCAAATTTTATTCAATGCAGGGAATAGAGGAAAAATTTGAAGAAGTGATTGACACTTTTTTTTTTAAGATTTTATTTATTTATTTATTTGACAGAGAGAGAGATCACAAGTAGGCAGAGAGGCAGTCAGAGAGAGAAGAGGAAGCAGGCTCCCCGCTGAGCAGAGAGCCGGATGTGGGCCTTGATCCCAGGACCCTGGGACCATGACCTGAGCTGAAGGCAGAGGCTTTAACCCACTGAGCCACCCAGGCGCCCGAGATTGACACTTTTGAAAGCTTCAAGTATGAATATAATGTAAATCAGTCAGATATATTAACATAAGAAATATGAAAAACTAGAACTAAAAGGAAATAGAAAAATCAAATTACATTCTCTTTAGCTAATTTTTCTTTTTCCAGTATTTTAGAACTATTAAAATAAAATTTGTCTACATTTATATTCCTATTCTATCAATATTTTATACCCTTTCATTTATTTTATAGAATCATCTTTTTTTTTAAAGATTTTATTTATTTATTTGACAGAGAGATCACAAGCAGGCAGAGAGGCAGGCAGAGAGAGAGAAGGAAGCAGGCTTCCCGCTGAGCAGAGAGCCCGATGCGGGGCTCGATCCCAGGACTCCGAGATCATGACCTGAGCCGAAGGCAGCGGCTTAACCCACTGAGCCACACAGGCGCCCCTAGAATCATCTTTTAATAGATGACTTTAATAGATCTTTAAGTAGAACTTAAACATGCATGTTACATATTTTTTACTTCTTTTTACTATATGTTATACAAGCAATGATATACATGTCATATAAGTACACTAATATTTAATTATTCTTTTTGAAAACAGAATCAAGTATTATACATAATATGTATAGTTTTGAATTCTCAGATCTTCCCAATAAATTTTGGGTTAAGGTAGTGTAGACAAGAAGGAAAATCTTAAACCCAAAATGTTAGATTTGGTGTAATACATTTGTATCAGCTAAACCCAAGGAAATGCATATATTTCAAATTTGAGGAGTGGAGGTAAAGTAAGAACAAAAGAATGAAAAAAAAAGGATCCATTTGAACTATTTAAAAGATAAAAAGACTATTAAGAATAATTGTCTTTTAAGGGACCAGATCTACATTTGTCAAAATTGCTATGAACACAGATCCTTTAAACTTTATTTCTCAATAAAGAATTTCCCAAGGGAATGTGCTACAGGGCCCTCAGTAGCAACTTTGCCCAGAAGTGTTCTAATTAACTGTACCAGAGGGTCTGCTGTGCTGTTTAGTTAATGCTTTCTATCTGGTTCTTTGCTGGCCATCATGTATCATTGTTCAGCGAGTGACAGCAGTCAGGTTATTAAAGGTGTAGATATTAAATTAACAACAGTAGTAAACATTGTAGCTGTACTTCACATCTCAGCAGAACCAATGAAGTGGATGACACTGAATCCATGCTGATATGCTGCAATGACAGATGGGCGTCATTTAACACAATACATCAGTGGGCAACCCACGTACCACAGCTGTCCTCCACTAAATGAATTAGATCAGGGTAATTAATCTAAGGCAGAAAGTATTACTAAAGTGGATCCTAAGCAGAATTAGAGAAGGAAATCTCCTGCTCAAAAATGAAAAAGGATTTATGCATTGTTTTAGTGCTGACAAGAAGGTTTCCAGAAGTTATTTTACTTCTTAAAAAAACTTATAAAATTATTCAGTTTTGTTTAGAAGCAAATTCACCATTTGGGGCTAGAGTGGACTATGCCCATTCCTTTATTCTTGTGCTTAAAGTAGAAATTCAACATGGTATATAGGGATATGTTCTTTAAAACAAATCTAATTATCTTTTGTGACATATGTTTGCTCCAGGTATAAGAATGTGAGGACTAGGAATTAAACTGGTAATGATTTTCATGTTAAATTTTCATTTATTTTATTTTATTTTATTTTACTTAAGATTTATTTATTTTTGAGAGAGAAAGAGAGAGAGAGAGATGCACATGCGTGGGAGATTGGAAGAGGCAGAGGGAGAGGGAGAGAGAAACATAAGCAGACTCTACCCTGAGTGTGGAGCCCCTCAGAGCTCTATCTCACAACCCTGAGATCATCACCTGAGCTGAAACCAACTGGGCCATCCAGGCGCTTCAAATTTTCATTTTAGGTGGATTTGAGAGAGAGAGAGAGAGAGATAACTTTTTTCCTTTCTGATTTCATTTTCCTGCCAAACTAAAGATAATTTTAGTTTACAAAGGAGTCTTGCATGAAACAAGGTACATATTCTTAACAAACTGGAGGAATTTCTTAAATACCTTATTTTAAGAATCTACTTAAGGTATATTAAAATATATTTAATACTTGAGTTATTACACCTCTACTCATTTATAATAATTTACATTTAAGACCCAAATACTTATAATTTAATATAAAGAGTTGCTTTTTAAACTAGCTTAAGTCTTTTTATGACCTTAAAGTACTGATTTGTGATGTGTATTTTTTAAAAAGAAAATGTTCTAATGTTGTATTTTAAAAATGCCAGTAGGGCATCTGGCTGGCTCAGTTGGTTGAGCAGCTGCCTTCAGCTCATGAGGGTCATGATCCCGGAGTATTGGGATTGAGTCCTGCATCGGGCTCCCAGCTCCATGGGGAGTCTGCTTCTCCCTCTGACCTTCTCCTCTCTCATGCTCCCTCTCACTGTCTGTCTCTCAAATAAATAAATAAATAAATAATCTTAAAAAAATAAATAAAATAAAATAAAAACTGCCAATAGATCAAATCCATGATTTTGACCAAAGTCAGAAACTATATTTAAAATCATCAAATAAGCCAATACCTTCTTTCATGTTTAGCACTAAATCAATGTGTGCCTAATTGTACTTACCTTTCTTTAAACCAAAAGATCTCAGTGCTGAGAAATTATTTTCTAATTTATGAGTATCTTACGGAGTTAATTTCTAATGTTCTCTGATATCTTCCTATAAAACATATTTATAACAGTTGTGTCCATTGATCAGGCAGCATGTCCTCTGCTCAATTATGACAGTTCTCCTCTAGTTTTTGCTTTCTTTCTATTCTCCTTTCCAGTGGTTCCTTTCTTCTACCTCTCATGTGAAGATGGGAAAACCTGCTGCTAATTACTTCAGTTAAAATTTTTAACACAGCAGGAAATATCCAAACACAGATCTTTCTTTTTTAAAGAATTTGCTAGCTTCTTGTTAAGTTAGCAACTCTTAGTTGGAGGTCTGCAACAATCACGTCAAAGTATTGTGTATTTATTGTAGAAGCATAGCTAGCTGCAGCTGGAAGAAGCTACCACATGCACGGTATCTGATTTTTAAACTTCATTGTCTTGATCATCCATGATTGGAGTAAATTGTATACTAACTGCTGATCACATTCAAGTATTAAAATTGAAAATATGTTTGAAGGGCAGAAAAATACAAACACACCTCAGTGTGCAAGGATGTTTAGTCTCTCTCCCTAAATCCTCACAAATTTAAAAGTGCACTTGTACATCAAATTACATAATTATCATAAACAATCTCATCTATATTTTAAACTGAAAATAAAAGATTAAATACAAAAGGAAAAGGACTATAATATTTAATTTAGTTCCATTGAATAAGAATTGTGTTAACTCTTAAGTTTAACCTGCAGGGGCCCCTCTATCTTGGCCAAAAGAATAGTTTGTGTTATTTTAGAATACTAGTAAGACTAAATTTAGTGGATTCAAATTTTTTTCTGATGTGGACAGCTGTCTACAATAGTGTGAGCTGAATGGCCATCGAGCAGAACAATTCAAAACCAGTTTTTGTTGCTGCTTACCCAGAGATATTTTGTATTATGTTCAGAAGTTCTCTGCTTATAATATCCTCTTATATCACCATATAGTTTAAACTCTATACTCTGATATATGATCATTAATCAAATACTACTATAAACTAATTTTATAGCTATAACCTATGATATGACAATTTAGAGTGACAGCAATATACTGTCCTTTGCATATAAAGCTGACATTACTGAGTCACCAATATTATGATGTATTTTCAGTCATATTCATATCCTGACTTTTCTATTTTTTTTATCTTGAGTGTATTATTTTAACTACCTGAACTTGAGATCTCATCTCTAAAATGGGAAGAATGACCTTTTGCATTGTTTTGAGACCCAGATGAGAGAAAGAAATATTTCCATATTCAGTTCCTTTGCTGTTTATGGCACAGCAGTCTCACAAATATTTTGCACTGCCAGTGTACAAGGACTGATAGAACATTATTTATGAAATTGGCTTGGCATGGAAAAGTAACAGGCATGAATTATAAGAGAAGAATTTCTTATACAAAGCTGTTTTACTTGATGTTCCAAAATGTAGCCTTAAAAGATGCTCTCACCAACTTAATCAACCAAACCTCCATCTGTACAAAACAAAACCAAAACTAAATCTACTTGGAAATGATTATTACCTATTTTGGTACCATTTCAAGAACAAGTGGTTGGATTTCAGATTCTAATAATGCAGATACACTCTTTCTTTATGGATAATAGTCACTGAAAAGGTACCTAAGCATAAAGATTGATGAATGGAAGCTCATTATGATATGATTTTCTATAGAATAGAGTTAATGATTCAACTTCAAGTTACTGGGGTATTTAAAAAAAAGACATTTTAAACTGGTCCCCTACAGTTTAATTTCTTCAAACTAAATAAGAATAAGCTGCCAGTTTCAGGCATTTGAAGTCTTCGTATTATTACTCTTAGAGGCTGCAAGTGGCATAGGTATTATAGAGATAAGACTATCTTTAGAAGCAAACAGATTTGTATTATGGGCAAGATACTTAGCTATACTTGGTTTTTTTCCTCATCCAGGGAATGGGAGTATCCAAACTTGCAAATTCATTGCCAGAATTAAATACAAGTATGTCCGTGGAACATGGTAAGGATGCCTCACACATAACACAAGCTCAGTAGTTGTTTATCATTACCTTTAAATACAAAGCCAAAGCAAGGGTAAAGTTAGCAAGTAGGAAAGGCTTCTGAATTTCTTTGTCCCTACATCATCAATGAGTTATTTCCCCCTTCCACAGACCCAAACTACAAACAAACAAACAAACAAACAAACAAACAAAAGAAACAGCCCTAGGGAACCTTGTCCATTACATAATGTGGAGAGAGATACTCTCTGGGGCGATTGCTACTACATGGGTTAAAGGACTAGATATCTAGGATGGTATCATTATTAACTGAGATAAAAAATGCAAAAAAAAAATCTGATTTGGAAGGGTACAGAGAAGGAGTCTACTTTTCATAATGTAAAATATAGGACATTTAGATAGAATTATTAGACATTTGTGAATGAAGTTATAGGATATTTACATACCAGTGGAAGCTATAATGTTTTAAGAATAGAATAAATCACTGAAAGAACCTACAGAGCATATAGGAATAAGGGCCAAATACAAAATCTGGAATATTAGATTAATAAAGATAAAAATAATTGTGTGTGTGTGTGTGTGTGTGTGCATGCACACAATTAAAATTGGAGTCATGAAGAAGAGGAATAACTGGTCTTCTGTCGAAGTAAGTAGAACAGTAGCATTGATAAAAATACAGTAACCTTTAAGTTAGAGATCAAAATTTCAGAATTTCTGAGGGAATTAAAGGACAACTGAGTCTCAGAGTCTGAGGGGTTGTTATTGAGATTGGAGGCTAAAAAATTGGAAAGAATGAGATCAGGATGTTAAACAAGTGCCCAGGGCACACATCAACCACTCCGTTCCAGGGGGAAAGGAGAGAGTGGGCTGAAGTACAGTATAATGGACTTAATTTATTGATGGAATTAAGACAATAACCTACATGTTGTCTAATCATTTTATTTTTGTCCAGTCATTTTAATGGGAAAATGGAAACTATAGAAAAAATAGTGTTATCTATCAAAACTAAGATATGTGCCATGCCTTTGATAGTTACTCAATGTAGTCCTGAATTAAAAGATCTAATTACTTAACTTGTCAGTTTATGAGTTCCTGAGAGATTTTTGAAGGGAAATTTCTTTTTTGAAGATATAGTTCATTAATTTCTAAATCTTCTAAAACATAATCTTTAATGACTATAAACATCCTTAATAACTATGAAAGAAATAATATCCTTATAATTTTAATAAAAGTTAAAAAGATAACAGGTACATTTTATTAGCATAATGCATGTGAAGTTAAAACCACAATACTTGGGCTTTGCTACATATGCAGTCATTTTTGCTTGTATGCTTATTTGGTCTTGTTGAGAAAAGGCGATAGGTTATGAAGGGCAGATGTTTGGTGAAGGCAGATGGAGTGACCAGTACCCAACATCTCCTTCTGCACACAACACATCTCTCACCTGTGATCCACTGCTTCTGAATCAGCAACAATTCTCTCATGATTATTGACAACAAAAGAGTGATCTATTGGCATTGAAATCAGCGGCCTGTGGGTCTTGCTCTGGCCCTTAGTATATTTATCTTTATGTATGATGAATCAGATTCACAAGACCGTATCTTTCCTTTAACCAAATCTTTATAACCATCTGTATCTACTTATATTTCACAGTCAAATGTTATTCCCTGATACTGTGCACGGTGTTCCTAGTAACAAGCAAGGATTTAGGAATGCTTGTTGAACTGAAGTCAAATCCCAAATACATACATATCCTGAAAAAGAGTACTCGCAATATGTCTAGGTCTCTAGAAATGATTCTGCCACTTGAAGAATAAAAGAACTATAATTTTGGGATTACACTACCTGAATAATTTGTTTTGCAATCATTTATTTATACGTTCATTAGTGCTTCAGCTAAGAGGTGGGTCAGTGCTAAGTTAAAACAACTTTCTCTTCTCCAGCTTCTCTTTTTAAGAAGTTGTGAGAAAGAGAAAAGAAAAATCATTTGAGGCTAGTGGCTAAGATGAGGTGGACTCTCATGTTTCTCTAGATGTCTTTCAAATTCTTGTTAGAACTGTTCTCTAATATCAGTTAACAATGGAAAAGCCTATAGATTACGAAGTAAACCATAATCTTACATGTATGAACATGCATGTATGTATATGTGTATATATACACATGCGTGCATATTCATATATGCATATTTTATGTTTGTGTCTATGTATTTACTGTAGGATGCAGAAAAATATTCATAGTAGATTTTTTTCTCATTTTAGGAGAATGGTTGATTCAGTGACTCAACTTGCTCTATTTTTCAGAATGATACTCTTAAGCAAACAAATGTAGTACATCGGTGGAGGTGTTACAGTGGATGTTTTATCTCAGAACATTTCCTGGCTTTGCTTAGCTTGCCAGCCCAGAATGAAGTAGGCTTATTAGCAGGTTTGATCATAACAACGAAACTTATGGAGATTTGCAATTTTGCAAATTTGTTAACAGATTTCATCCAAGCTAACTTTTAATGTTTGGGACATTTCAATCACTATCACTCACTGATTCCAGTGAATGTGCTTTGAACTCTAGTTAAACTCAGTGTCTGTTATGCAGGATTATGTATTATGCATGGTTAGATACCAAAAAGGCCTGTATTTACATTTCAGCTTCACTATTAGCCAGCTCTGCAGCCTTAAAATGTAATTTTATCACACTTGGCCCTAGGTGTCCTTATCATCAAAAGAGTTTGATTTAGGGGTGCCTGGGTGGCTCAGTGGGTTAAAGCCTCTGCCTTCAGCTCAGGTCATGGTCCCAGGGTCCTGGGATCGAGCCCCGCATCGGGCTCTCTGCATGGCAGGGAGCCTGCTTCCTCCTCTCTCTCTCTCTCTGCCTGTTTCTCTGCCTACTTATGATCTCTGTCTGTCAAATAAATAAATAAAAAAAATCTTAAAAAAAAAGAATTTGATTTATGTCATCACTTTCATAAGGGATAAATATGATTACTTATATAATGTCACTAACATAAGACCTAGCACATAATGGATGCCCTCTAAATGTTCTTTTCTGTTTTTGTTCTTTTCCTAAGTGGCAGTAAAGGAGCAAATGATCTTTAATCCTTAAAGACACAGTTCCAAATAGAAATTGAGCTTTGAATGTAAGTGGTGATAATAATGTGACGTTTAGTTATCAGAAATGTGGACCTGAAAGTTTTAAATAAATTTACAGGCAATTCCAATTCCATATATACATATTTGAAATATATATATTTGATATATATGTATGTGTATATATATGTGTGTGTGTGTAGTGTGTATGTGTGTGTAAGAATTTTAACTATTATATGAAAGATTGCTGCCATTAAGCCATCCTGTTGACTTCTGATCTATCTTATTTTGATTAGTTTGATTGGGCCCCCTCAGAATAATGCTTTATGTTTGATTGAATGACTTAAGGGAAGTTCATGAAATCTTTTAAAGTAGAAGGACATTATGTCTTCATCCAGACATAATGGCAGAGAATTCATCTTCTGTTTACGTTTCTGCTCTATCTGGAAAACAATAAAAACAAAAGCAATCACAAGAAAAAGGGCTTTACATTTTTGACATATTCTTTTATATATTATGTATATAATATAATATATATAATATTCTTTTATATACACTGTATTTTTTTTAAGATTTTAAAAAAGATTTTATTTATTTATTTGACAGAGATCGCAAGTAGGCGGAGAGGCAGGCAGAGAGAGAGGACGAAGCAGGCTCCCTGCTGAGCAGAGAGCCCGATGCGGGGCTCGATCCTAGGACCCTGGGATCATGACCTGAGCCGAAGGCAGAGGCTTTAACCCACTGAGCCACCCAGGCACCCCTATACACTGTATTTTAATGGAAAATTTAGTTCTGATAGCTTTATTATTGAATACTTGTTAATGAAGATTAAACAAGTGTATATTAGATACAAAAGTATATTACACACTTTCTTCATGCTTGGTAACCTGCTAGGTCCCCTACTTTGTCTTTCAGTGTATAATTATTTTCTTTCTAATTCCCATAATGTTAACAAATTTTACTATTATAACCTAATTTAGGTAGAACACTACAGAATATATTCTATGCACAAAGATTTTTTTCTCTGAAAGAGAACATTGATAGGGAATTAGTGCAGCTGGTGAATCACATACACACACAAAGATCTATCATGTAAGTATTTGATTCTTTTCTTCCAAGGTAACTAAAGGCACTGTATTTTTATAGAGATTAACTTGTTTGAGAACAGAAGCTATTAATCTCTCCCATAACAGGCTGCTGAATCATTCTCATTCATTCTGTCAATGTCATTTTACAACAGAGTTTCAGACAATTTTTGCAAGAATAAGATACGTAAGTATTCAAA
This sequence comes from Lutra lutra, assembly GCF_902655055.1. NCBI lineage: Eukaryota > Metazoa > Chordata > Mammalia > Carnivora > Mustelidae > Lutra > Lutra lutra. The sequence goes on from NC_062288.1 coordinate 43,180,597, forward strand.
AATGCTAATATGCTCAGCTGAGTATTCCTAATTATGTCTTCAGTTTATATTTGCTTAAGGCTTTTATGTTGCAATAATCGCCTCTTCAGTTTCTTCCTTTTCCATTATACCATACTTGGCTGGTGCTAGGACTGTGGAATTCTTTGGCTGGTAAGTCTTTACTTACCCTGAATAATGGGATGCTTCGATGAAATATGTTAAAGAAATTAGTTATCAAAGAGCACCTGGTTGGCTCAGTTGCTTAAGCATGTGCCTTTGGCCCAGAGTCCTAGGATTCAGCCTTGTGTTGGGCTTCCTGCTCCGGAGAAGTCTGCTTCTCCCTCTCCCTCTGACCCTCCTCTCTGCTCATGCTCTCACTCTCTGCTCTCTCAATGAATAAATTTAAAAAATCTTTAACAAGAAGAAATTAGTGATCAAAAGGATGGAAAAGTCATATCTCTTTAATCATTGTGCTAACCTAAAAACAGTTACTTGTATAGATACAAGTTCTCTCTAAAACTCCAGTGTAAATCTTACTTTTAAATGAGAAAGTAATACCAGTTATTTTACCAAGCCATGGATAAAATAGATACTTCCTTCTATATATGTTTCATAATGGCTCCACAAATTTTTCTTCTTTTTATCCTATTGGCTGCACAGAAAACATTATACTGCAAGTTCTTTTTTTTTTTTTTTTAATGAACAAAGTCATCTGCCCATTTGGGATATTAAGTTAAGAATGATTCCAAAAATTGAGGAGTAATTAATCACAATGAAATAAGATCTGTTCACTTTACATGGGCTTTTACTAAATTATAAGTTTCTGTGATCCCTTTGCTTTTTTTGTAAGGCGTTTTATTTTAGAATAGCTTTATAGAAAAGTTGTGAATATAGAGAATTCTAATATACCTCTCATCCAGCCTGATCTATTATTGATATCTTACATAAGTATGGTATATTTATCACAAATAATGAACCTGTTTGATCCATTGTTATAAAGTCCATACTTTATTCATATGTCTTCAATTTTTACCTAACATCCTTTTCATGTGCCCAGATCCCATTCAGGATCACTTTTAGTTATTATATCTCCTTAGGCTGCCCTAAGCCATGATGGTTTCTTAGACTTCCCTTGTTTTGATAAGCTTGACAGTTTTGAGGAGAGCTGATCAGGTATTTTGTAGAATATGCTTCAACTGAGATTTGTCTAATGCTTTTCTCATGAATAAACAGAGATTATTGCATTTTGAGAGACAACTCAGAGTCAAAGTTCCATTTTCATCACATCATATCAAGGGTATATCCTTTCAACGTTATTTATCTACTGATGTTTATCACCTGGCTGAGAGAGTTTTTGTCAGGTTTCTCCACTTATAAAATGACTCTACCCTTTTCATACTGTACTCTTCAGAAAGAAAGAGCTATGTGCAGTAGACACTTAAGAGGTGGGGAGTTACCTTCCACCTCTCAGAGACTATCTAAATGAATATCTAAATGAATTATTTGGACGTTTTTTTCTGTATGAGGATGTGTCTAGTCTTCCCCAGTTTGTTTCTTTTCATCATTTGCTTTTATCAATGTAGACTTACAGATACTTATTTTATAGTTTGGATTATAAACTAATATTTATCTTTTGTTCAAATTATTCTAGCTTTGACTATTGCGAGCTCTTTCAATTGACTCCCTTGTCCCTTTGACATACCCTTATCTTTGTGTTTTTCTTGAGCAGCTTCTTACTTTCTGACACTACATCATACTCTAGACTCATATATTTCCTGTCCCAGTCCTAGAATCAGCCATTTCTTCAGGGGATCTGGTCTCTATTAATAGAGATTGGTGTTGTTTATCAAGATCTAGGCATTAGGTATTTCACTGCTATTGAAGTGTCATTGTTTCCAGGCCCTCTAAACTTACAGAGAAAGGAAGTATATCTGTGTATTCTAACTAGTGTGTATACGGATATCTACAAATATTTATACTGTAGATAGATAGATAGAATTGCATTATATTATATATTTATTTTAAGCTAAATATGAGTTCATACCATCTCCAGATATAGTCCATCGCCAGTTAGATCATTCTTTCTCTCTTCACCTATGTATAACTTTACATTCCAACAATGACAAACCTTTATATTTCCACCATTCATCATCCATTCACTCCTTGATCTAATCTAGTATACATGCATTATTTTGTTTTAGAATTCTTAAACTATAACTCCATTGGAAATTACTTGATTTTTTATAGATCAGATTTCTGCAAGGAAAATATGTCTTGTTCATTGTTATATTTTCAATATATAATCTATTGTCTGAAACAATGAGAAGACTTAATATTTGTAAATGAATAAAGATAAGATATGATTTTAACTTAGACCAGAATCATAGTTGCAAAAATTTGAAATTGGGAAATTTAGAGCTATTACGGAGGAAATCAAAAGGTTTTAGCTATATTGGATTTAGGAATAATAAAATAAATAACATGAAGGTGATTTTTTTTAATACTTTTTTTAAAGATTTTACTTATTTATTTGACACAGAGAGAAACAGGGAGAGAGGGAACACAAGCAGGCAGAGGGAGAGGGAGAAGCAGGCTTCCTGCTCAGCAGGGAGCCCAATACAAGGCTCAGTCCCAGGACCCTGGAATCATGACCTAAGCAGAAGGCAGACACTTAATGACTGGTACCCAAAAAATGACTTTTAAAAGGAATTTTCCAACATTAGAAGGATGATATCCTTGAGAAATTCTCTTATGACTTTATAGAACAATTTATAATTAATACCATCTTAACTATGCCGTTACTTTTTATAACTGATAAACATGGCATTATAATATTTTAGTTTAAATTTGTATAGTTAGCACAGGGAGCTGTATATTACAGAAATACTATCTGCTCTACTAGTAATATTTTTCTGTACTACAATTTATTTCATTTGATGTATGAAGTGGGCAGATAAATACAGTTTATCATAATGTGGATGAAAATATCAGGAGACAGTGAGATAAGCTTATTTCTGTAGTTGAATGGAATTGCAAATTCATAACTAGGAAAAAATGCAAGTAAAATTTGAAAAAAAATACAATGACTTCATCAGACATCTATTGGGTAAACTTAATAGTACTACATCTCTGTTTTATCACTTTTACTAAGAATAAGATGTAATGATAGTGGATTTTAGGATAAATATTTTGTTGTTACTAGATTTTTGTCCCATTAATTTTATATTATTTTATATAATTATTGTATTTGGTTTCTATTTAATTATGACTCCATTGAACTTAAAAGGAAAAGTAAAAATAGAATTAATAAAAGATGCTTCAGACGTCTGTGTGGCTCAGTCGGTTAAGCCACTGCCTTTGGCTCAGATCATGATCCCAGGGTTCTGGAATTGAGTCCTGCATGGGGCTCCTTGCTCAGTGAGTAGCCTGCTTCTCCCTCTGCTGCTCCCCCTACTTGTACTCTCTCTCTCTGAGACAAATAAATAAATAAATAATAATAATAATAATAAAAAGATGCTTCATGAGTTTCAGGGACTGCCATCCATAAATTTGTTTATGTTAGTGGAAACATATATATTGATCAGGCATGACTACTGGAAATGTTTTGATAGGAAAACTTAGTTAAATATCTTGTGACTTTTTTCTCCCCAGATATTTGCAAATGGAAATGTGGGCATTATCTATGTAAAGAGCACTATTATCCTCATCATTTTTAAATAACACTAAATTACCTTTGAACATTGATTTCTTCAAATAGATTACTTTTTTTGAAGGATCTAGAAAATAACAGATGTATATTTTAGTGGGTTCATACTGGAGTATATGCCTAAAACTGTTTGTCTACAAATAATTAAATTGGTCTTTTATTTTTTATTTATTATTATTTTATTTATTTATTTATTTTTTAAACCATTCTTTTTTTTTTTAAGATTTTATTTATTTATTTGACAGAGAGAGATCACCAGCAGGCAGAGAGGCAGGCAGAGAGGAGGAAGCAGGCTCCCTGCTGAGCAGAGAGCCTGATGATGCCTGGCTCGATCCCAGAACCCTGAGATCATGACCTGAGCCGAAGGCAGCAGCTTAATCCACTGAACCACCCAGGCGCCCCTATTATTATTTTTTAAAGATTTTATTTATTTATTTATTTGACAGAGGGATATTACAAGTAGTCAGAGAAGCAGGCAGAGAGAGGAGAAAGCAGGCTCCCTGCTGAGCAGAGAGCCCAGTGCGATGCTAGGCTCAATCCCAGGACCCTGGGATCATGACCTGAGCCCAAGGCAGAGGCTTTAACCCACTGAGCCACCCAGGCACCCCTGAATTCGTCTTTTAAAACCAGTTTCTCAGAGATGCCTTGGTGGCTCAGTCATTAAGCATCTCCTTTTGGCTCAGGTCATGATCCCAGGGTCCTGGGATCTAGCCCAGAGTCAGACTCTCCCCACTCTGAGGGAAGCCTGCTTCTCCCTCTCTCACTCCCCATGCTTGTGTTCCCTCTCTCTCTGTGAAATAAATAAATAAAACCTTATAAATAAACAAATAAATAAATAAATAAATTTTAAAAACCGTAGTATCTCAACACCAACTAAATCTTTACATAGAGCTTACTATATGTAACTATACATAGTCTTACTATATAGTCTTAAGTATACAACCTTATATACTTAGTGCTTACTATCTATAACTATATATAGTCTTACTATATAAAGGTCTTTTCTTAAAAGAGGAAAGGGAGCAGCTAAGGAAACATTTACCAAGTGCTGTATTGGTAAAGTGAGTATTTGATGCTTATTACATTCTTCTTTTTCCTAATTCTTATGAGCTATTATTTTAGTAGTCACTGTGCATTGGACTCAAAGAAACAAAAGGTTTGGAATTAGGCTCTGGTTCCAAATCAACCTCCACCACTTGCTAGCTCTTTAATTTTGAACAAGCTACTACATATCTCTGAACTTATTTCCTGATTCATTCATTAAACAGATAAACCAAAAAAACTCTATTATAGGGCTTATGGGGTTTTTAGAAATTTTAAGGACCTTATACGGTATAGTTACTGTTACTACAGTATAGTCACTATATGTTATGTATTCCTCTGGATTTTTTTGGGGGGGGCACATAGCAGATGATCCATCAGTGCATCAAGGCTAATTGCAATATTCTTTGGAAGTTTTATACTTTCATTTATCTTTTATCCTACATGTTATAAAACAATAATTATCACATATGAACCTACCCTAACCTAAGAATGAAAAAAATCATGCATCTATGTGCTTCTCTTTCAAACCATGTTATGTGTATATTTATTGACTCTTGTATTTTATCCTGAGATGAGGTAATCATAATCATGAAATTTTTCATTCCTTTTCTTTTTCTTATTACTCTCTCCTTAGTTCTTCAATTTTTTTGGTTCTTTTTTTAAAGATTTTATTTATTTGTCAGAGAGAGAGAGAATGAGCAGAGGGTAGGGGCACAGGGAGAGGGAAAAGCAGGCTCCCCTTCTGAACAGGGACCCCCAACAGGACACGGGGCTCCATCCCAGGGTCCTAGGATCATAACCTGAGCCGAGGGCACAGGAGTAAATGACTGAGCCACTCAGGTGCCCTTCTTTTGTTCTTTTTTTTTTTTATTAAGTCCTTTTTAAAAATCAGCTCGAGAAACTTCTATTCACCTATTTGTAAACACAGTGAATGATTGTTTTCTTGACTACTCCTAGTTTATATGTGCCCATCAAAGGCATTCTTTATTTCTGCAGTGTTTTTAGAATCCTTGTAATTCTTTTCTTCTTGTTTTTCTTTTCTTCTTTTTTTTAAACCTTTCCTTTTCCCCATATCACAGCCTCTAGTAAGTACCATTCTACTCTCTATTACTATGAGTTCATCTTGATTCTTATAATTTCTGTATTTCTGCTTAAGTTATTCTTCTATTCTCGTATGTTTTCTGCTTTCTTTCATTATGGCCCTTAACATACTAATTATACTTATTTTTAATTAGTTGTATAATAATTGCAACATCTGTGTCATATTTGAGTTTGCTTGTGATGCTTGATTTTTTTCTCCAAACTGGGCTTTTGTTTGTCTTTTGTTTTGTTTTGTTTACTTTTCCATACACCTCATAATTTTTTGTCAAAAAACAGACTTGCATTGCATAATGGGACGTCAGGTTCATTAGCCTCTACTGTGACAATTTCTGTTACTCTGGCTAGTAGTTGTGCTTTTAAAAATGTTTTCTATTACTATAAGTACCAGAAGGCTCATATTTTTCTAACATCCTTGGTTTTGTCTCCTATAACTTTGGCCTACCCTAAGTGTTCCTACTTAGAGGAATGTATTACATGCCTTCTGGTGATGTGATAAGGAGATGAGGTATATTTGGTGGGGATGGTAGCAGGGGCACATTCTACAATCTCCCAATTGAATCTCAGTGTTCAAATACACATGTGTCTGACCTGTGACCTTCACAAGTATATATTCTTATATAATTCTCCAACTATAGGTGAAACAGGAGGACTATGGGAGGCTGCAGAGAGAGTGATACCCTTACGTATTCCTCTGAGACAAGGCTTTGATAAGGTTTTTCTACTGGAGTGTGTCCTTGCTAAGAAGAATGCTTTGGGCATATTTCAAAGTGATCACTTTCTCTCTTCTGCCAGAGACACTATGGAATCTTTCTGGAGAATGCAGAGATAAAATCTGCTTTGGAAACTTCACGTCATGTATATGATGGTCCAACAACAAAAACAAAAATCTATCCTTTCTCTGGAAATAAAAGGAAATATTGAAACTTGGATTTATTCTCTGAAATTCAAAAGCTGTATACAGAAATTTTGCTATGTTAATAATGAGAGTGACCTAAAAGGGAAGTATACTAATGAACTAATATTATTATTTGTTGGGAAATCAGCTTATGTAATGTTAAGTCTGCATTCTTCACTATTATTCTGTATTCTTCTATTCTTTTTTTCTTCCTTGAAGATCATGCTTTTATCAAACCTAGAATATCACATTTCCTTTCAAACAAGACCTTCTTATGAACTTCTTTAATATTGAGGTGAAAATAAGGCTAACAATACCCATCATCTTAGTTTGCTTGGATTTGGGAGATGTTATGTAAACTATAAACTTGGTGCCAGGATATCAATAAGTCTCAAATCATTTTGAGAACACTTTCAAATGCAATGAGTAAGCATGCTATCTCACAGGTTTCTAGGAACACACAAAGATGGTACCCCAGCAAAACAGCAATTGATCAAAACTGGTAAGATGCAGATAAGTCAGTGCTTGTGGGGAGATTTATAGCTTTAAGTGCTTTTATTAACAACCCAAGCTTCTGACTGAGGGAGAGATTATTATGAATAATTCTATGTCAACAAATTAGAAAAATGAAATGTACAAAGTCCATAAAGATAAAAACTGACTCAAGATGAGATAGAAATCTTGGCATACCAACAACAGGTAAAGCCATTGATTAATTATTAAAAATCTTCCCATAAAGGAAAGCCCAGGCTTAAATAATTTTGTTAAACATTTAAAGACAGAAATAAAGGGGAAAATTATAATATTACAACATTAAAAATCAGCTTAGTACAGACACACATATAGTTCCACACACCAATATACAACCTCAATTTCTTTAAAAATATAAACTAAACAAGAAAACATTTTGCTTACCAAATTATAAAATTTCATAAATCATTAATGAGACTTCTGTGTTATAAAGTAAAATGGAGTAGACACTGCAAAGCCCTACTCACTGAAAAATTGATAGATCCCTACTACAACAATATTTATTGCATTTCTGATTCTCAGGAAATAAGAAAAATATCAAAATGTCTTTTTGTATGCTCCATGCCAGAAAAATGGGAATAAAATTTAATGCAGTTCTCCAATTACATGAAAAATGTTAATACTGGCATAAGTGACAAAAGAAAATAAGAAAAAGAAAAAACTAAACTCACAAAACTTCATGAATTTCCATTTATTTAAATATACTTCTGAATAACTCATGAGTCAAAGAAGAAATTATAATGGAAATAAACAACTTATTGGACTTGGATAATAATCCAAATAGTGTATGTAAAATTTATGAAATGCAGTTAAAGTGAATATTTATAGTTGAGTGCTTATATTATAAAATAATAGTTGATGTTAATTTATGAGCTGTGTCCCAGTTATGATGTTATTAAAAAAAAAACAGAGAATAAAATCAAGGATTGATCCAAAGAAATAATGGAGATAAAAGCAGAACTTAGTAAAAAAGAAAATAATATAGAGAAACACAGTAAAGACACAAATCTTTGTTGAGTTGAAGAAGAAAATAAGAAGGAATGAATAGGAATTTGAAAGGAGCGATAAATCCAAGTTCAGTTTACACTAAATATAATGTGAGAGTTTTATGTGAATAAACTAAAAACATTACACAAAACAGATAAGACATAAGACTAGGTTTCAAGCTTTCTGTTTGACTCCTGAATGCATATTTTCATCATAACATTACAATTAGGCTCTCTCATTTGGTATATTTTCTCTCAGACTTTATCTGTATATCCATACATCATCTGGGAAATAGTACACAATAATAGTACACAAAAATCTCAATTGCCTATGTTCAATATAGAGAGGCATGTGCATGCCTGTAATTATATATAATGTAAACCTGGATAAATGCCATGTGAATTACACCTTAGTATTTCAGGGGAGAGAACATTTACCCTTGAACTGAGGATAGGGAGGGGATGACGTGAGAATTAGAAAAGAGTAAATTAAAAAGTTAGCATTTGGGGGTGCCTGGGTGGCTCAGTGGGTTAAAGCCTCTGCTTTAGGCTCAGGTCATGATCCCAGGGTCCTGGGATTGAGGCCTGCATCAGGTTCTCTGCTCAGCAGGGAGCCTGTTCCCCCCGCCCCCCGACTTTTTCTGCCTGCCTCTCTGCCTACTTGTGATCTCTGTCGAATAAATAAATAATAATAAAATCTTAAAAAAAATGTTAGCGTTTGGTCTTGGGGGAAAAAATGTCTATGAAAAAGCCCAGCCAAATTGATAGAATGAGCAAGAGCAAGAAGACAGGGAATCTCATGTTGAAGTGAACTTTTTAGCATTTCGCTCTTTCTTAGGACTGGTTATGTGGATGTGGCTTTGATAACACTGAAAGAAAACAGAATATTCTCAGAGTCTTGGATAATATAGTCATAACCATATAGAAAACACTTAGTGTTTCTGATATCTTATTAGTATTGGGAAATAGTTCTTCATAAATCTCACCTTTCTGTACATTGTTTAATAAGGCATCCCTGGAAAGGTAGAGATAGATAGCCTTTCTGGATCAAGTTTATTTACATTCAGTGATAGTAAACTGGGAGACTTCCCATTCTCTGAAGATATTTAGGCTAATAAAGATGAATATGTCTCTCTGACTTTTCTGAAGATATTTGAATACATTCTAAGATAATAAAGATAATCCCTTCTCCAAGGGGAGGAAAGATAGGTCTGCCAGAGCCTCCTATATAATGTCAGAGTTTCCTAATCTCAGGATTCCTTTTTTATGCACACCCACAGTAGATGGGGGTAATACCTGAGCCTTAGGACATCACTCTGTGGAAATTAGGGATGAGGGAAATGACGCTAATGGTTACTCTTACTTTAAGTAATAAAACAGTCTAAATCCATTTGTACTCATTGTCTCCTTGCCAGCTGAATCTGTGGAGGTGTGACAAGACAACGTAGCACTTGCCACCATGCTGCTGCATAGGACTGACTTGCCTGATTGACATTAGATTGATTTTTCCAAACTCTGGAATAGTTGGGAAATAATTGATATGGAGTTGGGAAAAGGAATACAGATATACACTTAACAAATACAATTTGCAAATATTGTTTATTTATGGCATCTTTATTAACAATTAACTTTATGTTCCATTTTAGTTCCTCCTAAATATTAGATATGTCAGCATTTATTAGCTCCTGGCTCCTATCTTATTAAAGGTATAGGTACCTTGATATCATTAAAATCACATGAGAGAGTCATGGTACACAGTGAAGCTTCTGACATTCATTCTATGGCTTAACTTTATCTACCTACAGGACATCAGCTTTAAAATTATAAAGCAAAACTTTACAAAGACATGGAAGATATAGTAAAGCATTTTGGCTCTGGGATCATGACTGGAGCCAAAGGAAGATGTTTAGCCAACTGAGCTACCCAGGCACCCCTGGATTTAAATTTTTAAGATAAAAATTATTCTCAAAAAGGTATCCAAAACTAGTAATCTATACATTATAATGCACCTTAGAAGAAGTATCAAAGTCTATAATATATGTACATGGTAAATGTAGTTCTCTTGTTTGATTAATTATAGGTCCTATCTTGCTAATTTTGGCCATTATAGGTCCACATATTTTTGTAAAATTCAAAAACTTTTCTTTCAGGTCTGATTTCTTAAAGGTTTTCAAAAGCTTAGTTCTGCTTGTTGGGTCTAGGATAGGGAGAAGTACCTTTAGAAGAGTATACCTGTGAAAGTGTTGCAAATTAAAATATTTTTCTTTGATAAGATTATAATTTCAACATTATATAATCACTATACCTAAAAAAGGAGAAAGTAAATGGCAGTCTAGTTAATAAACAGAAGATAAAGCTCCATCCTAATATCTGCTTGTGTGAAATCTGGGATTGTGTATGGGCTAATTTAGCAGAAGTACTCATTTTAAATGACAATTACAAAATTTCAGTGGAGCTTGCTACTAATCAGAATCATAAAAACAAAACGCTCTCCCTGGCCAAATGTTAGCATGGAGGGCCACATCTTCAGACTCCTACTACTGCAATCGTTTCTTCAGTAGACAATAATGGTGAAAACTAAAATACATGAGTATATCCTGAGCAGATGTTATGGGTTTAATATTGTGGTGGAGTAGTAACCTAATGTAGTGGACATTTAAAATAAAAATTTCCTGCTTTTAAAGCAGTTATTAGATAGTTGATCCAATCCCTATGAATCAATAGTTTATAACACAATAAAGAATCGAGATTGAAAGTCTTAGATATAGACCCAGTTTTGTTATTCTCAATTTTTGTTGTCATGACTGAGTCACTGTCTTATGATTTATTATTGATTGAATTGTACAAACTCTTTCATGTGGTAGTTTAAAAACTCATTCATGTGTTTATTCCTTCAACAAATTTGTTTAATGGCAACTCAGTATGAGACACTATTCTGGCTGCTGAGATTACAGCAGTATAGAAAATAGTAAAGTCTCTGCTTTTTTTAGAACATTCATTATGGTAGGTGGAAACAGAAAATATGCAGGTGAACAAATACTTATATGTCAGATGATGACAAATACTCTGAAGAAAAACAGCAGAATAAGTGGATGGGATAGTAAAGCCAATGTTAACAGACTCAAATTCACTGTTTTTTCTGTGTCTTGAATATGTAACTGCCAACTGTTATAAATTATAAATTATGTTATTGCTGGTGAAGCACTATCACATATTCATTCATCAATACATTCTGTGTATATTTAGTGAAAACCTAGTATTTGTAAGGTATTATAGAAGTCATTATTTTTACCTGAGTGATGTCAATTACTCTATATTGAATAGATTTTGAAATAATGATTCTCTAACTTATAACAATATATATAAAAATATAGTTCTATATTTTAATGAATCTATTTAGTTACAATCATGTCACTATGTCATAAGTAGAATAAAACTGCCTGTGAAATATATTAAGTATGATGCATAGTGGATAATAAATCTCTTTCATATGTCCATGCATACTTAAATAGAAGCTTTCTTTTATGAGTTGGTACATAGTATCAGTTAGAAATTTTAAATGTTGATCATAATAATACATTAGCATCCAGGAAAATCTTTATATACTCTTGAATTGACTGTGTGTAACTGTGCCTTTATATCAATATGACATGCTATTCATCACCAACTAATACATAGCTTCATCAAGAGTAAAATCAAAAGTTAGGTTATACTTCTTCCGGTAAGAGCACATTTTTCTTTATAAATATTAAGATACATATTTAGAATGTCTCAAATTGGACTCTCTTAATGTTTTAGATGGCCTCCAAAATCACATTCTCTTATGACTGACGATCATAAGTTTTAAGTATAGATAGTATTCACATTTATTTACATGGACTTTTGCTCTTCAGACCATGTGATAAGTGAAAGTGTAACATAGATGTACAGTCATTTTTGTGCTTTACCCAAAACTGTCTGTCAGAAAGTCCTTTCTTTGGCATTGCTGGAGAAGCTAGTACACAAGAGTTTTCCAAGAGTTTATTGTCCTGGGCAGGAAATAATTTGACAGTTTGGTATAGGTACAAATCTAGAACTCTGCCTGAACTCAGTAAATGCTCAACAAAAATTTTTTGAATAAATAATTTGTTGATAGTTATGGGCTAATTACATTTGATGATACAACTCAGAAGCTTTAGCCACTATTTGTAACATTATTTCTGTAGATAAATTGGTTCTTTACTACTGATCTTTCAATTTTGAGTCCAGGGTTATGGCATACTAAAGTCAGCCATTCAGTTCAGTAAGTGTTAAATAAAACTATGTCACAACATGAAAATCCCACATAAATTGCAGACATATCAACATTAGTAAGAAGGAGAAAAAGGAAGCTACCATCAATGGGTATTTATTTGTACCTGTGGCTAGGCTTACCTGTCTAGAGCATTCAATAGTCTTTGCAGAATTCAAGTAGCTGTCTAGGTTATTTTACACATCATGGACATATTTTGGGTTGGGATTGGGGTCTAGACTGATGAACACAAAATGGAGTTCAGAGGTCTTAAAGATCTGTCTCCTACCTAAATACATCTTATTTTCTACTTATATTTCTGTAGTACCAAATTTGTATATTTATCCAATCAAGCCTTACCATATCATGACCCTGTATTATACTCTTCAAACTGTATGATAAACATGGTCTGACATATTTCTCTCCTCAGGCCTAGAGCTAATTGGTCCTTTTATATGGTTGACATGTACAAAACTGTTTTTTAAAAAAAATCAAATTTATATGGCTCAATATATTAGGAACATAATCAGTCACACTATTACAAGATGTACACAGTATTTTATATAATACATAGTTTATTTTATACATTTTTATAAATTTATGTATATATGCTAACGTTACTATCATCATCACCTCCAGAGCCTTATGCAGTCTCTGCAACATAGTAAGTACTTATTAAGTGTTTGTAGTCAAATTAAAAGTGGGTGAGATAAGTCTGAAATGCTGAAGCACTTACAACTTTTTCCTAAATTTGAAAACTAAAAGGAGTTTTGAACTTCAGTTCTGGAAGAGATGGTGATATTAATATTAAATATCTCCTTGTATTATTCTAGTTAAGACAGCAAAGCATGAAATGAAGCATCAATAATTATTTTCTAGATCTAAGAGCATTGCAATTTGTTGCCTGTTGAAGGACTGTTACAAGCAGCTTTTTTTTTTTTTTAAAGATTTTTATTTATTTATTTGACAGATCACAAGTAGGCAGAGAAGCAGGCAGAGAGAGAGGAGGAGGAAGCAGGCTCCCCACTGAGCAGAGAGCCCAACGCGGGTCTCGATCCCAGGACCCTGGGATCATGACCCCAGCCGTAGGCAGAGGCTTTAAGCCACTGAGCCACCCAGGTGCCCCTACAAGCAGCTTTAACTCTTATCCAAAATGCCAGTCCAGAGTCTGGATTTTAAAAATTGTTCGTTTATATCTTGGGTTCCCTATATTCATTTATATTTTGGCTTGTTGGGGTTTTATATCTGGGGCAGATGTCCTGGGCAGTGCAGGTAATGTTTTTTGATTGTGGTGGATACTGGTTGACAGAAAAGTCTAGAAAACATAAAGTAAGATATATTTTGTAACAGTGTGCAGAAAAAACATTCTCTAGTGACCTTTTCCTCCTCTCTGTCCACCTTCTACTAGATAGGTTGTAACTGGACAGCTGTTTTATTTTTCATGGTAAGTATTTGTCAATATCATATATGCCCAGTGGAAAATAACATTCCTTGCAGATTAAGACAAAGCTATTGGAAAAATCTACAAAATCTTAAAATTCCTAAGAGAAATTTTAGCTTACAAACATACAGATTATTTTGAGTATAAATGGGCATTTGCACAAAAGCTTCTGGTATTTCTTTCTCAATATGGTTTATCCTTATTTTTTTGCCACAAAAATATAGCAAGTATCTCTTGGTCTGTGCAACTAATGGTCATTGACAAACCTGGCATTAAAAGCATTAGGCCTACCATATGAAAGAAGAAAACAAAATAATAATAATTTTTTAAAAAAAGGAAGGGCACCTGGGTGGCTCAGTGGGTTAAAGCCTCTGCCTTTGGCTCAGGTCATGATCCCAGGGTCCTGGGATCGAGCCCCACATTGGGCTCTCTGCTCAGCAGGGAGATTGCTTCCCCTGCTCTCTTCACCTGCCTCTCTGCCTACTTGTGATCTCTGTCTGTCAAATAAATAAATAAAATCTTTAATAAATAAGTAAATAAATAAAAATAAAGGTAGTAGTGTTGATAAAGAAGCTACCAAAGTAATAATAATAATCAGCTGCTTTTCACTTTACATGAGTTACAATTTTTTAAAAAATAACTCAAATTATTAGGTACTTAATTTCTCATTCATTCATTTTTTAAACATTATTTATTAGAGGTCTTTTTCCACCTATGATAAATTAACAGAGACCAGATATACCCTCTTACTTGTCACTATAAAAAACTGGAAACAATGTATGAAAAATAGCTTTCGAAAATTTGACACTTACATTCCACATTTGAAATTCCCAAATCAAAAGGGTCACTACAATAATACATTTGGAAGGCACAGAAATAATTTCTGACTGGCAACTAGCAGTTGGTAGCAGCCTACATTAAGATTTAGCACTAAGGAAAAAGAGTGGAACAATACCAAAGAGCTGAAAATAAGAATTACTTTTACCATTAGCTAGCTTCAAAATCATCACTGTTTTTGCCAGCTCTTTTTTTTTCCTTTTTAAAGATTTTATTGATTTATTCATTTGAGAGAGACATGGAGAGAGCATGAGGGGTGTGGGGCTCAAGGTCAGGGGAAGGGGCAGAGGGAGACGGACAAGCAGACTCCCCACTGAGTGCAGAGCCAGCTGTGGGGCTCAATCCCAGGACCCTGAGAGCATAACCTGAGCCAAAGTCAGATGTTTAGCCAACTAAGCCACCTAGGTATGTACGATCTGTTCTTAACACAAGTAGTTGGATTTCTCATGGGAGTTTCTGTTTGTGACTGAATTCAACAGCCTTTCACTACAAAGGTGCTACTCTGAAGAAATGAAAGATATAAATAAATACAGAAATACAGAAATAAAGATCTTGACTTTAGAGAGGAAAACTATTTTACTTTATCTTTAAAAGATTTTATCTATTTATTTGACAGAGAGAGGATAAGAAAGCAAGAACAAGCAGGGGGAGAGGCAGAGGGAGAAGCAGACTCCCTGCTGAGCAGGAAGACTGATGCAGGCCTGGATCCCAGGATCCCAGGATGATGACCTAAGCCAAAGGCAAACCCTTAACTGACTGAGCCACCCGGGCACCCAGAAAAGCTATTTTAAAACATATGAGGTCATAAATGGTTAATTGATGCTGGTCACTTATTCAGGCAGCTATGAACTGAGAGTTTTTTAGACGTCCTACTCAGAGAAACTCATCTTGCATTCCCAAGGGACAGTGACTGCGAACTAAAAGAAAGCTACAGCGTTCTTTCTCCTCTGGTGTAGTCTTAGCAATTTGTAGAAGCTGCTTAAAGAATCAGGAATCAAGGAAAGATGACTTGGGAGCTTATTCGGTAGAGAGGAATGGTTTAGTAGAAGCTTAGAATGGAGTACAGTGGCCTTGTGTTAAGCCCTATAGCGGAGGCATCACTAATTATTTATATCCTGCTGTTAAGCGTAAAACAGGCTTGACTGCCCTTACAACAGCTGCAGTCTCACCACGTGTGCAGCACCATGACCTTTATGTGTGAGCTCTCCTGACGCGCTTTCAGGGGCACGGGGCACCGTAAGCAGGTAGAATCATTGTCAGAAGAGCCTTCTGAAGAGTCCTGGTGCATCAGCAGCAATTAATGCAGGTGGTATTTTAGACAAGGGAGCTAATGAGCTTTAATATGCATGCAGGTGAGGGAGTGCTGAATCAGTAGAGCCATTAATGAACCTATGACAGCCTAATTAGCTACAATTTAAAATCTATGGAATCTAATCAGAGGAGCTGAACACTGCTGCAAATCTGTGTATGAATGAGTCTTTCTAAATACTCCAATCTGTTGCTTAGTCACTGATTGATAGTAATTGCTTTTTTTCCTCTATTGTGTATAGGAAAATGCCCAATTTTGCTCTGATAGGGGAGGACACAACATTGAAGTTAAATGCCTAAGATGTTTAGCTGCTTAAGTTTAATCAGTGGATGTTTAAAAAGAAATCAAAGTAAAATTAATTTTCAACTCTGAATATAGATGATTAAAAATATACGATCAACTTCTTATATATTGGGTTGGCGAAGACTTCATAGTTGTTAATCAACTGCAAATAGCATATCTGAAAAGTAAGCAAAGAGTATAACATGCAAATGCATAAAATGCATTTATTAATCCATAATTTGTTTTAAAAGGACTTATTTATGTTAGTGATCAGAGATAACAGGGAAAAAATAGTTTTATTGAATGCTTGAGATGAGAAATAGTTTTCTGAGGTTAACACAATCTATTAAACATCCTATTTTAAAATGGCTGAACTAAGTGTTCTTTCAGAAATTGAGAATAATTTTATGAAGGTGTGAGGTGATACTATTTTGTAGTGCCCATTTGGTAATAACTGACATATAAAAGGTACAGGCAGTTTTTCTACTCTGACATTTCACCTTTATATAGCACAATTCATCTGAGAACCTTAAAGAACTTTGTAGGCTCTGATTTATTGAGTCTTATAACACCACTAGAAGACAGGTCACTGCGGCTCCTTTACAGTCAGCTCAACTGAGCTCCATTTGCTGAAGGTCATAAGTTAGTCAATGGAAGAACTGTAAAAAAGAGAACCAAGAAAGCTCAGAGTACTACTCCCTTACTTTTTCCATTTGATAAATGGTGAACCTCACAATTGTGACATTTCAGATAAAAATCTATGCATCTAATTTTTGAATATCAACCAAAAAAAAAAACCCCTTGAAACGTAGACTTATAATTGTGAGTTATTTTTAAATGTCAATTTTTGCTACATATATATGATATTATCAGTTAACTAAATGAAGAGAATTGCCACATTCCTCATTGGTGTCAGTAGAAATGTTCTTGAAGTGTTGTTTCTGTTTGATTAACTCCAGGTACTGAAGCTGAAACCTAAAGAAGGTAAAAATGAAAAGTTTTCTGTAGTTAGGGACATCTAAAATAAAAGAAAGAGAAAAGAGAGAGGGGAAGGAAAGGAAAAAGGGGAAGGGAGGGAGAGAGAGAATACACACCACACACACACATCAACACATCCACCAAAGAACTTTAGGTGAGACAGCTTACTAAATAGATGCTGTGGACACAGAAAAGATGTATATAATCCATTAAATTAGATTTTAGTGGAATCTCTATTTAGAAAAAAGAGAAACAGAAAAATAGGAAAAGAGACCAACAACTCAAATGATATGTTAAAACAGTTTTAGATTATGTAGTAGCACTTTTGCAAATCCTTATTGCTAGTTTAAAAAATGTACTGCAAGGGCAATTGCATGAAATCTGATGTTTCAGTGAAATTCACTTGATTTCTGCTCCAGTAGATTTTTTTTCTAGTTTGACCATATTATGACAATATCATATTTTCTCTTGTGTCAAACATTATGCATTAAATTTGTGAGCAAAGTAATCTCTAAAGCAAATATTTTTTAAACTCCTGTTGATGTGACAGTGTTTATGAAAGTGCCCATTTTCCTTGAAACAGCCAAAAGACTGTGTTGTCAAAACTTAAGTGTGTTAACAAATAAAACTTTATTTCACCCGACATACATCTTATTCCTAAAGACAGCAAATTTGATCATTGCTTTCCTCAATTTAATTAGTAAGGATGAACAGTCTGAGGGCGCCTAGGTGGCTCAGTTGGTTAAGCATAGGACTCTTGGTTTCAGCTCAAGTCCTCGTCTCAGGGTCCTGAGATCAGCCCTGACGGAAGGGGGAAGGGGGTCCTATGTGCTCAGGGGTAGTTTGTTTGAGCTTCTCGCTCTCCTTACTCTTTCCCTCCCCCTGCTATATGCTCTCTCTCTCTTAAATAAATAAATAAATCTCTAAAAATATAAATAGTCTTTACATCCTATCTTATTTTCCTATGCCATGATGCACTATCGGTTAATTAGGAAATGGTCTATTATGTCTTGGGATTGATTATTTTTACTAGTTTTATGCATAGAATGTGAAAGTCATTTTCCTTTACTAGCTCTTTTAATGACTTCTCTAATGAAGTATCTATTATTAATTATTAATTACTATTATTAATTTGTTTCTAAAATTGTACTGAGTGCTAGGGATGGTAGGTCTTCGATTAAAAAATGCCATTTTTGTTTCAAGAAGGTTATACTATTTGTTGATGATAAGAGAGTTTTTGAATCAGATTTTTTTTTATATTTATGATTTTGTAAATGTCACTTTTGAACCACTGGCTTCAAACTAATAAACATACTCTTTTTCTTAAAAATTTTATTTATTTATTTGACAGAGAGATAGAGAGCACAAGTAGGCAGAGCGGCAGGCAGAGAGAGAGGGAGAAAGCAGGCTCTCCACTGAGCAGGGACCCCAGTGTGGGGCTTGATCCCAGGACCCTGGGATAATGACTTGAGCTGAAGGCAGCCTCGTAGCCAACTGAGCTAATAACCAGGTGCCCCCAATAAACATATTCTTAAATTTTCAGGCTCAAATGATATTTGAGGTTGCAACCATATTACATTCAGGAATTAATTAGTATAGTACTTTGATGTAGACCATTCTGTGTATTGAAAATATTTCATTCAGTGATCTAGTTTTCCTGGACTTTGTTTAATTTTAGAAATCATAATGATTTAAATAAGAGTAGTGAATAGGATTAGTATATTCATGAATCAGTTAGTTGTAGTAAGTTTTTTTGGAACATCATTTTACACACTTGAGCTGCTGTGTTCAGATATGTCTGAGAGTAGAAATTTGATTGTATTAGAATCTTCAAAACTACTAATATTTTTTGAAAACTAAGATTTTATTCTCATTCTGAGTATTTGAGATATCAATATGAGTTATGATGTTTTACCAATATAAGCAATTTAAAAATTTTTGAAAATGGATACTATGCCTACTACAATTCCATTCATTCCACTAATCAATCAATAAAGAAAATTAATATATGAGGTTATACATCCATATGTATTATTTTATTGCTATACTCCATGTACTATGCTACATAATGAATTTATGTATAAGGGTCAACAAAACAAATATGATGAATCTTCTCCCAAAGAAGTGTAAATGTTTATTCTTAATTTGTATTGAGGTATCAGACATGGTCCTCACAGAAAAAAATAAATAATTGAATTTATCTTATAAAGGGTTTACCAGAAGGAGCAGTCTATGCAAAGGGAATTATATATGTGAATAACATGAAGGTGGAAAAATCTATACACAGCTAAGAAACTAAAAGAAGACTAGCATGGCAAACAGAAGAGAAGAGAGGAATATGATATATGATTGATGAGTGTGACAGATGACATATCATGAAGCAACTTCTTGGCCAACCTAAGGATTCAGATTTCTGCTAAGTAGAAAGAATCATTTAGAAGGAATTTAAAGATGGGGTTTATATAATTTTGTTCCTATTAAAAATTTTGTTTGGGAAAAGCAAACAGCCCAAAGTCAGTAGATGGAAGAAAATGACAAATATCAAAGCAGAAATACATGAAATAGAAACCAAAAGCACAATAGAAGACATCAGGGAAACTAAGAGCTGATTCTTTGAGAAGATAAACCAAATAGACCTTTAGCTAGACTCACCAAGAAAAAAGAGAATTCAGATGAATAAAACTGGAAGTGGAAGAGTAAATGTTACAACTAGTACCACACAAATACAAAGGATCATAACAGATTACTCTAAACATACACCAACAAATTGCACAGCTTAGAAGAATAAATTCCTAGAAGCATACAGCCTATACCAAGACTACATTAGGTAGACATAGAAAATCAGAATAGACCAGTAATTGATAAAG
Source organism: Lutra lutra (assembly GCF_902655055.1). Classification (NCBI taxonomy): domain Eukaryota; kingdom Metazoa; phylum Chordata; class Mammalia; order Carnivora; family Mustelidae; genus Lutra; species Lutra lutra. The sequence continues at coordinate 43,200,823 of NC_062288.1, forward strand.
AGAGTGAATTAGTAATTGAAAAACTCCCTACAGAAAAAGTCCAAGAGCAGATATTGTCACTGGGGAGTTCTGCCAAACAATTAAAGAAGAATAAATATCAGTCCTTTTCAAACTCTTTAAAAAAATAGAAGAGGAGGGAATACTTCTAAACTCATTTAATGAGGCCAGCATTATCCTGACACCAAAGCCAGGAAAGAATGTTTCAAGAAAAGAAAATTGCAGGCCGGTGACCCTGATGAACATTGCTGAAAAAATCCTCAATGAAATATTAGCAAACCAAATTGAGTAGTACATTAAAAAGATCATACAACTTTATCAAACAGGATTTATTCCAGGGAAGCAAAGACAATTTAACATACACAAATCAGTCTATGTGATATACCGCATACACAAAATGAAGGATAAAAATCATATGATAATCTCAATAGATCTAGAAAAAATATTTGACGAAATTCAATGTAACTTCATGATAAAAAATTCTCAATAAATTGGGTATAGAGGAAATATACCTCAACATAATAGAACCCATATATTACAGGGCTACAGTTAATATCATACTCAATGTTACAATGCTGGAAGGTTTTATTCTAAGATCAGGAACAAGACAAGAAGGATACTCTTGCCACTTTTATTCAACATAGAACTGAAATTCCTAGCCAGAGCAATTAGTAAAGAAAAAGAAATAAATGTCATCTAAATCAGAAAGGAAGAAGTAAAATGTCTCTCTTAGTAGATGACATGATAAGATATATGGGAAAACCTTAACGATTCCAACAAAAAAAATTGTTAGAACTTGCAAGTGAATTCAGTAACATTGCAGGATACACAATGTATAAAAATTAGTGTGTTTCTATGCACTAGCAGCAAACTATAACAAAGAGAACTTAAGAAAACAACCAAGTTACAACTGCATCAAAAAGAGTAAAATACCTAGGAATAAATTTAATCAAGGAGATAGACATATACACTGAAAACTATAAGACACTGATGAAAGACGTTAAAAAATACACAAATGAATGGAAAGATACTCCTTATCATGGATTGGAAAATTACTATTGTTAAAAGATTCATATTATCCAAAGTGATTTACAGATTTAATATAATTCCTATCAAAATTCCAATGGCATTTTTTACAGAAATAGAACAAATCCTAAAATTGGTATGACCTTGAATGACCACAGCAGTCTTGAGACCTTGAGTAGCCACAGCAGTCTTGAAAAAGAAGAACAAAGCTGGAGGTTTTACAATTCCTGGTTTCAAACTGTATTTTAAAGCTGTAGTAATCAAAACAGGATGGTAGCAGCATAAAAACAGACATACAGATCAATGGAAGAGAATAAAAAGCCCAGAAATAAACTCAGGTATATATGGTCAATTAACTTATGAAAAAATAACTAAGAATATACAATGGGGAAAGGATAGTCTCTTCAGGAAATGGTTATGGGAAAAAAGACAGCTGCAAAAGAATGAAACTGGATCCATATATCACACCATACAAAAAAAATCAACTCAAAATGGATTAAAGACTTGAACATAAGGCCTGAAATCATAAAACTCCTGGAAGAAAACATAAGCTCTTTGACATCAGTCCTAGCAATGGCTTTTTGGTTTTGACACTGGGAACAAAGGTAACAAAAGCAAAAATAAACAAGTGGGACTACAGCAAACTAAAAAGCTTTTGCACTACAAGGGAAAATCATTGCTAAAATGAAAAGGTAAGATATGAAAAGAAAAAAACTGAAACAACAATGCAGGATATTTTTAAAACCTTAATTTTATAAAAGCCTTAAATCAAAGCATCTTTTCATACATAACTTTAAAAAAGAAGTCTTCTCGTGGTGTCTACCTTTAGCATATTTCTCTCTATGAAATGGAGTTATTTGACCCAAATTTAAAGCTAAACTCAGAAAGGACAGACAACTTCACTAAGGTCAAATGGATATTCACTGACCATGTCAGAGGATCTAACTCTTGGCCCAAGTCCTTCTATCACTACACATTGCCTTTTAATCTTCTTTAGTTTCCTAAGAGAAGATAGTGATCAAAATGAGTCAAGGAGATAATGATCAAAATGAGTCAAGAACACAGATGGTCTCACAAACAAGGTACCTTAAATCATTGGTAAAGGTCTATTGGTAGTGTTTTGTTTTGTTAGTTGGCACACAACATCTTAATCTGACAATACAGAATTGGCTTGTAAATCCGACTTATAAAAAGAAATTACTAAATTGAAAAATGTCATTTTACCAGAATTACTTAGGTCAGAAGCCACTGGATATCACTAAAAATTTGATTAAAAGTGTCTAACTTTTCAAAGACTCAGCACCTTCATCTAACAAAAAAGAAACCAAAGACATGCGAGATTGCCGCTGCATGGACTTTCATTCCTTTTTTTAATTTTTGCTTCGCTTGGATGTGAAGATATCCTGTGTGACTGAGCCATCTCATATTGAAGAGTCAGCACTGCTGTTGCCGTTGAAAGAGCTATATTGAGAACTTTATTATGCTCATCTGAAAAGCAAAATCAGTGATTATGAACAACTTACAGGACAGCTGAAAGTAGTTAAATCATTTACTTATAATACGCCCAAGATCTTAAAATGCTACAATATATAAAATACATTCAGTCACTGCAGTGGTTTTACACTCAGATGAACCCTCTTGAATCTATGGGAGCTTTTCATTTAATCCATTTCTCCTCATTCTAGTGTAAGACAAAAGGATTCACAAGTAGACAGTTTCCTACTTTTTGCTTTGAATTAGAGGTTTAAATTTATATACTGTTTTCAATCCGGAAAAACAAGCACATTTTAACAAGAGGTCTTATGAGATACTGTTTATTTCGAATCTTAAAAGCCCCACTTTACTCTGTAGATCTTAGGCAATGTGTTCAAGTCCTGGATGGGTCACTTAAAGCTGTATGACTAAGAAATTCACTTACCCTAAACTGACTTGGTTTTCACGTCTGAAGAAAGGGGCATAATATTCAGATATAATTTTACCTACTTACAAGTATCATACTGCAGGTCAAAGGTGAGATCAGAGAAGCAGCAGTTGTATAATGGTTAAAATGTTCAGAGCCAAAGACTTCAATTTGAATACTGGATTTGCCACCAATTGTTGCGTACTTTGGGGCAAGATTTTCTAATTTCCTTTAAGCCACAATTTCTTTTTCTATATAGAGGAATAAACATTTATCTCACAAAACTGTATGGATATTTATGAAAGCATAGATTTAAAGCTACAAGCCTGCCTAGATTTCTGTGTTCCATGTTTCTCTCTCCTATTTTAAGCATTGCAGATCAACCCAGTAAAGGAGCACTCTAATTTAATCATTGCCTTGACCTTCACTGCGTGCCTCAAGAGATGTCTGTCCCAAGTCGCCCTAAGACTTTTGGCCTGAACTCATACCGAGTATCCCTTTAATAGATCCAAAAAGTTATTACCTGTGTCATATTTCTGTTTATGAGAGATACCACCAGAATCTCTCGCCTCTGAGATCAATTTTCTTTATCATCTTAAGGACTCATGGGGCTCTGAACATGTACTAACTAGATTCAATTTTCAGGTCCTTTATGTCCTTGCCAGCATTTCCAGTGTGTTGTCTCAAATGCACCATCTGACATAATGATAATGGTTCTCCTTTTCTCTAATGTGATTTCAAGTTATTTCTTATTCCTTCTCCTCCAGAAACCCCACTCACCCAAATCTCCTTCCTCTTTCTCCAGAAACCCCTACTCTGATAGTCTTTGCATCACTGAATTGATTGCATTTTCATTAATTATTACCCCTACTGACACTGCATGGCCATCCTTACCCCCTATATTTTTAAGATCTATCACTGTGAACACTTCCTTGCAGCCAGCCTCAATTCCTTTGCCCTTCTTTCCAAGTCTTATAGTCCCTGGGTTCATCTACTTGATATCTGCACCTATGTAGCTACAGCTAAACAAAAACATACAAGAGTGGTGAGTAGTCTAATTTTAAAATAATTGCCATCATCTCAAATAAGCATCCAAAATGCCCATTAAATTTCTTTGTGTTTGCACTTTCACCCTTAGAACAATCATTTCAGACCTCCAACATCATTAAATCTCTATCCACCTCACTAACCCACTCCTCTCACACATATATACACACTTGAGCACAGACACTTTCAACCTATGAGTTGATTTTCATTCCCCCCACAAAGGTATTACTACATAAACTCCCTCACATTTCCATTTTCAAATCTATCAAACATTCAATATCCTTATTCACCTTCTTTCTCACTCCCTCACATTTCCATTTCAAATCTATCAAACATTCAATATCCTTATTCACATTCTTTCCCTTCCCTTCAGTTATTTTGGATAAAATGTTCCTATTCCTGTAAAAACCACTCACCTTTTCAAGGTCTTTTTTCATTCTTATGTTCAAACTTCAATGGCATTGTAGGTTGACAACACCGATTTTATCCCCAGATCTGGGTAACGCTTTGTGAGTAGTTTATTCACTTTGAATTGGCCGGCTTTGCCCCTGGTAAGTCCTGTCACAGCCTAATGCATCAATGCATACACCTGATAGTAGTCTCTTTTTGGCTGTTCAATAGGCAGGGGTGGCTTCCTCTAGGCACACAGTCATGCAGAGCCTTGTGCTTAGGAAAATCCCATACTTGACTTAATGCTCTTCACTCACCATTTTGAAATTCTTATAATTTATGAATAAGAACTCCACGTTTTCATTTTACACTGGACTCTTTAAGTAGCAAATCCTATTAATAAATACCACAAATTTAATATGGCCGAAACAGAAGATTTTATTTTCATTTGCCAAATAGTTTTTATTTATCTTATTTCTATAACTGCCAACAATATCAATTTAGCTGTTCAAGTGAAAAATCTAGAAGTCACATTGGATGCTTTCCTCTTCTCAACATTCAGTGTGTCAAAAGGTTCTGTCTGTTCTTCACATTCTTTATACTGTTATTCTATATGCTATATCCAATTTCTCCATCACTATAACCAACAGAGAGAAATGGGTTGCATTGTATATTGTAATAGCCTTTTAACCTGACTGCCTTTTTCATTCTTAAATTCTTATACTCCATTCACCACAAAACAGAAACATCCATACAAAGTATAAATCAGACAGTATCACTCTCCTGCTTAAAATTATGCTGTTTTCTCATTGTATTTTAAATAAAATTACTTTTCATTACCCTGCATGATTTGCCATTGCCTACACTTCTGTCCCTGTTATATTTTTATATTCTCTCACAATGCACCAGCAACAAAGGCCATCTCTCTATTTTCGAAATAGAGCAATTTTTTTTAACTTTAGATTACCTTTATCTGCTAGTTTGTTGGTATGAGATGTTCTCTTTCTGATATATGCATGTCTCTGTCTATCTTGCCCTTCATATCTCACTTCAAATGAGATATGAAGGAAATCTTTGCTGACAACAAAGCCTAAATTTGTATCTGTTCTACCACTCATTCACTATCTCAGGATATGTTTGTTCCTTTTAAAAGTGTTATTTACTATATTCCACCTTATCTTGCTCATGTACATACTCTTTTATGTTACTCTGTCTAATAGAATGCAAGATACATAAAAGCAGAGACTATGAATGTGCAATGTCTGCATATCTGGAATGAAATATTCATTAAATAAATTGGAATTTTGGTGCTAAGAGCATGCTTCTCATATATTAAATGCTCAATAAATGCCATATTGTTTTATTATGTATAGAAGTGTTTCTTAACTCAAAAATATTTAAAAAGTATATTGCAATTGACTTCTTAGGTGTAAAATCATAACAGTACCAAGGGTTCGGAAAGTGTTTCTTAATCTTTAGATTAGGCCCCTATACTAATTTTTACAAAGGAACACATTTTGCTGTTTTCTAATATAAGACCTCATTTGTTTAATAAAGTAAAAAATTTTAAAAAATAGCATCAAAAACTTTAATGTGGAGGAGCACTTTTTGAATGATAAAGTAAGGACTTCCAAAAATATGCTACTCCATAAAAACAAGATCACTGGCAAAATATGTCAAAATCAATTTTTTTAGAATTCTGGGAATTAAGCCAAGGATACAAATGTCCAAAGAATGTTTATTCAAGGAACATAGTTGAATCTTGAAAAGAACAGTGAGCTTTGTAAAGTTGTTTTAACTTGCCCAATTCCCATAATTCCCTTCCCAGCAACATGTATTCTTGAATACGGGCAGCTACATAATAGTAGTTATGGAAAAGAGTAGCCTAACAGCTAGTGGAGTGTGCAAAATGTGATTAAAGCTTCCCCAAAAATCTAAAACCCAGAGATATTTTACTATTTGACCTATTTGGGCTTTATTTGACATGATTTGGAGCTCAGTTTATGAGAACAGATATCCATAAGATGATTGTCCAAAAAAATAAAATAAAATAAAAGTTGTTTATGTGTACAACTGCCTAAGGCAGCACTATCAAGCTAGGACAAAATGAGAGGTTGACCAAAGAACTTAAAAAGAAAATATGTGTAATGAGATGTACATGGGAAACACTTGAAAAAGCTATTACATATTTCTGGGAATGTGAGAGGCTACCTCCATATGTGGGGATATGCATATAGCCAGGAAAGGCCTGAGGAGGCCCAAATGAGTCATAATGAGATTACCAGAAGGAGAGGATAGAAACAAAGGGACAGAAAAACAATTTGAAGAAATAATGTCTGAAAACTTCCCAAATTTGATAAAAAACATTAATCTACACATCCAAGAAGGTCAATGAATTCCAAGCAGGATAAACTCAAAGTGATTCACATCCAGACACATGACAGTTAGCCTGTCAAAACTCAAAGACAAAGGCTATTGTACGAGTGGCAAGAGATTATCTACATATAAGGGATCTTCAATAAGATTAACAACTAACCTTTTATTGAAAACCATGGAATTCAATGAACAAAACAAAGAGGCTGGTAAAGATAACTATGCAGGTAAATGTAAAGACAGTAAAGATCTGATTTTGGTTGAAGATCTTTTCTTTTATAACCTAATTTAAACAAAAATTACATAAAAAATAATGATAAAATACACTGATGGGCTTATAGTACATAATGACATAATTCATATGACCATTATAGCACAAAGGAAGTTGGAAGGAATAGAGTTATACTGGAAGCAAAGTTTCTGTATACTATTGAAAATAAATTGATATTAATCAGAAATAATGTTTTAAGTTAAGGGGTTAATTGAAATCTTTAGAAGAAATACTAAGGAACAATAAAGAATTAAATGTCACACTAGGACAAAATCTACTTAACAAAAATAAAGGCAGCAATGAAAGAAATGAGGAAGAAAATGTATCTAAGGTATAATAAACTAGAAAAATGGCAGATGTAAATTCAAAGTCATCACTAATTACATTAAATATAAATGATCTAAACACTCCAATCAAAAGGCAGAGGTTGGCAAAATGAATGAAAAGGGATAGTCCAGCTATATCATATCTAAAATGGACATAGGTTAGATTCAAATACACAAATAGTTTGAAAGATACAAAAAATATATAACAGGCAAATAGTAACCTAAAGAGATAAGGAATTGTACTACTAATATCATATGAAACACACTTTAAGGCAAAAATTGTTATTTGAGGGGCGCCTGGGTGGCTCAGTGGGTTGAGCCGCTGCCTTCGGCTCAGGTCATGATCTCAGGGTCCTGGGATCGAGCCCCACATCAGGCTCTCTGCTCAGTGGGGAGCTTGCTTCCTCCTCTCTCTCTGCCTGCCTCTCTGCTTACTTGTGATCTCTCTCTGTCAAATAAATAAAAATCTTTAAAAAAAAAATTGTTATTTGAAGCAAAGAAAGATAATTTAGAAAGATAAAAGAGTCAGTCCATCAGAAAGGCTTAAAATAAAAAGGATAAAACAAACAAAAACAAACCCAAGCAGGTTGGAAAGGAAGAGGCAAACTATCTCTGTACACAGGTGGCATGATATTACATATAGAAAATCCTAAGGAATGTACCAACAAATTCTTATGACTAATAAAGGAGTTTAAGATTATAGAGTACAAGTTCTATATACAAAAATCAAGTGTCTATCTATTCATTAGCAATTAACAGTGTGAAAAAGAAATTAAGAAAATTCCATGCAATAACATCAAAAAGAATAAAATCTTTAGGAATAAATTTAAACAAAAGAACCGTAAGATCTGTACACTGAAAACTGCAAAATATTTTTGAATGGAATTAAAGAAGACAAATATATGGAAAAATATCTCGTGCTTATAGTATTTTCCAAATTGATATACTAATTCTGTATAGCCCCTATCAAAGTACTAGTTGCCTTTTTGTTTGCAAAATTGATAAGCTGATCTTAATTAAAATGGAAATGCAGGAAGCCAAAATAGACAAAATAATATTGAAAAATAACAAACTTGGAACACTCATGTAAAGGTGTGAAGATCTTTCCTTCATTAAGGAAAAAACAGTATTTTAAACAAATAATGTCAGGAAAACTGGATGTCTATGATAATGAATGAAAGTTGGGCCCTCATTTCACAGCACATATAAGAGTTGTTTAAAAATGAATTATAGATCAGGACTCTTGGGTGGCTCAGTCAGTTAAACATCTCACACTTGATTTTGGCTCATGTGCTCAGGTCATGATCTCAGGTTATGAGGTCAAGGCCTGCATCTGGCTCTGCACTGGGCACGAAGCCTGCTTGGGATTCTTTCTCTCCCTTTCCTTCTTCCCCTCCCCTTCTCTCTCTCTTTCCTCTCTCTCTCTCTAAGGGGAAAAAAAAAAGGATCATAGATCTAAATATAATAGTTACAACTACAAAATTCTTAGAAAAAAACATAGGAATGAATCTTTGTTGTGTTTTGTTTGACAAGGGTTGTTTGTAGAGAGGGCATTAAATACACAAACAACCAAAGGGATAAATAATAGACAAGCTGGACTTCATTAAAATGGAAAAATTTTAGGGACACCTGGGTGAACTCAGTTAAGCATCCAATGCTTGATTTTGGGCTCAGGTCATGATTTCAGGGTCATGAGATTGAGCCCTGAGTTGGCTTCAAGCATGGAACCTGCTTGGGATTCTCTCGCCTCTCTTCCTCCCCTCCCCCCTCTAAAAAAAAAAAAAAAGAAAAACTTTTATACTTCAAAGGATGCCTTTAAGAAAATGAAAAGTCAGTCCACAAAACGTGAGAAAATATTTGCACATCATATATATGATAATATATAACATATATTATAAGATATATAATATATATGGATAAGGGATTTACATTCAGAATATAAATATAAAAATAAAATTAATAACTCCAATTTTAAAAGTCAACCCAATTAAAACATAAGCAAAAGATTTGAGTAAATATTTTTCTAAAGATGGGATAAAAATGACCAATAAGTACATTAAAATTTGCTCAGTATCATTATTCATTGGATAAATGCAAATCAAAACTAAAATGATTTTAACTGTGGGTTCATACCCTCTATGTTAGCTCACATAAAAAAAAACAGAATATTCAGTATTGTCAAGAATGTAGAATAATTCAAAACCTCCTACATTGGTGGTGGGATTGCTGAATGTTATAGCCACTTAGGAATACTGCAGTTCTCGATAAATTAAACATAGAGTTACCATATAACCTAGCAATTCTACTGCTACCTCTATACCCAAAAGAATTGAGACTGGTGGTGGGTATTATGGAGGGCACATATTGCATGGAGCACTGGGTATAGTGCACAAACAATGAATTTTGGAACACTGAAAAAAATTAAATTAAAAAAAATTATTCGAAAAAAATCCTGCACATCCATTTTCATAGCAGCACTATTCACAATTGTCAAAAGGTGGAAACAATACAAATATCCATTAGCTGGTGCACAAATAAACAAAATGTCTATATCTATACAATGGAAACATGATGTTAAGTGATAGAAAGTAGTCATACATCATATGATTTCATCTATATGAAATGTCTAGAATAGGGAGGTTCAGTAGATTCGTAGTTGCCAGGACCTGGAGGAAGTCGAATGGATAATGACTCATAATGGGTTTGCAGTCATAATGAGCTTGGGATTTCTTTTTGGAGTGATGATGTTAGATAGTTTTGATAGTTGCACAACTATGGGAATGGACTAAAAACAATTGACATGTGTACTCTAGTTCATTGCTCTTGAAACTGGATCACGACTTCTGAAAGTTTGGTGAACCAAATTTTGAATCACTTCTGAGTATATAATTATCTAAGGAAGATCATGCAAAAGAGCTATATCTGCTTTCATTTATAAAATATGCTCTAAAAAGTTAACTCATTCTTGATAATTTAGATTCGATGTATTTAAATTTGAACGAAAAGAAATCTTCATTAGAAATAATGAAAGAAATCTTTCATTAGAGGGGCACCGGGGTGGCTCAGTGGGTTATAAAGCCCCTGCCTTCAGCTCAGGTCATGATCCCAGGGTCCTGGGATCGAGCCCCACATCGGGCTCTCTGCTCAGCAGGAGCCTGCTTCCTCCTCTCTCTGCCTGCCTCTCTGCTTACTTGTGATCTCTGTTTGTCAAAAAAATAAATAAAATATTTTAAAAAAATCTTTCATTAGAAATACTTTCTAATGTATTAAAATGTTGCTAGGTTCAGTATGAATTACTGAATAATGGATTTTAGGCAGTGATGTGCTAGAGCCAGTCCATAGAGCCTTGCAAGAACCGTTGAATTTTTAGTTAGTAAAATATGTTGTAGTGTTTGAATAGCTTTTAGATTTAAATATCCTAACCTTGAGCAGATCTCCAAATTTGCCTTTCAGCCAAGAAAGTCTTCTAAAGTAGGGCAGAACTGAAAGGGCATTATCAACTGCAAATTCAATCTTGATGTAGTTCAGCTATTCTATTCTTCACTCGTCATCTCACCATGGGAAGTGATTGCCAAAGTTAATTCCTGGCACTTTTCTTACTCCTTGAAAACTCCCAAACCATTCCTGATTAAAATATATAAGACAGTGTTCCATTTTTTCTTTCAGATTTTAGTGAAAAAAAAAAATTACTAGTAGCAGTCAGTACATAAGAAGTACAGGTATTAAAACAAGACATTAAATGTTTTGAATGATTTTGTTTGCCCCAATTACACAATTGTTGCTATAATAACCCCAATATAAAGTATGCATCTATTCTGAAAAGCTGGAATAATTTAAATAATCAGTCACTTATCTGCCAAATTTTTATAACAATTCAATTTTAGTCATCACAAAATACATTGTATAAAAAACTATCTTGCTTTTTAAAATCTTTTTTAAAATTTGCTTAGTAATATATATTCCACATAATTGCTATCACTGTCTTCTTTTCATTTTATTTGGTATTATCATTTGAAAATCTTTTAAAATGGGAGTAATAATTATGGTAGTGTTTATGTCAAACCCTGTGTTATCTATCAGCAAAAAGGGGGAAATGATGCAGGATATAAAGTATTATCTACCAAGAGCATGGGGCCTGGCATTGGAATGCTCTGCTGTCCATAACCTACTGACTGTGTAGATATACTTTTCCTCATTTTTGGAAAGAGAAAAGATAATATGATACATCTGAAAGTGTTTGAAATAGTCAGATGTGCTATCAAATGTGATGAACTTACTAAACAGTAAAGCACTTTGTGACCACCAGTTGTTACCACCACTCTTTATATTGTTGCAGAAAAAAATAAACCAGAAAAAGCACAATGTCCTGGATCTTTTTAATGACCTGTCAACATAATTACTATTCTTGGTGATCCATTCTTTGCCAAATTTTGATCTTTGTTGCTAAAGGACTCTTGTGTCTTGATTCCAGCCTACACTTTACAATAAATGGATAAGACTTTAGCCATTTCTATTTATGTTGATGCTTTTGAATTAATACCTATACCAAGTGGTTTTTACAAGGAATAATTTTGACTAATGTTATCAGCATGTTCTTCTATATAAAGTAATCTTTCCATTTTCTTTTTTTTTTAAATTTTATTTAGATTTTATTTATTTATTTATTGACAGACAGAGATCACAAGTAGGCAGAGAGGCAGGCAGAGAGAGAGGGGGAAGCAGGCTCCCTGCTGAGCAGAGAGCCCGACATGGGGCTCCATCCCAGAACCCTGAGATCATGACCTGAGCCAAAGGCAGAGGCTTTAACCCACTGAGCCACCCAGGTGCCCCAATCTTTCCATTTTCATAATCCAAATCCTTTGCAATTTAGAAGAACAAGCAGTTTATCTAAAACTTTTTAGCATTTATTTTTGGTTGAACTAAAGGTATTTAATTTTATGTATAGAATATCAATGAAGGAGTCACATAACATCTTGATAGGAAATAAACAATTCTGCATGTTTTTCTTTCTCCCATCAACTTTATTTTCTTACAGGCAAACAAAAAGAAATCTTTCTACCAATCTATATTTATATTATACTTATTTTCTCTGCTTCCATATAGAAAATAAGAAAAATCTTATATAGGAATTCTTTAAAATATTCAACTTCTATATATTCAGTTGAAATATATATTCAGTCTTTATAATGAGCTCGACATAACAGCCAGGAAGCACAATCCTAATGTCACATAACTTACCTACTTTTCTCTGGTGTGTATGTTATTCTCAGTCTGGTCAGTGCTTCAAGACAGTATTTCATTTTTGATATTTTATCTAGTACTCTTTTACATTTTCATTCACACTTTTCTGCCTTATGTGAGAGTATATTAAAAAGTTAGAGCCTATTAAATGTCTAAAACACATTTATATCTTCAAGCTTTGAAATTATGCATTCTCAACATACATGAGAATCCACTGGTGCGTATGAAACATAAACTACTCTAAACTGATGAGAAAATCAGATTCTGACAAAATGTTACGGGTCTGATCACTTTTTTTAAAGACACATACAACAAGGTTCATCTGTGCTAAATCCTTTAGGCAAGGACTTTGTTGTTGTTGTTGAATGACACTTGCCCAGTCAGAAATGAAATCAGTACCAGCAAGATCAGAATAAAGCAACAGGAGATCATTGACCTAGAACTTGGCTTATATTCCAAAAGCTGCAAGGCCTGGGGTTGTTCATGAGAAGGAGTTGGTCACCATGTGGTGCTATTGTAGCACAGCAGGCATGCAAATTGAACAATAACATTATGCTTCCAGAAAGCATTGGTAGCAATATGAAATATTTTTTAGCACATCCATAATAACAAAGGAAATAAAACAAGCTAATGAAATGTCAATAATAAAACAAGTTAATATTCTAATGTTAATTTGCCTAAATTCCTTAAGATATAGCTTAACATCTTTAAAAAAATCAGATAAATAAAAAACAAAAATTTAGTACATGCTCTCTCCATCTTCCTTTCTTTCTCTTTTAGACACACACACAGGTACACACACACACATGCAGACCCACCTACACAGTCAGTTAATTGCTAAGATTTTGCCAGACAGATCCAGTACAGTCCCAAGAGCTCTGAAGATGAATACAACCATATCAATGGAAATGAGAGTACATAAGTAGTAAATTGGGGTTGCAAGTAAAATAAATTAAGAATTACTTCTAATATAAGATTAAACACAATGTCCTTTAGTAGTCAGGTAGAATTGTTCTTGACAATTTAGATATTGCTTTTTGAGAACGTGTAATCTACCTACTGTCCCAAATGAATTTTTAGTCTAATCTAGTATTAAGCAAACAATTTTTAAATTACTAAAAGAGGACTTGAGTTGTTGGACAAAAATTGTTTAGTAGCAAATGGCAATCTGGTGACTATCATTTTTAATCCCTTGTCATATTATCACAAATAGCCAATTTTAAAGGCTTTCAAAGTTTTCCTGTAGTTTTCTGAAGCCAGTATTTTGTATATATGATAAAAGAAATGATACATTGCTGAATGTATACCATTTTTTGGTAAATAAAACAAATACTTTTGTGTTCTTGGCCACTGTTTTGTGACTTGAGAGCAAAATTTCTAGGAATAAAATGAAAAAAAAAATCAGATACACAAAATATTGTATGTTCAGGCTCATTTGAACATCCTTACCATTCTTCCTTCTTTCAGTACATCCAGATTCCTTTGATGTTTACTTGTGCAAAATAGGAAATCATTTTGTATGGTGTAAGTTTACATAGTTAATAAATGCAGGTGTGTATCATTAGAGTATAGCATCTGATTGAACTCAGGATAAAGCCACCACACAACTATAGTACAAGGCTAAGGTATAGAGAAAATACCCCCACTTTATTACCTAAAATGAACTTACAAAAAGGAGTCAGGTAACTCTGTACAGTCATTTCCGTGTCTCAGAGTCCATGATGAAGGACACAGAATGTCTATGAGAATGTCTAAATTAAACTGTTTTAGAAGAAAGAGATATTCAGGAAATAGCTACAAGGTTAAAATAAAATAAAATAAGTATGGAAGAGTATATGACATTTATTATTTTATTTAATTCAGAGATTGAAGATGGTTTCCCATCAAATGAAGCCAACTCATCCCAACTGAGTTAATTTACAAAGACAAAATAAGTCATGGATGTGAAATTAAGAGTAGACTTAGCAGCTTTGTTAAAATGGCCTTTCTCTTGTTTCTTTTATTGATACAGTAATTTCCAGAGGAAAAAGACAGAAAAGAAAACAGGGGAAAGGTTTTTCTCATAGCTTCTAGACTAAGAAAAATGACTCTTTTAGTAATGTGGCTTTAGGCACTATATGTATACCCCCTTCCAGATGTTTTGAGCTTAGTTAGAAATGCTGACTAAAAAAAAAATACAAATACTCTATATTATATTATATAGGATTACCATTTATTTGAACTTTGTAAAAACCTCCAGAAAGAAGGGAACCCATTTTCCCTGTATAAATAAAACTTAGTAATGCACATCTTTCCCCACCAAATGATAAACTGACTCAACATGCTTTTTTTTGGTGAAGCCAGATATTGGAAAAACAGATGAGTAAGCAATGACCAATCAGAAATGAGGCTGACAGTCCATAGTAGTGATGCAGCACTTCCCTAAACTGATAGGAAAATATTTCAGATGTCTTCCTAAGGTTTTCCATGTGTCTACATGTGCATTTTAACAATGGGAATACCTCAACCACCGGAAGGGAGACACTAAAAAATGTTGAATATAAAGAAATCTGAATAATTTCTCAAGGATTGCTAGGGTCATCATGTATCGGTATGTAGAATGTTCACTGTGTACATGTAGGTCACTCTGGATTTTTTCAATAAACAGCTTATTCACTGGCAGCAGTGCTGAATCATTGAAGATGGGATAACAAATGGGAGGCAAAAAGCTAAGTGCTGTTTCTTTTCCTGCTTTAATGGTTAAAATATTTGACATGCATTATATTTCCAGAAGGCTTTCTACCACTTGACTCTATGCAAAATCCAAGCTGGTATGCTAATGATTCCCAATGTTAAAGGATCCATGGGCTTTGAGAGAGATTTTTTTTTTTCAAACCCTTGTTCCCCATTTAAAAACTCACTGATTTTGGACATTTTACTTAAACTCTGGGTCTTATCATCTTAAATGAGCCAGTAATACTTAACTGTCTTACAAGGTTTCTCAGAGAATCACTTCAGATATTATGCAAATTACTAAAGAAACCAAAGTTTTTGATGAGTGTTAATTCCAGCAGAATCCCACATTGCAACCCTTAAATTCCATATTGATGGATAAATATTAAATAAATGCTAAGTTTGCTTATTACTCCTATTGTCCACTGAGATAGGAATCTATGCAAAATATCCCTGACCCAAGGTTAGAATTCCTCCATACATGCAATCCTGTTGTATTTACTCAGAATTTCTTAAGATTTTCATCCAATTAAACAAACAACATGGAACACAAACTGATAGAGGCTTACATATTTTCAATTCAGTATAATTCGTCTCTACTTAAACCATCAGATAGTTGCTAGTTACTTAACTGATTCAAATGATTCTCTCTACAGATAACGTGAATAGATAAACACTCATACTAACTTTAGTACCTTTTATATTAAAACCTGTGACTAGTATTTTTTTTAATTTTATTTTTTATAAACATATATTTTTATCCCCGGGGGTACAGGTCTGTGAATCGCCAGGTTTACACACTTCACAGCACTCACCATAGCACATACCCTCCCCAATGTCCATTATCCCACCCCCCCTCTCCCAAACCCCCTCCCCCCATCAACCCTCAGTTTGTTTTGTGAGATTAAGAGTCATTTATGGTTTGTCTCCCTCCCAATCCCATCTTGTTTCATTTACTCTTCTCCTACCCCCTTAACCACCATGTTGCATCTCCTCTCCCTCATGAAAGAATTTCAAAACCCAAACTCACTTTTCAACTATCATGGAGATAAAAAAGACCCTCAAATTGCACTTACAATTTTGAGAGTATGATTTATTGCTATTTACATGCATTTTGTGTTTACAATATATATTTGTAATATTTACAAAACCACTTAACATAAAGTCATTGCTTCCCTAAAATCATGAGAGTATAAACTGTTTTGAAAGCTGACAGCTTGTGATGATAATTGTGCAAGCTCCAGTTGTACTAGCTTTATGGTAAAAATAAACAAAGGCTATTGGTGTCTGTTTATGCTGGATTTTATGTTTCTATCTGAACACTAAACTCTCATGGAAGATACACAAAATGAAACAACAGTTCCAAAAAAGGCCTATAGCAAGACTTCTAAGATGTTACATAATTGTGGAGAAATAGAATTTCTCACTAGTTTATCTATGCTGTTGCAAAATAAAGGTATACTTGTAAATTTTTACATGTAACACTATCAGATGCTTTATTTGAGTGGAAAGAAGGAGCATGTTGCATAACGTTAAGCAACCTTTGTCATGACATGGAAATGGCATGGAAGGTATATACACCTATGTATACATATCTGGTTTTTTTTTGTATTTGTTTTGTATTTCGTATTTATCTCAACTCTTTATCTCATCTTTGATAAGGGAAATTGGAGAATGTAGAAATTATTTTCTCTTTTTCTGATGGTTTCTTTTAGTGCTTTAAACAGCACACTTAAATCTATTTCATGATTTGTTAGCTTTGGAAAAGCTATAGTAACTATTTACTGTTGCCACAATGATGGGGATTTAGTACTCTTAACGTGCCTTTATATGTAACCTGTCTCTACCTTCATTGCCAGGCAGGGCATAATATGTAAATAACCTCAGCAACAGATACAGTAGCCTGTTCTCCATGTCCAGAATTTGTTTCTGGGCCTTTTATTTTTATCACAGTCAACCATGTTGTATTATATTTTACATACCGTAGGCTTTATGTCATTTTTTAAAAATATGTGTTTTGTTCCTAGAACTACAACAACTACTAAGCCCCATTACTATATCTTCGTGGATTCAGTGCTCAATGGCATTTCTTTTATAGTGTAACTCTGTATTCCTGAGCTTTCTTATTTGATAAATTTCATAGTTGGTTGGATTCTGGCCACCAAATAGCAGTATTTGCTTCTGTTCTCACTTTTGATTGTCAAATTGTCAAGTCTGTGTACATTGTATAATATTTAAAAATACATATTTATACAAGAAGGACAGTTTAGCTGGAGATCATATTTTGGGAGGCTATATATTCTCCCATTAGTCATTTTAAAGATTTTTTTTTTTTTTTGACGGAGAGAGATCACAAGCAGGCAGAGAGGCAGGCAGAGAGAGGAGGAAGCAGGCTCCCTGCCGAGCAGAGAGCCCGATGTGGGGCTCGATGCGGGGCTCGATCCCAGGACCCTGAGATCATGACATGAGCCGAAGGCAGGGCTTACCCACTGAGCCACCCAGGCGCCCCATCCATTAGTCATTTTAATCACCCTCTAATATCGAAAGGAGTTGGCATACTTCGCTATTTAAATTCCATTTCTTGTTCTTTTTAATGTATTTATTTATTCTGTAATAGTGTAGATGTATGATTAAGTTCCTTTCATAGCTCTGAAATATTTCTTTTATTCCCTTATGTCGTAAAGAAAGTTTACCTTTCTAGTAGGTTTACCCTACTTTTTTTTTTAAACTTTCTTTACTCACTTTTTCTTTCATAGATTTATTTTATTTTATTTTAATGGTACATACTTCTTGAAAAAAGGTGACCTTATTTTTCTTGTGGAAGAGATTTCCAGAGTACCGTGTTCATCTACTTTTTTTATTTTATTGTTTTCTTTAAGGGAGAGAGGATCCTATAATTTAGATTATATTGGAAACATGTGGCTACAGCTTTTAAAGCTATATTTTATGAACTTTAACTGTACTTGCAGCTGATGTCTTTCTTTTCCTTTATAAGCATCTTAAGATTCTATTGCATTTTAGAAGAAGAGCAGCAATATATATATTAACTTTAGAATTTAAGGGTAGTTGACAGACTGCATTTATGGAGTGAAACTGAGAAAAGCTGAAGATAACTCTGCTTATGGAGACAACTCTGGAAAAAAGGCCACTTTGGTTTTTCGGAGACCATATCATTTCCTCACTCATTTTGTCTGTCTGACAGGGATGGTGAATATTCATGGAGAGCATGACTCTGTGGTTAGTGTCATGACTGGGGCAGAAGGATAAGAGCAGAAATGAAATCCAGGTCTCCTGACTAGCAAGCAAGTATACTAAGTAGAGCCTTGTTAAGTGTTGCACCCAATGAGTGAAGATAAATAGTTTTAAAAAGGTTTTTACTCTGTAGAAAGCTGGTGTTTTACACGTACTTAATTATATTTTAGGTCTGAAGATGGATTTTAGTTCTGAAGAAATAATGTAAAAACACTAACAACCCACTTTTGATATCAAGAATAACGCTTCCCAATACCTGTATTATCTAGGTGTAATAGTAATAATCAAATAAGAAACTGAAATTAAAATAGAAAAATGCAAACAAAGAGAACCTCAACATTATATGTAATGTTTTCTTTTTATTCTATTTATTTTTACAAAATAATATATACTTTATATTATTCTAAAACTTGCTTATCATTTTCTATCACATCACTTTCTCTTTGGGGGAAATACTTATAGATTGCACTCATTACCTTTAATACGTTCGATAGCATGCAATAGCATGTATATAGCATAAATCACTCAACTGTTGCCCTATTGATTTATGTTTAGGTATTTATAAATTTTTTACATTTCAAACACTACTTTAGTGTCTTTTTATTCACACTTTTATGCTTAATTGTACCAACAACTTCACTATCATATGTACTGACAATATTTTTCCTAGTCTTTGATTTTTTTCCTAGGGTGAATTTTGTCATACAAAATTTTATTTTAGATGGTGAATTTTTTCAGCATTTTGTTTTATGACATCTGAGTTGCCCATACTTGCTTTAGGCAATGTCTGATACTTGTGAGATTCCAAAATATTTTCCTGTAATATATTTTGTTTTTACTTATTTCATCATATGTCTAATATTTACCATATTCTATTCTTGCATCTCTATTGGATATTTGTAAATATCTAAAAGGTATGTATTAATAATGTATATATATATATACACAATTTTTTCCATCTGGAACTTATTTTGGCATTTTACATGATATTATATATTTTCTTCTTCATTTATATTCAATTACGCCAGCACCATTTAAAACAAACCATCCTTTGGTTTAAATTGCATATCTATCAGGCTGCCTAGGTGGCTCAGCGGATTAAGCCTTGCCTTTTGGCTCAGGTCATGATATCAGGGTCCTGAGTTCAAGCCCCACATAAGCACTCTGCTCAGTGGGGATCCTGCTTCCTCTTTTCTCTCTGCCTGCCTCTCTGCCTACTTTTGATCCCTCTCTCTCTGTCAAATAAATAAATAAAATCTTTTAAAAATTGCATATCTAGCATAAGCATATTAACTCATATTATATCCTCATATTAACTTTGGTGAATTTCTGTACATTATTTTATTCTATTGAATAGTTTTTATACTACTGTGTCAATGCCATAAAGTTTAGTCACTGTAGCACTGTAATGAGTTGTAATATTTGGTGGGATAGTCCTTTTTAATCATTATTTTTAGGAGCAGCATAATATTCTTTTATATTTTGTAATAGCCTTATTTGATGGACATTTAGGTTGTTTCCCATTTTTCTTTCTTATTGTGAATTCCCTTTCCATTGCTCTTTTCAAATTCCTGTATTTTAAGTTTTCCTTTTTTCTTATTTCCTCACTGTTAGAAATTTATCTAGCCTTTCTTACTGAGCAGGTCTGCTGGCAAAAGAATCTTGTAGTTCTCTTTCTGCTCATGATGTTTTTATCTAATGTTCATTTCTGATGGATATTTTCACTAGTTATAAAATTTTAGGTTGAGAGTTATTTTCTTTCAGCATTTGAAAAATGTGCACTATTCTTCTAACCTCCAAAATTCCTGATGAGAAACCCACTGTCATTGCATTTTCAATTCTTCTGTAGCTAGCCCAATGCTTCTCTGAATGCTTTTCTTTTTCTTTCTTTACTTTTAGTTTTCAGAAATATGATGATGTGTTTGGGCATGTATTTTTCTTGATTTATTCCTGTTTGGGATTGCTGAACTTTCTGAAACCTGTGAGTTTTTGTTTCTTATCAATTAGAAGTTTCCAGCTATTATTTCTCAAATAATTTTTGGGCTCCATATTATTTCTCCTCTCCTACTACAATTCTGATGACATATATGTTATATCCATATTATTGTCCCACAGGTCCCTGGAGCTCAGTTCAACTTCTCTCAATTTATTTTCTCTTTGTTGTCCAACTTACATAATTTGTTACTTTGTTTTTTGAGCTAAATGTTTCTTTCCTTTGTTATCTGAATTTTGCTATTGAGCCTGCCAATGTAATTTTATTGCGGTTGGTTGTATGTTAGTTCTAATAATTTCCATTGGTTTCTTCTTTATATATGTCTGTGTATGTGTGTGTGGTTCCGATATAATATTAAGACACACACACACACACACACACACAACTATCAGTTGGTTTCAGGAATGGGACTCTTAGGGATCTGGCTAGGGTTCATACACAGATTTTTTTTTTTTTAGATTTTTTTATTTATTTATTTGACAGAGAGAGATGCACAGTAGATGGAGAGGCAGGCAGAGAGAGGGAGGGAGAAAGAGAGAAGCAGGCTCCCTGCTGAGCAGAGAGCCCGACGCGGGACTTGATCCCAGGGACCTGAGATCATGACCTGAGCCGAAGGCAGCGGCTTAACCCACTGAGCCACCCAGGTGCCCCCATACACAGATTTAATGGATTTCTTTCTCCAACCTCTACTTTTCTATTATCCTTCCCTTAAATCTATAGCTGGGGAAGGGAAGTGCTTTTGCATGCATTTATTTGCTTAATTCAGTCAAGAAATCATCAATATGGTTCCATCCACAATTACTGTTCCACCCAGTTGGGGAGGCAGAGCAGTACCACCTCTACTTGAGTTAGAAAAGGCAGTAATGGTTTAATATTTTATCAAAACTAGACCTGGGGAAAATCTTTCAAAAAGATAGGACTTATTAAATGTGAGTGTCAAGATATATACATAAACAAATATTTATTAAGCATCTACCATTGGGTAGAAAATGTTCTAGGCACTGGGAATATTGTATTAAGCAAAACAGAAAAGTGCCAGTCTCAGTGAATCCTACACACTAATTGAGGGGTCAAAAAATAAACACATGAGTGTTTCACATTTAATCGGTACTATGTATATATATCTATATCTATATCCATATCTATATATATATATTTAAAAAGACAGAATCAAGAAGATTAGAAGTTCGGGGTTGAGGAAGTGTTCATTTTTATAGGGTAGCCAGTGAATACCTCATTAATGTTAATGTATTAGTAGAGATAAGGGAAGTAGGAGAATAAGCAGAGAAAGGGAGTGTATGTTCTAGACGCTGGTTAGAACAAATACAAAGTCTAGAACTGGAAGAATACTTGATATATCCAAGGATTCTAGGAAACAAAAGTGACTGAAACATAGTGAGCAGGAACATAGATAATAGAAGATGAAGTCCGAGAGGCAGGAGGGGACAGGTATATCTGGAAATGGTAGCTCATGTTGTCTTTGGGTTTTTCACTGGGTAAATGGGAAAATACTGAGGTGTTTTAAGAAAGGGAGTAGTACTACCTAGCTTAAATTGTAAAGGAACATTCGTTTTGTGCTGGTGGGGTATCTTATAGAGTATAAGAGTATCTTGAGTTTTTACCCATTCAATTGGAGGTAGAAGTGATGGGAAATGATCACATTTTGGACATACTTTGGATATAGAACCATAAAATATGTTAATGGAATAGGAAGTAAAATAGAGAGAGGTTAAGGATAACAAGTAATCTTGCATGAATAAGAGAAAGAATGGAGTTAGTATTTACTAAGATGGAGTAGACCACAGGACCTGATTTGTGACAGAGATCAGGGGATATTTTCAGAAGTAGTTAATGGATATACACGAATGAATTAAGGGAAGGAAAAGCTGAAACTGAAAATTTATGATTATCAGTATAATAAGGCTATTTAAAGCCAGAGATTAGATGCATTTACTTTCGGAAGATTAGTTTAAGAAAATGCCAGCTCTCAGAATTGATTTCCAGAGCACCCAACATTTAGAACTCTGAAAAATAGAGATTGGCAGGTAAAGGAATCTTAGAAGTCTTAGAAGGTAGTCTAAAAACAAGGAAAGAATCCAGGAAAAGTAAAGTGGTTTCCTACAAGTCAAGATGAATAAAGTATTTTTGGAAGGAGGAAGTGATCAACCATGTCAAATGTGCTAGAGGCCAAATTAGAAGAGGTCTATTAGTTGAGCATTTTACTTGGCAAAATAGAAGGCACTGTTTACATTGACTATGATCTATTTCAGTGGTGGAGATGAAAACAAGTAGAATCAAGAAAAGCAAGAATAACACACAGATCAATGGAACAGAATAGAGAGCCCAGAAATAGACCCTCAACTCTATGGTCAACTAATCTTCGACAAAGCAGGAAAGAATATCCAATGGAAAAAAGACAGCCTCTCCAATAAATGGTGTTGGGAAAATTGGACAGCCACATGCAGAAAAATGAAATTGGACCATTTCCTTACACCACACACGAAAATAGACTCAAAATGGATGAAGGACCTCAATGTGAGAAAAGAATCCATCAAAATCCTTGAGAAGAACACAGGCAGCAACCTCTTCGACCTCAGCCGCAGCAACATCTTCCTAGGAACATCGCCAAGGCAAGGGAAGCAAGGGCAAAAATGAACTATTGGGATTTCATCAAGATCAAAAGCTTTTGCACAGCAAAGGAAACAGTTAACAAAACCAAAGACAACTGACAGAATGGGAGAAGATATTTGCAAATGACACTATCAGACAAAGGGCTAGTGTCCAAAATCTATAAAGAACTTAGCAAACTCAATACCCAAAGAACAGATAATCCAATCGAGAAATGGGCAGAAGACATGAACAGACATTTCTGCAAAGAAGACATCCAGATGGCCAACAGACACATGAAAAAGTGCTCCATTTCACTCGGCATCAGGGAAATACAAATCAAAACCACCATGAGATATCACCTCACACCAGTCAGAATGGCCAAAATTAACAAGTCAGGAAATGACAGATGCTGGCGAGGATGTGGAGGAAGGGAAACCCTCCTACACTGTTGGTGGGAATGCAGGCTGGTGCAACCACTCTGGAAAACAGCATGGAGGTTCCTCAAAATGTTGAAAATAGAACTACCCTACAACCCAGCAATTGCACTACTGGGTATTTACCCTAAAGATACAAACATAGTGGTCTGAAGGGGCACGTGCACCCGAATGTTTATAGCAGCAATGTCTACAATAGCCAACTATGGAAAGAACCTAGATGTCCCATCAACAGAGGAATGGATAAAGAAGATGTGGTATATATACACAATGGAATACTATGCAGCCATCAAAAGAAATGAATCTTGCCATTTGCGACGACGTGGATGGAACTAGGGGTATCATGCTTAGTGAAATAAGTCAACCGGAGAAAGACAACTATCATATGGTCTCCATGATATGAGGGAGAGGAGATGCAACATGGGGGTTAAGGGGTAGGAGAAGAGTAAATGAAACAAGATGGGATTAGGAGGGAGACAAACCATAAGTGACTCTTTTTTTTTTTTTAAAGATTTTATTTATTTATTTGACAGAGAGATCACAAGCAGGCAAGAGGCAGGCAGAGAGAGAGGAGGAAGCAGGCCGATGTGGGACTTGATCCCAGGACTCTGAGATCATGACCTGAGCCGAAGGCAGCGGCTTAACCCACTGAGCCACCCAGGCGCCCCCCATAAGTGACTCTTAATCTCACAAAACAAACTGAGGGTTGATGGGGGGAGGGTGGTTGGGGGGGGTGGGGTTATGGACATTGGGGAGGGTATGTGCTGGGGTGAGTGCTGTGAAGTGTGTAAAGCTGGCGATTCACAGACCTGTACCCCTGGGGATAAAAATATGTTATAAAGAATAAAAATTAAAAAAAAAAAAAAAAGAAAAAAGAAAAGCAAGAATGCATTTTGCTTAGCCCAAGATGATTGTAGTGATAGAGTGTTTGGATATCTCCAATCCTTCTGAAAGGAACTGTAAAAGCAGAACCTAACAATAAAATATAATTTCAAGGAGAGCACCTTCAAAAAGTAGGGACACCAGGTAGATGACTATTGAAATAGATTAAGTTAATAGATTTTTGTGGCTGGAATCTAAATGGTAACAAGGGAGATGATGAGTAATGTTTTGATTCTTGATATCTTTTTTAAGAAGAAATCAACTAACAGAATTTTCTGAAAGGTTGGATGTAGGGTTTAAAGAAAGAGAGAAGTCTAAGATTATCCTGATTTTTTGAACAGAGCATCTGGAACAGTACAGTTACCTTAATTGAAATGATGATGCTCCCTCCCCCCTTTAATGCCCCCCACCCAAAGCAAGTCATATCATAGCAAAGCTGCTTAAAGTTTTCAATAGTTTTTTTCAATTCATTAATTAATGCTACCTTTCCCAAGATTTATCATCAATAGCATATATCAAGATTTACATAAATCTCTTTTAGCAAATAAGGAAATAATATAACAGAAACTCTTGCTTCTATATATCTGGCATCATATAATATGGAAGTAATTTTTAAGTTCAGTGAGTTCTAGAAAGGTAGTGATGTTTCTCTAGACATTTGGTAATAGCTAAGAGACCAGTTTATGTTCTCAGAATACTGGCCAATACATCATTTTTTTCTGACTACAAAATTAGTTTCACGTTTTAGATTTTGACATACAAAGTAGATGAATAAACTAAATGTGGTGATGGGGGAAAACAACATAAAAACAGCAATATATTGTGTTTCCAATGTTATGAGTCACTTGCTTATAGCATGAATAGCAGCATTATAGAAGGTCTCAGTGCAAAATGGGATGAACGAAAAGACACCAGAAATATTTTCATAAGGAGTCTAAACCATTTGCACTTTATGGGACAAAAGCTAATAGGAGGAGATTGCTGATATAGAAAAAAGCAAATTCTTGATTCACCATTCATTTGAAATCACTTATAGATTTATATTTTTATGAAAGAATTGGAAACAAAGGGAAGATAGGACAGTTTCAGCTGGAATAACAAAGGCTCAAAAATCTTATATAGAATTGTCAGATGTTTTAAACATAAAATCTTGAGGAATTTAGCTAAGAGTTGTAAAAAGCAGTTGTTTGTTCTAAAACTAGACTACCAGAACAATAAAACTTCTAAGATAAAAATTAATGAAAGGAAAACTCATAAATATGTCACAAAAAGATAATTATTATCTCAGATATAAGCCAGATGCACTCCTGTGAATTGAATATTAATATTCACAGATAGAAGGTTCTGTTTACACAGAAAGTTTCCATTTGATGGGTTATATATGCAGTTGGTAGAGAAGTTGGCTTGTTGAATTGATGATAATTGGACCATAACAGAATCAAGAGTTTAGATTGGAGATTTATTTGGAGTTTGTTAATCCAATCTGGCTGTAGAACTTGCTTTCCATTTTCAACCATTAATAACCAATCACAGTTTGTGACTTTTGTAAATTATATTTCTGTAGAAGTCATTTCCCCGGTAATGCTTTTAATTTTTTTAAAATTTTTTATTTTTTAAAGATTTTATTTATCAGACAGAGATCAAAAGTAGGGCAGAGAGGCAGGCAGAGAGAGAGGGTTCCGGAAGTAGGCTCCCTGCTGAGCAGACAGCCTGATGCAGGACTCGATCCCAGGACCCTGGATCATGACCTGAGCCGAAGGCAGAGGCTTTAACCCACTGAGCCACCCAGGCGCCCAAGTTTTTGCTTTTTAAACTGAGTTATGACATGAACAACATATGCATATTCATATGGCCTTGTAGTATCATCTGGTTAAAGGAAAATATGTGATCCAAATTTTGCGATTAAATGTAAATAAACTATTAATTATTTAGAATTAGATAAATTCTTTAGAAAACTAAATTCCATTCAATTAAATAGCTCTTTAAATTTCTCAGTATGTGGCCTGAGAAAATGTTAAATAACAGTAGCTCTAGATCAAGGTAACTGATCAGTGATCCTAAGCAAATTAACCCATCAAAAATGAACAAGCTCCCAAATACTGACCAACCAGATGAACATGACTCAATCAACATCAAAATCAATGAGGTGAAAACAGTCTGCCTTCAGTGAAAATCAATGGTGGTGAAAATGGACTTCCTTGAACTTGACTTTTACAGATCTGGTGCCTGTCTTGAATAACAGAAATGTATTTCCATCATAACAGACTCCTGCCTCTTTCTAGTACCTATAATCGGCTAGAATATAGCAATAATTCTATGTTATAGCACCTGGAATCTTTCACTTTAAAACTGAACTAAAACTAGTAATTTCAGATATAAGGAATAAAAATCACCCTACCAGCTTTGGAGAATACATTATCTAAATAGGCACATCATTTAAGAGTCCCTAAATAAATAGTTTACTTATTTAAACTCCCCAGTCACTTACCGCTTTTATGTAGTTCTGGGAAAATGCAGCAAAATATGTTTTTGCAAGGTGGTTCAAAAAAAGACTGTTAGATGACAAGGCCATGTAGAACCATTCTGTACCCTATCTTTGTGCCAAAACAGAATAACTTCATCCAGTTTAATTATAGCACTGATTTTTTAATATTTATTTTAATTTTATTTTATGTTTTAATCTTCATTTAAATTCCAGCTTGTCAACATATAGTGTAATACTATCAGGTGTACAATATAATGAGTCAACACTTCCATACATTACTCGGTGCCATCACAGCAAGCTCCTTCCTTAATCCCATCACCTATTTAACCCAACCCCCAGCTCACCTCCCCTCTGGTAACCATCACTTTGTTCTCTATAGTTAAGAGTCTGTTTCTGGGCTTGCCTCTCTCTCTCTTTTTTTCCCATTTGCTTTCTTGATTTTAAATCTGGACCCTTGAAGAAGGCTTGTGACGGAATGGGGTAGAGGATCTGTGTCCAGTATTCACTTCTCAGCCTGATCTCTTAGCAACTCTGTACCATTCACTCAACTTTATCATTGTCTCCCCTAAAGTCAAACAACACAGTTTTTAAATTTCCTAATACTAAAACCCTGTCATTTGCATACCATGAGAACTATACTTCTTTGTAAAGGCACATACTTTTATATAAGATTTCTAGTTGTCCCTAATATGCAGTCTTGAATAATATTAAGGTCAAAATATAGTACCCCAAATAATGTACCTCTTCACTGGAGTTCTTTGAAAATATGGCTTATAATTTATATTTCCCTAAAGTAGAGGTCAGGAAACCTTTTTCAGTAAGAGGATAGTAAATATTTTAGGCTTTGTTCTATATGATCTCTGGGGAACTACTCAATTTTGCCATGGAAGCTTAAAGATAGCCACAGACAAAACATAAAAGAATGAGCACTGCTATGTCCTAATAAAATTTTAAATTTTATGTAATTTTTATGTATCATAAATTGTTATTCATACTTGATTTTTTCTGCTATGTGAACTATACAATTAATTAGTTGTAGGCTATACAAAAATAGGTGACAGGCCCTATTTGGCCAGTAGGCCATCGTTTACCAACTCCAACTGTAAACATATGAGGTATTTCTATCTACTGATAGGCATACACATGTTTAAGTCCTTGTTATAAATGAGCAAAAAGCCCAAAACCCTTACTTTTTCTGCTTCTATTAAATTTCCTTCTAAAAAGTTTAGAAATTAATATGACATATCATTTTTCCATAATTAGCTACCATTGCTGGTTTACATTTTCTTCAGTGGAAACACTGACTATGTTTTATCATATATTAATCACAATACATAACAGTTATCTAGATAAAGCCAAATAAATAGTTATTATCTTCGAAGATTTCCTATATTAAGCTTTGATATTTCACAATAGATTTATTTCAGATAGATTTTCTGGTCACTCATTGTAATACAACATTAATTAAGCACACTGTAAACCAGCATGACTCCATTTTCATAAAGGTTATCAATCTCTTTTTTTGTGTGTGGTTTTACAGACTGTTGAATTTTTAACAAACCCCTTTTCTAATTAAATATACAACATATAACTGTCAATGACTAGTGTATCTTTATGTTCATTTATCACAAATATCGTAAATTTTATAAACCTTTATTTTTTTACTAATAAGTCATAATTACTATCTCTTCTGCTTAATTTAAAATATTTCTTTGGGGGGGGAATGGTACCTTAAATAAGAGCCTCAGTTGCAATTCTATCCTTTTCACATATAGTTACTGATTTATTCATTCAACAAATATTTTCTTGGTTCCTACATAGCTAGGCGCTATTTGAAGAACTTAATGAAAGTGGCTCTTTGCTCTTGCAAATGGTTAACCCTTTCACTCTGGCAGCTAAGTAGAGGTGAATGAATATTCACAGATACAACCCCAAGGAAAATTTGTGAGAGTTCACTTTTGTGTATAGTGCTATGATAGGGGAAGATTTTTGCTTGTAATGATTTGCAGTTATTTTTGGAACTTTCCTAAAGGGAGTGAATTTTCACCTGGGAAATGAAGAGTTCCTGTATAGATAAGATGTGTTAGGGCCTAGAACGTGAATATTTCTTTTCTTTTCTTTTTTTTTTAAGATTTTATTTATTTATTTGAGAGAGAGTGAGAATAAGAGAGAGAGAGAGCAGGAGAAGGGGGAGGGTCAGAGAGAGAAGTAGACTCCCTGCCGAGCAGGGAGCCCAATGAGGGCCTGGATCCCAGAACTCCAGGATCATGACCTGAGCCAGAGGCAGTAGTACAACAAACTGAGCCACCCCAGATAAATATTTCTTCAGACCAATAAATCACAGGGGTGCCTGGGTGGCTCAGTCAGTTAAGCATCTGATGGCGTTGATTTCTGTTCAGGTCATGATCTCAGGGTGGTGAGATGGAGCCTGCTTAAGATTCTTTCTCTCTCCACTTCTGTACTTCCTGCATCTCTCTCTCTCTCTCTCTCTCTATTAAAAACAACAACAACAACAACAACAACAACAAATCATTAACTAAAGTAGAATTAGAAGTTAATGGTTGGGTGTCACCACAAGACTGCAAAGGTAAAATGGAACTAAATTCTTGCTTTTAGCCAAATGTAAAAGGAAAGTTAACTCACACTGGTGTAAATCATTACAAGGATTTATTTCCTTAAAAAACTGGGAAAAAAATTAAGAGCAGCTATGGTCCAATCAGCCCTATTTCTTGTGATTTTCTGGATTGCTTTCCTTTATGTGTTATTAAATCAATGTGATCCTCGGCAATATATAAAGGGCTTTTCAAATGATTTTCTCTGAAGAGAAAGAAACATGATTTTCTGTAATTCCCCAGTAAAATTCTGTTTCACCACCTCAAACCAGACTAGATAACTCTCTTTAGGAATCCCTGCAGCCATGGGCCCCTGTGATTGGCTTAGGCTTGGGCTTTCTGAGGCAACCACTGGCAAGGACACTGTTGCAGGTGGGTCCTGCATCTTCCTAAGAAAAGGGACTGTTTCTTAGGTAACTGGACGGTTACCTGTAGCCAAATTGGGGTATATCCCATAATGGATAAATGGATGTTGAGGGTTCAGTAAGTGGTAGCCATTCTAAAGTGTCTGGGTTTTTGTCTTCTGAACTAAGTGACATTAAAGGATATCAAACAGAGAGGGATTCAGTATACATAATCATTTTTTTTGTTTTATTTTGTTTAGTATTTTATCTTACCTCCTTTCTTTGCTGGCAGTAAGAAAATATATTTTATATAATCTGATTTCATTTTTTTTCTTTTTGTAAGTAGTTTTTTTGAGATCATTTATATGCATATGATTCACCCAGTTAAAGATGTACAATTCAGTGGTTTTTAGTATATTCACAAATATATGCCATAATTACTGTGGTCAATTTTAGAATATTTTCACCAACTTAAAAGGAAATCCCCTATACTTCAGCTATCTTGATGTCCTAATTATTGACATTTCATATGAATAGAATTTTGTATGTAGTGTGTGATCTTTTGTGATTGGCTTCTTTCACCTAGCATAATATTTTCAAGATTCATCTAAATTGCGGCATGTATCAGTACTTCATTTCTTTTTTTTTTTTTAAGATTTTATTTATTTATTTGAAAGAGAGAGGGCATGCACAAGGGAGGTAAAGGGAAAAAGGGAGAGAGAGGGAAAAACAGACTCCCCGCTGAGCAGGGAGCCATAGGGCTTGATCCAAGGACCCTGGGATCATGAACTGAGCCAAAGGCAGATGCTTAACTGACTGAGCCACTCAGGTGTCCCTTCATTTCTTTTTTTGACTTTGTATGGATATCCTAATTTTATATATATATTTGATCTTTGATGGTCATTTGAGTTGTTTGTACTTTTGGCAGTTGTAAACAGTGCTGCTATAAACATTCATGCACAGTCTTGTTAAAATTGCCCACCTGTTTTCCATTCTCTTAGGTATATATCTGGGAGTGCAATTGCTGGAACATTAGAACATGGCACCTCTATGTTTACTTTTTTTTTTTTTTTGAGTCTTCTCCACACTGGTGGAGCCCAGTGTGGGCCTTGAACTTGTGACCCTGAGATCAGGGCCAGAGCTGAGATCAAGAGTCAGGTTTTTAACCAACTGAGCCACGGAGGTGCCCCTAATTTGAGGAACTGCCCAACTGTTTTCCAAAGTGATTGTATCATTTTATACTCCTATAGGTAGTTTGTGTGGGAGTTCTGATTTCTCCATGTCCTCTCTAAAATTTGTTATCATCTGACCTTTTGATTCTAGCCATCCTACTGGGGATGAGGTAGTATCTCATTGTGGTTTTGATTTTTCATTTTCCTGATGACCAATGAAATTGATCATCTTTTCATGTACTTGTTGTATATATTCCTTGGAGAAGTATTTACTCATATTTTGTTCATTTTATAACTGTATTATGTGTCCTTTTAATATTGAGTCCTAAAAATTCCTCCTATAGTCCAGATATAAGTCCTTAATCAGAAAATACAATTTGTAATATTTTCCCCACCTTCTCACTTTCTTGATGGTCTATTTTAAATCACAAATGTTTTTAATTTTGATGAAACCTAAATTATCCATGTTTTATCTTTTGTTCATCCTTTTGAAGTCATACTCCATGTTTGTATTTCATAAAGATAAATTCATCTATAAATTCTGTATCCATGTTTACCATGTTCTATCTTTTTTTTTTTTTAAAGATTTTATTTATTTATTTGACAGAGAGAAATCACAAGTAAGCAGAGAGGCAGGCAGAGAGAGAGGAGGAAGCAGGCTCCCTGCTGAGCAGAAAGCCCGATGTGGGGCTCGAACCCAGGACCTGGGATCATGACCTGAGCCGAAGGCAGCGGCTTAACCCACTGAGCCACCCAGGAGCCCCACCATGTTCTATCTTTTATCCATTCCTGTATATAAGAGAAATAAGGAACATTTTTGAAAAAATAAACTTATGCATCTTTGAATAGACATTACTTCACAACTGTATCAGTGAGCTTACCTTACAAAAAAGTTAAAAATAAGTTAAGCAGATGTTAGTATCCTAATAGAGAATATTTTAGGCAAAAGAATTATCAGGATCTAATCAAGATACCAGTCTGTAAATATTACATGCACTGATGCCACATCTAGTTTAAGGCAATTAATTGTATAATAAGTATTAATTCACAACCTGTTCACCCTGTCACTCCTGCTTACATAACTCGCTTTATATTTTTTAAATTTCCCTATGAGAAAAATAATAGAAAACAGGCAGAAATACGGACAAGAAAATATAGTAATATTGAAATTGAGTTTTTTGTTTTTTATCTGAATTCAGATAATTATTATTTTTTGGTGGTTTAAATTATTGGAAACCATCACTGAGGAAATGATCATAGTAGTTTGTGTGTGGTGGAGACTTCAGCAAATATTTGTCTAAAAATGATTTTTCAAAATAGTTATGTGGTTGGTTCCTGGGGCTCTAGATAGACGAAGCTGACCACCGGACTGACTATAGCAATTCTTTCATATCATGGAACAATGATTGTAGAAATGAGGTAGTCTACTGAGATAACTATTAATCCAAGCAAGGATAATAATTTAAAAGCTGAGTAAATTTTAAATTTTCAATCAATATAAATCAAAGCCACTTAAGTCATCAACACAATGCCAAAAGTTGTTTAATATTTATACAACTAGCACAACATTTATTCAAAATTCTAGAGTGATACGATGTTGCAATATAATGAAGTTTTCTCTGCTCACCCTGAAGATAGAACATAGACTTCCAGAATAAATACTGCTCTAATGTCAAGATTGCTGATACCATACTTGTAAGATAGCATAAAAACATTTATTGTTTATTTCATTGACATCTCTAGGGAGATCAGGGCAGTCCTCTCAAAACAGATCCAAAATGGTGTGAGAAAGCAGGGAAAGGATACCAGCTCAGGGCTTTCATTGTAGCTTCAAAGGGGTTGGGTTATTGGGTTGCCATGCATGGACAAGAGCTTGAGTCTTCAGAATCTCCTATTGGCCCCAATGGAGAAAGCATCCAGGCTTTCTTGTCAGTTTGCCCCAATGTAGGGCAGAAAATGAGGAGGAAAGAATGTGGCTTAAAAGTTGTTAGCTGGGGACGCCTGGGTGGCTCAGTTGGTTGGGCAGCTGCCTTCGGCTCAGGTCATGATCCCAGCATCCTGGGATCGAGTCCCACATCGGGCTCCTTGCTCATCAGGGAGCCTGCTTCTCCCTCTGCCTCTGCCTGCCATTCTGTCTGCCTGTGCTTGCTCTCTCTCCCTCTCTCTCTCTGACAAATAAATAAATAAAATCTTTAAAAAAAAAAAAAGTTGTTAGCTGTCAGACATCAAAGATGTCTGACAAAGATCAAAGATGATCCAAAGAAACTGTTCTGTCATGTGACCAAAGCAACAGAGAAGACAGATTGTAAAACTTGGATTTGAAACCAGCTCCATCTTTATTTTTAAACCAGTCCATATATAATTGTGCCTCTCCTTAGATGTTCTCCCACTTCTCTTCAGATTTTCACATTTCCTATGGAATTAAGCAGAGATACCTTGGTACAATTTATATTTAAGGTGTGAAGATGTGGACTTTGTCTGAACTTTAGGCTTATTTTAGTCTTCAGTTATGCTGATCTCTTTCCTATCTCCATTTCTTGGTCTTTGTTTCCTCTATTTCAAATCTGCTGGCTGCCTGCAGGACCAGCTACATAATTTGTGGGGCCCAGTTAAAATATGAAAATGCAGGGTCCCTTATTCAAACAGCAAGAAAAAAAGTGCTGTTAATAATACTAAAATATAGGGGTGCCTGGGTGACTCTGTGGGTTAAGCCTCTGCCTTTCGCTCAGGTCATGATCTCAGGGTCCTGGAATCGAGCCCCAAATCAGGCTCTCTGGAGCCTACTTCCCCCACTCTCTCTGCCTGCCTCTCTGCCTACTTGTGATCTCTCTCTCTGTCAAATAGATAAATAAAATCTTAAAAAAAAAATAGTACTAAAATATAAAGCCTTTTTCTTTCTTCTATGGTCTCTCTCTAGACTAGTGTTATATTATGTTATCATTTATTTAGCCTCATAGATATAGCAAATGATATATAATATTTTCATTTGCAAATAATAATATATACATATTATATGTAAGTATTATATATAATATTCAAGCTATATAAATTTGTGGAGATAAATATGGAGATAAATATCCTATTAGGTGGATGTTTCTTTCTATAGACCTGGAGATGAGTGATTTTATTTAATTTTTTACTAACATATAATGTATTATTTGCTCCAGGGGTATAGGTCTGTGACTTGTCAGGCTTATACATTTCATAGCACTCACCACAGTACATACCTTCCCCAATGTCTATAACCCAGCCACCCTATCCCTACCCCTCACCCCCAGCAACTGGCACTTTGTTTCGTGAGATTAAGAGTCCCTTATGGTTTGTCTCCCTCCTGATCCCATCTCGTTTCATTTTTTCCCTCCCTACTATGACCCCCTGCCCTGCCTCTCAAATTCCTCATATCAGAGGGATCATATGATAATTGTCTTGCTCTGATTGACTTACTTTGCTTAACAGAATACTTTCTAGTTCCACCCACATCATTGCAAATGGCAAGATTTCATTTTTGATGGCTGCATAGTATTTCATTGTGTATATATACCACATCTTCTTTATCCATTCATCTGGTGATGGACATCTAGGTTCTTTCCATAGTTTGGCTATTGTGGCCATTGCTGCTATAAACATTCAGGTGCATGCACCCCTTCAGATCACTACATGTGTATCTTTAGGGTAAATACCAAGTAGTGTGATTGCTGGGTCGTAGGGTAGCTCTATTTTCAACTTTTTGAGGAACCTCCATACTGTTTTTCGAGAGTGACTGCACCAGCTTCCATTCCCACAAACATTGTAGGAGGGTTCCCCTTTCTCCAGAGATGAATGATTTTAAAACAGCTTACTCATTTTGCCTAAAAGCCTACTCTACCTTGAATGACGCTTATTTCCCACATGTAGTTTTACACTTATAGGCTAAGTGTAAATATATAATCTTTTAACAGATTGGATATATTTTTCATCTAAAATATTTATTTTAGCAGGAAATCCTATTTCATAGTAAAAGAAACTCTCACCATATTGTGGGAATACATTTTAAAACAGTGTCATACAAATATTTTCAAAACACATCAGGCTGTTAATTTAAAATTAGACCTGGCCTGAAAAACTGAAAGAAAACACAGCTCTCATCATTCAGCTTGGTGCAGTTCTGGCCATAAGATGGGTTGTAGTTAGACCAACTACCTTGCCACTTCAGCCAAAGCCTTACCACCTTCCACCTTTGACATGGAGCAAGTCCCTCTGCTCAAATGGAACTAATGTATGGATTCTTCTAAAACAAATTAAAACACATCAAAAATGCAGTGAACACTCCTTTAACTGGGTTGATCGGTAATTGAAATCGTTTTCGGAAGAACTTGCTACCAAGTTACTACAGGAATAGATAGCAAAGAGTTACTTGTTAACTTTCCTCTGACTTGCATAACAACTAGTTCTGACCTAGATGAAGTTGGAGATTGATTTACTTCTTTATAAGACAGGGAAATAAATACTTAAGATGGAGGGGGAAGAAAGGTAAAAATATATATAGTCCTGGGGTGCCTGGGTGGCTCAGTCAGTTAAGTGTCCAAGTCTTGGTTTTGTTTCAGGCCATGAGATGGAGCCCCTTCACAGACTCCCCATTCAGCAGGGAGTCTGCTTGGGATTCCTTCTCCCCACCTCCCTCTCCTTCTGCTCCTTCTCTTGCTCATGCATGTGCTCCCTGTCTCTCTCTCAAATAAATAAATAAAATCTTAAAAAATATATACATTCCTATTAGCATCATATAGATATAGAGAAGTGTTATTGGTGTTTTTCTACTAATAAAGTAAAGCAGGACCTTTCAAGTAGCTGAAAAGAATGAAAACAGAATTGGGTCTGGCAAGTTTAGATAGACTCCAGGCAAGTGAAACAAGTGACATAAGCAGATAGAAGCCAAGAGCTCTAAGTCATGGATCTTGACACTCCTGATATCTTTTCAGTGTTCCTTAGCTGATACATTGGTGGAAGACCCTTCCTAAGACAGCATTTTCCTTTAGGTATTCAAATACCAGTGGTGACTTTACCATGTTGTCAAATGTCCTCAGCAGTGTAACCTAATCAGAACTGTAGCGAAATCTTGTTAAATGAATCTATTCAGATTTGGCAAGATAAGCAATTCCACGTTATATCTTAATCTAGCCGAGAGTCCCATCAAGCTGTATTCAAGCATTATAATATTTTCATATTGCCCTAAACTAATTAATGCATAAGATGAAAGATTGACTCAATTAAAAATTCTGAAATAAAGTTTTGATTATTCCTTAAAGTACGATCAGATTCTATTCAATATAGCTTTAGCATTAAATTTATTATAGTTTATTGTAGTATGAATATAGGAAATTATCAAAGACAATATTGCATTAAATAGATGTTTTCTTACATCTTTTTACATTAAAAATACGTATATGGTGGATACAAGAACAGTTAATGATATTCTAAACATTATACTTATCCAACTTAATTGAAACCTAATAATACTAAATATTAAGAATGTCCAAGTACATTGAAACATAATGTTAACATATGTGGGAAAAAATAACTTGGTACAATGATAATACATATTATTGGGATGAAATGCCAAATCCTTCTGTGATTACTATTCAAAGCCTTTGGAAAATTATAGATCTGAAAGGTATTTTTAGTTCATTTTCAGTAAAAATATATCTTCACACCCACACATCATTTTTCTTCTATCTAAATGTTTCTTGAAATTATATGGTACAAAAAAATTATAATGGTAAAATCTCAGGTTCATGTTTTAATAGAAATAAAATCATAATATAAACCATATTTGAGAAAAAATGTTAATTTTGTATAAAATGCTGAAATGCTATAAATTATTAGGCAGAGCTCAAGAAAGTCTATGGATTTAAAGTATTTATATATGTGTCATGCATGTATTCATATCAGATTTAAACTCATTTGAAAATTAATATTCACTAACCTACCATAAGATTTTTCCAACAAAACAGATTAATAGCCTTGATTAGAATAATTATCTGATAAAGTAGTATAGAATGATTTTGATATACTGTATAAAAATTTGCATCTCAAAGAATAATATAATAAGGTATTGCAGAATTTTGCATGATATTTATCTTTTATTACAGGCTTTTCAACTGGTGAACAAGGGGAAGCTTCTTTAAAAAAGAGAATTTCTTAAGATAACATACATGGAAAATACTTCTTGTCCATAACCCATTTAAGCCACCTGCTTTGCACCATGGTTTTCTTTTAGGAATGAAACCACTCTGCATTTGCTTTAAATTATTCTGAGGGCAAATGCTCTTTTCATGAAAACCAGCTGTGCTGAGTAAATGCAAATATGTGTCATATCACAATTTACTGAAGGGACAGAGCCAACAGCAAAACCTTTTGCTATACTAATTAATTGTGAATCAAAGCTTCATCAGAGACTATTGTCTGTTACTATGTGAAAATCTTCTAGGTACAAGGAATAGTTTAACAACATGCCAATTATATGAATCTAGAGATATGTGAGAGTTAATAGAGCTCCAGTAAACCACAACCAACTTTAAAAATAGTCATTTTTAATGACTGAAAATACTTCAAATCAAGAGCTTGCATAAGGGTAGATTATAAATTAGTTGTACATCATCCTTTTGGCCTTGAGTGGTGACATCATTAGGAGTACATATCCATGTAAATGGCTGGTAAACACACTTCCTTGTATTTAGCAAGTCATTTCAGCCATACAAAACAAAACAAAACAAAACAAAAAAGCATTTCAGGAAATTTCTATTTTAAGCAGGTTTTACAAATGGATAAGACCGTTCTTTCAATGGCCAGTTCACATTCTTTGAGAACATACAATGTCAAGGTTTCCACATTGCAAAGATTCACCACTTATATAGGTTATGGTTATCATTTCTTTAATGATAACACATACTCTTATGTGAATGGGGTCCTCCAAGGCTGTATGGTACATACTTTGTGTAGCCATATCTGGTGGCTTATTGCAACAGGAACAAATAACTGCTTAGAGACGGCACCCTGAGAATGCAGGAGTAAGAAAAAGAGGATCTACTTTTTTCTGAGAAAAGTAAAAGAAAGCTTTATAAAGGAGGTTATCTTTTTTGCTGTTCTTGAACTGCAAGAAGAGAGTTTTTTCCATACTAAGATGGGAAAGACATTTCAGGCAGAATGTACATTACATGCAAAGACAAGGGAGCTGGATTTATCATATGCTTAAGGCATGGTCTAATAGAGAAGAGTGGGGATAGATAGTGGACTAAGATAGGCAGGGGTTAATTTTGAGGGACTTCTGTAGAATATAACTGGGAGAATGAGGTCATCATTTTTGCAGCCTGGACCAGATATATATATATATATATATATATATATATATATATATATAATCAGTCTGGCCACAGTGGTAAAATGGAATGAAGACACTAGATACGATTAAACAAATCAGAAGGTTTGTCATAGTTGAAGCAAGAAATGAAAAGGGCAGGAACCTTGTCTGTCTTTTTCATCATTATATTCCCAGTAACAAGAATAACAAGAATAGTACTTGGGACATAAAGTTGAGCTAATGAGCAGACAGGAGGAAAGATCCAAGATGTATTTAGAAAATAAAGCTGATAAGACTTGAAATTTCAAAGGATTGGATCAGAACATTTCATACCACATTTTATATCAAGCAATATTAAGTATAACTTAGATGTTACTCAGAATCCAGTCACCATTTTTTTTTTTTTTTTGGTCAAATTATAGTGGCCTGAACACCCAAACTGTTCACTGCTCAAATGTGTTCATTTCACACAAACACATTTAGTAGGTATATCTGAAGTAACCAAAAAGGGCACTCTGATGTTCCCTTATTGATCATCAGTTCCTCTAGAATTAGAGGGCAACTGCTAGCACTTGCCCTGCTCTGCTAGCAGGAGCTTGTACTGACTCACATGCTTTGTTTGCAGGCATCTCTTCCACGTTTTGTTTAACTACTTCATGTTGGTGATTTCAAATCACCCACAGTGCAAGTATTTACACCACAATAATTGGCAAATGTTACAAACCAGTTATTTTTTTCCCCTAAAAGTCAGTTGTAAATATTAATCAGCACACCACTGACAACATGAAATCTGTGCTTCTCTTTTCCTGTCCCTCTTGCTTTCTTCCCACCAGCCACAGTATATGAAAATCCTAGCCAATCCAAATCTTTGTCAATGTTCTTTATTTTCAACATTTCATTCTAGAAACACCTGATTGTATCTTTTATCAGTATTTCTCTAATGATCAATGAGATTGAACGTCTGTTTATATATATTTTTTTGACCAATTGTTCAACCTATTTTTGAATGGTTTAGTCAAGTCCCTTGCTTTTTTCTTACTAGTCATTTCTGTTCGGTTATCTATATATATTTTTTATTCCAGGTCTTTTTTATTAAATTCCAGTTAGCATATAGTATAATATTAGTTTTAGGTGTAGAATTTAGTGATTCATCACTTAGATACAACACCCAGTGTCCATCACAACAAATACCCTCCTTAATACCCATCATCAACATATATTTTTGTTATATATTATTTTTTATGTATTATAACTATCTTTTCTGACTCGTTTCAGAAATTCCTATACTTACCATAGTCCAATTTATCAACTGCTTCCCTTATGGTTAGTGCTTTTTGGAGTCTGACTATCTCATAGTTACGGAGACAGTTCCTCTATAGTCAAGGAGATATTTCCTGTTCTAGAACATTAATTATTCTACTTTTCACTTTTTTTAAAAAAGATTTTATTTTATTTATTTATTTGACAGAGGGAGAGAGATCACAAGTAGGCAGAGAGGCAGGCACAGGGAGAGGAAGGGAAGCAGGCTCCCCGCCGAGCAGAGAGCCTGACGCGGAACTCGATCCCAGGACCCAAAGATCACGACCCAAGCTGAAGGCAGAGGCTTAACCCACTGAGTCACCCTGGCGCCCCTCTACTTTTCACTTTTTGATCAACGATTACCCTGGAACAGTTATTCAAAACAGTGTAAAAGAGAGGTCTGGTTTTATTTCTTCTCTATGTATCCCATCAGTTAACCCAAGACCAATTAGAGAAGAAACTTTTTTTTCATAAATGCTTTACGTATCCACCTATCATCATTATCTATCTATTATCTATTATCTATTTATCATTTATCTACCTGTCTAAATCTGTGTGTCTGCCTATCAGTTTTTGGACCCTCTATTCCATTCCACTGGTCTCTCTTTGTCTCTTTCTTTCCCTACACTATTTGTACTAGTGTCACACTGAAATAATTACTCTTGATTTACTCTTTTTCGATATTTTTTCTTTTTTTTTTTTTTTAGCATTTTAACATTGTTTAACATTTTATATACACAAACCTTCTTTAAGGCTGCACAGTTTTATTTTGCCACATAAATTTTCAAGTTTGCTTTTTTTTATGTCCATAAAAAAACCCTGCTGGTATGTAATAAATCCGTAAATCAATTTAAGAAAAAATGATATATTTGTAATATCAAGTCTTCACAAACATTGAGAGAGCATATCATGTCTTTATTAAGGTCTTCTTTAATTTCTTTAAAATAAATTCTACAACAATGTGTGTAAAGGTCTTACACTCTTCATTAGATTTATTCCTAGCTTTTTTTAAATATTTCAAATTTTTATTTAAATTCTAGTTAGTTAACATATAGTGCAATACTAGTTTCAGGAGTAGAAATTAATGATTCATCATTTACATATAACCCCCAGTGCTCATCGCAAGTGCTCTCTTTAATACTCATTACACATCTAGCCTACCACCCACTATCTCCCCTTTGGTAACACTCAGTTTGTTCCCTATAGTTAAGAGTCTCTTTTATGGTTTGCCTCCCTCTCTCTTGGGTCCTAGCTTTTAATTTTTTTTTTTTATTCTGGCATAAAACCTATTTTTAGAAAGTCATTAACTAATGATCCGTGCCTAATATATAGAATTTTATATATTGATCTTATATCTAGCAAACTTTTAATAGTCAACTATTATAATAGTTTGATCATAGATCTTTTGAATTTTCTACTAGACTCTCAAGTTATTTGTTTATTTTGGAAGTTATATCCTTTCATTTCCTATTGGTGAACAGTATTCCATCAGATTGCACTGTGAATATTCTCCAGTAAAATCTAACATATAAAGCATGGTAGCAGACCTTCTTTTTTATTTTTATTACCTAGGGAAAAACATTCAGATTTTACTTTTAAATATGAACTTTACTGTAGGTTTTTTTTTTTTTTCCTAACATGCTTTATCAGATTAAGAAGAAGTTCCTTATATCTCCAATTTGGTAATGATTTTCATGATGTAGTGTAGTTTATTAGGTGCTCTCTAAATCTGTTGAAAGTTAAATGTTTTCTTTTTGTATTGTGTTAATGTGATTGATTTCTAAACTTACACCAACCACATCTTCCTAAAAAAGGAAAATTGTAAAAACTGACACAAGAGGTTTTAAAACTAATGAGAGCATTAAGATAGTCATAGAATTAAGTATTAGTACTTAGTTATCCTAATAGTTTTAAGTATTGCTAGTATTAATAAAATTAACAAATATGTCTGTAGTCCAAAGCACGAGTTACAAGTATCTGACAAAACATAGTTCAGAATGAAAAGTATATTGAAAGGATGACTCTGCTCTTCACTTTTCCATATAAGAGGCTATCCTAACAGACTATACCATTCCAGGTTTGGGAATTGAGAGATGCTAAATAAATATGATAGTTAAATGTAAGTATCTATAGAAATGAATGATTAATTACCTGCTAAGGATGCATGGAAAGGAGGAACATGCAATATTTCCTAGGCTTCTACTTTCAGCAGCTGTGAAAAAAGTAAAGACATGGTTGGGTAGGAAGCAGAAAGGAAAAAAAAGATAATGAGTTCAATTTGAACATTTAAATTAAGGTGGATCTGAGATACTAAAGAAGTTATCTTTTGCTAGCAAACATACAAATAATTTTTCATTGTTCTGTATTTCCCACTACTCAGAAATTTGCAATGAGCGTATTTTATTTTTGCAATCAGAAAAGGAATTAAATTGACATCAATTAATTGCTTGTCGAATTTCTATGAAATTGTCATAATTCATTTATCACTAAAATAATTATTTTGTTAGGAAAATTATTGACATAGACAAGTAAATAGTGCATAAGAATAATTCTAAGCAAGGGAGAAAATTCTGCCTTCATTACTTACTGTCCGTGTTGTCTTGGAAAACTCCACAAACTTCTCAAAGCATTCTCATCTTTAATATCAGAGAAAATAATAATTATACTACCTCTTTCTGAGAGTGATTTTGAAGGCCAGATCAGCTATACACATAATGATAAGTAACTTATTGCCTGATTAGTAGTTAATCAGAAGAACTATAGAGAAAATGTATAAAATAAAAAGTAAGTTTCCATTTTCCTAAGAAGCATTAAAAGTTGTAAGAATAATTGCTTAAATGTTCTTTGAATTCTGTCATTTCCTTTTCTTAGTAGCATGAAGGGTGTTGGTATTCTATTTTTTCTCTTTAACTATTTTCTTTCCAAATCCATCTAATCTTAAGAGTAATTAAGATGGTAGGAATATTCAGTTTCCATTGTATAAAAAAAAATATATCCCAACTTTGATCTATTATATATATACTCTCAGGTTGTCCCATGAGGTATTTTTTAGCTCTAAGATTTAAAACACTAGGGGCAGGAGTTTATTTAGCATTATGTACTATCCTTCTACTTGTCATGTTGAAAGAAAGTAGTAATATGTTCCCTAAGCTACAGAGACATATACTATTATAAAACAGGTCCAAGGAATGTGTGTTGTATATAAGCAAATATTATAAATAATGGAAAATTATTTTATTTCAAATGTGCATTAATAATTTTCAGAGAATTATAATACTAATTAGAATACTAAATTAGAATACTTAAATGTGTAGCCCCATAACTACACTGAATACATTGTAATTTCTTTGCCTCTCAGAGGATACCTCTATACCTTGGGGTTATCAAAATAATTATTTTGCGTAACTGAAAGAAAATACTAAGGTATGAACATTTTATAGAGTACCATAAAACTAGGTTTACCTTATTTTGTGATTTGGAGAATATATTTTCATCTTGATTTTGGAATCCTAAAAAAAAGTAAACAGTAGTACTGAGTTTGGGGAAGAGTGTAATGTAGTCATTGAGATGTTAGGCTTTGGAGTTATATGGTCTGGGCTTCAGTTCTCACTTCTCTATGTACCAGCTTTATAGCAAAGTTACGTAATGTCTCTCCTCAATATCTCTATTTGTGAAACATTAACTAGACCAGGATATGTGCTTAGCACATTTCTTGGCACAGAATTGAAGTTAATGTTTATTAATCAGATAAATATAGTATATTCTAACTTCTGGGTCTCCCCTTAATCTTCTTACCTAAAGTGGAAAAAAGTATTATATAATAAGAACTTAGAGAAAGCATTTTTTCTTAGGTATTTTTATGATTTTTGTGGTATTTTATGATATAAATGAAAATGTTTTTATTAAATTTTCA
Organism: Lutra lutra; assembly: GCF_902655055.1. NCBI lineage: Eukaryota > Metazoa > Chordata > Mammalia > Carnivora > Mustelidae > Lutra > Lutra lutra. The sequence continues at coordinate 43,244,435 of NC_062288.1, forward strand.
AAATTTATAAATTTTATAAGAATAGTACTATATACTAAAATATTTTATATGCATTTTACTCTTTAAAAGATTCCTAACATAAAGTGTGTTTAGATTGAAGATTTAGAACATATGCATGTTATTGCATTTGCTTATTATTGAAGATTTAGAACATATGCATATTATTTAAGATTACAATAGTGAAAGGATGTTGGGAGCCAAATTAGCTACGAAGTTGAAAAAGATCTTCAACACCTAGTAATATTGAAATTCAGAAGTGGAAAAATCAAAGCTCTGTTCATGCATCCCATGGAACTATAACACACATTAATAGAACCCATGTCAATACTAATATTTAAGTTTACAATACATTTATTGACTAAACCTAATGCCAATGTCATAGTGTTGTTATTTTAAGTTGTAAATGTTTCATAAGTGGTTCAGGCCTGGAAATGATTGGAAAGAGATAATACTGCATAAGGGAAAAATTTACACCACATTGTGAAATCTCAGCTATAATAAACCAGTTTGACCCATTACTGAAAATCATTATATAAGGAAAATGAAAAAGAGCAACAACTTAATACATTTGTCATATATAGGGGGAGGTGTAAGTTAGAAAATATGTTATGAAGTTTAACACTGCCCATTTTCCTGTTGTTATTTTGTGGCATTTAATTTTCACAACAGTTTTGCATTTTATTCTATAGCATAAGGTGACATTAAAAATTACAAAGTATCATGTGGATTAAACTTATGTATTCTTGACACTAAATGTTGTTTCATATGCTTTTGTGTTTGTAGTAGTATTAAAGAACCAATAAAAATTCTATAGAGCCACTAATAGTACTATATCTCCTTACGTATATACACATACATTTATTTTTTATTCTTAGTTACTAGATTATTTGGCCAGTGAAAGCTAAAAATAATATCAGATACCATATATCTGATGCCTTCTATGTCCCAAGCACTTTATGTGCATTTTTCTTCACATAGTATCACAAGTAGGAGTTATGAAACGTAGCTACAGATGAAAAAATACGCTATATGATAGTAAGCAATTTGACCAGAACACATAGTTTCTAAATGGCAATGACTGTTATTTCCAGGTAGCATATTCTTTCTCTAAGTAGGTGCATCAAGTGAGATCATGTCATGAAATTTATGACACATTCAAATTAAGTAATTTAAGGACATTTTAATGAAAGGGTTATTTACAAATGTATGGATGGGGTGAGAAAAATTATAGGGGATGGGGGGATATTCTCAGGCTCATAACACAAAAGAAAGCTGTGTGGTAAGAGCCATCAGGCAGAAGCTATAGTCATTAAAAGATGAATGTTATAAACCTATGGTCACCTGCTGGGGAGGCAGCTGAGAAAACAAATATCCTGAACTCCCTCTTCTGCTGGCCTCAGCACCTCCTTCTGGTGCCTCATATTTGCCAATCTGTAGTATAAGGCAGCCCACTGCTAAGTGTATCTAAGGGGACAAAGGATAGCTATTTAATATAGAGGGACAAGTGATAGCTATTTTGGTATATAGTCTATATATAATAATTCCTGTAGAATGAGGATTTTTAGTGAGAAGGTACTCTGTTCTTATGTCATAAGCAAATTATCAATCATGCCTATTTTGGTTCCTGAGATTGTGAATAAAAGGGCTAATCACATCTAAATGTCATATAAAGTACTGGACTTACAAGTTAGCAAATACAAATTAAAGTCCATTAATATAATTGGAAAGAAGAAAAACCACAGACAGCAACAGATTTCAAGTCACATTCAGGAGGGGCACCTGGGTGGCTCACTCATTCCGTGTCTGCATTCTGCTTGGGTCCTGACACCAGGGTCCTGAGCCCACTCAGCGGGGAGTCTGCTCCTCCCTCTCCCTCTGCCTGCCGCTCTACCTACTTGTGTTCTCACCTCTCGATTAAGTAAATAAAATCTTTAATAATAATAATCTGTTAAGAAAAAATCATACCCAGGAAATCAAGAGATGTGCCTTCTGCTTTTCTGCACTAGCTGCCCTTTCTATTCATTTCTCACTTCACTCAAAAACTACAGTTTTACAAATCCCAGAATACATTATTATGTTGGGATGAGGTAGTAAAGTTCCCAGACCTTGCATTCTGAATGTGTTTTTATTTCAGGAATGTTTATAAACTTGGTTAGATAGTAAGGGGCCAGGGGTCAATTATGCCAGTATGTGCATCTTTCATGTACTGTGTTGCACAGTGAAGACCTTCACATTCAATATGACTTTAAAGAGTTGTTAAAGAATCTAACAGCTTAGAGAGTGATCTTATCATATTGTTGTAGCTGCCAACAGTATGACTATATATATATATATACATGAGAAGCAGACAGATGAACTACTAATGAACTACCCGAAGGCTCTAGTAGTCCCAGTGTTTGCTGAGAAAAGGCAAATTGCAAAACATATTTTGTTGTTTGTTGTTGTTGTTGTTGTTTAAAACCTAAGCAAATCTCAACTGTCTTTGAAAAGATTCTGCAAGGAACAGAAAACATGACTTTTTGTCTCTTGGATACTGAGAATAAAATGTTTAGAGTATTTCTGCCATAGAATAGAGTAAAAACTTAGAAAAAAAATAATTATCTTAAAAGTGCAAACTCCTATACCTTCTATAAACTGGCACAAAAACACCCCAGGGTGACATGTATAATAAATGGATGACCGAAATCAAAAGGAGAAAATTAAAGTAGTAGTAAAATTTAATGGGAAGATTCAGATGTACATTGGAGGCAATAAGAGAAGGCACGTCATGGGATGAGGAAGATAAATATAAGTTTTCATATAACAGATGAAAAGAGAAAGAAAATTTTAGAAGTGAAAAAAGAATTAAAAATAACACTAAACTAGGAAAGAGAGACTCGTGTTAAAAATTATAGGTGTGCTGGGCGCCTGGGTGGCTCAGTGGGTTGAGCCGCTGCCTTCGGCTCGGGTCATGATCCCAGGGTCCTGGGATTGAGTCCCGCATCGGGCTCTCTGCTCAGCAGGGAGCCTGCTTCCCTTCCTCTCTCTCTGCCTGCCTCTCTGCCTACTTGTGATCTCTGTCTGTCAAATAAATAAATAAAATCTTAAAAAAAAATAGATGTGCCTATAAAAGATATCAGATAATATGAAAAAAAATTTAAGATGTTTTGAAGAAAATATTATTAAATTTAAGAAAATGGCTTAATTAAGATAATAGCCCTAAGCAGAATAATAGCTTCAGTGAATAAGAATTATTTAAAAAATGCAGATTTACTTATAACCTTTAAAGTTAATGATGAAAGTACAATGTGCAAATATCCAGAAAGAAAATATTTATGTTAACTAAAAAATAAGAGCTAGTCATCCAGCTCTCTTAAATTGTAATGAAAAGTAGGAAGACAGATTCTATGTGTTTTTAAGGGTCACAGATTTTTGACTACAGAATTCTGAACTCACGTAAGTTTTCACAAATAAAGACATCATAATGAACAATGATATTCGCAAAAAATCAAGAAAAGTAACATCATGTTTGTAAAATATATTTGTATATTATAAATAGTGATACGGAATTTAAAAGTCATACTATTTTTTAAGTTTTTATTTAAATTTCAGTTAGTTAACATACAGTGTAATATTAGTTTTAGGTGTACATTTAGTAATTCCACACGTCTATATAGCACCCAGTACTCATTATGAGTGCGCACTTATTTCACCCGTCCCCCCACCCACCTTCCCTCTGGTAACCATCAGTTTGTTATCTATAGTTAAGATTCTGTTGCTTGGTTTGCCTCTTTCTCTCTCTTTTTTTTCTTTTGTTTTGTTTCTTAAATTCCACATGTGAGTGAAATCATATGGTCATAGTTTACATGCTGCTGTAAGACTTGAAATCAATTAGGTACAGGTTTAAACATTTACAATAATTATGAATGTGACTAAAATTAGGTATATTTCTAAAAATGTTTTATAAATAAATATATTTATAAAAATATAAAAATATTGTAAAAGCCTAGGGATGCCTGGGTGGCTCAGTGGGTTAAGCATCTGCCTTCAGCCCAGGTCATTAAAAATTCTGTTGATGCACAGTGGATTGTCACAAAATACCGTGGAGGACAAATAATGCCCTCAGAAATGTATGCTTTATGTGGTACCATCATCTTCATTATTTTAACTAAAACAATGACAAAACTATTGGTATTGAGGGGGGATTGAAAGAGTAGGTGAGTATGTGTTTTTAAAATTCATGGACAGGGGGCGCCTGGGTGGCTCAGTGGGTTGGGCCGCTGCCTTCGGCTCAGGTCATGATCTCAGGGTCCTGGGATCGAGCCCCGCATCGGGCTCTCCACTCAGCAAGGAGCCTGCTTCCTCCTCTCTCTCTGCCTGCCTCTCTGCCTGCTTGTGATCTCTGTCTGTCAAATAAATAAGTAAAATTAAAAAAAAAAAAAAGATTTAAAATTCATGGACAGATTAAAAAATAGCCAAACAAAAATAGGAAGGAGACTGACAATAAATAATGGGGAAAAAGTATTTATTAAGGTAAATGAGGCAATTTTTATTTGATGAAAATTAAAATCTATAACAAAGTAGAAACAGTGATCAATCTCCATTTATCTGTATTATCACCTCAAAATATGAATTAAAATTTTATGAGGATAAATTCATAGAAATGTGCTTTTTTTGACACTTAAATGCACTTCTATGAGTTTATACAGAAATTCATAATTAGTGAATAAATAATTTCAAAGTAGAGAGGCATAATATATCTAACAAGATAAACCTAACAGAGAAGAAATGAGGCTGGTCCCCAGAGGCTTGGTTCCCTTTCTGCATAGGAGACTGCTCAGTCACAATTATTTTCCTTCATTAAATAATTTTAATTCTAGATATCTAAACAAAAGCAATCACTAAAAATGTAGAAAATTTACCCAGCATTGTCAGTTCTAGCATTATTCACATAGCAGAAATTGGAAGCAGTATAAAAGTTTAACATTAATGAAATGAATTATGGTATACACACACAATATAATAATATTCATTAATATTATCACATAGAAACAAAAAATGTTGAATGGCCTGATACTATATTAAAAATAATATAAAGTGGAAAATTAGGATGTAAGCATAATTTCAGTTACATAAAGACAAATTTATAGTTACAAAATCTAGGTTGAAAAAACATTGTACTGGCATATTAATAATGATATTCTCTAGATGTTGTGATCTTAACTTTGTACTTTCTTAAGATATTTCCTAATTTTCTATAACAAATGGATCTTTTATTTTTTTTTTAAGATTTTATTTATTTATTTGACAGAGACAGAGATCACAAGTAAGCAGACAGGCAGGCAGAGAGAGAGGGGGAAGCAGTCTCCCCACTGAGCAGAGAGCCCAATGTGGGGCTTGATCCCAGGACCCTGAGATCATGACCTGATCTGAAGGCAGTGGCTTAACCCACTGAGCCACCCAGGCACCCCGGACCTTTCCTTTTTTTTTTAATTTTTAATTTTTTTTATATACATATAATGCATTTTTATCCCCAGGGGTACAGGTCTGTGAATCTCCAGGTTTACACACTTCACAGCACTCACCATAGCACAAACCCTCCCCAATGTCCATAACCCCAACCCCCCCTCCTGACCCCCCTCCCCCCAGCAACCCTCAGTTTGTTTTGTGAGATTAAGAGTCACTTATGGTTTGTCTCCCTCCCAATCCCATCTTGTTTTATTTACTCTTCTCCTACCCCCTTAACCCCCCATGTTGCATCTCCTCTCCCTCATATCAGGGAGACCATATGATAGTTGTCTTTCTCTAATTGACTTATTTCGCTAAGCATGATGCCCTCTAGTTCCATCCACGTCGTCGCAAATGGCAAGATTTCATTTCTTTTGATGGCTGCATAGTATTCCACTGTGTGTATATACCACATCTTCTTTATCCATTCCTCTGTTGATGGACATCTAGGTTCTTTCCATAGTTTGGCTATTGTAGACATTGCTGCTATAAACATTCAGGTGCACATACCCCTTCGGATCACTATGTTTGTATCTTTCGGGTAAATACCCAGTAGTGCAATTGCCGGGTCATAGGGTAGTTCTATTTTCAACATTTTGAGGAAACTCCATGCTGTTTTCTAGAGTGGTTGCACCAGCTTGCATTCCCATCAACAGTGTAGGAGGGTTCCCCTTTCTCCGCATCCTCGCCAGCATCTGTCATTTCCTGACTTGTTAATTTTAGCCATTCTGACTGGTGTGAGGTGAAATCTCATTGTGGTTTTGATTTGTATTTCCCTGATGCCGAGTGAAATGGAGCACTTTTTCATGTGTCTGTTGGCCATCTGGATGTCTTCTTTGCAGAAATGTCTGTTCATGTCCTCTGCCCATTTCTTGATTGGATTATCTGTTCTTTGGGTGTTGAGTTTGCTAAGTTCTTTATAGATTTTGGACACTAGCCCTTTGTCTGATATGTCATTTGCAAATATCTTCTCCCATTCTGTCAGTTGTCTTTTGGTTTTGTTCACTGTTTCCTTTGCTGTGCAAAAGCTTTTGATCTTGATGAAATCCCAATAGTTCATTTTTGCCCTTGCTTCCCTTGCCTTTGGCGATGTTCCTAGGAAGACGTTGCTGTGGCTGAGGTCGAAGAGGTTGTTGCCTGTATTCTCCTCAAGGATTTTGATGGATTCCTTTCTCACATTGAGGTCCTTCATCCATTTTGAGTCTATTTTCATGTGTGGTGTAAGGAATGGTCCAATTTCATTTTTCTGCATGTGGCTGTCCAATTTTCCCAAAACCATTTATTGAAGAGGCTGTCTTTTTTCCATTGGACATTCTTTCCTGCTTTGTCGAAGATGAGTTGACCATAGAGTTGAGGGTCTATTTCTGGGCTCTCTATTCTGTTCCATTGATCTATGTTTCTGTTTTTGTGCCAGTACCATGCTGTCTTGATGATGACAGCTTTGTAATAGAGCTTGAAGTCCGGAATTGTGATGCCACCAACTTTGGCTTTCTTTTTCAATATTTCTTTGACTATTTGAGGTCTTTCCTGGTTCCATATAAATTTTAGGATTATTTGTTCCATTTCTTTGAAAAAATGGGTGGGATTTTGATAGGGATTGCATTAAATGTGTAGATTGCTTTAGGTAGCATAGACGTTTTCACAATATTTGTTCTTCCAACCCAGGCACATGGAACATTTTTCCATTTCTTTGTGTTTTCCTCAATATCTTTCATGAGTACTTTATAGTTTTCTGAGTATAGATTCTTAGCCTCTTTGGTTAGGTTTATTCCTAGGTATCTTATGGTTCTGGGTGCAATTGTAAATGGGAATGACTCCCTAATTTCTCTTTCTTCTGTCTTGTTGTTGGTGTAGAGAAATGCAACTGATTTCTGTGCATTGATTTTATATCCTGACACTTTACTGAATTCCTGTACAAGTTCTAGCAGTTTTGGAGTGGAGTCTTTTGGGTTTTCCACATATAGTATCATATCATCTGTGAAGAGAGATAGTTTGACTTCTTTGCCGATTTGGACACTTTTTATTTCTTTTTGTTGTCTGATTGCTGAGGCTAGGACTTCTAGTACTATGTTGAATAGCAGTGGTGATAATGGACATCCTTGCTGTGTTCCTGACCTTAGTGGAAAAGCTTTCAGTTTTTCTCCATTGAGAATGATATTTGCAGTGGGTTTTTCATAGATGGCTTTGATAATATTGAGGTATGTGCCCTCTATCCCTACACTTTGAAGAGTTTTGATCAGGAAGGGATGCTGTACTTTGTCAAATGCTTTTTCAGCATCTATGGAGAGTATCATATGGTTCTTGTTCTCTCTTTTATTAAAGTGTTGTATCACATTGATTGATTTGCGGATGTTGAACCAACCTTGCAGCCCTGGAATAAATCCCACTTGGTCGTGGTGAATAATCCTTTTAATGTACTGTTGAATCCTATTGGCTAGTATTTTGGTGAGAATTTTTGCATCTGTGTTCATTTAGGATATTGGTCTGTAATTCTCTTTTTTGACGGGATCCTTGTCTGGTTTTGGGATCAAGGTGATGCTGGCCTCATAAAATGAGTTTGGAAGTTTTCCTTCCATTTCTATTTTTTGGAACAGTTTCAGGAGAATAGGAATTAGTTCTTCTTTAAATGTTTGGTAGAATTCCCCCGGGAAGCCGTCTGGCCCTGGGCTTTTGTTTGTTTGGAGATTTTTGATGACTGTTTCAATCTCCTTACTGGTTATGGGTCTGTTCAGGCTTTCTATTTCTTCCTGGTTCAATTGTGGTAGTTTATATGTCTCTAGGAATGCATCCATTTCTTCCAGATTGTCAAATTTGTTGGCGTAGAGTTGCTCATAGTATGTTCTTATAATTGTCTGTATTTCTTTGGTGTTAGTTGTGATCTCTCCTCTTTCATTCATGATTTTATTTATTTGGGTCCTTTCTCTTTTCTTTTTGATAAGTCTGGCCAGGGCCTTATTGATCTTATTAATTCTTTCAAAGAACCAGCTCCTAGTTTTGTTGATTTGTTCAATTTTTTTTTGTTTCTATTTCATTGATTTCTTCTCTGATCTTTATGATTTCTCTTCTCCTGCTGGGTTTAGGGTTTCTTTCTTGTTCTTTCTCCAGCTCCTTTAGGTGTAGGGTTAGGTTGTGTACCTGAGACCTTTCTTGTTCCTTGAGAAAGGCTTGTACTGCTATATATTTTCCTCTCAGGACTGCCTTTGCTGTGTCCCATGGATTTTGAAGCATTGTGTTTTCATTATCATTTGTTTCCATGAATTTTTTCAATTCTTCTTTAATTTCCTGGTTGACCCATTCATTCTTTAGAAGGATGCTGTTTAGTCTCCATGTATTTGGGTTCTTTCCAAATTTCCTCTTGTGATTGAGTTCTAGCTTCAGAGCATTGTGGTCTGAAAATATGCAGGGAATGATCCCAATCTTTTGATACCGGTTGAGACATGATTTAAGACCGAGGATGTGATCTATTCTGGGGAATGTTCTGTGTGCACTAGAGAAGAATGTGTATTCTGTTGCTTTGGGATGAAATGTTCTGAATATATCTGTGATGTCCATCTGGTCCAGTGTGTCATTTAAGGCCTTGATTTCCTTGTTGATCTTTTGCTTGGATGATCTGTCCATTTCAGTGAGGGGAGTGTTAAAGTCCCCTACTATTGTTGTATTATTGTCAATGTGTCTCTTTGATTTTGTTGTTAATTGGCTTATATAGTTTGCTGCTCCCACGTTAGGGGCATAGATATTTAAAATTGTTAGATCTTCTTGTTGGACAGACCCTTTGAGTATGATATAGTGTCCTTCCTCATCTCTTATTATAGTCTTTGGCTTAAAATCTAATTGATCTGATATAAGGATTGTCACCCCAGCTTTCTTCTGATGTCCATTAGCATGGTAAATTTTTTTCCACCCCCTCACTTTAAATCTGGGGGTGTCTTCAGGTCTAAAATGAGTTTCTTGTAGGCAACATATTGATGGTTTTTTTTTTTTATCCATTCTGATACCTTTTGTCTTTTGATTGGGGCATTTAGCCCATTAACATTCAGGGTAACCATTGAGAGATATAAATTTAGTGCCATTGTATTGCCTGTAAGGTGACTGTTACTGTATATTGTCTCTGTTCCTTTCTGATCTACTATTTTTAGGCTCTCTCTTTGCTTAGAGAACTCCTTTCAATATTTCCTGTACAGCTGGTTTGGTGTTTGCAAATTCTTTCAGTTTTTGTGTGTCCTGGATGCTTTTTATCTTTCCTTCTATTTTCAATGATAGCCTAGCTGGATATAGTATTCTTGGCTGCATGTTTTTCTCGTTTAGTGCTCTGAGTATATCATGCCAGTTCTTTCTGGCCTGCCAGGTCTCTGTGGATAAATCGGCTGCCAATCTAATATTTTTACCTTTGTATGTTACAGACTTCTTTTCCTGGGCTGCTTTCAGGATTTTCTCTTTGTCACTAAGACTTGTAAATTTTACTATTAGGTGAAGGGGTATGGACCTATTATTATTGATTTTGAGGGGGGTTCTCTGAACCTCCTGGATTTTGATGCTTCTTCCCTTTGCCATATTGGGGAAATTCTCTCCAATATACCTTCTGCTCCCCCCTCTCCTTCTTCTTCTGGAATCCCAATTATTCTATTGTTATTTCATCTTATGGTATCACTTATCTCTCGAATTCTCCCCTCGTGGTCCAGTAGCTGTTTATCCCTCTTTTGCTCAGCTTCTTTATTCTCTGTCATTTGGTCTTCTATATCACTAATTCTTTCTTCTGCCTCATTTATCCTAGCAGTAAGAGTGTCCATTTTTGATTGCGCCTCATTAATACCTTTTTTTTTTATTTCAACTTGGTTAGATTTTAGTTCTTTTATTTCTCCAGAAAGGGCTTTTATCTCTCCGAGAGGGTTTCTCTAATATCTTTCATGCCTTTTTCGAGCCCGGCTAGAACCTTGAGAATTGTCATTCTGAACTCTATATCTGACATATTACCAATGTCTGTATTGATTAGGTCACTAGCCTTTGGTACTGCCTCTTGTTCTTTTTCTTTTGGTGAGTTTTTCTGCCTTGTCATTTTGTCCAGATAAGAGTATATGAAGGAGCAAATAAAATACTGAAAGGGTGGCAAAGACCCCAGGAAAATGTGATTTAACCAAATCAGAAGAGACCCCAAATCGTGGGAGGGAGAAAGGGGATAAAAAGAAGTTCTGAAAAAAATTTTTTTTAAAAAGAAAACAAATAAAGAAAAATATAAAAAGGAAAAAAAAAATATATATATATATATTAGATAAACTAGTTAAAAAGTTAAAAAAAGAAAAGGGTAAAAGTTAAAAAAAAATTAGCAGAAGAAAACAAAAATTAAAAAAAATTTAAATTAACCACAAGACTTAAGAATCATGGAGAGAAAGCCATGAGTTCCGTGCTTTGCTTTCTCCTCCACTGGAATTCTGCTGCTCTCCTTGTTAGGTGAACTTTGTCTTGGCCGGATTTCTTGTTGATCTTCTGGTGGAGGGGCGTGTTGTAGTGATTCTCAAGTGTCTTTTCCCGAGGCAGAATTGCACCACCCTTACCAGGGGCCGGGCTAAGTAATCTGCTCAGGTTCGCTTTTGGGAGCTTTTGTCTCCTGAACGCTTTCCGTAGGGTTCCAGAGGACAGGAATGAAAATGGTGGCCTCCCAGACTCTGGCCCAGAGGAGCCGAGAGCTCAGGGCCCCACTCCTCAGTGCACCCTCAGAGAAAAGAGCCCAATCACTCCCATCTCCCTGGCCTCTGGCCACACTCCGATCTCACCCAGCCTGTGACCGGTTCAAGGTAACCCTGAGCTAAGAGCTCATTCCTCGGCTCTGTCTCTATAGCCGGCTTCCCTGGTCTAATACCTGCGAGCTCTGCGACACTCAGACACCCTCCATCCTTCTGTGACCCTGTGGGACCTAGGACCATGCTGGCCCCACGTGGGCTTCACCCCAGTTTAGCCTCTGGAGCTATGTCCCTCAGTGGAGCAGACTTTCAAAAGTCCTGGTTTTGTGCTCTGTTGCTCTGCTGTTTGCCAGGCGGGGGCCCCTCCCCCCGCAGTCTGTCTTCCCGTTGCTTTGGATTCACTTCTCCGCCGGTCCTACCTTTCAGAAAGTCGATTTTCTGTTTCTAGAATTGCTCTTCTTCTTCTCTTCGATTTCCCGTTGGATTTGTAGGTGTTTGCAATGGTTTGATAAGCTATCTAGCTGATCTCCTGCTACCTGATGTAGTCTCAGCCTTCTACTTCTCCACCATCTTGACTCCTCCCCACTGGATCTTTCTTTTTTAATGAAAAGGAAAATTTAATGCAATGATTTAATCTTTATTGTTTGAAAATAAGTCTATATGTCCATATACTTGTTTGTAATTATTTTGCTCTTTTAAACATAGCATATTCCTGAAATCACTCATAAAGAAAATATCAGATATCTAGTTTATTGGGGAGGAGTCATATATTATTATATATACACATATATTTATTTCTTATTATATACATATTGTATATATACATATATATACATATATATAGTTACTATTCCTAAATCTCATTCTCAGTTTGATACCTTTTTTCCATCTTTTAAATGAAATACAAATAGTTCTTAGGATGTGTTGGACCAATCACTTCTATTTGTTTTAACAGCCATTAATACTTAGGCATATTTTTTGTTTATTTTTGAGATTAGGAACAGTTCTTTTGTATTCTCCAATCCTCATAGTAACTATTCAGTTATAATACAATGAAATTTTATGAGTAAATGATTTAGTAAATTTAATATGTTAATATATCAGCATATCTATTATTTAGTAACTGTTATATTAAACAAAGCAAAACCTCAGATATAATTGTTAAATAGAATAGGATTATGTGTGTGGTGGTGGCAAAAATTGTATATGTGTACCTCTTTGTCCTCAGCGGGTCTGAATCAGAAAATAAATTGATTAGCTATTACTTTTAATTTCTAAACAGAAAATGCCACACACATTTTTCAATTTTAGTGGAGGATTTCAGATTATATATGACCGTTCTCCTAAATTACCTTTACAATTTCTTCCTGTTTCCTCTATAATTAACAACATGTGTTTACAATATGATGTGTTTTACAGTTGGCAATTCTATTTGAATCTTACTTTTCCTAACTAAAGCTGTACAAGAAACATCATATAAAATATTGCATAATATTCAAGATACTTTGATTGTATAGCCTCTTCGAATTCCATATGCATACACAGTTTCTATTACCACTAATGATAGTTTTGCATGTGTTTTGAAGAGAACTAGCATCCAGAAATTTTCTGAAAATACACATATTGGTAAGTTCTTCTCCTTTCTTTTTTGCTCCTTTGTTGGTTGTTGAGGAAACAAATTCCTGGGGTATTACAATCTGCAGCTTTCCAAAGGGATGTTCTCAGTGCTTTCAAAATCTAATTATATGACACACGATGGGCCAAAATCACCTCCTCTGGTAATGTAACCCATTAAAAAACAGTTGGTTTAGTAGCTTATTTTTACTATGTAATGATGAGCAATCGTGTCTCATTATCTGTTTCAAATTTGGGATCTCATTAAAGACATCTGCAGCTCTCTTACTGGTCTTCCTAAAAATTATTTTTAATATCTCTCTCTTTCTCTCTCTCTTTTTTACAAATACTGTGAAAATTTTTATAAGGAAAGAAAAAAGTTTTTTTTTTACTGTGATAGCACATGAAATAAAAATAAAATTTGCTAAAGTTTTTATCCAGTTCTCAGCACTGACTGCTCATCAGAGTCATGTGATAAACTTAAATAAAACATTAATGCCTGATCCATGTACCTGACCAATTAAATCCATGTCAGATTCAACTTTGCTCGGGCAAACTCTCAGTTTATGAGCTCCCAGTAATCTAGCTCCAAAATGTGAGTGAGAAATTATATATTGATTTACTCTCATAGGGGATAAAATCATGAAAATTCCCTAAATGATAATTAAATAATTATGTATATGCCTGTTGCATTCTTGCAACCCATGGATTAGACATGGAACTGACAGCAAGTTACTGACTCTTGTTTTTCTGCATTAACTAGGATTAGAGCTAACAGCCATATATATAGCTAAGAAAAGAAATACATTTTATCTCCTTTGAAACAGAGGCTGATTCCATCAGGCAAGATATAATCAAATTGGGGCAAACTGAATCGAATCACATGGAACAGAGTAGCAAAGAAGATTCCCTTTCTTCCACTATAAAATATAGAATAGAAAATCTAGAAAACTGTTTATTAAAAAATCTTGTGTTTCTCCTTCTTCTTTCCAAGTCTAAATGACTAATTAAAGCCATTTTTTTCCCTGAAGAAGTTTTGCAATTTACAGTTTAGCCTTCTCATTCACATGGAAAGGATTGCGAGTCATTAATTTCATTTCATTTACTTATATATCCCCTCCCTTCTTTTTTAAAGTAAGCTTTATGCTCAATGTGGGGCTTGAATTCACCAGTGTGAAATTAAGAGTTGCGTGATCTACTGACAGAGCCAGTCAGGTGCTCCCATCAATTTCATTTTAAAGCTAAAATTGCATATATTAGAATCACTTAAAATTTCATTATGATTGGCAAAATGTTTCCTTTCTCTTTCTACTGTATTTTCAGTTGACATGTCAGGCATAAAACTCAGATTTTCCTGCTTTTAAGAACACATAAGGATTAGAAATGTTAGTGTTGATGGAAGTTGTCAGTCTGTACTCATAAAGTGCTTCACTGACCTTTAATTTTGATATGAATAAAGTTTGTTGTCATGTTCATAAAGATTAAGAGGTTTGTGCTGTTGGAAATGGAAGTTTTATATTGATCCAAAACATTTGGCTTTCTCACAGTGTTAAATTTAACACTTTTTGTTATTTAGAACTTGCTCAATCTGTATTCCTATAATCAAAGATGATTGATCCTTATTTCTAACTAATCACAATCAATATCAAAATTGACTATACTTGTCTTAATTTAAGATGAAGGCTTAATTTCCTGGTAAAAATATTAAGGGGAATATTAAAAGTTTTCAAGAGCTCAACAATAAAGCCAATGACACCTTAAAATAATTACTTTTAGTAGTAATTCATCCTGGAAAAGTTGAAGACTCTGAGGAGGTATGCATATAAAACAGCCCAAGTGGGGGCGCCTGGGTGGCTCAGTGGGTTAAGCCGCTGCCTTCGGCTCAGGTCATGATCCCAGGTCCTGGGTTCGAGCCCCACATCGGGCTTTCTGCTCAGCGGGAAGCCTGCTTCCTCCTCTCTCTCTCTGCCTTGTGATTTCTCTCTGTCAAATAAATAAATAAAATCTTAAAAAAAAAAAAAAAACAGCCCAAGTGCAGGAAGCATCATCCATGGTCTCAGGAAATTTTCTTTCTCTTTATAATCTTTTCCGCCCTGATTATAACCCATAATATGATACCAAATAGTGTTCCCTCTCCAACCCACTCTCGTCTGACACTTCAACTAAGATTGTTTGCTTCATTCTCTCACTTCTGGCTGATTCCTAATTCCACTTCTGTGTAACTTCTGCTTCCAACTGCATCCCAACATCCATTTCCGAACTTAGCATTAATCCTGGTTGGTTAACATTTCTCTTTCATTTGAAAGTTAAGGAACACTTCTATTCTTCAGTTTTCATTATTTTGCATGAACATTAGTAAATTGTATTATAGGGGTGCCTGGGTGGCTCAGTTGGTTAAGGGCCCGACTCTTGGTTTCAGCTCAGTCATGCTCTGATGGGTAGTGGGATTGAGCCCCCAGTGAAGCCCCACATGAGGGTTCATGCTCAGCAGGGAGTCTGCTTAAAGATTCTCTTGTCTGCCCCTACCCCCACCGCAAATAGATAAATAAATCTTTAAAAAAATTGTACTATAATACTGTGCATCTGTAACTAGCATGTTTACCTATACTGTTGGAGTTAGGATGAAACCTGTGTAGCATTTTCATTCTGTTGAAATCACAAACTCTCTTGTACTATATTTAATACTAGTACTTATCCCATGGCCTAAGTATACTTAGTACAGAGCTGAATACCATTAGTAGATTAAAATATCCCTCATTTTATCCTCCAGAAGCCCCAAAGCAAAGACACTATTTATGACACACATGTATGAAATCATTTTTAGTTTTACCTATCAAGATCTGGGGTAGGAGTAAACAAACAAGCAAGTCAGCCATATAGAAGCAGTACAGACTTATCCTGTGAGTTAATATTTGAAAATTAATAAATATCTGAAACACCAAACAGCAATAAAGACAAGCAAATTATTTTCTAGAATAAATAAAAGTGAAGATACAGTTAAGAGTGAAAACAGATACCTCAAGAGCTGAAGGATAGTTCATGATGCATTGCTTCAAGTCTGTTTGTGGACTTCCATGAAAATAAATGAGAATGCATACAAAAGCCTTACTGCTTCCTTGTAAAGACTCCTATTTTGAATGAAGGTACTGTTGTCATATAAACTTATGTAGCTCCTCAGAATTTATTTTTATAACTGCTACTAATACTATTTATACTAATAATTACCCATACATTATAAAGAGAGTGCTATCATCATATGTTTTCACCTTTTAATTTGATTGTGCTAATCATATAAAATTAGGGAATAAGTCTACTAATGATAACAGGTGTGCTTGTTAGCATGCTTCATAGGTATTTTGATTAGTTTATATCCAAAGTATGCAAACATTTTTGATTACCTGTATACAGTACAGCATTATAGCAAAACTCCCAAGATGAAGTCATAAAGATTTTCTGAATTGCAATCTGCAAAATATCCTTCAGGTTAAAGCAATACCTTTAAAAAGGGGGGAACAATAAGATCTGCACTGTATGTCATATTGAGTTTATATTAGAAGACTGATTACCAATTTACAGAACCTGTCAATGAGCTCAGTCAGCAGCCATAGGGGAAAATTGGGAATCTAGTTTTACCTTGTTTCATAATAGAAATATTCATAATGCTCTGTATGTTTAACTTCAAACTGAATGGTGAATTCAGCAGTATTTTCACTCACGTAATTATGGAATACTATTAATCTTTGTTGACAGTCAAAATTTTACAATGATCAGTTTTTCACTGTTATATGAATAAATACTACAGGATTATAAATGCTCTAATCTTGAACTTACTTCTATTTTACTTAAATAATATACCTCATATGTTAAATTTTCTAAGCAATTTTCACTCTTTAGAAATATTTGTTTTTATAGCTTATGTGGTTATGAAATAGTCTCTAGGGAGAAGTGACAGGCTCACAGTTATTATAAAGCTCTACATTTATTGCTATATTAAGCAATAATAGCTTTGCTTATTCTGTAACATCAATCCATTTAACTCAAAAGCAAATTTATTGTGAAAAGTTATTTTTTTATTTTCTCTTTTCTCTCCAAAGTAACATGTTAGTTCAGAGAAGGATATAGGAATATACCACAAATGCTAAAATTTGCTGTACTAAACTTGACCACTTGATCATAAAAGAGAAATTTCTAATCCTGCAAATAACTACCTTTGACAGAACTTTTACTTTGCACTTAGGGAATGCATGAAGCTTTAAATCTTTATGGAAACTGTATGAGATTGATTGTTATGAGACTGAATTTTAGATTTCATTTAATGCTTTGAAAATTGAGGTACAGGGGCACCTGGGTGGCTCAATGGGTTAAGCATCTGCCTTCAGCTCAGGTCATGATCCCAGGGTCCTGGGATTAAGTCCTACATTGTGCTCCCTGCTCAGTGGGGAGCCTGCTTCTCTTCCCTCTGACCCTCTCCCCTGACTCCTGTTCTTACTCACTGTGTGCTCTCTCTCTCTCTCTCTCAAATAAATACAATGAATGAATGTATGAATGAATGAATGAATAAATAAATAAATACATCTTTAAAGGGGAAAAAAAAGAAAACTGAGGTCCAAGGAGATTGCCCACTGATAAAACAAAAACAGCATTTTGAAATCCTGATTATGTCATTACTCGCTTTAGGACATACAAAACTTCTCTCCTTCTTTCATAAAGCCTTCTTATGTGTAAAAGAGGTATAAATCCACTTATTTCATATATGCAAGGATTAGTACATATGCAGGGCTAAAACGCTTGAGATGATCAGTGAGCTGAAGTCATCATTAGTATTATTAGCTTTCCCTGTTGAATTTCCATAATGATTGAGTTATGAGGCTCCAAGAATGTCAGAGCTATCATGGTGAAGTTTGGAGATTTAGTCAGCCAGTATAGAGGGATGTGTTGACTATTGATCCTGCTGTCTTCCTAAAATCATGCCACATAGGAAGTCATTTCTCCTGCTTTTTGTAAGTGTAATATCAAAGTTGCTCCTCAATCAAAAGTGTTAGTCCTTTGCCGAACAGCCATGGTGGACATGCATTCTTAAATAAGTTTAACTGAAAATGTATGTTCCTATCATTGAGATATTTTGTTCCCTGATAAGATCATTTATCAAAAAATGAGTATACATTTCCCATTATCAACACAAATTTGAATCATACTAATGTAATCCTACAAAGAAATCTCTCAAAAGAGACTATTTTAAAATAATCAAGCAAAAAGCAAATAAAATTTGCCTGCATCTGCTGGTCGTACGTAGCAAAGCCCTAAACTATATGAAAAATCAGCTGGGATTTGGGCTTTACAGTTGGGAGACCTTTCTTTTCCTTGCCATTACTTAGCATTTCTCCCTTTTCCCTTTCAGCTTCACCATGCTCATAGTACCCTATAACCCAGGATACTTCCCCCAGAAATCCTAGGTCCTGCTGTTCATGTCTCATATCTGCTGACTGGTTTGTGAAAGATCCTGTAGTAGAAACAATCTCCAGACCCATTCCAGTCTCTCATCCTCAGAGAAACTCAATCACGCTCTAATGAGGGAGTGCTCCTCAAAGGCTAGGTTTTTTCCCTGATAATATTTTATTAGAATTTTGTGTCTAGAAGTCATGATCATTGTCCCAACTTAGGGTTTTTTTTTTCCTTTTCTTTTCTTGAAAGATTTTTTTTTTCTTGTAAGATTTAACTGAATATTAAAAGATTAAGGGAGATCTATTTTAGGAAAGATCTCCATATATATGACCTTATGTAATTTTGGTGGTTTTATGGGGAGATGAGTAGTAGGAAATAAAATTTCAAAACCCAGTTGTGTGATGGAGTATTGAAAAGGGAAATATATCACTCTTTCCAAGATAACACACTTAACAGAAATTGTTGTCTAGAGATTATGTCATATGATTCTATCCCTTCTTTCATTTCTCACAGTTCTTTCTCATACCTGCTGACCCTCTTACAACTTCCATGCCAGGTGGAACCCATAATCCCAGAAAATGGAATTTATCACTAATGGCTTCTCACTAAGATGGGATGGAAATCTCAGTTACTCTCCTAGAGCAATTGGTTGAGGAAACATGAGAACGGTTTTTGTTCTGGACAGGAGTTCTGAAGAATTTTGTCATAATCACTATTATTTTTGGAGCCTCAATTTTGCAATCCTGTCAGTGCAGTGCTACGTTTCATTCATTCAATCATTCTTCCTGTAAAAATTATAGTGTATACAATGATGTCTTAGGGATATGTGTCATCAAAGAGTTTGTATTCTAGTGAGCACAGTCTGACAGTGTGACATGAATGGCCATGACATGAATATGCCACGGTAATGCTAGTGATAATGTACTATGTTCAGTTTTGGAAATTTATAATAGAAACATATGGGTTGGCTTTTAAAATTAAATTATATTGATAGCATTTTCTATAAGAAAAGGTGGTTCAATTTTGAACAGCAAACTAGAAGATTAACTTAAAAAAATAGTTTGTATGATGGAAACTGGAAATCTTGGTTTTTGCCAGACTGTTATTCTTTTCAATTGCATTAAGTAAATTAAATTAAGAACTAATGCAAATATATTTTCATTATAGTATTTAATATTTTAATTATTCAAACTTTGTTCCTCTATTAGTTCATAAAAACACTATATGGATATACTGAGACAGGAAAAAAATTGAGAACAGTAGGAGTATTATGGTCTGCTATTTATCCACATGAGAGAAAAAGTAAAAACAAATGAAGTGAGATTTTCAATTTCACTTTTAATTTATATACCAGGAGTAACTTTTTAAAAAAATTTAAAGAAATGCAAATCTTGGTTGTTAAAAGTCACTTAAAAATGAAGATGGAATTTGAAGATGTCAAAATTGTTACTTATACTGTTTCCTTTTCATGTTAACATCTGCCTCTATTATGATACCTAGACATGGTTTTCAAAGCCATTTTCACTGTACCAATCATTATGCATATTCATTAACATATATAGTGTAGTTTAAAATTTCACTGAATTTTCATAAATATTAAAATATCATGCAAATAAGGGTGTTTGGTTCATCTGAAATAATTATTTCCATTTTAAGAGGAAAGTCACATTGGATATAGATAAATGCATGTACTGCATACATGTGTGTTTACATGAATGCATATTAATCTATGAATACACACACATTCCATTATAATTTAGAATTCTTTTATTACTTGTTTGTTATTGGACTTTATTGACATTTCACCACATGTGAAAAAAAAATTCTGAACATTAAAAGTAAAGTGTAGTGAAGTGAAAAACTAGAAAACTAGTTCCTCTGAGTAGCAGTTATATAATTCGGTCTATTTTTGCTATTCCTTGAAAGAAACTTGTTTAAGTAAGATATTGAATAAGTTATTTTAAGACACTGTAAACAGTTTCTCTATTCTTCCAACATGCAATTTTTGTTGTTGTCATAGATCTGAAATGGTTAATGTCAGTTTGAACAACTCCTGCAATTTTTTTTTTTTTTTTTTTTTTGGGAGATGCAATTTTTTTAATAAAAACACAAACACCTTCTTTAGCTTACTTAGATATGACAGCATTTTCTAAAAGTACTGTAAACATTTTGAGAGAAAAGTACAGGTGATTCTTGGATAAAAATATGTCATTAGATTCATATACTCAAAATATATAATATGTATTATATATTTAATATTTTATGAGTATTATACATAATGTTTAAATATTAATACATAGTGTTTACTTATATGTAAACATAATAACTAATGTTAGGAGTTATAATACAATATTACATATAATGATATGTCATTATATATAATGATATATTCCACAATTTTATGTAATATAAAAGAAATAATGCATTTTATTATGAAAACAGCCATATTTATTTTGATAGGTATATTTCCATACATATTTTTATTGATAAGTATTGGGATCAGATTAATGAAAGGAAATTAATTTATTCTTGCCATTTAGTCTGCTCACTCAGTCATTTCAGTCCCTCTTTGGCTCAACAGTCTTCCCAGAAGGACTTTGCCATTTACTTCTATTTACACAGGCATGCTTTTCTAGTTGGGCACTGGATGCTTGCATGTCCATACTGGCTGAAGTTGTCATGTGAAAACTACACTTAACTGAATCATGGGAAAACACTCCTCAGTGTTTTATATTAATAAATTAAAGTTGTAGGTAAATGAATAACCTCGTGGAACATTGGATCTCATTGATCCTGTTAAGGCCAGCTGGCCTACTAAACTACCAGATTCCTTATCACATGTGCAGGGTGCTATTTTGTGGCCTTAAAACGGTAACTGTCGTCTATACCCACATGTTTTACCTTAGAAGATTCCTTCTATTGGAGTGCGTAGGTGGTGTAGTAGGTTAAGTGTCTGACTCTTATTTTGGCTCAGGTCATAATGTCAGGGTCGTGGGGTCAAACCCCATGTTGGACTCTGCACTCAGCTCAAAGTCTGCTTGTCCCTCTTCCCCTGCACCTCACCCCATGCTCTCTTTCTCTCTCTCAAATAATTAAATAAATAAAATCCTTCAAAAGTATATTTCTTTTATTGTTCCTGGTTACAAAAATAATTTCATCTACTTTCATCACTTCTTAACTTCCTACTTTCATGCTATTCCTAAATTTGGTCAAGTCGTTAACATCTGCCAAGTCATTGAATATGTGTGTGTTTGGAAGAGAGATAGATATAATATATGTATTAGGAAGAGACCAGCGTTGCAGTCCTTTTAAGTCAAAAATTATACATTAATTAATTTAATAATGACTTAATAATTATTAAATATTAGCTATAAATAATTAATTAATAAGAAGACATGATAGCATTTTGAATGATTGTGATGTGCCAAATCTTATACTAAGTTCCTGAGATTTATTGTAAATTCTTCCAAGGACCCCCCCTGATTAATATTATTGGAATCTTCTTTTTATAAATGAGGAAGCTGAGGCATAGGAAGGTGAGTTACTTTGGCTGAGATCATATATTTAGGAAATGGTACAACAAGAAATCAACTCTCAGAAGCTAGGTTCCAAAGTTAGTATTTGATTTTAGCTACATTGACATGACCATTTCTAATGCTTCTAATTACACTTTTTTTTTTTTTTTTTTTTTTTTTTTAGAGAGAGAGAGAGCACGTGCATGCATTATTTTGGTGGGGTGCCGCAGAGGGAGAAAGGCAATCTTATTCAGGCTCCACACCCAGCACAGAGCCCCACGTGGAGCTCGATCTCACCATCCTGAGATCATGACCCCAGCTGAAATTAAGAGCCTGGCTCTTAACTTCATGTGTCATCCAAATACCACTACACTGTTCTTTATAGCACATTTCTGCTTCTCCTCTGAAGGAATATTATGAGAAATTTGTTAGAGAATATGCTGAAATATAGAAAAATATATGTACATGGCCAAATATGTCTTTTAGATAGTATAAATTTAGAATGTGAAAAAAAATAGTGAATGGATGGGTAAATGAATTGGTGAATCCAAAGCATGGTGATTCAATACATAACTCTGAAATTAGATTATTTGGTTTAGAAGTTAATCAGACAGAATGTTTTATTTTTCAAGTACTTATGATGGCTGCTTTTCCTTCTATCCTATTCTAAAACTATGCTTTTATTATCCTGGCTATGAATACTCACTTGGTATTCAAATTGATCTCTATCATTTAAATCTGTAGTTCCCTTGATGTTTTTCTTAAAACCGGAGCATTTATCTATCTCCAGTTTTCCAGCAACTATCCCTTTCCCTGTAATTCTTCAAATATCATAAAGAACACTTTAAAAGAACACTTTAAAAGAACACTTTTAAAACTCTTAACTTGAGTTTTCTCAGTACTCTGGGTACTGAGTACTCATTTGGGCCAAGAGACAAACTTATTTAGAGCAGTTACCTGGCCTCTTACTATCTCCTCGCTTATCACAGACTTCAATTCCCTTTTTCAAAAGTTAGGTCTGCACTTTCAGCCTGATGCTCATTCCCCTTGACAGAAAAGACAGAAGCAAAATAGGGGTTCAGTAATTCTACTTTCTATTATCAACTAACTTTACAGCATGAGCTCTGAATAGCAGACCTGAACTTTCCATTATCTTTACTTTTTTGTTTGTGTTCCAGATATCACTTTTAAAAAGTCTTTTATCATGTCACAAATTCATTCAACGATGTATGGTAAACATTAGGCACTGAATATTATAGGGCAGAAACTCTTTATGCTTAACTGTGGCATCACAGAGCATTATCTGCAGTAAATACAGCACAACTTGAGAAGTTCAATTAAAAAGAAATGAATGAAATTTGAACGAATTTCAATTAAAAAGAAATGAACGAAATTTCCATATATAGGAAGCAATCACTGACTCTGCTAAGGGAATTAGGATGGCTTTAAAGGGAAGGTGACTTGAATCAGATTCAAGTTTTTCCATGTTTTCCTTTCTTTATATATGCTTTGACCTTTGAGACATTATTCTTTTTTTGCTACGATTTTTATATTCACAGCTGGCTATGACGTATAATCATAATCTCTTTGTACGATGGTTCTTTTGACCTCATTAGGACTTGCTGTCTCCATATATTTCAAGGACTCCAGTCTATTTCTCTTCCTTTTTAGTTTAGGTGCATGACTCGCCAGACCTATTTCACTGTTAACAGTACTCTCAAAGTGTTCATGTCCTTTTGTCAATTTGCTACAACCTACTAGCAACACCCACACTCTGGAGGAATGTAAAACATGCATCTCCTAAAATTCACCATTGGAAAGATTGGTGACAATAAATTCATGCACAGCAACTATATTAATTTGTTAGGGCTGCCTTACAAAGTACCACAAACTGGGTGGCTTAAATAACAGAAGCTCATTATCTCACAATCTTGGAATCTAGAAATCCAAAATCAGGGTGTTGCCAGGATTAGTTCCTTTTCAGAGCTGTGGAGTGAGGATCAGTTCCAGGCCTTTCTCCTTGGCTTGTAGATGGCCATCTTTTCCTGGTGTCTTTTCACACCATATTCTCTATGTGTGTGTGTGTGTGTGTGTGTGTGTGTGTGTGTGTGTCTTTGTCCAGGGTTTCCTGTTTATAAGGACAAGTGTCATATGAGGCTAGAGCCTAATCTTATGATTTCATTTTACATGATTTCCTCTGTGAAGACCCAATCTCCAAATAAGGTTGCATTCTGAAGAACTGAGGATGACTACTGTGTATCTTTTGGGTAGGGGCAGGACACACAATTCATCCATAACACTGACTTTAATATTTTCCCTATTGAAGATGTTTATCTGTCTTTAGATTGTCAACCACATCAAACATATTTCAAATATTAATATGCTTCTCTAAATTCAAGGCCCTAAGTTATTTTAGCAGATTATCTTTACTCATGCTTCCAAAAAAAAAAATCGGAAAAAGAAATAAGAAAAGGAAAAATGGGCACACCTATGTAGATCTATCACCAACCTCTTTCTCCTATATTTTTATAATGAAAATAAAAGATATGTTTCTTCTCTCTACAAATAATCTGTTCATCTAAACCCCAAGTGGTATTTCTTTCCACTTTTTAAAAACTCAGTGCTATTGGTTAAATTCCCCCTCTTTTATTTTCAACTTCCTCTTTCCACTGGCCTTTCCCTATTAGCAGGTTAAACGTGCCCTGATATATCTTATTAAAACAATCAACTAATTAGTTAGCTACTTGTCTTTGGTCACTTCTAAAATTTCATTATCTCTAATTTTTACCCTAATGATTCCAGTCTGGATTCCATACTCTCCACTCTTTATAACTCCCTAAAATTTTTAGTGACTATTATGTTACCAAAATCATGCTCTCAATTTATTTACTCTTTGAGCATTATGTGGTGTAATTTAACACCCCATCCTTATAATACTGTCACTGTTTTCTTTCTTATCAGACAAGGCTATGGTTTTCTTCCAAATTTCTGTTCACTTCTATTTCTTTCTTTTCTTTTTTTTTTTTTTTTTTTAAAGATTTTATTTATTTATTTGACAGACAAAGATCACAAGTAGGCAGAGAGGCAGGCAGAGAGAGAGGAGGAAGCAGGCTCCCTGCTGCACAGAGAGCCCGATGTGGGACTCGATCCCAGGACCCTGGGACCATGACCCGAGCCGAAGGCAGCGGCCCAACCCACTGAGCCACCCAGGCATCCAGTGTTCACTTCTATTTCTAAATTCTTTTTCCTAACCAACTATAACTATTGGATTTTTTTTTTTTTCCCCAGCGTGACTTATTTGGTCTTTGGCTTCTTATTTTAGACCCTTTTTTCTTTCAAGACTTTCTTTTTGGAACACCTCTCTCTCCTCTTTTTCCCTCATCATACCACATCTAATTTTTACTCATCTTTCATATTTTAGTTCAAATATAATTTCCATAGGGTTACCTTGCCTAATATCACATTATAATTTCTGCTGATCAAAAAAGATTGTTAAACCTTGACATCCTCTTCTAATTGTGCCATATTTTTTCTTTGTAAGTTTGCATTAAATATTGTCATGACTATCAATGATGGGTAGTTTTGGGAAAATATCTTTTTTTTTTTTAAGATTTTATTTATTTGTCAGAGAGAGAGAGGAGAGCGAGCGAGCACAGGCAGACAGAATTGCAGGCAGAGGCAGAGGGAGAAGCAGGCTCCCCGCCAAGCAAGGAGCCCGATGTGGGACTCGATCCCAGGACGCTGGGATCATGACCTGAGCCAAAGGCAGCTGCTTAACCAACTGAGCCACCCAGGCGTCCCTTGGGAAAATATCTTAATCACCAGTGCCTAAAGTTCCCTTCTCTGATTTTCACAAGCTCTAAGATGACATAGTCACATTCTGAATTGTTTTCATTTCCACTCAATCAATTTCTTGCAATTAATAATGACTCAACAGAAGTATTTTGGTTTAATGCTTTCTATGCCTTCTAAGAAATTAAATGAACTTGTTAAATATCTTAGATTCATTTAAAAAAATGTTTCTAATCTTTCATCAATTAGAGTACAGCCACTATAAAATTCACTTTATAGTGATTTTAAAAACACTTTGTTAACTTTCAATGATGTGGCATCAGGAAACACTGAAACATTTATTAGAATGCCCAACAATTTATAATTTTTTTAAAAAGTCAGATAAAGGAAGTGCATGTAAAAGAAGTTGATATGTTATGAAGCTGACAAAGGAGTACAGAAGCAAGCAAGTGAAAGATTTAAAACAGCTTTGGTTTGGAACTACAGTCCCTAGGTGGTCTAATTCGAGCAGAACATTGCCACAAGGCACAGGACCCCAGCATTGTTAGAAACCACTCAAGTCATCTGCCATTTTGTCAGATGGAGGAGCTTCCCCACCTCGTAGATGAAGCTCATCACTGCCTTGACAACGTTGGGTTCCACATCATTAGTTTCCATTTGATTCTATAGCAACAAAATAAGAGAAAATTAATTATAGTAGATGCTGGAAACCAAATAGTGGAATTAAAATCCCAGCATTCTCATTTAATGGCCAAGAAACAAATTACACTATTACAGCAGAACAGCTTTTTTAACCTCCTGTGCTGGTTTCTGCATTTTGCTCAAAAGTGGAGCTTATACTCTTGAAATAAACAACTTTATTAAAAATGAATCTTGGAACATTGCTGTGGAGAGTTCAGTCAGTGATCCTTTCCAATATGTGAACTCTTATGAAGAAACCACAACTACAATTCTCAGAAAAACAACTTACCTCCTTCTGTTTGCTTAGTAAACAGAGCAACCTTTTTACTTCAAAATCATCTCTTAGATGAACTCAAGCTGGTGGGACAGACTGCCAAACACTGGCACCATCAAATGATTATACATTTCATTCCAATTCCACTCTAAGGCTGATTAAAACAAGGAAGTGTAAACAGATCCCATTTTAAATGGAGCTGATCCAAAATGCTGGCTCAGACTAAGGTCAGAATCAGAAAGGGCTTGAAGGGGAAAGTCTGTAGGTATGTCATGTGGCCAAAGAACCTCTTTGAACAGACAAGAGCCCTCCTTCTTTCACCATAACTATGAAATTGCAAAAGGACAAAGCTTTCAAGAAAGTACTTTATATAAATGACTTCTTGTTTTTATTCCCTACACTTCATTCTCTAATAACACTCTACATTGAGAAACTGCATTATAAGCTTTAGTAGCCATGTGAACACAAGGGTACACTAAATGGCAAATAATATACTCAAGAATGCTTTCAAGCCTGCCACATTCCTTTCAAGTTTTATCTTAAATAAAAAATGTAACACTTCCCAAATGACTGAAATTAGCAATATTTTTGTTATCTATTGTGTGTGTATAATACACACCCACACACATATGTAAATATGGAATATAGACAGGCGGATAGGAGGATATAGCTTTTAGAGGCTATAAAATTACTGTATGGTCGCCTGAAAGACTACATTTAATTTAATTTCTACACAATTTCTCTCTTTTATTTTGCCATTTACTATCATCTTTATACTTCTTTTTTTTTCATGTTTCTGTTATACCACTTACCTCACAGATGTTTACCTATTTGTATACAACTAATATAGTTTCATTATAACTGCTCTGTGACTTTGTGAAGGGTTCTTTCTGTTGAAGATCAATTGTCACGTGTTTCCTTTCCTTGTCTTACTTTCAGCCACATTATAAAAATACATTTTTTTCTTCATTTGGTGTTGTGCAGACAAGGAAAATCATCAGTAATACTTCATACATTCTTCATGAGTATTCTATTAATTACTTGTTTTCTTCATGAATGAAGCTAAGACATGTGTTTTTACTGATCCTAAGACACACATGGTCTGACTTCATTCACAGAAATAGATTTCAAAGACAAGCATTATAAGATTAGTTACAAATGCAATAACATTGGAATGATTATAGTCGGGAATGAAAAACTTGAAATATATGTAAATTAGAGAAATCATGGTTAGGTTACCAACAAGAAAAAAAAATAGAGAACATATGGTTTAAGGGAAATGGGTTTGGCCGTGTATGAAAATAGGGATCAAATGTTCAAACTACTATGTAATAATATTCATAGTGTCATATTTATTGAATAATTTAATCTTCACAGTTAACCTGCAAAGGTTTAACTATTTCCATATTGAAGTCAGAGAAGTTGAATAACCTGTCAAATGTCAGTTATTAGTCATTCTTATATTACTGTATCATTACTAGACAGTGTTATTGTTAGCAGATTGTTTTATAGGAGAACTCTCAGTGTTTTCCTTTTCAGAATTTTCTGGACTCATTTCCTCCCCAAGATATAAGCAAATGTTAGTGAGCTATGGCTAAAAAAAATGATATTGTAGAGATTCAGGTTCACATTTGGTCCGATGCCCTTGATGTTTTTTACTGACCTCCAGTTCTAAGCAAGAAAGTGATTTAGGCAGAATAAACAGACTGGAGTACTTGGAAAGACTTAAATCTCAAATATACTTCTTAGAACACTACGACCTGTACACTAGATACTTGATTATTTAGTGAGATCATAAAACTTATAATATGATGCTTAAATGCATTTTCTCTTTCCAATTTTCTGATATTTAAGAATTTCCATATGCCAACTTTATTTTAGAATATCCGTTTTTGTGGATTCTTCATTAATCTGAGCCTCCTTAGTTGTTTACTTACATACTCTCATACTAATTATTGTTATCTTAGGTCCTTTCGGTGATAAATATACGAATTTTCTTTTTTTTTAAATTTTATTTATTTATTTATCAGAGGGAGAGAGTATGTGTGTGAGAGAGAGAGAGCTCAAGCAGGGGATGTGATAGGCAGAGGGAGACACAGACTCCCCACTGAGCAAGGAGTGCAATGTGGGGCTCCATCCCAGGACCCTGGGATCATGACCTGAACTGAAGACAGACGCTTGACTAACTGAGCCACCCAGGCATCCTAATATAAGAATTTTCTAATGAAACTTTCTGTTTGGACACAATGTAATTAATTTTGAGCATGGAATATTGTGGTTAATCTTGGAAAGATACACAAACACACATGTACTACCACTACCACCACCGCCATCACCACCACCATCAAGGTAATAGCAAAATGAAATGCTGTATAACTACAAAATTCTTACTTTTATGAAGGTTTTAGACAATGCAAGGGCTTATCCTAAAATAAACACTAACATCCTCATATACCTTTCTATTTTGATTAAAAATGCCTTCAGTAAATGTTTAACTTTCCTGTATTAACCCCATAAACTTAACATATTCAAATGAGACTTCTATATTAAATTCCTTAAGCAAGTTATTTTAGTTCAAGGTAATGACAAATTTTTATACATGACCTATGAGTTCAACCCATTATTTTCTAGCCCTGTTTGTATCTTGCAACACTTTTACTCGGATGCAACTAACTGCATGTTGTCACTGCTTCTACCCACTGTAAATTTTGGGGTGGAATGGTAAATGACACTAAAATTGCTAAGTATTTTGAAAATTTCCCTGTAGTTAATAATGCTCCCAGGAAGATGGACTAGTATTTAGGAGGATGGAATTGCTTCATGGCAGAAGGTAAAGAAAACGAATAGTTGACTGTAGTGGTGTGCTTCAGCAGAGTCTGTAATTATACTTTTGCTCTTAAAGTAAGATGATTGAGAAATATTAGGAGCAATGGAATGGCACACTAAATTCATAAAGGAATGCTTTACCAAGAACAACTAAAGAGAGAAACTTGAGCATAGGGAAAGGGTTGGTGTCTCTATACTTCCTACTTAACCCTCCTCCTTAAGAGATAATGGGAGATCCAGCAACAGAACTTCCCAGACTGAAAATGGGACCATAAAATCAGGACTGGAGTCTCAGAGGAATGAGAAGCAGCTTAAGTTTTTGACCCTAGAAATCAATAGAATGAATTGTGACAGCTGCATTTCACATGAAGATCTCTTGTAGACAAAATATTATTTTTCCATACTAAAAAACCAGGATGACTAACAGGGCCATTTTTCTTTCCACTGGTGCTAAATTATCTTTCAGTGTAGTTTGGTAAGAAAACCTTGGTCAGATGGAAATGGAGATCACAGGTACAACCCATGGTTAGGACCATCTACATAACTTGTGAGATTCAGTGACAAAAGAAAATGCAGGGCCTCTTGCTCAAAAAGCAGAGAAAAGTGCTATTAAAAATACTAAAATACAGGGGTGCCTGGGTGGCTCAGTGGGTTAAAGCCTCTGCCTTCGTCTCAGGTCGTGATCTCAGGGTACTGGCATCGAGCCCTCCATCGAGATCTCTGCTCAGAAGTCAGCCTCCTTCCTCCTCTTTCTCTGCCTGCCTCTCTGCCTACCTGTGATCTCTCTCTCTCTCTCTCTCTCTGTCAAATAAATAAATAAAACCTTTAAAAAAAAATACTAAAATACAATTTTTTTTTCTGAGCTTCCTCTCTACTTACTATGGTGATTTTTATTTGCTAACTAATATTCTAAGTAAAGAAAACATATAATTTTAAAGTATTAACATAAATTTTATTGTTCATCTTTGTATTGTGCCATGCTAGTTTTAAATGCAAATATAAGAGCATTTAACTTGCATGTGGAATCACTGAAATTACACAATTTATATTCCATAGCTCAAATATGCATAAGTATTCTGTCTTAATTGAATAATGGAAACACTCTGCAAAACTACCTTAACTGTTTTAATTTCACTTCTTAAAATGCAAACATTTTATAACTCTATACCTTGAGCTTACTGATTAAAGAAATGGACCTAAGGGTTGTTCTATTTTTCTCTTTCCCCTTTTGTCATTCTGAGCATAAGTGTTTAGATAATGTGCGTAGGTAACATGAGTAAGAAAGGATAGAGTTTCTTGGACATTTGTGCTTCTTAAAATGCTGTTGCCCTCTGTCTGCCTTCAAAGCAAGTTCTGGTTCTAATGTAAGCCATGGCCTATCAGGCTTTAAGTTCCTCAGCTTACTCATTGATAGACATGACACACATTGTCTTGCTTTAAGTCTCACTAAACTTGCATGCACTGGGCTCCACTCGAATTCTGTGCTCATGGCACATCATAAATGCTGCTTGTGAATTGGTCAATAATGAGTGGTGGGAGGAATACATATGGTGCGTATCTTCCCTGCTCCTGTCCCATTGGACTTCACTGACAAAACTCAAGTTCAAAGATAAAACAAGAATTTTGAGATGGTAACAGCAAAGCATTAAAACAAACATGGCACCTTTTTGACCATGGAGCTTTGTGTAATCACAGAGGCTGCAAGTCCGTGGCTGGCTCCAAGTGTGGCTGTTTCTTCCATTCACCTCAGTGTGATGTGGTATGAACGTCAACCTTTAACTTTATAAGAAAATACCAAAATATTCTCCAGAGTACCTACACAATTACTGGCATTGTGCAGCAGGAGTTCTGCTTACTCTGGAACCTTGCTTACACATGTATTGGTATTGCCAGGGTTTTTTTCCCTGATCATGATAATAGTTGTGTAATAGTAGTTAATTGCAGTTTTAATTTGCTTTTCCTGAAGACTACTGATACTCTTTCCATTGTGCTTATTTTTCATATGTCTGTCCTCTTTTGTAAAGTGTCTTTTGTCATTTGTCATCTATCTATATCATTTGTATCCTTACTCTTGAGCGTGGAGAGTTCTTTATATAAAATCTCACAATAGCCAGCCCCACCAACATTTGAACAAGCTGAAAGGCTAAAGATACACCTTTCTATTCTTCAAATAAATTGTATATAAAATTTGCAACTTGGGGGGCACCTGGGTGGCTCAGTGGTTAAGCCTCTGCCTTCGGCTCAGGTCATGATCTCAGGGTCCTGGGATCGAGTCCTGCATCGGGTTCTCTGCTCTGCAGGGAGCCTGCTTCCTCCTCTCTCTCTCTCTCTGCTTGCCTCTCTGACCACTTGTGATCTCTCTCTGTCAAATAAATAAAATCTTTTAAAAAAATTTTCATCTTGGTTTTTGTCTACTTAAATTAATAGATTCTGAATACCAACCTTATTAAATTTTTGAAGGCATTGCTAGGTGGGAATTGCAATATTTTAATAAATAAGAAATTACTGTTCTCCACCAAGCTCTTAATCCATGAAGGGAGCTGAAAGATTGTCCTTCTTTAGCTATATCAAGTATTGACTTAGGGAAAACTTTTTAGCTTATCAATGGACAAAATTGGAATTTAAGAAATAATTAAGGGAATATGCTTTGACCCACAAATTGTGGCTGCAGTTAATATTGTCTAGAAGATGCAAATATGTAGTGTGTGTTTATTACTGATAAAATGATTTTCCTATATTAGAAATTATTCAAAAATATAAGTCTGATACAACACAATATTCTCTTGGTGTTTATATATTTTATTTATGTAAATAATCTTATTTATGCACATTTGGGTTGTTTCCAGTTTTACTTTGTTTGCTTTATGAACATGCAAATAAATAAATGTTACTGTGTATCTCTTAATTTATTTCTCCATATAGACTCTTGGAAGTGGAATTATCTTGACAAACAGGCAATTGACCTAAATAATCTATCACTATGCTATAAAATAGACTATTTCAACAACTTTGTCCTTTGTATCATACGTTCTTTATTCTTTCAAATATCAAGAGTAATTACTCTTTATGAAGAAACTGGCATTAATGGTTAAACAATAATTTCAAATTCATTACTACCTTCCATAAAGAGATGCTTCGAACTTCTTTACAAATAGTGTTCACACATTCATATGTGTATTACTTATTCCTTAAATTAGTTAAATCAGTACCTATCAATGTGTACTTCAGAGGTAGCATGGAAACTAGTTAATAGGATCTGGAGACAACCTGAAACAGTTTGAAGCTCTGCTTTCTCAAATAAAAAGGCAAACAATAAAGTATAATTCTAATTCTAGAGGACATACCTTTTATTTTTTATTTTTTATTTTTTTTATTTTTTAATTTGAATTTTACTCAGTGAACATATACTGCGATATTGGTTTCTAGAGTAGAATTCAATGATTTGTCACTGACATAAAATACCCAGTGTTCATGAGGCAAAGTTTTTTTTTTTTATAATTTTTTTTTATTTTTTATAAACATATATTTTTATCCCCAGAGGTACAGGTCTGTGAATCGCCAGGTTTACAAACTTCACAGCACTCACCATAGCACATACCCTCCCCAATATCCATAACCCCACCCCCCTCTCCCAACCCCCTCCCCCCATCAACCCTCAGTTTGTTTTGTGAGATTAAGAGTCACTTATGATTTGTCTCCCTCCCAATCCCATCTTGTTTCATTTACTCTTCTCCTACCCCCTTAACCCCCCATGTTGCATCTCCTCTCCCTCATATCAGGGAGATCATATGATAGTTGTCTTTCTCCGATTGACTTATTTCGCTAAGCATGATACCCTCTAGTTCCATCCACGTCGTCAAAAATGGCAAGATTTCATTTCTTTTGATGGCTGCATAGTATTCCATTGTGTATATATACCACTTCTTCTTTATCCATTCGTCTGTTGATGGACATCTAGGTTCTTTCCATAGTTTGGCTATTGTAGATATTGCTGCTATAAACATTCGGGTGCACGTGCCCCTTCGGATCACTACGTTTGTATCTTTGGGGTAAATACCCAGCAGTGCAATTGCAGGGTCATAGGGTAGTTCTATTTTCAACATTTTGAGGAACCTCCATGCTGTTTTCCAGAGTGGTTGCACCAGCTTGCATTCCCACCAACAGTGTAGGAGGGTTCCCCTTTCTCCGCATCCTCGCCAGCATCTGTCATTTCCTGACTTGTTCATTTTAGCCATTCTGACTGGTGTGAGGTGATATCTCATGGTGGTTTTGATTTGTATTTCCCTGATGCCGAGTGATATGGAGCACTATTTCATGTGTCTGTTGGCCATCTGGATGTCTTCTTTGCAGAAATGTCTGTTCATGTCCTCTGCCCATTTCTTGATTGGATTATTTGTTCTTTGGGTGTAGAGTTTGCTAAGTTCTTTATAGATTTTGGACACTAGCCCTTTATCTGATATGTCATTTGCAAATATCTTCTCCCATTCTGTCAGTTGTCTTTTGGTTTTGTTAACTTTGCTGTGCAAAAGCTTTTGATCTTGATAAAATCCCAATAGTTCATTTTTGCCCTTGCTTCCCTTGCCTTTGGTGATGTTCCTAGGAAGATGATGCTGCGGCTGAGGTCGAAGAGGTTGCTGCCTGTGTTCTCCTCAAGGATTTTGATGGATTCCTTTCTCACATTGAGATCCTTCATCCATTTTGAGTCTATTTTCATGTGTGGTGTAAGGAAATGATCCAATTTCATTTTTCTGCATGTGGCTGTCCGATTTTCCCAACACAATTTATTGAAGAGGCTGTCTTTTTTCCATTGGACATTCTTTCCTGCTTTGTCGAAGATGAGTTGACCATAGAGTTGAGGGTCTATTTTTGGGCTCTCTATTCTGTTCCATTGATCTATGTTTCTGTTTTTGTGCCAGTACCATGCTGTCTTGATGATGACAGCTTTGTAATAGAGCTTGAAGTCTGGAATTGTGATGCCCACCAACGTTGGCTTTCTTTTTCAATATTCCTTTGGCTATTCGAGGTCTTTTCTGGTTCCATATAAATTTTAGGATTATTTGTTCCATTTCTTAGAAAAAAATGGATGGTACTTTGATAGGAATTGCATTAAATGTGTAGATTGCTTTAGGTAGCATAGACATTTTCACAATATTTATTCTTCCAATCCAGGAGCATGGAACATTTTTCCAGTTCTTTGTGTCTTCCTCAATTTCTTTCATGAGTACTTTATAGTTTTCAGTGTATAGATTCTTAGTCTCTTTGGTTAGGTTTATTCCTAGGTATCTTATAGTTTTGGGTGCAATTGTAAATGGGATGGACTCCTTAATTTCTCTTTCTTCTGTCTTGTTGTTGGTGTAGAGAAATGCAACTGATTTCTGTGCATTGATTTTATATCCTGACACTTTACTGAATTCCTGTACAAGTTCTAGCAGTTTTGGAGTGGAGTCTTTTGGGTTTTCCACATAGTGTATCATATCATCTGTGAAGAGTGATAGTTTGACTTCTTCCTTGCCGATTTGGATGCCTTTAATTTCCTTTTGTTGTCTGATTGCTGAGGCTAGGACTTCTAGTACTATATTGAATAGCAGTGGTGATAACGGACATCCCTGCCGTGTTCCTGACCTTAGCGGAAAAGCTTTCAGTTTTTCTCCATTGAGAATGATATTTGCAGTGGGTTTTTCATAGATGGCTTTGATAATATTGAGGTATGTGCCCTCTATCCCTACACTTTGAAGAGTTTTGATCAGGAAGGGATGCTGTACTTTGTCAAATGCTTTTTCAGCATCTATGGAGAGTATCATATGGTTCTTGTTCTCTCTTTTATTAAAGTGTTGTATCACATTGATTGATTTGCGGATGTTGAACCAACCTTGCAGCCCTGGAATAAATCCCAGTTGGTCGTGGTGAATAATCCTTTTAATGTACTGTTGAATCTTATTGGCTAGTATTTTGGCAAGAATTTTTGCATCTGTGTTCATTTAGGATATTGGTCTGTAGTTCTCTTTTTTGATGGGATCCTTGTCTGGTTTTGGGATCAAGGTGATGCTGGCCTCATAAAATGAGTTTGGAAGTTTTCCTTCCATTTCTATTTTTTGGAACAGTTTCAGGAGAATAGGAATTAGTTCTTCTTTAAATGTTTGGTAGAATTCCCCCAGGAAGCCATCTGGCCCTGGGCTTTTGTTTGTTTGGAGATTTTTGATGACTGTTTCAATCTCCTTACTGGTTATGGGTCTGTTCAGGCTTTCTATTTCTTCCTGGTTCAGTTGTGGTAATTTATATGTCTCTAGGAATGCATCCATTTCTTCCGGATTGTCAAATTTGTTGGCATAGAGTTGCTCATAGTATGTTCTTATAATTGTCTGTATTTCTTTGGTGTTCGTTGTGATCTCTCCTCTTTCATTCATGATTTTATTTATTTGGGTCCTTTCTCTTTTCTTTTTGATAAGTCTGGCCAGGGGTTTATCAATCTTATTAATTCTTTCAAAGAACCAGCTCCTAGTTTCGTTGATTTGTTCTATTGTTTTTTTGGTTTCTATTTCATTGATTTCTGCTCTGATCTTTATGATTTCTCTTCTCCTGCTGGGTTTAGGGTTTCTTTCTTGTTCTTTCTCCAGCTCCTTTAGGTGTAGGGTTAGGTTGTGTATTCGAGACCTTTCTTGTTTCCTGAGAAAGGCTTGTACCGCTATATATTTTCCTCTCAGGACTGCCTTTGTTGTGTCCCGTAATTCTGAACCGTTGTGTTTTCATTATCATTTGTTTCCATGAATTTTTTCGATTCTTCTTTAATTTCCTGGTTGACCCATTCATTCTTTAGAAGGATGCTGTTTAGTCTCCATGTATTTGGGTTCTTCCAAATTTCCTCTTGTTATTGAGTTCTGGCTTCAGAGCATTGTGGTCTGAAAATATGCAGGGAATGATCCCAATCTTTTGATACCAGTTGAGACTTCATTTAGGACCAAGAATGTGATCTATTTTGGAGAATGTTCCATGTGCACTAGAGAAGAATGTGTATTCTGTTGCTTTGGGATGAAATGTTCTGAATATATCTGTGATGTCCATCTGGTCCAGTGTGTCATTTAAGGCCTTTATTTCCTTGTTGATCTTTTGCTTGGATGATCTGTCCATTTCAGTGAGGGGAGTGTTAAAATCCCCTACTATTATTGTATTCTTGTCGATGTGTTTCTTTGATTTTGTTATTAATTGGTTTATATAGTTGGCTGCTCCCACATTAGGGGCATAGATATTTAAAATTGTTAGATCTTCTTGTTGGAAAGTTCCTTTGAGTATGATATAGTGTCCTTCCTCATCTCTTATTATAGTCTTTGGCTTAAAATCTAATTGATCTGATATAAGGATTGCCACTCCTGCTTTCTTCTGATGTCCATTAGCATGGTAAATTCTTTTCCACCCCCTCACTTTAAACCTGGAGGTGTCTTCGGGTTTAAGATGAATTTCTTGTAGGCAACATAGAGATGGGTTTTGTTTTTTTATCCATTCTGATACCCTGTGTCTTTTGATTGGGGCATTTAGCCCATTAACATTCAGGGTAACTATTGAGAGATATGAATTTAGTGCCATTGTATTGCCTGTAAGGTGACTGTTATTGTATATTGTCTCTGTTTCTTTCTGATCTACTTCTTTTAGGGTCTCTCTTTGCTTAGAGGACCCCTTTCAATATTTCCTGTAGAGCTGGTTTGGTATTTGCAAATTCTTTCAGTTTTTGTTTGTCCTGGAAGCTTTTAATCTCTCCTTCTATTTTCAATGATAGCCTAGCTGGATATAGTATTCTTGGCTGCATGTTTTTCTCATTTAGTACTCTGAATATATCATGCCAGCTCTTTCTGGCCTGCCAGGTCTCTGTGGATAAGTCTGCTGCCAATCTAATATTTTTACCATTGTATGTTACAGACTTCTTTTCCCGGGCGGCTTTCAGGATCTTTTCTTTGTCACTAAGACTTGTCAATTTTACTATTAGGTGACGGGGTGTGGACCTATTCTTATTGATTTTGAGGGGGGTTCTCTGAACCTCCTGAATTTTGATGCTTGTTCCCTTTGCCATATTGGGGAAATTCTCTCCAATAATTCTCTCCAATATACCTTCTGCTCCCCTCTCTGTTTCCTCTTCTTCTGGAATCCCAATTATTCTATTCTAATGTTGTTTCATCTTATGGTGTCACTTATCTCTCGAATTCTCCCCTCGTGGTCCAGTAGCTGTTTGTCCCTCTTTGTTCAGCTTCTTTATTCTCTGTCATTTGGTCTTCTATATCGCTAATTCTTTCTTCTGCCTCATTTATCCTAGCAGTGAGAGCCTCCATTTTTGATTGCACCTCATTAATAGCTTTTTTGATTTCAACTTGGTTAGATTTTAGTTCTTTTATTTCTCCAGAAACGCTTTTATATCTCCCGAGAGGGTTGCTTTAACATCTTCCATGCCTTTTTCAAGCCCGGCTAGAACCTTGAGAATTGTCATTCTGAACTCTAGATCTGACATATTACCAATGTCTGTATTGATTAGGTCCCTAGCCTTTGGTACTGCCTCTTGTTCTTTTTTTTGTTGTGACTTTTTCCGCCTTGTCATTTTGTCCAGATAAGAGTTTATGAAGGAGCAAGTAAAATATTAAAAGGGTGGCAACAACCCCAGGAAAATATGCTTTAGCCAAATCAGAAGAGATCCCAAATTGTGAGGGGGGAGAAAGGGGATAAAAAGGGGTTCAGAAAGAAAAAAAAAAGAAACTATTAAAAAAAGAAAGCCAATAAAGAAAAAATATAAAAAGTGGAAAAAAAATATATCTATTAGATAAACTATTTAAAAAACGTTAAAAAAGAAAACGGTAAAAGTTAAAAAAATTTAGCAGAAGAAGAGAAAAAGAAAAAAAAATTGAAAAAGAAAAAAAAATTAAATTAACTGCAAGGCTAAAAAATCATGGGGAGAAAGCCATGAGTTCCGTGCTTTGCTTTCTTTCTTCTTGGAATTCTGCCGCTCTCCTTGGTATTGAAACTGCACTCCTTGGTAGGTGAACTTGGTCCTGGCTGGTTTTCCCGTTGATCTTCTGGGGGAGGGGCCTGTTGTAGTGATTCTCAAGCGTCTTTGCCCCAGGCGGAGTTGCACCGCCCTTACCCAGGGCCGGGCTGAGTAATCCGCTTGGGTTTGCTGGGTTTGCTCTCGGGAGCTTTTGTTCCCTGAGCGCTTTCCGTAGAGTTCCGGAGGACGGGAATGAAGATGGCGGCCTCCCGGTCTCCAGCCCGGAGGAGCCAAGAGCCCGGGGCCCCACTCCTCAGTGCGCCCTCAGAGAACAGCGCCCAATGACTCCCGTCACCCTGACCTCTGGCCGCGCTCCGAGCTGACCGAGCCTGCGACCAGTTCAAGGTAACCCCGAGCTGAGAGTCACTCCTCAGCTCTGTCTCTGTAGCCGGCTTCCCCGTTCTAATACCGGTAAGCTCTGTGACACTCAGACACCCCCGATCCTTCTGCGACCCTGCGGGACCTGAGGCCGCGCTGACCCCGCATGGGCTTCACCCCAGTTAAGCCTCTGGAGCGATGTCCCTCAGCGGAACAGACTTTTAAAAGTCCTGATTTTGCTCCGTTGCTCCGCCGCTCGGCGGGAGCCGGCCCCTCCCCCCACGATCTATCTTCCCGTCGCTTTGGATTCACTTCTCCGCCAGTCCTACCTTGCCGATAGTGGTTGATTTTCTGTTTCTAGAATTGCTGTTCTTCTTCTCTTCAATCTCCCGTTGGATTTGTAGGTGTTTGCAATCTTTAGATAAGCTATTTAGCTGATCTCCCACTACCCGAAGTAGTCTCAGCCTGCTACTTCTCTGCCATCTTGACTCCTCAGGACATACCTTTTCTAATGCTCTTTTCTTTTGAGTTTCTGGGATTGCAATTAGGCACTGTTTTGGGGTTGTTTTAGATAATCCAATAAATATTACAAATGACATTCTACCGTACAATCTGCATAGCATGTGTTTCTTGATACAAACTCGTAGCTTTACTTCCTCTTCGCTCCCTAGATTCCTGTTCCCACACCCAAGCTGTGATTCTTGAATGTCAGGACCTGCAATTGATGTTTGCACCTGTGTTAATATCTGTGTTGAAGTGATGTTTGTGTCTGATCAGAGCCAAAATTGTTCTTGTTATTTCCTCTTATTGATAGTTTCCTTTTACTTAGGTTATACCAAATAAATGATATCCATGTATGATAATTACTTAGACACAGAAATGCTCCACTTACTAGTAACTAAATCTGAAAGCTGAGTTCAGTGTTCAAAGTTTCACTATACTGTTTGACTAAGATATTTGAGTCTTTACAGTCTCAAAAACTGGTTGTAAATCTTGCCAAGGGTGGATTACACTATTTCAGTTCTTAACTGTATTAGTTCTTTTTGGAACATAGAAGTGCAAAGGCAAGCACAATTTTTTAATTAAAAAGTCTACTGGACATTTTCAAACCTTCAAAATGGTTCATGTCAGCTTCTGTTCTATAAATGTGAAGCCTATTTTTTTTTCCCCCTTTGGTGGAAGCTGTTCCTTCACCTGTAATTCAACACATAATTTCAGAAGAACTCGGGATCCTATATATCATATGAAAAATCATGGTATGTTTGAACAGATGCCTATATGAGTATATTCTCAGACATATAGATATTATGGAGAGGTTTTTTTTAATTGACTTTAATTTTTTTGGTTTGTCGTAAGTTTATCCTATACACCATTATGGATAAACAGATATAATTGAAATAGGCATATAAATACCACCACCACTCTTTGGCATATTACATCTTAAACATAAGCATTAGTATGCCACTACATCTGATAGGGAAATGGGAATAAAAATGAATGTAGTCAATGTGTTATCATATATGGAAATTCCTTTTTATGCAATAGCAGGCTCCAATTTCCAACATAAGTCTTGGTTTTAGACTGATTTTTCATCTTGTTGGAAAATAGAGAGTCATTGAAACTATGTTCAACATTCTCACTAGTGTGGTTGACTTGTGAAAATCTCTCCATTATTCTTTTTTCAATGACAAGTATTTTTTGTCACATAGTGAATACCAATATATCACCAAATAAGTAAAAAAAAAAAAAAAAAGATGTACATTTTATTCACTCATCATTACATTTGCAAGACTTATATGAGTTGTTGTATGTAGATGCATTTCTTTCATTTTCATCAATCTTTGGCATTCTATTAATTGAATAAACCACAATTTAGTTATCCATTCTCCTCTTTTCCACCATTCTTGAAGTCACAGTTTATGGTATTTGGGTGTGTGCTAGAGAGCTAACAGAGAATGGCATTCAAAATAATGTCACTTCTCTAAGTCTGGCTATAGTTAGCATGCTTACCTGGCCTCTTTATTTTCAGAAATGTATTACTCCTGCATGCAAGACTAACATTGGTTGATTAGGAACTGCCTATGGAATCTGATTTTAAACACCACACTTTAAAATGGTTTGAAGCAGTAAAATTAAGGTAGGATCAAGAAATCTACCAGTTTTACAAACACACAAGGTGATTCTATATCAACAGATATTAAAGTTTGGGAGAAAACACATGACAAAAGAACTTTTAATTTAGAATTTCTTACAGTGCTTAAATCTAAACCAATGAGGCAACTGATTGTCAAAGCAGTAGATTACTCTTGTCCTATTATTCCTATTCATGTCTGATAGTTTTAACCCATTATAGAGTAGTCACCACCCTATCACCATCCAACCCTCCTCTCAAAAGTATCAGTGTCTGGGACATATTTCCTTTATATGGCATATTAAGTCACTTGATGTTAGACTTCTGCTTCTCTAACAGAAAACCATCTTTGCCCAGCAGTATCACTTCTCTTTCATTTATCTCAAGTAAAAACTATTTTTTTCAAATGCTTTCTGTGATTCATGAGTTTAGATTAAAAAATGGTGACCTTTTTTGTCTGTTTGTTTCCACTGCTAATCTCAGGCCATGGCTCATCTTCTGTCATTCATAATCCCTAATATTTTAATCATGTTTTTGAAAAAGTTTCTCTGTCATTGATTGGTGCTGATAATAGAATGGAAAGAAAACATGTTAAGACATCAGTTTATATGCCCATTGCCATTAATTAGTATATACCTTTACCAATTTTCTAATAACAACCCTGTAAGTGTACTTTATCAAATATGCATTTACATGAACATGTTAAATTCTGTGGCTGGTTACTTATCACTGGGATCAGTTAATTATAGAAAGACCAGATTTGTCTGGCATAGTTTACTTTTAACAGAGCCAAGCTGCTTTTCTACCCAGTACCTGTGTTCATCTAGATTATTGCAAATTGATTGTTTAGGATGTGTTCTAATTACTTCGAAGATATCAAAATTAAGACTACTGGTTTTTAAATACTGTAAAAAAGAACCAAGACAATAATTCCAGAATGGAGTCACTTATACTAAGCCCTGTGTCCCCAAACTGAGATTTAATTTAATTACCGTTTTGGCTCTCCCAGAAATGGAGACTTAAGCCATTCAATCAGGAACTGCCTGATGAAGTGCTAGTTAGGTAATCTGCCTGATAGAACTCTGCCAACCCTCAAAGAAAAGTAATCTTGTAATAACCTGATTTTTTGCCTAGTCTAACGTTCTTGTTCCCTCTCCTTTCTGTCTATAAATTCTTTCATTTTGTATAGCTCCTCAGAGTCCCTTTCTATCCACTAGATGGGATGCTGCCCAATTCGAATCAATTTTTGCTCAAAGTTATATAATTTTTATCTTTTAATATTTTTATCTTTTAATATTACCCAAGTCAGCTTTCTCTCCCCTTTAAAAATATGAGCAGAAAGAATGTCTTTCTCTGCTTTTTCAAGTACTTTTCCCCCGTAGTCTCTCCACATTTTAAAAAGAGTTGTAGTTCAGTCATCTAGGAATTTAACAAATCCTTAGATGAAGGCTATTGCTCATCTGATCTAAATGAACTTGTTTTCCTTAGCCAAGAATCCCTTCCCTCCTCTTCTTCATTTGGATTCTGCCTATTCTATTATTGGCAATATTCTCTTTGGACACATGATCACAATTGAATTTATTTATATATACACTTATTGATATAGGTGTTAGTGTAAAATATTAAATAACTTTTGGTGGAGTGAGACAGAAAGGAAGGAACAGGAAGGGGAGAAGTAGGTCTTAAGAGGAATAGTAATAGGGGAGAGGAGAAGGAAGAGAGGAAGCACCTAAACTCAGTTGCATGCAGTTAATAAACTATCTCAGTAATCCCAAGTGGACCATAGAAGAGAGAATTGTTTTCATAATACACAGCTGGTATAAACTTGTCTAAATCAAGGTGAGCTCTTCTAGAATGAACTTCATGCATACTGAGATACATGGGATTACGGGCAGATGGTGAGTGGTTGAATCTGCTCTATGCATGCCACTTTACTGTCAATCACAGAGTTCTCATGCCAACACAGTAATTTTAGCATTATTATTCTCATTTCATGAAAAGAAGACTAAGGTCCAGAAAGGTATTGTAACTTGACCAAACAATCCTTGGGTTTGAAACTAGACGTGCGCAGTTTCCTTGATTCATTTCACCAGACTGTCTCACTTACTATCTTATTTTGTCCTTAGTTTTGTGTATATTTACTCATTGAAGTACAATCTATGTATAAAAAACACAAATCTAACATGTTTGGTTTGAGAAATTACGACCTTTTACAGATCTGAATAGCCACGATCCTACAAAAAAGTATTTACCATTTCTTCACCTGAAAATCCCTGGGGCTCTTTTCCAGTCAATACCCCACCTTCAGGAAACAAACACATTTAATTTGCCTTTCTGTTGTCATGGCACAGTTTTTTTCTGTTCTTGTATTTTATATATATAGATATTGGTATCTCTATATGTAAAGAAACAGTACGTGTTCTTTTCTGTCTTGTTCCTTTTGCTCAACATGATGTTCATGAAGCTCATTAATGTTATTTTGTGTATTATTAGCAGTTTCTGTCTTTCACTGCTCAACTGTAACTCTTTGTGTGATGATATGACTTTCTCCTATTGACGGGCACTTATTTTGTTTCCAGCTTGTAGGTAAATATAGAGATGTGGAATTGCTGGGCCACATTGTAGGTCTATGTTTAGCTTTATACTAAACTATCAAACAGCTTTCCAAAATGCTTGTACCATCTTGCATTTCTACTCACAAATTATAACAAGTTCAGTTGTTCCACATCTTCACCAAAATTCAATAGTGTCAGTTTTTTCCATTATTTTGTTAATTCTGGTGAATGAAATGTTTTCTCAATCTCATTTTAAGACTAAAGATGCTGATAAAATTGTTGTATGATCATTTGCTTTTCCCCCACTTTGTTTTGAAGTGTCGATACAAATGTCATGCCATTATTAAATGCTTATCTTGTCTTTTATTATTGATTTGTAGGAGTTACTCAAATTTCCGAATGTGAATCCTTTTTTAGAAATATGTCTAGAAATAATTTTATGCTATATAATATAATAAACTTACAGATATGAAAGTACATGTATTATATGTCAGAAATATAATTTTCTAAATGGTATCTTTGATAAAAATGTTTAATTTTTATAGAATACAGATTATTGTTAGGTTTTAATTTTGTTGTTAGTGATCTTTATCTTTTGTTTAAAAAACACTACCCTACAATCATGAAATTCTTTTCTATATTTATACCAAAGGTTATATAAAGTTAGCTTTTACATTTTAGTACTCTGATTGAGCTAATTATGTTAAGATTCTCTTTGTTCCATTTGGATATCCTCTTTTTTAAAAATTTTTTATTAAAAAGTCATTACTTATAAAATTGTCTTGGTGCATAGATCAAACGTTTACTAATTCATATACGGGTTGGGGGAGTTGGGATGATATTTAATTGTATTGATGTTCATCTATCCTTATTTCAGTGTTAATCTCTTTTTATCACTGTAGTCTTACACTAAGTTTTGAGATTAGGTAAATCTTACTTTGGTCTTCTTCAAGAGTGTTTTGACTATTCTAGATCTTCTGCATCTCCATATAAATTTTAATCAACTTGAAGTTGGTTATTTTTCCGATACACAAACAAAAGCCTGATGATATTTTTTTGGATGTTATCTAATCAGAAACAAAATCTTAAAGATTTTGAGTACATGTACTCAGTATATC
Source organism: Lutra lutra (assembly GCF_902655055.1). Taxonomy (NCBI): domain Eukaryota; kingdom Metazoa; phylum Chordata; class Mammalia; order Carnivora; family Mustelidae; genus Lutra; species Lutra lutra. The sequence continues at coordinate 43,288,885 of NC_062288.1, forward strand.
TAGTTACAGCTTTTAAAAAACATTTATTTGTGGGGCGCCTGGGTGGCTCAGTGGGTTAAAGCCTCTGCCTTCAGCTCCAGTCATGATCCCAGCGTCCTTGGATCGAGCCCCGCATTGAGCCCCGCATTGAGCCCCGCATTGAGCCCTGCATCGAGCCCCCGCATCGGGCTCTCTGCTCAGCAGGGAGCCTGCTTCCTCCTCTCTCTCTGCCTGCCTCTCTGCCTACTTGTGATCTCTGTCTGTCAAATAAATAAATAAGATCTTTAAAAAAAAACATTTATTCATGTATTTATTTTATTCAGATATCACTGACATATAACATATTAATTTCAGTTATACAACAACTTTTGATATTCTGTGTATTGCAAAGAGATCACCACAGTAAGTCTAGTTGACATTTGTCAATATATATAGATATAAATATTTTTTTCTTGTGATAAGAACTTCTGATATCTATTTTCTTAGCAACTTTCAAAATATATTTTCAATATCTTTTTAAATGTACTATTTGTTTTTACTACTGTAACCAAAACAAAATAGCCTATTAATATATTTTCCTGCTTTTTAAAATATATTCATAAGATTTTTTAACAATTATGATAATAGAATATGTGTGTGCATGTGTATATTATATATGTATATATATATATGTAGAGTTTGTAGAATTGCCTAGAAGTAGAGTTTTCTGTTGCCTAGAAGTAAGATTTTTTTAACAATTATGATAATAGAACATGTGTGTGCATGTGTACATTATATATATATATATGTATATATATATATATATATATATATATTGCCTAGAAGTAGAGTTTGTCAGTGTAAAAACTAAAATTGAAACTAAGTTTTCTGGTAATAATATTATAATAATTTCCTAATTTTAATTTTTATTTCTAAGATATATCAAATATAGGGGAGCCTGGGTGGCTCAGTCAATTAAGTGTCTGCCTTCAACTGGGGTCCCTGGGATCCAGCCCTGCATAGGCTCACTGCTCAGCAGGGGATTGAATCTCAGCATAGTCTCTCTTCTTCTCCCTCTGCCCCTCCCCCTGCTCATGCTTTCTTGCACACATGCGCACACTCTCACTCTCTCTGAAATAAATAAAATCTTTAAAAAATTTAAAAAGTGGGGCGCCTGGGTGGCTCAGTGGGTTAAGCCGCTGCCTTTGGCTCAGGTCATGATCTCAGGGTCCTGGGATCGAGTCCCACATCGGGCTCTCTGCTCAGCAAGAAGCCTGCTTCCCTCTCTCTCTCTCTCTGCCTGCCTCTCCGTCTACTTGTGATCTCTCTCTGTCAAATAAATAAATAAAATCTTAAAAAAAAAAAAGAAAAAGAAAAATTTAAAAAGTGATTTATTAAATATATAATTTAGGGGCACCTGTGTGATTTAGTCAATTAAGTGTCTGACTCTTGGTTTCAGGTGAGGTTGGGATCTCAGTCAGGGTCATGAGATCAAGCCCCACATTGGGATCCTGCTTAGTGGGGAATCCGTTTGAGATTCTCCCACTCCCTCTTCCTCTGCCCCTCCCCTCATTCTCTCTCTCTCAAATAAATAAAATATTAAAAATAAATGATCTATATATAATTTAATAGTCTAATATATTTATAGTGAGTAAATCAGAAAAGGGAATCATGATAGGCTATAAAGTACATAAAAGATTTTAGACAGCTTATAAAAGCATACCATAAACATTTTCTGTAACTTTTATACAAAATAGACTTTATATATGTGGATCATGCCCATTGGTTTTAATAGAATCATGCTCACATTTTAAAAAAGAAAATAAAAATCTGCATTCATTTTTATAACCTATTTTTGCTTCATGATATAAAATAGTAATCATTAAAAATCAATAAAAAGCTTTCAGATTAAAGTAATATTAAATGATGTGCAGTGTTTATTTCCCATTTCTATCAGATGTGAATAATTAATTTTTAGCCTTAAATATGGGCACAGGAAGAGTTCTTTAAGTAAATGAAATCCAAACTAGCACTTGGATCATCACCTTCAAAGGTGAAACTCTAATAATTAGTTGTCTGCTGCTGCTTAATTTCATAATTCTGAAGGCAATAACACTGATAACAGTTTCACAATTTTCAGAACTTAAATTAATTAATTACTGCAATGTGATTGACAGAATGAGGAAGGAGTATTGTCTATACTGGTTTTTGTTGCCAGGCAAAAAGCCAGAGATCCTGGGCCTAAACAGAAGGAGAGGAAGTAGAAACAAATGAGGTAAAATATTTTTAATTAGGTTGTGGATATATTCTGCTTCTCATAAATTCTGTCCAAAAAAAAAAAAAAAAAAGAAACACCAAAGATAAGACCTACAAAAAATAAACTTTAATTGAAGAAGGTTCAAGCAGAGTAGGGAGCCCATAGTGATTCTCAGAGATCTCAAGAAACTATTTAGGATGTTCTGTCTCCCTCTGTCCCTTATAAGTTCATGTCTATACTGATATATTATTTATGCATATGATATAATATTTAGACCTTTTGATTAAGTATGGGGCTTGAGGCAGATTTGGGAAGTAAGAATTGGTAGAAGTGAGAAAGTCAGGGAGAAAACAATTCCCATTTAAATTTTTATTTTTTGAGTAATAATGAGATATTTAAATTAATCATGAAAAATAGAGTAGATTATTATTATTGAAAAATTTTAAAGTCTATATGTTAATGTAGTTCTTGGTGCCTTGTGATAAGATGCTCTGTAAGGGACTTTAATGATTCTCAGAATATCTGATACCCGTGCAACAAAGTAAATCTTAACTAAGGAAACACACATTCTCTTTCTGATTTTTCCCTCAAGCTCACAAGAATCTCTAGGTCCAGAAGGACATGGCCTTTCCTCGGTGCATGTGTACAAAAGGAGAGAACAAGATTTCTGGTGTCTCTTCTTATAAGGGGATCATCATGATGTCCCCACCTTCATGACCTCATCTAAACCTGCTTATCCCCAAGGTCTCATTTCCAAATACCGTCATCACATTATGGGTTAGGGCTTCCACTTATTAATTTTGAGGGATGCAATTTGGCATGAAACACTGTGGCTCTATTTCATAAGCATGTATTTACTTTAGGATTGAATCATCACTAGTATATATTGAAAATGTTAGATTTTCTGAAATTACTTAGAGATATCCCTTGTATAGCCTAAAATACTATTATAAGGCAGCAGTGCAAAGAGACACCCTTTTTCATTTCTAGCAAAAGTCAACATAGGAAAGTTGTTCTGTGAGTGAATCTTAGGAGTTCTCATCGCAAAAATATATTTTTTTTCTTTTTCTTTCTCTTTATTGTATCTATGACAAAGATGGATGTTAGCGGAACCTATTGTGGTAATCATTTCACAGTATATGTAAATCAAACCATTATGCTCTACCTCTAAATTTACACAGTGATATGTGTCAATTATTTCTGAATAAAACTGGGAAAAAACTCAAATTAATATTTTCAGTATTTTTTTTAAAGATTTTATTTATTTATTTGACAGAGAGATCACAAGTAGACGGAGAGGCAGGCAGAGAGAGAGAGAGAGAGGGAAGCAGGCTTCTTACCGAGCAGAGAGCCCGATGCGGGACTCGATCCCAGGACCCTGAGATCATGACCTGAGCCGAAGGCAGCGGCTTAACCCACTGAGCCACCCAGGTGCCCCTATTTTCAGTATTTTAGTGGATATTCTGTCTCTGCTTTAGTGGGTATACATGAGTTTACATCATTTTTAAATGGCTTCTTCATAGCATCCACAAAACTTCTCTGGTTCTTAAAGTCTACTTATTTAGATATACCTAAATTAGGGTTTTCATGTCAGCATATCTCATCAGAATAAGCTAGCAAAGTTATCCTGAGCTTTTCCATATACTTCTATCAGAGAGTATAAAAAACAAAGGTGGAGCAGAGGAAGAAGTTGAACTACAAGATAGGTAAAACAGTGACCCCAGCCAATTCCTTGAAGAAGTTTGTATCTGGAGTGTCCTTTCAGAGTTTTCCCCAATTGAGTAAAGGATCCCAATCTAGGGGACCATGGGGTGCCCATATTGACCAGCTATGGGATGCAGGCTTCCCCTAGGCAGGAAATGTAATTTTAAGCAAACCATGACTTTTCAGTGGAGGCCAGTTCCTGAAGAGTGATTCAGCTGTGAGTTTTCAGCAACCAACACTTGAAATGGATGGAAAATGAATAACTATGCTTGGTGGAAATGGTCTGTTGAACCTCAGATTTGCTCTCGGAGTACCAGCTAAATTCCCCTGCAAGGCTGCATTTACTGAACACTGTTTTAAAAATTCCAGCAAGACCAGCTTTTCCTTGCACAGAAAATGATTTTTCCTTGGATTGGAACCTATCTTAATAGTAAACTGACTTCTTTTGCTAAAAAGACAAAATTTTACTATGAAAAGAGCTCTGTATTTAGAACCAGAAAACTAGTCTTTAGTTTTATTGCTTCTTTTTGACAAGGGTGTTGATCTACATCTGTAATGATTATTATTTGCTAATACTATTAAAATATAAGGATATACATTGTAAAAAAATCCAGGCCTAATAAAATAAATAAGATAAAAAATATCAGCTGAATAAGAAGTCAGTCAGCCAATCAACCAAGCAAATGAAATGCAAATGTAAAAATTCTACAGTACAACAAAAATAATCCTAAAACAAATGGATGGAAAAGATCTACTCACAATAGAAACAAAAACAATCTAATATCAAGGGAAAGCAAGGAAGTAAGACCTATGTGAGGGTAAGTATAAAACTTTATCAAATGACATAAAAGAAAGCCTAAATATATATGGAGACGTTTATGTATATATACACACACACACATATGTACACATGCACATATACATATATATGCACATATATATGTGTATATATGTATGTTCTTAGATGCAGTGCATTATAAAGATGCCAATACTTTATAAAACTATATAAATACACTGAAGTTTCTGTCTCTGTCTTTTATTGCATTTCAAGAAAATATTCAGACTTTAATCAAATAAGATTAATTTGGAATCATAGAAAATACGGGCATGTGTGAATGTGTGCATGAAGGGAGTTAAAGGTTTCCTTCTGAAGTGAATTGTTTTGGTAAATGGATAGAGAAAATACATAGTGATTTCAAATGTAAACCCTGAAGAAAACATTGTCAAGTCAGGAAATTATGAATTTTAGATCTGATCTCTAATTAGACTTTTCTTACATTAGCAACTCCATGTGATCAAGTCCAGCATGAATCGTTGCTAGGAATTATGCATTTTTATAATCCAGGTTAATAACTTTTGGAGCAATGCCAATACTGACCAACAATTACTTTATACATTCTGTACAACCTAATGATGACCTTATCAGGAATTTCAGAATAATCAATAGAACAGTTTGCTAAATGACAACATCTCCTTTTAGGTTGCCTTGCAGTGAGCTAACTGGGATTATGACTTTCTCTTCTTCCCAACAGGAAGGGCTTTTTTCTGGATCAGCCTTTGCATCTTCCATGCTATTTGTATACAATTCTTCTCTCATTTTTTTTGACATACAGTTTCAGACAATTTGTAGCCCAAGTATACCAGACTATTTTTTACAGGAATTATGGAATGGGAGAATAAGAGCAGGGTACTGTACTGTTCTTGCAACACAGACCCACAGCACATGTAGCTACATCCAGGAGTAGGTGTACCTCTGCAGGATGGCACATTCATGTCTTGTTCTAATGGCCATCTGCTTGCTATTTTTTCCCAATAATATTTTACTTTTCTATGATATCACTTATAGAATGGCAAAATTAAATCTTTATAGTCTCCGACTCCTTACATTGTCTATTGCTCTGAGCAGTAAAGAGAGTCTGATTCCTTCCTGAGGGGCATGGCAGATCTTATTTCTAGAACATGAAAAACTCTATTCTTTGGAAGTAGGAAAAAAAATGGAAGGGTAAGCAATGTCTTTTCTCTCTTCTAGATATGGACAGACCAGTTAACTCATGCCCTACTGTAGGAAGATAAGTTGGATTGCTTTCTGAATGATCCAAGTGTTTTTTTTTTTTTTTCCTGACTTCTAACACTGGTCATTTTTTTTTTCCCTGTACCTGCCAGTGGGGGGACCTATAAAATCTCAGTGTTCTTCTAATGTCTCCAGATGCTATCCCTACAGTTGCCCAGCTCTATGTATGTTCATTGTTCCCCTAAACAGCTAATATTCAACATGTGCAAAACCACTATCACAAGATAGGCCAGTGAAAATAGAGAGCAGAGGACAGCTTTCTTTGCTGCAGCACAGTATAAGTGTTTCCAGCAGCAGGAAGCACTCCTTCTTGCTGACCCTCTGCTCAAAAGTTTCCTCTAATAAGTTGATTTTATCTTGCACACATGTCATTGTTGTGTTTGTCTTCCCTTGTGACTACATAGGACTTTATTATTCTAAATTTTATTTTGGAGAATATATTAGTTCACCATTGAAGTGTAACAGATTACAACAGTGGCTTAAAGCAGGACAGATTTACCTATTATGGCACTTTTTTTCATGTCAGAAATTTAGGCACAGCTTAGTTATAGTTTAGCTGGGTCTGCTCAGGGTCTCACAAGGCTGAAATTAAAATGTTGAACTATATTATTATCTGGAGGCTTGTGTTAGGGAGAATTAGGTTCCAAGATCATTCATGTTGTTGGCAGAATCCATCTGTGGCTGGTTCCTTGCTGAATGTCAGCTGGATTCCACTCAGTTTTTTGGAGGACGACCTACTTCCTTACCACCAGGCCCTTTTGCAATGTGGTAGATTATTTCTTCAAAGCCAGTAATGGAGTGTCTTTCAATCCAGTCTGCTGAAATGGAGTCTTATACACCATGATGTAATCATGGGAGTGATATCCCATGACCTTTGCCATATTCTCTGGGGTAAAAGAAAGTCATAGCTTTTTTCTTCACTTAAATGGAGGGATTTATATGAAATCATAAGGGATCAATTTAGGATGTGGCTGCCACAGAGATTAAGTATGAACAAATAGCAATACATTTTTGAAAACAAGAAAAACAATGAGGAGTATGTTGTCTTATTTTACCTCAAAATATGCCATAGGATATTTTTTTCCAGAAGGCAAAGCCTGCTTTTATTATTTTCCCCAGTTTTTGTTTTTTTGTTTCAAGCTTTTATTTAAATTCTAGTTAGTTAACATACAGAGTAATACTGGTTTCAAGGGTAGAAATGAGTGATTTATCACTTACATATAACACCCAGAGCTCATTCCAACAAGTGCCCTCCTTAATACCCATCACCTATTTAGCCCAAGCACTGCCCACCTCCCTCTATCAATGTTCACTTTGTTCTTTGTGGTTAAGATTCTCTTATGGTTTGCTTCTTTTTTTTTCCCCTGCCCCAATGTTCATCTGTTTTGTTTCTTAAGTTCTACATATGAGTAAGTCATGTGGTATTTGTCTTTCTCTGACTGACTTATTTTGCTTAGGATAATACACTATAGCTCCATCCATGTCACATTTTTTCACAAAGCTAGAACAAACAGTCCAAAAATTTGTATGGAACCACAAAAGACCCCCAATTGCCAAAACAACCTTAAAAAAGGAAAACAATGCTGGGGGTGTCACAATTCCAGACTTTAAGCTATATTATAAAGCTATAGTCATGAAGACAGTATGGTATTGGTACAAAAATAAACACATAGATCAATGGGTCAGAACAGAAAACCGAAGAATGGACCCACAACTATATGATCAACTAATCTTCAACAAAGCAAGAAAGAATATCCAATGGACAAAAGTTTCCTTAACAAATGGTGTTGGGAAAACTTGACAGCAACATGCAGAAGAATGAAACTGGACCACTTTCTTACACCATACAAAAAAAAAAAAAAAAGTTCGAAATGGATGAAAAACCTCAATGTGGAACAGGATACCATCAAAATCCTAGAGAACAAAATCAGTAACCTCTTTGAAATGGGCTGTAGTGATTTCTTACCATTTATGTCTCCTGAGGCAAGGGAAACAAAAGCAAAAATAAATACTGGGATTTCATCAAGATAAAAACCTTCCACAGTGAAAGAAACAATCAGTAAAACCTTTTAAAAGACAACTTTTGGAATAGGAGAAGTTATTTTCAAATGACACATTTGATAAAGGGTTAGTATCCACAGTCCATAAAGAACTTATCAAAATCAACACCCCCCAAAATAAACAATCCAGTTAAGAAATAGGCAGAAGACATGAACAGATTTCCCCCACCAAAAAAAGACATACAAATGGGTAACAGACGCATGAAAAGATCCTCAACATCACTCATCATCAGGGAAATAGAAATCAAAATGACAATGAGATACCACCTCCCACCTGTCAAAATGGCTAAAATTAACAACCCAGGAAACAACAGATGTTGGCAAGGATGTGGAGAAAGGGAAACCCTCTTACACTGTTGGTGGGGATGCAAACTGGTACAACCACTTTGGAAAACAGTATTGAGGTTCCTCAAAAAGTTAAAGATAGAGTTACTCTATGACCCAGAATTACTCTATAACCCAACAATTGCCCTGCTGGGTATTTGCCCAAAGGATACAAAAACACTGACTTGAAGGGGCACAGAGTCATTAACAATAGCCAAATTATGGAAAGAGCCCAAATGTCCATCATCTGAAGAATAAATATGGACGATGTGGTGTATATAATGGAATATTACTCAGCCATCAAAAATAATGTAATCTTGCCATTTGCCATAGGATTTGCTCAATTAATTTACTGTGGTAAAAACAGTGAGTGGAAGCAGGGGGAAAAAAAAAGGAGGGGGCAATAGAACAGAACTGACAGTCCATAAGCAGATTTACATTTATCTTGATATATGGAATATTGAAAAAAAAATAACTACTAGCCAGTGATGTTGAAATAATAGGATACCACAATGGGGAAAGCAGTAAGATAAAGGTTATCTTAAGAGCAAAAAGATTGTTACTATTTATAATAAAATTAATAATGATGATTCAAGTTAAAAGAGAGATTAATTTCAAGAGAAATATTTGGAATCAGATATGGAGTAGCAGCTTATATGACCGGTTATCACTTGTATGATTATTCCCATGTAGACTTATGATTCATTTTTTCCCTCTTGGTTCTTCATTGTGAGAGTCCACATCTACTCCATTCAGAGGATTTTACACATAAGAATATATTTCATTCTATTATTTTATTTTATAAAGAGCTTCTTGTTAATATGGACATTTATTTTTGGACCACTTTCTTTCTATCCTTCTTATGTCTTAAACCTAATTACTTCTTTTCTATTTTATGACACAATTGCATGAATTAAAGATTATTATTCTGTAATGTTTTAAATGTTCATGAGAGTTGAGTACAAAGCACGAGAAAAAAATGTTTTATGGAATACTTTTGATACATTGTAGAGTTGGCCCTAGAAGGGATTCAGTCAATCGATAATTTCCTGAACCTCTATTTTCTGCTCTTATTGCTGATTCCTTTTGAGTGTAATTTATTTTCACATAATTATTAAACTATAATTAAACTATAATTTGTCCAAATATAAAGTATGATAGAATAGCTATTCTTTCTTTGAACAACATGGATTTTATTATTCAGTGGAAAATGCTTCCTGCATAAGATCAAGAAAATCTCACTGAGTATCTTAGAAAAAATCCTATAAATACACAAAAGTTCTCATTAGGTTTTTAGTTCATTAAGCACTTATTAGTCCCACTGCTCACTATATTCCAGTCAATCTGAGCACACACTGCCTTCTCCCACGTCATATGCGTTCATACCATCTTGCTCACACACACCTCACTTGCGCAGAAAATCACAAACATATAAATATATTTACACACACATAATCAAAGACTAACTTTTTTGAATGTAGTTGAAAGGGAACAAAGATATGCAAAAACTCCAAGGTAAGGATATTCTTTGTAACTAAAAGCCAAGCTATAAATGACTTCTAGTAGCAGAAGAAATTGAATTTTTTAAAGGGCACATAAGCAATGAGGTTACTACCTTTTACAAAACACATTGGCTTCATCTCTGTGCATCCAATTATCTATTTGTCTTTCAAACTTCTCAAACTGAAAATAAAGAAAAACAAAAGCCACCAAGGGTAAAACCTTGCTTATCATCCAGGGACTATACAAATTAGACACAAAAGATCATTTAAAAAATATCAAAGCTCTCAAAAGCGTTCCATCAGAAAAACTATTTAGAAATCAGCAATGAATTAAATCAATGGTCCTGTCAAACTGATGAAGGAATTGTATGCTCTGTTTTCATGACAAACACATCATTAGTGTACATACATTTGAACTGATTATTTCATTCAGCACAAGGGACTTTAGGGTTAGAGTTATATAAAAACTCAAATCATACTTGATGTTACCCAAATATCATGCTTTGTGTGGCCTAATCAAGATTTCATCAAATGTTTTATTAAGCTCTGTCACAGGAACCCAGCTGAAGCCAGATGATCCCTTATTATTAAGCAAAAGTAAATTACATTCATTTTTGCTCTGAATTTCAATGAAATGGTTCCTAAAATACTTGGGAAATACACAGAGGTCACTTGTAATACCACCAAAATGCTACAGTGTATTCATGTAGCAGGAGAGCTGGAAGAAATGATGACGTGTAAAAGTGGGAGTTTTGAAGAAAAATCAGATATTACGCATATACAAATATTTGCATTATCATGAATTGTATCATGAATTATTAGGGAGAGGTGGATGAACTTTTACTTTTACTACAGTTTTGAATTTATCCTATTTCTGGTGCAACCATAAAATCAAGGAAATAGCTAATTATTGTTAAAAAGAAAGCAAATTATTTTTAAGGTAACCTCAACTATTATATTATGTTGAAACATCTTGAAAATTAAAGATACATTCTTTTTTATTTTCTTGAGAGAACGAGTGAGCATGTGCATGAGTGGATAGGGGGATGGGGGGGAAGGGGCAAAGGGAGAGGGATAGAAAATCTCAGGCAGACTTCACAGCCAGCACAGAGCCTAATGTGGGTTTTGATCTCAAAACCCTGAGATTGTGACCTGAGCCAAAATCAAGAGTCCAACGCTTAACAGATTGTGCCACCCAGGTGCCCCTAAAAATGCCTTATAATATCAAAATATACATTAATGATGTCAAAAAGATAATATTTTAACAAAATCATTCTAAGCTCTAGAGTATGTTCAAAATTGAAGTTCTATGCAAAATCCTGCAGGTCAGGATCATGTATAACCATGTAACCCAGTCTGTCTCAGACAGTCGCATTTTATGTCTGGTGTTATGCTGGTACTATTAATTATGTTCCCTTTTACTCTCTAAGAGCTCTCATTTAGCTTATAATAAATTGTGTGGCCATTTTCCTCCATTCTAATTAATATAGATAAGATATAGCAGTGTTCTTTCTACTGACCAGGAAAGCAGTAGGTCCTCATTGTCTTGTTTTAAGATTATTATGCCTCCTCCCATCTTTCCCTCATAGCCCAGAGCCAACAAAAATATCTTGACATTCCTAGAACATTATGCTAGTTCCTTATATTGATGGAATTATGCGAATTATACCTGATGTGTAAAAGTCCTATACACTTTTATAGATAGCAGACATGACGCATGATGATAATAAGCCCCACCAAGGGCATTTACAATGGAGAAATATCTAGAAGTTCAATAGTCCAGAGCATGTTGCGATATTCCCTCTGAAATGAAATACAAGTTTCTGCCCTTTGTTGCTTGGCAAACTCTGGATTTTGGAGGCAACACTTGTCATATTTGGATGTGAATTGCTGATCAATTTATTGAGTAACATGAAAGCCTTTTGAGAGGGGCTCAGAGGAAGACAGGACTCTCCCAAAGACCTTTATACTGTGATTTCTCTATACTGCAGTATAAGCAACCCTGCCAGTTGACCATAGTGACACAGTATCCCAAATGTTGCTTAGTGTCTGTAGTAGTCAGCATGCTTTATAACACCTCTGGCAAGTCTTAACTAGAGAAACACTTGGAAACCTCTAGGGTTTTAGAGTATCGTGTATCCTCTTCTGCCAACAATTACTCTTCAACTGAGAAGCAGTTCCAAGCTTACTAACTGATAGAAAATAAAGGTCTATGAAACACTAAGTATGTGATCTGATCTCACTGCCATGAACAGGATGATATTTAAATGAAATCATCAAATCTAAACTCTGTCAGGAGAATTCTGTCACTAAATGGGAATGGTATCTATAAAACTAGCCAAAAACCGATTCAGAAAACAAAAATAAATCATGTCTGGGTGCCTTAGGCTACTATTATTACACACTACTTTTGCTTTGCTACCTTTCCCTCAACTCATACCAATGAATTATGATAAGAAAAAAAAATACAAGCCTCCTTTGTCTGTGCTTCTTCATGGTATTCTAACATGGATAGGGAAAAGCTGTGGTGGTACAGCTTTACTAAGGAGTGTCTCTAAAAGACAGTAATTAAAGAAATCTGGTGGATAGAAATATGAACAGCCTACCAACCTTAACTTATGGAGAATAGCTAATGAGTTGGATAAGAAGCTTGGAAAAACTAAGATTGAAAGATTATTGACAAAGAGATCTGGGTAAAACAAATGTGAAGAATTAATGGTGAATATAAGTGTACCCCAAACATGCTAAAAAAATCAGATGGGTTTAGACGACCCATTGTGTGAATGTTAGGCTTTTACTATTGCCACCCCAATGTTTGATGAATGCATTCAAGTAATCCAAGTGCCATGACTGCAGGGACAAAGGTTATGCAGGGGCTCAAAAGTTTGGAATTCCTCTCATCAAGGCTTGTCTTTACATAACTATTGCTAAGTGCTTAACCTTCTTTAGTAGAGGCCAACATTGAACCCATACATGATAACATTTTCCAGGAAGATTAATCAATCTGGTGACAAATCGATACTCTGAACACTTTCTACCATGGAGGGGGCAGTTGTGTTTTGTTTTTGTTTCTTTCATGGGAATAGAGACGTAGTACAAATACAGATTTTCCTTTCTTGTCTATAACACTGTGTCAAAAATACCACCTGCAGACTTTTAGAATGCCTGAGTTAACACTATGATAGTTGACAAAATAGTATTTCTGACCAAGAAACTAATTTTACAGCAAAATAACCATGACAATAGACTCACTCCCATTGAATTGATTGGTCATATTAAATATTCCAGATGTCAGAATCAATAGGCTTTACAGAATCGTATACTGAAAGCTCTTGTGACTCCTGGGAGTTAAAACTTTGTGAAGTTGATGTACTGGTCTACGAAAGATAATATATACTTTGAACTAGTTACAAATGTGTGGTATAATTTTCCCAAGAGCTAGAATTTGTGTCTAAGAACAAAAGGAATCAAAGTGGCAAATGTTCTCTCACTAATACATGTAATGACTAACTTAGAAAATATCTTCTTCCCATTTTGGGTTCAATAGTCCTACTTCCTGAGGGAGAAAGACTTCATTCAAGGAACAAAGCCATAATTCTACTAAATCAAAAGATGTGATGTCCTATTGGTCTATTAGATTTTCCTATAACTGTGAACCAACAGTGAACCAACAGGCATAGAAAAGGTTTAATCTACTGTCTGGGGTGATGGATCCTGATTATTGAGGAAACTGGGTTGATGTGAAATAATGGATCAAAGGGAATCATGTCCAGGGTACTTCTTTGAATTCACTAGTTCAATAATAAGCACCACTGGAAAAAATTTCAATATGATAAAGGCAGGATTATTAAGGACTCACATCCTTACAGAATGAAAGTTTTGGGTCAACCTCTCAGATATAGAATTTCAGTCAAATGAAATATTGTTGGGGGTTTCAAGACACATTAAATGGAGATGAAAAATCCTCTTGCTTAGCTATTGAGATGTGAGTAGAGCTGCTATGTATATTTTGTGTTATACAATTTTGTCTTCTTGCCATCTTGTATAAAGAATGCTAGATTACAATTCAGTTTCTGTTGGGAGAATTACTGAATTGATATCATCCTTCCTGAAAGGTGGCTGACCTCTGTGTGTATAGCCTCTATGTCCTCTGTATTAGAATTTGAGAACTTCTGAACAAAGAATAAGAATGGAGACTGAGAGACAAAAAAGCAAACTCTGCTGGGCATTCTTATTTTACTGGTAACCTCCATCATTTCTCTCACTCTTCTCTGCTTTGCTCAGAGTCCCTAGAGGCTAACATCTTTAGATTTTATCAGCCTTGTTCTCCTGATGGTTAGTGGTTGGATTTGGCTCAGGGGGAGGTATCAAAAGGACAGTAAAAGTTAAGAGAAAAAAGAATGTTGAGTTGTTTTGGTGTTTTTTTTTTTTTTTCCTGCTCCTTACATCCCCCATTAACCCCAGCTATGTGAGTTAGGTCCTCCAAGCACTCACTCCTGCTATTTAACCCTCCTCTATATGGTTCCAGTACTACACTATTGCTAGTTCTACCCCCCAACCTGTTCTTTACCATCCCTCATTTATTTCCTTAACCTTGACCACACTTTTATAAACAGTCCCCTTTTAAAAGTTTCTTCAGCTTAACTATTTGGAATGAATTCTGTTTTCTGCGCTTACTGACTGAACCAGATGGATTCTCAGTTTATTTTACACAGGCATCCATAACTATTTTCTCTTAATGCCCACTGAATTTAGCAAAATGCTTAACTATCTACAAAATACTGCTTTAATGTTAAAAGAATAAATGAATGAGTGAATTAATTTATTATTATTATTAATTTATTATTAATTTATTAGAGTGGTTTAATGTAGCTGGGAGAACTCATCTTGCTATAAGACCAGGAACATGCCTATAGGGATATGAGGCTCCAATAGATTATTAATCTTCCTCATGAGAGTATGCTTCTGGTCAAAAGGGAAAAGCAGATTATTGGTACATTAGCAATCACAAATCCCTAACTAACTTCTGTTGACCATAGCCAAAATAAAAGCCTGAATTATTGTACAATTTGATGGTCTGAGTAACATGAGACAGAGAATGATCAGGATATATTAAATACCTTCTATTAATATAACTCTCTTTAAATATGTGAGGATTATAGTATATGTATGAAGGTCATTTTACTGGTTAAAACTTAAAGTGAATTGCCCAACATAACACTTCTGGCATGTTGTAGGACCAAGACTAACATGTAAGTCTTTTGTCAATTATTCTGTGCCATTCCTGGAAAAAACATTTATACTATTTGACACACATAGTTACCCATTCATTTCATGTTACATCGATTAACTGTATCAAAACAATTGCTATACCATGAGGTTTATAAGGAAGTGGAAAAATGTATACAGATTTTTCATTTATATGTGATAGGAGTACAGAAGAGATAAATTGGATCTAAATTGAGAATGCATCAGATTATAATGGTGAGAATACCAATCAAGCCAGACCCATATCTCTGAATTATTGTCTATCCTACAGTTTTATTCTTTGTGCCTCTGGAAGCCATGATATATGCAATTGTTTAATTATGAGCATCTCAAGGTTAAGTAATATTACTCCCTTTTATAATAGTGCAGAATAAAGGTTATAGATGTTTTATGATGAGATATTTTAGGAAATAGTCTGACAGCCATCCTGGTAAAGAATATGGTAGTGCTTTCAACCAGAAGGAATCAATTGTGTCCAGTACTTGTAAAATAGTGGGAAAACTTTGGATTTCTGACTCATTTAATGATAACATAAGCCATAAGTAGTCATGTCGGATCACTGTCACTGGTCTATCAGCTGGTTTTATTGGAATGTTACATAAGGTAATTGCATAATGACATACTTATATAACATAGTTGCATCAGTGATTTTAAATTTTATAATTATTCACATATAAGATTTAAGGACCTTCAAGAATAAAAAGAATCTGTAGTGTTTAAAGTGTAACAACATACTTCATTGTGATTGTTTGTTTTCAAATTTTCTTTATTCTTTCTGTTCTGATACTGTTAAAGTCATAGGAATTGTTGGTCTCATGCAGTTGTCTGAGATACTATTAAGCATAATGCTTTGTGCCTGTGATGTTTTCAATATTTAGTCCATTATATTCAGCTGGGTATATATATAATTCATTATACTTTTATAGCAGTTACACATTCTTCCATGTAGTGAGCTTCATCAGAAATGGAATAAAACTATAGTATCAGATTAATTACTAGCACCACCCCACTGGAATGGTCTCATGCAAAGGATTTGTGCCCAAAATAAAAAAAACAACATGAGGTAGATTGCATGTTCTGAATAGTTTGTTTATTAAAAAACATCTTTACAATCCCACTGTTATTCTTTTCCCTATATTTAAAAATTTGACTTAAGATGGAAAATATTAGATGTCTGATAGCAATCAAAGGCAGATACATTTTGGTTTTAATAGAAGAATTATTTAATATATAACTTTAACATCCCAGATGAAAATGAAGAGTTTCTTAATTAATAGTTCATGTATATTTTCAGGAATCATTCAGTCAGTAAGAGGGAAATGCTGAAAAAATTGTTGCAACAAATTATAGAATAACTGAAAATTTTTTCTTATGCCAGTCATTTTTTAAACTGTTCTGTAAACATCTATATATCTATTGTATTTGTTTTAAATAAAGCTTCACAACTTCATGGTTTTGTCCATTCCTCAAAAGGATCTTTAAATTTCTAATAATTTCCAGAATCTGATAAATTAGGTAATTTATGACCCTATCTACAGAAGAACAGATAGTTTACTTTTTTGGTTCTTTTGAGGGTGATCTTCTTGTATATCATGAATTTGTGAGTCACTCATGTATTCAACAAGAAGTATCTATTCATCAAAATTGTGGGACATCATTGTTTAAGTACAGTTTCCATGGCTACCTTGTATCTTCATCATGTAACACTAAGATAAATGTTCTTATTTCTTAGAGTGGTATTATTTACAAAGAATAAGACACTATGTAGACAGCTTTTAGAATCTTGTCATATTTCTCACATAAAGTTTTTATTCATTGAAAATACCACAGTGCCTGGGTGGCTTAGTTGGTTAAACATCCAACTCTTGGTTTTGGCTCAGGTCATGAACTCAGGGTCATGAGATCAAGGCCCACATCCAGCTTCATGCTCAGCACAGAGACTGCTAGAGATACTCTCTCTCCCTCTCCCTCTGCCCCTCCCCCACCACATTCTCTCTCTCTCTCTCAAATAAATACATCTTAAAAAATTACTATGGCCATACTTGAAAATATATTTTAGGTGCAATTTGATTATAGGTTCCTTTCTCTCAAAAATGGGTGTTTATAAGTAGAGTTTCCTGAATCCATTATGTAAGTTTTATCAGATCAACTCTAAAATTTTTAATCTATCCTTTTATTCCCCAACTCTTTCTTATCTGTTCAACATTATCTCTCATGTTTTTCCAAGATCAGTCCATTTCTCCAGTCAGGTGATTCTTCTCAAAAAAAAAAATTATTCTAGTCTTAATGAATTTTATCCTTATTATTTTCTCTTACATAACATGGTTTGCAATCTTGCCTCCAACATTGCAAATTTCACCAGTGAATCTTCCTTGTAGAATCACCTTTTACCTTTTCAATGAAGCTTCCTGCACCCTAACCTTAAAGTGTCACCAAAAAAAAGACAAAGAACTGTAATTCCTTGGGATAGGACACCATCAAGTAGGTAGGCAAACTTGGCATGGCGTGGCTCTTCACATGTGCCTACTCTGAGGTCTCTTTTAGGCAGTCTCCCAAAGTACCCAAAGGAATCAAGTCAAATTCCTCAAAAATGAATCCTTGAATTAGATAAACCAGAGTTTCAATTTGGGGTCTAATACTTGTGAGGTGAATTCTGATTGTCATTTATATTAATAGAAATATATATCATATTATGGGAATGTTGTTGGGATACAATGCAGGTGCATACCTTGATCTATATCTGATTCATGATTTGGCCAATATGGCAACTACTGTGTCTTCAATCTGGTACCTAAGATGGTTCCTTCTTTTCTCCCTCTGATTTCTCTCAACGGGGAACTAGTGAGCTGAAACTTTATTGCTAGTGCTTTAAGCTCAAATGAGATTGTGATCTTATAGGAGGAATATGTGCCACAAATTGGATGTCAGGCAATCACCTGAGGTAGGGCAAGAGAGTCCAGCTCTCTTCTTAGTTGAACTGCTGCAAAAGTGACCTTCAGTAAGCTAGTCAACCTTTTTATTCATTAGCTTCTCTCTTGTCAAAGTAAGTAGCTAAAAATATATGACTACCAATTGTGCATGACCACAGTAAAGTGAAACAGAAAAATTAGAACCCTAAGAAATGGAGATAACTGCAGAAATATTCTATGTATGTAGAAATTTTAATTGTCTACAATGTTTTATTTGTGATTGAGCTTAAATGGGTGATGCTTATGTGTTTTTGTCAGTTTTGGTTTGTTGCTTATTTTAGTCTCATGCAAGACTATTTCACAAAATAGATTAGATTTTAAGATATCTTTCCACTTAAAGGAAGCAGATAGTTACATGGCTGGTTTCACCTAACAGAGAGATTTATTGTCATGCTGAAGTGAAAACGTGATGAATGTATTTCCTAATTCAAACTTTTCCCAATCTGCATATTTCATATTTCAATCAAGTCCAAATGCCTACCAAGCAATGATTTTATGCACTTCAATTACATCTACAATGGTAGAAATATAAATATTAAGAAGATCAAGCTATAAGTAAAATGATATTAATTCTGGGAACCAACTACTTGACTTTTGCACTATCATATTGAAATTAAAAAAAAAAATACAAGAAAATGCCAGTTCTGGGGCACCTGGGTGGCTCAGTGGGTTAAGCCTCTGCCTTCAGCTCAGGTCATGATCTCAGGGTCCTGGGATCGAGCCCCGCATCGGGCTCTCTGCTCAGCAGTAAAGCCTGCTTCCTCCTCTCTCTGCCTGCCTCTCTGCCTACTTGTGATCTCTCTATCTGTCAAATAAAAAAAAAAAATCTAAAAAAAAAAAAAATGCCAGTTCTTTCAGAGATGAAATCTAATGTGTATCATCTCTAAACAAGAAAGTTAGCATAAATTTAGAAACTAAGGAAAGAAATTACATATGTTCAGATATCATTGAATTACTGTACTCTTTACCATTTTGTATTTTTCTTCTTTACTTTTCATCTACTGTTCACTGAATCAATGATTAGCATTACCCAAAACTCAGGTTATTGATTATTTATGAAAAGTTTATTCTTCTGATGGGGGTCTGGACAAAAAGTAAGGTAATGTTAATTATAAAAAAGGAAGGTTGAAGTTAGTACACCTGCTGTAGAAACAAGAAGAAGAGTATATTTACAAAATTATCAATTAACATGTATTTAAAATAAGTAAATACTATAGTACACTGTTGTGTAAAGAGAAATGAAACTAGGAGACTAGAAGTGGGATAATTTCCTGAGTGTTGTTGATAACCTAGTTTCCTGGCTTCACTTTCTTATCCTAAAAATAGGTTTGGAATTAGATGATCTAGAAGGTTCCTTTAAACACTAAGATTCTATGATTTTTCTATATTGTTACTCATTTGCTATAGCAAGTTCATAAATAGAGCAAGTTCATAAATAGACTCAGGTTAATTTAGCTTTGAGAAAAGACTATCAATCTGTCTAGATTAATGGAGAGGCTTGAATCAGTAAAAGAAGGCTCCTTTTGTAAGCCTGTCAAGTCCTCACTATTTAAATCTTACATATAAGATTTTCTCACAGGGATAGATAGTCACGAAGACATTATCTCCTGGGATTTTACTATTTACTGCTCACTGTTTCAAATTATTTAAATATATATATATATCTACATATAGATATATATATATATGGCTTTCATCCTGAGAAACTCATGACCAAAGGGGATCACTTTGAATCGTATCTATTTGTAGCTACAATTCTGAGATCTGTTCCATCCAGTCAACTGCTTATCAACACTATCACTAGTAGATCTACTTCAGTATTTATTTTTATAAAAGAAATCTAGACTACGCCATGTTTAAAGTTAATTAATTGTTAATATAAATATTTGAAAAGAGTTTCAAATGATAGCAAGTATTTTCTTTAATTTGACTTGCTTATTAATACATAAATAAATAACAAGCAATTGTGAAATTCTCAATTTCTGCACATACTGAATTTCTGTAAATACTGAAATAATGAAATTTGATTTAGTAACACCCGGAAAATTAAATGTTTAAGTCTTTAACAAATAAGATACAAAAATAATCTAAATGAGATTAATAAATGCTTAGCATACCACTTAAAATCAGCAGTTATGACATCTTATGATTTTCATTTTCAAAAAAGCAATGAGATCAACTAAATTTTATCTTAGCATGTTTAAAGAAGAAATGACGGCATTTTTTCACAGATCAAGATAAAAAATAGGTCAAAGATATTAGGTAAAGCACAGTGTATTTTTAAAAGTTTCCACAACTCTGAACATTAGGTTATATTTTCAAAACCTAAATTGAAAAAAGGACAAGGCAAAATGAGAATCAGTGAGTTCGAAGAAAGTACTAACAATGCATCCAGCATCAATTCTGTACAACCCTCCACCTCTTATTTTATTAATTTCAATATAAACACTGAGGAGCCCTAAGATGTGTAAACAGTGAAAAATGCTGAATTGGTGAAGTCATTGAGGAGTTTCAGCCATTTTATAAGCAAGTTCTTAGTTTATTAATTTATCCCTTGTATAGCTGTCCATTTAGGTCTACTAACACACAAACATAACCAACCAAAACAACAATGACATCAATAAAACCCAGAAAACTAAGGGCCCCCTAATATAGTTTTAAAAATTTGTGCAGACTATTATGTGTGTGAGTGTAAAGGTGTAGAAATCCAGAAATTATAAAATAAAAGATAAAATGATAGTTTTGCATATTATGTCAAGAATAACAAAACATAAATTAGTAAAAAAAATAAAACTTTTAAAAGAAACCAAATTTAATTTTCCACTTAAATTCCAAAATTATTCAGAAAGATAGTAAGGATTTTACAGCTTAGAAATGATTTCATTTATATAACAGTTCCTTTTATAGATAAGGGAACCCTATACATAGCCCTCACTCTAAACTTCAGCAATAAAAGATTTTTTCAAAATATCATGTGTGATTGAAAGATTAGAGTCTGGTAAGTTATTTGCATGTTCCTTAATGAAGGTGTGCATTGATTATAAGGAGGCAGACAATGTAATAAGTGAATATAATAAGCAAATAATAAGCAAAGAAGGGGGGAAAAAAGAAGGGAGAAAACTTAACCTTTGTTCTCAATTTCTAGGCAACATTGGAGAACAGAGCAAAAGGGTATTGATACTTTTGTCTTAGGTTCATGGATTAAATAATGTTTCTTAAAACCATAATTTGATGTTTGTGTTTATAACTAAGAATAACAAAGAAAAGAACCCTAAAAGCAGTCCTCAATTCCCAATAGCTTCAAGGATTCAACAAAGATTGTCTAACTAAAACAAATAAATAAAAAAAGAAAGAAAGAAAGAAAGAAAGAAAGAAAAGCTTTGGCAAGAGTTGGTATTACTATTTTGACTATACACAAGCTCTGAATTATGTTAAATAATTTTGTTAACTAGCATAATGGCTTTCTGTATATTTACTATTAAATAAAGCAATTCTATCAGCATTGTTTAAATCTATTTATACCCAATGCATTTAGAAAACATCACTGTTTGCAATACTATGACTCTCCAACTCCAATTGTCAGACTGTTGCTACAATATTCATCTGACTAGCTTACAATAAAAATAGTGGTAACTTATGGTTACTGAATGCTTGGTTGAATACTCAGCACTGTGAAATTTTTGTTCATTGTTAGACAGGATGCATAATAATCAGAACACCTGAGGCTTTAGTTCAATGCTGGTGGAAATATAAAATGGTACAAACCACTCTAGAAAAACAGTTGGACAATTTTTTAAAAGGTTAAGCATATACTTATTACATGGCCTAGCATTTCAACTTTTGGTTTTTACATAGAGGAAGGAAAACATGAAATACTTGAACATGGATTTTCATAGTAGTTTTATTTGTAATATCCCCACACTTGAAAAAACTCAAATAGCCATCAAGAGGTGAATAAACACAGTGGGATAGGGCTGTATAGTAAAGAGTGGAGTACTGCTATATATAAACAACAAAATGGATACATAAGCAACATGTTGATTCTCAAAATCATCATGCTGAGCAAAAGTTGCCATGCACAAAAGAATATAGATTCTATGATTCCATCAATTTCAAATCCTAGCATAGGAAAAACTAATCAATATTGCAGAAAGCAGAACCATGGTTGTTTGGGGCCAGTGGTCTTGGGAAGATTTACTGCAAAGGCCAGCAGTGAACTCTTTGAGATTGATGACTATGTTTTATATCTGCCTTTGGTCAGACTGCACAGGTGTATACATTTGCTGAAGCCCAGGGAAAAGCTCTTCACTCAAAATAAGTGTTTATTTTTTGTAAAACATACCTCAATAAAGTTAGCTTTTAAAATTGAATTGTCGGGGCTCCTGGGTGGCTCAGTGGGTTAAAGCCTCTGCCTTCGGCTCAGGTCATGATCCCGGGGTCCTGGGATCGAGCCCCACATTGGGCTTTCTGCTTGGCGGGGAGCCTGCTTCCTCCTCTCTCTCTGCCTGCCTCTCTGCCTACTTGTGATCTCTGTCAAATGGATAAATAAAATATTAAAAAAAAACAAATAAAATTGAATTGTTTTAATTGGATTTCTTTTCTAAAAGAAGTATGACTATTTAATGCAGTGTAATCATTTAAAGCTAATGGTTTTGAGATTTCAAGATCACATTAAATATAATCACATATTATTGTCTCCATACAGGAAAAAATTGTAGAAGATATAACTATATATATATATATATATATATATATATATATATATATATATATGAATATTATTCATCCATAAAAGTGAAATAAAAATGAAGTTGTGCTATTTACAATGACATGGATGGAGCTGGAGAGTATCATGCTAAGTGAAATAAGTCAGGAAAAGACAAATACCATATGATTTCACTCATATGTGGAATTTAAGAAACAAAGCAAATGAGCAAAGGGAAAAAACAAAGAGAGGCAAACCAAGAAACAGACTTGTAACTATAGAGAAAAAAATCGATAGTTATCAGAGGGGAGGTGGGTGGGGTAAAGGGGGAATAGGTAATGGAGATTAAGGAGTGCACTTGTACTAAGCACCAGTGTTGTATGGAAGTGTTGAATCACTATATCGTACACCTGAAATAAATACTACACTGAGGTTAACTGGCTGGGATTTAAATATAAATTTAAAAAAAAAGAAATATAAGGGATAACTACATAATGTTAAAAGTTCAATTTCTTCAAGAAATTGTAATGATTCTAAAATGGATACATTGAAAATATTATCTCAAAATATATAAATCAAAAAGAACATATTTACCAAAAGAAGCAGAGAAATCAACAACCTCCATGGAAGGAGTTAGAAAAACTTAGACAATTACCTTTTAAAGTAAAGAGAACATCAGTGAAAATGTAGATGAGGAAGGACACTATCTTATAGTTAAAGGGTCTATCTAATGAGAAGACCTTAACAAATGTAAATATTTATGTCCGTAACATGGGATCAGCCAATTATATAAACCAATTAATAACTAAATTAAAGAAACATGTAGATAATAATAAAATAATAGTAGGGGGATTGCAAGGACTGTAATGGACTGATCATCTAAGCAGAAGATCAACAAGGAAAAATGACTTTGAATGACACACTGGACAATATGGACTTCACAGATGTATGCAGAGCATTCCATACTAAAGCAACAGAATGCACATTCTTCTTGAGTGCACATGGAACATTCTCCAGAATAGATCACATACTGGCTCACAAAACAGGTTTCAACTGGTACCAAAGAACTGGAATTATTCCCTGCAGATTTTCAGATCACAATGCTTTGAAACTAGAATTCAATCACATAAAGAAAGTTGGAAAGAACTTAAATACATGGAGGCTAAAGAGCACCCTATTAAAGAATGAATGGGTCATCCAAGAAATTAGAGAAGAATTAAAATGATTCATGGGAACAAATGAAAATGAAAACACAACCGTTCAAAACCTTTGGGATGTAGGCAGTCCTAAGAGGGACGTATATAGCACTAAAGCCTTTCTCAAGAAACAAGAAAGTCCTCAAATATACAACCTAACCTTACACCTAAAAGAGCAGTAGAAATAACAGCAAATAAAGCCTAAGGGGAAGAGAATTAATAAAGATTAGAGCAGAAATCAGTGAAATAGAAACCAAAAAACTAGTAGAACAGATCAACAAAACTAGAAGCTGGTTCTTTGAAAGATTAGTAAGATTGATAAACCCCTAGCCAGACTTATCAAAAAGAAAAGAGAAAGGACCCAAATAAAATCATGAATGAAAGAGGTGAGATCACAACCAACACCAAAGAGATACAAACAATTATAAGAACATATTATGAGCAACTGTATGCCAACAAAATAGGCAATCTGAAAGAGATGAATGCATTCCTAGAGATGTATAAACTACCAAAACTGAACCAGAAAGAAATAGAAAATCTGAACAGACCCACAATCAGCAAGGAGATTGAAGCAGCCATCAAAAATCTCCCAACAAACAAGAGCACGGGGCCGGACAACTTCCCAGGGGAATTCTACCGAACATTTAAGGAAGAATTAATACCTATTCTCCTGAAACTGTTCCAAAAAAGATAGAAATTGTAAGAAAGCTTCCAAAATTTTCTGTGGCACCAGCATTACCTTGATTCCAAAACCAGACAAAGACCCCACCAAAAAGAATTACAGACCAATATCCCTGATGGACATGGATGAAAAATTGTTACCAAGATACTAGCCAATAGGATCCAACAGTACAGTAAAAGGATTATTCATCATGACCAAGTGAGATTTATTTCTGGGCTGCAAATGTGGTTCAACCCCTGTAAATCAATCAATATGATACACTACATTAAGAAAAGAAAGGACAAGAACCCTATGATTCTCTCAATAGATGCAGAAAAAGCATTTGACAAAGTACAACATCCTTTCTTGATTAAAACTCTTCCCAGTGTACGGATAGGGGGGAACATACCTCAATACCATAAAAGTTATATATAAAAAGCCTATGAGGAGACAAGATGGCGGGGAAGTAGGAGGAGGTGCCATTTCAACCTGTACCCTAAAGTGAGCTGAACTCTGATCATCCATTAAATCAGCCTGAGATCAGAATTGTACACGTCTGGATCTCTACAGGGGCAGAAGATGCCAGTGGGCAGGTAAAGCGGAGTGGGAACTTCGGACTGATATTGGAAGATAAACAAAAGGGGGAGAGAGCCACCAGAGGTGACCGATTGGAAAGTAATACCCCAATATGAGAGTCCCCTGCATCTGGAGACCAGCATTAACTTGGAGTCTGGTTGAAAGCACCCAAAAAGAGCAAAGAATCACGGGGGGAAATTGTGGGAATTGGGGCGGTGAGGGACGGGGCTTAAGTCCCCGGACCCAGGACAGCCTCCCCTGGCACTGAGCCAGAGGGAGTGTGGCAGAGAAACCAGGTCTTGGTCCCTGAGCCACCAGCACGCCCAAGAACGCATGGGGTCCAGCCCCCATGAGGGGCTGGGAGCCTCGCCAGAAGGCAGAACGCCACGCCGTGCTATCAGAGCCTGAGACGCATGCGCCCCACACCCTTCCCTAAGAGAGGTGAGCACAGGCACTAGCGTGGCGCTCTTAGACCCGCACCTTGCTATCAGAGCCTGAGACGTGCACACCCCACACCCTCCCCTGAGAGAGGTGTGCACAAGCCCGGCGCTCTCAGACCCGGAAAGACCAGGCACTCCCAGCCTGGGCCAGCAGGAGAATCTCAGTGTGCAATCGCTGCTTGGAACCTCTCTGGTGGTCTGGAGCTGCCCAGTCAGCCACCACTACCGTGGTTTTGGGTACAAGCAGGAGATCCTACGTCTCCAGGGACCGTGACTCGGAACCTGCTCTGCCAGCGGCCGAGGGGAAACTTAATGTGCTCTGGAGACCCAGAGGGGAACAGACTGAGGCTTCTCTCTGAGAGGGAGGTCGGGGTGCAGTTTGCTTTCCTCTAAACCTCCAAAAACCATCAAAAGCTATCAAGGCGAGAGAACAAATGATCAAACATAAAAACCTCCAGAGAACAAAAGCCTGAAAAACTGGTTTCCTCAGAGCCCACCGCCTTGAGGGGGGTGGGAGGGCTTAACTCTGGGAACATCATTGACTGAAAACCCACGTGGCAGGTCCCTCCCCCAGAAAACCAACCAGGAAAGGGAAAAAAAAAAAAAAAAAAGACTACAAGAGAACAACCACCACTACTTCATAGATACAACTTTTTATTTTTAACTCGTTCCCACTATTCTGGTTCATTTTTCTTTAATATAGATAATTTTTTAACCTCTTTACCATCACAGTGAGATGTCCAGTACATCAAATTCCATAATAACCTTCTAACCTGAACTTTTTGATACATACACCCATGTTTTTCTTTTGCTTTTCTATTTTTTAAATTTTTTAAAAAATTTTAGTTTAGTCTACTTTATTCTTTTTTTATTTTTATTTTCTAATATTCATATAGAGTTAAATTTCAAGGTAATCCCCTTTCCCCAATCAATGCTACCCCTATAGGTAAATGAGTTTTTAATCCCCCTTTATCTTAGGAAAGTTGAGTCCTTTAACGAAGATATCGAGATACATCCAGGAAGAATCAAAATAACCTTCCTCACCCACACTGAGAATTTATAACCACTCTCCCATCTTTTTCTTCCACCAGTGTTTCTGTGTATTTGTGTTTGTCCTGATAGTATACAAATCTTATACTTGGGGTTCTTTTTGACAAGATTCTTCTCTTTTTTTGCTTATATATATATATATATATTTTTCTCTTCTCATATACTTTTATCAGTCTTTTTGTTTGTCTGTTTTTGTTTGTATACTTCATAAATCTTACCTCGGGACCCATTTGGGCTGAGCCTTCTCTTTTATCTTCCCTTTTTTTCCTCTCTCTCTCTCTTTTTTTTTCCTTCTTTTTCTTTTCTTTTTTCTCTCATTTGGGTGGAGAATCCTGATTGCTCAGAAGTGTTCCAGGGTGCACCTTAACTGCACCACAGTCGATACATCCAGCTACATCCATTCAGTCATCTCTCACCAAAATGACTAGGAGGAGGAATGCCCAACAGAAGAAAAATAGAGAGGATGGGCCTTCTACAACAGAGCTAATGGCTATCAACATAGACAATATGTCAGAAAGGGAATTCAGGCTAAGAATTATCCAGGCAATAGCTAGGTTGGAGAAAGCCATGGATGACCAAATGGAATTGATTAGGGCAGAACTGAAAGCCACCAGGGATGATGTTCACAGTGTTAGGGCAGAACTGAAAGCCACCAGAGATGATGTTCACAATGCTCTCAATGAGTTCCAATCTAATCTAAATTCTCTAAAAGCTAGGGTAACTGAGACAGAAGATAGAATTAGTGATCTGGAGGACAAACAGATAGAGAGAAAGGATCAGGATGAAGCCTGAAACAAACAGCTTAGAAGCCATGAAAACAGAATCAGGGAAATAAATGATGCCATGAAACATTCCAACATCAGAATTATTGGAATCCCTGAAGCGGGGGGGGGGGGGGGGGGAGTCTAGAAGATATAGTGGAACAAGTTGTCCATGAAAATTTTCCCAATCTCGTGAATGGAATGAGCGTTCATGTACTAGAGGGAGAATAGTTTCCCCTCAAGATTATAGATTCTCAAAAGCCCTCGAGATACCTAATAGTAAGAGTGAAGAAGTATAATTGTAGGCAGACCCTCTTGAAAGCAGCTAGGAGAAAGAAAATCCTTATGTACAGAGGAAAGCCCATCAGAATAACGTCAGACCTATCCACAGAGACCTGGCAAGCCAGAAAGGGCTGGCAAGATATATTCAGGGCACTAAATGAGAAGAACATGCATCCAAGAATACTTTATCCAGCAAGACTGACATTCAATATGGATGGAGAGATAAAGAATTTCCAAGACCAGCAAGGCTTAAAAGAGTGTGCGACCACCAAGCCAACACTGCAAGAAATATTAAGGGGGGTTCTATAAAAGAGAAAAAAATCCTAAAAATATCATTGAACAGAAATATTGTCTCTATATTTCTACAGAAAGAAAGACTTCAAAGGTAACACGATGTCAATAAAAACGTATCTCTCAATAATCACTCTAATGTGAATGGCCCAAATGTGCCCATAAAATGACACAAGGTTGCAGATTGGATAAAACAGCAGGACCCATCCATATGTTGTCTACAAGAGACCCATTTTGAACCTAAGGATACACCCAGACTGAAAGTGAAGGGATGGAGAAGCATCTTTCATGCCAATAGGCCTCAAAAGAATGCCGGGGTAGCAATTCTCATATTAGATAAATTAGATTTTAAACTAAAGACTGTAGTCAGAGATACAGAAGGACACTACATAATTCTTAAAGGGACTATCCACCAAGATGATCTAACAACTGTAAATATCTACATCCCCAATATGGGAGCGGCCAATTACATAAGAAAACTATTAACCAAGATAAAGAGTCATATTGATATGAATACATTAATAGTAGGAGATCTTAACATGCCTCTCTCAGTAATAGACAGATCATTGAAGCAGAAAATCAATAAAGAAACAAGAGCATTGAATGACACATTGGACTAGATGGACCTCATAGATATATACAGAACATTCCACCCTAAAACAACAGAATACTCATTCTTCTCAAGTGCGCATGGAACCTTCTCCAGAATAGACCACATACTGGGTCACAAATCAGGGCTCAACCCATACCAAAAGACTGAGATTATTCCCTGCATATTCTCAGATCACAATGCTTTGAAACTGGAGCTCAATCACAAGGAAAAGTTTGGAAGGAACTCAAACACCTGGAAGCTAAAGACCACCCTGCTTAAGAATGCTTGGATCAACCAGGAGATCAAAGAAGAACTTAAACAATTCATGGAAACCTATGAGAATAAAGACACTTCGGTCCAAAACCTATGGGATACAGCAAAGGCTGTCCTAAGGGGGAAATACATAGCCATCCAAGCCTCCCTCAAAAAAAAATGAAAAATCCAGAATATACCAGCTGTCTCTACATCTTAAAGAACTGGAGAATCAACAACAAATCAAACCAACTCCACACATAAGAAGGGAAATAATCAAGATTAGAGCATAGATCAATGAGGTGGAAACCAGAGATACAGTAGAACGTATCAATGAAACTAGAAGCTGGTTTTTTGAAAGAATCAATAAGATCGATAAACCGTTGGCCACACTAATCCAAAAGAAAAGAGAGAAAGCCCAAATTAATAAAATTATGAATGAAAAGGGAGAGATCACAACTAACACCAAGGAAGTAGAAACAATCATCAGAAGTTATTATCAACAGTTATATGCCAATAAGATAAGCAAACTAGATGAAATGGATACATTCCTGGAAAACTATAAACTCCCAAAATTGAACCAGGAAGAAACTGACAACCTGAATAGACCAATATCTAGTAACAAGATTGAAGCAGTGATCAAAACCTCCCAAAAAACAAGAGCCCAGGACCTGATGGATTCCCTGGGGGAATTCTAACAAACTTTCAAAGAAGAAATAACACCTATTCTCCTGAAGCTATTTCAAAAAATTGAAGCAGAAGGAAAATTTCTAGACTCTTTTTATGAAACCAGCATTACCCTGATCCCCAAACCAGGCAAATACTCTACCAAAAAGAAGAATTTCAGACCAATATCACTGATGAATATGGATGCTAAGATTCTCAACAAGATCCTAGCTAATAGAATCCAACAACACATTAAAAAGATTATCCACCATGACCAAGTGGGATACTTCCCTGGGTTACAAGGATGGTTCAACATCCACAAATCAATCAATGTGATAGAACAAATCAATAAGAGAAGAGAGAAGAATCACATGGTCCACAAGAGAGAAGAACCAATTGGTGCAGAAAAACCATTTGACAAAATCCAGCATCTGTTCCTGATTAAAACGCTTCAAAGTATAGGGATAGAGGGAACATTCCTGAACTTCATAAAATCTATCTATGAAAGACTCACATCAAATATCATCTTGAATAGGAAAAAGCTTGCAGCCTTCCCATTGAGATCAGGAACACGAAAAGGAGGCCCACCCTCACCACTCTTGTTCAACATAGTATTAGAAGACCTAGCAACAACAATCAGACAACAAAGACAAATAAAAGGTATCCAAATTGGCAATGAAGAAGTCAAACTCTCTCTCTTAGCAGATGACATGATTCTTTATATGGAAAACCCAAAAGACTCCACCCCCAAACTACTAGAATTCATACAGCAATTCAGTAACGTGGCAGGATACAAAGTCAATGTACAGAAATCAGTGGCTTTCTTATACACTAACAGTGAAAATATAGAAAGGGAAATTAGAGAATCGATTCCATTTACTATAGCATCAAGAACCATAAGATACCTGGGAATAAACCTAATGAAAGAGGTAAAGGATCTGTACTCGAAGAACTACAGAACACTCATGAAAGAAATTGAAGAAGACACAAAAAGATGGAAGACCATTCCATGCTTTTGGATTGGAAGAATAAACATTGTTAAAATGTTTATACTGCCTAGAGCAATCTATACTTTTAATGCCATTCCAATCAAAATTCCACTGGTATTTTTCAAAGAGCTGGAGCAAACAATCCTAAAATTTGTATGGGATCAGAAGAGAACCCGAATTGCTAAGGAAATGTTGAAAAATA
Source organism: Lutra lutra (assembly GCF_902655055.1). Taxonomy (NCBI): domain Eukaryota; kingdom Metazoa; phylum Chordata; class Mammalia; order Carnivora; family Mustelidae; genus Lutra; species Lutra lutra. The sequence goes on from NC_062288.1 coordinate 43,319,661, forward strand.
AAAATAAAACTGGGGGCATCACATTACCTGATTTCAAGCTTTACTACAAAGCTGTGATCACCAAGACAGCATGGTACTGGCATAAAAACAGACACATAGGCCAGTGGAACAGAGTAGAGAGCCCAGATATGGACCCTCAACTCTATGGTCAGTTAATCTTCGACAAAACAGGAAAAAATATACAGTGGAAAAAAGACAGTCTCTTCAATAAATGGTGCTGGGAAAACTGGGCAGCTATATGTAGAAGAATGAAACTCAACCATTCTCTTACACCGTACACAAAGATAAACTCAAAATGGATAAAAGACCTCAACGTGAGACAGGAATCCATCAGATTCTAGAGGAGAACATAGGCAGTCACCTCTTCGATATCAGCCACAGCAACTTCTTTCAAGATATGTCTCCAAAGGCAAAGGAAACAAAACCGAAAATAAACTTTTGGGACTTCATCAAGATCAAAAGCTTCTGCACAGCAAAGGAAACAGTCAACAAAACAAAGAGGCAACCCACGGAATGGGAGAAGATATTTGCAAATGACAGTACAGACAAAAGGTTGATATCCAGGATCTATAAAGAACTCCCCAAACTCAACACATAGAAAACAGATAATCATATCAAAAAATGGGCAAAAGATATGAACAGACACTTCTCCAATGAAGACATACAAATGGCTATCAGACACATGAAAAAGTGTTCATCATCACTAGCCATCAGGGAGATTCAAATTAAAAACCACATTGAGATACCACCTTACACCCGTTAGAATAGCCAAAATTAGCAAGACAGGAAACAACATGTGTTGGAGAGGATGTGAAGAAAGGGGAACACTCTTACACTGTTGGTGGGAATGCAAGTTGGTGCAGCCACTTTGGAGAACAGTGTGGAGATTCCTTAAGAAATTAAAAATAGAGCTTCCCTATGACCCTGCCATTGCACTACTGGGTGTTTACCCCAAAGATACAGATGTAGTGAAAAGAAGGGCCATCTGTACCCCAATGATTATAGCAGCAATGGCCACAGTCACCAAACTGTGGAAAGAGCCAAGATGCACTTCAACAGACGAATGGATAAGGAAGATGTGGTCCATATACACTATGGAGTATTATGCCTCCATCAGAAAGGATGAATACCCAACTTTTGTAGCAACATGGACGGGACTGGAAGAGATTATGCTGAGTGAAATAAGTCAAGCAGAGAGAGTCAATTATCATATGGTTTCACTTATTTGTGGAGCATAACAAATAACATGGAGGACATGGGAAGATGGAGAGGAGAAGGGAGTTGAGGGAAATTGGAAGGGGAGGTTAACCATGAGAGACTATGGACTCTGAAAAACAACCTGAGGGTTTTGAAGGGGCGGGGGGTGGGAGGTTAAGGGAACTAGGTGGTGGGTATTGGGGAGGGCACATATTGCATGTTGCACTGGGTATGGTGCAAAAAAAATGAATACTGGTACACTGAAAAGAAATTAAAAAAAATAATTTAAAAAAAGATAGGAGATTGGAGGAGGAGTCAAGATGGCGGAGAAGTAGCAGGCTGAGACTACTTCAGGTAGCGGGAGATCAGCTAGATAGCTTATCTAAAGATTGCAAACACCTACAAATCCAATGGGAGATTGAAGAGAAGAACAGCAACTCTAGAAACAGAAAATCAACCACTTTCTGAAAGGTAGGACTGGCGGAGAAGTGAATCCAAAGCGACAGGAAGATAGACCGCGGGGGGAGGGGCCGGCTCCCGGCAAGTGGCGGAGCAACGGAGCACAAAATCGGGACTTTTAAAAGTCTGTTCCGCTGAGGGACATCACTCCAGAGGCTTAACCGGGGTGAAGCCCGCGCGGGGTCAGCGTGGCCTCAGGTCCTGCAGGGTCGCAGAAGGATCGGGGTGTCTGAGTGTCACAGAGCTCACAGGTATTAGAACAGGGAAGCCGGCTACAGAGACAGAGCCTAGGAGTGACTCTCAGCTCGGGGTTACCTTGAACCAGTCTCAGGCTCAGTCAGCTCGGAGCGCAGCCGGAGGCCAGGGTGGCCGGAGTTATTGGGCGCTGTTCTCTGGGGATGCACTGAGGAGTGGGGCCCGGGGCTCTTGGCTCCTCCGGGCCGGAGACTGGGAGGCCACCATCTTCATTCCCGCCCTCCTGAACTCTACGGAAAGCGCTCAGGGAACAAAAGCTCCCGAAAGCAAACCCGAGCGGATTACTCAGCCCGGCCCCGGGTAAGGGCGGTGCAACTCCACCTGGGGCAAAGGCGCTTGAGAATCACTACAACAGGCCCCTCCCCCAGAAGATCAGCAAGAAACCCAGCCAGGACGAAGTTCACCTACCAAGGAGTGCAGTTTCAATACAATGGAGAGCAGTGGAATTCCAGAGGAGGAGAAAGCAAAGCACGGAACTCATGGCTTTCTCCCCATGATACTTTAGCCTTGCAGTTAATTTAATTTTTTTTTTTCAATTTTTTTCTTCTTCTGCTAAATTTTTTTAACTTTTAATCTTTTCTTTTTTTAACATTTTTTAACTAGTTTATCTAATATATATATATATATATTTTTCCTTTTTATACTTTTTCTTTATTGGTTTTCTTTTTAAAATTTTTTTGTTCTTTCTTTCTGAACCTCTTTTTATCCCCTTTCTCCCCCCTCACAATTTGGGATCTCTTCTGATTTGGCTAAAGCATATTTTCCTGGGGTTGTTGCCACCTTTTAGTATTTTACTTGCTCCTTCATAAACTCTTATCTGGACAAAATGACAAGGCAGAAAAATTCACCACAAAAAAAAAGAACAAGAGGCAGTACCAAAGGCTAGGGACCTAATCAATACAGACATTGGTAATATGTCAGATCCAGAGTTCAGAATGACGATTCTCAAAGTTGTAGCCGGGCTTGAAAAAGGCATGGAAGATATTAGAGAAACCCTCTTGGGAGATATAAAAACCCTTTCTGGAGAAACAAAAGAACTAAAATCTAACCAAGTTGAAATCAAAAAAGCTATTAATGAGGTGCAAACAAAAATGGAGGCTCAGACTGCTAGAATAAATGAGGCAGAAGAAAGAATTAGTGATATAGAAGACCAAATGACAGAGAATAAAGAAGCTGAGCAAAAGAGGGACAAACAGCTACTGGACCACAAGGGGAGAATTCGAGAGATAAGTGACACCATAACATGAAACAACATTAGAATAATTGGGATTTTAGAAGAAGAGGAAACAGAGAGGGGAGCAGAAGGTATATTGGAGAGAATTATTGGAGAGAATTTCCCCAATATGGCAAAGGGAACAAGCATCAAAATCCAGGAGGTTCAGAGAACCCCCCTCAAGATAAATAAGAATAGGTCCACACCCCGTCACCTAATAGTAAAATTACAAGTCTTAGTGACAAAGAAAAGATCCTGAAAGCCGCCCGGGAAAAGAAGTCTGTAACGTACAATGGTAAAAATATTAGATTGGCAGCAGACTTATCCACAGAGAACTGGCAGGCCAGAAAGAGCTGGCATGATATATTCAGAGTACTAAATGAGAAAAACATGCAGCCAAGAATACTATATCCAGCTAGGCTATCATTGAAAATAGAAGGAGAGATTAAAAGCTTCCAGGACAAACAAAACCTGAAAGAATTTGCAAATACCAAACCAGCTCTACAGGAAATATTGAAAGGGGTCCTCTAAGCAAAGAGAGACCCTAAAAGAAGTAGATCAGAAAGAAACAGAGACAATATACAATAACAGTCACCTTACAGGCAATACAATGGCACTAAATTCATATCTCTCAATAGTTACCCTGAATGTTAATGGGCTAAATGCCCCAATCAAAAGACACAGGGTATCAGAATGGATAAAAAAACAAAACCCATCTCTATGTTGCCTACAAGAAACTCATCTTAAACCCGAAGACACCTCCAGGTTTAAAGTGAGGGGGTGGAAAAGAATTTACCATGCTAATGGACATCAGAAGAAAGCAGGAGTGGCAATCCTTATATCAGATCAATTAGATTTTAAGCCAAAGACTATAATAAGAGATGAGGAAGGACACTATATCATACTCAAAGGAACTGTCCAACAAGAAGATCTAACAATTTTAAATATCTATGCCCGTAACGTGGGAGCAGCCAACTATATAAACCAACTAAGAACAAAATCAAAGAAACATATCGACAATAATACAATAATAGTAGGGGACTTTAACACTCCCCTCACTGAAATGGACAGATCATCCAAGCAAAAGATCAACAAGGAAATCAAGGCCTTAAATGACACACTGGACCAGATGGACATCACAGATATATTCGGAACATTTCATCCCAAAGCAACAGAATACACATTCTTCTCTAGTGCACATGGAACATTCTCCAGAATAGATCACATTCTTGGTCCTAAATCAGGTCTCAACCGTTATCAAAAGATTGGGATCATTCCCTGCATATTTTCAGACCACAATGCTCTGAAGCTCGAACTCAATCACAAGAGGAAATTTGGAAAGTACCCAAATACATGGAGACTAAACAGCATCCTTCTAAAGAATGAATGGGTCAACCAGGAAATTAAAGAAGAATTGAAAAAATTCATGGAAACAAATGATAATGAAAACACAATGGTTCAAAATCTGTGGGACACAACAAAGGCAGTCCTGAGAGGAAAATATATAGCTGTACAAGCCTTTCTCAAGAAACAAGAAAGGTCTCAGGTACACAACCTAACCCTACACCTAAAGGAGCTGGAGAAAGAACAAGAAAGAAACCCTAAACTCAGCAGGAGAAGAGAAATCATAAAGATCAGAGCAGAAATCAATGAAATAGAAACCAAAAAACCCAATAGAACAAATCAATGAAACTAGGAGCTGGTTCTTTGAAAGAATTAATAAGATTGATAAGCCCCTGGTCAGACTTATCAAAAAGAAAAGAGAGAGGACTCAAATAAATAAAATCATGAATGAAAGAGGAGAGATCACAAAGAACACCAAAGAAATAGATACAATTATAAGAACATACTATGAGCAACTCTACGCCAATAAATTTGACAATCTGGAAGAAATGGATGCATTCCTAGAGACATATAAACTACCACAACTGAACCAGGAAGAAATAGAAAGCCTCAAAATACCCATAACCAGTAAGGAGATTGAAACAGTCATCAAAAATCTCCAAACAAACAAAAGCCCAGGGCCAGACGGCTTCCTAGGGAAATTCTACCAAACATTTAAAGAAGAACTAATTCCTATTCTCCTGAAACTGTTCCAAAAAATAGAAATGGAAGGAAAACTTCCAAACTCATTTTATGAGGCCAGCATCACCTTGATCCCAAAACCAGACAAGGATCCCATCAAAAAAGAGAACTACAGACCAATATCCATGATGAACACAGATGCAAAAATTCTCGCCAAAATACTAGCCAATAGGATTCAACAGTACATTAAAAGGATTATTCACCACGACCAACTGGGATTTATTCCAGGGCTGCAAGTTTGGTTCAACATCTGCAAATCAATCAATGTGATACAACACATTAATAAAAGAAAGAACAAGAACCATATGATACTCTCCATAGATGCTGAAAAAGCATTTGACAAACTACAGCATCCCTTCCTGATCAAAACTCTTCAAAGTGTAGGGATAGACGGCACATACCTCAATATTATCAAAGCCATCTATGAAAAACCCACCGCAAATATCATTCTCAATGGAGAAAAACTGAAAGCTTTTCCGCTAAGGTCAGGAACTCGGCAGGGATGTCCGTTATCACCACTGCTATTCAACATAGTACTAGAAGTCCTAGCCTCAGCAATCAGACAACAAAAGGAAATTAAAGGCATCCAAATCGGCAAGGAAGAAGTCAAACTATCACTCTTCGCAGATGATATGATACTCTATGTGGAAAACCCAAAAGACTCCACTCCAAAACTGCTAGAACTTGTACAGGAATTCAGTACAGTGTCAGGATATAAAATCAATGCACAGAAATCAGTTGCATTTCTCTACACCAACAACAAGACAGAAGAAAGAGAAATTAAGGAGTCCATCCCATTTTTCAATTGCACCCAAAACTATAAGATACCTAGGAATAAACCTAACCAAAGAGACTAAGAATCTATACACAGAAAACTATAAAGTACTCATGAAAGAAATTGAGGAAGACACAAAGAACTGGAAAAATGTTCCATGCTCCTGGATTGGAAGAATAAATATTGTGAAAATGTCTATGCTACCTAAAGCAATCTACACATTTAATGCAATTCCTATCAAAGTACCATCCATTTTTTTCAAAGAAATGGAACAAATAATCCTAAAGTTTATATGGAACCAGAAAAGACCTCGAATAGCCAAAGAAATATTGAAAAAGAAATCCAAAGTTGGTGGCATCACAATTCCGGACTTCAAGCTCTATTATAAAGCTGTCATCATCAAGACAGTATGGTACTGGCACAAAAACAGAAACATAGATCAATGGAACAGAATAGAGAGCTCAGAAATCGACCCTCAACTCTATGGTCAACTAATCTTCGACAAAGCAGGAAAGAATGTTCAACGGAAAAAAGACAGCCTCTTCAATAAATGGTGTTGGAAAAATTGGACAGCCACATGCAGAAAAATGAATTTGGATCATTTCCTTACACCACACACGAAAATAGACTCAAAATGGATGAAGGATCTCAATGTGAGAAAGGAATCCATCAAAATCCTTGAGGAGAACACAGGCAACAAACTCTTTGACCTCAGCCACAGCAACATCTTCCTAGGAACATCGCCAAAGGCAAGGGAAGCAAGGGCAAAAATGAACTATTGGGATTTTATCAAGATCAAAAGCTTTTGCACAGCAAAGGAAACAGTTAACAAAACCAAAAGACAACTGACAGAATGGGAGAAGATATTTGCAAATGACATATCAGATAAAGGTCTAGTGTCCAAAATCTATAAAGAACTTAGCAAACTCAACACCCAAAGAACAAATAATCCAATCAAGAAATGGGCAGAGGACATGAACAGACATTTCTGCAAAGAAGACATCCAAATGGCCAACAGACACATGAAAAAGTGCTCCACATCACTCGGCATCAGGGAAATACAAATCAAAACCACAATGAGATTTCACCTCACACCAGTCAGAATGGCTAAAATTAACAAGTCAGGAAATGACAGATGCTGGCGAGGATGCGGAGAAAGGGGAACCCTCCTACACTGTTGGTGGGAATGCAAGCTGGTGCAACCACTCTGGAAAACAGCATGGAGGTTCCTCAAAATGTTGAAAATAGAACTACCCTATGACCCTGCAATTGCACTGCTGGGTATTTACCCTAAAGATACAAACGTAGTGATCCGAAGGGGCACGTGCACCCGAATGTTTATAGCAGCAATGTCTACAATAGCCAAACTATGGAAAGAACCTAGATGTCCATCTACAGACGAATGGATAAAGAAGATGTGGTATATATACACAATGGAATACTATGCAGCCATCAAAAGAAATGAAATCTTGCCATTTGCGACGACGTGGATGGAACTAGAGGGTATCATGCTTAGCGAAATAAGTCAATCGGAGAAAGACAACTATCATATGATCTCCCTGATATGAGGGAGAGGAGATGCAACATGGGGGGTTGAGGGGGTAGGAGAAGAGTAAATGAAACAAGATGGCATTGGGAGGGAGACAAACCATTAGTGACTCTTAATCTCACAAAACAAACTGAGGGTTGATGGGGGGAGGGGGTTGGGAGAGGGGGTGGGGTTATGGATATTGGGGAGGGTATGTGCTATGGTGAGTGTTGTGAAGTGTGTAAACCTGGCGATTCGCAGACCTGTACCCCTGGGGATAAAAATATATATTTATAAAGCTGTTAAAAAAAAAAAAAGAAAGAAAGAAAGAAAGAAAGGATGAATACCCAAGTTTTGTAGCAACATGTACGGGACTGGAAGAGATTATGCTGAGTGAAATAAGTCAAGCAGAGAGAGTCAATTATCATATGGTTTCACTTATTTGTGGAGCATAACAAATAGCATGGAGGACAAGGGGAGATGGAGAGGAGAAGGGAGTTGAGGGAAATTGGAAGGGGAGGTGAACCATGAGAGACTATGGACTCTGAAAAACGATCTGAGAATTTTGAAGGGGTGGGGGGTGGGAGGTTGGGGGCACCAGGTGGTGGGTATTGTAGAGGGCACAGATTGCATGGAGCACTGGGTGTGGTGCAAAAATAATGAATACTGTTATGCTGAAAAAAAAAAAAAAATTAAAAAAAAAAAAAAAAAAAAAAAAAAAAAAAAGAAGAGGTGGTATATATACACAATGGAATACTATGCAGCCATCAAAAGAAATGTAATCTTGCCATTTGCGATGACGTGGATGGAACTAGAGGGTATCATGCTTAGCGAAATAAGTCAATCGGAGAAAGACAACTATCATATGATCTCCCTGATATGAGGGAGAGGAGATGCGGCATGGGGGGTTGAGGGGGTAGGAAAAGAGTAAATGAAACAAGATGGGATTGGGAGGGAGACAAACCATAAGTGACTCTTAATCTCAGAAAACAAACTGAGGGTTGATGGGGGGAGGGGGTTGGGAGGGGGGTTGGATTATGGACACTGGGGAGGGTATGTGCTATGGTGAGTGCTGTGAAGTTTGTAAAGCTGGCGATTCACAGACCTGTACCCCTGGGGATAAAAATATATTATATGTTTATAAAAAATAAAATTTAAAAAAAAGATAGTTAAGGAGCACCTGGGTGGCTTAGTCAGTTAAGTGTAAAAAAAAAAAAAAAAAAAGCCTATACTGAATATCATTCTCAATGGGGAGAAACTGAGAGCTTTTCCCCTAAGGTGAAAAACACAGCAGAGATGTACACTATCACTAGTGCTATTCAACATAATACTAGAATTCGTAGCCTCAGCAATCGGACAATATAAATATGAATAAATAAATAAATGTATATATATAAATCGCATCCGAATCAGCAAAAAAGTCAAGTTCTCACTCTTGCCAGGTGATATACTTGAGATGGAAAACCCAAAAGACTCCACCCCAGAGTTTCTAGAATTCATACAGGAATTCAGCAAAGTGACAAGATGTAAAATCAGTGCACAGAAGTCAATTGCATTTCTATATACTAACAATGAGACAGAAGAAAGAGAAATTAAGGAGTTTATGCCATTTACAATTGTACCCCAAAACCATAAGATACTTAGGAATAAGCCTAACCAAAGAGGCAAAGGATCTGTACTCAGAAAACTACAGAACACTCATCAAAGAAATTGAGGAAGACACAAAGAAATGGAAAAACATTCCATGCTCATAGATTAGAAGAACAAATGCTGTTAAAATGTGTATGCTATCTAGAGCTATCTATTCAATGCAATCCATATTTTTCACAGAAGTGGAACAAATAATCCTAAAAATTTGTATGGAACCAGAAAAGACCCTGAATAACCAGAAGAATGTTGAAAAAGAAAGCCAAAGCTTGTAGCTTCACAATTCCAGAACTTCAAGCTCTATTACAAAGCTGTAATCATTAAGACAGTATGATATTGGTAGAAAAACAGACATATAGATCAATGGAACAGAATAGAGAGCCCTAAAAATGGTCCCTCAACTCTATGGTCAACTAATATTTGACAAAGTAGGAAAGAATATCCAAAGGAAAAAAGGCAGTCTCTTCAATAAATGGTGTTGGAAAAATTGGACAGCCACATGCAGAAGAATGAAACTGGACCATTTCCTTACACCACACACAAAAAGACTCAAAATGGATGAAAACCCTCAATGTGAGACAGGAATCCATCAAACTCCTAGAGGAGAACACAGGCAACAACTTCTGTGACCTTGGCCACAGCAACTTCTTCTTAGACACCTCTCCAAAGGCAAGGGAAACGATGGCAAAAATGAACTATTGGGAATTCAGGAAGAAAAAAGTTTTGGGACAGCAAAAGAAACAGTCAACAAAACCAAATGACAATTGACAGAATGGGAGAAAATATTTGCAAATCTCTTATCAGATAAAGGGCTAGTATCCAAAATCTGCAAAGAACTTACCAAACTCAACACCCAAAGAACAAACAATCCAATCAAGAAATGGGCAGAAGACATGAACAGATACTTCTCCAAAACATCCAAATGGCCAAGAAACACATGAAAAAATGCTCCACATCACTTGGTATCAGAGAAATAAAAATCAAAACCCCAATAAGATGCCACCTCATATCATTCAGAATGGCTAAAATAACAGGTCAGGAAATGACAGATGTTGGCAAGGATTCAGAGAAAGGGGAGCCCTCTTACACTGTTGGTGGGAATGCAAACTGATGCAGCTACTCTGGAAAGCAGTATGGAGGTTCCTCAAAAAAGTTGAAAATAGAGTTACCCTATGACCCAGTGATTGCACTACTAGATATTTACCCCAAAGATACAAATGTAGTGATCTGAGAGGGCCTCTGTACTCCAATGTTTACAGCAGTAATGTCCACAATATGGAAAGAGCCTAGATGTCCATTGACAGATGAATGGATAAAGAAGGAGTATGTATACACAATAGAATATTACTTAGCCATCAAAAAATGAAACCTTGCCATTTTCAGTGAGGTGAATGGAACTAGATGGTATTAAGGTAAGTGAAATAAGTCTATCAGAAGAAGACAGTTATGATCTCACTCATATGTGGAATTTAAGAAACAGGATCATAGGGGAAGAAGAGGAAAAAATAAAAGGCAAAATCTGAGAGTGAGACAAACCATAAGAGACTTTTAATCATAGGAAACAACTGAGGGTTGCTGGATGGGAGGGAGTTGGGGGGATGGAGTAACTGGGTGATGGACATTAAGGCAGGCATGTGATATAATGAGCACTGGGTATTATATAAGATTGGTGAATCATTAAAAAAAAACTGGTGAATCATTGACGTCTACCTCTGAAACTAATAATACATTATATCTTAATTAATTGAATTTAAATAAAAACACAATAAAATTTTAAAAAGAATTAAAAATTCCTGTTAGTTAACATATTATCTGATTTTTATTTATTGTGTATCCAGCGACATTACTAGTTCCCTTATTAATTGTGAAGTCTGTTTATACATTGTTGGAATTTTTTACACAATAATGTGTGCATATAATGTCAGTTTTCTCTCTTTAAATACTTACACTTTTAATTATTTTATTAAAAAATCTGTGATATCCAGTAGCCATAGTGAACAGAATTGGCAATTAAATGCTTTTTAATATCATTCCTGATAACAGGGAAAATATTTTCAGTAGTTCAAAATTAAGTATGATATTCATGTAGAATTTTTACAGACCTCTTATCACATCAAGAAAGAGCTATTATCTTCATGGTATATTACAGACTTTTATTATGAATGTGTATTGAATTTCATCAATTACTTTTTCATAACCATTACCATAATCATAGTTTTCTGCTTATTGTTTTAATTTATAATTATTATATTTTATAATCTCTAGGATCAGAAATGATGACTTTTGTTCATTCTTGATATTGTATATTGTACATGGTCTCTTAACTTGTTAGGCATTTAATAACTTTATTGGTCATTTCAAAGAACTAAACTTAGTCTTTGGTATTTTCTTTCACTAAAGATTTATTCTTGGTTTTATTTATTTTTATTATCTTCATAATTTGGTAATTTCCACTCTTTTGTTTAATTTTCTGAGGTGATTTTTCCTAATTTCACATGTGTCTATTAAGTTGGCTCTTTACATGGTCTGTTTTTTCAGCAGGTTTGATATATCATATTTTCTTTTATTATTAATTTAAAATATTTCCTAACATTTCTCATCTCCATATTGATATGCTCTTTGACATATTACTTATATAGAGCATATTTCTTAAAAATTTAGTGTATTGTAATTATTATTTATTTTATTGTTTTGAGCTTAATTTAGTTTATTTCATTCTGATCAGAGAACATATTCTGAATAACTTAAAATATTTAAAAGTATTTTAATTAGTTGAGACTTACTTTACAGTGGTATAGTTCCAAAAAATAATCTATGAGCAGGTGCAAAAAATATATGTATTCCACAGGGTGTTAATTTCCTATTGCCTCTGTAACATATTACCAGATATTTAGTGATTTAAAGTAATACAAATTTATTATCTTATAATTCTGGAAATCAGAAATATAAAATGAGTCAATGAGAATACTTATTTTTCCCCTAGGTGCTATAGGGAGAATCTGTTTCTTTGTCTGTTTTAGACTCTAGAGATTGTCTACATCCCTTGGATCCTGGCTCCATCCTTTAGCTTCAAAACTTATCAGTATAAATTCTTCTTCCAAACTCTTCTCTCCTTCTGTCATCACATTGCCTTCCCCCCCCCCCCCGCCCCCACATTGCCTTTTCATGACTGGCTCTACCGTCTTTCCCTTCTTAGGATCTTTGTGATTACAGATAATCTGGGGTAAACTTCTTATTCCAAAATTCCTAATTTAATCACTTATGCAAAGTTTTGTTTTAAAAAGAAGATGAAGAGGGCCCCTGGGTGGGTGAGTCGGTTAAGCAGCTGCCTTCAGTTCAGGTTGTGATTTCAGGGTCATGGAAATGAATCCCACATTGGGTTCCCTGCTCAGCGGGGAGTCTTCTTCTCACTCTCCATCTGCCTGCTACTCCCCTGCTTGTGCTCTCTTTCTGTGTCAAATAAATTAAAAAAAAAAAACTTTAAAAAAATGAGAATTAAAATTAAAAGAAGATGAAGAAACATATATAGATAAAAATAAAACTGTTTCTTTACAATTAAGTATAGATTAAGAGGGGGAGGGGTAATGATATAGGAAAACCATCACAATAAAACTCCCCCGTAGCTTTGAAAATTATGCGGGTAAATTCTAAACATTTAAAGTTAAGGTTACATTTTGTGGAATGTCCTTTTTCTTATAATATTTATACCTTTATATCTTCTGAAATATATGTACACCTGACAATATTTAAGGCATATACATAATGATTATGCTATTATTGTCATATACTTTAATACTAAGTGATCTCTCTTGAGATCTATTTCATGCCTCCTTCTAGAATAATTTTGTCTGCTTTGAAAATTCCCTTTTGCATATTTTTAAAAATTTTGGTCTGATGTTGATAAACTCTCTCTTATGCTTTGTCTGAAAGTGTCTTCACTTCGACTTTTGAAGAATCTTTTTCTATAGATCTAGACTTTTACATACATAATTTTCTTTCAATGTCTTGAAAGTTTTTCATCATTGTATTTAATGTTTCCGCATCCCTGTTAACAATGAAACTGTCCTCTTATTGTATATTAGAAGATACCATATCTGTTGTAACGTTGTATACTAGAAGATAATTTTTTTAAATGTGGTGTTTTTAAAAATTTTTGTATTTTATTTCCAGGTGTTTTTAGACTTGTATATGTGATTTTCTTTTTGGTAATTCTGATAGATTTTTTCCTTCCCTTTTATTAATTTTTAAATGTCTTTAGCTTTCATGTCTTCTTCTACTGTTCCTGCACTGTTAATCCCCTTTTCCTAGGACTAAAATTACTTGGATTCTAGGCTTTTCTTCTGGATCTCACGTATCCCTTCTCTTCTTTTATATTCATTTTCCGTCATTCTGCATATTTTATAATTACATATTTTTTAAAAATTATTTCTTTTTATTTAAATATCTTTTCTGTGTTTGATGGGCTTTAAGACCATCTCTTGAGTTCTTCATTTCTGTGATTTTTTTAATGTTCTACTTGACTATTTTATGGATCATAAGGGTTTTTTAAAATATTTATTTATTTATTTCAAAGAGACAGAGAGAGCGCAAGGTCAGGAGGAGCAGAGGGAGAAAAAGGGAGAGACTTTAGCAGACTCTGTGCTAAGCATGGAGCCCTATGTGGGGGTCTCGATCCCACCACCCCAAGATCATGATCTGAGCCAAAACCAAGAGTTGGGTGCTTAACCCAATGTGCCATGCAGGCACCTGAAACATAAGTTTTTGTTTTAAACTCTTATCTTGTCAGCACTTTTTTTTTTTTTTTTAAGATTTTATTTATTTTTTTGACAGAGAGAAATCACAAGTAGGCAGAGAGGCAGGCAGAGAGAGAGAGAGGAGGAAGCAGGCTCCCTGCAGATCAGAGATCCCAATGCAGGGCTCGATCCCAGGACCCTGAGATCATGACCTGAGCTGAAGGCAGAGGCTTAACCCACTGAGCCACCCAGGCACCCTTGTCAGCACTTTTATTTTATATATTAATAAGAGTTAAGATGTAAGTCATCTAAACATTCTATAAATAAGTCAAATTTAGATACTAAAATATGTAGAGTGGTTCAATAAATTATTGTAGGTCCTATAAATTTAGTGTGAAATTTTAATACCTAAAAAGGAAATTGAGCAATAATAAAAATGAGGGGAAAATTAATACATTTCATCTTTGCATAAAATGATAAAAATTGTCACCAAGGAGTAGAAAATTTATATTAAGATGAAAAATTTTATAACATAACAGTAGAGTTTTTTTTTTTTTGCCTTTGGAAATTTCCTTCAATGTAATTTTAAATAAGACCACTTTAGATATTTTTTGTTTAGTATAAGGAATAGTAAGCAATCAAAAATAATCAAATCAAAATTTCCTACTAATACATATTTCTGGAGGGGAGATTGTTGCAAAAATGTTGTGGCTTTCCTTTTCATTTTTATAATTCATTCTTTATCTATCTTCCCTTGTGTCCTAGAGAACCACTTCCAATGTATCTGCCCCATTTTAATAGTATAATATAGACATTATTATAAACAAAGATAAGACTTTGAAATTATTTCACCAAAAGCATTACTACATTGAGGGCAATAACTGAATATTGTAATATTTATGACAATGACAATTATAATTATGAAAGCTTAAAATTATTCAACGTTTATTTTGTGCCACATACCATGCTAGATGATTAACATTCATTATCCAATCTCCACAACAGACCTATACAATTCTAGAGCTTGAACAAGTTAAGTCACTTGCTCAATATGATTTAACTAATATTTGGGGAAGTTGAAGCTTCATTCAGCACTGTCAGAATCCAGAAATGGCATCCTAAACATTTCACAATTTCACTATGGTAGTATGTTATTTACCAAAATATATAAATAAATTTAATTCTCCATCAGGTAATATTGAAAAAGGTCCAAGGACATTTTGAAGTCATATTTGGTTTTCTATTTTTTTTTAAATTTATTTACTTGACAGAGAGAGATCACAAGAAGGCAGAGAGACAGGCAGAGAGAGGAGGGAAAGCAGGCTCCCTGCTGAGCAGAGAGCCCAATGCAGGTCTTGATCCCAGGACCCTGGGATTGTGACCTGAGCTGAATGCAGAGGCTTTAGCCCACAGAGCCATCCAGGTGCCCAACCCCATGAGTTTTAATGAATATATTAAAATATCTCTAACTTCATTGTACTTTAATTAATAAAATCACCCATGTACTTCATCAGGTCATAGAACTGTTTGACTAAAATTATTTCTGGCTAGTGCTATCTCCATTGGGTCACTTAAATGACTTCCCTTGAGCATCCAAATATGGCATTGCAGCCCGAAATCAGTATCAAAAATGAATTCTCGGGCACTGGGTGGCTCAGTGGGTTAAAGCTTCCACCTTTGGCTCAGGTCATGATCCCAGGGTCCTGGGATTGAGCCCCACATCATGCTCTCTGCTCGGCGGGGAGGCTGCTTCCCCCCACCCCGCTGCCCCCACCTCTCTGTCTGCCTCTCTGCCTTCTTATGATCTCTGTCTGTCAAATAAATAAATAAAATCTTTAAAAAAAAAAGAATTCTCTGAGAATTGCCCAAACTTTTTATATTATTCTTTTCTCATTCACACATTGAAAAAAACAGAATCAAAATATGTATGCTTTCTTCTTATCATTGACCAAAGGTTCTTATTCCATATAATTCTTTTAATTTCATTCCTTGACAAAAGGATTTCTCTTCATTGTGTTCTCAACCTTACCCAGCTCATCTGTAACCCACCCAGAGATGTACACAATGTTTTATGACTGTGAAATTGTGATGTGAAATGTAGTATGTAAAAGAATATTCAACAACAAAAGTATTGTGAGGGGGAGATAATATATTTGCACTACAAAATGTAAGTCATTGTTTTCAAAGGAACTAAATATTAAAAGAGAATAATGATTAGCAGTTATTTCCTTATAGAAATAAAACATAAAGAGCACATATATTTGGCTAACACTGACACTCCTCAGATAGCTGTATATTGTCAACCACCTACTCCATTTGTTATCTGCTCTTAGAAATGGTCAGGCACCCTAGTTTATTGGAAAGTTTTTCTCTTCCCCATATTCTGAAAAGAAATATTCATCAGCTTAAAGACATGAACAGTCGGTTCTGAGTTATAAAGAAGTAAATGTTCTACTGACATATCAATGACTTTCATTTTTAAAATGTGAATTATACCCAGAAGCAAATACATCTATTACATATGGGGACAAAATCAGTGTTCAGAGAAAGCTACTTACAGTTTATTTCAAAGATCATGAATTATAACAAAAATATAAATGATAAGAAAAAGAACTTATGATAAAACCATTGTAGCGTTACAGTGAATTTTAAGAATAGAGCAAGTTTTTCAGAAAGACCTTATATTTAATGCATGACAGTCATATATACTTTATAAAATACCTTTTTATTTCTTTAATAATGAGAAATTTACTCTACGTCTGGATCAGAAGCTCTATTTTTCATCTCCAAAATAATTCTACCCCAGCTAAGAGTACATTTAAAATTGAAGCTTTAAAACACAGTATATGTTAGCCTGTTACTAGTGTTTTCTTTACAGGAAAGGACTTGGTTTTTGTAAAGATAAGATAAAATCTTTATTTTCTTTCCTAATATTCTTAAATGACTTTTGGGGCACCTAGGTGGCTCCATTGGCTAAGCGGTTG
This sequence comes from Lutra lutra, assembly GCF_902655055.1. Lineage (NCBI taxonomy): Eukaryota > Metazoa > Chordata > Mammalia > Carnivora > Mustelidae > Lutra > Lutra lutra. Next base: position 43,336,537 of record NC_062288.1, read on the forward strand.
CCCTCAGCTCTGGTCCTGGGATCCCAAGGTCCTGGGATCAAGCCCCACATCAGGCTAACTGCTCAGCAGAGAGCCTGGTTCTCCTTCTCCCTCTGCCTGTGGCTCTGCCTATGTGTGCTCTCTCTTTGTCAAATAAATAAAAAAAATCTAAAACACACACACACACACACACACAAACCCACAAAACTTTTAAAAGGGCACAAGATATTTTAGAAAGATGTACTGTCCTCATCATTAGTAATCAACAGTTCTAGAGAAATAGAAAAAAAGAGATTGTATTAATAAAATGATAAACCATGTCATTTTCCAGGTAAATTATAAATGGTAATGTATTTCAAAAGGTTATTTATTATTTTCACCTACATTATTTTAATATTTTGTTAAAGTTGGTGAGAAAGGTAACATTATTTCATTAACAAAATATTTCTGTTTTATTTTACTCAATATAATTTGGTATGTAGAAAACCCTAGAACTGAGATTTGAAAGTGACTCTGTCAAAGAGTGATCTTCTTATATAGGGGCCATCATGAAGAGCATAGAATTGAGTCCATTAGCCTCCTATCCTGTATTTATTTATTTTAATTTCTAGCAATTAGTTCAGAAGATAAGTTTTGCCCAAATTCTAAAACAAATGAAGGTGGAGCAAGAATTTGAACCAATGTCTGTGTAACTATAAAATCTATGCTTTTCCTATTATGATAAATGAAATAATGGGTGTTAGGACATAATCATCTGCTATTCCAAAGATATGTGGTCCTAACCTCCACCTTTGGAGGAAATATGCATTTCTATAACAATGTACAGTTAAAATGAAAAGATACCAGGGCTCTTTTGAAACCAAGAACATTTGTGGGGCCTACATATCTTCCCATGCTTGTTAATCTTCAATGTTCATAATTATCAAATATTCTGTCTATGTAAATTTTTTTGCCCTAAACCTATATTATTGGTGGTTAACTAGCTTTGCATTAAATGTGAACTTTCCCAAAATCCTTTCCAAATTGGATTTCAATTTAGGAAACTAATTGTGATGCACAGTGTGGTGTTTATACACCAAGTTTCTTTAAAGTTGTAGGTTAATATTTTTTTCAACAATTATTTATTAACACCTACTAATTATTAGCAATATAATATATAGTGATTAGCATGGGATATTTTAGAAAGATTTGCTGTCCTCATCATTAGTAATCAACAGTTCTAAGAGGGTTTCATGTGGATAACCATAAGACTTATTATTACATCTGATGACTGTACATTCAAGTTTAATTAACACAATCATTTTTGACTTGACTAAATCGTGCTGCACAACAGAGACCTCTCCTAGTCATTGATTTAACTTCTCTGAAGTTACATTTTTTGCACCTTCTAAAAGGAGAATATAATGAGGGGTGATGTCAAAGGCTGTTCAAAACGTTGAGGATGTTGGAATTTTCAAATAACTTGGGGAAATAATATGGACCTTGTGCCATGAATTCTCACAGGGAAAAAACAAAACAAAATATTGTTTGGGTCGGATGGTTTGTTTCTACTTTTGGCTATCTGTTCATTTCAAACTCTGAAAACTAAATTTTTTAAAATTATGAAATATTCTTTCTTACCATTCAAGTGTGGTCTCCACTACAAAGCATTTCACGTGATATTTAGTTCATAGCATTGCAATCAATCTTACTAAACAAAATATTTGGACTAACATATTATAATCCAACCCAGAGTTCTGCTTGGAGTTTTAGGTATCTTTTTTTAAAAATTTTTATTTCAATTCCAGTTAGTTAACATACAAGATAGTATTATTTTTAGGTATACAATATAGTGATTTAGCACTTCCTTACATCACTCAGTGCTCATCACAAGTGCACTCCTTAATCCCCATCTCCTATTTGACCCGTCCCACTACCCATCTCCTCTCCAGTAATCCTCAGTTTGTTCTCTATGATTAAGAGTCTGTGTCTTGGTTTGCCTCTCACTCTTTTTTTCCCCCTTTCACTCATTTGTTTTGTTTCTTAAAACCCACATATGAGTGAAATCATATGGTATTTGTCTTTCTCTGACTGACTTATTTTGCTTTAGCTTACTACTCTCTAGCTCCATCCTTTTTTATTCTACTTGGAGGCTGCATTTAAGCTTCCTGAAAAACTGCCTTAGTTCTCAGAAAGATCCTGGGATCAGTATAAGTATTCCTCCAAATGACAATATCTTTATTACAGCCCAAGAAATATTTTTTTTAAAGAAACACTTTGAAAATTCTATCAGAGCTCTAAAATTGAAGAGGAAATCTGTTTTCCAGCCTTTTTGTTAGTCATGCTAAGAATGTCCTTTGTTGAGTTACAGATTGAAATAGAGAATTACTGGGCATCCTATATGGCCAGTGTAAAGTCAGGGAAAAGCTAAAATTGAAGAATTAAGAAGTAAGAAATCCCTGTCCTCGATAGACTCGGATCCCTTCGCAAGTTATTTTTGCCGCCCTGCAATAAATACTGCCTATCTCATGCTTTGTGTTCATACCATATCCAATTTTACAGACATTTTACTAGGCACACAGAAAAATACGGTTCTTTCTCTCAAAGATTGTATGGTCAGGTGGAGCAGAGGCAGCAGAGGCAAAGGAGGAAGCAATTATATAATCACTATGGTAGAGGAAGACCCAAAGTCCTACTGTTACTCTGAATCCCCACATGGGTATGTCAAGGAAGATGACAAGAGCTGAATCATGAATTATTTGACATTAGAAAGATGAAGAAGTAATGGAGCTAAGAAACATGGTTAGAGAAGGGTTCTATTTGTGAATGCATAGAAGTTTAGGCAACTATCTGTAAATTATTATTTGAAACACAGATAATGACCTAGCATGAGATGAGGAGGACATTTTGTGACTTGCTAAAATGATTTTATTCCAAAAATTATGCAGGAACAATTGATGAACTTTTATCCAGGAGGGGAATAAGCATTCACATATTTCCAGATATGCCTATATGAATTTCTGTTATTCACATTCTCTCAGATCCAGTTATTAGCACATAACAAATAAGGTGTTATGTGCCCCTTTATCCATTGCTATCTGTGTTTTTTGAAATGCCTTAAAGCTTACAAGATGGATTTGCTAATGGTGTAGATAATTAGATCATAATAAATATTCAGAGATGTTTCAGAGCAGCATGATGGCTCTACCACAAACTAGCTCACTCGAGGGTGAAGTAGGTCACCTGTTTTGATCACCCATGTGGGCAGCCCTACTTTTACATTTACATGAAAGATATAGGGTCGGTGCTGAATAGAGTACTAATGTTAATTCATAATATTGGATCATGAACATTAAGGCACATTCAGTATTTTGATTACCATGTACCCAAATGAAAAGGAACAGGAGAAATAAGAAGCAGAGGTAATTGAATTGAAAATGCTTACCTATTATACTCATTGCATTGGAAAGATTTCTAGATTAGGCCAGAGGTAAATGATACAGCTTCTCATGATTATTAAATATACATAATTTAAACCCAGGGGAAAACTCTCCAAATAAGGTAGCATTGAAGTTGAAAAATGATTTCCTCCTATTCTTCTGAATTCTTTGCTGAGACCCCTATCATAAAAGATAGTTGTACAAGAGAAAAACAGCAGTTTTCCAACTTGTATACCTCATTTATATATGGGAGCTATCCACAGGAAAATGCCTAACTCCATGATATAACTTAGAATTCAGGATTAAATACCATCTTAACTGGGAAGGGGAAGGAACAATCTCAGCCTCATAGAAGACTATAAATGACTTTTAGAAAGGATGAATGGGCCCTTAGCAGAATAGATGGAGGGGTATGATAGTTTGTAGCAAAGTTTGTCTAGGTGGGTGTCGACTACCAGTTTCCTTTCTCGTGACTAGAGTCCGTCTTTCCTGGTTGATGAACTTTCTGGGGAAGGGATTATGAACAATTAAATCCTTTTGGAGGATTTGTCTTTAGGCAGATAAGGGGTATTCAGAGAAAGCTTCTGCCTGCAATTGCTGTTCTTTAAGTACTTACAGCTCAAAATAATATACCAAAGCAGCACATTTTGGGGTGGCATGTCCTCATCTTTTCAGTCATATTTTGGGGTAGCATATTCTGCTATCCTTCTGTAGTTAACACTACTGGTCACAATGCACAAAGGGACAAAGTGTTTTTAATATAGCTTCTATCTCTACTGTGGTTATAAAGAAGAATAATTTTACATCTGTTAAATTTTAAAGTATTTTTTAACATTGAATAGAAATAGCAGGAGAAAATATAATAAAAATATACAGAAATTAAAATGTTTTATAGCTACTATCAAGTATAAATATAACATGGAAATACATCTAAGCTACAGGAAGAAAGTATGATTTTTTAATTTCAATTTGTATATTAAAAAAAGTTAGAAAACAGTCACATAAAACATTGAAAATGGAAACAGTGAATAGGTTCCCTACTAGCAGAATTGTAAAAGAAAACATTCAACTCACAACAGCAGTCATTGACTCTTCAAAAACAATGACTCTTACTTGGACACCAGTTTGAGCTAACATGAAGGATTTTTTTGTGAAGAGATGATATGTGCATAAATCGCCTCTGATGGGAAGAAAACATGACTGTGAGTGTGTGTGTGTGTGTGTGTGTGTTCACAATATGGTAATATGTAGAGTGCTTTTGTTTAGCAAAGAATATATTCACTTGAAATATGTCTAGTGTAATGAGCTGACTTTTAAAAACTTTATTTAATGTTAATTACAATATATAAACTGAAACAGTGTGTTATGGGTAGAACTGTGCCCTCCCCGCCCCCCCAAGTCATATATTGAAATCCTAATCCCCAGTATCTCAGAATATAACTAATAAGGAGATAAGACTTTGGAAGTTTTTAAAGAGGAAATGGAGTTAAAATGAGATCATACGGATGGACCTAATCCAATCAGTCTGGTGTTCTAGTAAGAAGTGGAGATTAGAACACAGATACACACAGAGGGAAGATCTTGTGAAGACATAGGGAGAAGACAACCATCTAAAAGCTAAGGAGAAAGCTTAGACTAAAAGCAGGCCTGTTGACACCTTGATCTTGGACATGTAGGCTCCGGATTTGTGAGAAAACAAATTTCTGTGGTGCTTTGTTCACCCAGCCTGATACTTTTTTATGGCAATTTAGCAAACTAATACATAGTGTAGAATGTATTTCTGTTAAATGCAATTTGATCATTTTATAAGACTGCATTTCACTTTAACAACTGAAAGTTTGACATCCAAATTGGAGTGTGCTTTATGTTTAAAACACACACTGGACTTGAAAGACACACACACATATATGTATATATATATATATACACACTTTTTGTAGTGATTACATATAAAAATCACAATATTTCTATGTATCATATATTTATTATATTAGGTTAAATATGTTATACTTAAGGTCACTTTTTTCTTTTTCTTTTTTTTTTTAAGATTTTATTTATTTATTTGACAGAGAGAGATCACAAGTAGACAGAGAGGCAGGCAGAGAGAGAGAGGGAAGCAGGCTTCTTGCTGAGCAGAGAGCCCGATGCGGGACTCGATCCCAGGACCCTGAGATCATGACCTGAGCCGAAGGCAGCGGCTTAACCCACTGAGCCACCCAGGCGCCCACTTTTTTTCTTTTTTAATGTAACTTTTTACCCTTTTAATATGGCTACTAGAAAATTTAAAATCACTTTTATTGCTTACATTATATTTCTATTGCAAAGCTATGTTCTAGGTATTCCTCTTCACTATAATGTTAGGGAAAAAAGTAGCTAAAGAGTAAGGATGAGTTCAGATGACAAATTTTTAGGGTTAGCATGGATTTTAAAGTAATATTTCACCACTAATTTAAAGGGTTTTTGTCATACACAGATGCCAAATAAGTATCCCATTTTCTGTATAATTTTTCCCTGATCCAGACTAATGGCCACTACTTGTATTTTTCTAGCATCTTTTTCTGATGTACATGGTAAAGAAATTTAAATCATTTCTAACTTTTGGAGTGCCTGGGTGGCTCAGTGGGTTAGGGCCTCTGCCTTCAGCTCAGGTCATGATCCCAGGGTCCTGGGATCGAGCCCCGCATCGGGCTCTCTGCTCCGCAGGGAGCCTGCTTCCTCCTGCCTCTCTGCCTAGTTGTGATTTCTCTCTGTCAAATAAATAAAATATTTAAAAAATCATTTCTAACTTTTTAACCAAATAATTAAGCTTGAAATATTTTCTATTTAAGCCTATTATTGGTTTCCAAATCCAAGATAATAAATTAATACATAAACAGAATTTTACATGTCTATTTACCAAAAAGCAAATAGTATTCTTATTTTAATTATTTAAAACATCAAAAATCTCCGTGAAATCATGCCCTTCTAATTACATCCTCCAACAATGGACTAAAATAGAGTGAAACTAAACTTTTCTACTAACATGAAGGATGGAAACAACTATGGTTAAAGAAAAAAGTCCCTTGATTTTAAACCAGAAAAAGCTAACCATTTAAAAATAAAAGAACCTAAGAACAAAGTTTAAAGGACAATATTTTAAACTAGCAGATTGCTCATTGTATGCCATTTTCAAGCTCTTAATAAAAGGCAAACATTTGAAATTCTCAAAATGATTTATACATAGGTTATTTTTTAACAAATGCAATGTCTCAAAATAAGATAAAATTTTAAGTATCAGTTCTTTCTGCAGGAAAGTCTAGTAAAATATTATTAACATTAACTTTTTTCTAGTTATATTGGAGAATGGACCTAGGTAAAGTATCCAAACAATTATACCTTGTAATCCCTATGACCTTCTACTCTATTAATTTAAAAAAAAATGGCTTTCACTCTTTTTGATAAACTTCACACATGGTCTATTTTGGGCCCACTGAACATTTTACATGGATAAATCAGGTGTAATGAGTTCCAGTTCACAGATGGAGCCTTTGGGTCTTTGGCAAATTTCCTAAAAAGATCACCAGACATTACACAGGTAATGATGCAATAATACATTACTCTGATCTTTCGTTTGGAAGCTCAGGAACTATATCTATCTGTCTAAAGACTGAGAATTTCCAAGTATCTACCTCATGCTTTAATAATATAAAATATATTTAATGTCTATTTGCATTGCAGTGAAATATGTAAGGGGAGAAGCTGGTATGGAAGGCCAATTTGTTAAACTCATTTGTCCAGAAATGACAAGACCTACCTACTTGTTGTAGACTCAGTGATGGTGATAGGGCTCCATGAACAAAATAACGACAAATAGGCTATTTAGCAAGTAATACATTTACAACTTGAGACTTAAGGGGGAATATTTTCATTAGAGGAGTCCTTGAGGTAGCAATGTTGGTCCTTACTAATCTAGCTGAACCATCTCAGATCTGGCTGTGAGTAACATTGGCTTCATATTCATATTCTATTTAACTTTTTACAAATGTCTTTTTTTAAGAATGATAATTTTTTTAAAAGATTTTATTTATTTATTTGACAGACAGATCACAAGTAGGCAGAGAGGCAGGCAGAGAGGGAGGTGGAAACAGGCTCCTGCTGAGTAGAGAGCCCGGTGCAGGGCTCAATCCCAGGAACCTGGGATCATGACCTGAACTGAAGGCAGACGCTTTAACCCACTGAGCCACCCAGGTGCCCCAAGAATGATAATTTTTAATCACAATATTTTGTATGAATGCAAATGCTTCATTTTTTTAAATTATTTTTTTTTTATTTTTTTAATTGCTTATTAACATACAGTGTATCATTTGCTTCAGGGGTACAGGTCTGTGAATCATCAGTCTCACACAATTCACACCACTCACCATAGCACATACCCTCCCCAATGTCCATAACCCAGGAACCCTATTCTTCCCCACCAACCCCCAGCAATCCTCAGTTTGTTTCCTGAGATTAAGAGTCTCTTATGGTTTGTCTCTCTATCTGGTCCTTTAAAACAAAGTTATCATCCTTGCTCTGTACTTTTATTACCAAACAGGCATAAGTAGTTTAGGAACAGGGGTGAATAAAGTTAGTAAAATAAAAAAAACTATGACCAATAATATTTGTTGGTGAGATGCAAAATTTGATGAAATTTATAGATTAAGGGTAATACTATCTCAGCTTTAAGGACACACATATATTAGAGAAAATAAATTTTATGTCCCAAATGAGAGATAAAGAAGGTATATGTATGTATATATACATTATATATATGAAAATTCATGAGGAAGATAAAACAATTGTAAATATATATGTACCAAATGTTAGAGCACACAAATATATTATGCAAATCTAAGAGATTTGAAAGAAGACATAGACAACAATATAATGGTATTTTACCCTACTTTCAACAATGGAGAGATAATCTAGACAGAAAATTAATAAAGAATCATTAATCTTATACCATACTGAGACTAAATAGACCTAACAGATGTATAGAATATTTCATCCAACAGCACTAGAATATACATTTTCTCAAACATGTATGGAATATTCTCTAGAAGAGATCATATCATGGGCCACAAAGCAAGTATTAGTAAATTTTAAGAAGATTGAAATTATACCAGGTATATTTTCCAACCACAGTGGTACGAAATTAAGAAAGGAAAAATAGCTCAATATCCTTGATGAATATAAATGCAAATATTCTCAACAAAATATTAACAAACTGAATTCAACAACTTATTAAAAGGACCAGAGACATCATCAAACCAGATTTATTACTGGGATACAAGGATAGTTCAATATATGCAAATAAACCAATGTGGTACATCACATTAATAGAATGAAAGATAAAAATCATAAGAAGTTAACAGATGCACAATAAGCTTTTGGCAAAGTGTAACATTGATTCATGATAAAAAGCCTTAACAAACTGGATATAGAAGGAACATATGTCAACATAATAAAGTCCATATATAAGTCCACAGCTAACATACTCAGTAGTGAAAGGTTGAAAACTTGTCCTCTAAGATCAGGAACAAGACAAGAGTATCCAGCCTTACTACTTCTATTCAACATAATACTGGAAGTTTTGGCCATATCAATCAGAATATATATATATATACACACACACACACACACATACATATTATATACATATATAATATATAGTATATATAATATATAAATAAATAATATATAAATAATAAAATAATAAAAATCAGACTCTCTCTCTCTCTCTCTCTCTCTCTCTCTATATATATATATATATATATATATATATATATTTATTTATTTATAATAAGATAAAACCAGAGAGGGAGACTAAACAGAAGAAACTCTTAACTATAGGAAACAAACTGAGGGTTGCCGTAGGGGAGGTGGGTGGGGGAATGGAGTAATTCAGTGATGGGCATTAAGGAGGGGAAGTGATATAATGAGCACTGGGTATTATATGCAACTGTTGAATCACTACACTAAATTCTACCCCTGAAGCTAATAATACACCATATGTTAACTAAGTTGAATTTAAATTAAAAAAAAGAAAAAAGAATGACTATCAACAAAAAGGCAAGATAGAATTATTGACAAAGATGTGGAAAAAAGGGAACCATTGTGCACTGTTAGTGGGAATGTAAATTGGTACAGCCACTATGAGATGCAGCATGCAGATTCATCAAACAATTAAAAATTAAACTACCATATTACCCAGAAATTTCACTTCTTGCATTTAACCAATTGAAATGACAATAAGATCTCAAAAGATATCTGTGCTTCTGTGTTTATTGTAGTATTATTCACAATAGCCAAAATATGAAAACAACCTAAGTGTCTGTCAACATAGGAGTGAATAAAGATGTGGTATGTGGGTGTGTGTAGCATTATTATTTTATTATTATAGTATTAAACCATGAGAAAGAAAGAATTCTTGACATTTCTGACAATATTGATGTCATATTTGCATAAGTCAGACAAAGACAAATAGCGTATGATATCACTTTTATATGGAATTTTAAAAACAGGACCTTGTAGAAACAGAGAGTAGAATGGTGGTTACCAGGGGTTAGGAGGTAGGGCAAATGGGGAGATGCTGGCCAATGGGTACACACTTCCAGTTAGAAGATGAATAAGTTCTGGGGACATACAACTTTGGGAATATGTAATAATGTTCTATATACTGTTGAAAGTTGCTAAGAGAGTAGATTTCAAATGTTTTCACCAGGAAAAAGGAATGGAATTATGTGATTTGATCGAGGTCTTAGCTAATGCTATGGTAGTAATCATATTGCAATATATGTGTACCAAATCTATACTTTGTACATCTTAAACTTATATGGTGATATATGTCAATTATGTCCCAATAGATGGGGGGGGGGCGGAGAGAACAAAAATAAAGAACAGAGTTCTGTGGTATTTGCTTCTTATTTTCATTCGTAACATATTCTATTTGAAAGACAAAGGCAAGCTATATATCTTCTACTTCCTTTTTCACAATAGAAGTATTCTCAAAGTTAGGAAAAACTCATTTTACTGGTAAGTTGAATTATAATTTAAACGCATTAAAGGTGCTCACTAAAGGAAGCATGCCATAAATATAATGAAACTCACCATCTATTCTGAACATTTGAATTTCATATACTCTGAGTTTCTCAAAGGAGAACACATCTGTATTTCTATTAATCATTCATTAAGTGTAAAATGATTCCTATGCTGGTGAAAACAGGAATACCTAGGGGGTAATTGTTTGAAGTTTCAGGCTTTCCTGACTTAACTTCTGTGTTTCTGGGTCCTCTAGGAAAGGAAGTCATAATTATTGAAATGGGGACACATTTTGCCAACTTATCATTCATTAAGGAGTTGATAAATTGTAATACTTAGGGCTTGTAGGTATTAAATTAAAAGAGAAAAGATATTAATGGATACTGTGTCAGAAGTGAGTAAAGATTTCTTTAATCTGATTCCTAAGTATGGATGGTGACATGAAGGATCCTTCAAGGTCAGAAATACACTCTTGGTCAAAGTGTTGTGGTTTAATAGCCAGTAGTAGCCAGGGCAAATCATCATTACAGTGAGACATACGGTGGAAGGATATAAGAGAGCACTTTGTCTAGGTGCACCAGGACTGCAGGAAGATTTTCAGGAATTCTTTTCTTTATGGGGCAAGTGCTTGGAAATTTGAAGGGTGTCAGTTCTGAGCTGTAATTTCAAGAAGGCATATTTGTAAATGTGGAGAACAAAGAAAAAAACTAGGAATTGTTTCCTATCCTGAGCCTTCCTCTCCTGTTTTTCTTTCCATATTTGCTTCTATCATAGCATATGACACAAAGCATAGTAATGGACACAAAGTCAATTCACACACTTCACAGTTCTCTATCTGGCAGTATTAATCATTAGGGACCTATTTAAACAATGCATTATTTACTTTGTTCTGGTTCCCCTCTCCTTCCTCCACCCTCCTCCATTTTACTGATTACTCAGTCTCACCAGGAATCACTGTTGATATATGGAAGAGTGGTGTCTGGAGGTGGCACCTGCTTTGTGTAAAGCATCCTGATTCAGTTCTAAGGCATGAGTTTGCTCCCAATCACGTATCACCAAATATTCCATGACTTGCTCATTTTTACATCTTATTTTTTGAGCTTGGAGTTCCTCCGGAAAATTCCTACACTTGAATCTCATAGAGTTCTGTCATCCATGTAGCTCAGAGGTGAAACCTGGGCTAGTTGATCTTTCTCCTTCCGATACTTCAATTCCTTCTACTCTACAAGCAGAGAAGCTCCTTCAACATGTGGGAACTTTGCTATTTCCAGGCTTTCAGGACTATACATGTCTTTTGGTCTTTTTTTTTTTTTCACATTTCTTTAATCATTTCAGTGGGATTTGGGGAGAGTAGAATAAATATGTGAGTTCAATCTCCCTCATTGCTTTTAGGATAAGACTCAAATCACAAGTAGGGCTTACAAAGTTCTTCATCACGTGACTCATCTCATTTACTCTTACATCACACTCTTGCACTGCTGCCTTCAGTCCCTCAAATGTGCCAGGCTTTTTCAACTCTTTAGGTCTCTGAACCTGCAGCTCTCCCTGCCAACAACCACATTAATCTTGTTCATCACTGAATATCTAAAATCTAGGACAATGTCTAGTAAGAATGAGAAACTCAATAAATATCTATTGAATGAAACATCTTTGCATAATATAATTTGAATAATATTGTATAGTAGATTAAAAAACATCTCAGTATAACTTCTTCAGTATAATTTTCTAATAGCACCTATTCAGCCTAGACTCTAAAGTGGTATTTACTTATACCAAAGTATAATGTGAACTACGATACAGAATATTTTATGGGTATAACTTTAAAAGAATGGAATGGATTTGGAAAACCATACAGAAAATCAGTTATATTGTCAGTTATCCAAGAGACAAGTTCATTTTGGGATCTCTTGATGGGATGCTAATGACTTACCACAATTATATATTATACATTTTATACAATATATTCATCAGTATGACAGTTCTATAATATAGCTTTAGGCATACATTCCTTTGAACATCTGTTTATTTTGGCTTCATGATATACTAATTCACTGCCCAGTGTAAGCTTCCCTTTCTCACCTCAACTGGGCTGTACTATTGACTGGTTGTTTTTCTGTATGTTTTGGTATAGCTCCCAATCCAGTTGTCCTCATCTGCAATCCTAGGAAGGAATGCATTATCTGTACCTATGTTTTAATGATGATCGACACTAAAAATTGGTGAGTTGAACTCTAGAGAATTTATGATACTAATCTCTGGATGGAAAATAACCAGCTTTAACTGAGATGTATATTTCATACATGCATTATTTTTCCACTAGTTGCATCAGAGCAAGAGAAGAGGTTGTAAGAATGCAAGTGGTTTAGATTTTGAAGAGCTTTTTCCCTATGTTGAGGAACATGAACTTTATCATGTAATAAGTGAATATCCTTTAGGAACTGAGTCAGCACTTTTGCTATTTGTACAACCTTCTTTCATAAAGGAACGATCTTACAGAAATATCATCCAATACTTTTTCATTAGCTAAATAAGTTAGCACACACACAGTATTTGACTCAGTTCTATTTACACTTCCAAGTTCTTTAACTCTACTAAAACATATAATCTTCACAATGACCCTTTGAGTTAGGTGTTAATTTTAATCTCCATTTCACTAATGAGAAAATAGAGACACACATACTATGGCTGGTTGGTGCCATAGTTGGATCTAAACCCATGCAATCTGGATCTAGAGTCCATATTCTTTGCCACCATGCTACAATGCCTCTGTTGTTTTATGGGTAATGCTTTAAATACAGAAAGAAATTTTTCAATAAACTGGCAGAGGCAACAATACATTATATTATTTGAATCTTGTATTTGATGCATTTGTGCATAGTCATTAAATCTCAAATGATTACAAAGTAACATACATTTCTTTTACGTATGTGACCAGTCTCCCAGTCCTGGCTCTTCTCTACCTCTTTAATTTCACCTCTCAACTTGCTTCTATTTGCATCTCCCCTCCAATCAAATCTAACTTGGCCTGTTATCCCTTTCTTTACCTTCAGCCTGTGCTATGGCCTGCCCCAAAGCATAGCTTTTCAAATTTTATTCATAAACATAAACACTTCTATAAAGTATTTATTGACTTTCAAGATTGAGTTGATACTTTTCTCTTTTGTGTTCCATGTATAGAGTATTATCATCATGCCTATTACATTTTATTGAACACATCTTTTTTCATACATCTGTCTCTATCAATTTTACTGTGAATAAATGAGGGTTGGAACTCTGTCTTATTATATTTTGCATTTCTAGCACTGTTACTAACACAGTTTGGTAGGAAGTAGATTCTAGGCTAATGCACGAACAAATGAATACATGCATGTGAGATGTATATGTCTAGGGCACTATCACTGGGATGTAATAGAATGCCCCAGTGTGCAAATACAAAACATGGATTATTAATGGTACCTGTCCTAGTTTGGCTAAAAAGGGTTGACATCAGTGATGTTATTTATGCTAGCAGAGCTCAAGCAGTCCTAGAGTTCTTTTTTGTTAAAAAGTTTCTTTCAACAGGGGAGAGTAACTGTAAAGACAGTATTTGTTAGTTGTTTGCAGGATCATGAGCTCACAGGACCTGGACAATCCCTTCTATTACTGTTTCAGTAATCATCCTTCCTCCCTATTGGAAACTGATAATACCAGGAGAAAGGCAGAAGCTGGTTTTATAATCTACATTCATTCTCATCCTTTTATAATCCAAGGCAAGAGCAGAATAGTGAAAGTATGTTCCTTAGAGTCAGGAAACTTACTTGTCTCTGCTAAAGGAGTGCATTAGTCTTGCTCCAGCTAAATTCAATTAGAACCCCTGTGTGAAATTCTAACTATTATAGAATTTTCTTCCCTCCAAATTAACTTCTGGTAGATTGTTTCTTTTAACAAGGTGAAAATAAGTGCATTATAGTTTACTCAGTGACTTAGGTAGTTTTTAATAACAGAAATGTATATTCAACAGATTCTAATGTTTGAAAGGGCAGGGGGTGGGAGTTTGGGAGAACCAGGTGGTGGGTATTGTGGAGGGCACGTATTGCATGGAGCACTGGGTATGGTGCATAAACAGTGAATTCTGTTACGCTAAAAAGAAATAAAAAGAAAAGAAAGTTCTAAATAGCAAATTTCTTACTTGGAAAAGTTTTATGAGATAAAATATTAGCCTAATGGATGTAATGTAAAATTTAGGATTCTCATATTTCTTGATCAAAACAGAATATAAAACTGAGGACTTAGCCTTCACAGTAATGTAAAAATTCCAAAGTTGTTTTCATATAAATACAAGTGTTTAAAGTAAAGTATTTTGGGAAAATGCCAACTTAATTAATTACATTCTGCCTTCCTAAATTCTGGTGATTGTTAAAAGTACAGTTCTTTAGAAAAACTCATTTTTATTAAATAGTGATTCATGAGATTTTAAACTAAAATTAAATCAGCAAAAATAACTCCCAACTGCCATAATTCTATATCCATATCAAAATAATTGGTTATTACTTCCTTTTGTTAATGAAATACCTGTTACTTTTCCATATGAAAATTCAGGAGTACACATTACATCTTGTGATCACAGAGTATTAATGAATATGAGTAATGTAGTGATTATAATAATATTTTCAATTACAACCATCTCAGAGCATTTTTAAAAAATCCCTCCAACCCCAATTTAACCAGTGTGAATCTAAACTTATTTTTCCTCACTTTCAACCACTGTTTTTCCTTCAATTTATCATCAAACATTTGAAAGAGCAATGTAAGGCATTTTGACACTGGCAAGCCTCACACAGCTCAACAAAATCAACATATTTGAGACTGAAATTGTCTTCTCCCATCCCAAAGTTTCTCCTCCATTTGTGCACTTCCAGTCCCCAAGGTAAACTCCTCCCCCTCCCCCAGATAAACTTTTGTGGTCATAGTAAACCCTCCTACTTATCTCCCACTCTCCCAACTCTGGGCAATTATAACTTCTAAATTACATGTAAACTTGTAATTCCTATTCTCATTGTCATAGCTTAGGTCACCATTTCCCACCTAGACTACTGAAAAAGCCCCTTAAGCCGCTTCCCATTCTCCTTGAGCTTCCCATTCTCCTTGAGTTATTGTGATTCATATCTGTCATACTTATATTAATTTTCTTAAACATTTTAAGAGTAAACAATGAGGTTTAAAGGTATAAAAGGCTTATACTTCAAAGGGCTTTTTGCCTGTACTAAGGAAAGTGGATTTTATCCTGTCAGACCGAATATTTTTAAGGACGTAAACATGAGCAAATTTTGTTTTCAATAGGATTACATTGACAGAAGTAAAAAAGCTATCTTAAAATGAGAGAAAATCCAAGAGGAGAGAAAAGCTAAGAAACTATTTCAAAAGACTACATGCTATAGGGAGGATGTTATTATTTTTCAATAAACACGTGGTTTAAAGTTCTAGTATAATGTCAGTGTTCCACAAGTTGAAGACCATCATTACAAGATAATACTTCATTATCTGTATTCATATGGTAAAAAATATACCTTTCAGAACATAATGACTTTTAAAATAAAAACTCAACAGCAGTTAACCTATATAGCAGGAGGTAATGCTATCCTTTCAACTTCGCATTATGGTGAAATTTCCCTTGAAATAAGGATATTTACTATAATTGTTCTTTATAAAAATGACCTTTCTCTTTCTTCCAACAAAACTAATCAAGTCAGCTGAACTTGGCCATTCTTATAATAGCCACTTTGTGAAGAAAATAATAACTAAGCATGAAGTCACAAAATAAATCTTAAGAAGTTATTTCTATTTCCAATTTTAAGAAAGAAACTCAAAACCTTGCTCTCTTTCTCCTTGCTCTACATCCCTTGATTATTACGCCATTTATCTTCTGTTTTGTAATCAGTTTTGTAAGTTTCAAACTCCTTGTCATTTAGTGGAATTGATATATATAATTGATATATGGATTTAGATTTAGACTTATTCAGTGATTGTTTTTACAGTAGGTAAATACAGGACCGTATTTGGACCTAAAAGGGGTCTAATTTTCTCCACACATAGTAGGGCCTAGAAAGACTGTTTTCTTCTCAAGAGAATGATAGAGATTGAAAAATATTTTCATAATAAAACTTAAAAATTACTAAGGTTGATATAATCACAACTTTTATCAAAACATCTATCAGTTTACAGGATCTGAAATGAAAAACAATAACATTTATAGAGGTTATTTAATGACAAAGGTCAGCACAATTGAAAGAGGTGTGTTAGAAGGAGGTTGGTTAAAAGATAAAATGTTACAGATACTACCAGTTTAAATATGTGTATTCCATTTTCTGCCAGCAGAGCCCATTAAGTGTGAGACTCTCCAGATAGGACTGTGTTGTTTTATATGTTTTATATTATATAATACACATATTATAATATACACATGCATATATAAAAAATTATATGTTGCTAACATAGACAAATGTTTTATATGTGTGTGTTTTGTTTTTTAAAACAGCTTAATTTAGAAATAATATATAAATAATATATAGAAATTATATAGGATATATAATTAATATATAAATATATTATTATTTATATTAATACATAATATTTATATTATTATTTATATTAATATATGATACTATATATAGAAGTAATGTATAATGTGTAATGTAATGTATAATAAGCTGTACTTATTTAAAATATAGAGTTTGATAATTTGTAAGTCTGGTCGTGTGTATACACAGATGAAACCACTGTCACTATCAAGATAGTAATCATAAACATTCCTCCAGAAGTTTTCTTGTCCTCTTTTTTGTAGTCCCTCAATTCCACACTTCCCTGCTCCCCCACCCATTCCCAGATAATCACTGATCTTCTTTCTGTCACTAGGAATGAGTTTGAATTTTTGAGAATTTTATATAAATGGAATTTAAAAGTATGTACTCTTGTCTAGTTTCTTTCCCTCAGAAAATTATGAGACACAACCATGTTGATGCAGGTATCGACAGATCTTCACATTTTATTGCCAAACTAGCATTCTGTTGTAAGGATACACCACAATATCTTCACCCATTCATCTGTTAACATGCAGTTAGGTTATTTCTAGGGTTTGGCTAGTGTAACTAAAGCTGCTAAGACTCATTCGTGTTTGTCTAAGATTTCATATGGGCATTTGCTTTTATTTCTTTTGGGTTAAAAAGCTAGGAGAGAATAGGCTGGATCCTTTGGTTAGATGTATCTTTAACTTTTTAAGAAGCTGTCAAACTGGTGCAAAGTGGTTGCATCATTTTTCACTCCCACCAACATAGTATAAGGCTGCCACTTTCCCCGCATCCTTGCCAACTTGATATGGCCAGGTTTGTTTGTTTGTTTAACACTTCAGTAGGCTTCTCGTGTCATCTCATTTTTAATTCTATTTCCCTTGCAACTAATAATGTTGAGCATATTTCATACACTCGTCATCTATCTTATTTGCTGAAATATTTCTGCACATACTTTGCCGATATGTTATTATTGGATTGTTGCTTTATTTATTTTTTAAGTTTTGAAGGCTTTTTCGTATATTCTGAAGACAAGTCCTTGTCAGATCTGTGCTTTGCAAATGTTGTTTCCAGTTTGCTATTTATTGTTCATTTTCTTTTTTTTTTAAAGATTTTATTTATTTATTTGACAGAGAGAGATCACAAGTAGATGGAGAGGCAGGCAGAGAGAGAGAGAGAGAGGGAAGCAGGCTTCTTGCTGAGCAGAGAGCCCGATGTGGGACTCGATCCCAGGACCCTGAGATCATGACCTGAGCCGAAGGCAGCGGCTTAACCCACTGAGCCACCCAGGCGCCCCTATTGTTCATTTTCTTAACCACTAATGCCTTTAGAAAAATAGTTTTGCAGTTTGAAGATCAGTTTATCATTTTTGTTTCAGTTATGGATCATTCTTTAGTGCTCTCTGTAAGAATTCCCCGCTTAACCCAGAATAGTAACTAGAAATGTTAAAAGTTGTTTTACAGTTTTATAATTCTGTTTATGTCTGTGATCCATTTAGGATCATTTATGCATGTGGTTCAAGGTACAGGTCAAATAACTTTTTTTTTTTTTAAACTTATGAGTACCCAGTTATTCTAGCACCATTTGTTGAGAAAACCTTCTTTTTCCTACCGAATTCTGAACATTTGCAGAAGTTTGCAAAATTAAATCATTTGAACACACATTCCTAGATCTACTTCTGGACTCATTTTTGTGTTCTTTTGGTCTATTTATCCATCTTGACATTAATCTCACACTCTCTGTAAACTGTGGCTTTATTTTTTTTTAAAGATTTTATTTATTTATTTGACAGAGATCACAATTAGGCAGAGAGGCAGGCAGACAGAGAGAGAGAGAGAGAGGAGGAAGCAGGCTCCCTACTGAGCAGAGAGCCCGATATGGGGCTCGATCCCAGGACTCTGGGATCATGACCTGAGCTGAAGGCAGAGGCTTTAACCCACTGAGCCACCCAGGTGCCCCTAAACTGTGGCTTTAAATACAATTCTTGGGGCATCTGGGGAGCTCAGTTGGTAAGCATCTGACTCTTGGTTTTGGCTCATGTCATGTGTCAGGGTTCTAAGTTTGAGCCCCACATCAGGCTTTGAGCTGGGCATGGGACCTGCTTGAGATTTTCTCTCTCCCTCTCCCTGTACTCCTTCCACCCCCCAACCCCCACTCCCGCTCCTGCATGTGCACACATACCCTCACTCTCTCTTTAAAAAATAAATAAATAAAAAGTCTTGAAAGTAAGTAGTGTTATTCCTTCAATTTTATTTTTCTTCGAAGTTATTTTGGCTTTTCTAAGACCTTTGATTTTCCATATGAAATTTAAAGTCAGTTTTATAATTTGAACAAAAAGCACAGTTGGGATATTGATTTGTGTTGCTGTGAAACTACAGATCAAATTGTGAGAATTGGAATTACAAGTGTTGAGTCTCCCTACCCAGGTACTTGATCTAGCTCCCCAATTATATAGGTTCTTAAAAGTTTAAGCAGTATTTGTTGTATTTTCATATAGGTTTTGAACATCTTTTGTCAGTTTTATCCCTAAGTATTTCAAACATTTTATGTGATACTGTAAGAGATTGTTATTTTTATTTTAATTTATGATTATTTTTTGCTAGTACATAGAATTCCAATTAATTTTTGTATGGTCCTGACCACCTGCTAAACTTATCTATTCATTTAAGTGACTTTAAAAAATGCATCCCCATAGATTTCTATAGAGACATGTTATATTTCATAAATATATTTGTAATATATATATTTTTTACTTCTTTTATAATCTTCTTTTCTAATTTTTCTGTTGTTTTTCTCATTCGTATTTCATTGATTACCAATGTGATTTTTTTCCTTTCTTCTGCAACTTTGTGCAATTTACTTTTTAATTCTCATTTCTGAAGATGGAAACTGAGATTATTACTTTGAGAACTTTCTTCTTTTCTAACAGAATACAATAATATAAAGTTGCTCATATGAATTATGTAGTTAGCATCAAATATGATGTGTTTCATTTTTGTGTAATTCAAAACTTTCTAATTTCAATTTTGGTTTCTTTGCTGACTTACAGTTTTTTGAAAATATGCTATTTAATTTTCAAAATGTGGGGATTTTCCAGATAATATTCAGTTGCTTATTTCTAATTTAATTTATTTGCAATCAGAAAACAGACTTTATAACAATAAAACAGACTATAAAATGGACTTTTATAGATTTAAATTCCTTTAATTTTTTTACATTTAGTTCTATAGAATGTCATGTGTTAAATGTTCCATTGCACTTGCAGAGAAGGTGTAGTTTGTTTATTATGGGATGGAATGATTTATAAAAATTAAATGGGTCAAGTTGGTAAATAGTTTCATTGAAGTCTTAAGTCTTATTTGCTTTTTTTTTTTGATTGCACAATCAGCATTTGAGAGGAGATTACAATTTTTTGAGTCCTGAATTTGTCTATTTGTCCTTTCCATTCTCTCAATTTTTGATACATTTATTTTGAAACTCATATTACATACATTAATGGTAAAGATCATTATGTCATCTTGATGAATTAACTTTCTTAACATTAGCAATAACCTTCCTTATGACTACTAATATTCTTTGTTCTCAAACTTACTTTGTCTGTTACTAATACAACCATTCCAACTTTCTCTTGGTTTGTGTTAACATAATATATCTTTTTCTGATATTAATATAATCATTTACAATATTCTCTTCATTGTGTTAACATAATATATCTTTTTCCATTTTTCTTACTCTTTATCATTTTTTTTAATTTAAAGTATGTTTATTAGAGGTAGCACGTATTTTGGTCTTTTTTTTATCCAATCTGTCAATCTCTTGACTTTTAATTGTTGTGTTTGTTTAATGCATTTACATTTAATGGGAATATTGCCAGCGTTTGGTTTAAGTCTATCATCTTGTTATTTGTTTCTTATTCATTTTATTTTTTCTTTGTTCCCCTTTTCCTCTTTTTCTATCTTCTTTTTTGTTCATTATTTTTATGATTTTATTTATGAGTCTTTGTTGACTGAGTTAAAATTCTTTGTTATTTTAGGGGCTACTTTAGGATTCTATATATATTATTGCACTCTTCCTCAAGTTATAATAAATCACATTTAGTATGGGAAACTTAAATAGTATACTTAAATTTCTAGTCTCTCAGATGTTATTCTGTTGTTAATATTTCAATCACATATATTATAATCCATATTGCTTTATTATTACTTTTTGTTTAAATAACCAAATATTTTTAACATGATTTAAATAATAGAAATATATTAAATATTTACCTCTATATTTACTATTTCCAGTGTTCATACTCATTTGTGCTGTTCTATATTTACATTCAGTATGATTTTCCTCTTAAGAAGGGCTTTCTTAACATTTTTTAGAGTGGTGCATACCCACTTCTGATTAAGTACTCCAGGTTTTATGTACCTGAAAAAAGTATGCTAATCTAATCCTTGTATTTTAAAAATATTTTTGCTGAGTGTAGAAGCCCAGATTGCCAGGTTCCCCCCACTTCTAGTTCCAGTACTTTACAAATTATTTTGTCTTTTTATTTTCAATTTTCATTGTTTGTGATGGGAAATGTACTATTATCTTTGTCTTTGTTATGCATAACACATCTTCTTTCCCTGGATACTTTACAGATTTTATCTTTAGCTCTTGATTTGAGTTATGTGATTGTGAGTTACCTTTATATGGTTTTCTTCACATTCCTGCATTTGCTGAGTTTCTTGGACCTATGGATTTAGAGTTTTACAGCTTTCATCAAATTTGGTAGAAAGTTCAGTCATTATTTCTTGAAATATTTTTTCTTCTCTTTTGTATTCTCTAAAATTGCATGCATATTAAGCAGTTTGAATTGATCCACTGTCCACTGATGCTTTTTTCATATTGACTTTCTGTTTTATTTTGGATATTTTTTGTAGCTATACTTTCATGTTAACTAATCTTTCTTCTTTTTGTCTAATCTTCTGTAAATCTCATCCAGTATATTATTTTCAATTATTTTACATTCCACCTCTAAAAGTATGATTTTTTAAAATATCTCCATATCTCTACTTTGCTCTTTAAACATATACAAAAAATATATATACAAAGATGGGTGCTAGACATTGTGTATTTAATCTTATATTTACTGGATATAAATTCTTACAAATATTCTTGAGCTTTATTTTGTTATAGCTATGTTATTATCTTTTTCTGGAAGTAGGAACATAGCAGTGCTTAATCTATGGTTCTTTTTTCCCCTGTTACTCAGGCAATACTTTAATACTTGAAATATTCTTCTGAATACCAATACTCTTATGAATACTCTCTGAATATCCAATGTCTGTTACTTATGAGGTTTTCTGGTAAGGCTGGTAGAGGTATACACTAATCATAGGTCTTTTTGAGATCTTAGCATTGCTGCCTGTAACCCATTTGCATGGTTCTTTAGCCCACATTAGGTAATTTCTTCAGGTACATGAATGATCAGTACTCACCTAAATACTCAAAAGGGGCGATCTTCTCATCTCAGCAGTTTGCAATGAAACTAATTTCCTCCAATGTTCTGTTTTGTAAACTCTGGCAATCTCGGTCTCTTTGGACTTTCAATTCTATCTTTTCAACTCAAGGATTCCACAAGATTTTGTGTATGTTCCCTTTTTCCACATTTTGCCCTAGATACTCTACTCTTTGTTTAAGCTGGGCCACATGCAGGGTTCACATCATTCCCTCCCCCTCTGTCAGTAATCATTATTCTTCATTGTCTAGTATCTTGTATCTTGAAAACCACTCTCTCCTATTGTCCATTTTTCCTTGTTTATTTGTTTTTGTTTCACATGAAAAGGTAAATCTAGTCTTCTGTTACTCCATTTTAGACAGAAAAGGTAATCCTTTATAAGGGTTTTAGTTGCCATTAGGTAATCACAATATTAGGTAACAGTTTCATGCACTTTTCAAATGCTGTTTCAAACACTTAGCTAAAATGCATATGTCTGGAATGTAGGACCTAAATGGGAAATATAGGAATTCACTAAACTCCAAGAGGAGAACACAGGTAGTAACCTCTGTGACCTCAGCCACAGAAACTTCTTGCTAGACATGTCTCCAAAGGCAAGGGAAACAAAGGCAAAAGTGAACCATTGGGATTTCATCAAGATAAAAAGTTCTTGCACAACAAAGGAAACAGTTGACAAAACCAAAAGACAACTGACAGGATAGGAGAAGATATTGCAAATATCTTAACAGATAAAGAGCTAGTATCCAAAATCTATAAAGAACTTATTAAACTCAACACCCCAAAAAACAAATAATCCAATCAAGAAATGGGCAGAAGACATGAATAGACATTTCTGCAAAGAAAACATCCAAATGACCAACAGTCACATGAAAAAACACTCCACATCACTCAGTATCAGAGAAATACAAATCAAAACCACAATAAGATACCACTTCACACCAGTCAGAAAGGCTAGAGTTAACAAGTTAGGAAATGACAGATGCTGGCCAGGATGCAGAAAAAGAAGAGCCCTCTTACTCTGTTGGTGGGGATGCAAGCTGGTGAAGCCACTCTGGAGAGTAGTATGTAGGTTCCTCAAAAAGTTGAAAATAGAGCTACCCTATGACCCAGCAATTGCTCTACTAGGTATTTACACCAAAGATACAATGTAGTGATCCAAGAGGTCATCTGCATCCTAATGTTTATAGCAGCAATGTCCACAATAACCAAACTATGGAAAGCCCAGCTGTCCATCAACAGATGAATGGATAAAGAAGAAGGGGTATATATATACACAGTGCAATACTACTCTGCCATCAAAAAAAATAAAAAAAAAAAAAGAAATCTTGTCATTTGCAACAGCGTGGATGGAACTGGAGGGTATTATGCTAAGTGAAATAAGTCCATCAGAGAAAGACATTTATCATATGATCTCACTCAAATGTGGAATTTAAGAAACAAAACAGAGGATCATAGGGGAAGGTAGGGAAAAATACAACAAGACAAAATCAGAGAGGGAGACAAACCATGAGAGACACTTAATCATATGAAACAAACTGAGGGTTGCTGGATGGGAAAAGGGTGAGAGGATGGGGTAACTGGGTGATGGACATTGAGGAGAGCACATGATGTAATGAGCATGGAGCACTAATTAAGACTGATGAATCACTGAATGCTACCTCTAAAACTAATAATATACTATATGTTAAATAATTGAATTTAAATTTAAAAAAGGAATGAATGAATGAATGTAAAAAAATAAAAAGAAAAAAATGCATATGTCCAAGTCACGGGTAAAACCTTGATTTCGATGAAAATCCTGCATCTTTACTATCTAATTTATTCTACTCAATTAAAAAGGAACAAAAACAAGCAAATTAAAAAAAAATCCACTCTGATTAATCCCTGTACTCAGGCCATTCTACATTAATATAAATATGTTATGCTAAATACAATACACAGTTTATTATAAACAAAGAGAAAAAAGTTGTTTTTGTTGTTGTTGTTTCTTTTTTTTTTTTTTTGGTATTCAGTTTATCCTTAAGTAGAACATAACCAGATTTTGTTTTCTGTAAAATTCTCCCTATCAGGCCTTTTTAGAATTAAGTCATAGGTATATTCTCTATTATCTTAATAATCACTAAAAAATCTAATTGGATGATTAGAGTATTTTGTTAGAACTTTCCCTCTTCACTTTGTATAGGTTTGCTAGACCACAAGGAAAACAAGCCAAACTGTTAATCTTCCTGCCAAACAGGGCTCTGAAACAGTTATTGGAGTTAGAACCTTGGTTGTACTCTACCTCCGTTAACTCTTACCAAGGAGAATGGCCTCCATATTGAAAGAGCTCACAGCTCTCAAACCATCTTGCTCACTAATGCAAAAGAAAAGTTCTTCTTAGATAGTTGCTTACCACCTCATTCCTGCATCTTAGACAAACTTCATCTAGAGCTGCTGTTTTTCTTTCTTTTGCATAATGAACATAAAGGGTATTAAAGCAAGGCCCATATAATGACAGTCTTAAAGTTATTGTGATAGCTCTAAAAGGGAAAAGATCAATTTTATTTAAAAATAAACAAAACTGGGGCGCCTGGGTGGCTCAGTGGGTTAAAGCCTCTGCCTTCGGCTCAGGTCATGATCCCAGGGTCCTGGGATCAAGTCCCACATCCCGCTCTCTACTCTGCAGGGAGCCTGCTTCCCTTCCTCTCTCTGCCTGCCTCTCTGCCTACTTGTGGTCTCTGTCTGTCAAATAAATAAATAATAAATAAATAAATAAATAAATAAATAGTTAATTAATTAAAAAAATGAAAAAAAAGAACGCAGGTCAGAAGTCCTTTTAACTTAAAAAATAAGTGACAGTGAGGTTTTCCTATCCTTGAATCAGTCTCATTTCTTTTACATTTTCTAATTTTTTTTCTTTTCTTTCACATTAAACCTCTGTAAGTTTATCATTCTAAGCTACTTCATATCACATCTCTTACAGATTTTTTGAATCTTGTTAACAGCATACTGTCACATAAAATTGTTGGGTAAATTTCTGTTTTACCTAATCTGATTTCTTTTTCCATTTTATTTTATTTTATTTTATTTTATTTCTTTTCAGTGTTCCAGAATTTATTGTTTATGCACCACACCCAGGGCTCTGTGCAGTATGTGCCCTCCTTAATACCCATCACCAGGCTTACCCCACCCCCACATCCTCCCCTCCAAAACTCTCAGTTTGTCTCTCTGAGTCCATGGTCTCTCATGCTTCGTCTCCCCTTCCAATTTCCCGCAGCTCACTTCTCTCCATCTCCCAATATCCTCCATGTTATTCCTTATGCTCCACAAGTAAGTGAAACCTGACTCTCTCCACTTGACTTATTTTACTCAGCATAATCTTCTCCAGTCCCATCCATGTTGATACAAAAGTTGGGTATTCATCCTTTCTGATGGAGGCATAATACTCCTTGTATATATGGACCATATCTTCTTTATCCACTTGTCCATTGAAGGGCATCTTGGTTGTTTCCACAGTTTGGCGACTGGCCATTGCTGCTATGAACATTGGGGTACAGATGGCCCTTCTTTTCACTACATCTGTATCTTTGAGGTAAATACCCAGTAGTGCAATTACAGGGTTATAAGGTAGCTTTATTTTTAATTTCTTAAGGAATGTCCACACTCTTTTCCAAGGTGGCTGCACTAACTTGCATTCCCACAAATAGTGTAAGAGGTTTCCCCTTTCTCTACATCCTCTCCAACACATGTTGTTTACTGTCTTGTTAATTTTGGCCATTCTAACTGGTGTAAGGTGGTCTCTCACTGTGGTTTTGATTTGGATATCCCTGATGGCTAATGATGATGAACATTTTTTCATGTGTCTGTTAGCCATTTGTATGTCTTCTTTGCAGAAGCATCTGTTCATGTCTTCTGTCCATTTTTTGACATGATTATCTGTTTTGTGTGTGTTGAGTTTGAGGAGTTCTTTATAGATCTTGGTTATCAGCCCTTTGTCTGTAGTGTCGTTTGTGAATATCTTCTCCCATTCCATGGGTTGCTGCTTTGTTTTGTTGACTGTTTCCTTTGCCGTGCAGAAGATTTTGATATTGATGAAGTCCCAAAAGTTCATTTTCGCTTTTGTTTCCTTTGCCTTTGGGCACATGTCTTGAAAGAAGTTGCAGTGGCCGATGTCAAAGAGGTTACTGCCTATGTTCTCCTCTAGAATTTTGATAGATTCCTGGCTCACATTGAGGTCTTTTATCCATTTCAAATTTATCTTTGTGTATGGTGTAAGAGAATGTTCGATTTTCATTCTTCTACATGTAGCTGTCCAGTTTTCCCAGCACCATTTATTGAAGAGACTGTCTTTTTTCCACTGGGTATTTTTTCCTGCTTTGTTGAAGATTATTTGACCATAGAGTTATGGGTCCTTATCTGGGCTCTCTATTCTGTTCCACTGGTCGTTGTGTCTGTTTTTGTGCCAGTACCATGCTGTCTTGGTGATCACAGCTTTGTAGTAAAGCTTGAAATCAGGCAACATAATGTCCCCAATTTTGTTTTTCTTTTTCAACATTTCCTTAGCAACTCGGGGTCTCTTCTGTTTCCATACAAATTTTAGGATTGTTTATTCCAGCTCTTTGAAAAATGCAGGTGGAATTTTGATCAGGATGGCATTGAAAGTATAGATTGCTCCAAGCAGTATGGACATTTTAATAATGTTTATTCTTCCAATCCATGAGCATGGAATGTTCTTCCATGTTTTTGTGACTTCTTCAATTTCTTTCATGAATGTTCTGTAGTTCCTCAAATACAGATCCTTTACCTCTTTGGTTAGGTTTATTCCCAGGTATCTTATGTTTTTTGGTGCTATAGTAAATGGAATCAATTCTCTAATTTCCCTTTCTATATTTTCATTGTTAGTGTGTAAGAAAGCAACTGATTTCTGTACATTGATTTTGTATTCTGTCGTATTACTGAACTGCTGTTATGAGTTCTAGTAGTTTGGGGGTGGAGTCTTTTAGGTTTTCCATATAAAGTATCATGTCATCTGTGAAGAGAAAGAGTTTGACTTTTTCATTGCCAATTTGAATACCTTTTCTTTATTTTTGTTGTCCGATTGCTGTTGCTATGACTTCTAGTACATGTTGGACAAGAGTGGCGAGAGCGGGCATCCTTGTTGTTGCTCCTGATCTCAAAGGGAAGGCTGTCAGTTTTTCCCCATTGAGGATAATATTCGCTGTGGGTTTTTCATAGATGGATTTTATGAAGTTGAGGAATTCCCTCTATCCCTACACTTCGAAGCGTTTTAATCAGGAACGGATGCTGTATCTTGTCAAATGCTTTTTCTGCATCAATTGAGAGGACCATGTGGTTCTTCTCTCTTCTCTTATTGATTTGTTCTATCACATTGATTGATTTGTGAGTGTTGAACCACCCTTGCATCCCAGGGATCAGTCCCACCTGGTCATGGTGGATAATCTTTTTAATGTACTGTTGGATCCTAATAGCTAGGATCTTGTTGAGATCCATATTCATCAGGGATATTCATCTGAAATTCTCCTTTTTGGTAGGGTCTTTGCATGGTTTGGGGATCAGGGTAATGCTGGCTTCATAAAAAGAGTCTGGAAGTTTTCCTTCTGTTTCTATTTTTTGAAACAGCTTCAGGAGAATAGGTATTATTTCTTCTGTGAATGTTTGGTGAATCTGTCAGGTTCTGGGCTCTTGTTTTTTGGGAGGTTTTTGATCACTGCTTCAATCTCGTTACTAGATATTGGTCAATTCAGGTTGTCAATTTCTTCCTGATTCGGTTTTGGAATTTTAAATGTTTCCAGGAGTGCATACATTTCATCTAGGTTGCTTAACTTATTGGCATATAACTGTTGATAATAATTTCTGATGATGGTTTCTTATTTCTTGGTGTTAGTTGTGATTTTAAATATTGGTATGTCATACTGTGTTGGTAGAGCTGAGTCACAGGTTTGATGGCTGAAGCTGAGGCTGATCCTACCTGTTAGTTTTCCAATGATAAGCTTAGTTAATATCTGTTGTCCCAATGTAAATTACACTGCTTTCAACTGTCAAAAGTGTCTCGACTTGAATGATATATTATGTCAGCCTGGTTTCCCCAAATACTGAATCAAAAGTAATGCAAAAACAATGAAGATTAGAACAAATCAGGAAATCCAACATTTCAGCGACTATAAAAACTTGGAGGGGACAAAGAAAAGCACAAAAAACCTAGTTTTGGAGCCAAAAAGTATCTTGTCTTTCCCAAAACCTAATATCCTTCTCTTCATTGTCCTCATCACCATCCTTCCCCTAACTTTTTGGGGAATGATCTTCCCTTCCTTTTTTATATTTTTAAAATTGATTTCAAAAATGTTAGAATATATTCTGGTACTAAAGAGGATAAATGTATTATTCTTAATACTTACTCTTTTTAAATTAAAATTTATAATACCACAAGTTGTCTCTCAATGATATTCTGATTTAGTCTTTTGAATTATTTTAACACTTAGTCCAAGTAAAAGATTTATGCAGAACTCTAAGAAAGAACGTGTTTGAAAAAGAAAACAAAAACAAAAACAAAGGTAGTATTGATCATTAACATGCTGCCTTAATGGTAATATAGGCTCTTTAGATTATCTTATTAAACACATGTATTTCCAATGAACTTAAATAGAATCTTGATTGCATAGATTAGAAATTCCATTTTCCTATTGTAGAGACTTCTGAATATTAAATATATAATTACTTCTATGATATTAAGCTGTAATGCACTTATTTGGCATTTTATGAATCATAACCAAAGAAAATAAGGTAACAGATATAAAAACAAATTTGTTTTAGAAAGATAAGTTTTATTTCTGTTTACCTGGAGTTGTTGTTAGCAGTCTTAAAGAAAATGCGGTTGCAAATTGTTCACAACAGTACCATTTTTGGGAGTTGAAAGAAATGAATGATTTAAAAACAAATCCCTTATATTTTATATTGGTTTGCACCTGTTTAAAAGTGATATTCTGCCTAATGCTTTGGAAAAACAAGTTAGTAGGAATGTAATTTAAATAAATGAATACAAAATGTAAGTGTTTAATTTAAAAAAAGACGAAATTGCAGCTTTTGGTTTTTCTTTTCTCTTCTCTTCGTGCCTATACCTGTAAAGACCCCTGTGGTTTAAATAACCAATGTGTGTACACTAATAAAAATCCCATTAAATTAAATGGCCAGTAGACATGTAGAATGTCCTGTTGCAATTTGAGAAGATAGTTACCAGACACCCTGCTATGAACATTTTAGTTTAGTAGGGTTAAGAAAAACATTTATAAAATCTATTTATTTCTATTTTAAAAGTTTAGAGGATCCTAGAAAAGGTGGTTTTATAATTTATTTTCTGTTCATAAAATGAAATGGTTGGGTGGATTCCACATCAGGCACTATGTAGAATACCCTATAGCAAATGTATATAATCAACACAATCGGCCAGTAATTTTCATTCCCTCAACTATTATTTCTTTCTTTCCATTAGTGAGCAATAAAAGTGGCAATTCAGTGTATATTGTATTATAGGAAAGTGTTTACAGTACAAACTGTACCTGTGGTCTGACAGAAATAATTTCAGAAATATAAAACTATTTTTTCTTGGAAATGTTCTCTGCATTACTTTAACTCTTTTACTTTTTAAGTATGCACATGAGTTCACATTTTGTAAAGGTAGAATTTCTTATAACAGCTTAAGGTAGCACTTCCAATAATAGTCTAACCATGGGTAATGATTAATTAGTAGAAGTAAGTTTAGAGTCATATCTGGAGGAAGAGAAATAGGAGTTGTATGACATTGGAAAGTCAACTGGAGAGAAAGGAAGGTAATGGGAAACAGTAATTCTCTAGTGGAAAAAGGGAAACCACAAAAAGAAAAAACAAAAAACAAAAATCACCTATAAAATAAGAGAATCTAATTCCTTTTTTTTTTTTTTAAGGATTTTATTTATTTATTTGACAGACAGAGATCACAAGTAGGCAGAGAGGCAGGCAGAGAGAGAGGAAGGGAAGCAGGCTCCCTGCCGAGCACAGAGCCCGATGCGGGGCTCCATCCCAGGACCATGGGATCAAGACCCAAGCTGAAGGCAGAGGCTTTAACCCACTGAGCCACCCAGGCGCCCCAAATTCGCTTTTTGATTAGAAAAAAAAAAAGAAAAGTTTTTTAAAAAGTAAGAATTTTTTCCATTTCTTAACTGGGCTCTTTATTGTTTGAGTATTGGGTTTGATAAGGTCTTTCAGATACTAACACTTTATCAGATATGTCATTTGCAAATATCTTCTCCCACTCCAAAGTTTGTTTTTTTTTGTTTTGTTGATTTTTTCCTTCCTGTGCAGAAGCTTTTTATCTTGATGAAATCTTTGCCTTAGGAGACATATCTAGGAAGAAGTTTCTGGGCCAGCATCGCAGAGGTTGCTGCCTATGTTCTCCTCTAGGATTTTGATGTTTTATGTCTCACACTTAGCTCTTTCATCCATTTTGAATTTATTTTTGTGTATAATATAAGAAAGTGGTTCAATTGCATTCTTCTGTATGTTAGCTGTCCAGTTTTCCCAACACCATTTGTTGAAAAGACTTTTTTCCATTGGATATTCTTTCCTGCTTTGTCGAAGATTAGTTACCATTTAGTTGTGGATCCATTCCTGGGTTTTCTGTTCTTTTCCCTTGATCTATGTATCTGTACCATATAATACTGTGCCAGTACCATACTGTCTTAATCACTACAGCTTTGTCATATAACTTGAAGCCCAGAATTGTGATGCTTCCAGCTCTGCTTTTCTGTTAGGTTCCTCAAAAAGTTAAAAATAGAACAACCCTATGATCCAGCAATTGCACTACTAGGTATTTACCCAAAGAATACAAAAATACTGATTCTAAAGGTTACATGCACCCCAATGTTTATGGCAGCATTATCAACAATAGCCAAATTACAGAAAGAGCACAAGTACCCATCGAGTGATGAATGGATAAAGAAGTTGTGGTGTGTGTATCTATGTCTATATCTATATCTATATCTATCTGTATGTACATCTGTATGATGAACTATTACTCATCCATTGAAAAGAGTGAAATCTTGCTATTTGCAACAATGCAGATGGAGTTAGAGTATATTATGCTAAGCAAAATAAGTCAGAGAAAGACAAACACCATATGATTTCGCTTATATGTGAAATTTAAGAAATGAAACAGATGAACATAGTGGAGGGGAAAATAAAAGAGGCAAACCATAAAACAAACTTAACTATAGAGAGCAAACTTAGGGTGGTTGGATGGGTGGTGGGTGAGGAGTTGGGTTAAATGGGTGATGGGGATTAAGGAGGGCACTTGCGATGGGCACTGGGTGTTATATGTAAGTGATGAGTCACTAAATTCTGCCCCTGAAACCAATATTACTCTACATGTTAACTAACTGGAATTTAAATAAAAACTTGAAACTTAAAAAAAAAGGAAAGAAACATATTTTTTTTTAAAGTAAGAATTTTGCATCATTTAGGATGAGCAAAAGCAAGTATGTTTTGGCCTTTATTTTCTCAGAAGACAAGAAGCAAAGTATTATACAGATCGAGCAATCTGGAGAATGTAAGTCAGATGTTAGAAATGGTAGTTCAGCTGCATTGAATAGACAAGGAACTCCTTCTGACTCTAAAACCCATGCAGATTGTATGTTGTGGGAAGCACTAGAAGGTAAATATTTATTATTATTAAAGGACAATATAGTCAGCCCAGACACCAGTCTTAGGTAACTGAGAGGCTGTGGACACTGGAGAGAAACTATAGTCTTTAGAAGACTCAACTGCCAGCTTGAGGAATGGAAAATGTTTTACACTTACAGGCAAAGATGATGGATTTATGGACTAAGATAATTCAGTAGTTCTTAATATTCACATTAAATCTTCACAGGATAATTAATATGCGATACAATGTTTTAAAATCAAATCTCTTAAACACTGTGTGCAAAGATAATTGATTTTATTTCTAGTATTTTCACCAATACTAGTAAAGAAGTAAGGTATTTCAACCAACTAGCAATCAGTGAAAAATTATCTCAGGGAATTTATGTGGAAACTAGATAAATAAGGTTTTACAAGTAGACGTAAATAAGGCTTTATTGAATGAGTCATCTGGGTTATGAACCAATTTAGCAGTCAAGAAAACTAAAATATGGAAGACATCTCATCAGCATTTGGATTTGGATTTTAAAAATAGTTTTCATTTCCACTGAAGTAAAGATCTGAAGCATCATTTAAAAATCCCAAATGCATCTAGATGTACTTCTTCCCCCATGCCCACACCCTACCCAGGGAGGGGCATTTTATTAAAATATTTTAACGTATGACATTATGTAAATTTAAGGTGTACAACATGTTGTTTTGATACATTTATATACTATAATATGATCACCTCTAGCAATAATTAGTGCCTGTATCCTGTTCCATGATTGTTGGCTCTTTTTAGTGGCTAGAATAATTAAAGTCTAGTCTCTTTGCATGTTTGATGATTACAGTACAATATTGTTTGTATTCACTACTGCACATTAAATCTTTAGGACTTATTTAATACTAGTTGCAAATGTGTACTCTTAACAACATCTATACTATCCACCCACTCCTATCCCCTGGTAAACACCATTTTACTCTCTGTTTTTACCAGTTTGGTTTTTTTTAGATTCCACATACAAATGATATTATGCAGTGTTTTTCTTCCTCTGACTTATCTCATTTAGCATAATGCCTTCAAGGCTAAGTCCATATTGCAAATGGTAGGATTTTCTTCTTTCTCATGGTTGTATAATATTCCATATCTTCTTTATGGAATATGTCTTTCATCCACTGATGGGCACTTAGGTTGTTTATATTGGCTATTATGAATAATGCTGCAATGAACATGGGGATGCAAATAACTCTTTGAGATATTTCTTTCTTTTTTTTTTTTTTTTGGATGTATATCTAGAAGTAGGATAATAGGATGGTAGTTCTATTTTTAACTCTTTGAGTGATTCTTATACTGTTTTTCACAATGGCTGAAACAATTTCCATTCCCACCAGTAGAATACAGGGCTCCCTTTTCATCACATCCTTATCATCACATGATATCCTTTGTCTTTTTCCTAATAACCATTCTAACAGGTGTGAGACAATACCAATTTTGAATTTATTAAATATTTGTTGAGTTTCTAATATGTACCAACTCAGATTAGGACTAGATGCCAGTTATAAAGTAAACAAAACAGACATGTTTCCTCATAATATGTATAGTCTGAGAATATTGAGAGAATAAGTACTTAAAATAAATATTAAGTGATTGGCAGTACAAAGCACATTTTATTCTAAGTACAGCTGTGATGGGCTATGTAATTGGGATTAGATTTTTTTTTTCATTAAAAATAAAAACAAGAAGATCTGAAATCCTATGTGTGCTAGTGAGCATACTGATCTAGTAAGTCAGAAAACTCTAAAACCTACTTGTGGATTTTCAGATATATTCCAGTTACATAAGCTGTGCATGAGAGCTAAATCTAGGAAATATACAACCACTAATTTATGGTATGACTTTGGGCAATAAACTAGGAATCTCTGTGCCTCTTTCATTATTTTGAAAATGAAATTTAAAATTCCTGAAAATAACTTTGTAACTTGCTGGGAGAACATTAAACTTCATTGTTGTGTGGCTAAATCCCGTGGTGAATAAGCATACTAAGCATGAGGAAATACACTAGTGAGTTTGCATGAGGTTAGAGGGGAAGACACTGTCAGATACAAATGGATATCCCTATGCAATGGAGAACTGCCTCTCCAGTCCTACCTAATGCTGGCTGAATGGCAGTCCAGTGTTCTTTCAAAGGTTGGGTTTACCTTGGAAACCTCACCAATACCTCCTCTTTACTCTGCCACAATTACAGTTTCCTCCTTTGGTTCACCCCCCGCCCCAGAATATCTTTTTGAATGTCTTACCCTTGACCGCTTCTTTGCCATAGACTCCTGATTAACTTTGTCCTAGAGGCTCAGAAGACAAGATGGAACTATTCCCCTGATGCAGCACTTCATGTGGTCCTCATGTACCTAGAAAAATATTACATTAAATTATCACCATCTCTTCTTAGACTGTTAATGTAAAGAGTAAGAAACTGTATAAATGCATATGGCGTGTGTAGTTCATGAAATACACTGAGTCAGATATCATGACCATACTTTTCTTTGGATGAATGAGAACATGTTGTGTGAAAATATATCATTATTGTCATAATAGTAATAGCTATCTATATCCCATAGATTCATAAAATTGACAAGGCAAACATATTTTTTATACCTTGAAGCCATTAGTTATGATACATTAAGGAACCTGTCACACATCGACTTTGTTAAGAGAATCTGGAATTGTGGTGAGAGGGTTGGATATGGCTCCTATAGAGAAGTCAGTCCAGAGGTGGTGTGATTAGTTTTCCCATCTATGAGCCAGCTATGGGAACTTGCATAGGCCACTTAAATTCTTTGGGCTGCCATTTCCTGAATAGAAATACATGATGATGTTGAGTTAGATTTTAACTAAAAGCTCTACAGCTCTGCAGTTGTCACCATACCCATGCTATTGTGTTAATCTTTTTTTGGCTTTCACGGATTTTGTGTATCAAAGCCAGCTAGAGAGCTAGCAAGGGGAATTTCTGTTTGTACTGTGATTCAAAGCATGTCAGGAACTGCCAAGGAAGCTAATTTGCTCTCTAGAGACCTATTAATAAATCAAATGGATGCTTCTCACTGATGAGGCATATAAATTAATTAAAGATGATTGACCCTGTTTTAGGTATATGGGATAGATGGGCTGTTTTAAGCAGAGACTCATGACATAAGATATAGAGCCAGTTTCACATTTTGACAATAGCGAAAGTTTCTCTACCAACCTTTTAATTTAACTTTTAATAGAGTTAACTTTTAATATTTAACTTTTAATAGAGTAGGTAAGTGCTTATATAGAAGACTGATCAATAGCTTTTTTTCATTTAATTATAGATATTTATATAACTTCTGAAATATATTTTGTAAAGAACTGGTTTTGGAACTCATAGTATTTTTAAATTTAGATTGCAATTTTTGTTTATTAAAAATAGCTCATAAAAATAGCTGATAACAAGCCAAAAGACAAGTTAACTTGCTAATGTTTCTCCATTTCTCATGCATTATGGAGTTGGATTGGTTATCTGTGTGTCGTAACTGAATGCACTATTACCATATGGTGGGTGCAGTCCAAATCACGGGTGTAAGATCTGCCCAGGGGAAAAAAAAAAAATAAAACCCATTTGGACGTCTTTTTTCAATATTATGTATCCTGTACAACCAGAAGAATATAAATATACACATGGCTTGGGGTTTTTTAGTTTATCCGAAAGTGTCCCACCGCACGTATTTTAACTTATATACTAAAAATAATACAAATATTGCATTATAAACCTTTGCTACTCAAAGTATGATTTTGGATCTGCAGCATCATCTGGGAGCTTGTTAGAAATACATATCTCAAGAGTATTGAATCCTAATCTGTATTTTAATAAGATCTTCAGGTAATTTGTATGCTCATCAAATCTGAAAAGTACTGATAAACATCATAATTATATTTGCTTTTAAAATAAATGTTATGTTTTAATTACTAAACTTCAAATCAAATAACACTCTAAGAAGATACCCCATCTCTAGCCTGTGATTTTTGAATCCTTCCCGTACTGCTTCAGTTCCTCAGTCACTGTTACATACACAGTGATATCCCATGAGGAACAGTTGGAAAATCATAGCTAACAGATGCAGTAGCAGGACGTAAGTCACTTTAGGTTCTCTCCTTTAACAGGTCTAACCTATCTCCTTCCGTCTCCCCATCAAACTTGGTTACTCTATTCCAGACCCATGAACTTCCTTGCTTTAGAATTCCTGCTTTAGAGAATTCACACCTGTGTTCTTCTACCCACATGTTCTTCCTTCAGAATGTACACATAGCAAGCTCCCTCCCTCATTTCCAGCAGTTCTCTTCTAGAATATGATATAATCATGAAGAATGCTGCATCCTGCATCTCAGTGCCCCACCTCACTCAACTTTAAATTCCTGTGGGCCAGGGAGTGAGACTTGCTCATCTTTGATCTTTATCATTTCTTGCTATAGAAAGGATCTCAGTAATTGTCCTTTGCCATAATAAGAAGAATAATCACCAGGATGATGAGAGTCAGCAGCTGGACATAGGGGAGGACAATGAAGGAATCTGAGTTGTATGGTCTGGAAAAGAGAATGATCTCAGTGGTGACTTGTAAATGGTGAAGCTCCTGCCAGTACATGATCTAGTCTGGAAAGATCATTCAGTCAGTTTTCAGCTCAGGACTTCATTATATGC
Source organism: Lutra lutra (assembly GCF_902655055.1). Taxonomy (NCBI): domain Eukaryota; kingdom Metazoa; phylum Chordata; class Mammalia; order Carnivora; family Mustelidae; genus Lutra; species Lutra lutra. The sequence continues at coordinate 43,373,393 of NC_062288.1, forward strand.
CCTACCTTATTATTATATTTCAAAAAAAAAAGACCAAAGGGCTGGTAACATAAAATCCATCTTTACTATGGACTCTGAAAAACAATCTGAGGGTTTTGAAGGGGCAGGGGGTAGGAGGTTGGGGGAGCCTGGTGGTGGGTATTATGGAGGGTATGTATTGCATGGCACACTGGGTGTGGTGCATAAACAATGAATTCTGTTACACTGAAAAGAAATAAAATTAAAAAAATAAAAAATAAAAAGATTATTCTGGTAAAAAAAAAATCCATTTTTACATTTTTGAAAGATTATCTTTCACACAGAGTTGTACCTCCCCACAGAAGTAGAAAATAAAGACACGCTGGAAAAGAAAGAGATGTATTTTTAGGTGATACTAGGAATTTTGTGGCCTGTATTATTTATGCCACAGCACATTTAAAAATCTATGTAGACTTATGAGGCTGATGCATATATGGGCTTCATCTGTCAAGAATGTCTCAGCAAAAGCAAGCAAAGAAAGGTCCACGAACCTGGAAGACAAATTCGACTCCTGGTGAGAAGTTTTAGAAAACAGAATAAGTATCGGTATATTAAAGTTACAAGTAAGTATATCTCATTCATTGAATAAGAAAATTTTGATAGTTAAAGCTCATCAATAATTGAGTAAGCTCGGGGTACCTGGGTGGCTCAGTGGATTAAGCCGCTACCTTCGGCTCAGGTCGTGATCTCAGGGTCCTGGGATCGAGTCCCGCATCGGGCTCTCTGCTCAGCAGGGTGCCTGCTTCCCTCTCTCTCTCTCTGCCTGCCTCTCCGTCTACTTGTGATCTCTCTCTGTCAAATAAATAAATAAAAAATCTTTAAAAAAAAAATAATTGAGTAAGCTTCCCTAGAGGAAACTAATTAAAAAAAAAAAGAAAGAAAGAAAGAAAGAAACCAATTGCTTGAATTGACTTTAAAATGCAACTAACTGGAATTAAAATAAAAACTTAAAAAAGTTTGGTATCTGTTTTTCAGCATGATATCTAATATACTTGTTAAATTTGAGAATGTAAGAGTCTTTCTTTACCTTTAAGTGGCTCAGATAAATCTTGCTCATTTTTGTGCTTCTTGGTGAAATTTTAATAATTAAGATGATCAAAATCTGGACTTTGTATTAAGCAGAATTGTAATTGTACATGCATATGTTTTATCACCCTACTTCATGACCAAAGGTGTTCAATAATTTTTGTTGATTGAATAATTTATAATCACATAGCAATAATATAGTAGGGCATATAATGAATGTAATTTGTTGTGCTCCTGGTCCTGAGCTCAAATATAACTGAATGACCTGATTCAATTATAACCATGTATGCATTTCTATGCTAGATCATGTACTGGCATGAGCTTCACCATTTGCAAATCACTTCCAAGAATAGGCATGGAGGCTTTGTATTTCACTTCTTTCTTCTTTTCTCAAGGATTCCAGTCTCTGTTTAGAAGCGTGGAAGTGTCCTGAGCCATCATAAAGAGTAATGTCCCAATTGGACATTTTTCATAGAGCTCAGCAAAACCTACATATGTGGATGGGTGTCAAATTTCCTCTGTGATTACTGTTGGCATGATGCTATTCTCATCTTAAGGCTTACACCAGGGTGTTACCAGAGGAAAAAAGTTAATATATTAATATAGTCCCTCATTATTGCTTACATTTGCACCTCTCTTGGATGGCAATTACTGTAGGTAAATGGTTCAGCTCATAGAAGTTTCCCTATAACTGATGATACTATTCCCCTGCCTTTCCTTGCCTGACTTTTTTTCAAAGGCTTAAAACTTCCTTCATAGTAAATATCCATCCCAATCTTTCACTCTGTCTGGTCCACCAGAGAAAAAGATAGTAATTTCATGCTCCAAGTTCTTCCCCGCTTGTGCTTTTGTTTAAAGACTACTGCTATCCAAATTGTAACTTCTGACTAGATTGCAAAAGTCTATCTTGGAAGTCAAAAATAATGCAAGTAATCTAAATATTCACCTTCTAAATTTTATATTCACACTAGAACAATCCTAATTCCACAAGTTCTGCAGACCACTTCTGAAAGAAAGAAAGAAAGGATCAAATATAAAGAATCATAGCAAAGAAAATCTCAAGGACAAACTGTCTTTTTTTTTTTTAAAGATTTTATTTATTTATTTGACAAAGAGAGATCACAAGTAGATCACACAGCGGCTTAATCCACTGAGCCACCCAGGTGCCCCAAGGACAAACTGTCTTAATATAACTACAATTCTTAATATAACAGTATCAAAATCATGAGCAGTTCATTTACATGATTGTATTCTTTGGATTTAACAGAGTGCATGGCTTATAGTAGAGGCTGTATAATTATATGTTGCATAATTAAACTATTTAGATAAGTATGGCAGTTTAGCAGTGGTTAGAAGAAAGCATAGTAGAAACAAAAAAATATAAAAATATTAATACTCTTTTTAAATAACATAAGCACCTCTGAAATATTTACTCAAAAAATTTGAGTGAGGATGGATCATGAAAAAAACAAATCTAGCTGACACAGTGTATAAAAATTTTCACTTAAAAAAAATTAGTTGATAAACATTTCAAAGTATATTCAGAAATCATGTTGCTATGTCCAGGAAAAAAAAAAGAGATATCTGTATTTCTTAATTATTTATTCTAACATCAGTAGAATAAATCAGGAATATGGGAAAACAAAAGTATACCATTGATTTGGTTTATGAACATATTCACATTTACATTATGTTAAATATGTTCCCATGGTGCATCTGCATATAGTCTCAAATATTCTCTAGGTTTGGCCTACCAGTACTGGCCTAAAATTATAGAGAGAGAAGGAAATAGGGAAAGACGCCAGACTACATACCATGTATCACATAAACATTTGGTTTTTTTACTAGATGGTAAGGAGCTAAATATATGACTTGTGTACTTGTTTATTACTAAAAACACTTTAGTATACTTGCTATTTGGAGTGTGGCTTGGTAAATGAAGCCACAATTATTATCAAAACCCATGTAGAATGATACACTTTTTTTTTTTAATAATTAATGGCAGGAAAGGGATCTTTGAAATGTAGAAGTTCTGAAAGGATTTTTTTTTTTTAAAGATTTTATTTGTTTGACAGACAGATCACAAGTAGGCAGAGAGGCAGGCAGAGAGAGAGAGGAGGAAGCAGGCTCCCTGCTGAGCAGAGAGCCCGATGCGGGGCTTGATTCCAGGATCCTGGGATCACGACCTGAGCTGAAGGGAGGGGCTTTAACCCACTGAGCCACCCAGGTGCCCCGAATGATACACATTTTTAAAAAAAATTTTTTTTAAAGATTTTATTTATTTATTTGACAGACAGAGATCACAGGTAGGCAGAGAGGCAGGCAGAGAGAGGAAGGAAAGCAGGCTCCCTGCTGAGCAGAGAGCCTGATGTGGGGCTCGATCCCAGGACCCTGGGATCATGACCTGAGCTGAAGGCAGAGGCTTTAACCCACTGAGCCACCCAGGCGCCCCGAATGATACACATTTTTGATCAACCCAGAAAAAAGACTGAATTTCTTTCTTTTTTTTCCTCTATAGAAAAGCTGTTTTAAAAATTGTTGTAATATGCAAGGATAACAAAAAGAAAGCAAGCAAAAGTGTAAGAAAAATGTTATAGTGGTATGCCAGAATATTAGTTATTTAAAATATTATCATAGTTTTCTGTTTTGCTGGCATTTGTATTTTAAAATGTATAATTTAGGAGCACTGGGTGGCACACTCTGTTAAGCTGCTAACTCTTGGCTACTTAGGTCGAGATCTCATGGTCATAGGATTGAGCCCCGCCTGGGCTCTGCTTGGGATTCTCTTTCCCTCTCCGTTTGTGCTCCCCCCACTCATGTACTCTCTCTCTCTCTTTCTCTCTACAATGGATAAATATTGAATAAAAATAAAATAAAATAAAATAAAATGCATAATTTATTATGATCTCCATGCCCTAATAAAATATTCAAGTTTGTACTTATTTTCTGTTCATAATTTTGTATCATTTTCTTTAGGGAAGGATCTCTAAATTGTTTAAGTTTCAGGCTACACATTTGGATCCATTCCTCTATACTAAATGGTTCCTGACAAGAATTGTCTCTTGAGGGATAAGTGACAAGTTCAGGAAAACATTTTCACAGAGAATATATACAATAAGTACATACAACTGCTATACAAATACAACTCATCTTTGTACCAGAGGCAAAAAGATATCTATCTATATATCTACCCATCTCTCTATATTCTTTGAACAATTCAATCAATTTTTGTGATCCTACTTTGTTTTCTTTTTTCCTACATATGCTTCCCTTCTAATTCAAGGGTCATAGTGGAACTCCTACTTTCACCATAACACAACCATCGTAGAGGCTGAATTTTCTGTAATATGGACATACAACAGATCCATTCTAGGGAAGTAGCAGAGAAAAGAGGCACCAAGGACTATTTCATAATACAAATTTGTCTGGTCATATAATTTCCCTAAGAAAGAAACAGGTAATGACTCTTAGCAGTTGTCTGTGCTCAAACAGTGAAAAAATGAATCAATTAAAGCTATCACGAGAGACAGTGCTATCCACCTTTTCTTCAACCTCATTCTAACCACTTCTTCAACATCTCTTTTCCATTGTATCAGCACACAGTCATGTTAAAGTGATACTGTCAGAAATTATTTTACTTATATTCTTTTACTAAGCAGAAGGAATTCTACAAAGCCTCATAAGCAATCATGTACTAGTAAACTTCCTAGTCTTGATTGTTAGCATTTAACATTTTTCATGATGTAAATATTTTCACTGTGGCCAATTTCAGGCTACCAGTGGTGTCGCTAAACACAAAGTTGGAAGAGATGTGAGCCATGGGTTCTCTAAGCCAAATGAACTGGTTCCAACACAACATTATACATAAACTGAATAAACCAGGTAGCTAGTGAGCTCTTTAACAATATCATTTACATCACTTTGCTTTTTAAAATAATTACATAGGGCATCTGGGTGGCTCAGATTGTTGGGCATCTGCCTTCAGCTTGGGTCATGATCCCAGGGTCCTGGAATTGAGTCCCACATTGGGCTTCCTTCTCAACAGGGAGTCTGCTTCTCACTCTCCCTCTGCTCCCCCTGCTTGTGCTCTCTCTCTCTCTCTATCTGTCAAATAAATAAATAAAAATAACATCTTAAAAAATAATAAAAACTAAAATAATTACATGCACAGTCTGTAAGAGCATATTTTACATAGATTTCTATCTTCATTGGCTACTAGTCAACAGTTTGTTCACATTTCTACAGTGAGTTGAATAGAAAGCTTTACATTATCAATTAAAAATTAATAAGCATAGTTTCTTGTTTTTAAAGATTTATTTATTTGAGAGAGTGAGAGAGGTGGGGGAGAGCACACGTGGAGCAGTGAGGGGCAGAGTGAGAGAGAAGGTCTGAAGCCGACTCCCACTGAGTGAAGAGCCTGACGTGGGACTCAGTCTCAGGATCCTGAGATCATGAGCTGAGCTGAAATCAAGAGTCAGATGAATAAGCATAGTTTCCAATACACTAGATTATACACCCTGCCTGACGCTCTGTTCCATATGTATGGGTGAACAGCCATATCCGTTCAATTGTTTTTTGTTGAATAGTATGTACCTACGTTTTCTTTAACTCCTTTTTTCTTATATGGAGCCAAATGATCTATGTTTGGTATAATAAGAATTGCAAATGTCCTTCAGAGGAAAAGTCATTTTTATTTAGTAAATAGAAAGCATGAATAATGAACAATACAGAAAATTGTAAAATAATTAGGAAGTGGTTCAGAGGTGCTCATTTACAACTGAGGAAATTAAAAATGCAAATGCATTATTATCATAAAGGTAGTTAACAGACAAATGAGTAAAAAAAGAGCCTTCCTTATAATTCATCATTGTTTAAAAGACACCTGCGAGTTCGAACTGAAAAAGACAAGACAGAGAAATGCAGATGGTCACATTTTGTATTATATCCATCACATTTTTTATACTCTAATTAGAAGGGGGATTCATTCTCCGTAAGAAGATACTGCTTATTTGAATATTTGAATAAAAGCCAGTTGATACGGAATTCAGAATACTGGCTGTGTTTTTTGTCTCTATGATAGGAGAGATGCAATATTTATTTTCTTTGACCCAAGGAAACTGCTGGCAGTCTGCCCCCAAAAATCTATATTTGGACTGTGAAAATTAAATGAATTTAAATTCCCTCTTTGTTCCAAGGCTGAGTTTATTGGTACTGAGTTATACTATGATTTCACAATATGTTAATCTACAAGCCAAATGTTTGCAGTATTAGATTATTTTGTCTAAAATTGGATGTTACTTAAATAGATTTTTGTGAGATTTATTTTTAATTGTTTTCTTAAACTCATGATTATTTCAGTATAATCATATTATGAGTAAGATCTGATTTAATTTTTATTTTCAATAAATGCACAATATCCCACTTATGATTACTGGACTCACAAACATGCAGGCATGTGTGTATATATATATATATACACACACACACACAAACATACATATATTTATATACATTTTGTGTGTGTGTGTGTGTGTATAGGTGTTTTCATTTCTAAAGCTTGAATATGCAAAGAAAAATACAAATTTAATATCAGAGCATTATAGGAAACATCCAAATGTCAGAGTGGCAGAAAATGTGCACATATATTTAAAGAATATTAAGATTTGAAAGAGTGCATATCTGTGCAATTAGAGATTAACAAAAACAATTATATTTGTTTAACTGCAATAACTCCACCATTTTTAAGATTTTTCCTTTTCCCCACTCCAGTCACCTTTTAGAACCAAATAGAAGGTAGGGGAAAATTATGTAATGAGTTTATATAGTCTGATAAATACAATTACACATATTTTTTCTCCTCTCTTCACATGTGTTGTTGGTTTGATCTTTTCCATTTCTCCTTCCGGGCCACAGGAAATAGCAAGCTGATCAGTTATGCTTAGCACATCAAAGACAGTGACTCTGTGCAGGTTGCTTCATACCACAGTGCCTAGTTCAATTCCTGCCACACTTAATAAATTGCTGCTCAATTGAATTTTATTTTAGTGCCCCCATATAAGAGCAGTTTACTGGTATGCCTTTAGATTCCTGCTTGGTTATTTGGTATATCATAATAAAGTAGTAGATCTTCCACTCCCCTGAGCTAACTATGTAGATGAAGGAATGATTATGGCCAACTAATAAAAAACGTTTAATATCATTCTCATCATAGGCTCAACCATGGTATTGTCATTACATCTTCTTAAAATGATCATTACACTTTCTTTTCCTAGCCTTAATAGGGCATCTATAATTAAGATGGATTTTTTAGTAGCAGAAAGCGATGTATATTAACTAAATAAAAAAAAATAATTGGGCAGGATCATTAGCAACAAAAATTATTCATTTGGAAGGTGTGTCTTCAGCTTCCTAGCTAACCAAAAGACAGATTGAAGATGGCATTATCTTATTTCAGTAAAGATTTAATATCCTGCAATTCTTTGCTTGTCTGGTAAAGTCCACTCTGAGTTATGCACAGTGAAACTTATCAAATGTAAGCTACTTTTTAATAAATTTAAAATATCACTCAGTGTGTATGGTGGCATGTAATAGAGATGTGGCTTAGATGCTAAGTGTGAAGTAGAACCTCAAGAACTGCATTTAATTACGTGGGTGGAGCTCCTCAAGTTACCCACTCATCCCTTCAGCAAGAACTGGTGCTTCTATTTTTCCATTTCATAATTCCAGGGTATCTTTCAATGATCTTTTTAGGGCTGAGAAGACCAGTGGAGCTCACCTCTCAAGTTTGCTCCAACTTCTCCCCAACACTGAACCCCTGACTTTCCACTCTCCTTCCTTTGCAAGGGCAGCTATCTGCCTTCCCATACACTACAACAAAACTGCCTTATCCTTCTGCACGAGTTCCTTCACTTCTTGAAATCCATTTAGTTTTCTTTTATTCTGCGGAAATTCTGTGGAATTTCACCTTTAAATTGAAATATATGTGTGTATTTGTATATTCCAAATACTGTATCGCATATAATATATTCACAAATAAGAGTTTATTAAAAACTGCAAGAAATGAGGCTAGAAACTTTAATATCAAAATAATCATATACAAAATTGAAAAGGGAGATAAAATATTAACTGTGAGGGGCGCCTGGGTGGCTGAGTGGGTTAAGCCTCTGCCTTCAGCTCGGGTCATGATCTCAGGGTCCTGGGATCGAGCCCCACTTTGGGCCCTCTGCTCGGTGGGGAGCCTGCTTCCTTCTCTCTCTCTGCCTGCCTCTCTGCCTACTTGTGATCTCTGTCTGTCAAATAAATAAGTAAAATTAAAAAAAATATATTAACTGTGATATAAAACAATAGACCCGATCATATGGAATATTCCTAGCAAACTTTCAAGTAATAAATGATTTATAAGTAGCTTAAATTGTACCAAACTGTAGTAAGTGCTCTAATTTTAACATCTCCAACAAAGTCTAGGCATACTTTTCATTCTAGAAAGAAAAAAATAATATGCTGTCACAAGTATCCCCACACCTACCAGAAAATTGTTGTATCAGGTAAAAACACAAGTAACATCTGTACTGTCTACTTTAGAACAACAGAGTGGATATCATAACCATAGAGCTGGTGAGCTTCAGAAGCAAAAGGAATTTTATATGTGGTAACATGTTGCATTAATTGGAAATGAGGAAGAATATGCTTGACCAAACTATTAATCATTTCCTAGTTTTAATGAACAGGACATCAGATACCAGAATCAGTTTGTTCATTTCAGAAAATAGTTATAATCAGGATTAGTAAGCCTGTAAAATGAAACAAGGTAGAGGTTACATTATATTTGATGTTTAATACATGTTGTACTCTGGTTCCTCTCCCACAACACTGACCATCTGGCTTTAACTTGGCACCAAAATGCCTAAAGATTGTTTTTCAGATTCTTTTTTTGTGTGTGTGTCTTCACAGTCTTTCCCAATGTTCCACATAAGTGCACCTTCCCGATCTGCATCCCTTTTTTAGGAATAGTTTACCTATCTTAGCTGTTTACCAGTGTTTATTCCCAAACATTTTAATGTTCCAATAACTTCTTCAATTTAAACATTATACATTTCTGGGCCTTTGAGACATAATGAAAGCATTTGTGACTTTAAGGCCCTGTATTTTCCCATTGTTTGTGCACTCAGTACAGAGTACAGGGTTGATCAATCTCAAATGCCTGTGTTATCAAATTAATTCACTAATTGATAATTTCAAGTTCTTCTTATACTCTAGTTGTTAAAAATAAAAAACCAAAAAGTAAAAAATAGAATTCTCGAGTAAAAATTTAAGACATTATGAAACTGTTATAAGCAACACAGCCATACATTAAAATTTAAAATGTGTATGAAAAAAATTCCTAGAGAAATATAATTTTAAAATTCAAGAAGAAATAGTAGAGCCTGTATAGTCATGTAAACTTTCAAAATATTCTGTCAATAGTAATATATATATATATAAATATATATATATATATATTTCCACAAACACTCAAACCAACATGATTTCTTCAACGAATTCTCAATTGAAAGGAAAAAATACCAATTTATGTAAACAGCTTCAGATAAGAGAAAAGAGCATGAATTTCATCTTCCTTTGCCTTGATTTCAAACTCTGAAAAGAACAATATAAAGTTATTCTCCCCCAGAGCATGGAGAGCAACCCACTTCCCTTCACTAAAAAATAAGGCAAAATGAATCACTTAGCATACGAAAAAGACTACAAAGATAATGTATCATGACCGATAAGATTGAATATTATTTAAAAATCCATTTCTTGGGCCACCTGGGTGGCTTAGTGGGTTAAGCCTCTGCTTTCAGCTCAGGTCATGATCTCGGGGTCCTGGGATTGAGCCCCGCGTAGGGCTCTCTGCTCAGTGGGGAGCCTGCTTCTCCCTCTCTCTCTTTGCCTGCCTCTCTGCCTACTTGTGATCTCTCTCTCTCTCAGTCAAATGAATAAATAAAATCTTTAAAAAAATTTTTTTAAAAATCCATTTCTTCAGAATCACAAAATAAAAGACAAAAACTACATGGCCATCTAAAACGAGGTGGGAAATATTTCTGATAATCTGCAACATATATTCATGAGTCAAACATTAGCTCGTAGAAAAATAGTAAAAATTTGTTAAAACTAGATTAAAAGGGGAAAAATAGATAATGATGATTAATGGTGAAACACAAAGCTTTTTCTTTGAGAGTAGAAATAAGGAAGCAATAGCCGCTCTAACCATTGCTATTCAGCATTAGTACCAAAAAAATTCTAGCCAGAGCACAGTAAGTCAGGAAAAACAGGTAAAACAACAACAACAAGAATATGATTAGAAAGGAGGAGATAAAAATATCACCACTCAAGGAAAACATTATTTGCATAAAAATCAAGAGACTTTACAAATGATTTAGAATTTGTCTGCCAGAAACTAAACTAATCTTTGACATAACCAATGGATACTTTGTCAGCCTGCAACAAATAATTAGAACATGAAATTTTTTAAAACGATACTATTTATATTGTCATCCTATATATGGCTTTGTTGAACATTTTGTATGTGGTGAAGATGACATTGTAGATGAGTGGGGGAAAAGATGGAATTTTCCAAAACTGTTTCTGAGACAATTAGCTATCTGTTTGAAAGTAAAAAGAGAACATAAAAAAAGAAGAAAGAAAGAAGCAAGGAAGGAAGGGAAAAGGAAAGGAAAACAACAAAACAAAACAAAACCCTAATACAATTGGTTCCAAATATCACATACACACACACACACACACACACACAAAATCAACCTCAAGTGGATTAAAAACCAAATTGTGAAAGGCAAATTATAAAGCCCTTTTTTTTTTTTTTTTGGTAGTATCATTCTCCCAACCATTTTCTTCAGACCTTATTATGTTGGTGCAATTCTGCCAACTTCCAACTGCCTATTGGAAGGTCCTTTTCCCAAAAGGACTTGTGCACTTGTGACAGGCTGGAAGTGCTGGAAAAATGACAGCCCCCAGGAGCTGCCTGTACCCAATTATTCTCAGGATCTGGAACATAAATACCCAGACCTCCTCTCTCCTTGGGTAGAATAATACAGGAGTATGTGTTTTGAACCATACCCTGTGAAGATTAAGCTCTTGTCCCACCATGGAAGCTGGCTTAATAGCATGCATATCATTGGCTGCTTTCTCTTTTCTGTATCAGTTCTCCACTGTCCCGCTGATATACTCTGCATCTCCCAAATAAGCTGCTTGCACTCCAGTCCTTGCCTCGCGATCTTTCGGGGGAATCTGAACTAAGAAAGTTGGCGTTACTAGAGTTCCTAGGAAATAGATACTCAGGGTGAGATTCTGGAATTGGATAATTCCCCAGCAGGTGGCAACAAAGATCTGATTGCTTGAAATAAGTGGAATGGTGGATAACTCCTGGGATGTTGTAGCATCATTATGACTAAGACTTTACCACATGTGGTAAATTGGAAAGGGATACAAGTGGAAGGGCATGAACTGACTTATGTGGTCTTTTTTGCCTTTTAGAGATATGATGGCAATGATAGTCACAAGGCTATGAAGTCGAATAGTTGTCAAGTGCTTAGGAAAGAAAATGGCATACTTCAATCTAATCAGCTGATCACCAACTCAGAGCATGGTGTGAAACCCAGGGTTCCTCAATAACTGTGTCTAAAGGGATCCTGATCTTCTGCAACTAGAGGTCAAAATTGACTGTGAGACTAATCAAATTGCAGAGAAGGCTTATTTTACTGGCCCAGCAAGTTTTCTGTGCCAGGGTCAGGGCCCTGGCAGGAAGGGACACTGACACCTTATAGACACCTGAGTGCATATACTGGAGAATCACACCCAGAGTCCCTGGACCCTTTGGATGTTCAATTTTAACTTTGTGTCTCCCTGAGAGAAAGTAATAGCCTCCCTTACCTGAAAAACATTCACAGATTACCTCAGGCAAATTCCCTGTCAAATGATACTTGCACTCCTTAAGATTTGCTTCCATCTAATCTCCTTATTGTCTTTTAAATGAATGAGTTTCAATCTGGCCAACCTGGACAAGTACTATACTTGTTTTAGAAAGAGAGGCATTAATTACCAAATTATCTATTGGATCTGTTTAATATGTATCAGCACATTAGCAAACATGCTTGGAAACAGATCTTGAGGCTGGTGGGGGGTTGTTTGCAAAACATATGACATGGTGAAATTTTATTGATATATGTAAGAGCACTCTCTGCTTTCTTAACATTTAATATCCTTGTGAAACCACCTGCAGTCATCCTTAATATGATCCTGGAATGTCTCAATAAAGCTTGCCCATAGTAAAAAAGATGCTCTCGCTGTAGAGAAGGCTCAACAAACTTAGAGATATTGATGTACTTAAGTAGATTACCTAAGACCAAAGAACCTACTGACTATGTGCCATAGGAAAACCCAAAGGATGCTTAACTTCATTGTAGAGAAATGTACTAGAGAAGGTACTGCCAATATCATGGAGAATCTCCATAGTGAAAGCTCATTATAAGCCAGAATTGTGGAAGGAAGTTGCTATTGGATCTGAGCCCTGTAGAGTTATTTGGAATGCTAGAATTCTGAATAGCAAAGACCTGGTGGCAGCATTGAGCTCTGAGGCAAAGTTGCCCTCATTACCATGACAGACAGCAAGGTTGGAATTAAAATTGAGCGCTATAGATTGTAAGTATCTGTGGCAAAGACTAGGTGTACATGATGTACTGTGGGCAAGAGAAATGAGCAGTCAGTGAGGGTACTACTTGAATTTTACAATCAAGAGAACATCGGGGCCAGGTGAGTGGAAGCCTAATGCCACCAACTTAAAATGGAAATCCAATTCTTTAATCGGTTCCCAGAACGGAGCTTAAGCCTTCTTATCCATTGCACAAGAAATTAGAGTCCCTTGAAGCCAATTGACATAGTGAAGGATCTCACTATGTCACAGTAACTACATAGTAGAAATTCCTTAATCTTTCCCTCCCACAAGGTTCTATGATCATTTAGCAGAATAACTGTACAGTGAGGAAGGTGAAAAAAATTTTCAAGGGCTTTGGATAGAGGGTCTAAGAAAACCCCAGAGGATCTTAAATGCTTTCATGTCCCTCTTTTAGAATGCAGGATCTGGAAGTCATGGGATAGAGAATTAGAGAGTCTAGTCTGTTTCTGCATGGGTCCAGTGTGTTCACATGTTCCTTTACCCGGTCTTCTGAATGAATAAGAACCTTCATATTCTTTTTCTATCTTCAAATAAAAATCATAATGGAAGAAAAGGCCAAGTGAAAGTTTTGAAAGCCACATGCACACCACACCATAACCAAAATAGTCGATCAGTAGCAATACTTTATCATGAGTAAAATGACAGAGTTAATGCTACCTTCAAACTTAGAAGATGCAGCAGAAGTGGTCCTTAGCATATCTACTTTTATTTTTTTTTAAAGATTCTATTTATTTATGTGACAGAGAGAGAGAACAAGCAAGGGGAGCAGCAGGGAGAGGGAGAAGCAGACTCCCCCCTGAATAGGGAACCCGACATGGGGCCCGACCCCAGGACCCTGGGATCACGACCTAAGCTTAAGGCAGACACTTACCTGACTGAGCCACCCAGGTGCCCCTGAATATCCACTTTTAATTCACCAGTCCGGTCCCTGCAAAACCAGACAGATAAAAAGGAAGGCAGTGGGTGTTCATAAAGGTAACAAAATCATAGCCTGAATTGTAGCTGCTGTGCCAGATTTTTCTCTTTGCTTAAGTAAATCCAAAATAGCTCAAACTTTGGTATGGGACTATTGATTTGGTTAATGTACTTTTTTCTCAATTCCTATCAGGAAGGGAGATCAGAAGAAGTTCTCATTTAATTAATGCAATCAGCATTATACATTAATAATCTTACCTCATGGCTAAGTTGATTTTCTTAGTCTCTCTCGCAGTATAATCACAGAGAACTTGATTATCTGGACACCCTCAAGAACATCAAATGGGTGCACTAAACTAATATCATGTTACTTTTGCTCTAATAAGATGAATTCCACTTTTCTGATTGTTCTAGTGAGAGATATGAATGTCATATAGTGGAAGATAAACCCTATAAAGATTTAGTGGCTTCCCATAATAGGGAAAAATTAGAGGTCCAGTGGTCTAGGGTATTCTAGAATAAGGTCTCAAAGAAAAATAGCAAGCTAATTGCACCTTGCACATCACTATCAAGAAGGAGACACAACACTTAGTAGTCTTTTGGATTTTAGGTACAATCTATAATATAATTGAAACTAATTTTTCTAGTGACCCAGAAGTTTTACAGTTTTGAGTGAGTCTGAATGCAGCAGAGAGTTTGCAACAGGTTCAGGTTGTTATATAGTTAGCCCTACCACTTGAACCATATAATTTGGTGGATCTTATTTGCTATGGTTTCTATTCATTGTTGATAAAGATAATATGTGGAAATCCTGGCAAGATATAATGCCAAAATCACAAGGAGGATCTGGGGGGTCCTGGGACATGGCTATGCTATCTTTTGAAGAAAATCATTCACTGCACAGAAAGAAGCTACTGGGCACTGGGTAGAGACCAAGAGACTGACTGTGGAATATTAAGTGATTATGAGAGTGGAGGTGCTTATCAAATATTTGTTACTATCAGATCTACCTAGTTATAAGATTGGTTGAGAGTTTAGTTCACAATAGAAAGACACACTTGAAATTGAGTCTGAGCAGGTCCAGAAACTACTGTTAGTTTACCCAAACAGATGGCCCAGATCCTCATGTTACCTACCTTTATTTTTATTTTATTAATACTACTTTTTAAGATTTTATTTACTTATTTGAGAGAGTGAGAGAGCATGAGGGAGAGGTACAGAGGAAAAGTACAGACGACTCCCCACTGAGCAGGGACTCCCTCTACCCCGACACTGGGCTCAGTCCCAGGACCCTGAGATCATGATCCCAGCTGAATGAAGGCAGATGCTTAACTGACTGAGCCACCCAGGCATCTTGTACCTATATGTATTTTTTAAAGATTTATTTTTTTTATTTTATCTTTAAAGATTTATTTATTTTTTTATTTGAGAGAGAGAAAGAGAGAGAACATGAGCATGGGGAGGGGCAGAAGGAGAGGAAGAGAGAGAATCCTCAAGCAGACCTCCACTGAGCATGGAGCCAACACAGGGTAATCCCAGGACCTTGAGCTGAAATCAAGAGTTGGGTTCTCAGCCAACTGAGCCACCCAGACACCGCAAGATTTATTTATGTTACAGAGAAAAAGAGCACAAGTGGGGAGACAGGCAGAGGGAGAGAGAATCTCAAGCCGACTCCATGTCACAGAGCCATCCAGGGCTTGATTGCAGGACCCTGAGATCACAACTTGAGCCAAAATCAGCAGTCTGACGCTCAACTGACTGAGCCACTCAGACACCCCGCATGTTATCTACCTTTAATGCACAATTGCCTCTCACTCAGCTCATGCCTGTGGCCTCGTGGGAGAATATTCTTGGTCAGCTGTTGGAAAAGGAACCATATTAGACCTGGTTCATGGATGGACAACTATATTGTTGATGTGAGGCAAAAATGGACTACAGATGTCCTATCCCCCCAAGTCAAGGGTGATGATGAAAGACAGTGGTGAAGAGAAATCCTCAGTAGGCTTCAAGCAGTACTCCTGTTTATTGACTTCCCCTGGAAGGAATTATGGCCTCAGGAGTGGGGGTATACATTGAGTTCTGGGAAACAGAATATGGCCTGGATGCTTTTTCAGGGACCTAGAACTATTATAGAAGAGTAGATAAATGCCGTAGGATCACTTCCATATTGAAGGAGTCAGTATTTTATTCTGTTCGTTTTATATATATCCTGCAGATAGGTTTGGACAGGATTCTGCACAATGTCACCTCAAGGCAAGTACATGCTTTATGGGAAAATAAGTGAAACAAACAAACAAAAGTACATGAATGTTTCTATAGATCCAGTGTAACATTGCTCACACACACACACATGCACACACATGGCCACACACAGATTAAATAGCTCTGGTTTTATTGCAGATTTTGTCAAAGATGAACACCTGGAGGAATAATAGTGCTCCAGGAAAATGAAACAAACAAAACAGAGTGTATAAGGCCAAGTATCTAGAACCTGTGGATAAAGTCATAAATAAAATAAAGACATGCATTGCTTCTTCAAGTAAACTGTGTCAGTGCTGTGCCTAGTATATTTGACACTTGGAACAGATCATATTTTAAAATCCCAATCTCTAAATGAAAAAAATTGTTTTCAGTAAAAATCGCAGCATTATGAAAATTATAATAATGGCTGGGAAAAAAATGGGTCCAAAGAAAGTTTGTCTTTTAATGAATTTTTGTGTATGTATGCATGTATTCATTCTTGTAAAAACATTAAAACATAAAAATAACACAAAGTAAGTATTAACCCTATGGAAAGAGAGAATGTAATGAATGAATACATTTTAATTACATTCATGTATTTTTAAAAGTAACTACTATTAGTCACAATAATAAATAAGAACAATGCAGTTTTGAGCCTACTGTAAATTGGTCAATGATTTTATGAAAATGTATCTTCTTAGCATGCTATGTTAAATAGAATATATCTCTATATATAGATAAGATATATCTATAAATTTATCTTCACTCATAGTTAATCCAGGACGTTCTTTATGAATTTTATTCTCAAATATTGTCTTTCACACAAGAAAACAAATATGCACATAGTTAAGAAAAGTGTCAAAGATGAAAATGAGTTTGGCAGATCCAAAAATTCAGATTAACAACAACAGAGCAACAACAAAAATCCAGAAATTGCAATATTGTTTAATTCTAACAGCTTTCAAATGTCTCTGCAGACAGAAAGTTGATAGAAATAAAAATTCCAACAGCATACAGAATGCCAAAATTCTAAAAGCTCATGTTTGCAATCACAGCTATATCATTGAAATTTTGAATCTACTGGTTAAACTCAGTACCACAGGAGTAAGAGATAAAAATTGTACCCAAAGAGAGTTTGAGTAATTTCTAAATGTTATTAGATTTTCTCAAAACAAGTGCATGTTGCTGAGCCTGTGTGACAGGGATGATGGTATAATTGGGAGTACTCCAAATTAAACTCCTATGTAAACTACGATGTTTATTAAAACATAAATAATGGGGCACCTGGGTGGCTTAGTTGGTTAAGCATTGAACTCTTGATTTCAGCTCAGGTCATGATCTCAGGGTCTTGAAATCAAGCACCACGTTGGGCTCCATGCTCAACAAGGAGTCTTTTCTCTCTCTCTCTTTCTCACCCTCTTCCTCTGCCCCTCCCTCTGCTTGCACTCTCTATAAAATAAACAGATCGTTTAAAAACACATAAATAATAAAATGTGCCAATCTAAAACTTTCATATATATTGTTAAAATCCAAAAATAATGGCAGCAATTGTTCAGAATGTAGATTGAGTTAAAGAAAGTGTTTTATCAAATACATTGCTTAAAATTGCCAGTGTATGGTGATGATAGTGAAAAGCAGACAGCCTTTAATTAGCTTTAATATTGTTTGACCGTCTTTATAGAAAACATATCCCTTGACCACTGCTACCATTCCATGGTTGATTTTATAAACTGCTGTTGGGGTAAGGTTCATAATAATGGAGAGGGATGGAGGGAATGGCGGATCTCCAAGAGTTCCTTCAAAGCATCCAATTAAAGAATTAATTAGTTTTTTTTTTAAAGATTTTATTTATTTATGACAGAGAGAGATCCAAGTAGACAGGGAGGCAGGCAGAGAGAGGGAGGGAAGCAGGCTCCCTGCTGAGCAGAGAGCCCGACGCGGGACTCAATCCCAGGACCCTGAGATCATGACCCGAGCCGAAGGCAGCAGCTTAAACCACTGAGCCACCCAGGCGCCCCAAGAATTAATTAGTTTTAAACACCTGCCAAACCCAAGGATGAAGCTGCCAACTATGGGGCAGAGTAGTTAAGTTGGAACATTCTTGCTTCTTGTCCTTTCATTCCTCCTCTGCCTCCTTCAGTCCTGAATGTGCAGCTTAGTGAAAGGCAGAGAGGAGAGGGTAAGTAAAAGTGGAAAATGGATAAATAGAGACCAAGCCACAAGCACCCCTTCCACTGCAGAAGGCTGGCCTGTAGTAGGGCACAGCTTAGGGAGTGCAGGGATGGTGTGTGGGGGTAATGGGATGGGGAGGAGTTTGAAGTTGAATTGTGTCCCCTAAAAGGCATAAATTGACATCGTAACCCTAGTACTTCACAATATGACTTCATAAGGAAATAGGATCTTTCCAGGTGTAGTTAGTGAAGTAAAAATGAGCTTGTATTGCAGCAGGGTGGGCTGCTCTCATTCAACGTGACTGGTGCTCTTATAAAATGGGGGAATGTAGGGGCACCTGGGTGGCTCAGTGGGTTAAAGCCTCTGCCTTCAGCTCAGGTCATGATCCCAAGGTCCTGGGATCAAGCCCCACATCAGGCTCTCTTCTCGGCAGGGAGCCTGCTTCCTCCTCTCTCTCTCTGCCTGCCTCTCTGCCTCCTTGTGATCTCTGTCTGTCAAATAAATAAATAAACATTTAAAAAAAAATGGGGGAATGTGGACATAGACATACAGAGAAAGTCCACCATGTGGAGATGAAGGCAGAAATTGAGGTGATGCTTCTACAAGCCCCAAAATGTCAAAATTGCCCACCAAAAGCTAGGGCAGAGGCATGAAAAAGAATCTTCCTCAGAACTCTCAGAGCTGGCAGCTCTGCCAGCACTTGGTCTAGGACTTGTAGCCTCCAGGACTGTGAGAAAACAACCTCTGCTTAAGCAACTCAGCTTATGATTCTTGGCTACAGTGGCCCTCAGAACCTAATGCAGGTGATTTTGTGCCAAATGAAGTTTTGACTATTACATGGGAATAGACAACAAACTTTGTGAAATGGTTTTGGTTATTAGACATGATCTTGAGAATTATTACCAAATAGCGACAAAGAAAAGCAATAGAATTTGTTTTAAAGTTTCTTTCAGAATGTAGAGAATCAAATCTTAGGCATGGAATATAAGGAAATAAGAGTAAAGTAAGAGTTTTAAAATTGCACTCCATAAGTCCTACTTTTTCAATAAACCCATTACATGTAAATTTGAAATAAATAACAGTACTACTGCATTTGTGAAGATTAAATAGCTTAATACATTTAAGGTTTTTAAAAACAAAACTGATACTTGGTTAGCACTCAATATATGTCACTATCATTATCAGTAGTAGTAATAATTCTAGCCAAAAAAAACTTAGGCTACTAATTTATAATAAATTTATAAATAAAAAAGAATGATAAATCCATATAAGCTAAGAAAGATTGAAGCCTAAGGTAAAATGATGAATAAAATTAGAAAATTATAGGATATATATGCAAATCAGTGTGTATATACAGTACATATGAAGCACTTAAAATACTTTTTATCCTTTGCATTTATACTATCAAAGAGGAATGCCACCTTATCTATAAAGTTTTGTTTTTTCATAAGAAGAATATATTCAGAAAATTTTTTTGTGTGAGTTTAAAGTGATCACATAAATGTTAAAAATGTTTCCCTCTGAAGAGGGAAACTAGGAGAGGATGAGATAGCATATGTTGCATTTCATTTGTCTTTCTGTAACAGTTGCTTGTTGTTGTTGTTGTTGTTGTTTTTATAACTGTGAACATGTACCTGTTTGTTACAACTTTTTTAAATATAAATTGAAACAAATGATTAGGACAAATCTTGAAAAAAAGATTAAAATTTAAATATTTAAAATACTACTTTATGAAAAATAAAGCAAAATAAGAAGTCAGAATAAACAGTTTACTGATGATAAAATAATTTAAAGTAAGCATTACTTTAGTTTAAAATTAAAATTAAAGCTTAGGCATTATAGTTACTAAATTAACACTAATTTTTTATAACTGTGAAGCTTTTATAATAAGGATTTTAAAAATGAAAAGCCAGTGATAAGGTAAGAGTAAGTGGAATTAATGTACTAATTTTCATATTTATATTGAGATGATAATAGATTATGTTGACATTTGAAACATAGTTTTTCATGATCATTATTTAATTTTAGAGGGATATTTTAGGATCTACTTTTCTTATTTAAAAACTTAAGCTTCAGCAATCTTTTATTTTCTTTCATATTTATTTCTTTGATTAAATTAAACTATAAGTACAATTAATTTTAATTATTAAAAGGAGAAAGATTAAGAAGCCATTTTTCAGGATGCCTTGGTAGCTCAGTTGGCTAAGCGTCTGCCTTTGGCTGAGGTCATGATCCCAGTGTCCTGGGATGGAGTCCCACATTGGGCTCCTTGCCTCCAGGCAGAGGCAGAGGAAGAAGCAGGCTACCTGCTGAGCAAGGAGTCCCACATTGGGCTCCTTGCTCAGCAGGTAGCCTGCTTCTTCTTCACCCTCTGCCTGTTGCTCCCCTGCTTGTGCTCTCACTCTCTCTGACAAAAAAATAAATAAAATCTTAAAAAAAAAAAAGGAATCCATTTACCTAAAGAAATCTTTCTGTATTCATTTAACTTTCAATTTATATATATTCATATAGAGATATCTGGAACAATATCTACCAATTGCAAATGATGACTATTTACCAATATAGGGTATTAGGTTATTTTGTTCTTTTCATTATCATATTTTTATAGTATGTGACTCATTCTATGTAGAGCACATGTTTTTCTAAAAAAACTTTTTTTAAAAAACATTGTAAAAACATAATCTTTTACAAATTTCTATCATAAATATTTAAAGATATTTTAGTTGACATGATAAAAAATAAGGTCTCATACAAATATTCAATTCTGCCTTTAAAAAAAATACTATTGAGGGACACCTGGGTGGCTCAGATAATTAAGCATCTACGTTTGGTTCAGGTCATGATCTCTAAGTCCTGGGATTGAGCCTCACATCAGGCTTCCAGCTCAGCGGAGAGTCTGCTCTTCCCTCTCCCTCAGCCTCTCCCTGCTGATGCTCTCTCTCTCTCTCTGTACCTCTCTGTCTTAAATTAATAAATAAAATCTGAAAAAATGTCCTATTAAATTATGTCCCTGAAATTGAAAATAAAAATTTTTACTGGCCAATATTAATTAACATTGATGTGAAAATTCTGGCAAATTTAATAATACATGTCAAAGAAATAACAAGTACAGTTTTTAGAAACAGATAATAAGTGAGTTGTTTACAAACTATAGTTTTATGCCTAGTAGAATCAACTAAATTAGCTTAAAAATTGTTGAGTAAGAAAAGTAATTTTATAAAATGATAATATATACAAATGTAGGACAGTCTGCCTTGGGATCATATGGATTTTTGGAAAATCTCACTTGAATAAGGTCTGATTTTTCTGTCCAAGGCACAATTTAGAGAATGGCATGGAGTCCTTGGTCAAAAGCAGAACTGAAAACTGACTGAATGTCTCACAGTTTTCAGGGTTCAGAACTTAGAGAACCATAAGCTTCTCAGTCAATGCAAGCCACACACTGGGAGAAGGTATTTGCAACACCTATATTTCACAAATATCTCATATTCCATAATGAGTAAGGAATTTGTAAAAAAAAATAAATAAAATAAAATAATAAGGAAAAAATGGAAAAGACAAAATATTCACCTTCTTTAAAAAAATCAGCTTGAAACTCATCTTCCTAAATGACTTGACCTGATTCTTTTTTTTTTTTAAGATTTATTTATTTATTTGACAGATCACAAGCAGGCAGAGAGGCAGAGAGAGAGAGACAGGAGGAAGCAGGCTCTCCACTGAGCAGAGAGCTGGATGTGGGGCTTGATCCCAGGACCCTGAGATCATGACCTGAGCCGAAGGCAGAGGCTTTAACCCACTGAGCCACCCAGGTGCCCCAAATATTCACGTTTTTAAAAAAAGATTCATTCATTTATTATTTAAAAGAGAGAAAAGAATGGGAGGGGCCAAGGAAGAGGGAGGGAGAGAATCTCCAGCAGACTCCCTGCTGAGCATGGAGCCTGACATGGGGCTCAATCTCACAACCTGAGATCATGACCTGAGTTGAAATCAAGAGTTAGACACAACTGACTGAGCCACCCAGAAACACCAAAATAACTAGCTTTTAAGGATAGGTAAGGCTTTATCAGACTGTTCACAAAGAAGGTACCCAAATGGATATTGAATATATGAAAGTGTGCACTATGTGATTTCTTATCAGGGAAAAGCAAATTGAAAAGGTAATACCACCAATTACCCTACCAGTATGGCAGTCAGACAATAACTAACACAAGGTAGTTAGGAGAACAAGCAATTGGATGTCTCATACACTGCTGGAGGGATTGTAAACTCTTGGGGCAGCACTTAGGAAAACTGACAGTGTTAATTACAACTAAACATATGCATACTTTATGAATTAGCAACTCCACTTTTGGGGTGGAGAAGGGGTGCCTGGGTGGCTCAATCATTAAGCATCTGCCTTCAGCTCAGGTCATGATCCTAGGGTCCTGGGATCGAGCCCCGCATCAGGCTCTCTGCTCGGCAGGAAGCCTGCTTCTCTCTCTCTCTCTGCTTGTGTTCCCTCTCTTGTTGTGTCTCTCTCTGTCAAATAAAGGAAATCTTTAAAAAAATAAAAATAAAAACAGAAAGAAGGCTTCTGACTGCCAAAGTGTTATCAAAACAATGTTTATGGCAACTTTATACATAATAGCCTTAAAATAGAAACAGTAAAAATGTCTTAACAGTAGACTCATAAACTAGTGTATGCTCACAAAGAGGAGTATTACACAGCAATAAAAGATGAATGAGACACCATATGAATTCATTAAGTAATATGGGTGAACTTCAGAGTCAAAATGTTGAGTGAAAGAAGCCAGGTACAAATATTACATGCTGATTTTCTTATTTATAAGTTCAAAATCAGAACCAACTGATACATGGTATTTGAAGTTAGAAAGTTGTTATTTTTTGGTGGGTTATTAAATGAAGTACACAGTTTTTCAGGAGTTTAAAATACATGTATTTTGATCTGAGAGGTGCTCACATGAGTGTATGCCAATAGGAAGTTACTGAATATCTGCTTAAATTTGCTCACCTGATTGTATGCAAGTTAGACTTCAGTTTAAAGACAATCACATTCTTTGACCTAGTGATCATCCTCTTAAGAAATCAGCCTTACAGAAATAGCACAAACTAAAGATACTGATTATCTAAACTAGTAAAACCTTAAAATCTTTAAGTGGAACAATGTGTAAACAAATAAATATGACGTATACATAGAACAAAATGTTTTTTAGCCATTAAAATACCCATAAATATAGCAAAATATAAATAAATCTATCACTAGTTGGGAGTAAGAGTTAAGGTGGGGTTATAGGCAATTGCGAATTTCTGTCTCTTTGTCTCTTTCCTTCTCTCTCTCTCTATATATATATATATATTTCCCATACTTCTATAAACTCAATTATGATTTTAATAATTTAAAAGTACTTCTAAGAGGAGAAAATAGCTAGGTTAACTTTGAGAGGTTAAAATTATGTAACATTCAAAAAGGAGTAAGACACGGAAAAGAAAGAAGAGGACATTCATGCAGGTGTGTGTATAGCCTTTAGTACTGAACTGGATTCTCCCAGTTAATTAGAGATTATTTCGGCAGTTTAGACCCACTTGCAAGTTGCTTTCTGAACTTTGGTTTACATAAACAATATTCCATCAGCTTTCAAGGAGTAAGTAGGAATTGTGTTATAAAGTTAATTTAAGGGTCAAAAGGAAGCAGCATCCTTCTTTACATAAATAGTTTAATTTGTCATAAATAAAAAGCAGGCCACTGAAAGAGGGTGGGTATGTTACCCAAGCTCTTGATTTTGTTTAATGGTTCCAACTTAAACATCAAGGGAATGCACTACCAATCAATATTTTCCTTTCTACCTTCCCTCCCTTCTCCTCTTTCTCCTCCTCCTCCTGCTCTTCCATCTCTTCTGTCTCAGAAAAAGATAGCACTAATACTAAAAAAATATATAATTTACATAAGCCTGGAAAGATACTACAAGATGGTAAGTGTAATTCAAGATTCAGGAGAGTAAAATGGACAATATTGCTTGTGTACATAATTTCTCCTATGCCCTTAATTAGCTCTCTCTCTGATTACAGTACTCTATTACTTTCTATCTCCTTTCTTTTATTTTTCCTGGACCCAACTCCACTTCTCCTTCTAGGCTCACGAATATTCTTCATTCTCTTATTCTTGGTACCACTACCTAGTCAGCTCTCACTGGAGAGTTGTACTATAGGTGAGGTTATCCCTTTCCAAATTCTTTACAAGAATACATACAATGCCACACTGATACTATGTCACTAGCCATTTCTACTCCAAATCTTATGGTTTACAGAGATATAGACGATGTTCTCTTTAAAAAAAAAAACCAGTAATTTCATATATGCATATGCAGATTCAACACTATGACTACGTAAGTGTATTGCCTTTTAAAGAATTTTGAGTCAGAAAGGCATGAACATATCAGAAGAACCCTAGTGCTATAAATATAATGCAGTAAGTTTCATTTAATGGAAAGAAACTTCAATGAATTTCCCAAAGTGTCTACTAATTCCAAGTAATAGGTTGTATATAGAAAAGCACAACTTGACTAATTAAGAGATATATCTGGAATGTCAGAAAAGGAACATCTTCAGATCCCCATCTTTACTTGTTTAACCACTACTTTAATTCAGACTGTCAGCTGAAGTCCCCTGCTACCCTCTTAATTAGCTGGATCATACGTGTACTTTGGTGTTCACATTATTACCAGAAATCAGAGTTTAAAAACTTGAATCAGAATTCCCATTATTTGCTTAATATGGGATTATATAATGTGGCAGGGTTATGAAATGAAGTCTGCATGGCAGTCTTTCTCATTCATACTTCAGTCAGAAGTGAGAGTTTGTTGCAAAGCAGCAGACCACTCCCCGCAAAAGCATCACTGACTACATAAAACACTAACTGCAGGCTGATGAATGAAGTGTAATGGTGTTGACTATGTGTTCAGCTCTTCATAAACTCATGAGGATTAGCATTTAATAAATGTAAAGTCCATCAGGTGATAGATCAGGAAACCTTTGCAAAGCTAGAGATCGCCTCTTTGATCTGCAAATAGAAAATCCAAATTAAGAATATGAGCAATCCAGATCCTTCAGGTAAATTGCTTCTCAGATAAAAGAACCGTGAGTGGACTTGAAAGAAAATCAAGGGCACACATGGCAAAGAAAGTGTTCTCTCCTTGAATATATGTATACATTTCTGTGATGGAGAATTAGATACACACTAAAAAGAGAAGCAATTCATTCTTCACTCTCAGAAATGTATTTTGAGCTGTCTTCAAGTCATTTAAGTCAGGTAAACTCTCTTACCATTATTCTATTACATGATGTTGTGTATGTGCCTAAAATGAGCCTCTGTTTTGAGATTCACCTTTCTTCTTCATTGTCCCAGCCTGTCTTGCCTCATTTCCCTGCCTTCCTAATTCTGCTTTCCCTTCAACTGAAGCCACATTTTCTTGAATGTCTCTGTACCCTCTTCCATCAGAAAGGTATAAAAACATCATAAAAGCCTTAGTGCTTTAATTATACTTTTATAATCATACCTCAATGCACTTCCCAAAGTGTCTAAAAATTCCAAGCAATAGGTGTGCATAAAAACATGGCTAATTAAAAAAATGTCACCCTGAGGGATTCAAAGGTTTCTGCACTGTGTCTCTGACTTATCATCTAACTGTGATGAATTCTGATTCAACACCTGGGCCTCACACATACCTCTTTGTGTTCAAATCGCCACACTGTAAACCTTAAGCTAAGACCTTCATGCCTGAGGCCCTAAATCACACATACTGGGGTCTTTCTAGGAACTGAGCTCTATGTCCCCGTCTACTTCATGAATCCCCTCTTTCCTTATCCCTAATTACCACTCATTCATTGTTGCTTTATATTTCTTTTACATATATTTTGCTAACATTCATAATAATTATTCATCTTTTACTTACATTTTGCCTACCTAATGTAATATTTTCCTCTAGAAACCTACTTAAGTCCTCTAGATAGAGCTAGTTCTTGGTTCTAGTACATCCTTCTCACCCAGTCTTGCTACTTTGTTGTTCCAGCTTGCTCAAGATGTAATTGCCTTTAATTCCCTTGAGTACTTTTTTTTCTTCAGAGAAAATCACAATGGTAAGTTGCTGTGTTTTCTGAAAGTCATGTGGAAGAAATATGAAGGCATAATTTTATTCTTTCCAATTAATAAAGACCAATCTTGAAGAGATAACTAAAATCACTCACTGATTTAGGGCATGTTTTCAAGTATCTTCATTTTTTTTTTTAATTTCTCTCACAGAACAAAATAAAAATCAATTTTAATGCATCACAAATGTACTATTTGTTAATTCTGTGGTCCTAAATCTGCAATATGAGATGCACTGACAAACAGCTATCTATTTTAGGTTATAAAGGCATTTGACATTTAGAATTTCATGGAAAAATATAATAAAATAAAGCTTCTAGTGTTTTTCAATAGTTAATCATGGGGAAAGGCACTCATCAGGGACAATGTTCAAAATGTTCCAGGGGCCTAAGGGCTTCTATTCCAGGCTTCATTCTCTAGTCTTTCTCTAGGAAAACAGGCTGGTGGACTCTCGCTATCTTAAACAAACAATATGTGGTTGAGGTAGTAGAAAAAAAAAAAAATCCCTAAATCTCAAAAATCCACACGCAATAAGTTCCTTCCTCCAGAATGACCTCGGTTTGCTTGCATGTAATGCTTCTTTCTAATGATGACAGTGATATTACCCTTATTGTGACTGATTAGCAATTAAATTATTTCACTCTTCACTGAATAAATACAGTGACTCCAGAGAACTTTAAGTAAATGTGTTAGCAATGAATTATTAATTGGATCTCATAAATACTAATTTAATGATGTGTAATTGCTTAATTTAGAATATTGACCTGATTGATAAAATAAAACTCTTTACATTTTAAAAAACTTCAACTAATTCCATTCACTTACCTTTTACTTAATAAGAAAAGTGTCATGGAACTTGTGCCTAATTCAATTCCACAAATCAAATCTAGGCCATGTGTGATAAATGCCTTTTAAATCATGTAATGATTATTATAGTATTAATAATAACAGTATAATTTATTGAACATTTTTGTGGCAGATACTGTGGTAAATGAAGAGCACATTGAATTTTCTATTTTAATCCTCACAAAAATTATATGAAGCTACTTTGGATATGTCCATTTTACAGATACAAGAGCAAGGTCTAGGGAAGCTCAGCTGTACAAAATCACTTGGGTAGCGAGTAGCTATATGAGTTTGAACCATTGTCTTACTATAATACTTAATAAAAATGTTTCTTCTCTACTGCTTATATGATTTTATGGTTTCATTGAATTAAATGTATACTTCTGGTTCATCTGAAGTTTATTCTTTAAGGAGTGATAAAACATTAATCTTTGTTCTCAAATGGCAAGCTGACCATCTCATCACTATTGAAAAGCCCCTATTTTTTCCCACTGTTTTGAAATGTCAAGTCTATTTTCTCATATACTTCCTTTGTTTGCTTTTATCTACTTCTGGACTCTCTATTCTGGTCCATTTCTTTTTCTGCTTATCTGCATTTATATCATGCTGTCTTATTTGCTAGAAATTTCTGGAGATTAATATACTATTTTCAAATATGTAGTAAGACTAGTTCACACTTTTACATCGTTTTATTTTAAAATCATCTTCAGTATCCTCTATACGTAATTGGATTGAATATCATTGAAGAAGAAATAACATACTTATTTTATTGAGAATTCCTAAGTCTGTGTGTGTGCGAGCGCGTGCGCGTGTGTGCATGTGCACGCACATGTTTATGCAACTGTATTTTCTTACCATGTTGTAGGACGTCTTTCTGAATCCACATGTATTTGGATAGAGT
Organism: Lutra lutra; assembly: GCF_902655055.1. Taxonomy (NCBI): domain Eukaryota; kingdom Metazoa; phylum Chordata; class Mammalia; order Carnivora; family Mustelidae; genus Lutra; species Lutra lutra. Next base: position 43,401,383 of record NC_062288.1, read on the forward strand.
CTCATGGCTTCTGGAAATTCCCTTGTGTATAAAAGTGATACGTAGTTTGAAACTCTTAACTCATAATGCAAGCCTCTTTAGAACTCTTATTTCCTCTGCCATGGTCATTAGGAAGGCGTGAGATGCAGTTGCTCCAGTGATCTGAATCGGAGTGAGGAGTTGTGTAGCAAACCACCAGAGGAATGATGATGAACACATCATGTGAGGAATACATCTCATTTAAGCCACTAAGAATTTAGGTGGATTTTCTTACAACATAATTTTTGCAATTTTATTAATATTTTTCTATTTAAATTTTTCTTTTTAAATCATTTATACTAATATTGGAATATAGTTGTAGAAATTTCTCTCTTAACCTATGTCCCTGTAACACTATTTTTACCATTTAATATTCACTTTAAGTTTTAATAAAAGCTGCTTGTAAACCTATAGATAAATAAATACATTTTTGATGGCTGATGAAATTTCCTTAGTGTTTTTAGATCTTTTTTCAATTTAGTCAGTATCTATAACCTATTTTTAGCCATCAGTTTTATTTAACTTTTAAAACTTATTAACAGATTAGAAGTGTTATGTAGCCACCCGTATAATATCTCCAGTTATATAATTATGTAATGTTCAATCTTACTGATCTTCATTAGTGACTTCTCTTTTTTGTTATAAATGGTCAAATATCAAGACCAGTTATCTATTGTCTATCTTATTACTACTTTTTTAAAGTAACTTTTGTCATATTAGTTGTATTTACTTTTATATTTCATTAGATTTTGGAGTTTATTTTCTATTTTTTTGTTGAACACGTATTTCTACATCTATATATATTTTAACATATATAATTTTCAGTATTGTTTCTACACTTTGATTCAAGGTAATATATTATCCATTAAGTACTGATTAACTACTTCCTACAAGATTTCACAGTAACTTATTTGTCAGAACTACATGTTTGTTTTTTTTTAAACATTTTATTTATTTATTTGACACAGAGAAAGATCACAAGTAGGCAGAGAGGCAGGCAGAGCGAGAGGGGGAACCAGGCTCCATGCTAAGCAGAGAGCCCAATTTGGGGCTCTATCCCAGGACCCTAAGATCATGACCTAAGCTGAAGGCAGAGGCTTAAGCCCCTGAGCCACCCAGGTGCCCCAAGAACTACATGTTTTTAAATGTTCAACAATCATTAATTTGGGGTTCTCTTTTGTCCTAATTCATTGAAGTCATGAGGCATTTGTTTTGTCAGATAGAGATAATGAAACAGCAGCTTTCCTTTGATAATATCCACATAATCAATATTTTCTATTTGTAATATTCATTTCAAATATGTTTTTATGTGCAAGCATGTCTTCTGTCATATTTTTCTGTCATATTTCTTTTCTATTTTTCATCATAATGTAATTATTCATCTAGATGAGTTTTTAAGATTATTTATTTATTTATTTGAGAGAGAGAGAGCGCACCCATGCATGAGTGGGGGGAGGGGCAGAGGGAGAAGAAGAAGCAGACTCCCTGCTGAGCAGGGAGCTGGATGCAAGGCTTGATCTCAGGATCCCGAGATCATGACCTGAGTCAAAAGCAGCTGCTTCACTGCCTGGGCCACCCAGGTGCCCCCCATCTAGATGAGTTTTTAAAGAATTTTTTTTTTTAACTAAGAATGGATTTTTTTTTCATTTGTTTATCTTTGTGGTGATAACCATATTATTTTTCTTTTCAGAAATGTACATTGGTGATTTAATATTGAATCATTTGGGGGGTTTAGTTATTCATAGGGTGTTATTCTTTTAATGAAAATCTGTATGCAGCTTGTTTTTTAATTTTAAATTGTGGGGAATATATTTGTCTATAGTCTTTTTCTTATGTATTCCTTGGTATCGGTGTTATATATCTGTTTAGGAACACTAAGAAGCAGATCCATAAGTTTGTAAACCAGCTTCCATTTACAATTTGAGATGAAAGGCGTAGAGTTACTACTAGAGAAAAGTGATAACTCACTTTCATTTTGTGTATTTATCACCAGAATACCATGTGGGGAAAAAGAGAAAATGATACTTCACCTGGCAATAGTTATTCTTACAATTTTGGTTCACAACATCATAGAGTGTCACAGAATTTCATCCTGTTACTCAATTTAATAATTAGATTTGGAGTGTGCTGTGTTGCACATGCACATTTATGATAATCACTAATATACCTAATGGTGCTCTATTCTTTTCAACCCCAAAATTGCTGTTTGCTGTATATTGCCATAACATTTGCAAAAGGCCTTGTCACTTTCCAGTTTCAAAGACAAAACAGAATTCTAATCAACAAAAGGTGAAGAGTCTAAGCTAGACAACAGAACAAAAGAATAAACAAGACACAGATACAAGAGGATTATTGGAAAAAATGTTTAATGTTTTCTTGAAAAAAAGTCATTAGAAGAAAAATCAGATTGACACATTGGAGAAACAAAACAAAAAGCTGTTAAGTTTTTGCATATTAATATTAATATTTAACTTTAGAAACAGGTTTTAGTTATGCACTAAAAGAATTTTACGCTCACGTAGCTCTACATATTCAAAAACATGACTGCCTTGAAGCATGAGAAACTGACTTTATTAAAGCTATCATATCATTTAAGAGCTGACTTGTTATTTAGTGAGACTGCTAATGCTCACCCAGCATCCTATCCACTGATATATTTTTACTGGGTGGTTTGCCTCTGAGGTGGGACCACCACAACTTTGTCATTAGCAAAAGAAACAAACTTCTAGAGACGGCTCTATCTGAGAAAGCAGGAGAAGATTTAAATGGTGTCACATAGAGTAGCATAGGGAAATATTTTCAAGTGGCACCGTCTTCCTTGAAAGATTATTGAAACTGGAGGACAGGTGATCACCCTAGATAATTTGTGAATGTATTCACATGGATTGTAAATTACCTCATGTCATTTGTAACAGATGTAAAATTATACCAATATTTTATTATCTATTAACTTTAAAGGGTCTGTTTATCCATATGGAAGTTAAGATGCAACCTGTATAACTTGCTATTGGTTTTGTATGTTTTTTAAAACTTAAGAAAAAAATTGTTATTCATATGTAGTTTAAATGGTTAGAAAAATCCACTCCTGTCTTCATGCCGTATGGGAGGATAGTGAAACAGTTAATCAACAATCCTAATGTATAGAAATGTGAGCACAAAACTACAAATATAGTCTACCTGCAGAAAAAATAGTTAGGAATGTTTGCAATAATTATCAGGTCAGAAGATATTAATACCCAGTGGTCTCTAAATCAGTTATTTTCCTGATTATAAAATTAATATTACAAAATATGCAAAGGCAAAAATATAAAACAAGGATCAAATGTTTCTAAGGAGAAATCTGTGCATGATACTAAGTTTACATCATTATTTTATGTGAGTTATATATATGCTAATGGGCATTTACAGACATTTTATGAAGACTGTACATTGAAAACATCCATCCCAAATAGCATTTTTATGGTTTCAAAGAATTTCATCAATGAATGTACCTTAATGTCCTGTTATGTTGAGCATTTCAGTTATTCCTCACTTCTCATAAATAGCTTTCTACCAGGTCTCATCAAAAATATTTGATTAATTCAATAGAACAAATTTCTGGAATTTGAATTATTTGTGATACTCTATATACTTAGCCAAATTTTACTACAGGAAATTTGTACTTGTCTATAATCCTATTAGATATAAAAAATAGAGTACATTTACTCATATATTCACCATGTTTAAATATTATATTTTGAGGGATATCTGATTTTTTGTTTCAGCTCAGGTCATGATTGCAGGATCTTAAGATCAAGCCCCACTTAGGGCTCCATGCTCAGTGCAGAGTCTACTTGAGATTCTCTCCCTCACCTGCCCCTTTCTTCCTCCCCCCACCCAAATCATGCTCTCTCTCTCAAATAAATGAATTCTTAAAAATATTGCATTTTTAACAGCAGTCACTTTTATAGGAAGAAAAGTGTCTTTTTTTTTTTTAAAGATTTTATTTATTTATTTGACAGAGAGAAATCACAAGTAGGCAGAGAGGCAGGCAGAGAAAGAGGAGGAAGCAGGCTCGCTGCTGAGCAGAAAGCCCGATGTGGGGCTTGAACCCAGGACCTGGGATCATGACCTAAGCCGAAGGCAGCGGCTTAACCCACTGAGCCACCCAGGTGCCCGGAAGAAATTATTATTTTCATTATAATTTTTGTTGCTAGAGAGAATAGTATGTATTTTCTTTTAAGATTTTATTGTTTGTCAGAAATAGAGAGTACAAGTGAGAGAGAGTGAGCATGACAAGGGGAGTGGCAGGCAGAGGGAGGAGCAGGCCCCCCACTGGGCAAGGAGCTGGACATGGGACTCAATCCCATGACTCTGGATCATGACCTGAGCCGAAGGCAGACATTTAACCAACTGAATCACTCAGGCATCCCAATAGTATGTATTTTTAAGTTAAAAAAAATCACTATATCTAGGTATCACACTTTTAAGTTGTGATTTTTCTTAACTATTCATTTTCAACAGGTTTTTATTTTTTTCATAAGTTTTTATATAAGCCTTGTTTTATTATAATCCAGAAACTTTATCCTTATTTTAATTCTTGCTCTGTCATTTGATTCACCCTAGAACCATGCAAATCAAACCTGAAAATAACCACTATTTTAGATTACCACAAAATATTCTCACAACTTTTTTAAGGTAGGCATATCATATTACCTTCCATTCTGCAGTAAGAATATGCTACTTAAATTCCTAAAACCTACCATCTTTCATAACCATTTGGATCTATGTGTTAGGAAACATTAGGAGAAATGTACAGAAAACACTGATTTATTTCTATGAAATTTGGAAAGGTATAATTAATATGCTGAGTAAATATTGCCCCTGGTTGAAATCTTGAGGATTTATACCAATTTGGGCTTCTCAAATGTGTAGGATATTCTCTATATTAGAACAATCTTGAGTATTTTTACAACAATGGCAAATCTTTGTAGTTAGACATTGATTTATTACATGCAGGCACTTTCTGATTAATCTACCACATCATTTTAATCATTCTCTTCATTAAAATTATTTCCCTATTATGATTTAAGTCTTTCACTGAAAGATAATGACAGGAAAGGGAATATGAGACTTCCTTCTAATATTCAGAGAGGAAGCTCAGACAACTATCTATGAATGTCAAGAGATTTAGGGTGTGGATCTTTCTACCTCTGAGGTGGCTTACTGAGTATGAAGAGAATTATTGGGCCAAAAAGATACTGTAAAGATACAGGTAGTCCATGTCCAAGAGAAAGCTGCTTACTTAATGCTTCAACAAGGCTATGGAGAGTAACGAGTTAGGGAAGATAAGTGGCAATCATTCTACATGAAAACCTGAAGATGGGGCAGTGCAAACACATAGTTGGTTCATTCACTGGAGCATTTTTTTCTGAGCACATCTTGAAAATCAATGTGTTAGCACCTGATCACTCCTATAGTACATTAACATGTCCTATGGTTTGCTTAGTTCTTTATGATTGAGGCTTGACTACCAAGCTAAATAATATTCTCCTGAAAGGTGAAGTGTTCCTGTTTTCTATACTTCATAAAAAAGCTAGAAGTTTGGTCATATAAGCAGCAGAAAAAATATAACTAATGTCTATACTGTCAATATCTTCAAAGCATCTTCATAATGTCTGTCATTCACGAATAAATCTTAATTATATGTAATGAGGAAAATCCATAGGGCAACTTTTTCAAACTTCCAAGTTTGAAAGGCTACATAAAAAAAAGAAAGAAAGAAAGAAAGGAAGGAAGGAAGGAAGAAAGAAAGAAAGAAAAAGAAAATTCAGTGGAACAGATTTCCCTCCAAAATATACAGAAAAGGGGCTCCTGGGTGGCTTAGTCATTTAAAGATGCTGCCTTCAGCTCAGGGTCTTGGGATCGAGCCCCGTATCAGGCTCCCTGCTCAGCTGGAGCCTGCTTTGCCCTCTGCCCACCTTTCCCCCTGTTTGTGAGCTCTTTCTCTCTCTCTGACAAAAAAAAAAAAAAAAAGAAAAGAATTTCCAGAAAAGAACTGCTGACACCTTGATTTTTGCCCATAAGGACCCATGTCAGACTTCTACCTGCAGACCTATAGGATAATACTTTAGTGCTATTTTAAGCCACCAAATGTAGTAATTTGTTACAGCAGCCGTAAAAAACTAATATTCTTTTCAAAACCAGCTAATATAATACAACACACCTAAACCATCTTTTCTTTAACTCTTCCTTACTCTGTGTTATCTCACTTCATAGCATTTATTAGCCATTAATATATAATATAGTAGAATATAATATAATGTGTTATATATATGCTCACATATGTGTATATATTGATTGTTAATACTAATATATTATTGCACTTTTCTCGAAGACTTTTTTTCTAGTCTTTATCTGGCACATTTATACTCACTGTCTAAAACCTAGACTGAAATTTTCTCTTCTGCAAACTAATAGAGTACCTGTAACGTTTTAAGATTTTTCTGTAAGAATATGTCATCAGATAGTATCTGAATTTGACTATAAACTCTTTGTGGAGAAAGACTGCATTTAGTTCAGCTTATAATCACATTGACCAAAGACATTCATTTAAAAAATTTACCCTGTGTCTACTAACTGACAGGTATGGAGATAGATAAGTATACAAGGAAACAAATATGTTATGAATAAGTTAAAATATGAATGAATAAGTTGCTATGAATAAGTTAAAAGAACGTGAAAATAGAGAATGTCCGATGGTGGCGATGATGGATAGGACAGGCAGGTCTGAGGCTTCATAGTCAGGAAAAGCCTCTCTGAGGAGCAGTCCTTTGAACTGAGATCTGAATGACCAGAAGTAGCTAGTTCTGAGGAGGTCTGAAAGAAAAGCATTCCGGAAAGGAGAAACAGTTGGTTCAAGGGCTTGGCAACAAGCTTGGAAGGTTGGAATAACAAGAAAGGACAGTATGGAAGGATCATAACAGACAATTTGGGAAGTGGTAGAGAGAGGAGCTGAAGAGGGAGGCAGGGATCTCATTAGCAAGTGGAATACGGGGTTTGGAATACATTGTAAATTAACTAAGGGGCCACCATGACATGCTCAGTTTGAATTTAAATCAAATTTTAAAAAAATTAAAATAGTATTGCTTCTATAAGATGTTTGAATAGTGCCAGGGCAGGAGTGGATGCAGAGAGGCCAGATTGGGAACAACTGTAGTAGTCCAAGCTGGAGAGGACGCTGGTAAAAGGGAATGAGAAGGTGCAGATCACTTGAGTATTTGTGAGAAGGGATTTAACGGAAAGGCTAATGAAGCCTGAGCTCCACTTGCAAGGCATCTTCTGAGGCTATTTGCTTATTCTATACTTATAAGAATATTCTTAATAAAAAAAATTTTATTAATAAAAGTTGATCCCAAGTTGTATAAACTTTAGGCCCCACAAAACCTGGATTCAGATTGTGTCTAGCACATGGCAAACAGGAAAAAAAGCTATTTAAATGTAACATAAACTGTAAATCTTATGGGCATTCTTTTTATATATAAATACTATACACATATAAATACTAACATGTATGTTGGCTTTGGGATCTGTGTGCGTAATCAGGGTGTGTGTGTACGTGTGTTTGTATACTGGGAAACTGAAATGTTGCCTTCTATGATTCATAGGACTTTATTTTTCATCACATTTCTACATGTTTCAAAAGTAGGAAACATATATATGTGTGTGTGTACATATATATACACATATATATTGACAGATATATATTAGTATATAAAAATACCTCATTAGTTATATATTATATAGTATATTGTATATTTTATACTAGTATTTATACTAGTATGTATAAATATATATAGTAAGTGAGGAATTAGTAAGAGGAATACTCATTACTTATATATATATAATATAATATAATATGTAGAATAATATATAATATGTAGCTACAGTTACATGTACATATGTATGTTAAAAACTGTGGTATTCCTCATTATTGATTCATATATATATTTACATGTACATAAATATATATATTTTAAAATATGGATGGAAAACAAAACAAAACAAAAATCCTATAAACCATAGAAAGTAGCCTTCCAACGATGCCCCAGACTTTGGCTTTCAAATCAGTATAACAGATTCCATTGCCTCTATATTCTACACTGCAAAAAAGTTTCACTTAAATAAAAAAACAAAAAGCAAAACATCATTTTCTTAAGTATTTCCTGCTCTACCCTTTTGCCAAAGAAGCTGCCCAGAATTGAGTAACAATTTCAACGAAGGAGTAATTTTATATTTTATCCAAGGCACTGACTACCACTTAGGGAGAACATTTCTATCTATAGCCAGATCCATCTGGATGATGATGTCCATTAGTTGAGAAGTAGATAATGCACATGTTTTCCAACATATAATCACCTAAACTCTAAATAGCCAATCATGCTATTTAAAGTGTCTTAATGTGTTTCTTTAACATATGTGGAAAAGCCAGGGACTTTAATTGTATATTCTTTCTCTATATACTAAAGATACATTTGTATATGCTCAGACATCCAGTTTTAAAGATTTTTAAAAAGATTTTATTTATTTACTTATTTACTTATTTATTTATTTTGAGGAAGGGAGAGAGAGAGAGAGAGCGAGAGCGAGCAAGCGAGCATGAGCCGGGGCAGGGGAGGAAGGCAGAGGGAAAGGGAGAGAGAGAATTTCAAGCAGACTCCATGCTGAGCACGTAGCCCAAGAAGGGCCCTTATCTCACAACCCTGAGATCATGACCTGAGCTGAAACCAAGAGTCTGACACTCAGCTCAGTCATCTAGGCATCTCAGAAGTCCAACTTTTATATAACAGATTGAATGGGTCTTAGATAAAAGTATTTCACTGTACACCCTCTATACTTTGTGGAGGAAGCTTATATAAGGAGAAAAGTAGAATAAATGGTTGATTATCAAAGACACATTGTGGTATGATTCCTTCATTATTTTCTATATTTTTTTATTTTATTTTTTATAACAAAATAGCACATACTTATATAAAAAATCATAAAAATGACAGTTGTCTCATTCCCCATATCTAAGTCCTAGAGATAATTACTGAAAATATTCTGGTATATATACTTCTAGATCACACATCTGTGCATGAACACTCGAACATTTATATACACACAGCAACACATGAATATATATATGTGTGTATATATACACATACGTATGTGTATATATATATATTTTACAAAGATGAAATAAGACAATAAAATCAGGGGCACCTGATTTGGCTCAGTTAAGTGTCTGCCTTCAGCTCAGGTCATGATCTCAGGGTCGTGGGACCAGTCCCACACCTGACTCCCTGCCCAGTGGGGAGTCTGCTTCTCCATTTACCCCTTCCCCCTGTTTGTGATCTATCTCTCTCTCATGTACTCTCTCCCTCTCTCTCACATAAATAAAATCTTTTGGGGCACCTGGGTGGCTCAGTGAGTTAAAGGCTCTGCCTTCGGCTCAGGTCATGATCCCAGGGTCCTGGGATCGAGTCCCACATCGGGCTCTCTGCTCGGCAGGGAGCCTGCTTCCCTCTCCCTCTCTCTCTCTCTCTGCCTGCCTCTCTGCCTACTTGTGATCTCTCTCTGTCAAATAAATAAATAAAATCTTTAAAAAAAAAAAAAAAAAAAAAAAAATAAATAAATATAAATCTCCCTGTCTGGCCAACAAATCAAGTAGCCTGTTAGTTCCTTTGATTATTTATTTGTGTTCTCTTTTCACCAGCCCTTTAGGAGCCCTGTCCTTGTAACCTCCTTAGAACTTCTAGATCTCTAGGTCCTAATGGTGGCTACTATTCTGGGACTCCCTATCAATATTGTCCTGGGCATCTCTTTGACCTCTTTCTGAAGTTTGAGCTCCTGTTTTGGGATCTTATGTAATTTTAGGATTACTATCTTATTTTAAAAGCAAATATCTTGCAGTAGATTATTGAAAAGGCATTTATGAAAAATCAGTTGTTTTCATTTGCCTGCCTAAAATGTCTATATTTTAACTTTACTTTGGATTCATCACTTGGTTGGATTTAGAATCCTAGACTGAAACATTTTTTTTAATAAATAGTGTTTGATTTAGAATTCTTGACTGAAATTTTTTTTATAAGTGTTGGTTTTCTTATGGAATCTACACTGAATTTTGATCTTTTGTGGGAGTCTCACTCTTTCCTTTATAGAAACTTTTAGAATTGTCTCTTAATTTATGGTATTTTAATTTCATAAAATAGTGGAATGGGTATTTTTCTTCACAGATTATAGTAGAGAATTCATGGTTCTATAAACTCTTGTTTTTCTCTCAAAATTTTTCTTATTTTATTTCTTTAATAATTCCCTTCCATCCAGGTTTTCTCATTTCCTTTTGGGAGCTCTACAAATATGATGATAACATTTGTCAGGATGATTCTCTACTGTTATTCTTCTTTCTCTCCATTTATTTTTCCTGTAGGATTTCCTCAAATTTAAACTGCAAATTATTCACTTTTAAATTAGATTTCATACCTTTGATTTCTAGACCATTTTTTGACCTACATTGCTTTAATATTCTTTTTTTCTCCTCAGTAGTGTTTTATTTCGTTATATAATGCAACATCATCACTTATCTATAATATTATATATAGGACTTTTCCCTAGGTTTCTTTTGCTTTTGAGTTTTCTTTTTCCTCTGCTTTCCTCATTGCTTTTGCTTCTATATTTCATATTAAGGGATTTCATCAAATATCTGATTATCCTTAGCTGTCTATTTATATTTAATAGCAGCACATTAAAAATGTTACTAGAAATCTTGGTGTTTGTACCAAGCTAGTGTGTAGAGGTCTTGTTGGCTGGTGTTTTGTTTTTGTTTTTTTGCCCCCTTTATAGTTGGTTTCCCACAAGATGGATCCAAATTCTTGTGTCTTGTGAAATTAAGTTTAGCTATCAATATGTTTGGACTCAAGGATATTCCCTTGTTTGAAGAAGGGTCTCTTCTCTCCCTCACCTGTTTCTGATTTTACTGAGTACAAAGCCTCCAGGATAAAACTTCTTAAGTTAAAGCCACCTGCTTTCTGTGAAATTTAGGGAAGAGCAGAGACCTGGTTACTTGAGCAGATGAAAGAGGTCTGGAGGTCTAACTGCCCCTATAGACATCCAACATGCCTTCAGTTTTAGCCCTACCACCATATACCTTTGCCTTTAAAAGGACCCCATGCTTCACATTTCTGAGCCTGTATTGCAGAAACCAGGCTGTTTTTCATTATCCTCCCAGGACTCCAGACCCCAAAACAGCTCCCTCTCACACTCACACATACTCTGTGAAGCAGCAAAATTTTGGCTTCCACTTTCTGTGTTCCACAAAATCACTTTTGTCAACAGTTCCTGCCTCTTCGTCTTTGAGGTTCTATATGTGCCTTATTTCATTGGTGTCATCTTAGTAGAATCTTGGAAGGGTTCAGAGAAAAATACAAGTGTGTGATCTTCAGGGTTTAAAATTAAGCCTATCATTTTGATTTTTAAAAATTCAGTAATAAGTTACATATTCCTGGGGAGCCTGGGTGGCTCAGTCATTAGACATCTGCCTTCAGCTCAGATCACTATCCCAGTGTCCTGGGATCAAGCCCCTGCATCAATCTCTCTGCTCAGTGGGAAGCCTGCTCTCCCTCCCCCACTCCCCCTGCTTGTGTTCCCTCTCTTGCTATGTCTCTCTCTCTGTCAAATAAATAAAGAAAATCTTTAAAAATTAAAAAAAAATGTTTCTATTTATTCAGGATTTCTATTGTATTCCTCAGTTGCATTGTCTCTGTATTAGTCCTACACATTTTTGTTAAGTAGTATTCTAGATTTTTAAAAAATATATTGGCAATTCAAAAGACAAATTTTTAAAACATAGTATTTCATTTAGTAAATTTCATTTCTACAAATCTGTCCTAAGAGAATAATTTAAAACTCAAATTCAGAATTATGCAAAAAACAATACTTCGAGAAACAAACTGAGGGTTTTGGAGGGGAGGGAGGTGGGGGGTTGGGTGAGCCTGGTGGTGGGTATTATGGAGGGCACTATTGCATGGAGCACTGGGTATGGTGCATAAACAATGAATGCTGGAACACTGAGAAGAAATAAAATAAAATAAAACAGAAAAAAATAAAAAAAAACAAAACAGTTTTGTTTTTTAACAGTCTATTTATACAATTTAAATAACAAAGGAAGATATTTACTATGTTATAAGCATCAGTGCCATTGAAATGATAACAAAAGGCTTTCAGTCTCTTGGGCACATGTCTCAGAAATAGTTTAAATTGATAAATGTACATGGAAGATTAGAGGAATCGTGATAAAATCTTGAGCATTTTTATCTTTAGGTATAAAAATAGTGGTTGTTTTCTTCATTTTGCCTGTTTATCTTTTTCCAAACTCTCTGCAGTTTGAAAACAGTGTTTTTGGCTTTTAAATAATAATTAAATAAATTCATACCATGCAACTAGTGAAGGAATGAGAAGAGGTTTTTCTTTGTTTTGTTTTTTGTTTCATTTTGAAGATTTTATATATATATATATTTTTTAAAGATTTTATTTATTTATTTGACAGAGAGAGATCACAAGTAGACAGAGAGGCAGGCAGAGAGAGAGAGAGAGAGAGAGAGAGAGGGAAGCAGGCTCCCTGCTGAGCAGAGAGCCCGATGCGGGACTCGATCCCAGGACCCTGAGATCATGACCTGAGCCGAAGGCAGCGGCTTAACCCACTGAGCCACCCAGGCGCCCCTAGATTTTATATATTTATTTGAGACAGAGAGAGAGAGAGTGCATAAGCATCAGGGGGGAAGGAAGGGTATAGGGAGAGGGAGAAACAGACTCCCCACTGAGGAGGGAGCCCAGTGGGGGCTCAATCCCAAGACCCCCAAATCATGAGATCACAACCTGAGCCAAAGGCAGAGGCTTAACCATCTGAGCCACCAGGGGCCCCTTGAGAAGAGGTGGGATTGTTTGTTTGTTTGTTTTTCAGATTTTTAACTCTTATAAAGCATTAAAAATATATATTAACAGGATAAAAGTTTCTAAGATGAGACGTTTCTTATATTCTGAAAGTGATCTAAGGTATTCATTATATAAATTGAAAGTGTACAGTAACAAACATATAGAGCATATAAGGAATTTATAGTTTATATTTGTTTGTGTTTATAGTTTTTATTTCTTTATAAATATAATTAAAAAGAACAAAGTGATTTTATAAATGCAGAACTGAATTTCAAAACAGTCCTATGTATTTTGACAGATGAAGAGTCCCTTGTAGATACTAAAATCCAAGTTTCTCTTTTTTGGAGGACACTTGGTATAGAAAAAGTCACCTTCAGAGAGGTTTCCAAAAGTGAGATTAAAACTTCATGAAAATACATATTGAGAATGTTTGGTCCAACTGGTTGTTTTGAAATGTAAAACTAAAAATTATAAATGTCATTTAACAATTATCTATCATATTTTGGGTTGTAATTATAAATATAATCTAATTTTTAGAATTAAAAGGAATTAGTATATTAATTTGGGGAGATAAATTTTTTTTTAAAGATTTTATTTTTTTATTTGACAGACAGAGATCACAAGTAGGCAGAGAGGCAGGCAGAGAGAGAGGAGGAAGCAGGCTCCCCGCTGAGCAGAGAGCCCAATGCGGGGCTAGATCCCAGGACACTGGGATCATGACCTGAGCCGAAGGCAGAGGCTTTAACCCGCTGAGCCACCCAGGCGCCCCAGGGAGATAAATTTTCTGACAAAATTAAATAATAGCACTATATTTGGAATTAACAGTCTGCAAATGAGGAGGATTATTTTTGCAACACTTTTCGAGTACTTCATCAGAATTCTGAAAAGTTCTTCACCTTTTGATATGAATATCATTTGAAAGATCTCTTTCCTTCTTACATTTTGTATTTCTCTTCTTTAGTCATGAACCATACTAACTCTGATAGAATCTTCATTATGTTGATTACTTTGCATTGATTGTATTAGTTCTCTGAAATCACTTTATTAGATTTCATGACATCCTGCAATCTTTGCATGATTAACAAATTCCTTACCTTTTTTGCTTAGGATTTCTATGACTAGATTTTTATAATATCTGAAAACCATGGAAGATACGACATGACAGAGATAAAGCACAGTGCTTAGACTAAATAGAATTTTTTTTTTTTAGATTTTATTTTTTTTATTTGACAGACAGAGATCATAAGTAGGCAGAGAGGCAGGCAGACAGAGAGAGAGTGAGGGGGAAGCAGGCTCCCTGCTGAGCAGGGAGCCCGATGCAGGGCTCGATCCCAGGACCCTGGATCATGACCTGAGCCGAAGGCAGAGGCTTTAACCCACTGAGCGACCCAGGCGCCCCTAAATGGAATATTTTTAATAAATAACCAGTTCTTCAGTGAATATGTTCACCTTATGACCACAATAGCTGCCTATTAACTAATAGCATTGGAATAAATGGCCTACTTATTTACAAATTTATTTGTACCTATTCTCAATTGCTAAAAACTATTTTTGTTTAATGTTTACGGTAGTTCTTTGGTCTCCAGAGTTAAAAATTAAGTCTTTATGGCATGTCAGTTCTTGCTGGTGTCAGTGAATATGACTAGAGTCAACCTCCAACCCACTCTTCCTTACCCTAGCTCTGGCCCCCACCTACCACTACAAGCACAATCTCTCAACTTTTCAGTTTCTTACAATGACATCTAAAATAGCAGAAGATTGGGGGCGCCTGGGTGGCTCAGTGGGTTAGAGCCTCTGCCTTCGGCTCAGGTCATGATCTCAGGGTCCTGGGATCGAGCCCCGCATCGGGCTCTCTGCTCAGTGGGGAGCCTGCTTCCTCCTCTCTCTCTCTCTCTGCCTGCCTCTCTGCCTACTTGTGATCTCTCTCTCTGTCAAATAAATAAATAAAATCTTTAAAAAAAAAGAAAAAAAAAATAAAATAGCAGAAGATTGGCTGTACATGGAGACAAGATGGGCTATCTTATAAGTTGTATGACTTTCAGGATGTAGATCATAGGGTTTGTGACTGCCCTTTGACTGCTTAAAGTTAGTGGAGAATACTGTTTCTGTGAGAAGTAACATTACACACTCACACATTTACCCATTTATACTCCAAAGGTAAGTGTTGAAGTTTGTTTTGCTTTGTTAGTTGCAAGACATTTTAGAGCCTTTAATATGCTTTTGGGCAAAATAACTTTTCAGTGTGGAGATATGGTATGCAGCACATCACAAATCTACTTGAATTCAAATTTCTTTATTTTTAATAATGTCTTGATGGACATTTCTGTACAAAAAATATTTATAAAACCTAGCTTATTCTTTTTTCTCACTTATTTCTGGATCTCATATCATTCCCAACATTTAGGAGCACCACACAGCTCACACTCACAGAATTGAAGATTTTAGCCTTGTCATGGCATTCTATCTACCAAAATTCACTTAAAGCCCAGTTCAACTAAAACTTCCAACTCTTTGTTGACATTTGCATTTTCTTTTCTTTTTTTTTTTTTCCAGAGGTAATGAGCCACATTCTCCTTTGGCTTTTTTTATAGACCGGTGGTTCTCTATAAGGAATGGGAGATGGGGTTGCTTTTGCTCCTTACAATGTCTGGATACATTTTTAGTTGTCACAATTTGTGGGGGAAGACTGCTACTAGCATCTAGTGGGCCAAGGGCAGAGATATTGTTAAACATTCTACCCTGTAAAGGACAGCCCCCAAAACAATTATTAGTAGATCCCAGGTTGAGACAAACTGCTAAAGATGGTTGTGCTTCCCAGAAGCTATTTCCCACAAACCTCTGGGGTGATATGCAGTAAAAATCTGGAAATGCCCAAGTTAAACCATAAGATCTATTAATATGGATTTTTTTCTCTTACAGGGACTAGGAAAAGGCAACTTGCTCAAACCTCCAAAGTTCAAGTCTAATTATAAACTCTTAAATAGTCTAAAATAAACACTAACTGAACTTGATAGGTAAATTAGCGTTGTCGGCCAATCTCATGCAATGTTCATACTTTGATGCTTCTCTTAACATTTTCTCTCCTTTCTAATAGTTAGATTGAAAGTGGATATCTAATTCTTATTCCACTCATTACTTAACAGGAACACCGAGGTCACTGCAAATAAAGCAGTATGAGTTAATGAGAACAGCTTTAGCCAAAGAGGAGGTATTTCTCCAAGTACATGAAGTGCTTCACATATATTAAGAAACCCCAGCTGAATCGATTTAATAATGTTGGGATTTGCACAATTATTACAGATCCTTCATTATTCACCCAGTCTGCGCATACCACAGCACAAATGAACATCTCAGTCTGGTGGTATTAACATTGCCATTTTCTCACCCATTCCCAGACCATCTGCTCCATGCTGATCATTCACTGCTTTAACATTTAACAGTTACCCAACTGCAACTTAGCAGATTTGTGTACTTTTGAAAACAGCTGGTTTAATAACTGCTTCAGAGCTTTTGGATAAAGAAATTATTTTGTAGTGCTTTATAATAGTCTTTTTTTATCGGTGCCTCTGAGGAAAGAGTATTACACTTGCTCCATTTATGTATCTGCAATTGCTTGTAATATTTCTTGTCACATTTGGAGACATATTTTCAGTATTTATAGCACAATAATGCAGAAGTCTTTATTACCTTCCTTGTTTTTGCTGGGTTTTGGTTTTTATTTATTTATTTATTTATTTATTGTTTAAAGATTTTATTTATTTATTTGACAGAGAGAGATCACAAGTAGACAGAGAGGCAGGCAGAGAGAGAGAGAGAGAGAAGCAGGCTCCCTGCTGAGCAGAGAGCCTGATGCGGGACTCGATCCCAGGACCCTGAGATCATGACCTGAGCCGAAGGCAGCGGCTTAACCCACTGAGCCACCCAGGTGCCCTATTTATTTATTTTTTTAAATGTCTCTGAGGGCTAGAGTGAAACCTTCTGCATGGCATAATTTAGAGTGCACCAAGGTATAAATTTGAATTGTCTCAGAGTTTCCACTCTCTTGCTATGCCATGAATTTGTTTCTACTTCAGTGATGTTTCTCTTTTTCTTCTTTGTTAAAGAAAATGCAAGAAAGAAAATAACTAGTTGTTTCAATACTCCAGTATTGAAATATGTCCAAGTGGACATATTTCCCCTGGGGAGTTTATTAGGTAACTTTGTGAATTGCCTCTCTGTTAATGACTGGAAGTTGCCTAAGGGGTGCTTCTGGGCACTGACACTGTTCTGATTTCTTGATCTGTGCTGAGGTTACATATGCTAGTTTAGTTTGTGAAATCTTATTGAGGTATACACTTTGCATATATTTTGTATGCACATTACAATAAAATGCCAAAAATTAAGGACACAAACAGGAGAATTTTACTGGATTTTCCTCATGGGTATAGGCTAAATCCTAAACTCTCCATTACGACACAGAAGATCTTTGGTATTGACCTGACTATGACGTCAGTTTAATAGTCCACCGTTCCTTACTTTACATGTTGAATTCAGCAGTACAGAGCTGTTTGCAGTTTCTAATACCATCTGCTAATTCGCTGTCTATAGGTTTGCCACTGATTCCATTCCCTGGTAGTGATAAGGGAGGAGAGGGGTTTTCTCTTCAGTGTATCCTCCTGGCTCTTGTAAACCTAATTCTGTGTCAAAAATAAATAAATAAAAACACTGATATTTGACAATTGACCTACTATATCTCATCAAATTGTTTTTTTTTAATCATAGGTCTTTATGAGGTTTTATTTTGTCCCTTTTTCCTGGCCAAAGGCATTTTGTGCAAATGTGTCTTTTTAAAAAATATACCATTTTGACTTATTATTGTTATTATTATTTTTACTGACGTTTCTTAACTTACCTCCCACAGAGTTCAATAGCTCAGAACTTTTGTTACATGGTTTTTTTCTCATCAGCTGAAAGCTAAATCAAAACCTACCTTTTAGATGCATTAAAACAATAGAGACTTCTGCTTTCAGTCAAAGTGAAATAAGGGCAACTGGATTTAACCTTTCATCTGAAACAAACACCCAGTAAACTGATGAAATGCAAACCAACAGTATTCAAGGTGCCAGACATCAAACAAAGAATAGGAATCCCTGAGAGATAGACAATGAAAGATCAAGGTGGCTAAAATTTTATAAGACGAAGTAAGCAGATGGCAGGTAGAAGAGAGCTACGTGAAGAGAGAATCCCAGAGATCTGTAGAGTCCAAATGTAACATTGTACATAGTAGTGATCAAAGCATGCATGGAAGAATACTGCGTGAAGCTGTGGAAAGGATCATCTGACAGGATAATAAGGAGCTCTCGGCCACTCACATAGGAACTGGAATAATACTTGTTTCGACCAGCCAGACTAGAACATGTCAAAACTCAGAGAATTGGCTGGAGTGCTGAAAAAGAACTTGCTTCAGTAGTGATGAGTAATTAGATGATTAAATGATGCTCCTTGCTTAACAAATCAACTTACTTTTTTTTTACAAATAAATTTGGTGCATCCCAGAACAAAATGTAAAATACATATAGCTAAAATAAACTATGATATAAACTATACTAAAATATACAACTATATATACATAACTATACATATAATTATATATATATGTATAATTTATATATGTATATATACATGACATGCATAAGTATCCAGGTTCCCAAAAAGTCCAATGTACAGTGCTTGGTGTCCAAGGAAGAGTAACCCAAAGAAACAGGAAATATAATGAGGAGAAGAAACAATTAGTTGAAACTTACCTAGAACTGACTTAGATGTTAGAATTAGCAGAAAAAGACATTAGATAGTTACAATTGTATGCTGCATTGTAAAGAGATATTATATAAAGACATGGAAGATTGAAAAGAAACAGATACAAACTGAACTTCCTGAATTGAAAACTAAAATACATGAGCTGAAAAGCACATTTGGTGGGATTATTTGCAGAGTAAGTAGTACAAGAGAAAATGGTAGTGAAACTGACAACATAGCAATACAAACTATCCAAAACGAAACCTATACAATATCAAACTGAAACAACAACACAAAACTGAATGGGTAACTTAATATGTGTCCAAATGGGAGCCTGAGAGTAGCATTGCTTTTCTCCAAGGTTGTGTAAGCATGAAAACTTGTTCTGGTTCTCTTAGAAATACTGTCGTATAATTATAGGTTTATAATTAGAATATACTATAGTTTTATAAAATCAGTTCTTTTGACAATCAGTTTTAAACATCTCACAAAAATGTATGTTAGTAAATAATTTGCTAGGAAAGTAGAAATTCGTATTTCTTGAACATGATAGTGTTTAAAAAATGTTTGTATTTGTTCATATCCTTTGTTCATTCCTCTCTGTCACGTGTAGGCCACCTTTAAAACGTGGTAATTGTTATGCACACAGAAACATTAGTATTCAGTATAGTTCAGTGGAATTCAATCAGTTAAATAGACAAAACCTTGAATTTATGTGCCCACTGAGTGACGATTCATGGTGGTTTTTAAAGACTTCTTCTCTCACACAGCCATCAATCAAAGTGACAGTGTTCTTTAGATTAACTTTGGATTCTCTAGCACAAATTAATTAATCTGTCCACTACTTCCTATCTCAGTGTTTCAATCAGCCAACAAATAAAGCCAATCAAGATTTCAATTCTTTGCTGATTAGCCAATAAACTGTGACAGTGGACTTGTGGCAGGACTTCTGGGACTCTCATAGAAGATTGTTTATAGATGGAGCAATGCTGTGATCAGTCTCTAAACCACAAATAAGAACATTGTGTTTTCTTCCCAGTTACTTTCATCAAGGCAAAGAACCCTTTCAGGTAGAAATAAAACCATTAAACAACCAGCTGCAAGGATACTCTCCTTGAGGTTCTATTAGTGACATTTTGGTAATACTGTTGCTTTACTAACATCAAATTGTGTGAATGCCATGGAATTTTCGAATTTAAAGAATTACTTTTGTTCAGATGAAAGGATGCATGCTAGAGCTGTCACTATTTCTCATTGTCAAGAATCTTTATGGACAAGAATCCTAAATATTCTTTATACCAAAAGAGAATTACTTTCCACCTTTCATATACTTATGAGGAAAATACACTTTACAGTATGTCCTACAGTTAACCTAGTACATGTTTTGTCTCCTGAAAATCCTTCTGATAGTAGAATAAAACCAACTAAGGGAAAGTGTGTAACCTAAAGTTAATCCAGCCTTTGCTGATGTTAAAAAGAAACAAGTCCAAGTTAGAGACACTTTTGCTAAACCCCACCAAGATTTACTACCTAACTAGTTGCAGTTTCACTCTCACCTAGGAGGGAATTTTAAGTCTGTCAGTCAGCTATTTTCTGATCAGCACTAGCTATAAAAAGACCCCTTTGCCTTCCCCAAAGGAAAAATAATCTTGCCTGAACTAATCAATTCTTTTAACATCTTTGCCCCACCCCTCTGACTATAGAATCTCTCCATTTTGTGTAGTTCCAGAGAACTCCTTCCTATTTGTTAGGTGGGATACTGTCTGATTCATTATTAATTGAATAAAGTCAATTAGATTAAATGTATTTGGGTTTAATTTTGTTTTTTAACACCAGTAACAAGTTGTGGGTGCTTGAGGATCAGTTAATTTGTACAAAAGCTTTGGTTTTCTCTTGTACGTAATTAAGGATGTAGACTAAACAACCTCAAACATTTGCTGGCTCAGGAAAACCACATGAGTATCTTTTTTTCTTATAAAGACTACATCAAGACAATTTTTCCTCTCTTTGTTTTTACCACTATTCATTTTTTGAAGTTTGTCCAAATATCAGTGACCTCATGAACTTGACACTGAGCAGTAAGCAAATGTAAGATGAGGTTGGCGACCTTTTGGTTCTCCATTAGACTTTGCATTCCATTTCTTCGCCTCTTTCTAGAGGAGGGAGAGGGAAAGGAAATAAAAGAAGTCAATCCTGTTCCTCAAAGTATATATGGGTGCCATCTGTTCCTCCTGATAGTCTATGACCTTTACCATTCTAATCTTCCAGCCATTCTACTTCATTTCTTAAAGATTTTAGCTCCTGTATAACAATCTTTATTTAATGTCTACTCCTGTCATCCTAAAAGGTGACTCATCAGTTCTGGCTTCTTCGTTCCTTGGTATATTTATTTCTAGTGGAAATTTTACCCACACCACCTTAGTCAGCCATTTTCAATTTTATATCAGAAAGTAAATCACTTCTGAAGTATCTATTTTAAATATTTTACCCTTTATATTTTCCATATGACTTATTCTACTACATATATAACTAAAATTCTTTGAACTTCACAAAAATTCATTATAATCTATTGTTTATCATTTTAGTCACCTTTGAAAATTTCCTTGCCTCTCTCATCTCTCACTTAGATTGCAAAATCTAAACCGCATATTACTTGTATTCAGAGTTTTTATGTGTTTCACTTAACACTGCCTGAAAAGAAGCTATTCTCTACTCTTCAACTTGCTTTCCCACTTTCTATGATGACTCTCCTCCATCATAATCTATTAAGAAAAAGATGCCAGATATCTGAAACTCCATTATCTTTCCACTAACAAATCCATGTTTTCACTTGCAAAACTACCCAACTTCTCTTTCTCCCATTATAATGAAAGAAAAATTCCTACTCTTACCAAATTCAGTTCTCTTCATTTCAGTCCTGGGCCTAATTATCTCTCTTACCTTAATGGATTTTCTATTTTTGATGATTTACCTTATTTCCTGCTTCTTTATTAATTTCTTCTCTATTGAGTTTGCCCCATTGATACCCACAAATTCTTTATTATCTCTTATCTCATAAAATAAAAATAAAAAGTTTAAATTTGAAAATGCCCTTTACTCAACTAATAAACTAGTTTAACTCTTATACAGTTTCTTTGCTCCCTTTCATACCATGCTATTTCCAATTTTCCTCTTCAATTCTCATGTATTCTTCAGCATATGAGAATTCTAGACCATCTTAAAAATTCTTACACACCACTCTTTTTACATCACTCTTAAATCATCAAATACTTCCATTTTGTCAAATCCAAATGACACTTTTCTGTTTCTATCCTACTCAGCATCTAAGTAGCTCTAAGGCTTTCATATCCAGCTTTTAATTTGTAGCAGTCATGGAAATATGCCACTCAGATCTCTGTTCAAGAAAGAAATTGCCATTTGGCTGCAACGGATGAAATTAGCTGACAGTCTTCAGCTTCAGCGCTTCAGCTTTCAAGCTGAGACAACGCGTTCCCAGGCAACCCCAGACAATGACTATGTGTGGCAAGAGTACCAGAGTCTAGCCATTGATGCCAAATGCAGATCTCTCAAATAGCTGATTCATTATTCTCTATTATAGGACTAGTTTTCTCTGCTTTGAACACAAAGAAGACATAATCATTTTATTTATGTCATTATATTATTATGATAATTTAAAAAAATTTATTACATTATATATATGTGTGTACACACACACACACACACACACACACATATATATAAAATTTTTATTATTTTTTTAGCGTGCTTTCCAACTAGACAGCAGGTACCACTGAGGGTAGGGCTGTTATGAGGTCCCAAGGAATCCCTGATTCCTAACAGCATTCATAATATACCCCAAACAAATGCTTATTAAGTTGATAGGTGAATGAAAAAGCTCATAAATGCTTCAATGTTTTATACATTTCTCCATCAAAAGTTATTCTTTAATTTCTCCAAAATTCTAATATCTGCTACAGATAGGATAAAATCATCTAAACTGAAATATAAATTATAATCATCCTGACAATACCTTCTTTGGTTTGTATTCATCTGGTTTTATTTGAAGATGTTTTATTTATCTTAAAAATCTACTTCTGTTTTATTTTATTTAATAAGCATAATAGAATTTTATGCAAGTATAAAGATCGGTCATGCAGTCAACTTAGAATACTAACTTCAGATGGTCTCCTCTAATTACATACACACACAGAATGAGTTTTGCCTATATAACACAGCTGTACAAACTCAGAAAACCTGATTTTGAAAAAACCACAATTGAGAAACAGTGGGGAGCAAGAAGAAACATGTCTGTGTATATGTGTATATTTGAGAAACAGTACTTCATTTGGTTGGTCATGTTAGCAATAATTATGACCCTGTGTCACTCTTCCAGTGTTTTGCTATGCCTGAATAGGTGCACAGAAAAGAAAAATAAATAAGTGAAAAACAACTCTAGGTGTAAATAAAGAGAAATGACAACACAGAGAGACTAAATTTCTAATTTAGTATAATAAAAGAAAATCAATTTAATGTTTTAGAGATGTTGTTTTGCTCAAAATGATAGCAAAACTATTTAATGTTAAATCATATTACCAGATACAATGGAAAAGCCTAATGGTAAATTGCAGAAGCTCCAGAAAATAAATATGCCATCAGAGATATGTAACTAAGAACATATACTTCTGATTTAAAATTTAATTTCTTTTTTTTTTAAGATTTTATTTATTCATTTGACAGAGAGAGATCACAAGTAGGTAGAGAGGCAGGCAGAGAGAGAGGAAGAAGCAGGCTTCTGAGCAGAGAGCCCGATGCGGGGCTCGATCCCAGGACCCTGAGATCATGACCTGAGCCGAAGGCAGCGGCTTAACCCGCTGAGCCACCCAGGCGCCCCTAAAATTTAATTTCTAAGGATTTTTTTATTACGTTGTTGACTTCCCAAACAAAATTTAAACTTTAAATTATTTTTACTTTCACAATTACAGACTCAAAAGCATGAAGCACATTATTAAAAGATTCTCTCTATTATGATAGTTCTTTTTTTTTTTTTTTTAGTTTTCTGGGTTTTTTTTTGTTTTGTTTTTTTTCAATAATATGAATTTAGATACATTGGAATTTTTTAGGCATTGAAAAGTAGATTGTTGATGAAACATATAATATCTAATATAACCTGAGTTAAGAAATTACATGAAATATATCACAAGTAAACTTTCACATGATTTATTTAAGTTAAATATTTTAATCCTAACCTATTAACCACCATGCCTGTTAATCAGCAATGATATTTACATAGCACAAATAAGAAGGAAGACATTCTACACAAAATAAGTTTTTTAGATGGAAATCCATTTTTTGATGAAATATTTTTTAATGTTTTATCCAGCTTTATTTTTTGTTTTGTTTTGTGGGGCCTTTTGTATGTAAGGTTGGTTTTTGTTTTTGAGTTCTTGTTGTTTTTGTTTACTTCTATCATATTAAAAACTGAAAAGATTGGTTCTTCCCTTTTAAAATTTCCTTAGAAAAATAAAAAATAAAAAAAATAAAAGTTCTTTAGAAATATCTTAAGGGTAAACATAAAGAGAGAATTCACATATTTCCTGGAAATTTTAATTGAGCTTCAGGAACTCCGAAGGCATAGGCTGTTGACAGTCTTCCCATGAAACCAAATATGATACTCAAATCTGTTTGAAAATTACCTTGCACCAGTCATTCAACTTTGTGTGATCTTATGATTATAAATGAGCAAACCCCACAAGATTTGGTTCAGTTTGATTAAGCATCCCAGGAAGAACAGCAGTTTAATGTGAAGAGTAATTAACTGGCAGATAAAGGCTAATGGATGTCCTCAAACCCCTAAAGAGCTGTGGGGTTTGTTCTTGAAAAAAATAAAAAATAAAAAAGGCTTTCTAGTACATCCAAAGCAACCAAAAGTCAATACATACACATCAATACATAAAATACCAAACTTAATGATAGCCTGTTGGAAAAACTATTGGCTCAATTTTATCCCATTTAAAAAAAGAGAGAGACCTAGTTTATATGTGTTAAGCTCTTAAGAAATAAACCTTATTATCCATGAGCATGTATTAGACACTTGTAGTACTGGGTCAGGGGTTAGACCTAGCATAATCCAGAGTCCAAGTGAAAAGACTGTTGTATAGATAAATAAGTATGTGTAAACCTTGTGATCAATATAGATCAATTTGCACATTGGCTAACATAAAAGTAACAATACTATATAGAAGGGAGTTTTAATGAGCTATTATATACAATATAGAATGAAGATTTTCTTTTCTGGCTATATAGTAGACCAGAAATCACTTCCACTAAAAGACACCTATAATTTATATAGATATAGATATACATACGTGTGTATGTATATATACACGCACACATGTGCATATATTCCTTTCCCATTAAAGCCTATTATTTCAGAAGGCTTTGTGTCATTAATCATGAAGTTATGAGAGATGGATAGGAAGCACATAAAAACAAGGAAGTAAAAATCTGAGACCTCAAGCTTACAAATTAAAGCCCAATAAAGTATTTGCTTATAATTATTCAAACACATATTGACAAAAATAATACAGATCCCAGGTACACCAATTTCTGCAGGAACTTTATTGTCAATGAAACTCCAATCCAATGCCACTGATGCTTGTCTTAGTGCCGTGCATCTGCTAAAGTTATAATCCACACTCCAGTTCTGATAAGGCAGTAGAGGATAACATGCAAAGGAATAGCATTCTAGAGTGCAAAGCTAGGGGATAAACAAATAACTTACATTTATTCGTGGTCGGGAAACAGGGACAACTAAATATTTCCTATTTATTCCTCATATAGGAAGGAGTTTTAATGAGCGATTGTTCCTTGGCCATCAATGTGAATTGAGTGATTTTGAACAACAGGTGTTTTCTTTCAGCTTTTAGGTTACAAGACCATTAGAAGACACATATGATCCCAATCTGGAAGGTTTCACAAGTCTAGAACAAGGTCTAGGAATAACTTAAAAAGAGAATTTGAGGTGATAAGAGGTAAAGTGTAGAAAAGAGGACGTATATGATTTAGGGCAGGCAAAGAGCAAACTGTGGCTGACTCATGATTTTTTTTTTTAAGATTTTATTTATTTATTTGACAGAGAGAAATCACAAGTAGGCAGAGAGGCAGGCAGAGAGAGAGGAGGAAGCAGGCTCCCCGCTGAGCAGAAAGCCCGATGTGGGGCTCGAACCCAGGACCTGGGATCATGACCTGAGCCGAAGGCAGCGGCTTAACCCACTGAGCCACCCAGGCGCCCCTATGATTTTTTATCCCAAATCAACTTTCTTCCATTTGCTTTAGATCAGATCCCCAATTTTTACCTGGGCACATATCCTAGCCCGTATTTCCCAACCTCCTTTGCAGCTTGGTGTGACCTTGAGACTAAATTCTGGCCAAGGATTTGTAAGCAGAAATATTACGTGGAACTTCCAGGAAGACTGATTAAAACTGCTTGCCCGCTGTTTAAGTGCCATTTTGCTCTTCCTCCTGTCTCCTTCCTTTTGCCTGAAAGAACAGAACATGATGGCTGTTACTAGTTATATTAGTTTATGGTGTGACCTTGTGTGGAAGTCAGCCTAGCGGAGAGAAGAGTTAAATGACTTCACGTATTGTATTATCCCAGGACTGCTTGTATTGTGTTGTTATTGTTTCCACCCTCCCCCCTTTGGGTGTTTGTTTTGTTTTATTTTAATGTGAGAGAATAAGTTCTAATATGTTCATACAACTTGTTATTATTATTATATGCACCTGAACCTAAACCTGGATGATATAAAATGTCCATATATTTTTATAAATGCTTAGAATTCTTTTCTTGATGGGGTCTACAGCACAGGTAGAACTAGAAACATTACCAAAATGTTCACCTGATCTTTCAGAGGACCATTACCTACAGTAGGAAATAATTGCAAGCCTTGAGAACATTTCTCTGAAAGGATTACACATAAGTATTCACAGGAACAAGCTATAATTTCTTCAATGCTTCCTAAATGTCTAAATTATACAGAAATTAAATGAACTATTTATATGTGTACTTAATTCAGATTTAAGAAATTAATAACTATTATCAGATAGACTCTTATTTAGATGATATAATCTTGAAATTTTCTGATTTTAAAGTAAAATCATTCCTGATTGTTTAAAAAAGTCAGTCTCAATATTTTATATATGTTATATCAAATTATTTGCCTTATTTTCTGAAGCTTATTGTTACAATGAACTTAAAATATACATGACCAATGTTCACTTTATTTTTTAATTGCTTATTTCTTACTAAATGGCTATAAATCTTGATATACTGCAAGTAGGTATAGTTTCCCAAGCTTTAGAGGAAAATAGTAGAGATAAATAACACAAATGCTTGGGTCAAAAATTATATAAGAGGGGCGCCTGGGTGGCTCAGTGGGTTAAACCTCTGCCTTCGGCTCAGGTCATGGTCTCAGGGTCCTGGGATCGAGCCCTGCATCAGGCTCTCCGCTCAGCAGGGAGCCTGCTTTCCCCTCTCTCTCTCTGCCTGCCTCTTTGCCTACTTATGATCTTTCTCTCTCTGTCAAATAAATAAATAAAGTTTTAAAAAAATTATTATAAGGGGTACCTGGCTGGCTCATCAGAAGAGCGTGTGACTCTTGATCTTGGGGTCATGGGTTTGAACCCCATAATGAGTGTAGATATTACTAAAAAAATTAATAAATAAACTTTAAAAAAAAAAGAATAAGAAATTCTTTCCCTCTCTTTATCATAGAGACTGTGAAGAATTCTGGAATATCTCACTGTGAGGTGAGAATAACATCTTTTTTGAATCTTTAGGAGATAACTCCAGAGCCTAATTGGAATCTCCGTACCTTTGGTTCTATAGTTCAGATGGTGACTATAGGACATCCGAGTGGAAATTGTTGTATATCTGCTGGTATGGCCACATTTTATTATTTTATTAGTAAAATACATCATTTCTTCAATTTTTCAAAAATTTCTTTATATACTTTATAGGAAACCTGTGAAGAACTTAAATCTTAGATCACGTTTTAGACTGTTAAAAAGGGCATCTTGATTTGAAAGATCAAGCCCTATTGAAGTTGTCCAATGCACAGTCAGTTGTCTTCCTAAGAGCTAACCAGATATTCTCAGATATCAAATAAAAGCTATTTAACTATAAATAATGAAGTTGATGGAGAACTTGTTTCTTTCAGAAACCTTCCCATTTAATTTTATACATAACCGAATATTTGAACGCCAAAAAACAAAGTATAGTTCTGGATAAGAGATAGTGTTGGCAGCAAGCCAATGTTCCTGCTAAGAACAACTAAAAATCTATACAATTACAAAAATTGTAAATTCAAAGGCATTGGAAAGCTGACAATTTTAATGACTTTGTTCCAAGCAATTGTTTTAAGAAGGATAAAAAGAGAACTGATTGTAAAAGGAAACACTGAGAAATTATACCTCATCAAATTTAAGTTTCTCTGAAAAGGAAATCTACAGAATAATAATAATAAACATATATAATAGAGTTACATCCAGAGAATGTAAAATACTATGAAAGCTCCATTATAAAAACAAACAAACAAAAATACTTCATAAAAAAATGGATCAATTATTTAAATAGAAATGTCAGCAGATAATATATACATATGGGAACATATGAAAAGATACTTGACGTTATTATTTATTAGAGAAATGTGAATTAAAACCACCAATAAGATACTACTGCATATCCATCAACATCTCCAAAATTAATAAGACTTACAATGCAACATGTTGAAGAATTGGAGCAACTAGAACTTTCATACATTTTGTGAGAATACACATGGCACAGTCACTTTGGAAAATATTTTGGCAGATTTTTGTAAAATTAACGTTGACCTAGTGATTCCATTCTAGATGTTACCCAAAAGCAATGAAAAAAACAAAATTGACCAAAGTAAGAGTAGAAAATCCTAAACCAAGTATTAGTAAAACCAATCCAGTGATATATAAAAGGACAAATC
The DNA here is from genome assembly GCF_902655055.1 of Lutra lutra. Taxonomy (NCBI): domain Eukaryota; kingdom Metazoa; phylum Chordata; class Mammalia; order Carnivora; family Mustelidae; genus Lutra; species Lutra lutra. The sequence goes on from NC_062288.1 coordinate 43,430,143, forward strand.
ATCTCCAGATATTTAACAACAAATGTGAATGGTAAAACAATAGAGCTTTGGAAGAAAACAAAGGTGAACACCTTCATGGCTTTGGAGTGAAAAAAAATATTTTTTAACACAATACAAAGAGGACTAACTAAGGAAGTCCTTAAAATGGATTTTAAAATGATCATTTTAAGGTATGACATCTTTTTTTTTTTTTTAAGATTTTATTTATTTATTTGACAGAGAGAAATCACAAGTAGGCAGAGAGGCAGGCAGAGAGAGAGAAGGAAGCAGGCTCCCTGCTGAGCAAAAGCCCGATGTGGGCTCGAACCCAGGACCTGGGATCATGACCTGAGCCGAAGGCAGCGGCTTAACCCACTGAGCCACCCAGGCGCCCCAAGGTATGACATCTTTAATAGTAAAAAGGGAGCACTGTGGCTGTGTGTTTTGGAGAGAGGGTATTCTCGATACTTATATCTTACTAAGGACTCTTATTCAGGGTGATTCCTACAAATAGCCTAAAAATCATAAGAAAGACAGACAACCTAGCATAATCTAGAAGTAACAAACAAGCAAGCATTATACACAAAAATAAGTGAATATAAAAAAGACCAGTGAAAATATGAAAAGATGTTATATGTGTATATATATGTGTGTGTGTGCGTGCGTGTGTGTGTGTGTGTATTCTAGTAAATTATAGATTTCTATAACCTTTCTAATGTTTTGGAGCTTTAAAAGAGTTTGCCTTGATCTTTTTGTTATAATATATGCATACTAAGATCATTTTCAACATTTCATTATTTATATTTTGGATGTACAACTCTGAGGTAATTTTAGTATTAGACAGCATTATTGATTATAATTCAGATACACTCTATAGTAAAAAAAAGCCTCATGACCGTCAATAATGTTATTTTTATTTATGATTGTACTTTTATTGCATGTATGTATGCTTGATATTTCACAGAGCAACTGAACTTGTGGGAACTGACACTTTTTTTTTTTTTTTCCCAGTTAGGCTTCTTGTTGTTTCCATAGCCGTGTGACAGGGCAATTCTATCATCAGTGAGTTACCTGAATAATTTACTGATAAAATCAATAAATCATGAGTTGGCATAGATAAATGTAAATGTTTCCTAATGGTAGATTACTTTAAGGTTTTTATTTTTGTTGTAATATATTTGTAGGGGGAGTAAGTCTGCCTATCATTCTTTTCACTTATCACCAAGACTGACAGATAATACCTTAGTCCATGCTATCATTATACCAAAATGAATTTTACAAGGTAATATTACATTTTATTTTATGTTGAACATTAAGAGAATGATTATGTGCTTTAATATTGTTGTTAATGATAGATTCTGATGGAAAATTTCTTCTTCCTCTTTTGATCTCTGCTGATCCATTGTCTGTGACTTCTCAAGAGTCTCTAATGTCTTTAATTCAAGAAGTTTAACACCATGACTCTCTGGATGAATGAAGAAGGTGGCATGCTTCTGAGGTAGTCTGAAATAAAAGATCAGAGAGAAAAGAAGGCTACTTATGGTTGTTTGCTAAGGTTGGAAAATTTCCCAGACTGTTGGTTTCTTATTCTAGCATTAAAATCTAGCTAAATTCATAGTCTTAGTCATAGCTTGGATTATTTCTAAATTTGGGTGTCTGGGAGAAATACTGTGCAGAATGTATTTTGTGTTTTGCATCATTTACTGCATATTTAGTGTGAGAAGATAAAGTATTTTCCTTTAGATATGTGTGTGTATGTTTGTGCTTTCAGCTTCTATTACTCATTATCTTTCACTGTTTTAGAAGAAAACTAACTAAAAGAAAAAAATTTGATCTGCTACATTAACTTACATTGATTCAGTGGTAGCTACAGCCAAGACTTTTGAAGTGAATAGGTAATTATCCCATTGTGAGTCTTTCCAAAACAAATGCCTGCACACACAGAATAGGCTGATTGGCCCACAGTGCTGATGTTCTGGTTTTCAAAGATCTTAGAAATGCTGAGTTCTCTGATTCTGTGCTCAATATAGAAGATTTGGTAGTGTTTAACATTTTTTTCTTTAGAAAAAATTATCAGCTGGTTTTCTATTCTCTATCATTCAATTGCCTTTGTATTAAGGGAGCTAGTAATGCAACGAAAAACTAGTGACTGACTATAGAGGGAAAGCACAGGGTAGGATAGGACTAGCTCGCATCTCTTATGTACCTACTGTGTAAGCAATGTGATAACATTGTTTAAGGAAGTTATCAATCGAACAACACTGTGAGGTAAAATATCCCATGTAGTTGAGTTTGCTAAGTTCTTTATAGATTTTGTACACTAGCCCTTTATCTGATATGTCATTTGCAAATATCTTCTCCCATTCTGTCAGTTGTCTTTTGGTTTTGTTAACTGTTTCCTTTGCTGTGCAAAAGCTTTTGATCTTGATAAAATCCCAATAGTTCATTTTGCCCTTGCTTCCCTTGCTTTTGGCGATGTTCCTAGGAAGATGTTGCTGCGGCTGAGGTCGAAGAGGTAGCTGCCTGTGTTCTCCTCAAGGATTTTGATGGATTCCTTTCTCACATTGAGATCCTTCATCCATTTTGAGTCTATTTTCGTGTGTGGTGTAAGGAAATGATCCAATTTCATTTTTCTGCATGTGGCTGTCCAATTTTCCCAACACCATTTATTGAAGAGGCTGTCTTTTTTCCATTGGACATTCTTTCCTGCTTTGTCGAAGATGAGTTGACCATACAGTTGAGGGTCAAACTATGGAAAGAACCTAGATGTCCATCAACAGACGAATGGATAAAGAAGATGTGGTATATATACACAATGGAATACTATGCAGCCATCAAAAGAAATGAAATCTTGCCATTTGCAACGACGTGGATGGAACTAGAGGGTATCATGCTTAGCGAAATAAGTCATGGAGAAAGACAACTATCATACGATCTCCCTGATATGAGGGAGAGGAGATGCAACATGGGGGGTTAAGGGGGTAGGAGAAGAGTAAATGAAACAAGATGGAATTGGGAGGGAGACAAACCATAAATGACTCTTAATCTCACAAAACAAACTGAGGGTTGATGGGGGGAGGGGGGTTGGGAGAGGGGTGGTGGGGTTATGGACATTGGGGAGGGTATGTGCTATGGTGAGTGCTGTGAAGTGTGTAAACCTGGTGATTCACAGACCTGTACCCCTGGGGATAAAAATATATTATATGTTTATAAAAAATAAAATTAATAAAAAAAAAAATCCCATGTAGTAAATGAGGTGATAGAGAGAGACTAAAACACTTGAGAAACTTGACCTTAGCCAAGATACTCAAGCCACACAATTTTGACTCCAACATTCCTGTGTCCAAAACAGCAATTAGTGAGTCCTTAAATAATTTAAACATTACAAATAAAGGGCCATACCTTAGCTTTTATTTTGCTTCATCAGTTTTTGAGTATCACCTTTTTTGACAATCATTTTGTATCCTAGGTCAACAAGAAGAAATAGACACTGCTTGTCTGGAGGTGGCTTGCACTGAAGTACAGTGGGGCATAAGTAAACAAATAATTATAACTGGACTCCTGCCATAGTAGAAGTGATTTGAATGACTAGAAAGAGAAGAATGTAAATAAATGTGTCTAGAGAGTCAGGAAATTATGCAAAGAGCCAGTGATCTCTAAATAAGATTGGTAATGATAAAAAAGAGTCTGCTAGTTAAAAGAGGTCCTTAGAGGGGTTCCAGACACTTATAAACCAGAGCACAGAGCATAAAATCACTTGATACAGGCAGGAACAACAGAAATTTGCTTCTGCTGTCCTGCAATTGACAGGGGCACATGGTAAGGTATTTGATGGAAATGGCTGGCAGCGTTCTGATAATGGACTTACACCCAGTGCTAAGGAGACTGGACTCCACCACATAGCTTGTAAGAACTATTGAAAAATGTCAGCATTACACTGATATATGAAGATTTTCATTTCAGAAATCTAACTGTAGAAATGATATAGATAAAGGGAAGAGATGTCACTAATGGCAATGAGATCAATAGGGAGATTATAAAAGGTCAAGTCATTTCTAATTTTCTTTATGTGTCAGCTTCATTCCTTGGTTTCCCTCTCTATGGGTATTGAACAGTGTCATCAAACAACCTTTATTTTCAGAACAATTCTCCTTCTTGTTCCTGTGATCCTTTCCAAAGGAATCTCTAAAATCTATATTTTATTTAAAAATTTTTTTATTGGTGCACTCAGTGGTTTGCTTTCAACATGTATTGAATTCTTCCAGTGTGTCAGGCAGAAGTTAGGGGATTGGGATGCACCATTCACTTAATACTCACATCAGTATTATGTGAGGTCTTATGCAAGCACATCAAGTTATTGTTTAGAATTATGTAGTTAATGAGTGGTATGTCTTGGAGGATTACATCATTTTGCTAATTCTATTTTATGAGTGACTTGTCTTTTTCAGTATACTGAAATTAGACTTCAAATCTTCATTCTTTTAGTTATCTGGTCAACATATTTTTATTGAGTGCCTATTAAGTACCAAGTAGCCTGGTAAGGTCTTGTATTTAGTGGTAAGATATTGACAAAACGGTCACTCTGTGAAAGAACAATGATTCTGCAACACCTACACTGATTCATGTGTGACATAAACCGAATGCAAATGCTATGATTGCTGTAGCAGTTGTCATCACAGATAGAGATGTGTTCGTAGGGGTGGAAGAATAAAGTGCAGTGGACATTTTCGTTTTTAGGAGTGAGAGTGTGCATTATACCAGTGGAATGAAATTCCCTGGGTTATTTATGAAAAATATGTCAATTTGTAGTCATTATAACTTTTCCCCTGAGGCACTTTTAGCAATATGTGACACCCAGGAGCTGAGTGTGTTGGTAAAATTGGGGACAGGGCTCAAATATACATTATTGAACTCTCTAGGAATAGTAAATTGCACAGAGCCAGTTGCTGGTTTTGTTTCTGACTACATGTTTGTGTCAGTTACAGAAAATAGCATGTAAAAAGAAGAGGAGGCAAAAACAGTAGGATAGGCACAATCTACTAGAGATCTTAAAAGACCATGGATTTTATATGGGAAGAGAAAATATCATAGAGGAGTTAATTTCAAGTGTCACCAATAATTAAGTACCACTTTGATTAAGGTGTTCCTAAGTTAAAACCTCAATGATGGTACCACATCTAAGCTTAAATAAAATTAATTCCTGGGGAAGAGTTGTGGGTTGGGGGCAGAAGGAAGCCTGACTTAATATAGACTATCTTCAAATGGTGATTTCTACTTAAACTTTCCATTCGAGAAGCTATAAAATAGACTACAGATGTGGGTGTATAAATATTGGTTGATATCATGAAATCTTGGAGAGTTTTTGGTTTAGAATGTAAATCTGGTTACTTTTAGTTTCTATTCTGTATGAGTGATATAGGTAGATTGGATATCAATGATTTTGAAGTGAATTAGACATAATGTTCAACCGCAAGAAATGTTTAGTGTATTTTCTAACATATTGTTTAGTATAATAGCTTTTAATAACATTTAAAATATCTGGAATAGTGATTGCCATAATTAAGAGATGAGATATAATTTTATGCAAACTTTCAATTTTTTAAATCTGACCTGATAGAACCAAAATTGTATTCTTCCTTTCTTTCCCTTTCTTTCCTCCTTTCCTTCCTTCCTTCCTTTCTTTTTGTTTTCTTGCTTTTCTTTCTTTCTCTTTCTTTCTTTTCTTTTTTTTCTTTCCTTCCTCCCTTCCTTTGTTTTTTATTTAGAGAGTGAGCACACAAAGGGAAGGAGTAGAGGGGGAGAGAAAAGAGAGAGGAAAGAATCTTGAGTGGACTCCAGGCTGAGCAGAGAGCCCCATGTGGGGCTCAATCTCACCATGACCCGGAGATAGGACCTGAGCTGAATCCAAGAGTCAGAGGCTTAACCAACTGAACCACTCAGGCACTCCAACCAAAGCTATATTCTAAAGATCTTTCCTTTTATTAAAAAAGTACAGTTGGTGTTGGGTATGTATACATACATAAAGAGCTGAACTATAAAAACTAATATGTACATTCAAAATATAATGACCAATAAGAAAGTTATCTTGTGGGGTGCCTGGGTGGCATACCTGGGAATAAACCTAACCAAAGAGATAAAGGATCTGTACTCGAGGAACTACAGAACACTCATGAAAGAAATCGAAGAAGACACAAAAAGATGGAAGACCATTCCATGCTCTTGGATCAGAAGAATAAACATTGTTAAAATGTCTGTATTGCCTAGAGCAATCTATACTTTTAATGACATTCCGATCAAAATTCCACCGGTATTTTTCAAACTGGAGCAAATAATCCTAAAATTTGTATGGAATCAGAAAAGACCCCAAATTGCTAAGGAAATGTTGAAAAAGCAAAACAAAACTGGGGGGGGGGGGACGCCTGGGTGGCTCAGTGGGATACAGCCACTGCCTTTGGCTCGGGTCATGATCTCAGGGTCCTGGGACTGAGTCCCATGTCGGGCTCTCTGCTCAGCAGGGAGCCTGCTTCCCTTTCTCTCTCTCTCTGCCTGCCTCTCTGCCTACTTGTGATCTCTTTCTGTCAAATAAATAAATAAATAAATCTTAAAAAAAATTATAAAAAACAAAAATACTGGGGACATCACATTACCTGATTTCAAGCTTTACTACAAAGCTGTGATCACCAAGACAGCATGGTACTGGCATAAAAACAGACACATAGACCAGTGGAACAGAATAGAGAGCCCAGATATGGACCCTTAACTCTATGGTCAAATAATCTTCGACAAAGCAGGAAAAGATATACAGTGGAAAAAAGACAGTCTCTTCAATAAATGGTGCTGGGAAAATTGGACAGCTATATGTAGAAGAATGAAACTCGACCATTCTCTTACACCGTACACAAAGATAAACTCAAAATGGATAAAAGACCTCAATGTGAGACAGGAATCCATCAGAATCCTAGAGGAGAACATAGGCAGTCACCTCTTCGATATCAGCCACAGCACCTTCTTTCAAGATATGTCTCCAAGGGCAAAAGAAACAAAAGCAAAAATGAACTTTTGGGACTTCATCAAGATCAAAAGCTTCTGCACAGCAAAGGAAACAGTCAACAAAACAAAGAGGCAACCCACGGAATGGGAGAAGATATTTGCAAATGACAATACAGACAAAAGGTTGATATCCAGGATCTATAAAGAACTCCTCAAACTCAACACACACAAAACAGATAATCACGTCAAAAAATGGGCAGAAGACATGAACAGACACTTCTCCAATGAAGACATGCAAATGGCTATCAGACACATGAAAAAATGTTCACCATCACTAGCCATCAGGGAGATTCAAATTAAAACCACATTGAGATACCACCTTACACCAGTTAGAATGGCCAAAATTAGCAAGACAGGAAACAATGTGTGTTGGAGAGGATGTGGAGAAAGGGGAACCCTCTTACACTGTTGGTGGGAATGCAAGTTGGTGCAGCCACTTTGGAGAACAGTGTGGAGATTCCTTAAGAAATTAAAAATAGAGCTTCCCTATGACCCTGCCATTGCACTACTGGGTATTTACCCCAAAGATACAGATGTAGTGAAAAGAAGGGCCATCTGTACCCCAATGTTTATAGCAGCAATGGCCATGGTCACCAAACTGTGGAAAGAACCAAGATACCCTTCAACAGACAAATGGATAAGGAAGATGTGGTCCATATACACTATGGAGTATTATGCCTCCATCAGAAAGGATGAATACCCAACTTTTGTATCAACATGGATGGGACTGGAGGAGATTATGTTGAGTGAAATAAGTCAAGCAGAAAGAGTCAATTATCATATGGTTTCACTTACTTGTGGAGCATAACAAATAATATAGAGGACATGGGGAGATGGAGAGGAGAAGAGAGTTGAGGGAAATTGGAAGGTGAGATGAACCATGAGAGACTATGGACTCTGAAAAACAATCTGAGTGTTTTGAAGGGGCAGGGGGTGGGAGATTGGGGGAGCCAGGTGGTGGGTATTATGGAGGGCACGTATTGCATGGAGCACTGGGTGTTGTGCATAAACAATGAATTCTGTTACGCTGAAAAGAAATTAAAAAAAAAAAAGCTTAAAAATTATCTTGCAAATTTATGTACTTGAGGCCTCATGATATCTGTAGTCTATTCTGAAAACACATTATAAAAGGGATTCACCTTACTCAAGACTAATTCTCTGAAATATTTTAAAAATGACAAATATTTAAAATGAAAAATATATAAATATTCTCTTTATTGTATAAACATCTTGCACATTTTTGCCACTTCATACCTACGAATAATTTTTTATGTAATATAGTATTAGAACATGAAGAAATGCATGATATAGGTCAATCTATGCAAGTATTTTTCATTTATTTGTCCTTCTAAGTGACTGGTTTCACTGTTTGATTTCCTTATCAGGAACACTTAAAAATGAGTCAGTGACCTCCTTCTAATTCTAAAGAATAATATCTATTTTACTGTAGTCGTATACAACCATGCTTCTGTATATCATATAAGAAGGAACTCCAACATAGAAATCACAGTACAGGGATGCATGTGTGAATTCTAAAACTTACTAGTAGAGGACCTTGAGCTTTACTTTATTCACTTAAAAACTCCTTGGAAACAATAGCATCTACCCTCCAAACTTGGAGTTTGAAGGAAAACTAAGTAAAACGATAAAACAGTATGTAAAATTTGAATATCATAGTTCTTTACATAGCTCTAAAAGGAGTTATGGTAAAGAGTGTTAGTTCCCAGATAGTTCATTTGTTCTCCACATTTACCAACATTTTGCAGGTAAAAATGCTTAGCTCTTATCAATTAGCTTTGGGTAGAAGTGGATGTGTTCAGAGGCAGAAGGTGAAAAGACAATATTTAACCATTTAGGTATCTATCTACCTTTCATAGCTCCTGATGAAATTTTGTTTTGACTATGAGATGTGAGACAAAAGGGATGGTTGCAAGGTACAACCTTGAGCAATTAGAAGAATAGTCTTACTAGCAATTAAGATGAGAAAGGCTATGTGTGGGACAGATTTAGAGGCAGTTTTGGAGATTTAAAGTTTGAGATGACAATTAGATATCCAAGTAGAGATAACAGGTTTGTCCATTGGATTTATCAGTATATTCACACAGAGAATTCTAAACTGGAGGTATAAACATGAGAGTTGGCATATGGTTGGTATCTAAATCAATGAGATTGAGATTACCAAGGAATGGACTGTAGATATAGAAGATGAATAGGATGGGGTATTGGGTCTCTCCAACATTACAAGGTAGGTAAAATAGTGAGAATTAGCAAAGACCCTGAGAAAAACAACCAAACAGTTAAAAGAAATCCAAGAAATATGTGATGTACTAGAAGTCAAGTGAAGAAAGTATATCAAGAAAAAAGGAAGTTATCAACTATGTCAATGATGTTGTGACTGATAGCTCAGTAAAAACAAAGAGTAAAAAAAATGACCATCAAGTAAGGAAGATAAACTATCTTAAAATTCAGTGCTTAAAACATAAATTTAATAGTTTCTTGGTAGTTTTATGTGTTGAGTTGTCTGTTGTGTGATTCCCATTTGGACTCTCTCAGGAGACCCCAATTAGGTGTAAGTCAGAGCTTTAGTCGTCTGAATGGATGCTGGTCTCAGCATCCCTGATGGATCAGTTACATGGCTAGTGGTTGATGCTTACTGTCAGCTGGAAGGTCAGCATGGGCTGTGTGGAAGGCAGATAAGTGACCTCCCAAAGCTGTTCATGTTCTAATCCCTATAACCTATGAATAGGCTATGTCATATGGCAAAGGAAAATCAAGGTAGCAGATGGAATTATGGTTGCTAAACACTGACCTTAAGAAAGGGAAAATTTCCTGAATTATCCACTGACACCAGTGTAATCACAAGGATCCTTAAATGTAGATCAGGAAGGCAGAACACACACACACACACACACACACATACACACACACACACACTTAATGGGAAGTGATTTGGAAAAGACTCAGCCATCATTACCGGCTTTGGAAGTTGAGGAAGGGGATCACCAGTTAAGGACGGCAAGTGACCTCTAGAAACCAGAAGAAATAAGAAAGTTGATTCTCCCTTTAAGTCTCCAGAAAAAAATGTAGCCCTGCCAACATTTGATTTTAGCTCAGTGAGGTGTATTTTGGAATTCTGATCTAGAGATCTGAAAGACAACAATTTTGTTGTCATTTTAAGACGCTAAGTTTGTAATAGTTTGTTGCATAACAGGAAGGTAATACAGTGGTCAAAAGAGTATCACCTATTTGTCACCATCCCATTGGGCATAGGTGCCACTGACCATTGAGGCTGGTTCCAAGAGGCAGCACTCTGAGAAAACTAGATCCAAGAGATCCAAGCAGAAGCTGCAAGGCTTATTAAAATATAGTCTTTAGGTGCCTGGGTGGCTCAGTTGGTTAAGCGTCTGCCTTCGGCTCCGGTCATGATCCCAGGGTCCTGGGATCGAGCCCCACATCGGGCGCTCTGCTCAGCAGGGAGCCCGCTTCCTTCCTCTCTGCCTGCCTCTCTGCTACTTATGCTTTCTCTCTGTCAAATAAATAAATAAATAAAATATTTAAAAAAATATATATATATAGTCTTCGAAGTCTCAAGATGTCACTTCTGCCGAATGCTGTTGATCAGGTGAGCCCAGGTACATGGAGTTGAGGCAGACTGCATGTTAGTGCAGGTTTGTATAAGAAAGAAGGAATTGATGGCAAACATCCTGAAGAGTATCTGTTATGAAAAAAGAGAGCAATATTGGTCTAGCCATGGACTGAAAGCTTGATGGGAGTGATTTAAGGGAGAATCAGAGAAAATAATGGGACATGAAAAGCTTAGATAATTACTTTAAGAAAGCTTATGCAAAGAGCAAAAATGATTTGACAATGGGAAGAGAAATGGCAAAAAGAAAAAATGGACAAGAAAAAGAATATGTTTGTGTGCAAATTGCAATGACTTCTTAAAGATCCAAGTTTTATTTTTTCATTTGTATGTATATGCATGTGAAACTGTTACAATATTATTATTGCCAGTATAAACGATATAGAAGTACTCAAATATATTCTGAAGGAATCTAATCTTAGCTTTGGTTCTAAGTAAGCAGATTCTGAGGCAGAATTTCTGTGTTAATGTGTATTGAAGTACACGCTGTGGACTGATTAGTGTCAGTCCAAATTTCATATGGTAAAGCCCTAACCCAAGTGTGACCATACTGGAGATAGGGTCTTTAAGGAGGGGATTAAGTTAAATGAGATCATCAGGGTGGAGCCCTGATCTGAGGAACTGGTATCTTTATCGGAAGAGTAAGGGACACCAGAATTCTCTCCACTGTGAAGACACAACATAAAGGCAGGGGTCTACAAGCCAGGAAGGGAGCTCTCACCAGAACGGGGTCACACAGGCCTCTGATCTCTGACTTCTAGCCTCCAGAAATGTTAGAAAATAAATTTGCTGTTTAAGTGACCCAGTCTATAGTATTTTGCTCTGGCAGCCTGACCTGATTAATATAGTATGCAAATTCAGGGAAGCAGGAGTAAAGGAAAGGGAAAATAAGGGAAAGAGAGAAAATGGGACAGACGGGACATTTCTAAGCCAGCCATTGAGTATTTTAAGTATAGCTGACTGCCTACTGTATCTTTGAACAATAAATAAATAAAAGATTTTTAGGGCGCCTGGGTGGCTCAGTCGTTAAGCGTCTGCCTTTGGTTCCGGTCATGATCCCGGGTCCTGGGTTCAAGCCTTGCATCCAGCTCCCTGCTCAGTGGGAAGCCTGCTTCTCCCTCTCCCATTCACCCTATTTGTGTTCCCTCTCTTGGTGTGTCTCTCTCTGTCAAATAAATAAAATCTTAAAAAAAAAAAAGATTTTTAACAGGCTTATAGGTGCACAGTAAAAGAGAAAATTCAGAATTTACCATAATTCACTTCATCTGGAGAACCAAGACAAATGACTAAATACATTTTCTTTGTTGTGTGTATAATGCCCCTAATCTACCTAATTCTTCAGGTGTGTGAGGATGGCCCTTAACACTGAAACTTCTTCTAGTACATAAATTCCCTAATGGAAACAGATTAATAAATCTTTAAGAGATTGCCTTTTTCAGAAGAGGATTTGCAGTTACATTTACAAGCCGCCTCACACCTCACTGTGGCCTCCTGTGTAATTTTGGTTTTATTTTAAGATACTCCCTGAAAAAACGGTCTTCCCATAAGTTTGAGCAGGTAAACAAAGTTAAACAGTTCTTTAGCAATTACATAAGTAACTTATATGTACATATTTTTGTCTTTCTTTAAGCTCAAAATTTAATAAATATAAAACATTCAACTGTTCTATTGAACTCTGGCTGCTCATGTAATATCATTACTTATAATGTTAAACATACTTGTAGCTGTCCTTTTCACACCTCTAGGGGGAAAAAAGTAAGAATGGATTATTCAAATGATTTAAATCCCTTTGAGACATGGGCCTTATGGCAATACTATAAATTTTGTTTTCCCTCCAAGGTTACTTGCAATGTTGGCCTTGATTTAAAACCCAAGATTCTGAGGGAAATGGCAATGATATTGAGCTCTGACTAATTGAATTGGTCTTAAAGTATTGGAGGATGACTAATAAATCTGCAAGCTGATCCAGAAAATATTCTGTACAAGCTACCTTTTCTTCTTGAAACACATATGACACCTTTAAGTGTTAATACCGCTAGCTGCTTGGTTTACTTAAATTGTGTGTTTGGGAGTGATTTCATTTTTGTTATTATCCACACTCACCTCTCTATGACAATTGCTCTGGATAAAGATACAAAGGAGTACTATTTTGTTTTGTTTTCCACGCAGTGTAGCATTTTATTTTTAATGTCACCTTTTTCTAAGAATCGGCAAGGTAATGTTTACTACTGTATTTTGTGTAGTTTGTCATGCCATGAAAGAGAATACCATGTTTTCATGAGACTGTTCCAGGAATATGACTTAAAATTGCCATTTTACTACTGTACATCAAAACACATAAACACTGTCAGAAAGAACAAAATAACATGTCTAAAACATAACGTGAATTTTTAGAAGTTTCATGAAGAGATTCAAAGATAGTATTACACAGTCTGACTGTAACCCTCCTAACCCTATTTTCGACAAGGTTTTTTACAGGTCTATTTTTAAAGTAATAATATTTATCAGGATATTTGCATGAAATATTTCCTTCTTACACACATTCTAAAGCCATCTCAAAAACTTCATCATTTTTTTTTTTTTACTAAGTTCAGTTAGTCAGCATATAGTACATTATTACTTTCTGATGTAGTGTTTAACAATTCATTAGTTGCGTGTAACAGCCGGTGCTCATCACAACATGTAACTTGTAGTTCACCATGATTGTGTAGTAGTTAGTACTCTGTGTCGTGTAACATCATTATTTTTATTTATTTATTAATTTGTTGCCATGTTTGTAGATACAGGAGATATAAATTACTTATGCCTCAGATCTGAAAAAGGCTTCCTGATCCAGCTCAAATGCCTTCTCTTTACAAAGGTTCTCCTATTGCTTCATCCCAATGAATCTTTCCTTTATAGACTCCAGCCTTTAACTGCACAGTTACAGTTTCATTACATACATAGAGTCCTAATTTCATTTTGCACCATATAACTACTTATAAAAATAGATAGGTAATTCCATACATCATATCTAGTGTCCCTTTGTTTCATATCCTATCTTCTTGGGGAAGCTTGCTTGGCTACACTAATTTGTACTATTTGTTTATTTCCTCAAAACCATGTAGCACTTGATAGTAGTATCATACTTTCATGTCCCATATTATTAATATTGTACATTTATTTTTCAGGTGTGCATATTTTATTTATGCACTTCTTTTGAAAGTCAAATGAGAGTAGGTACTAAGAGTTACATATTGAACAGAAAATGTGGGGTTCAAAGGCTATTGAGATAACTATTAAAAGGATTTTATTTGCTATTACATAGATTTTGAGTAAACATTGTGTTGTGATATAAATTATAACCATGTTATTGCTTCAGAAGATTTTATCTTCATCTAAATTATTTTAAAATTAAGCTATTGAATTCATAAAATAAATTAGTCTCTCAAATGGTAAAATTCTGTGATGAATAATGATGATAAAATATGGAAAAATAACCCACAACTGAATCAAAGCTTATAAAAAAAAATGTTTCCAAACTTACAAGAAAAAATGACAAAAAAAATAATTGAAACATGTAACGTGAGGTGATTGGGTGTTTTATCCGTGCACGTGATGGGGTACTCTGAAATTACTACAGACTGAGAAGAACATCCCATGAAATTAGAGAGTTTTGTTCAAGTCCCATTAAACTAGAAAAATGATTTTTCTTTTAAAGTAAGAAGTAGAGTGATAACAATTCTCTTTTTCTTGAGACTGAGAAGTATTCTAGGACAGGGAACTCAGGAAAATTAGAATGGGTTCATTATCTTATAAGAGATGTGTTTTAAAACTGTATGTGCATGTGATTTACTGTATACATACATGTATGTATAGATACACACACATGTATGTATAGGTATGTATATATAGGCACACACACAGAGACACACACATATAGTATAAATTATATAACCTATATATGCCCTTAAACATACATATATTACATAAATACACATACTGAGAAAGACAAAGAAACAATGGATGTCTGAGAAAAAATATGCCAGAATGAATGTACAGCTGACCTTTGAACAGCATGGGGGTTAGGGGTGCTGTCACCATGTAGTTGACAATTTGCATGCAATTTTGAATCCCCAAATATTTAACTACAGATAACCTACTGTTAACCAGCAGTGTAACTGTTAATAGTCAAACACATATTTTGTGTTTGTATTATATACTGTATTCTTAAAATAAAATAAGCTAGAGAAAAGAAAATACTATTAAGAAAATCATAAAAGAAAATACATTTACAGTACTCTTATTGCATTTATTAAAAACAAAACAAAACAAAAACAAAAGCAAAACACAACACATACAAGAGGACCTGCACAGGTCAATCCTGTGTTGCTCAAGGGTCAACAATAAGTGCATGTGCCTGTGTGTGCCTGCACAGACATATATATGTACACACATAGATAAAATCTCCATTGAAAGGTAGTTATATATGTCAACTTTGCTGTGTAACAGATAACCTCAAAGTCTCAGAGACTTATCATAGGAAACATTTATTTCAGGCTCAGGAAGGGCCAGCTGGAACTTGGCTAGGTCTGGCCTGGGTTAGATCCAGACTTCTTTGCAAGTCTGTTTATCATGTCTCTCATTCTGGAACCCAGGGTTGGCCATGGACGCCTTTAGGAGTACAAGAGAGTAAGCTTCTGAAAACTTTTGCTCTCAACTGACATTTCTACCCAATTCAACATGTAACTTCTTCCCACATTCCAGAGGCCACAGGAAATCCATAGCCAAGCCCAAACTGAGTGAGGCAGGAGCTATACTCTGCCCTAATAAGAAGGAGTAGAGTGAATATATGCTGGAAAGTAATCCAATATGCCAATGTGGGATTTTGAATAATGCTTTATTTTTTAAATTATATTTTCCCCAGTTTTTTAAATTAAAGATGTGTTAGTTTAATACTCTGAAACATACATAACTTAAAATAAAACAAAATTGAAGTCCTATTAACAATATCTTACTTTTAAAGAAATGAAAGCAAACAAAAGAGATGACTCTGTATGTTAAGTTGAAGGTGTGGGAAACCAACAATAAAAATTAGATGGTATTAGAAACACCATCTGAATTTGGGAAGAAGCTATAATACTTTGTGCAGATGGGAATGAGTGTGTCCCAGGCATGTGGCGGTGTGTTAGTTTTAAGTTCCCTAGTTAAGGTAAAAGAGGACAGCCTGGGAAAATTTTCTTTCACAGAAGAGAGGAAAAGTCTTAAGAGGATGCTCTGTTCTCTAGGGACTTGACAGAGACCAGAAAGCAATCATTATTATTGTTTTTTTAATCTGAGAATTTTCTGGTGGAAGTATCCAGACTCATTCTTACAATTTAAACCTCTTTAGTAGCAGCAAGTATCACTGGTTTTAAGATTCATTTCTGCTTAAAAAAGATGAGTGATCCTCATCTTTCCCAAGGAACTCAGCTGCTGTGAAGAATATATTTGTGTGTGGGGGGGTGGAAATCCATCATAAAAAAATCTTTATAGCACCCAAAGTGCCATTTCTGCCCACCCACTCATTTATAATTGTTAGGCGAACATTAATAAAGAATTTGGCCCCTGACAGAGCATTTTAGCAATTAAACTTCTAATGTGTCAGGCTGCCAGCTGTGGAAATGGGCTTCTTGGCTTCTATTTTTTAGTTACTTATAACAATTTGTTTAATTACTGAACCATAAAAGAGACAAAACTAATTAAGAGATTGGAATGCTAGGGTAGTAGTGCAGGTGCACAGCAGTCGTGGCCACCACCTGTGGCAAGTCTTTCCAGCTCACTTCAGCAAAAGCACTTGGGATTTGTTCAGAGCGACAGTGAGTCTGAATAGGCCGCTTGTGTGCGAACTAGAAACGGGGCTGCATCCACCTCCTAGAGCACCGTCTGCTTTGTTGTGTGGCATTCACAGTCACTTTGGGAAATCCCCAGGAAATTGTCCCTTGTGACCTCCCCAAGAATATGGAAAGATGATGAAAAGGATGGATATAACATACAGTCGGTCTACTTGGCCGGATTTTTACCTATTAAAAAATAAAGCATTTATGTTTATTTTCTGGTGTGTGGATATATTCAGTCATCAAAGTAAAGCGGCTATAGGTCACATGATAATTGCATGCTGGAAATGCAATTAAAAAAAGAAATTTTTTAAAACAACAAAATTGAGATTTACATGCAACATTTTGCCAGGTGATTTTATGTGCATTGGCTCATCTGACTCTAACTGAACCACTGTGAAATGAGTCAAAGCAGGTATTTAGTATTTAACTTACTTCATCAATGAGGACACAAAAGCTGTTTTTAAAGGGGAAAAAGATCACAATGTGCAGAAAACAAGAAGTTTTCCTGGGTGGGACTTGATTACTTGTCTTTGGTTTGTGGCTTATTGGAAATACAGTGGTTTAATGTTAAGAGCCCAGGCTTTTTGAGTTTGAAGCTCAACTCAGTGCTCACCAGGTCGGGCACATCAGTGAAATTCCCTAACCTTCATTCTATTCATATTCCCTGTAAGCCCCTTAGGGGCTTAAGACTATTAAAGAAACCAAAGTCTAGTACAGGATGCAGTATCTGGTACCTAAGAGAATGGCTGGAATTGTTAATTATCTTTATTTTCAGTAAGTTATTTACTTCTTCATTTATCTGTATCATGACCTGTTCTTAGAAATGCAGAATTTATGTATTGATTAGGGCCATGTCAAAAGTGAAAAGTGAATTTTTTTCTTTCATATTGCCAGACACCAGTTTCCCCTTAACACATCTTTTCTCTGTCCAAAGTCTGCTGTATGTCCCATATGTCCTGACATATTAGTGAATGTAATGTTGTAATGCAAAGCTGGTGTGTGCATGTGTGTGTACATATATACTTATGCATGTATATATATACACACACATACATATTTAAACTATATAAAAGTTATGCATATATAACATAACATTATACATAGATATGTAACTTTTATATAGTTTAAATAATGGTAATCAATCATTTATACTTGCACTAACCACTCAGTTTCAAATAAAAAATTCCCAGTGTTTTAAAGGCCCTTTGAATATCTGCATATTTAGGTCTCCCAGGTCCTCAACTAGCTGTTATCCTAAATGGTCACCGATCATTTTTTGCTATTTTTAAATAACTTTAACATGTGTGTCTTTAGCTCTTAGGCATATCTTGTTTTATTTTACCATTTAAAAAAGTTAAAATAGGATTGTGCATATTCTTTTGTGATTTACATTTTCTCTTGATTTATTTTTGATATCCAGATGGAGTAATGCATGTAGCAATAATTCATTATTTTCACTTCCATTTTTTTATATCATATAGGCATACCAAAATATATGTTGATCATATATTAAGCTTACAATCTCTTAAGGTTGTTATTACTTCTCATAAAGTGGTTTAATGTTACTTAAGGTTAAATTGTGATAGATTAAAGACATATACTAGAAACCCTAAAGCAACTATTAAAATATTAGGACAGTAAATAAAGCAACAAATGAAATAAAGTAGGCTCAATAAAAAACTCTATAATAAAATTTAGTAAAGACTAGAAAAGAAAAAAAAAATTCTTTATATCTGATAAAAAATTACTAGAAGGATGATGAACTTTATATATAACCATATAAATAAATATATTAAGTGCAGATGATCTAAAGACCTTAATTAAAAGGCAGAGACTGTTAAATTGGATAAAAAGCAAGAGTCACTGTATGCTCACTATAAGTAATATACTTTAAATAAAAAGACATAAAATGTTAAAAAATAAAAGAATAGAAAAAGTTTTATTATGTTAACATAAACCTAATGAAAGCTGGAGTGGGTGTATTGACATTGGAAAATTTTAGAGCACAGAATATTTCCAAGGATAAGAAAGTCATTTCTTGATGCTTAATTAGCCAAATTATTGAGAAATCCTCACAATCATAAAAAACTATTCACAAAAGAATAAATCCTCAAAATAAAAGAAATAAAAACTGATAAACTGGCAAAGATGAATCAACAAAAATACAATTATATTTTAGCATCCCTCTCTTAATGACGAATAGAACAAGTGCAGAAAAAAATCACCAATAATATAAAAGACGTGTACAATATCATCAGACAAACTGACCTACTGGACATGTATATATCCCTCTACTTAATGTAGCAGAACATACGTATTATTCCAGCACATGTAGAATATTTAAAAAGTAAACCATACATAATCTGAGACATAAAAGGAGTCTCAAGTAGTTCAACAGGATTCATATCACACAAAATATGATCCTTGAACACAATGGAATTAAATTAGATAATGACACAAAGACTTCTGCAAAATATCCAAATATTTGGAAACCACTTCTCCCATCCAGGTACTAACCAGGCCCAACCCTACTTAGTTTCTGAGTTCAGACGAGATCAGGCGTGTTCAGGGTGGTATGGTCGTAGACTAAATAAACCACTTCTAAGTAACTGACAGGTAAAAGAAGAAACTGAATGGCAATTAGGATATCATTGGTTTTTAATGAAATTAAAAATACAACATGTAAACAGTTTCTCTCTCCCTCTGCTGCTCCCCCCTGTGCTCGCTCCCTCTCTAGCTCTCTAAAAAATAAATAAATAAATAAAACTTAAAAAAACATTTTAAAAGTAAGCTATCACTTGAACATTTTTCTTGACATGAATTTAAAAAAAAAAAAAATAACCCCCCGCAAAAAGACACCTATCCAAACCTGAACCAAACTTTCATCTTGTGATTTAGCTTCCACCTTCAAATATCAAGCTTGAGGACATTGGGGGTAAAAAAAATCATAAGAATGCTGCAGTTAGTGCATGAGTCCCCTCCTTAAGCAAGGTATAAAAATATTACATAAATTAAACTTATTCCATAATAAAAAATGATTGGCAAATGAAGGTAAATATCTAGGCCGTAAAACAAGACTTTTAAGAAACTCTGATGAAGATAGTGAATATAACCAAGGGGGAAACCATTCAGTGGCATGGGGTTACCTTTGCATGATTTACATTAGTGTGATGGTTGGCATCAGTCAAGTAAGTTGCCTATTATTCCCTGGGGCTTTTCTATTTTTCTTCTCCCCCCAAAATTCCCAATTTATAATTAATGAAGAACACTGTCTGCTCCTTACTCAGTCATGCATTCATTGGCTAAAAGTAGGCTTGACTACTTTTTAATATATACATATATACAGATTCATTTTAGTTCTCAATTTCTTTGATTTTTGCCATTTTGTATAGATACTAGACTATTCCAGTAATTATTTTAACCTAAAAAGAGAAAAAGAACATGCTACTTCTTGTTAATTATGTTCTTAGTAAACTTAAAAATGAACTAGTAGTAGAAATGTTTATATGGCTATTTCACACCTCTTTTACTGTAATGCTTGGTTTATTCTTAGATGAATACTAGCATTTGGAATCATTTCAAAACATAATTAAGAACTTTAATGATGTTTGATCTAGCGTTCTAAACTATTACTTAATGTCTCATTTCCTGAATTAGAATACAGTACTGGAAGAATAGAGCACGTATATATTGAAGAATAGCAATCAAAAATAAGCACAAAGCAAAGAAAAATAACTGATCTTTATTTAGCAAAAATAAGTTGAATTCACATACCAAAAATTGTGTATTAACACAACCCAGAAATATAATTACATTGGCTGACCTACAACCTTAATGTTATGAAATTTTTGAATGAGCAGTGGGGTGGACAGATTCTGTATCTAACAATATGGCCGGGAATTTAATGACATGAGCAGGCAAAGAAACAAACTGATTAGTGGAGTCTAATGGAGAAGGTTTTACTTAAAAATTTGTGAGATCAAAAACAGTTCCAAAAGGCAGAAGCAAGAAAAGCAAGCTAAGGTTTTGGTATTAAAGGATAGTGTGGTGCCATTTGCTTAAAGTAATTTACCCTATATAATTCAAATATATTCCCTGTACATATCATGTTTTTAATATTACATTTGCCACCTCTTTAGACCAAAGGCATTAAACCACAAACACTAAACTAGTGACAATATTTGGGCAGCGTTTAAGTGCTTTCTCATACCTGGATGTAACCCAAACATCATTTGTCAGACCACATTTCTTGATTTGGGGTTTGGGAAGTACAATTATCATAACCATGTAAATTACATATATTTTTCTCTGTTTAAATAAGACAATAAAAATCTCTTTACACCAAAATAATTCTGAATATAGTTTGAGCATCATTTTAATTATACTAGAAAATCTTTTGTGGTCACAACATCATTCTGAGGAAATTGGCTATCATAATATTTATGCGAAATAGGGCTGGCCAGTGGATAGAAAATTCTAACTGATAGAATAACAAATAAACAAGGTGAAACTTCTTTTAAGTGTTTTAACCATTATCTGATACATTTAATGGTTGAAGAGTTAAATGGTGCACATCAAAAACTAATTCATGTTTATTCAGGAAAAGGAAAATTGTTTCTTCAGCACAAACCAATACAATTCTCAGTTTTCCAAGAAAGAAGCAACTTACAGAAATTATGCCAGTGGATCCAAGGTATTTATTGAATTTAGTGGAGTGTGAACAAAAAGTAATTTTGTTTGTTCTCACATTTATTCTCTTTGAACACATTCTGTGGGCTTGTTCTTTCCTACTCCTGGAAAAAATCTTGGGTAGATACCATAGCTTTCTTTATGAGTCATAGGTATAACAAGTATTCTCACTTTTTTAGGTATTAAAAAGTCCTGTCTCACCTAAAATATACATCTTCTTGTCATTCAAAACTTCTCCACACTCTGCACCCCTTCTTACTCCTAAGCCCACTACTTCTGCAATCAGATTCCATCTCAGGCCTGGAGCTTGCAGCGGGAGTGGAGAGGTGGAGATCAGTTTGCTCCCCCCTCCCAGCTACACACATCCTTCACCCATAGCGATTGCACTTCCTTCAGGATTGAGTCTGAGGAGAAGGAAAAGGGAGGGTTAGCCTTGAAAAGTCAAACCTTTCATGGCTCAGGAGACTGTGAAGCAGTGTCAGGAACCTTCTTGTCAGAATGTCCAGTTACTGGCTCTCTTATTCACAAAGTCCTCCTCCCTCCTGCGCTGCCTGCTACCCCTCTTCTTTCCCTCATTTTTAGAAATCACCTACCCTAAACAGGATAGCCCATCTTCGGGTTCCTATTTTCCTAGCTCCTTGCTAGGGGGGAGCTACCTTCATTTAAAATCACTTTCTTCAGATGCACCACTATCCATTAATAACTATTTTGCAAATTAGGAAGAGACACAAGTTCTCCAAATTGACAAGGCTCTGCTGGCATAATGGTTACAGGCTGGATTTCAAACCCATCTTGAACCTCTGCGCAGGTCACCAACTAGAGCACTGGAAACCATGGCCATGATTCTGCCTTTCCAACATGTTTAGAGTGATCTGTCCTGATATATACCGTAAGACATCAGCTCTATAGCCACTGATCTTAGGATAGACTACTGGCTCTACAGTTTCACAGTATACTGCTTACTGTATATACAAAGGGGTGTTGTTCATGACCAAAAACAAAATCAGAGCCAAAGCATAATTAACAAAGAACTTTGGTGTTAGGATCATCTCACAGTAATAAACAAAATTAAATACATTCTGGAAGCTAAATACTAAAATTACAAAAAGTGTTTTACTATTCTTGGTATATTGACATTTTCGGGGCATGATATATTATTTTCCAGCCAATCAAAGAGAAATTCATTGAATGCCAATTCTAAGCATCATCCAAAACTAGGCAGTAGAGGAAAATTTTGTTAGAAGTTTGGCCAAGGTTACACAGCAAGGAGGGAAAGCGTCAGTATATTTCACTGAAATGTACATTGTGTGCTGAAATCACAAAAAGAAAAAAAAAAAAAAAACGTTTGAAATCTTTACCAGCAACTTTAAATTCAAGATGCCTGCGTGAGGAAATCATCTTTCTAATCAAAGGCAAGGTGTATTTTCCTGTTCTCCTAATAATTTTATATTATTTTAATGTGCAGAGTTCCAACTAAATGTGCATTAAGTAGCACCCTTTAATTATTTCAATATGCATTCACAAAAGCATGTGCTTGAAGATGCTAGCACATATGAAAGCTCATTCAGTAGAAACAAATTTTATTTTTAGAATAAGTAACTGAATTTTGTATGTAGCCAGTAACATGATTATCAGAGTGTGTGGCATTTGCAAACAAAGTGCTTTATTATCTACAATGTTGAGAGAGATCACCTCAAAGAAGACTTAAATCTTCTTCCAGCAAAGTGCTTTCTTTATAACAACTAATGGAGAATAGATATGCTCTAATGCTTTTCATATAAATATCTTGAATGACATTTTTCCTTCTAGCTTTCTCTTTGTACCTCGTATATAAGTTACTGTTGAATTATAGTGATCAGACCATGCTTGAAATCACATTTGATTGTTTTTATCAGGTGGGAATTGGGAGTGATTAGATGAAAGCCTATACTAGTTCCTGTATGCCATGGTTTAAGAAGTAAACCATAAATTGGATCACATTAAAAAACTATTGTTTATGGAGGTAGGAAATGAGGAGGCAAACTTATGACATGCACACATATGTTACATTCAATTGCAAAACATGTATATACATACAATATTATCAAACAATAGCTTTGTTGAACAATTTTTTTATTGTTGTTCTTTGAAGTAACAGAAACAAGAAACTTCAATTCAAACTCAAATCCTGTTCAGATTATGTTAAACTAAACAGAAACTTCAAAGGATATATATATATATTTTTTCTTTCTCTCTCTCTCCGTCTCCATCACTGGATTTTCTCATTCCCTTTGATGGCTTTTTCTGTCCTCCATATTGGGGTAAGAAGGACACTGAGAACTCTAAGATTACCTGCTCCTTGGTCCCAGAGAAAACATGATTCTCTTTCACCCAACATCCACATTAATCCAAAGTTCTTGGAGAGGTTTTTTGTCCACATCTTTAGCTAGAGAACCAGCATTCCCACAAACACATGTAATTAGAGGGTGTTCTTTTGCCCATGAGTGGAGGTTTTCTATTCAGATAAAATAGAAAATAAAGTTGGGCAAACAATAAAACAAACAGCAGCAATGATAGCAAAACAAAAACCAAAAAAAAAAAAAAAAAAAAAAAAACCCAAAAAACCAAATGTATCCTCTACAAAATTATTTCCCTTCACATACTTCTGTAAGGGATTTAAAAAAAAGAAAAGAAAAGAAAAAAAAAATTACCTACATTCCCAAAAAACACATGAGTCAAAAGGTAGAGAAAGGAAGGGAAATGACAATCAACATGTGGTTGTACCTACAATTTTTCATGAACAAGTTATTCTACAAATGTTTTGAAAATAAGTCCTGGCCCCTTAAAGCTAAGAGTTAGAAAGAGGTATACATATCTGAGATTCTGAAGAGAGACAGAAATGACTAAAAGACATTGTAGTACCAATTTCATCACAAAAATTCTATCAGGAGACTGGTCCAAATATGATGGTTAGGGGGATTAATTCTCCCATTCAAAGTCACATATTTATATTTGTTTTGAAATCTATATCAAACAATATTGTGCAGCCTGGTTTTATCTCACTGAAAATGGTTGCTATATGTGTATCATATTTCTTTTAAGATTAACATTCAAAGATGACAATATTAGAAGTTTACATATCAGTTAAGTTACATGAAAAAATGGAATGTGCCAGAAAGTGTCAAAGAGAACACTCATATTTATTAATTTTCACATTCTATATGTCAGAGCACATTTGAAAGCACTAGGGATTGGAAATCCCAAACTCTGAACTTTTTTGACAAAAACAAGGCTTTTTATTTATTGCTCACATTTCATGAGTTTTTGTGTGACAAAGGGGCAAAGTTGGAGAATTTCAAGTAGAAATTAACCTAATTGCAAAATAGGTATGAAACTTGCAAAGCTTGGGATAATTTTCCCTGCAGGGAAACAACTTTTTAGCATCCACTCATAAATCAAGAACTGTGGTGTTAGCTACATTAAATTCATTTTATAGTCTAGTTTTCAAGAAAATGTGTGCTTGGAATGTATTTGGTAATAATATATCTTTTAACCTAAAATGACATTCAAAGACAAAATTTTTAATATTATATCTGAGACTACTTCAAACTTTTCAGAGCCTCCTTAGTATAAAAACTCAATATATTTTGATTGAATTTGTTTTATAGTCAGCTTATCTTTCCTACTTTTTAGTTACAAATGTTGCCAATTTCCAAATATTCCTTACTTATTATATCTAACAAAACCATAACACATGAGCTGTCACATCAAATTTCATTCTATGTATAGAAAAACAGACTGTGAATAACTTCTTTTTCTATGTTATATAGTCAAAAGATTAGTTAGTCTTTTTTCCATATCAGAATAATTTTTGAAATACAATTCCAATAAGCCATTACTACCAACTTCTTCGATCTTGGAATTCCCTTCTCTAAGAATAACCAGTCTCTTCCCTCTTCCTTTTGATTTAATGCACAGCTATAGCTCCTTTAACCAGTTTTACTTTTTGAAGGTTAATATAGACTCATCCAATTAACAAATATAAACATTTATTTGGATTGCAAATTTAATAATGTAATAATCTCTCATAGTCATTGCCATCAAGTTACTTTCATTGAATGATCTGTAGCATGGACTTAAGTTGTACTTGCCTTTCTTGTTTTTGTTGATGATGATGATGTCTCTTTTTAAAAATGTGCTTTTCATCAAATTACGGATTCTTGAGTGTTACAATGCTATCTTCTTAATGTGAGTACCATTATATCTATTACAAGGCCTGATATATAGAAGGATTTCAATACTGGCTCAAGAGAACTTATTAGCAATTTTGAAAAATGTTTAATTTAGGCAGCTACCATGTAAATACCCTAGATTAATAACATCAGACTTCTGTTTTATCTAACTTTAACAAACTGCATTTAGAAGCTAATTCCCATTATTATGTTTCATTTCTTAAGTGATTTCTTGAAGTGTAAATATGTGAAAACTACACATTTCCAGAAATATCAGTTTCCTTGAACTGGAATGCAGAAATTGTTTTTTGGTGTTTTTGAGAATATTTTGATGTTTCTTTCTAATTTCTTAAGAGAAATGTCATCAAAATTTAACTATAAATCAAATCTAATATCCCATATGTCACCTCTTTTTTTTTTAACTTTTTAATTTTAATTATTTATTTGCCACAGAGAGAGAGGGAGCACAAACAGGGGGAGTGGCAGGCAGAGGGAGAAGCAGGCTCCCTGCTGAGCAAGGAGAATGATGTGGGATACAACCCAAGCTGAAGACAGATGCAGACACTTAACCGACTAAACCACCCAGGCTCCCTCACCTCTGAGTAAAGAATACTACAGTGAAACATACAGATTGAATAAATACATATTTAAATTTAAAAATAATGGATAATAATCTCAAAGAGCAGATGGTGGGATTATGAGAAAATTCTCTGAGGGGCACCTGGGTGGCTCAGTTGGTTAAGTACCAGATTCCTGATTTCAGCTCAGGTCATGATCTCTGAGTCCTGAGATGAAGCCCCCATGTAGGACTCCATGTTGGGTGTGGAACTGGTTTAAGATTTTCTCTTTCAGTCTCCCTCTGCACCCACCTATCAATTTAAAAAAAAGAAAAAGAAAAAATTCCTTCAGATCTCATAGTGAATGCTCTTACTAACATGGTGGGGGAAGTGGGTAGGATAAGGACCCACATTGCTATCTCTTAATGAGACTGAGCAGCAAGAAGTAAAATTAAATCAAGCTGCCAGATTAGAGCTTTGGTTGCTTCTGAGTCTTCTCAGGGTAAAGGGGTTAAGACCTACTATTGTGACAGTAGTCTGCAAGTCCTACCTTCCCATTTGAAAGGCAGTATGGCTGTGGCTGCTAAGTCAAGTGGTATTTAATAATAAATAAATGGTATCAACAACAAAGACCTCTATAATGCTGGAAACCAAAAATAAATTTAAAACCTTGCTTACTAATACAGCTGATCTCTCTTTTCAGACATCTGTTCGTCTTTGTTTTCTTTTTGGTTTGTTTATTTTCAGATTCCACATTAAATATGAACTCCATAAAAAGGTAAAAAATAAAAATATTAGATAATTATGTTAATCCTTGGGAGAAAAAAAGAAGGGACAAATTCAGATTTATTCCTATGCTCTAGCTCTTTTTTATACATTATCTCATAGCATACAATACATAAAAATACAAACTTCTATTTTACAGTTTAGATGTACCTTACCATTACCTTGCTTCCACTTATTTGAAATCTGGATTTGAATTGTCATCTTTCCAATTGTAAAATATATATATATATATTTTCTTTTTACCACATAATACTGTTTCCATTTCATTAGCACCTGAACTGGGGTGGGGGGTGAGGGGACTTAAAATTCATTGTGTTAAGGTAATGAAAATATTGATTTATTAGAAATGCAAAAGCAATAATAGGTAATAAAAGTTATAATAATTATTTTTGAACAAATTAGAAAATTGTTGCTAAGGGGATTATAATTCTTTCCCTTACTTTTTCCTTCACTTAGAGGTATTTTAAATTAGAAAACTCATACAGAAGTTGTAATGCATTTGAAATGGAAAAAAAAAAAAGGCAGGCTAGTATTTACTTCTTTTAAGCAAATTGCTGAATTATTTTTTAATTTTCTCTGGCTTTTGTTACAGTTCCTATCAATAGTGCACCAGGCATGTTTTCATGTAGAGAATAATTTTTTAGCACTTCCTCCTCTATAGAACAAAGTTATTTTTAGTTATAATAGTGCAATGAAATGAAGCATAATGGGAAGAGAAGAAACACAATGAAACTTCTTATATTTTTCCTTATATATAATCATGTCAATAATAAAATAAATATTACTGTACAGAAAGGAAAATGAGTAGATTAATAATTTAATACCATAATTTTATTTTTCCCCCAAAAAGAAAATTATACTTAAATTTTGGTCTACCATAGTATGAGTAGTAACATTCAACATCTAACATTTCTGTTTAAGAGTCTTAATTTTTTCCAGTTTTGTCAAGGACTTTGTCAAATGGAAAGCTCTTGCATATTCCTTCCAATAATCATTTTAACCAGATTTGTCAACTGTCTTAATTCATAATTGAGAATATTTTTATAAACTTGAATTTCAAAAACTTTTTCATGATGCAATAGGTATACATATAGTTAGGAAAGTCTTAAATATAAGATTAATTTTGAAAAATAATTTCTCAACAAATTCCAGGAAATTTCACACAAGTATTTCTAATGGTCTAGATAATGATGAGATTGAAGCAATTCAAGTTCTAGCTCCACACAACCATTAGGCTCTCGTTGTTAATTCCAAATCTAATGTCTAAATGTAAGAATATGGAGTATGACAGAGGCCTGAAAACAGAAAATCTGCCCCCCCTCAAAAGCTCAAGCATTTTTGGAACATTATGAACGTCCCCTGACTGTGATAGTTGACAGTATCACTAGGATTTCCTCAAATTAACTTCCTCATAGGATGTAATATTTCTTCAATATATGTAATAAAATATGCTAAAACTTAAAATATGAAGCTTAAAAATACACTCTTAAAATTCAACTATAATTCAGCAGCCATTTAGAAGCTATACAAAGTTTCAAGGAGGAATAGTGTAGCTCTAATTGTTTAGAATCATGTAAATAATAAAAAGCAAATTGATGTTTAGTTAGTTTTATTGTTTTTTCAGATCTCAAGAGATCACTTCCCAAAGCAAAGACTGTTTCAGACACATTACTGGATCTTAGGGAATTCATAGTGTGATGGTGTTTAATGTCACTGTAACATTCAAGAAGGAAATTAAAATAATAAGAAAAATTAGAATTCAGTAAGAACTTCAAGGGGTATGATTAAGGAAATTCAAAATGTTTTTACCATCTGTAATGGAGACTAAGAATTTTCAAAATATATAAGAAAGGTTTAGATATATAAAAGTAATTTATGTTATAAAAATCAATTAAACATAGCAGTACAACTTTTTCTTGCCACTTCTTTTCCAATTTAGATGGCAAATGTTAAAAATTGACTTCATTTTTAAAACTTAAATTTACTTGGAATGACTGCCATTTTCCCCCGCAATAGATGCTAATAGCTGCCATTATTTGTCTAAAACTAAGATCCAAGATTACTCATGTAGCTGGAATTCCTTGATACAATACAATCTGGACCATTTAAGGTTGGTTTTGAAAATGTAAGCAAAGTGAAACATCCTCTGATTGCAAAGGTTGCTAAATTAAATCCAAATACTTTCTTTAAGTCAGATAGATTAAAGGAACATTGTCCCTGAGAAGCAGCTGATACAGACTTAGTTTATTTCATTCTGAGTCAGGGAACAAAGCCTTTATAAGCACTATTATCAATGAATTTGAAATGACTCCAAAGTTCAAACATCAGTGAAGCATCACATCGTATGTTCAAATCAGATGACCGTTTGGCTAGGCAAATGCCATTTATATTTCAGAAGACATCCATGTTATAATCAAAAATGAATTAGCAGACATGGAAACTTCAAGCACCATTTGTCATCTGGAACTCATGTGCATTAATATGCCTCATATCTGTGACTCTGAGAAGAACTAAGTCAACTCCAAAATTACCATAACATTCAAAACTAAACAGTAATGCATTTTAAAGTGAATGTATTGGAAATTGAATGCCAACTGAAAATAAATGATGATACCATTTAAAATTGCATTACAAAAGGCTTTTTCCTTGTCCTTTACCCTATTGTCATCCTCAGTTAGCACAGCTGTCACGTTTCCACCACTCATATCCTATAACAAAACTGGTTTAGAATATAAAAATGAAACAAAACACACACCTAATTCTGCTTAAGTGAACACTTGATAAATAAACTTGGTTTCTTAGGAAAAATTCAATGTTATTCTATTAGTCGCCTTGAATCTTCTCTACAGGACTCCTTTGGTAGCCTATCTGGGCTTTATTTTTTTATCATTATTACTTCCAATGTACAATATCCCCTGAGCATATTTGCACTTCAATAAAAAGAGGCAGAAGAAAAGTAGCCGTTAATGTTTTAAAATGTTTAACATAGCAAGAGGGAACATACATTTTGTGGTAAAATGAAGTTATGAAATATTTTTTATCCTTTTTAATAAGCCTGAAAAAATGAACACATAAAACTGAATTATATTTTAAGCCTAAAAGAAACATAGATCAAACAAAAGATAGCTTCGATGTGTTTTGCCAATAGATTTTTCTCTCTTTGTATACAGGTGTGTATATATGTACTATTACACAGAAAACACTGCGAGAATACATGAATCATTCTAATTATGCTAGAAGGAAAATTGTAAAAGCAAAAACACAAAATCCGAAACATCAAATACCATTTACAAAAACTAATTCACAGATTTCCATGATTTTTTATGAACTAAAGGGATAATACTGAAACTTCCAAAGATAGTAACCCTTTTCCCATCTCAAAACATTTTATAATCATGCTTTAGTCATGCTACAGTATAAATAGTTACTTAATATGTATACATATATAATTATATATAAATAGAATACAATTATTTATATCTAATACATATAACATTTATATGTGTTATAATCAACACATTTAATGTATTTAATACATATATAATTCTATATTATATATACATACCTATGTAAATGCATAATGTAGTTGCATTATGTGTTCCTTGAGGGCAGTAGTCATACCATGCTTCATTTTATTTCCCCTAACGTAAGCATACTTCCTGAAATCGTGCACATACTCAACATCTGTTTATTGCATGACTGAAACTTTCCAAATGAATTAATCCCAGACTATAAGAGATGGCTCTTAAATCATAATAGCTACCATTTAGAGAACATTGTCTCCGTGTCAGGCACTGTACTAGGTATTGTACATATATGATTTTCCATTCTCAAGCAACCTGTCATCAGGGCATAATTATGTTATGTTTATATAACAAAAGCTACAATTATATTTTGAAGATTGGGTTAGGATTTTATATATCTAATTTAATCATCATAATGACATTATGAACTTAATTAAGGTTATCCATATTTTAGGGTAATGAAACAAGCATTCAGAGAGGTTAAGCATCTTTCTCAGAATCAGATAGGTGCTGTTATCTCAAACAGAATCCCAGCTAAACAAACAAACAGAATCCCAGTTTAGTTTGAAATTATAATTAGAGTCTATATTCTTTCTGTTATACAGTGTTACACCTCTTATGATTATATAGGTAGTACACAAGGCAGAATAAGGCGCCGTTTGTACCCAGAATGAGATTTACACTGATTTACATATATGCATGTGCACGCACGTGTGCGCTCACATACTGTGTGTGTGTGTGTGTGTTTGCGTACAGTGAATGAAATTAACCACTTCTTAAAGTAAAGTAAGAGATTAGCAGTAAGTGCATGACTGAGGAACAGACAATACCCAAGACCAGTAAAAATGTCCAAGTTGTAGTCTCAGTGTACAGATACCTAAAATGGAAATCCAAAGCAAAAACAAAAACAAAAAACCCTGTATAGTATACCACATTTTGAGAAAGGCAGGCAAAAAACAAAACATAAGTGATCTGTCCAAAATATAAAAATTGAAAGTCTCAAGTTATAAAAATATGTATAAAAGAAAAAGTAACCCAGGCTGGTTATCTTGAATATCTGATTATAGTGTAAACCAGTTTAAAAAGTACAGAGTTTTGAGTTAGCTAAAACTGATTGGTGTCTAAACTCTGCCACTACTTGGTGAACCCGTCTGGTTATTGAAAATGTATAAGACTCAAATGCATCTCATCTCTAAAATGCAGAGAATAATACATACCTTACATGGCTGTCCTGAAGATTGAATGGGATTGTTCAAAACACTCAAGCTTTACCTTGTTTTGGAAGAGAAGAATAATGGAAAGGAATCTCTCAACTTCCCACTGGAAAGAAAAATATCAAATCTGCAAAAAGTGAAAGTTCTTGACTCTCAAAAGTTTTGACATTATTACTGTGAAATCATTGTTTGACAGTATAAAAAAACAGCAAAATTTTCATTAAGATAGAAAAAAATAATTTTCTCAAATGAGCGGTAGTTGAGTTAATTTTTTTTTAATCTAAATGAATTTTTATGTCAGGGTATGATTATGGAGCTGTTAGATAGCATATGGTGGTCGTCATTTTACAACATATAAGTGTATCCAATCAATATGTTATGCATTTAAACTTGCACAATGTAATATGTTAATACATCTAAATAAAGCTGGAAAAATGTGTTGTTTTTTTTTAATTACTGGAGTTTTAATGAGGTTGGTGCAAACTTTCCAGAATTTCTATTGAATACTCAGTATAGGTAGTTCAAAATATAGTATTTGTGAATATAATGGCATTACATATTTGGTAAAGCTAATTTCAAAGGCTGTATTATGCTGATAAAAATAAAAATTTAACAAAAGAGTTTTCATTAGGTTTACATTATCATTTGACAAAAATGTAGCTGGTATGTTACATATTTTCATTAATTCTAGCAACTCAAACAAAGTTAGTAATTTTTAAACAGTTTTGTCTATTGCAAACATTGCAAACATTAATCACTTATTTATTGATTTAGTCAATATTTATGACTTGCATACTGTAATTCATTTATAAATATACATGTTCATATATATACACACATGTATACTTATAGCTATTATATCCATAATGGATATCAAATCCCATAATAACCTATATTCATATCATACTTGTATAAGCTCCAACTAGGTTTTTTAAGATTTTAACTCAAACATTACTACAGATAATTTGATTTTTCAGTTAGGTACATTGATCCATATCTCAGATGACAAGGATGTTTGGAGGCTTTTACAAGTCTATGAATAAGGAACAGATGCTGTCCAGGTATGATGTCATATCCTTCCACTTGTATTTTAAGGAGCAAAATTATGTGTTTATGGCCACAGCAAAATAATCTGAGATGAGTTCATTTTTTTTCAATCAACGAGGCCACTTACATATAGAAACCATATTTGTTTCAAGTTGCTTTTTTTTTTTTTTACAGAATTAGTGACATTATTATTTATGATCAGACATTTTACACTTCAGAGTGCATGACATGTCTGAGAGTAATAGATTCCCGCTTTGAGGGGATTCTAATTCATCATCCCTTAATTGCCTGCTTGGAGCAAAGTCAAACCAATTCCCTTCTTGCCTGACCAAAGTAGCATTCCTTTTGGCCTTGAACACCTGGCTCTCACTTCTCTTTGTAACAAAACTCATGTCAGTTTGAAAGCACTGACAAAAAAAAGATGGTGAGGGTATAAAATATTTGAAATGATTCTTATTTGTGTCATTGTTACTACCCTGTTTTCACAGTTATAAAGCTTATGAAATAAGACTTCATCGTATCCTCAGACATCTTTAAAGTCTTGCCTGTAGTACTAAGATAAGGATTGATTTGGGCCTAAAATCACATTAACTAATGAAAAGAAGAATTAGAACTTAGAAAAAGAATTTTTTTTAAAGATTTTATTTCTTTATTTGACATAAAGAGAGAAAAAGCACAAGCACAGGGAGCAGCAGAGGCAGAGGTAGAAGCAGACTCCCCACTGAGCAGGGAGTCCGATATGTGGCTCGATCATAGGACCCTAGGATCATGACCTGAGCTGAAGGGCTGATGGCTAACAGACTGAGCCACCCAGGGACCTCTAAAAATAATTTTTCTTTGATGACATTTCTTAAGTTTCAACTCAGTCATCATTGTGGGCATTGATCCAGTATGTTTGATATTTTTACCTCAAAAGAAAATATAACTTATTTGTTTGCTTTTTGTTTATGGGGTGACTAAAAGGGGGGCTTGGTAGTTTTGAAACATTTCAGTTTTTGTCAAAAATCTTAAATTGAGGAGAGCTTGAGGAATAAAATAATTAAAGATGTTTTTTCTAGAGAAGAATACAAAAGAAATTCAATGAATTGTTTCCAGGTCCATCTTCCCAAAGTTGATTTTCTTGTAACATTTGCCTTCTGTTCTCTGCTCAGTTTCTTCCCCCTCCTGTGACTATATTCCTGTTGAAGAAGCAAAGATCTTCATCAGATCTCCAAGGTCCACAGAAGCCCCCAAACTTATGTCAGTTAGATCAGTATTTCTAAGGTTAGAAGGACTTCTCCCCTCAGTGCTCCAAATACGCTTTGACAAAACATTTCCATTTGTCTTTTTATTCTATATCTCAAGACTCTTTTCTCCACTTTCTGGCTCATTGGAAGGCATAAATTAATTTTATATCAGATTACACTATTTTGGATTATTACATCTGGATTATTACATCACACAAGGAATAAGCCATGCACAAAAGTAGTTCATTTATTAATGATTGATAAGCTATTGTATATTTCTAATGCTATTTTATACAGGATGGTCACCTGATGTCCCTGAACTCCTATGACATAAATCACTTGACCTGTCTATACAGATCTGATTATTTATTTTGAGTTTCAGTCCACAAGACTGGTATATTGTTGCTCCAATATTGCATGGCAATATAACTAATGCAAAAAAAAAAAAAAAAAGAGCATTTAAAATGCCAGGAACCGGGCGCCTGGGTGGCTCAGTGGGTTAAGCCGCTGCCTTCGGCTCAGGTCATGGTCTCAGGGTCCTGGGATCGAGTCCCTCATCGGGCTCTCTGCTCAGCAGGGAGCCTGCTTCCCTCTCTCTCTCTCTCTGCCTGCCTCTCTGTCTACTTGTGATCTCTCTCTGTCAAATAAATAAATAAAATCTTAAAAAAAAAAAATGCCAGGAACCTGCACCAAAAGGCCAGATTGCCTGTTCGTGGGGTCTGGCTGCATTCGCTGACCCTCGTCACTAGAACAAAGATGGCTCATTAAAACAGAGGTCAGCAAACTGAACGATAGCCTCTGGGTCAAAAATGGATTGGGGCCTATTTTTGTATAACCCATGAGATAAGAATAATTTCTGTACTTAGGGGAATAAAACAGAAAAAAATATACATAAGAAAGATTTTTGGCAGGTAGAAAAACTAAAATATTTATTTCCTGGTCTTTTTTTTTTTTTCAACAGAAGAAGTTTGCCTGCTTTTATTAAAAAAAAAAAAAAAATGACAGTTTCCCAAGCCAAAGACAATGGAAGGAATACCATCATCATACCAGAACACATCAGCTCTTTAACTATACAAGAGACAAAGCATACGACTTGCAGTGTTCAATATTCATTTCAGAGTGTAGGCTAAGTTTCCTTTAGCCAGGAAAAATCTTCCTTCTTGATGTTACAAAAACCAACAAGATCTAATTTAATATTATAAACAAACAAACAGACATACACAAAAACCACTAACAGAAGCGTATTGTGTTTTTTGATACTTAATTATAAAATACATTGATTAGAATGTCTTCCTGATACTCATTGATTAAAAAAAAAACCACTGGGGCTGAACATTCTTTATGTTCACCAGAGCTTGCTTCATGACAAATGGATATGGATGAATCATATGTTTATTATCCCTAAATAAATCAATGGATGTTTTAAATATACTTGCAAAGTTTGCCTAATGATCAGTCTCTTGCTAGTAGGGACAGTTTTATTGATACACCATGCAAGTTTATTTTTTAATATACAAGTAGGTTATCTGTAGTAGCAGAATGTCAGGATAATTTTGCTGGCAGTCCTGTGAAACAAGTGCAAATTCCAAATTGTAGTAAATCAGTGAGATTGACAAAGTCATGTTTAAATAAAATTCAAAGATTAATTAGAATACTGCATTGATACAGTAGCCCAGTAGTTCCCAACTATTAAAAAAGTGTTATCCATTTAAATATAAAATAATGTTTCTAACTCATGACTAATAGAATATATATCATGTTGTTATTTTGTAGTAGTTCATGATCTACCAACTTTTGGGAGGGTGACGCAGGAAATACATCTGTAATAGATGGTTAGGGCTGCTGGTCCATAGGCAAGACCCAAGATCATTGGGTCTCATTGTTTGGGCCTTTTTAGCAGCATCCTCCATCACATGCCTATTGGTATCAATCTTACTAATGACTGAATGCCAACGTGTTCCAGGAGAGTCCACATTTCTTCACATACCACAATCTTAGTTCATCATCAGAACTCTGTAAATATTCATGAAAGAGGTTATGTAGATCAGGAGTTGACATATCTTTTTTCTGTCAAAGTTCCCCTGGTATTTTCTACTGTGGACCATACTACCTCTGTCACTACTACTCAGCTCAAGTGCATGTAGACTAATGGATATTGTTGAATAACAATGAAGCTTTATTTACAAAGACAAGCAGCAGGCTGGATAACATGCCAAATCCTGATATGGATCACAGAGCTGGGTCTGAGTAATTACAAAGTTTTATAACCATAGATAGTAGATACAGAGAAATAACTTAAGATTAATACTATTATTTTCTCAGTTATCAAATGAAAGTAAATTACCTCTGTAAAATGCCCCACATACACACGTAATTTTTAATTCATGAAATTACATTCACTCTGTTTGTTCCTCACTTTGGCAGAATGGATTAGTACCATCCATTTGGGAATCTGAGAGAAAAGAAAAAATAGAAAGATTCTGAGCATCTATTGGAACAAAACAATAATGAACTTTTTTAAAAAATGTCTTCCCTTATGAGAAAAGAGGTACTGTTACTTTCATTGTTGACAGAGAAAGGGAATTGGCCAAAGAGATTTATAGAAATAAAAGATGGCTTAACAGCAAGTGCTGTGTGAAGGGAAAGTCAATCCAGTAATACTGTTGACAAAGGTTAACCACAAAAGAAACCTCACATCTGTGTTCAATATGAGGGCAATTAGAAGGGAAACCACAATACATCTCTTACCCTAAGGATATGATCAGATCTAATTGACAAGATGTGCTTTAAATAGGAAACTTCTACTCATAAGAACTTTTTTGTAGTAACATGTCTTATTACATGGACTAATAGTCTAAAAAGGCAGGAGCAACCCACATGTGAAACTGAGCCTACACTCTGAAATGAATATTGCATACTGCAAGTCATATGCTCTCTCTTGCCTTCCTCACAAATAGTATTTCCTAAAGAGATACTCTTTTCATATTTTTTTGAAAGAGAGAAGACATATCTTAAAGACACACTATGATTGGACAAGACTTATTTTGTCTTCCCCAGCAGATGTTCACAACTCATATTAAAAATGCATTTGGGGCACCTGGGTGGCTCACTCAATCATCAGACTCCTGATTTTGGCTCAGTCATGATCTCAGGCTCCTGGGATGAGATTCTCACCTTGGGCTCCACATTCAGTGGCGACTATGTTTCTCCCTCTGCCCCTTCCCCATTCATGCTCTCTCTCTCTCTCAAATAAATAAATCTTTAAAAAAATTTTTTTTGATAATATAAAATCAGGTGGTCCCAGTAAATGATCCTATTCTTTATTCTAATTCAATTCTTTATGTCATTGTTATTTAGCAGTGTTTTCTCTGAAACTACATCCCACTTATATTTGTATTTGTGTGTTTATGGGAAGAATTTTTTTTAATAACAAGGTAATTAAAAACTCTATTAATACCAAATCTATAATTCCCTCGTTGTGTGATCTTAAATAAACAATGATTCCTTTTATGAAAAATGGGAATATTTGGGCTACTTGCTTTAGAGAGAGAATGCTGGCAACTACTGAATTGAATAGATAATTACTAAAGAAGTTTGTCTTGTGTCCCTATTACCTCATGCTTGGTGACAGCAACTGTTGTCTAACTGATTTTGATGCCACTCTTGCTTCTCCTTCAGTCTCCCCTCTGAGCAGCAAACAAACTGATTTTTTACATGTAGATCAAAGTATGACATTCCTCTGCTCAACACAAAAGCTCAAATGGCTTGAGATCATATTTGAAATAAAATGCAAAAAATTTTATTCATGACCCTACCACTTCTCCAAATTTTTTGCCACTGAACTCCTCACTCATTCTACTAAAGCCATAGTGGTTTTCTTGTTTTGCTAAAGTACAACAAGCTTTTGTACAGGTTATGACATTTATTCTTCCCTTAGTCATTCATCTGATCCTCTCTACTCCTTCCAGGTCTCTACTCAAATGTCCCTTTATTATGGAGCTTAATATCCTGCCCCAAATAACTCAACCCCTGTGCATGTTTTAGTCCCTCTCTCTTCTCTTCAGGGTCCCCACAATTACGTCCTGTTGATCTTCCTTCATACCTCTTCTAGTCTCAATGAACTTCTTTCAATTATCTTTATTTTTTTTCAAGTTTTTATTTAAATTCCAGTGAGCTAACAAACAGTGTAATATGTTTCAAGTGTAGAATTTAGTGATTCATCACTTACATACAATATCCTGTGCTCAACACAAGTGCCCTCCTTAATACCTATCACCCATCTAGCCCATTCCCCTGCCCACCTCCCTTCCAGCAACCCTTATTGTTCTCTCTAGTTAAAGGTCTGTTTTTATGGTTAGCCTTATTTTTTATTTTTTCTCTCTCTCTCCCTATGTTCCTCTGTTTTGGAAGTCCCAGCCTCTTAAATTCCACATGAGTGAAATCATATGGTATTTCTCTTTCTCTGGCTGAGTTATTTCACTTAGTGGGATACTTTTGAGCTCCATCCATGTCATTGCAAATAGAAAGATTTCATTGTTTTGGTGGCTGATATTCCATACCACATTTTCTTTATGCATTCATCAGTTGGTAGATATTTAGGCTGTTTCCATAATTTGGCTATTGTTGATAATGCTGCTATAAACATCCGGTGCATGTACCCCTTCAAATCAATATTTTGTATCCTTTGGGTAAATACTTAGTAGTGCAATTGCTGGATCTTAGGGTATCTATATTTACCTTTTCGAGGAAAACGTTTTTAGTTGTTTTCCAGAGTGACTGCTACCAATTTACATTCCCACCCATAGTGTAAAAGCATGTCTCTTTCTCTGCATCCATGCCAACACCTGTCATTTCCAGTGTTAATTTTGACCGTTCTGACAAGTGTGAAGTGATATCTCATTGCAGATTTGATTTGTAGTTCTCTGATAATGAGTGATGTTGAGCATCATTTCATGTGTCTGCTAGTTATCTCTGTGTTTTCTTTGGAAAAATGTTCATATCTTCTGCACATTTTTTAGCTGGATTATTTGGTTTTGGGGAGTGTTGTGTTTGATAAGTTCTTTACAGATTTTGGATTCCCTTTATCAGATATGTCATTGCAAATATCTTCTCCCATTCTAAAGGTTGCCTTTTAGTTTTGTGGATTGTTTCCTTCCCTGTGCAGAAGATTTTTACATTGATGAAGTCCCAATAGTTCATTTTTGCTTTTGTTTCTCTTGCCTCAGGAGACGTATGGTGTAAGAAGTTGACACAACCCATGTCAAAGAACACATGCCTGTGTTCTCCTCTAGGAATTTTGATAGTTTCCTGGCTTGTATTTAGTTAGGTCTTTTATCCATTTCATATTTATTTTTGTGTATAGTGTAAGACAGTGGTCCAGTTTCATTCTTTTGCAAGTTGTTTTCCAGTTTTCCCACACCATTTATTGAAGAGACTGTTCCCCCGGCCCATTGGATCTTCTTTCCTGCTTTGTTGAAGATTAATTGAGCAGATAGTTGTGGGTTCACTTCTGGGTTTTCTGTTCTGTTACATTGATTTATGCATCTGTTTTTGTGCCAGTAACATACTGTCTTACTCATTATAGCTTTGTCATATAACTTGAAGTCTGGAATTGTGATGCCTCTGGCTTTATTTTTCTTTTTCAAGATTGCTTTGGCTATTCAGAGTCTTTCATGGTTCTATAGAAACTTTAGATTGTTTGTTTTAGCTCTGTGAAAAATACTATTGGTATTTTGATAAGAATTGCATTAAATGTTTCGATTGCTTTAGTTAGGATAGACACATTTACAGTATTTGTTCTTTCAATCCATGGGCATGGAATGCTTTTCCATTTCTATGTATCATCTTCAGTTTCTTTCATGAGTGTTTTATAGTTTTGAGTCCAGTCTTTTACCTCATTGGTTAGGTTTATTCCTAAGTATCTTATGTTTTTAGACCTAAGGATACCTGCAGATTGAAAGTGAGGGGACAGAGAAATATGTATCATGCAAATGGATGTTAAAATAAAGCTGGAGTAGTAATACTTACATCAGATAAACTAAATTTTAAACCAAGAGATGAAGAAAGGCACTAAATCATAATGAAGGGGTCTATCCAAGAAGATCTAACAATTATAAATATTTATCCTCCCAACTTGGGAGCACTTAAATATATAAAACAATAAATAACAAATACAAAGGAACTAATTGATAGTAATAAAATAACAATAGGAGACTTTAACACCCCACTTACATAAATAGAAAGATCATCTAAGCAGACAATCAACAAGGAAGTAATGGCTTTGAATGACACACTCGACTAGATGGACCTAGTAGACATATTCAGAACATTTCATCCTAAAGCAGTAGAGTACACATTCTTTTCAAGTGCACATGGGACATTTTCCAGAATAGGTCATGAATCAAGCCTCAACAAGTACAAAAAGATTGAGATCATATCATGCATATTTTCTGACCATAATGCCCTGAAGCTTGACCACAAATACATGGAAGTTAAAAAAACATGCTACTAAAAAAATGAATGCATCAACCAGGAAATTCAAGAAGAAATTAAAAAAAAAATACATGGAAACCAATGAGAGTGAAAACATGATGGTCCAAAACCTTTGTGATGCAGCAAAAGCAACCATAAGAGGGAAGTAGCGAAAAATCTCAAATAAACAATTTAACCTTATATCTAAAGGAGCTAGAAGAAGAACAAATGAAGCCTAAAGCCAGCAGAAGAGGGGAAATGATAAAGGTTACACCAGAAATAAATGATGCAGAAACAAACAAACAAAAATCAGTGAAATGGATCAATGAAACCAGGAGCTGCTTCTTTGAAAGAATTAATAAACTGACAAATCCCTAGCCAGACTTATCAAAAAGAAAAGAGAGAGGAACCAAATAAGTAAAAAAAAAAAAAAAAAAAAAAAAAAAAAAAGAGAGAGAGAGGAGAAATAACAGCCAATACCACAAAAATACAAACAATTATAAGAGAATATTATGAAAAATTACACACCTACAAACTAGACAGTCTGGAAGAAATGGATACATTCCTAGAAACTTATAAACTACCAAAACTGAAACAGGAAGAAATAGAAAACATAAATAGACTGATAACCAGCAAAGAAATTGAATTACTAATCAAAAATTTCCTAACAAACAGAAGTCCAGTGCCAGATGGCCTCACAGGGGAATTCTAACAAACATTTAAAGAAGCATTATTACCTAATCTTCTCAAACTACTCCAAAAAATAGAAATGGAAAGAAAATTTCCACATTCATTCTATGAGGCCAGCATAGCTTTATTCTAAAACCAGACAAAGATTCGACTAAAAAAGAGAACTGCAGACCAATATCCCTGACGAATACGGATGCAAAAATTCTCAACAAGATACTAGAGAATGGACCCAACAGTACATTAAAAGAATTATTCACCATAATCAAGTGGGATTTATTCCTGGGTTACAAGGTGGTTTAATATTTGCAAATCAATCAGTGTAATATACCACATTAATAAAAGAAAGGGTAAGAACCATATGATCCTCTCAAAAGATACAGAAAAAGCATTTGACAAAGTACAATATCCATTCATGATAAAAATCCTCAACGAAGTAGTGATAGAAGGAACATACTTTGATATCGTAAAGGCCGTATATGAAGACCCACAGGTAATATCATCCTCAATGTGGAAAAATTGAGAGCTTTCCCTCTATGGTCAGAGCAGAGCAGGGATGTCCACTCTTACCACTCTTATTTAACATAGTACTAGAAGTCCTAGCCTCAGCAATCTGACAACAAAAAAGAAATAAAAGCATCCAAATCAGAGGTACCTGGGTGGCTCAGTCATTAAGCATCATCCTTCAGCTCAGGTCACCATCCCAAGGTCCTCGGATTGAATCCTGCACTGGGCTCCCTGTTCAGCAGGGAGTCTGTTTCTCCTTCTTCCATTCCCCTGACTTATGTTCCCTCTCTCGCTGTGTCTTTCTCTATCAAATAAATAAATAAAACCTTAAAAAAAAAAAAGCATCCAAATCAGCAAAGAAGTCAAACTTTGTCTACTTTCAGATGGCATGATACTCCATATAGGAAACACAAAAGACTCCACCAAAAAATTGCTAGAACTAAGATATAAATTCCATAAAGTCATAGGATACAAAATCAATGTACAGAAATTAGTTGCAGCAGAAAGAGAAATCAAAGAATCCATCCCATTTATAATTGCACCAATTACCTTCATACTTGCTTCCAATCAGAGGGTAACAAGAGGCCAATCTTAATTTTAGTAAGTGATGTGAGGTATGAAGATAGATATGGATATGGGAATATAGCCATTCAAGAAATATATTTTTAAAAGATTTTATTTATTTATATGAGAGAGAGCAAGAGCACAAGTGGTAGGGCGGGGTAGAAGGTAGAAGGAGAGGGAGAAGCGGGCTCCCCACTAAGCAGAGAGCCAGACACAGGGCTGGATCCCAGGAACCTGGGATCATGACCTGAGCCAAAGGGAGATGCTTAACTGAGTCACCCAGGTGACCCTCAAGAAATATTTTTGAAAAGAAATTATTTTCCTCATGACTTATATCAATGCCTTTGTCAAAGGAAATTTGACTATGTATGTGTGGTTTGATTTTTTGGACATTTACTCTGTTCCTGATGTATTTGCTATCCTTTACCAGCACCATGCTGTCTTGATTTCTGTTCCTTTATACCAGGAATTGGCAATTCATTTCTGTAAAAGCCAGATAATAAATATTTTATGCTTTAGAGACCACACTACATATTCTTCTTTATTTTTATATCCCTTTGAAATGTGAAAACCGTTTTAGCTTTTAGACCCTCCAAAAAGAATTCACAGTAGGAACTGGCCGACAGTCTTTTGATTTCCAGTTGCAGATATTCAATTATTATTCCAATAAATAAATCAAGTAACATAAATTCTATATTTTTTCTTTCAAAATTTGTTTGATACTTCAACTTTATCTAAAATTTAGTACCATATTATCAATATTTATTAAAAAATAGGATTTTGATTGTAATTGCATTGAATTTACAGATTAATTGGAGAATAATATTTCATCGTTCTAAAATCATATACTTGAATGGCTATTCCAATTAATTTCATAACTGAAAATGATCAAATAATTGAATATTCAGTCTACCGAAACAACTCACTGAGATAATTTGCTCACTTGGTAATGTTTTATAACATGTGTGTTTGTTTTGTTTTAACATGTCTTGTTAAACATGTGTGTGTGTTTGGTTGTTTGTTCTGTGTGGTGATAAATGCATTATTCCGTAACGCTGTGAGATGAAACTCCGGGCTTTTTCCACTTCTTATCACCAATTAGAAAATGGCAAAGGGTCTTAGATCATTTTTACCTAGAAAATGGAAGAAAGAATGGATAAACTGTGGTTATGATCCATAGCTTTTCAGACTGGAAAACACCAATCTTCTGTAACGACAAATTCAGGAACTTGGCGGCTAATCGTAAACCACAAAAATGACTGGATGGCAGCATAGTCAAATGGTTCACTTTATTTGTCTTAGTGATAAAATATGAATGACTATAAGCTCAATCTGGACGCTGAGGTTTATATCAGTCACGGAGACCACAGTTTAATTGAAAGGCTCCTGAATGACAAGACCTCTATGTTCATGACATGAAGGCTGCTTAAATTAAATAAATAAATAAATAAATAAATAAATAATCATTCAAGCGTTTTCATGGATTCTGTGGCTGACCTTTCTGTAGGTGTCTTGTTATGCTTTCACACTTTCATTTTATGCTCCTTACATTCATGTTATCTTGTCTTTTCCCCAAAGTACAAATTCAGGTTAGTTTAGTATAATTCTGAGCCATTAAAAAAGGAGTTCTTTTAAAATTTTTCCTCAGCTCATTTGTCTGCATTAAACTTCCCAGTATTGCATTTGTCATCTATTAGCCTTATTATTGACCACATTGTTCCTAATTATTTACTGATCTTCTTAATTTAGAATCACAAGGAATCATAGTTTCAGGAACATTTTCTGATTCCATTATTGCAAAAAATTGAGACTAACACAGTAGCTAATTGGAAA
Organism: Lutra lutra; assembly: GCF_902655055.1. Lineage (NCBI taxonomy): Eukaryota > Metazoa > Chordata > Mammalia > Carnivora > Mustelidae > Lutra > Lutra lutra. The sequence continues at coordinate 43,473,989 of NC_062288.1, forward strand.
TTCTCTTCCACTTTTAATGCCAAACATCTCCACTATTATATTTTCATCCTTCAGAAAATATCTTGGGACACCTGGGTCACTCAGTTGGTTAAGCATCTGCCTTCAGCTCCAGTGATAATCCCAGCGTCCTGGGATCAAGTCTAGAATTGGGCTCCTTGCTCAGCAGGGAGCCTGCTTCTCCCTCTGCCTGCCACTACCCCCACTTGTGCTCCCTTTTTTCTCTCTCTCTCTGTGACAAATAAATAAATAAAATCTTTAAACAAAATAAAAATAAATAAAAAATAAATGGGACATCTGGGTAGCTCAGTTGGTTAACCCTCTAACTCTTGATTTTGGCTCAGGTCATGATCTCAGGGTTGTGGTATCAAATGCCACGTTGAGCTCCATGCTCAGCACAGAGTCAACTTGAGATTCTCCCCCTCTTTCTCTTCCTCTGCCCCTCCCCTGCTCATATGTGTGAGCTCTCTTCCTCAAATAAATAAATAATAAATAAATATCTTTTTTCTTTTTCTCTCCAAGTTTAATAAATATATTTAAAAAAAGAAATCAATTTCTATATCACATATCTGTGTAAATTAAAACAAGTTTCAAAAATATTATGTCAAATACCTGAGCATTTTAAAGAACTTAAACAAAAATAGGTATTTATGCATTTTAATCAATTTCTTATAACTATCTATTTTCCAAATTAATATATTCTTTTCATATAGATTTCTTATGGAGTTGCCTACAAATCTGCCTTAAGGTTGTCTTTTTGGTTAATAAATTTAAAAATGTTTACTTTTTCAACTATCTTTTCTATATATCATGATAGCTTTAATTGAGAAAGGAATCACTCTACAGGTGCGAAGGACTCTGGCAAACTCAACTAATCCTTTAAATGGATAATATTCAGAGTGGTGGGCACCTGGGTGGTTCAGTTGGTTAAGCAACTGCCTTCGGCTCCAGTGATAATCCTGGAGTCCCGGGATAGAGTCCCACATCGGGCTCCCAGCTCCATGGGGAGTCTGCTTCTCCCTCTGACCTCCTCTCTCATGCTCTTTCTCTTTCTCTCTCTCAAATAAATAAATAAAATCTTTAAAAAAATTCAGAGTGGTATTTTTTTAAAATATTGAGATATGTAAATACCACAAATATTCTATACTCTATTGTAAGTAATATTTTGAGACAAAACTAATCACATAAATTATTTCTATTAATAATTCTTCTGAATATTTTAACAAATATATGTATACAAAATCATACGTCTTATTAATTTTAGTCAAATATGTATCAGAACATAAATTTACCCAATTAAAAATTAAAGTTTCTTTGAGTCTTCCCATTGGATGTGATACTACAACAAAGTACAATTAAAGCATTTGAAAGTAAGTCATGCCAATTAATTTTTCATCGTTTAGTTTCTTCTGTTCCCCTTGCTTATGTAAGGATACACTTTAATATCTTCCTATTTTATAGTAAAATAAAATTCACTAAATGCTGAGTTTTGTAGTACTTCATTGACTAATTTTTTTTTTAAGATTTTATTTATTTATTTGACAGACAGAGATCACAAGTAAGCAGAGAGGCAAGGCAGAGAGAGAGAGAGAGAAGAGGAAGCAGGCTCCCTGCTAAGCAGAGAGCCTGATGCGGGGCTTGATCCCAGGACCCTGAGATAATGACCCGAGCTGAAGGCAGAGGCTTTAACCCACTGAGCCACCCAGGCGCCCCTGACTAAATATTTTTTTAAAATTTTCAAACATATTTTGAATTAAAAGACACTGCAATTTATATATTTCATTTACAAAAATATTTAATACCATTGCAAGACACTTTTTGAACTAAACTTTCAAAATTTCTAAAATACTATAATCAGCAAAAAAAACTGTATTACAAGGCTAATTTTTGCCAACATCAGCTATATCACAAAACTTTATAGTTCAGTTACTTTAAATATACTTAAAAATACTGTGAATGTTGCCAAATACCGCTTCTATTTCAATAGGTACATTAGTGCAATTTATTTGAACATAGAAATGAATGTTGCATGGGCCACAAACAATTCCCAGTACACTCCTGCTCCACAGGTTTCTTAATTTGGTTAGAACATTGTTTTACCAAGTTTCTGTGCCTCTATAATATTTGTATTCATATTATCACCACAAAACCAAATAATTTTATCTTGTATTTGAACATTTAACTGAATTTGCAATAGCAAATACACTTAAAAATAAAAAATCTTTAAAAAATGAAATTTCCATTTGCTTCTTTTAGTCGGATTTGTTTCTCTACTGAAATTCTTCACCTTTCCCACTGTAAGTCCAATACATATATACTAATCACAAAAAAATGTTTTAAACTTTTATTACTCAATATTTTTCTTTATTACAGATTCTATTTCTTTCTTTCTCTGAATATCTCAAATATTTTTTTCTATCAGAGAGAGTATGGAAGAGACTTTGATAGATAATATTTATTCTCAGAGAAGAACTGCCTTTTTTCTGTAGGGCTTCATGTATGAAGATCTTATTTTTACAACTTAATCCAGAATTGAGCTTTAGTTAATGTCAACCCAGCACTGGCTTCATAAAATTTAAAGGTAGTATCAATTACTTCTCTTCCGAAGGGTTGGAATATAATCACTGCTAGATTCTAGAGAGCTCTCTCTGCTTTACAGCCCTGCTCTGTGTACCATCACATCTCCATGAAAAGCCAGTGGAGAACAAAAGTGGGTAAAGAAGACTTGTCTCTGCCTCTGGGCCTTTCCATAATTCAGTCTGTCACTCTAGTCTACAAGTTCTGAAATTTGGCAGGTAACTAATACCAACATCACCAATATTGGACCAAAGTGACATCATGTGCCTTCTGATACGATGTATTCTGAAGAATTGCTTAACTTGATCCTAATCATGAGGAAATATCAGACAAAGCCAAATAGACATTATGCAAAACAAGCAAACAAACAAAAACTTGGTCTGTACTCTTAATAAAATATCAAGCTAAGAAACACAAAGAAAGGGAAATTAATCTGGTTTAGAGAAGAATCCAAGGACATGACAACTAAAGGCAATGCATATCATGGACCAGGGATGAAAAGAGCTGTAAAGGACATAACTGTGACAACTTGACAAAATTTGAATATGCACTATGGATTAGGTAATAACATTTTTTCAAAGCTAATTTAAAAAATTTGATTATTTAAGAGAATGTTCATATTATTCACAAATACACACTAACACATATAAGGTAAATTTCTATAACTTGTTCTAAAATAGCTCAGGAAAATATATGTGTTGATAGGTCAGTGGATCAATAGGATACAGAGCAGATGATAAAGACAATGAGGCAAAGTATAAACAAATAATCAATTGGAGAAAGAAGGATATAGACTCTCTTTGTACCATTCTTGCATCTTTTCTATAAATTTGAAAATACATCAAAATAAAAAAGTGACAAAAATAAACCTTTCTTTGGGGTGCCTGGGTGGCTCAGTCAGTTAAGTATCTAACTCTTGGTTTCAGCTCAGGTCAGGATCTCAGGGTCATGTGACTGAGCCCCCCACTGGCCCCATGCTCACTGTGGAGTCTGCTTGAGATTCCCTCTCTCCCTCTGCCCTCACCCTGTGCTGTTTGTCTCTCTCAAATAAATAAATAAAATCTCTTTAAAAAAAGAAGGCAAACAAACAAACAACAACAAAAAAAACCTTTAACTGTTTCCCTTACTCCTGTCATATCTCCTGATAGGGTTAATTCTGTTTCCATCATGCCTCCCCAGGGGAAAAAAAGAGATCATTGATTTTGTCTCTCCTAAGGTGTGCACTTGGAATTTAGTTCATTTAGACTGTTTTCAGCTATAACTCTGAATGGTTTAAAAATATTTGCTGGCTTTCTCCTGTTTGAGTAGAAGTGATGATCTTTTTTAAGCCCCTTTGCCCTAATCTGAAATGGTAAGGTTTCCACATACAATCTTCTTATAATAACTATTAACTATTAGAATAGATACTAATGTTTTTCAAACAGATTTATATCTTTGGGACTTTAATGTGAGAAATTTAGACATATGGCCACTCCAATTATTAAAAATGATAATTTTCTCTATGGCTGGCTTTGAAAATGTATTCTTCTTTATCATCATTAGAAAAATTTTTCCTACTGCTTCACAATGATCTTGAGATCCATGGTCCTACATTTTATTCCTTACATGGTTATGCAATTTTATTCTATAGTTCCTAAAAAACTAAGAAAAAATTTATAATGATTTTTATCCAAGAGTAAAGTTATAGTCAAATTGTTAAGTTCTAGATTCCTTTTATAAAAAACTACTTCAATAACTCTGAAGCTATTCTGTGACCTGATTATGATGTTTGGGGTTACGTGCCATTATCTTAGCTTCCTAGATAACCAAGTTTCTTTAAATTTCCTCAAGCTGTAGCATTGCTATGAATTCCATACAAAAATATTTTAAAAGAAAAAAGTTTAGTTTTTTCTTTTATAAAATTATTATAGAATAAAAAACACAAAGTTCAAATAAACTTTTATTTGGTCATTGATTTATTGAGTAGTTACTACATACCAGGTATTGCTCGGCTAAGAAAATGTGTCAGTGAATGAAATACATCTCCTCCCTTTGGAGTTTATACTTCCATTCTACTATTCTACAATAAAAAGTAAATAAAATAAATTAGTCATATGGCAAAATAGAATGTACTACAGAGAAAATGAAAAAAATAAAGCAGATTCTAAGGGGTCAGGAATATTGACATATATGCGTTTTTAAATAGGCTTCTCTGGGACGGCCTGCCCATGAAGGTGACACTTGAAGAAGAATTGAATGTAACTAGTTGCTGAGGGGGGAAAAAAAAAGTCAACTCTAGACATAACTACTTTTAAACTTTTCAGTCTTTTTTCTATAGATAGTAAGATGTTTATGTTTCTTATAACTTGTGATTTGTTTGTTACTTAGTTACATGTTTTTTAAAAAATTGTTAAAACTTATTAAATAGTGTTCTGGAAAAGTGATTCTCCAGGAGTTCCAGGGTGCCTCTAAATTCCATAGAAGTACCTCACAGGATACAATTTATGGTCAGGGGAAACTAAGTAAATCCTTAGCTGCCTTACTTCTTGATTAGAGAATTGAGCATCATATACATTTCATTTGGGAGAAAAAAAAATGCAAGTACTAAAGAAGTTTGGAAAAAAGTATGTTTCCCCTACTTTAAGTTAGTCTGTGATATAATTTTATGAATTAGTCTCATATGCTTATGTTCCCTTATATATGTGTGTATATACAAGTGTGTATGTATACATACATACACACACACATACCCTCAATATGATGATGGATAGTTGGAACGCAGGCAGACAGGGACAAGGGATCCCCACCCTAAGAGGAAACCACCCTTAAAAGGATTTTATACCACCTCAGAAGGAGCCCTCCACCATTTCCCATGTGACCGATAGGTGACAAAAACCTGGTTGGATGACAGGCACAGGAAAAACCCCCAGACTTAGAAACTTTGGTGGCAACCCTCTTGGGTCCCTCCCTCCTCAGGAGCTTTCTCCTATCACTTTCCTATCGCTCAATAAACATTGCTTTGCTGCCCACCATTCAGTCTAGTCTACTTCTTCATTCTTTGAAGGGTGTGACCAAGAACTGTGGGCACCAAAGGAAAAAATCCTGTAGCAAATAGACATCTCTGCAACTCTATATGTTCAACAATAGAATGGAATTATGTATGTAAATACTATGTATAATTGAAACATGTTTTGTCAAATTACCCTTTAGCAAGACTATTTATATTTCTACAATCATTATTTAAATGTAGCCATTTATCTGAATACTTCTTTATACAGTATTTTAATTGTGAGTCTAGTTGAAAAGGAATAGTATCATTGGTATGTTTTATATTGGCTATTTTTTCAAAGGATGTTGATATCCCCATCATGTAATTAGATACACAAAATAAACACTGTTGACTGTTTGGAAAAGTAAATTCCATTCCAATTCCAAAGATCTATAAAAGATACTGTTGCATTTCAGTCAGTTGGTGGAATACAGGACTTGAAATTGCTTACTGAGCTTTAACTTCTCTCTCTAGTCCATCTTTGTATGCTAATTAATGTTATATGTCCAAGAGATAGACAGGTGTCCTAGGTTCTAGGGTGGATGCTGAGATTGGCCTTTGTGCATACAGCAGTAGATCTCTATAAGATAAAGATGAAGCTTTTCCTGTAAGTACTTCAGGATTCAGTAAGTACTATAATCCAGTGCTTATGCATGTGCTGTGTAGGCAAGACTAAGAAGTAAGAAGGAAAATATGTGTAGCAAAAATAATATACTACACTTGGAAAATGCTTGTTTTGCCTTATTAACAAAGATAAATCTATCGAAAAAAAAATCATTTGGCTGATTTAGTTGGTTGGGGAATTCATTTGTTCCCAGAGAAGTTATATTAGGATTCCATCCAGTTCCTCATAATGTATCCAGATGCAAGAAATTTAATTTATGTTTTAAATACAGTAAATGTTCTAGATTAAGGACCGAGTGCCTGCCAAATTTTAAGCTCAGCTGTTTTATTTTTTGCTTAAGAAATGAGAAAAAAAGTATTGAACTATATAAAACCAAATTATTTGCTTCTTAATTTTTTAATTTGCTGATTTGTATCGAACTTTGGAGAGACCTTGCCAGGCTGGTGCCTATATACTAGGATAAAGCCTGAGGGATATTTTAAAAAATCAATTTTCAACTAAACATACTGCCATTTGCATCTAACTTTACTTTGTAAAATGTCCTGGAAAAGTGCTTGTTTTTTAATTTGCTGATGAGTTTGGAATGTTAATAGTAGTAAGTTTAATATAGAAAAAAAACAAGATGTATGACAAATGTTTGAGAAAACTAAATGACATTGTTTTCTATTATGTTATAGTTATACAAATGATTAGTCTTTTTAAATACAAGTCCAGTAATAAACTTTCTGTATCATGGCTATTACCTACCATCACCATTTCCTTGATCCTAATTGTTCCTTGTCTTTATTTTTTTTTAAGATTTTATTTATTTATTTGACAGACAGAGATCACAAGTAGGCAGAGAGGCAGGCAGAAAAAGAGAGCGAAGCAGGCTCCCCACCGAGCAGAGAGCCTGACACAGAGCTCAATCCCAGGACCCGAGTAGAAGGCAGAAGCTTAACCCACTGAACCACCCAAGTGCCCGTCTTTTTTTTTTTTTTTAATTAGTTAACATACAGTTGTAATATTAGTTTCAGGTATACAGTATAGTAATTCAGGTTTCAAGGCCTTAGATTTCAGTGATAACTTGACTGCCATTTCTAAGGTAGGCTGGGCCTAAGTTAGGCAAGAGTGAAATTTTTTAATATTTCCTGGTCTGTGAGGAATTATGGAAACTTGGGATAAAGAACAGATATGTGTCTAATTTTAGGGGCACCTGGGTGGCTCAGTCGGTTCAGCATCTGACTCTGTTTTAACTCAGGTCATGATCTTGAGGTCCTTGGATTGATCCCTGGGTCAGGCTCCACACTCAGCAGGGATTCTGCTTGACATCCGCTTCCTCTCCCTCTGCCGTTCCCCTGCTCTCTCTCTCTCTCTCCCTCTTTCTCAAATAAATAAATGGATCTTTAAATATGTGTGTGTGTGTGTGTGTGTGTGTGTGTGTGTGTGTGTGTATCTAATTATAAAGGTCTTTGGTTCTCTTCTAAAGAATCAGCGCTTTTATTCACTAGGAAAAATAAAATCATATAAAAATTAATAGAGTGATAATGAATGTATATATGAGGACTAATTAATACAAATAAGTTACCAATTAGCTTGTATAAATAGTTAAGTGATATGAGAGAAGAAAGATTGGAGACTGACTGCAAGGTTTATGGCTTGAGTGTTATACAATAAAACTGTATGCTATTAACTAATAAAAGTATGTAGAAAGTCAACTAGGCATTGATTTGTATATATGTATATAAAAAGAGAAAATTCAAGAAAGAACTGTAACTGGGTCAAATTATGATATATGTGTGTGTGTGGAGGCTTCCCCACACCAAAAAGAATCCAGCTCAATTCTGGTACTGTCCACCCAGAGATGGCATCAAGTCCCACAAGACCGCCTTCCACTTCAGATGCTAATCCAAGCCCAGGTTGTTATTCATGCTTCTGAGCAACCTGCTACAAATTGAAAATTCCAAAGACCTTTCCCAACTCAGGATACCAATCACAAGTCCAGGTTGTTACCTGTACTTCTGACCAACTGGCCGTAAATCAAAGGTTCCCACAACCCTCTCCTTGGTTAAATTAACTTGCTAGAATAGATCAAAGAACTCATTTAGTTCTGATTAAATCCATTTAATCAGTGGATTACTAGTTTATTACAAAGGATACTAAGGGATGCAAATCAAAAGCCAGAGGAAGAGGTACATATGGTGAGCTCCCTAATGAATCAGCTTCTGGCTTTATGGAGCTTAGGGCCCTGCATGGTGGCATGTGGGAAGCATTTTGGCTCCCCTTGGAAGATCTCTGAATCTCCTTCTTTCATCATTTTTTGGTGGAGGCTTCATTACATAAGCATGATTGATTAAATTATTGGCCATTGATCATTGGTAATTGATTCAGCCTCTAGCCCCATTCTCTCCCTGTCCCCCACTCTCTTACCCCTGAAATCAGAGGGTGGGACTGAAAGTTCCAACCCTCTATTCATGGTTGGTTGCCCAGGCAAAGAGCTCCATCCCTAAGTGTTGTCCAAAAGTTACCTCATTAATATAAACCAGTTGTGGTAGAACGGGTCTTGTTACTCATAACAAGACACTCCTCTAATTTTTGTGGCTCTGAACATCTTCAGAGACCAAATATAACAAAAGATGCTTGGGGTGCCTGGGCAGCTCGGTCGGTTAAGCTTTTGTCTTCAGCTCAGGTCATGATCCCAGGGTCCTGGGATTGAGTCCCGTGTTGGGCTCCCTGCTCAGCGAGGAGTCTGCTTCTCCCTGTGCCTGCTGCTTCCCCTGCTTGTGCTCTCTCTGCCCTCCCCGCACCAACAAATAAAAAAATAAATACATAAAATCTTAAAAAAAAATACAGCAGCTTCTGCTTTAAAAAATAAAAAAATAAATAAATAAATAATATGCTCCCATTGCTTTTATGATCAGGAAATTCCAAGGGACACTGTGGGCCAGGAACTATGGATGAATATCAACTATATATGAGAAACATATTTTTGTCATCTGAATGACCAAATATTTATATTTCTCATAAATTACAATATTGCAGAGGTCAATTTAAAACATGTTGAATTTAATATGTCACATGACATATGTGAGATTTAAAACATGCAAAAGTGCTCAAAGGGTAGTTATATTTTCATAGCTATAGAAAGGGTTATTAGCTACTATATAGGGGCAAGTTAAACTTGACAATGTGAAGTAATGCTAAAGCACAAAGAATAATAATGGGTGTTGATTTTACAATGTTCTTGATTTTAATTACAGAGACTGACAATAATAAATTGAGTGAAGTTTTTATTGGTAGTAATACAAAGATAACTTTGCATTTAGACTCAGTTGCATTCCAGATTTAAAATAATCTACTATTTCATGTATTGGAACTGATACCTCCAGTGATCTCTACACATAAGAGAAAATCTTTGGGTTTAAACATAGCCTTTATGGTTATTTCCTGACTTTAGATTGAATACACATGCAGTTGTGTTTGGCTTCTTAGCTTATAATTATTATATTATATCTTCTTTCCCAGAAAATCATGTAAAAATATTCTGGCTAGGATGACTCAGGAGCTAATGACTGTTCTAGGGATGAAAAACCAGCCATTCCATCTAATGATGTTTCTGTATATAAGTTCTGTATCCCTAAAGATCAAACTACCACACAAAATTTAACTTCTTAAATATTCTACATTCCTCTATTTTTCAGAATTGCATATTCTGCCTAGTAGGAAAAGGGTGGGGAACTTAGATGACTATCTACTAACTAAATAGTTACTGTCTAGTATGACTGGGTTTAGAGTGTGAGTGAGGATATATGTTAAGATGACAGCAGAACAAAACACTTGTGAATGCATGGATCGTGCATCTCTACTTTCTCTTTATAAGTAAGTGCTTTAGATATATAAAACTGAAAAATTATATCTCCATACTTTCCTTCTTACTGGTGTTACTGTTTGCAAATTTGATTTATTAAGAAGAGTCCCCCAAAGATATAGGAAAGTAGGAAAAATAAGCATTTATTATATTGAAATAACATGCACTAAATCTTCTGACATCAAATCCGGAAGCAAACTTAGCAGAGGAACAATTTAGAGTCTAACTGTGATCAGTTAGCTGTTGTTACAAATTGCAGCAACACAAGCCATGCTCAAACTTAGAAGCTTACAACATTTGGTTTTGATCTTACATTGGCAAAATAGCTGTGTTTCCATTGATCTAGCCTGGGTGTGAATGTGTAGCTCTGTTTTAGATTGTGGTGGCGGAGATGTCTGGGTCCCACCTCATTCTCCTTCTCTCATTTTTTCTATGAACACAAACCTATGTGCTTCCTATTGCAATGCTAGAGAGCAAGAGTGGGTATAAACGCACGAGGCCTTTTAGCTAGGCTTGTAACCGGCCTACTGGTGCTTCCGCCCACATGCCCTTAGTTAAAGAAGCCACAGGCTACTACGGGTTGAATTGCATCTTTCCAAAACACGTCAATATCCTAACTCTCAGGACCTAAAATATGACCTTAATTAGAAATAGGGTGTTTGCACATGATCATGTTAAGCTAAAGTCATTAGGATGGGCCTTAATCCAAAATAAAGCACTTAATTCTTACAAATTAAGAAAAACCTGAGGGTATCAGAAGCAAGGAGAGAGGCATACAACTAATTCTCCCTCACGGCCTCAGAAGGAACCAGCTCTCCCAACTTTTTGATTTCAGAATTCTGGATTCTAGCCTTGTGAGAAAATCATGTTTCTTTGGGATTTAGCAGGACATCTTTTCTGTGTGTACATGGTCACATACAGATAAATTATTTCTATTTTCCTGCCATTCACACCTAAGCATGGTCAGCATCATAACCTAAACCTTCTTCTATGTTTTATCCAACTTCATAGATGACAACATTTAAGATATGGTATTTCTCTAAAGAGTAGAAACCATTTTCTTAAGCTATACTTAGCTTTCAAGAAGGTTAAAAAAAAGGGGGGGGGGCTTGAGTTGAGGACCCAAAGAAACAAAAGTTTTTCCAATTCATTAAAAAAAAAAAAAGGAACTAGCATTATTCACAAAGTTCCACAAATAGTTCTGAAGCTAGCTCTCTAAATGAATAGCGTGTACACTGGGCAAAGGGAACCAATGAGTTCAATAAAGCAGAAAATCTATTAAAAACCTGCTACAAACAACAGCTTGTTATGGATGTTACAGAAATTTCTTTCGAAATTTTCCTTCCAGTTGCTTTTTCCATTTAGTTACTCTGTCAATATTTATTGCATACTCGTTGGATACATACTGCATAAAACCTATGGAATACCACCTTCTAAGAAAATACATACTTAATATTCTGTGCATGTGGGAATTTAAACTCTGAAGTATACATAAAATAAATACTTATAACTAAATAATTACTTGTCTTGTAAATATATGTTCCAGGTATAATAAAAATATTAAAACAAATCAGCAGTAAAGTTTTTATCACAGAATACAAACAATAGAATTAATACCTAGAAAATATTATCAACACTTTCTTTATTCAGGAATGAGTAGATTATAATATAGATATTATAATATAATATAATAATATATAATATATATAATATATAATAATATAATATAGAATATAAATCTTTAATGTCAGGACCCCTCAGCTGTATGAGCCCTTCTGAAGGCTCCAGGAAGGTGTCTATCATGTGGTTACATGATCATATATATTTGGAAAATTTCACAAGTGAAAAACAAAAGAAAAATATTAGCTAAAATTATGTAAATCATTCTCCCTTTACAATATGAATTGCTTGCTCTCACCATTCCCCTCCTGAAGCATTGCTCTGGAGTGGTCATGCACACCTTTGGAATATTGCTAAAGAGATGTTGACTTGAGACATGTTCCTTTTGGGTTGAATAGAACATTTTTGTATATTCACTTGCACATATAGATAAGTGATTGCTATTTTCCTGCCACTCGCTTTCATTCCTAAGGTCATATTCTGAATTTCGTATTGTATAAGTTTCAATACAGACTGCTTAGAGTTTCCAACATTTTTTCCTAATTCACTTAAAAAAAAATCAGTTTCTCTGATAAACTATAGTTGCTAATCAACAAGGCAGAGAAACCCGTTATTTCCTCTCCTCCTCTCACCCGAAGTTGATGATAGAATCCTTCAAACCCCTGAAGGAAGTTTGTCTATTTTCCTGTCATACTGCTCAAACAATTATAGTAGCCAACCCAGAGCTGAGAAGGGTATGAAATTGATTAAACTGTTTTCCTTCCAGGTCGACCGTGCATATGATCATTGACATTAGCATATGCTGTTATAAACATAATATGTATATGTGGAAGGGCAACTTTAATCCATACCTTAGGGCAACTCAGCATTTGAAAAAACTTTAGAATCCACAATGCAAAACATGGTTATGGAGACATTTGAAATATTATCCTTGAAATGTGTACCAGAGTTTTGGGGAGTGATTTTGGTTTTGTTTTTGTTTTTAGTTAGTATACAGATGTCAGAATTAATTTTCTTTAGCAAAACAAGTGGCATCCAGAAGCTATATTTACTCAGAAGCACTGTGTAGGTAACACCAACTTTGCATAGTCTGATGGCTGGGATCACCCGAACAGTACTTCTCTTCTGTTTGGGCTTGTGTATCCCTATGTGGCTCAGTGCACTTCATTTTGTGGAGAACTGTTACCTGACGCAAGTTGGCTGAACCTGCCCTCAGATCAAGTACCAGTCTTGAGGTGCACCTTCCTGTCTATGGAAAGACAGTGGGTAAATTAGAAGATTAGTTTATAAATGAGTGTATGCTAATGATAAGGTCTGGATGTTTGGCAGGACCACCAAGTAGTGAAGCTGTTGCACGGAGATGCAAATCCTCTATTTACGTCTAGCTATCAGAGGCTACTGAGATTTACTAGACAACAGCGATGATGAAAATTTCCTTGGTTCAGCTTACACATGACCCACCCATCTGACAATTATTTGAAAGACGGTCAAAAAAGGATGTGTGTTTGTGGGGAAGGGAGACAGAGAAAGAGAGAGGAGAGGGAAAAGGGGAGGAGGAGAGACAGACAGACAGGTGAACTTCGTCTGAAATCTTACAAAGAAAGGGAGGTGAAGGAGGAAGTCATATCGCGGTCCTGTCTTCTCATTGCAATTCCCATTCCCGACAACCCTCATAAATCAAAGCAGTAGCCTCTAGTTTACATTCTTTCTGTATGCTCTCTGATGGTGGGGATGCTTTTATATTACTCTCATATCTGTAGGGCCTAGCACAATTCTGGGCACATAGTGAGTACTCAATAAATGTCTGGTACATTAAAAGGTAAATAAATGAATCATAGTTCCCAGTTTTCAAAAAAAATCAATAACATATCTTATTTCTCCATTTATCTCTAATTAACTATCTTAGCAAGAAACAATAAGTGCTACAATCATTACATCTTCTTAATATTCTACAACAACCATGCTTAACCTCTGTGCCTCATTCTTTTTCATCTTTAAAACAGAACTAATATTAGTACTTAGCTCAAAGATGTGTGTTACACATGGATTCAGTACATGGGAATCCCACTGAGCTATGCTTGCCACATAGTAAACACTCAATAAATCTTTGCAGTTATTACAATCCTATTTTGTCAATATGGGATATTGCTCAAATGTCATGGTAAAGACACAGTTATTAAAGGTGATATATTTTTTTTTCTTCATGTGATTGAAAGGTGATATATTTTATGTTGTTTTCAATACTTTCATCTTTTTAAATACACTGCCAAATTTTCTGGCATATAAACTGTGCCACAAACACAAAAAAATGTTTAAATCTAATTCAGAAGATCAGAAACACAAAAAATATTTAAATCTAATTCAGAAGATCAGAATAACATAATTAACATTATTAATTTAATAGTAATATACTCAAGTTTATATTCTATAAGGTGAGGATGTTCTTTATTCCCCAGTGTCTATAAAACATCTGTGAAATTATATTATTTTGCAAGCCACAAGGAAATTCTCAACAAATTTTGAGAGTAGAAATAGCAGAGGTCACATTTTATTATCATCGAACTATAAAACTAGAAATTAACATTTTAAAATGTAAATCTTGAAAAATAAAGAACATTGCTTTAAATCCTGGGTTAAAATGGAAATAAAAGTGTGATGTGATTATAGTCTATTTAGAAAGTAATTATAGGGGTGCCTGGGTGGCTCAATTGTTAAGTGTCTGCTTTTGGCTCAGGTCATGATCTTGGGGTCCTGGGATCAAGCTCCACATCGGGAACCCTACTTGGTGGCAAGCCTGCTTCTCCCTCTTCCACTCCCCCTCCTTGTGTTCCCTCTCTCTCTGTGTCTCTCTCTGTCAAATAGATAAACAAAATCTTAAAAAAAAGAAAATTATTACAGTATAAACACTATATTTGATGATGATCAGCCAGTACTGTACTTGGCAGAAAAGGTGGTGTGTCTTACATGTTGCCACAGTTTTGTAAGTAAAAGGAAAATAATAAATTGTGTAGTTAACTCAAGAAATTAGAAATATAATGTAAAACAAAACAAAATAGCAAAAAGAGTAGGAATTAGGACTCTGAATAGCAGAAACTAAGCAGTTAGGAAATAGGGATGCCTAAGTACTTACTGATAGAAGACATTTAATATTGTCTCTGGAGAGAGTAATACCATCCACATATACCTAGCAGGTGTAATCAAAACAAAAATAAACTGTAAAAAGGTAATATTGGAAATAAGGAAGTTTTTTAAAAGAAAAATGAGAAAAAGATAAACATATTTGAAAGATTTTTTAAATATAAAATAAAAATCTTTAGGCCTATATGTAAATACATTTAAAAATCTAGAAAAGAGGAGTTTTGTATGAAATATGAATGAACAAAATCAGTTTGTGAAGTAGAACACCTGGGGACTCAAATACAGAAGAACTGACAATTCTATCAAAGAACTACTTCCAGGGGCGCCTGGGTGGCTCAGTGGGTTAAGCCTCTGCTTTCGGCTCAGGTCATGATCCCAGGGTCCTGGGATCAAGTCCTGCGTCAGCCTCTCTGCTCACAGGGAGCCTGCTTTCCCCCTTCTCTCTCTGCCTGCCTCTCTGTCTACTTGTGATCTCTGTCAAATAAATAAATAAAATCTTTAAAAAAAAAAAAAAAAGAACTACTTCCAAAACAATGTCAGTTTTCTTTCAAAGGTTTAAGAGCCAACTAACTTCTATTATATTGAAATGTTTGAAAGCATAGAAGATAGAATTGTTTTTTCAGATTCATGTTTTAAGCCAACAATACTTAACAGAGTTAGCATAGAATAGTAGAGAGTGGAGAAAACAGAAAGTGAAATCATGGTCAATCTCACTTAAAAATAAACATGCAAAAATTAAAAATATATATATTATTGGGTATTCATAATTATTATGTTCTATTTCCTTCATAAAGAATCTGATGAAACATAATTTTTCCTTTTAATTAGGTGAGTGATGAGTGCATAAGGCTTCCTTTTGATCATTCTATGTTCCTGTGTCTTACATCTTTTATAATATAATATTTGGGGGAAAAAAATCTATTATGTTGAGAATAGATTCTGAAAGCAGAAAACCAGAGTTACCATGGTGGTCCAGGTACAAGATGATAATGACTTAGACTCTGGCAGAAGTCACCAAGTAAAAAATGATTTGATTGAGAATATTTCTTTTTTTTTTTTAAGTTTTTTTTTTATTATTATTTATTTGACAGAGAGAGATCACAAGTAGGCAGAGAGGCAGGCAGAGAGAGAGAGAGAGAGAGAGAGAGAGAGTAGAAGCAGGCTCCCCGCCTAGCAGAGAGCCGGATACAGAACTCGATCCCAGGACTCTGGGGTCATGACCTGAGCTGAAGGCAGAGGCTTAACCAACTGAGCCACCCAGGCGCCCCAATTGAGAATATTTCTTAATGGTAAGGTTAACAGAATTTTCTGATAAGAACTGATGAATGAAAAGCAGCTCCTTTGTTTTTGACTGGGGCAATACAGTCGATGGGGGGAATGTTGAGGAAGACTTTGATCTAGTTAGGAGTGCAACTAAGAGTTAATATTTTGGATATTTTAATACTTCAATGTATCTATTTGGTCTCCAAGAGAATATTTCAAGTAGGCAATTGGATATGTAAGTTACAGTTCAAGTGAGCAGTCAGATCTGAAAATACAAATTGGGAAATACAATGATATGTAAACCCATGAGGCTCAACAATATGCCTTCAGGAGAGTATGGAGGTGAAGAAAAGAGACAACTCAAGGACTGTTCCCTGAGCCTTTTCAGAATTACACTGTCTGAAGGAGGTCTGCAAAGAAGAGGAGTCAGGAGAGTGCCTAAGAAAGAGTGACCATTTCATGAAGAAAAACACTAGGAGAGAACAAGTCTAAAAATTAAATTGAGAGAGACTTGCATGAAATAAAACAAATGATGCAAATGTTGTAGGTAGTTGATGAATATGAGACCTATGGGTTGAATTAAAGTGATAAAAAATAGGCAAAACAGATGAGAATTATTTTTAAGTTGGAACTTCTTATAGGAAATGCATATTCTAGTGGGAACTCCTCAACAGAGAAGAATATATAGATGCTGAAGATTAAGGGTGGCATACATATTGGAACAAAAGCCCTGAAGGAAGACGTGAATGGATCAAGAACAAGTGGAGGAGCTGTCCATGGCCTAGTCGCCCATCATAACAGAAGGAAGGAAGATGTGGGTACAGATGTAGAGAGTTATTAGATCTGGACATGAAAAAATGATTGGGTTCTCATCCAGTTGCTTCTGTTTTCTTGGGGAAATAAGATGCAAGATAATCAACTGAGAGTGGGAATGGAGAAGGTGGCAGTGGAGGTTTATGAAGAGAAGAACTGAGGTAGAGATCTCAGAAGGTGGGATAGTGAATTGGGCAGGGAAATTCACCCTGGTCTGCTTACTATCTAATAAAGAGCTGTGGGGCCAATGGATTGGAGGGAAGTGAAGGAAAGAATTTGAACAAGAACTCGGCAAGTGAGACTGGAGGTAGCACAATCAAGGTGGCTGAGCGAGATGGACTAGATGAGTAGATAAGCAGCGGATTAAATGTCTGAGTGGGAAGGGTGACTTGAAAGGCTTGGAGCTCTGCTCAACACTGAAGAAAGAAATATATATTTTATATGGGGATATAACTAGTGGTCACTTAATGGAAGGTGACTATCAACCTGAATTATGAATTGCCTATTCTGGGGGTGAGCATGTGGGAGACGAACAGTGGTTTTACCAGTACACATGGAACTTTAGGACTTCTCTTAAATCCTGCTGTGGGGTTAAGGTTCTATATTCAAACTTATATAGATACAGCTCCTGATCATTAGGTGCTTATAGTCTAAATCATAGTTCACATCACAATGTTTATTTAACTTAGAAATAAACATTTTAAAAATAGTAACTCTCACAAATATTTTGTATGCATTAATTTGTGCCAAGCTAGAAGAGGATGATTTTCATATCTGCTGGGCTGCTTCCTCCTTAGCTCTTGTATTTTTTTCTTAATGATCCACTCCAAATGGGCATTTTGAAACTCATCATTCATTGAGGTAATTCAGTTGCATATGATTTCAAGTGGATATTAGTTTAGGAAAAATACAAGTTCTTTTCTGTTGCCTATCAGTAGTCCATGTCAGATTTCTTCAACTAGAAGTTTATGCAAGTGGATTATTCTGGATTCTAGTAGAAATATGTCGAGAAATATGACCACCTACTTCATTATAATCACAACCACATAAGAATTGGATAGCAAAATCATCTCTGCTTATTTGTCACAGATTCAGTCTAGAAACGGACCACTATTTTTCCCTGCCTTCTAATATTTCTATTGTGTGTATATATATATATATATATATATAGAGAGAGAGAGAGAGAGAGAGAGAGAAGTAGAATATTTCAATTTTGCTTTATATTTCTGTATGTATCTTGGCATTCAGTGTTCAGGGTGGGATAATCTCTCCTTATTAAACAATGAAGTCATATTTCCCCTTTAGCTAAGGTACTAGGAAACTCAAGCTAATTCACATCTCACCATGCGATAATTTATCATGAATTACTCCTTTGTTTTTGTGTGTAACCATTTTTAGCCAGTGTTGGCTCTTGCTTATTCTTTTGGCCTTAGTTCATTGGGTCACTTGTACTGATCCTATTTATTATAAGCTTCTTGTGGTCCTCTTGGATGTAGTCAGGGAAAAAATGCCCAGCATTTATTTTTATTTTCACATTAGTTACAATGTCTTACTATACTAGCTCTACTTCATCTCTTGACTTACCTAGAAAATGGCGATCTCGAAAAGATCCCCTTACTTTCCCATGCCCAGTTCTCCTAACTGAGCTGTTACCCATTCAAATCTAAATTCACCTCCCCTTTGTCAGGTCCTTGAATGCACTGAATTTACGTTGAACCTTTCTTTTGTTTTCAGTATTCTCTCCACTTCCTCCTCCTCTATTTAATTACTGCTCTTCCTTCAAATATCCTTTTTAGAGATCAGTTATTGACCCGTTGGCCAAATGCTTCCCTGTGCTCCCTGTGCTCTTATTCTCCAACCAGATCTGATTAAGTGCTCCCTTCTAGGTTCCCAAAGTCCTCCCCATCACAGTCTCCACAAAGCTGTATTTTAATACTTGTGTATATAGCAGTATTACTCATTATTTCAGCAGTTCCATGAGACTAAAGACTCTACATTCTGCTTATAGCTACATCCTCCAAAACTGTATATGCTAAATGAACATCCTTGAATGCATGTATATATATTTCTTCTGACTTAGTATATTAGAAATATTTTAACTTAGATCTTGAAATATATACTTTTTATATTTTTATTTGAATATGAATCTCAGTCATTAAAAATTCCATCCAAAATAACATGGATGGTTATGAAATTATTCATTGAACATTTTCTTTTTCTTTATTATGGAGATAATTTCCTACCTTTCTGTTATGTTTTAATTGCATGGATTTGAAGGCCAGCAATATATGGGAAATTTTATTGGTCAGATTACTATGCTGGATTTATTCAATTTTGTTTTACTTAACTGTGATATAAAGAGTTTCAATTAGCACACAGGCAGCAATAAAATCCTTTGTCAATACATTATAGCAATATTCTAAGCATGAATAAGCTTTAGTAGGGACACAAATCATTAGTAATGAAGTGGTCCTTTGACAGATTAGAAAAATCTAACTAAGCAGAATGACCTAACATGCATTTTGCTTATCAAGTGAAGATTGAAGATGAGTTGCACCACTAGGTAGGCTACAGATGACAGAAGTCAGTAGTTGCCCCAAACTTATCTGAATATAAAAATCTGAATTCTATGGTGACTTATTCTTTCCTAGCTTATGAATTAACACGTCAACATTTTCACTTTTAAAAAGTGACAAACTGACAAAATTATAGAAAAACAAAATATGTACTTTTAGTTTGATGCTTTTATTTATTAGATAAAATAAAAAAGCTAAAAACTCGGTTGATGAAGCAATTTATCCAAGGTGCGATAGCTTGTAAATAACACAAATGTATGTAGTGTACCAATGTTCCGACTTACGGTGATTTCTGTCTACGTACAAGTCTCTGTCTGGATTATTGGCTTCAGAGTGTATCTTTCAGACTACTGAGTGGAAGTTTACAAAATTATTCCCCCTCGGCTTGCTTGCTTTCATCCTTTCCTGCAGAAATACCTGTATGTGGACCGCTATTCTTGATATATGTCTGCTGAGGCCATGTAGGCATCAAAAATACACCATACTATGCTGCATTGAAACAGAATTGATCCTTAAATAAAATCTTCATAACATGAGCACTGTTTCCTTGCAGAGAGACAAGAATTATTGCATGCTAATCTCATTGTAGACTATAAAATGCTTGTAATTAAATTTTTCTGAGTCAATAAAAACCTTGGATTACATATTGCCAAGGAGACAGGGTTGTTTGCTTCACTATTACATACGCAGAGGGATTTAAACAAATGGAGAGACACAAAGAAGTTACAGAGTAGTAGAGGTTCTGACATAGCAGCTGTCATGACCAGACAATCCATTCAGTATTATTTTACTTTAAAAATGATATTCAAGTACTTGAAAATAGTTTACTCTATTAAGTGGAGCACTGTGGAGTGCTACAAGTTTATTCAAAAGTTAATTGGCTCAGCAATTCCTATAATTTAAAAATAAAGATGAATTTTAATAAAGTCCATATGAAAATCATTAAGAAATCTGGATTATTTTGAATTAATGAGATTTTTACTATAATACGAGCTTAAAGTCCTTGTCTTCCATTGTTGTATTTACTTAATTCTTTCTTAATTTTCCACTTACCTAAAGAAGCAAATTTATGCTATAATTTTTCTACCTGTGTAAATAGCAGACTTGTGCTAGAGATTTCCTCTATGAACTCCAGAGGGATGAAATATAAATGAGGACTCACTCATTTCTGATTTGGTTAATCTCAGTAACAGTGAATTGTTCGAAGGAGTCAGGGACATAACTATGGGGGATTTGAGGTTAATGCGGGGATGGTCAGTTTGAATTTTGCTGTTTCTGTATCCTACTCCTCCAAAAGTCTTTTGCAAATTAATTAAAATTAATTTAAATTATTATTTGAGGTTTGAGAATGTCTGTCTAAATTAAGGCAGTTATAGATATACTTCCTTGAATTACACAAATGATAATATAAGATTGAGGTTGGAATATAATCTAAACAGTAGAGTAGCACCATCAAAGTTCTAAACATAGCTAATCACCAAGACTGCAATTTCCACTAAATCATCACATCACCTTCACATTTTTGTGGATGCGAAATGAGTACAATGATGCTATTGTTAAAGATTAAATGAGATAATGCAGGTAAAACAGTTAATATGGTGACTGGCACACAGCACCAAATAAACCTAGCTATTAACATAGTTTTTACTGTTAATTAATATTTGCAGATACTGGCTGAGACAATATTGCCCTTTGAAAATGAATTGAGGCATAAAAATGTATCAAATAAAGCCCTAAAATTTAAAGACTCTAGCTTTGAATGATGATAGATATTTTTAATCCACTCTCATCCCCTGAGCCTCATTAAATACAACAAAATAAGAATATGGTGAAAAGTATCAAACTCTGTATTCAAAGGGAAAGAAGAGAAATTATCAAAATCTAAACCACTGATCATGAAGAATATCTACCCAACAAGGAAACTGAGGTAAAACAAAAAGCTGACACAGAGTTCCACAAAACTAGGAAGGCTATAGATGCATCTAAAAGAAATGTTCAGCCTTAAACTGCTCTTATAATGAACTTTGATGACAGTGATAAGATGGAGAAGGATGGGCAGGACATTCCCTGACTGGGAAGTGCCCCTCCACCTCCCCCATTGGATCCTGTGATACAGCAGATGAGGTGGAGCTAAAAGGAGGGGTAGTTGGGGGTAGGATTGGGGGTGGGGTTGGGGGGAGAGCATAATCACCAGCAATACTTTTAGTTACTACCATAGAGTCTACAAACTGAAGAGATGTGGGAGAATGGAACAGGGAGAACAGGGAGGGAGCATGGTATGGTGATCCTGAGATTCAAAAAGTTGTACTGTCATTAAATGATGGCTTCTTGCTGAGACAGTATATGAGACTAAAACATCAGCGGGTTCTGGTGAGTCTGTCTTCTGGGTTGCAGATGGCTGGCTCCTCATTGTATCTTCACATGACAGAAAGAAGGTGAGAGAGAGCTCTCAGGGGTTTTACAGAAACACTATAACCCATTCATGTGGGCACCACCTTCACCACCTAATCACCTCCCAAAGATCTTACCTTCTTATACCAGTAAGTTTTGGGGTAGAATTTCAGTCAGTGTAAGAATTGGGCATAAGGGGACATACATCTTCAGTCATTGCACAAAATAATCAGAAGGAAGGAAATAATAAAGATTAAAGAGGAAATCAAGGAACAAGAAAATGGAACAACAGAAAAAGTCCATTGAAACTAAGAAACTAGTTCTTTGAGAAGTTGGATAAACTTAAAACTTAAGCCAAACTTGTCAAGAAAGAAAGAAAGAAAAGAAAGAAAGAGAGGGAGGGTGGGTAGGAGAAAGAAAGAAAAAGAAAGAAAGAGAGAAGGAAGGAAAGACGGAAGAAAGGACAATATGAGGAATGATAGAAGTGGCATCACTAGAGATTTCACAAATATTAACGGTATAATAGGAAAATATTATTAACACTTTCAAGCAAATAACTTTGATATCTTAGATGAAATGCACAAATTTATTGAAAGACGCAGACTACCAAAGCTCACTCAAGAAGAAACAGATAAGCTATGAAAGGAATTGAATTGGTAGTGAAAAACATTCTCACAAATAGAAAGCCAAGCTCAAATGGCTTCTTTACTGAATCCTATCCAATATTTAAGGAAGAGATAGCACAAATTCTATCAAACATGTACAGAATATTGAAGAGGAAGAAGTGCTTTCCAGATCAGTTTCTGAGGCAAACATCACCCTTATTTAAAACAACAACAACAACAACAAACAGACACTACAAAAATAGAATACTATCAAGCTGCTTCTGTCATGAATATAGACATAAAACTTCTAAACAAAATTTAAGCAAATTAAGTAATATATATATATACACGTATATATATATATATATATATATATATATATATATATAAAGACTAATGCATCATAATCCAGGTTTATCCTAGAAATGCAAGGTTGTTTTCACATTTAAAAATCAATATAATAAATGACAATTTATTTAATTTGTTAATACAGTTAACAAATTTAATTTAATTTAATTAAAAAGAAAAATTATATGATTATTTCAAAGACACAGAAAAATAATTTGACAAAATCCAATATCCATATTTAATGAATAATCACAATATAGTAAGAATCAGTAGGAACATGGACAATTTGATAAAGGCCATATGTGAAAAAAAGATAGTTAACATCTACTTAGTGGGTGATAGATGAAATGTTTCCCCTTAAGATCAGAACAAGTTAAAGGTATCCATTCTCACCACTTGTATTTATCGTTCTGCGGGAGATACGAACTGGTTCAATAGAACAAGAAAAAGACATGGAAGGCATGCTTGGCAAGGAAATTTTTGGCAAGGAAATGGAGCAATTGGACCTCACACACCCTGCTGGTGGGAACATAAAGTGAAAAAATCTTTTTTGAAAACAGGTTGACCATTTCTGAAAAAGTTCCTGGTTAAACCTACCATGTGAGCAAACCATTCCATTTCTAGTTATTTGCCCAATAGGAATGAAACTCTATGTATACAAAGACACATACTGAGAGTAGTTCTGTTTGTAACAGCCAACCACTAGAAAACTACCTAATTGCATTGAGAGGCAAATGGATTAAACTGTGTACTTTTATGCAAGGAATTATCACACAACAATAAAAGGAAATAAAATACATATGCAACAATGTGTGTGAATCTGAAAATAATTAAGCTGAGTGAAAGGACACAAAGAGAATACATGGCATATGATTCTATATATATAAAACAATAAAATGCAACTTTACCTCTAATGACAGAAGATCAGCAGTTGCCCAGGAATAGAGAAGGAGAGGGAAGTTAGAATGGCAGTAGTTATAATAAGGCATAAACCTTTAGGTGAAGATAAAAATGTTCTTTATGTTGATTATGATATGCTTTCCAAGGTTATACATATGTAAAAAATTATCAAGTTTTATACTTTATATATTTACAGTTTAATGTATATCAATTATATTCCAGTGAAGTAACTTTTAAAAACTACTATTCTGAAAAATATTTATGTTAATTGGAGGTTTCTCTTAGATCTGAGTGTTCACCTTAAGGTACTAGAACCCTGTGTAAAAGACCAGTAAGAATAGAGAGAACTGGAAAATGCAAACTTAAGTTGTGGTGGTAATTAAATTTTAACTTGAGAACTGGAAAACAACAGACGGTAAATAGTCTATGCTCACATATGAAAATTGTTTATGAATACCATGGTGGAGATTTAGAAAAGCACTATGGCTCTCCTAAGAGTTTTGTGTTTCTGCCAAAGGCCCTTATGGCTCTAGAGGAGATTTGGGGAAAATAAATCTAGTGAGGGGAATAAATGAAATGGTGTCCCATTCTTCTCAGCTGCTTGATTCTTACCATCCATTTTCATTGACTCATTGGAAACTGCTGCACAGTGTGCAGAGATGAATCACATTCATCTGATAAGAATTCAAAGCAGAAAATGATAAAGGAATGAAAAGGATATACATATAGGGCTTAAATTTTTTTTCCACTGAGGAAATTCTTTGTTAAAAATAAGAGAGAGAGAGAGAGAGAGAGCTGATAGGGTATCCTTACCCCTGTATTTTTGGGGCAGTCTCCATCACTCTGCAATTTGATGCTAAAAAATCCTTTTAGACTCATAATTTGAACCAAGTAATTTTTGTTTTTCATTTTTATTTGTGCTTCATAGAAACTGTCACATTAAAAAAAGAATACCTAGCAATGGTGAACAAGGGCTTTTGTAAATCTGTATGATTTGTATTTGTAGAAACAGTCGAACTGACTGTTTCTTCTGTCTCAAAACATCCTAACACTGTATCAACTTTTGGAGAAAAAGATACATAATGAAAGGTTAAAAACCTGGAACTAGAGGGCAGGAGGGTACTTCAAGAAGTCTTCAGCTATATGATCAGTTGTCATCTCTCTTTACCAAAGACAGAAGAATAGAAAATAGGCCCAAGTGAAACTACTCATTGAAGAATATATAATACATACAAGGATAACTTCCTGGTTCTTGGGATTATTACCTTATGAAATGTATTCCTGAGGCACGTATTGGTAGGATAAAATCTTCCTTGTCTGAGTTATTTTTGGTGCAGTCTATTCTGAAGATTTGTGAGAATGATTCCTCTTGCCTTGACTGTATGAAAGCCAATCAAAATATGGGGGGGAATCCATTTATGAAATATTATGTGACATTTTTATGCTTTTATCTAAGGACAAGATTACATAGATGAGGTTAAGAACAAGAGTTCCAAGATATGTCTATATGTATTTCTTTCTATTGACTCACTCCAGAATGTAATGAACCCTTTAAGTTTATACATTCAGAATTGTGTTACCTCAAGAAAGTTCTCTTATGTCTTATCTTTGATAAGTTTGTATTTTATTCAGTTGTGTCCTTTCCTTAGTAATATAAATGGCCACATTTTTGTTCTCTTTTTTATTCTTTTTTTAAGATTTTATTTGACAGAGAGAGAGAACTCAAGCAGGGGGTGGGGCAGCAAAGGGAGAAGGAGAATCAGGCTCCCTGCTGAGCAGGAAGTCCAATGCAGGGCTTTATTGCAGGACCTGGGATTATGACCTGAGCTAAAGGCAGACGCCACCCAGGACTCCAAATTGCATTTATTTTTTATGCCTCTTATGTTTTCCTTTCTCTAAAACTGTTTCCTTGCCTTTCTTGATTTATTCTTAAGAGAACAGGCCAAATGTTTTAGAAAATGTTCCTCTGTTTTTGTCTGATTATTTTGTCAGGATTAGATTCAGGTCAAGCGTTTTTGGCAGGAATACCACAAAAGTGTCATTGTATCTTTAGAGCATCAGATCACCCTCATTTTGTTCCATTATTGTTCATTAAAACGTTGATCACTTGATTAACGTGATGTCTACCAAATGCGACACTGTAAAAGCACTTTTTCCCTTTTTACTTAATATTTAACCTATGAGGAAGTACTTTGAGGTTATCTAGCTATCTTTTTAACCCAGCAGTTTTAATATCCATTGTCTGAATCAATTAATTACTATAGAGGTAGTTATATTTTAATTTTTTAAAAGATTTATTTATTTATTTGGGGAGGGAGGGGCAGAGGGAAAGAAAGAAAATTTTCAAGCAGACTCCCTGTTGAGTGTGGAGCTCCATCCCTAGGCTGGATCTCATGACCATGAGATCATGACCTGAGCCAAAACCAAGATGTTTAACCAATGGAACCACCCAAGTGCCCCTAAAAAAAAAAAAAAAAAAAAAAAAAAAAGATTTACTTATGTATTAGAGAGAGTTATATTTTAATTTTTTAATTTAATTTTTTATGTGTTTTCACCTTGCCATGAACTTCTGAAAGGAAGATTGAAATCTTGGGTCTTTTACAAAATCTCTTTTACCTTCCCTTTGATTTCTCCACCTCTCTGATGTGGACTCAATATGTCCCCTGCTGCTTTCTCTCTAGGGGTGATGTTTATCTGCATTCCCCTACTGCTCAGTAATGGCTGCATTCTTCTCTTCACTCAGTTTCTGCTTGATATTTTGTTCTGGCATGGGTTCCAGAGCTGGCTATATGGATTTGAGCTCTGCCTTTGCCCCTTGCATGTGAACTAAATCTTGCTCTATTCTGTTTCCTAGTAATCTTTGAACGTCTGAGGCATGGATGGTTTTCTTTTTTATCAAAAGGAGGATCTGTGGACATAATTCCATTTTAGGTAACTGCCATTTTCCTACTAGAATTGGAAAACTTCTTTTGTTTACAATGTAAAATAACCAAGAATAAGAAAAAAACATCTTAAGAGAGATGTCCTAGCTAAAGGACATGGAATACTTCCTGAGGGTGTGAATGGATTTGAAAATATTTTTCTATGGAAAATGGGGATGGTGGGAGGAGTCACAGAGAGACAGATATAAATTAGGGACAAATACAGAAAATATGAACGAATTTGAAAGATAAAGTAACAGAAAAACAGAGAAACAGAGAAACAGAGAGACATAGTGTTTAAGAGATGAACAAAAGATCAAAGGGAAATAAAAGGAGCATATGGAAGATATATATTATTTTTATTTTACTTCCTGTTTAGATCAGAATTTACTGAATACCTGACAATTTTACCAACTTAATTTGGCAAAAATATCACCACAAACAACAGTGGCTATAAGTCATAAATGATTTTTTTTTGCCATCTTAACATACAGACCTTTATTTGATAAATTGTACAAAGATCCAGAATTTAAAATTATTGATGAATGTGAATATATGAAGGAAAAAATATTACATCAAGTAATTTACATTAACACACTGCCAGAAATTTGGAATGGACAGAAAAAAAAAAGAACAAAACTCACAAATCCTTACTTTGATTTCAAGGTGTTTCCCAATTGCTATATAAAACTAAAAATGTTGTTTATAGCCAATATATGGAGTTTTAGGGGCTTCTCAAGAGGGGCATTTAGGCTCCTCTGATCTTTACTCACCCTTACACTCACACACTTAAGGAATTTTTCTGTATATATTAAACTTAATGTTTTATCCAATGCATAGAATCCAACTTGTTTAAATGGTTCAATGACATAAAAATATTAAGAGTGTGGGAGTTGATGCTTTTCTCTTAATATCTTCTGCAATAAATGAACTGTGACAATCAAGTTTCCAAATTCTGTTAAGCATAAAATGTAAAGCTTGACTATTTTAACCTAGGCAATAAGTTTAGGCTTTTTTTATTTTACAATGGTGAGATAGTATCAAAATTGCCCAGTATAACAGTTCACTTAATTTGCCGTGTGAAAAATACATTTAATATCTCTGATGAAAAGCAGCTCTATTAAACTGAATGGCCTTTTTCCTATTTTAAAATGTCTTAGGATCTTACATGAACTTCTAAAAATATCCCCATGCTACTGAATTGCTAGTGCATTAAGTGAACATTTCATTTACCATTCCACAGATAAATATACACATAAACTATGTTTTATTTAAGACACTTAGCTGGAGTGTGAAACATGGTTAAATGAGAAATATTTAATGACCCAATTTCAAAAGGTCAGCTTTCTATTTTAATTCCTTAGAATACATAAATTCTTGACATTGCTAGTATTTAATGAAAACTTTATTGAATACTGTGAATAAATTAATGAATGATCTTGTTACTACAGCACATTAAAACATCAATTGTCTCTCAGGCAAACCCTGAAATTAGAGTCTAAATTATGTTAGACAGTGCTGTAGCTCTGGCCCTCAAAGAAATTTTAATCGCTATTTGAATAATCCCTTGCCCGGTCTCTCTGTTTTTAGTCTCCCCTGAGTTCAAAACATTCTGCATGTTTTGGCAAGTTAAGTAATTAATCAGATCGCTTTGGTCATTTACAAATGAAAGCTTTGTACTTGCTCTAGACTACCTACCTTATGATAAGTTTTATTGAGATACCCAGTCATAGAGCTGTCCCCTCTTTCTGATAGCCCTGATCTAGAGTAAACTGTTACTTCCATAAGCCCTCAAAATTACCTAACCAAAGCCCAATCCTATTATAGGCTTTTTCTAACCCCTCTTACTGAGATGACCATGGGTCCCCATGGTTTGTGTCACCCCACCCCCATTGCAACAACACACCTAGCTTGTCCACTAAGTGTTTTCCTGGCATTCTTTGGCTGGAGGGCATTGATGCTCCTTCAGTGATTGTCTTCTGTCTGAGTTCATGCAGTCCTTTGAGCATGGCTTGCAAGATCCTTCATGAATGAGTCTCCTTCTGTTGGACAAGATCATTTGCTGCTTCTTTCTTCCATAATCTACTCTCCCCATCACCTTTTCTATTCCCCAAATGGCCATGCTCAATATTGATTAAAAAAAAAAAACACTAAGTAACAAGAAAGAGTAAAGATTTTGGAAGACAAAAGAGAGGTTAAAAAGATATATAGGAATCCAGATTCACCATGCAGCCTTGTTTGAAAAAGGAGAAGGAGATTGGGACTGAATGCATCATGGCCTTGGTATTATTTTTTCATAATGGAATCTAAGGAGAGTTAAGTCAGAGAATCTTACAGTGTTTGTCTGTTCCTTACATTCATCTCTCATGAACTAAAGCTTTGTGTGAAATGATATTATCCCATCAGTTAGCCACCGAATATGAAGGCTGTACTCTAAACCAATAAAATGAGAGGCTCTGAGGGTGGATCCCAAGCATCATCATTATTTTTAGAGCTCCCCAGGTAATCTCAATGTATAACCAGCATCCAGTACCACTACTGTAAAGAGAAGCAAGAGAATAAGAATATTCAATTTAGTGGTTGCTTCTGGTAGAGAGAGAGAGAGATGCATACAAACAAGGACAGTCAGAAACATTTAATACCTTGGCAATGTTCCAGTGCAAAGGCAGGCAATGATATGTTAAATTTTATTAATCTTACTATTTTAATTGTCATGATTGTGGTTTTATATATTCTATTTTTGAATGAGATGGTGACTTAAAAAATAATCAAATCTGAAGAATACAGATGTGCATTTTATTTTCAGTGATCTATTTGAGAGCAGTTGTCTCAGCCATATATACATACAATCACTTAAATGTCACTAGCCCAGTATATGCCCTGGATATAAACAGCAAAATTCTAAAAACAAACAAACAAACAAACAAAAACAACAACAACAAACTCCTTAGTATTACACAAAATGAGTTTTCTTTTTAAGATAATCTGTAAGATAGAGATAAATAAATTCCCATAAAGAATATGATGGTCTTAAAAAAAAAAAAGCTTTATGCAGTAAGCAGCATCTTATGTTTTCTTGAAATGAAAGGAAATTTAGCATTTCAAGAATTTAGAAATTCTACTGTTTCTGAGTGGCTTTGATTACACCAGGTAAAGATTCATTCCTCAAGCTACTGGAGACCCTGCTAAGGAATAATTGGGATTTCATTCTTTACCCACACGATACCAATATAAACAAACACAGGGAACATGAATTCCCTGGCTCTTCTACCGCCTGGCAAAGTGCTTGTTAAAAATTTGTAGCCAAACCTTACGTTCCCCCCGTCATGATCAGGGGAACACTGAGTCCCATTTTATATCTTGCAGAAAGTACTTCAAATTAAAAAAAAGGCAGGTTATGTGAGGGAAATTTTTGAGGGATTTGCTGATTATGTCCAAACACTTTGAGTAATTGAGATAAATTTAGTGACCCTGAAGTGATTATTTGTATTTTGACAGTGATGGCTGGGAAAATTACTCCTAACGTAGAAGTTACCACTTACTTATTTAAACTGCAGTATTATTCCAATAAAGTAGAGTATTTAAAAGATTATATGTAATTGCCACAAGGATGCTGTTGCTGTTGTTATGTTATGCTGTTCTATTTTTTAATGGGAAAATAATAATAAAGAAAGACAGTGGTAACAAGGACACGAAAGAGAACAGAATGGTATGATTGTCATTCCAGGGTTGGTTGAACTGATGGATCTGGCTTGATTTGAGCATGAGAATTGGAGCTCAATATCAACATAAGATTCCAAGAGAGAGGGACACTTGGGTGGCTCAGTCAGTTGGGCTTCTGCCTTCAGCTAGGGTCATGATCCCAGAGTCCTGGGATCAGGTCAACCCATCGGGTTCCTTGCTCTGAGGGGAGCCTCCTTCAACCTCGCCCTCTGCCTGCTGCTCCTTACATGTGCCCACTCTCTCTGACAAATAAATAAATAAATCTTAAAAAAAAAAAAAAAAGATTCCAAGAGAGAAATTCTGTTCTACATTCAAGGGCTTGCAGCTACCTGTGTCCCAGCAAAAACTTATAGACAGCCTCTCACTAGTAAATAGAAATAAAAAAGAAGTCTGAGGTGAATATAGTTAATGTTATCTGAATCTTAGTCTAAGGAGGCATCACTAGGCAGTATAGGGTTCCTCACACTGCACTTCCATCTGGTTTATGGTGTATGTTTATAAATAAAGTTTTATTGCAACACAGCCATGACCATTTGTTTATGTAAAATCTATGTCAGCTTTCATGCTCCCAGTGTGGGCAGAATTAAGTAGTTGCAACAGAGAACTTTATGCCCTGTAAACCTAGAATAATTACTATCTAACCCTTTATAGGAAACATTTACCAATCTCTAAAGCACAAAGATTGGATTTGAATTCTGGCAGCATTTCTTGTAACTGTTTAACTTTGAACAAGCTGCTTATCTCTCCCTGCCTAAGCTTCCTCTTATTGATTACTCTAAGGCATATGGTATAGTGCCTGGTACATAGTAAACTCTATATAAGTATTTGATCTTATTACAATTTTTGAAATTTGGGTAACATGATCTATAATAGCCTGAAAAATTTACCAAGTTTATTTTAAGAATGAAAGATACAAAGTGTCACTTGTTAATGCAATTTTATTTATGTATTTTATTAACCACCATTATTTTTATAGATTTTCTGGAAATGTCTGTTTTAAAACAAAACAAAAAACAGCAGTTTTACATTTTAATACAGACCACCTATGTATGGGTTCAGCAAATCTAATTTACCAGGAAGACAGGTTTTTTAGATCACATTTTATTAATCTTGTCCTTCTCTTACAGATACCGTCCCATGTCTTTCAGCTAATGAGATTCTTCCCTAGCCCTCAAAGCTCCAACTGAATCTTTCTTAGTAATTTCCTGTTATATTTTTGCTTTATTTGTTAAAAAAAAAAAAAAAGAGTATTGATGTACCAAGGATTATGGTGTTTATTCCTCAGGCTTTTTTTCTTTTTCACCTTCTCCCTCTCTAGGTAGAGAAGAAATATATTCTGTTATGAACTTTACTGTTTAGATAGGGCCACATTTATATGATGGACTGATTCAGCCAGTGGAAGTTAATGGCGCAGGACTGTCCACACACTCCTTTCCACTGGACCCATTCTCTATGGCCCTCCTTGCTGATAAAAGAACACTTGGCAATGACAAAGTAAATGGCAAGATTTTAACAGTGCCAAGGGACTGTGTGAGTGCTTAATGAGCCATTTCACTTTGTTAATGTCTTACTCTTTGCTCTGTGGCATTAGGTCAGTGGGCAAGTTGGAACTATAAAGTCCAAGGCTGCCACACACATCTCTGGTAGAAGAGTGTGGGGTTTTGTCTCTGTGTCCTGTGTCCTCTGTGTTTGGAAAGTATTTCCCATATCAGTTTTCAGGAGACAATGCACTATCCTATCAGAATGGTGAACATTGTCTTAATGTTAATGGTTTAGCTGACCCATTACTGGGATTTGGGCACTGAATTACTTTTTCATTTTGCGGCTTTACTTTGTACTCAAATTCCATTATTCCTCATATCCCCAGCTCTTTGTGAATAGCTTGTGATTTTCATATGTCAACTGTGTAACAGTATTAGCAAAAATGAGATCCATTGTTTCTATCTTTTGGCCTACACTAGCAATAATTTGAACAGAAAGGGGTGATTGGGTGGCTCAGTTGGTTAGGTGTCTGCCTTTGGCTCCAGTAATGTCAGGCTCCTTGTTCAGCACGGAGTCTGCTCTCTCTCCCCTGCCCCTCCACTGTGCTCTTGCTCTCTCTCTGGCTCACTCTCTCTCAAATAAATAAATACAATCTTTTTTTTGTGCATATTTATAAATTTAATTTAATTTTATTTTATTTTTCAGTGTTCCAAAATTCATTGTTTATGCACCATACCTGTGCTCCATGCAATATATGCCCTCCATAACACCCACCAGCAGGCTTACCCAACCCCTCACCCCCCCACCCTCTAAAACCCTCAGTTTGTTTCTCAGAGTCCACAGTATTTCATGGCTCATCTCCCCCTCTGATTTTCCCCAACTCCCTTCTCCTCTCCTTCTCCCAATGTCCTCTGTGTTAAACAAAATCTTAAAAAAATAATAATAATTTGAACATGGAATAATAAAAAAGGAAGATCCCAGATTTTCAAACCTGATGAAGTTGTAACAAAAATAAGGATCAAACCATATGATCCAATATCGGAATCTAATTATAGTGCTTGCAATTTTTCCATTGTCATCTAACATACACAAGAAAGCATCAGTCTATAGTTCCTTCTTGTCTCTTAGCTATTTTATTATCTTTACAAAGTATAATATATTTCATCCTGAGGCAGTATGGTATACTGATTAAGAACAATAGACTTCAGAGTCAGACTTCCTGGTTTGAAATATTTAGACTATTTAATAGCAGTATTAACCTAAGACATGCTCTTAGTTTCTATGAACAAAAGTTGTGTAAAATAAAGACAACACTGGCATGCACTTCATAAAATGACATGAATATTAAGAGAGATGAAGCATACACACCTTGAACATAAGAAGTAATACCATAATTATCATTTAGAATATAAAGGGAGAGTTTGAACTAAAGCAAACCAACATATTATCCCTCTTTCAACCTACTTCTATTTCTTCTACACATGGCCAGTCCACGGTCAATAAACAGAAGTCTAGCTGCTTGGATGAATGCTTCACTTGAGAGATCTTCTCATATTCTCCTTAAAAGTCAAACCCTTCACAAAATATTTCTTTAATACCTATCATCAATATCCAGATACATCCTTCCCCAAATACATAAAACATATTTGAGAGTGGGGCGCCTAGGTGGCGCAGTGGGTTGAGCCTCTGCCTTCAGCTCAGGTTATGATCCCAGGGTCCTGGAATCGAGCCCCGCATCAGGCTCTCTGCTCAGTGGGGAGCCTGCTTCCCTTCCTCTTTCTTTCTGCCTGCCTCTCTGCCTACTTGTGATCTCTCTGTCAAATAAATAAATTAAATCTTTAAAAAAAAAACATATTTGAGAGTAATTTCTCTAAAATTAAAAATAGGGGCACCTGAGTGGTTCAGTCGTTAAGCATCTGCCTTCTGCTTAGGTCATGATTCCGGGGTCCTGGGATCAGAGTCCGCAATGGGCTCCCTGCTCAGTGGGAAACCTGCTTCTCCCTCACCCTCTGCCTGCTGCTCCCCCTCTCCTATTCCCTTTCTCTTTCTCTCTGTCAAATAAATAAATAAAATGTTTTTTAATTAAAAAATAATAATAAAAATAAAAATAGATGAGGGATGCCTGGGTGACTCAGTAGATTAAAGGTCCTACTCTTGATTGCAACTCAGGTCATGATATGAGTCATAAAATCCAGCCCAGAGAATGGATCCACACTGGGGGTGGAGTCTGCTTGGGCTTCTCTCTCACCTGCTTGCTCTGCCCCTTCCCTCTTCTCCCTACCCACCCATACACTCTCTCTCTCAATTAAAAAAAAGAAAAAAAGGATTCTCAAGGGACGCCTGGGTGGCTCAGTCAGTTAAGCTTCTGCCTCTGTCTCAGGTCATGATCCCAGGGTCCTGGGTCTAGTCCTGCATTGGGCTCCTTGCCCAGCAGGGAGCCTGCTTCTCCCTCTACCTGCTGCTCCCTGCTGCTCTCTCTCTCTGACAAATAAATACATAAAATCTTTTAAAAATTAAAATAAATGTATATATATATATATTTTTTTTTTAAAGATTCTCTCTGTTCCTCCCCTCTGAGTGTGTATACTCTCTCTCAAAACACGCACGCGCGCACACACACACACACACACACACACTTTAAAAACAGATGAAAAGTGGAGAGAAACATATTTAATCTGACCATCCAGGAACAGTTATCAGTATAAATTCATTACGGTTCTCTTTTGAATTTTCAGTAAGTCCTGTCATTTTCTACATAAATCCTACTTCTTTCTTAGTCATTTGTTTTGTTGCCACCGTGAATAGAAATCTTATGAGAATTTCAAGTATATAGGAAAGCTATTCATTCTTGCTTCTTTATTTGTTCTAGGAACATTATCCTTTTTTCATTAAGATTCTTTTTTGTTGTCTAGACGTGTAAACATTACCAGGCATAATGATTTTTTCCCATTTTATTTCTAATACATTTTTTCTTATTTCAGTTTCATATGTAATAGATACTGCTATGAAAATACAGGGAAGGGCGCCTGGGTGGCTCAGTGGGTTAAAGCCTCTGCCTTCAGCTCAGGTCATGGTCCCAGGGTCCTGGGATCGGGGCCCGCATCGGGCTCTCTGTTCAGCAGGGAGCCTGCTTCCTCCTCTCTCTCTGACTGCCTCTCTGCCTACTTGTGATCTCTCTCTCTGTCAAATAAATAAATAAAAAATAAAAAAATAAAAAAATACAGGGAAGGGGCGCCCAGGTGGCTCAGTGGATTAAGCCACTGCCTTCGGCTCAGGTCATGATCTCAGGGTCCTGGGATCGAGTCCCGCATCAGGCTCTCTGCTGGGCAGGGAGCCTGCTTCCTCCTCTCTCTCTCTCTGCCTGCCTCTCTGCCTACTTGTGATCTCTCTGTCAAATAAATAAATAAAATCTTTAAAAAAAAAAGAAAAGAAAATACAGGGAAATGTTAAATAAAAATGAAGATTGCCTTTATCTACTTCAAGTCTATAATTGTGTCTGTTTCATATTTTAACACTATCCACACTTACTGGATTAAGAAGCCTTCTTTTGGTTATGTAAAAGACAAATTCTTTTACTGTGAACTGTCTTGGATTTTCATTAATAATGGTAGCTAAATTTAATGAAATCATTTTTAAGTTTTCTAAATAATATGTAATTATAGGCTAAATTGCAATGTCATCAATAATTATGTAGGAAAGTATTTTAATAAATTAATAAGTGTTTGGTTTGGTTCTTGATATTTCAACTTGTACTGGATAATGACTACTAAATTTAATGTGTATATTTACTACTTTTATGAGAAATTTTTTCCTTTCAGTTTAGTGTATCATTATTTTTATTAGTGCTTCTTTACCTTTTCAACCAAAGTCTGATTCAGTTATTGCACTTTCCTGTAACAACATTGGCTTTATAGTATTTCTACAATTGTATTTTGTGGCGTTTCTGGAGTAACATTAATTTTGTTACTTAGTAAAAGCTTATGATTGTTACGTGTACATTGTAGATCTTACACATTCTGAATATGAAATAACCCATGGAATTTTTTTTTACCCTTTAATACTTTTCATATAAATTGACATGGGGATTTGTTTTGTTTTTTGTTTATTTGCTAGTATTTGCCTCGTAAACTTTTTCTACTATTTGTATTTAACATTAATTGTTAATTGGTGGGCAGCTTTTCTCACAAGCAGTGATTAAAGGAGTCAAGTTTCTTTAGATTTTTTTGGTTTGTGGCCCTCATCACGTGGATACCCAGTTTCCTGTGAACACTGATGTCTGGCTGGCAGAAGAGGAAAAAGAATAAGGTTTGCCCTTGAAAAGGTTTTATGCACCAGGCCTTACAGGGGCAAGCGACTTTTCCCCTTTCATTCTGTTGGCCAGAACACAGGATCTTGATGAAACCTAACTACAAGGATGGGGGGGAAGTATGCTGTCAGGAAGGCAAAATCAGTTTGATTAGTAGCCAGCCATCTTTACCAATAATGTTTTTAAGTATCTCTTTGAGGCACTACGTTAAGAGGTTTTATGTATCTCTTCATCTTTATTCTTTTTTTTTCTTTATCCAGGAGAATACAGTTTGATTATATTCATTTTCACTTCTGACATACTTAGCCTTACTTCTATCAGCTGGTTTTATGCCTTTGTTTTCTAAGCTTTTCTTTGTTTTGATTTTTTTTTTTTTTTGCTGATTTAAAAATACATTCCAGTTGTTCCCATGTGCTTCTTTTAAGTTTTAAACAACAAAACATATTAATGAATGAAAAAATATAGAAAACACAAATATAGTACTTAATACACCAAAAAAATCTCCAGAGAAAGTCAAGTGTATTAATTCATTTAATCCTCACAATAGCCTTATGATGTGGGTAATATTTAAAGTACTATTTTAAGCACGAGGAAACTAAAATAATACTAATTTCCCTATTAGATCACAAATTTATATGCATGTAAAATATAGTTTCAAAATGTATAAAACAAAATTGAAGGAATGTAAAAGAGAGACCAATACACCATTACTGTTGGGAGATGATAAAATACCTCTTAATAAGTAATAGAAAAAGCAACACCACAAAAAAATCAGTTAATATATGTGAATAGGAGCAAAATCTTTAGCAAAATTGACCTAGTTAATATAAACACA
Source organism: Lutra lutra (assembly GCF_902655055.1). Classification (NCBI taxonomy): domain Eukaryota; kingdom Metazoa; phylum Chordata; class Mammalia; order Carnivora; family Mustelidae; genus Lutra; species Lutra lutra. Next base: position 43,510,984 of record NC_062288.1, read on the forward strand.
ACAATGTACCCAACAAATGTGGAATGCCCACTTTTCACAAGTGCATAAGAATGATTTACAAAAAGTAAGGGTGTGGTTAGAGGTCTGTCAGGATGATGACAGTGGAGGCTCCAGAATTTTCCTCTTTCTACAGATGCAGTGATTGTACAGCTATACACCGGTAATTCAATGGAATATAATAAAGCAATGAAAATAAAGCAATTTGTGCACAAGTGCAGGAAAAGATATATATATACATGATTGTACAGCTATACAGCTAATTTCCTCAGAAAGAAATCCAGAAACTGGCTGAGAAATCCCTACGTGATAGTAGAATGAGAAAATACCCACATTGAAATGGGTCAGAAGGACTCAGACACACTTGCCCTAAAGCTAACCTCAGGCACACTGCCTAACAACGGGGAGGGAAATTTTAACTCCCAGCGTCTCCTTGAGGAGCAAACATTTTGGACCGCACAGCTTATGTGGCAAATTAAGACACACCTGAGAAATGGAGCCCTAAAACACCTAGCTCTGAAAGCCAATGGTCCCTGAGACCTCCCAAGGCCAAGGCAAACAAAGAAATGGTGCTTGCTCTGACTATATCCCCCCCAGCTCTCAGCACAGGGAAAGCAGACAAAAAATGCCCATCTCCCAGGTTTTCCCTGGAATGGATTTAACCAGATTATTAAGTGAGGCCTGAGGGTCCAGCTTCTAATTTAGGGCACATCTGAAGCCTGGTTGTAATCCTCCCTCACATACTAGGGAAGCCAGTAGACATTACCCCTGCCTTCTCCCCCTTGCTCATTCCAACAGTAAAACCAGGCTACCAGTATCTCCGTAAAAGCAATTTGTACACATTTCTGGTGTTCCAACTTCTGCGGCTGCTAGCCAACACGGTTTGCATTCAAAAATCACTTAGCTCTGGTAGGCAACAGGGTTTGTATTCACAAGTTCCCCAGGACTGTAACAAAGAAAGTAGTTTTTCAGTGGGTACAAGGGCACCCTCCTTCCCTATGGCTATTCACCAGAGTCCAGCACAGAGAGAGCAGGTAAAAATGCCCACCTCTGTTGGTCCCTGGAAGGGACTTTACAGTTTTCCTAGCTGGTGACTGAGGGTTAGTCTTCTAATCCATCTCCATCTAGGTACTAACTGTAATCCTTCTCTTCGGGACGCTGATGGATCTTGGCACACTCTCAACTCTTGGAAGCCACTGGAACAGAGAAGTCAGACTGGAAAATCACAAAGGTTTGAGAGACAATCAGGAGCAACTTATACTAGCATAAAAGATCATTTTCATTTCCACAGCATAGACATTGATTGTTCAAAGAGGAAGAACTATACTGTTCATGAAGGAAAAGTTTCTCAAATTGGACTATATTCAAATCAATGCATTTTGGTCAACTAAAGTTGTAACAAGGAATGGAAAAGCAACTCACAGAAGAAGAGAAGAGATTTGACAGAGAGCCAAAGAGATTTGGCTATATCCACAAGCTATTAAAAAATATTGATTTCTAAAGAAAGGGAAATGGGAATTAAACAACAGATTTGAATTGGCATTAAGCTATAGTATTGTATAACCAATTGTAAGCACCCAACAGAAATTTGTGCATAAGTGCAGGAAGAGACGTATACACAAGAATGTTCCTGGCAGCATTATCTGTAATAGCCAGTAACTGGAAACAACCTGAGTATTTATCACCATTTCAAGCCATCACTAAATGGTAATTCAGTGGAATATAAATGAAGCAATGAAAATGAACAAAGAACAGCTACGTAACATGGGTGATTATCATAAATATGGACTGAAGAACCCAGACGGATAAGAATGCATTTTAGGGTTCCCAGACCCAATTTCTAATGCATAGCATCCCCCCCCCCACACACACACACACAACACGAAGCAATTCTTGGACAGCAGCAGATGTCTAAGAATTCAACCAAATTCTGACACTATCTATCTGGAGAGAGTATCAGATTTTACCTGCTAGGGGCACTTGGGTGGCTCAGTCAGTTAAGTGCCTGCCTTCAACTCAGATTATGAGTGCAGGGTCCTGGGATTGAGCCCGGTATCAGGCTTCTCTGCTCAACAGGGAGTCTGTTTCCCGTCTCTTTCTGCCCCTCCCCCTGCTTGTGCATACACATACGCTCTCTCTCAAATAAATGAATTAAATCTTTAAAAAAAAAAAAAAAGGATTTCACCTGTTAAGGGTTTAGTCCTACAAGACTGTCCTCCATCCCTCACTTCAGAAACTAGTTGCAAACCCCAGGCTGTTACCTGTGCTTCTAACTGACTAGCTACAGATTAGAGGTTACAATGAACTCCTTCTCAGGTTCAATTAATTTACTAAAGCTGCTTACAGAACTCAGAAAAACACTTATGTTTACTAGTTTGTTAAAGGATCTGATAAAGGTTACAAAACAACAGCCAGATGAAGAGATACAAAGCAAAGCATGGGATAAGGGAGAGGAACGTCTGTGCCCTCTCCAGGAGAACCGCCTTTCCAAATTCCAAGTGTTCAGTAACGAGGTAGTTCTCTGAACCTTGTCCTTTGAGTTTTCATGGAACCTTCATTGCATAGTCATGATTGACTAAGTCATCGTTCATTGGATAATTAAACCTCTATCCCCTTCCCCCTCCCAGAGGTCGGGGATAGAATGGAAAGTTCCAACTCTCGGATCACAGAGTTTGTCCTCTGGGCAACCAGCCTCCACCCTTGGGTGGAGTTCAAAACACCTCCATTAACATAACAAAAGGCACCTTGATTGTCCTTATTGCAGGAAACTCCAAGGATTTAGTTAGATGTGAGCCAGGAACTGTGGAGGAGAACCAAATATATATTCTTATAAATCACAATATTGCAATAACATATTCTGTTATTCCACTTATATGAAGTTTAAGCATAGGCAAGAATGACAGTCATTATAAAGGCAGGTTAACTTTAAAAACTAATGTTTTACTTTAAGAGTAAAGAGGAACAAGTGCGTTTGTGTTGTACCAATTTATTGAATATATTTGTTTGTGTTTGTATTATAGATCAATTGCAATCTGTATTATAGATCAATTTAAAAAATGTTTTGCTAATTTTTAGTGTCTCATTTTGGATTGCAAGAATGAAACTGAGACCGAACAGTGTAAGAAATCTTCCATACACTGAGAAAGAGGGTATGATGGAAAACAATGATATATTTTCCTTTATCCTTATTCATATGTAGTTCTGCCAGAGGGTACAAACTATTAAGAAAGGAAAAAAGAAAGAATCTCATAGAGATTATATGGAAATAATATCCCAAGGTTAAATCCAGTTGGCCATGTTAAAGCTGAGGTCACATGTGGGCTGGAAGTAAGTCTGATTAAAAAAAAAAAAAAATTAGTTGTGTGCAGAGGGGGCTAAACTTACTGTCAAAAGTCTCAGTCAGCACCAGGACACCTGAGTGGCTCAGTGGGTTAAGCCTCTCCCTTTAGCTCAGGTCATGACCTCCATCTTGGGGTCCTGGGATGGAGCCCTGCATCAGGCTCCCTGCTCAGCGGGGAGCCTGCTTCCCCCCCACCCACGCCTGCCTCTCTGCCTACTTGTGATCTCCATCTGTCAAATAAATAAATAAGTAAAATCTTTAAAAAAAAAAAAAAGGTCTCAGCACCAAGAAGTAAATAAAAAATATAAAGTCAGAAAAATAGAACTGATGAGGCAGATATGAAAGTTCAGAGTAGATAATAGGTAACATGTTGGAAATTGACATCCACGTGAATAAAAGTCATAAAAAATAAATTTGACTAAAAAGGTGTCAGAAAATTAAGTAGGTAACATAACAGCAGGTTCAAGACAACAAAGTCCTATGTAAGAGCAAGTTTCTAAATACAGGCAAAGTACACAGTCAGGAGGAGCAAGTTACATATAAAAGGGAATATAAAGCAAAACAAAAATAAACTTCCAGGGAGTGAGGTTCTATCAAAGTCATTAAGCATCTCTCTAAAGGAATAGCTCACTTTCTAAATGTCACTTGGTGGATCATGACTAGAGGAATAAGCATTGTGGAGTAATTTGTTGAGGAGAGGAGTATGGGGGTGTGCGGTATGTGTGCACCATCGTGAGCACTTGCGTGTGCTTGTGTACCTGCAAAAGGCAACGAGCCCCAACAACCTGGGCTCCTGCCTCAAGCATGAGAGTGAGTAATTATTTTAAGTTGGCTTAATACATAAAAAGTTCCTACTTCATTCCTTCCTCCTTACCACTGCTTGGGAAAAAAAGGGAGAGAGAGAGAGAGAGAGAGAGAGGAAGAACAAGAAACAAAAAAGAGAAAAAAAAAAGCCTCAAACATGAATCTGAGAATAGTCTTTCCATAACATGAAGACATTGTGTGAGGACTTTTGAGGGTCCCTGAGCATTAACTTTGTCTAATCTGGAAAATGGATGAAACTGTTAGGGCCTATTTAGCCAGAGCAGCTCCATCCGCTTAAACAGTGATTTTGTCGTGTATGCAGTAAAACTTAAACTGACCCTGCCCCTGCCCCTTACTTAAAAACAAGTCCCAGAAACCAGTCCTAGGTAACAAAGCCCAAATACAGGGATGGGTCAGGCCAGGTGGAGACATCCGATCAGTGGGGGCTCATACTGTCTCCCTAGCTACCAAGGAGTATGGGCCCCGCCCTTTGGGTGCCTTTTGGGCACCCATTCTGACCAAGGTGATAGGCTAGTTCAAATATCTACTATAGGGTAAACTGTAATTCAGTTGATTCAATTGGTCACTTATGTATGACCTAGCATGACTGTGCAGCTTTCTTTGTGGGTTACAATCTCATTGGCCACCTGTGCATGGCCAGGCCCAACCACATGGCCTTTGCCCTTAACAGCTAGTTTGTAAAGCAGAGAGAGGCCACCTCTTTGCAAGAGATGGCCCTGGCCGGTTGGTTTGATTCTCAATGCTTGGTGCGAAATAAAGCTTTGCTTCACCTTCGCTTTGTATCAGTCTCGCTCCTTTGATTATGGATCCAACAAAACATTAATATCACCTAATCTGAAAAGTAGATGAAAGATTCTTTACTTGTCTATACTACAATTTCCAAAATCCTAAATTGTAACATGACATCTCTTATGAGTACGGAAGAAGGAAAAACGAAAAACAAATAGACAAAAACTCAAAACAAGAAAGTAATTTTCCATGGGTACTTGAGAAAAAAATAAGAATCCTGTGTTTCTTTGTAAGTTTAATAGAGTGCATAACCAGAAACAAATAAAAGAGAAATTCAGTGTAGAAAAAATTAAACTTTTTTTCTAAATGAAAATTTTATTAAAGAGCAATTATTGTAGGAAGCACCGCGAAAAGCTTTGTATTAACCGGAGCTGAATAACAATAAAAGTGTGGTGTAGAGAACAACGTCTCTGCCCTGAGCCCAAACCCTGGTGTACACAGACCATCTTCAGCCAAAGGGTTTTTCTCTCAAAGCGTCTGAAATATTCATAGGTCCCATACTAGAATAAATTTATTGCTACTATAAGATATATAAAAGGTTGATAAACTGCTTTCCTGACCTTGGAGAACTTTGTGGGCATATTAAGAGACTTTGATACATAGCAGAATGCAGGCGCGCTTTGTGATTTGTTGGCCGCATGGTGCTGGGCCTGCACAATTAGGCGCTTGCAAAACCAGGGGAATCTGGAGAAGGCAGCCGGAGCGTGCGAATGAGCCGCGCTCTTGCTGGCAAATGCAGCCTGTGAAAACTCAGGGGATTTGAATGTTAAACAACTCCATTTAAACCCCACACAAACCCAAACTTTATGACATATATATTGTTCCCTGCAGTATGTCTCTTTGGTTTTCTGCTGTGTCTTTGCTTTCCTGACTGGTAACATAGCATTTGACCCCAAGTACCTTGTTTACAAAGTGTTGCTTCATTCAGCACATTGGGGCTCTAATGAGTGACAGGAATAGCCAGGAGAGGCTACGTGGAAAAAAGTAAAACCAAGCAGAGTTTTAATAACCAGAGTGCTGAGCCCTGTTAGCTCCACAAAAATGTCCTTGAAATAGAACGACTTGAATGACCAACTGGGGGATGAAAAGTGGGAAATGCTGGGAGGAAGGAAGCACCGGGAACATAAATTGTTAAAATTCATTTTTGGTTTATAAACCAGAAGACTCTTGTTAAAGCCCAAAGCATTACTACAAAATTTATAGGAAAAAGTTGTAAATTGTATTGTTCGTTCTATATTTAACAGGACTTTCATCTGTTTTATTCAAAGGGTGAATTTAAGGTTAAAAAGTATATCGACAACAAAAATATAATTAGATTCATAAGAGCTGTAAGACAATTTTGGTTTTTCTGACCCAGTCTAATGTATCATTTATCATCTACAGATTAGATCAGATTTTTCAATGCTTTCCAATTTAAACCTTTCCTTTCTTAGTGACAGTGGAACATACAACCCAAAAACAATTTTTTCCTGTTTCCAGAAGAGATAATTAGGGGCATTCAAAGAAATCTGTGTTGAAGGAAAGGAGCCTTGCTTGCAGGTGGTCTGAGTACCATCAGACCACACCTCCAGGTTTCTTAGCCTGTAAGCAGCAAAATAACAGGAGATAGAATTCCTTCCCTTGTTTCTTGCTTTCACTTTAGCAAGGATTACCCTCCAACTGTGTAGCATCTGCCAACAATCGCATTATACACTCTCCCGGTTTCCCAGATAGGAGCCCTGCCGTGATCTTGATTATCTGTGGGTGCTCTAGAAGACACTAGAGCTGTGAGTTTCTCTCCACTCTGGTGCCATTAGCCGGTGGATTCTTGGTGTGGAGTAGGAGGAGAACATAGGGGACCTCCCATTCTGATGTCTAGAGCAAGGATGTGGGCATTGATGTTGGCCAGACCAGTAGTAAACTAGTTCATTATTTGGCTTAAAAAAGAAGTCATCTATAATCCTGTTTAGACAAACTTGAGACATTCTTTCTGAATATTTGGAGGTTGATAGATTTATCTTTGTCTAGCAAGTTGAATGTTTTATAAACACAATACCTCTATAAATTTTAAAGTTTAGAATGTTGGATGGTAGAACTTTTCACCGTGGTTCATCAACCACTACAAATCCTCTTATTTCACATTGAATAAAACCACAAAATTTGAAAAAAGTTACTTGTTGTTACACATATCAATGTGTGATGTCACTTAAAGTAATTACTTTGGAAGATTTCATTGCTTAAATGTGGTCTTGTCTAGAAAGATTTGCATGTGAGCTCATGTGTTCATGTTACCCCAGTTCCTTGCTTTTGATACAAAATGTGATCTCTACTTTATTACTTCTTTTATTCAGTAGGCTTGGCTCTAAAAATAGACTTCTAGAAATCAGACTCTTGAATTTTTACTATATACTGAATATTTTGCATTTGTCTCGTCACATCCACTTTTCACTCTCCACCCAGCCCAGGAGGCTGACCTTTATGGACTGGCCAGCTAGCTCCCTTGCCCTCTAGCTTTTGGTTATGCTGTGCCAATGGGAGACACCTGTAGGAAATTTAGAGAGTAAAGAAAAAAAAGCTTTGTTTGCTAAGTCCTTCTACTCAAGACTGAAGCATCTTTTAGTGAGTTCTCTCTATGCAACTGCAACTACACTTTAGTTAACCGAGACCTCTCTGTCTTAGCCTTAGGGTTATTAATTGCCCACTACTGTCCTACCATAGACAGGAACGGTATTCTGCAAGATTGCTTATCAGTATCCCTAAACCCTTTTCAAAACATTGTAAATAATCTCTTAATTACACTCTTTAATCACCCGCTATGAATGTGCAATTGGTTTCGTACTGGGTCCTTGACCAATAGGGGTAATTTTTTAAAAATTGTTATTTGAGAGAAAGAGAGGGAGCACAAGCAGGGGGAGAAGCAGACTCCCCCTGAGCAGAAAGCCTGACACAGATGCGGGTTTCCATCCCAGGTTCCCAGGACCCCAGGACCCCAGGACCTCATGACCCAAGCTGAAGACAGATGTTTAACCAGCTGAGCTACCCAGGTGCCCCTAGGTGTAACTTTTTGTAGTTCGCCAGAAAACATGTTTTTGTTTGATTGATTTTTATGGTAAAGCTTTCATTTTTAGAACAATTTGAAAAGGAGTGGTTTAAAAAAAAGAATTAAGAAAAAGTGACAGTGGTAGTATCTTTAGAATCAATTTTTGCAACTCTAAATTGGCTATTTAAAATAAAATGGCTCTCATTTTTACATCAAAGATCTGGCTTTTTGGATCAACCACAATAGTTAGTGGTCAAATCTTATATTGGCTGCAGAGTTTATCTGGTAGTGTCTTAATATAGTCCCCTCTTAACTGCCCTGAGCATTAGATATTTTTTGGCATTCTTTATAAGTTAACTTAATTACAAATTGTAATTGCGACTATTCTTTTGTCCTTTTGGAAACACTTTCATTTTCTATAACTGAGTTGTAAAATTATAGGTTCTGTTCTCAAAGCACTTAAATTGTTATTCAGTTAAATAAACTATATATGTACAGAAAATTTCATACACCAAGTAAAACATTACACAGGTATTGTATGAAATGGTTGCTGTGGGCATTACATGATGCGAGTGTTCACGGGAGGAAGACAGGAATATAGAGTGGTAGATTAAAACAGTCAAGAAAATTTATCTCAAAGGAGGTTATTTATCTTAACGAATTGAACCTTATTCAGCAGGATCTGCATAGTTAAACAGTAAGTGTACTACATACCCTGAGATGAACTCAGTGATACTGTCAAGGTCAAGTTAGAAGGTTTGGAAACAGCAAAGCACCAGCTAGGTTATGCATGTTGTATTTGTGGACAATGACAGAGAAGGTTTCAAGAGTAACTTAGAAACCACTGAAATATTTTTAGTAGGGAAATTATTTTTTGAAAGCTGCAACTTAGAAAGATTAATCCAGGGGACTGAACAGTGTACACCATGAACAGCTGGAATCACAACTGACCCAAAGCTGCTTTATACATAAAACAAATTCTTCCATTAGTTGAAAGCTTTATGCATTAAACAATGCATTCTTCATTTTAAGTAGTTCATATTCACTGTAAAAAATTTAAAAACATGCACACTAACACAAAAAAGCAAAGAAAACATAAATTCTCCCATGGTTTTACCATTCATTTTGAAATGTACATTTTTCTGTTTTTTTATCAATACTTACATACAGAGCAACTGAGTAGGCTATGTGCACAGACATGCGAAAACACTGAGATGGTCTTTTGCGACTCCAGGTTGTCCTTCTCGCTGGCATTCAATAGCAGCTAAGGACATATGGTTCTCCCAACAATGATTACACTAATTCAATCTTTTAGTCTCAGAATTTCCAAGCCCAGCCCTCTGGTCTCCTGCTCACATCTGTTTGTTCCTTGGTTTTTGTTCTTACCTCTCCAGTCTTTATTGAAAGCAGAGGAAGAAAGACCAGAAGCAAGTTATGTCTCATAACTCTCATCCCAGTTAGAGAAGCATTTACAAAATGTTTGCAAGCAGTTCTTGAAGTGATTATTTTTTAAGAAATATGGAAACAGTAATACGAGATGGACTAGAACTGATTTAAATTACTCATTTATATCGCTACAATCAATACCAAGTGGAATAACATAAATAGATGAACGACTATTCCTAAAGTACTGGGAACACATCAGTGGAGATTGTGACAAATATGTTGCTTCTTTAATGGAAGTAGCCATTCTTCCTTCATATTCATGGTAACATCCATTCAAGTGTCTTTCATAGTTTCCCGTCCTATTTTGAAATCTACCTAAATACAGAATTCTTTGTGTTCTAAGCCCACTCTATGTGGATTTACATTTGCAGCAACTCACTTGAAGCTCAGTTACATGTTAAGTTTGTCTCAAGTCTTTTATTTTTGTTTATACCCATAAACGCTGATTCCATGGTCACTCTTAAAGTTATTTTTTTCTGAAGGACAGCGTCTGGGTTATATGTCATCAGGACAGGCAGGCAGTGTCGCAGGAGCAGAAATGCTCTGGCCCTGTTGCGGGGTTACAGTTCATAGACTGGGTCCCCGTGGAAGATATATGAGGGCTCCGGCCATTGTTCAGTGTTCACTCCAGGAGTTGAACAGAAGAAATCAATGAGCCGCAACTGTGTAAAATAGGGGTCAAATATGTCCAGGTGTGGTTCCACATCTATCAGAGAGCGCTGTTTGATTTTCCTCTAGACCGTATTCATTATCAAAATGGGCTTCAGAAGCCTTTTATTAAAAACAAATTGATGTTAATTAATTCATATTGCAGCGGCCATTAGTCAGCTATCTCATTGCTGGAAACTGGATCAAATCAAGACTGTTTCTTGCAATCTTTCCTGGTTTACTATCTCCAAATCTAATTATACATTGAGATTTGAATTTTTTAAGTTAGAGTAAGCTGTTCTACTCTGGCCTTCTCCTGATTATCAGGTGTCTTATTCTTTCATTACTTAACCTTCTTTGGAGGATCTGTATTATCTTATCTACTGTTTATGTGCCTATAATATTATATGATTTGTATTTTCTAATTGATCATATATTTCTGGAATCAAAGAAATTGTATTTATTTTCAATTAAATACTAGGGATTTTGAAATCTAAATGCATTTTTTAAAAAGGTATAGTTTTTTAGTTTTGGGGGTTTTTTTTTTTTGGTTTGTTGTTTTCATTTTACAAGAAAAATATCCCCTAAATTCTAACAAGTTATTTTCATGATGTCTTAACTATCCACATTCTATAATTCGTTTTCCTGTATATTATTCTTTTTTTTTATGCCTTATCTCTTTCTAACAAAAACACACATGCATGAACAAAAAGAACAAAAAACTAGCTTTCAAAAAACCTTTATTTTTTTCCTTTTTCCTGTAATTAGTCTGAATAAGAACCAGTTCAATTGCCCTTTTTCTCATTGTCTTGGCCATTTGTCTCTGGGACTGACAAACAAATTAGGTACAGGCAGATATGAAATATGCTTATTTTTTTTCTCACCTTCTTTAGACAGACGGAGAGTGAAAAGCCAGAAGTAGAAAGCTGAATCTCTAGAAATAGTACATTAGACAGAAAGAAAAGGTGTATATGACGTGTTTGTGTGAGGGAGGGATATGGGGGTTTAGAGAAGGATTTTCAAATGGTATGTAACAGGAAAGGAAATTATGGAAAGATGAAACCATGGGGATGGAATTTGCAAAAGGAAGAAATTAGAGATGATACAGAATTTGTAGAGAACACTTCTCTTAGACCCCAGCAAGCAGAACCTCTATTCTTCAGGTGGCCCCCACTCTTTGGAATGCCTTCTTCAAAATTTTCTATCTCCTACTCCACTGTCTGAGAAACTGTGCTGGGGTCATGCTAAGAATCCAGACTGGGTAGACTACTCCAAGTCCAGACAGGGACATGCAAAGGCCCTGGTCTCTATTTTTATCTTATGGGTATCTCTGACCCTTTATATCCACAAAAACTGGAATCATCAAAATAGCCTGAGGAGCTCTAGGATTTGCAACTATGGGATCATTCCAGGGTGTTCTGGCCAGATCACCAAGTCCTGGTTCCAAGAAGGCAGCTTGGTATGTGAATTGTTCCCTTCGGCTAGTGAGGAATTCCTGTAATGGGATCTCTTGAGATTAGGCTGTGATATTGGTACTGACATGCTGATTTGAGATGACTATCAATCTCATTGAAGAATGAGTTCAGGACTCTGAACTGTCACCATAAAACCTGGTCAAATGGGTCCATATGTTGGATTTGCCCATGTGCTTCTAGAATAATGTCACCTTGGACTTAGAGTATCCAAGGGTGGTAGAAATGGTCATAGGCACCCTTTACCTGTGCCCTTCCTACCCTCAGACCAACACTGGCATCAGTCCTTCATCAGACTTTGTACCATGTTTTGGTCGGTCTTCCAGGGGTTGTCACTTCTATTTCTTCCAATGACTTTCCAGACCATTGTTCCTTAACGTCGATGGAGCCTTTTGATCAATATCCACTCTTGCCTCTAGTTTATCTGGTGACTTTGTGCTCTCCTGGGTCATTCTTAAGCTGTGCCAGATAAGGGAAGGCCATTCCCTGTGTGGATAGGTTCACTCTTCTCACTCTACCCACTGACTCCTTGCTGTACTCTCCACTGATGGTGGTATATGAAAAAAATGCCGCAGCAACATCTTCCTAGGAACATCACCAAAGGCAAGGGAAGCAAGGGCAAAAATGAACTTTTGGGATTTTATCAAGATCAAAAGCTTTTGCACAGCAAAGGAAACAGTGAACAAAACCAAAAGACAACTGACAGAATGGGAGAAGATATTTGCAAATGACATATCAGATAAAGGGCTAGTGTCCAAAATCTATAAAGAACTTAGCAAACTCAACACCCAAAGAACAAATAATCCAATCAAGAAATGGGCAGAGGACATGAACAGACATTTCTGCAAAGAAGACATCCAGATGGCCAACAGACACATGAAAAAGTGCTCCATATCACTCGGCATCGGGGAAATACAAATCAAAACCACCATGAGATATCACCTCACACCAGTCAGAATGGCTAAAATGAACAAGTCAGGAAATGACAGATGCTGGCGAGGATGCGGAGAAAGGGGAACCCTCCTACACTGTTGGTGGGAATGCAAGCTGGTGCAACCACTCTGGAAAACAGCATGGAGGTTCCTCAAAATGTTGAAAATAGAACTACCCTATGACCCTGCAATTGCACTGCTGGGTATTTACCCTAAAGATACAAACGTAGTGATCCGAAGGGGCACGTGCACCCGAATGTTTATAGCAGCAATGTCTACAATAGCCAAACTATGGAAAGAACCTAGATGTCCATCAACAGAGGAATGGATAAAGAAGATGTGGTATATATACACAATGGAATACTATGCAGCCATCAAAAGAAATGAAATCTTGCCATTTGCGAGGACGTGGATGGAACTAGAGGGTATCATGCTTAGCGAAATAAGTCAATCGGAGAAAGACAACTATCATATGATCTCCCTGATATGAGGGAGAGGAGATGCAACATGGGGGGTTGAGGGGGTAGGAGAAGAGTAAATGAAACAAGATGGGATTGGGAGGGAGACAAACCTAAGTGACTCTTAATTCACAAAACAAACTGAGGGTTGATGGGGGGAGGGGGTTGGGAGAGGGGGGTGGGGTTATGGATATTGGGGAGGGTATGTGCTATGGTGAGTGCTGTGAAGTGTGTAAACCTGGCGATTCGCAGACCTATACCCCTGGGGATAAAAATATATGTTTATAAAGCTGTAAAAAAAAAAAAAAGACCAAAAAAAATGATAACATTTTAAGAATGACATGATCACTTTCTCAAGATTTTATGGTTGGAAAACATGTTATTCTACTTTAATGCAATAAAATCCCATATGCTGAATTTAACTTGATCACTCACAATTTCCTGCATACTCTACGTGAGACTTGCATTTTTGGTCTTCTTCAAAACAGCACAGTAACATTCCCTGAGAGAGTCATTGGAAGCCACTTCCACGGGCAGCATGATGGATGGTGCAGCTTTATGAGTAATGATATAACCAGAGCTAAATAAATGGTATTAGGGAACTGTGGTAGCAAGAAGATCTATATTGTTTCAATACAAACAGGTTCTGCAGAGTATGCCATTGTGAGTCATAACAGCGTTGCTACCTTTTCCTCATGATGGGAGATATGAAATTACTCAGCTCTGACACATTTAAAAGGAAGAGATGGCTCCTGGATCAGCACACAGAAAACCTGGCCCTGGACCCTCCAAAGAATCTTCATGGGCACCGATGGAACAGTAAGAAGATACCTAACATCTCTTCCCAACCCACTAAATCTTCACCAGTAAATCACTAAGCCTCGCATGGGCCCATGAATTTTTAAATACATTTTTAATCAAAATGTCTATAGGGATATAAAACTGCAAGAGAGAATTGCCCCAGGAATGCACATACTCTAGGGGCAGCCCCACTTCACTGGGCTCTCTCCAATGATCCATTCAGATACCAGAGGTGTGCGCAATACATTTGTACTTTGAAAATGGCAAGAGTACTTGAAATTTATACTTTTGATAGAAATCATTATTTTCCTGAAAGAGGAGAGCACTCTTTTCTTGATTATGAAGAAGGATGTGTAAGAGAGACAAGAGATCGCCAAAGAGGAAAATCATCACAGTGTATTTGTTTGGTTATTTCTCTCCTATTTTAAACATTCATTCAAATGTGGTTAGCAAACTACCCATAATTCTTAACTTTGAATATATTTGCTTCTTATAGACCGAGTTCCCGTGTTTAAATTGATGGAATTTAATGTATTCATTCAAACTACAGATATTATTGACAGATCATGTAATGTACCAGGCATAGAAATTAAAAAAAAAAAATTAAGCTTATTCTCTACTTTGAGCTGCTAGTGGAAGAGAAAGCCATGTAAACAAATAAGTACACAATGTGTTTTGAGAACAAACAGAAAGGAGAAACTAATCTGTATGGAGAAACAGGAGCAAGCTTTATATGAGGCCTTTTTGAAGAGTCTTACAGGATTACTAGGTGTTTCCAGGGACATAAGCAGTACAAGTCTCACACAGGCTGATGGATATATATGCAAATACATTGACGCCAACCTTCTGTTTCTCTTACTCTGCCACTTAGATTCCTGAGATAGGAAGTATTTCTCAGTAACATTTAATTAACCTCTGTATTTTAACATCTCTAAAGGAATGTAAATTGGGTATTTTGAGGGATATTTTTCAAATTACCTGACTGTTGCAGGGTACTATACACAGTGTGTATAGCAGCTAGCCCTCTATATTTTGAGAAATTATTTCTGAGCCCTAATTCCACATTCTACAGGAGCCAAACTTCCTTTGTAAAGTTGATGTGAATTACCAGACATTTACCTTTTGGGGTCTCTGACCTTGGATCCTGCTTCCATGTGTGTATCCCTTAGGTTCCATACTCAAGAGGCTGCGAAACAGCCCATTCCCAGTGCTTTAAGACAACCCACCCTTCTCCCTGTTCCCATGGAATTACCAAGAAAGAAAGAAAAGAAGAAAAGAAAAGAAACTTCTATTGTGAAGTCAGCATAATCGTTTTCTTATTTCCTCACTCAAGACAGAGATGATTTGGATTCTCTAAACAGGGAAAGTTTTTTATTGTTGTTGTTTTGTTTTTATGTTTAAATAGGCTATATATTATTGAAGTATGTGGAAGTGTGCGTGTGTGTGTGTGTGTGTGCGTGAGTGTGTGTGCAGTGTGTTTTCTCTTTAAGATTCCCACAGTGAGATCTCAAATCCCTGTGCAGAAACATTTAAGTGACTTCTTTAATAATACAGAAAAAAATAATTCCTCAATTAGAATATTTTTAGCACATTGTTCCACTATGTACACTATAAATGTAAAGCAGGCACCAGTGCTGTCTCCCCACAGGGAGAATTTATGACATGGTACTATTATAAACCCAAAGATTTTATAGTGTTTCGTTTTATGGTCTGCTCTGCCTAAAATGACCTAAGGTATAATTTTCCTCCTACTGATAGATGCCATCTACAAAGTGCCACTGCTATTGAAAGGTTGGGCTAAACCAGGAAGGAAATAATTCTCACCTTCATGTCGTTTGCTTCTAAGCCCAGGTGGTAATGAAAGGGTGGTGCATCAGTAAAAGGTTATTCATTAAGTACCCTTAAGCATGTTTGTAAGTGCAGGGAACTCGAAAGACTCTAAGAACAGTTCTGACTGCAACTTTTGGTCATTTGAAGCAATTACCAGAGGTGATCTCTGTGAATGCTCCCAGAACAAGTGAATTGTCTAAGGGGGAGGGGCGAGTGAATTTCGAAGTACCTTTTATAGCCTACGTGGTCTCTGAACCCATTAAACACATTATCAGTCATGAGGCCAAGTGCCGGCTTATCTCCCCCAAAGACATTGCATCTGTACTGGGTGTGTGGGACTCTCTTAATGCCCTGCTCAAGGTAAAACAGTTTCTTACTGCATGTCTTTGGTAATACCTATTAAAGGATTCTGAGGGAGAATTCTGATGAATTTAAAAGAACTGACTCATATCTGCTTGAACAAAATAAACCACTGGTGATACAGTCACTATATCCCTATTCAGTGTATTTGAATTTCAATTTGATCTCTATGATAATAGATCAAGACTCATAAATTTTTAGTTAGGCCTGACAGTCATTATCAGATGTCTCACCACTACTGATCTGATGTACTTAACCCCATGCAAATATGATATTAATTGCAAGTTAGTCAATCCCACTGTTAGAAAAGAGAAAACAAGGGCTCCTGGATGGCTGAGCTGGTTAAGTGTCTGTTTTTGGCTCAGGTCATGGTCTTGGGGTCCTGGAATCAAGCCCCAAGCCCCACGACAGACTCCCTGCTCAGCAGGAAGTCTGCTTCTCCCTCTCCCTCTTCCTCTCCCTCTGAGCACCTGCTCTCTTTCTCTCATAAATAAATAAAATCTTAAACAAAACAAAACAAAAGAAGGAAAAGAGAAAACAGCCCCCAAATGGATTCACTTGTGCTAAGCCCACATCACCAAACCAAGACTTAACACCTAACAAAATTACTGTTTCAAACTTTCCCGGGAGTGGAATCTTAAACCAGGCAATCAGGAATTATCTGGTCAGCAGTAATGAGCTAACTAGCTTGCTAGATCACTGCTATCCCCCGCGGAAAGGTGACCTTGCCTGAAAAAAATCCATTCTTTGCTGGAAACTTCCTTCTCCTGCCCCCTTCTGCCTATGAAAGCTCTTTAGAGCTCCTTTCTATCTGCTAAGTGAATGCTGCCTGATTCATGAATCATTAAATAAAACCAGTAAGATCTCTAAAATTTACTCAGTTGAATTCTGCTTTTAACATCACCCATAAATGAAAGCCATTCCTCACTCTTCTCACTTTTTTTTTTCTTAACATTTTATTTATTTATTTATCTGTCAGAGAGTGAGAGAGCGAGCACACAAGCAGGCAGAGTGGCAGGAAGAGGCGGAGAGAGAAGCAGACTCTCTGCTGAGCAAGGAGCCGGATGGGGGACTCGATCCCAGGACCCTGGGATCATGACCTGAGCTAAAGGCAGATGCTTAACCAATTGAGCCACCCAGGCATCCCCTCTTCTCACTTCTTTAGTGCTTTAGTATTTCTCTTCTGTTGTACTTGTTTTAATGCTTCTGCTATTTGTCCCTGATTCCATCTCGCTTTTTTTTTTAAACAGTGATTATGCTCATACCGAAAGTATCCCCTTAACTTGTTATGACCTCCTGGATAGGGACTGTGCTTTCCTCTTTGGATAACCTCACTGGGCCTTAGGGAAGAGTTCTGTGCTCTCGAGGGGCAAAAGTGATACTGAGAAACAGTGGTCTTAAGCCTCATATCAAATAAAAGTAATATTTACAGAACTAAAAAGCTGAAAATTTTGCCCAAATCAAAAACCTGAAAAATTTGCCCAAATCAACCACTAATTTAGTCTCAAAAGAAGTTATGAAAAATAAAAAGGGAAGTTTACTTTAAGTGAACAATCCATTTTTTCCCATAAGCCACAGGCACTGGAAACTATGACTTGATGCATGTAATCCTCTCTTGTTGGAACAGATATTTACTCCTCAGAGAAGAGGGGAATAGAAGTCAACTGGTCACTTTATTTGTATGTTATCAAAAAGTGGAGGCCAGCATGAGAGAGCTATTAGTTCAAGTGTCAGGCGCCAACCAGCAGATATCTGCTGGCTCTGCAGCCAATTGCAAAGTATTTCAGAGAGCTGCCTCTTAAGGAGACAGTGGGGAGAACGTATAGTCTCCCTAGATAAATTACGGGCTGACTGATAACTGATCCAAGAGGAATAAAGCTTTCATTTTTATTTTGATTGTTTTCTGAGATAGGAGTAGACATTAACCCAAAATTGAATTCCATACAATAAGACAAAGAATAAGCAAGGTAATTTACTCATCATATGAATAGGACGGTGAAGCTTAAAAAACCCTGTTCTCCCAAGTATCCAGTCATGCACGCTCAGCCTTTCTGAATCATTTTAACAAGTGACATTTTAACCAGATTATTCAGCTCAAATGAAGAGAAAACTATTCTGCCAGGCGGTCCTCTCTACCAGTATATTGACTGATGCAATAAAAATGCATAAAATGTCCTCAGTGATGCTCTAGTCCTCAACCTCATAGGTCCTTCTTGCTTCTGAGTACCTCTTCAGTTGGATTACCCAAAAAAGAAGCTGGAAATGAGGAGATTTCTTAGTTCTGATAAATCTGTATTTTTCTGATAAGCACAGAAGAATGCATCAATATTATTCTGCTCCCAACCATTGGCAGTTCTCAGTTCTTCTAGAACAGTAGCAACAGTAAAGTATATAGTATACCATAGTATACCAATGATTAAATTCTCAGACTTTGAAAGAGGCAAAAATGGCCTTCAAGCACACATTTACCTGTTTTCTGTAAAAAGAGAAAACTATGTATCTCACAAAATAATACAAATTTTAGCTGAGTACAAGTGTCTGACGTGTAGAGGGTGCTGAGCAAATGTTAATTT
The DNA here is from genome assembly GCF_902655055.1 of Lutra lutra. NCBI lineage: Eukaryota > Metazoa > Chordata > Mammalia > Carnivora > Mustelidae > Lutra > Lutra lutra. The sequence continues at coordinate 43,529,474 of NC_062288.1, forward strand.
TTCCAATTGTATTACCTTAATATAGAAATATATACAAAAATTCCTATTAGGTTCTGTGCTTTCATGCATGGGAGAGAGAGTGGCACATTTGTTGGTTTGTGGCTGCTACTTTTCTTCTCAATATGCCTTTCTGTCTTGGTAAGAAGAAACCTGATTTGTTTTGTTTAAGATTTTATTTATTTATTTGAGAGAGCGAAGAGAGAGCATAAATAAAGGGGAGAGACAGAGGGAGAGTGAGAAGCAGCTGAGCAGATAGCCTGACTCAAGGCTCCATTCTAGGACCCTGGGATCACGATCTGGGCTGAAAGCAGATGCTTAATGGACTGGGCCAACCCAGGTGCTCCCAAACCTGATTTTAAACTGGGTGTATTTTATTTTTTTTTGCATAAATAAAGGGGAGAGACAGAGGGAGAGTGAGAAGCAGCTGAGCAGATAGCCTGACTCAAGGCTCCATTCTAGGACCCTGGGATCACGATCTGGGCTGAAAGCAGATGCTTAATGGACTGGGCCAACCCAGGTGCTCCCAAACCTGATTTTAAACTGGGTGTATTTTATTTTTTTTTTTAAAGATTTTATGTCTTTATTTGACAGAGAGAGATCACAAGTAGACAGAGAGGTAGGCAGAGAGAGAGGAAGGGAAGCACGCTCCTGCTGAGCAGAGAGCCTGATGCAGGGCTCGATCCCAGGACCCTGGGATCATGACCTGAGCCAAACACAGACACTTAACTGACTGAGCCACCCAGGCATCCCTAAACTAGGTGTATTTTAAACGGAAGTTTCCATCCTTTCTCACTGTTAGGGCTGGCCATTGAATTTTAGGTGGGAGAGTCAGGTGACACCATCAGGAATTATTCTTAGAGGAAAAGAATAATTCTGCATTCTCTTTTCCCATCCTCTTGCTTGAAGCTTTGCCATAATGGCTGGTGCTCTAGCCACGATTTTGGATCATGAGGATGAGTTACTATAGATCAGTAAACCACAAGTGTCTATGACAATTTTGTTGAGATGCCATACAAACCCTGGACTGCTTCATTATAAATTCATTTTATATAATAGAAAAATAAAATTTAATCTTTACTATTATTTGGTAAAGAAAGGAACATCTGTGTTTTCTAAGTTATTTTTATTTTGTTCTTTTTATTATTCATTATATCGAAACTTAATCCTAAATATTATCTATACATTCTCAAATTACCCTCTCCTGAGAGTGACTATGTATACCAGAACCTGGTAGACTGATAAACATTCAATAAAAAATTTCAGAGAGAAAAAAAGTCTGTAGGGATGCCTGGGTGGCTCAGTCAGTTAAGTGTCTGTGTTTGGCTCAGGTCATGATCTGAGGGTCCTGAGACTGAGCCCCACATCTGGCTCCATGCTCAGCGGGGAGCCTGCTTCTCCCTCTGCCTGCCCTTCTTCCCCTCGCTTGTGCTCTTTCTCTGACAAATAAATAAACAAAATCTTAAAAAAAAAAAACCCACAGAAAATCTGGAATTGCTAGTGAGTTTTGATAATTTTTAAACATTAAAATAGGAGCGCCTGGGGGTTTCAGTGGGTTAAAGCCTCTGCCTTCGCTCGGGGCATGATCCCAGGGACCTGGGATCGAGCCCCACATCGAGCTCTCTGCTCAGCAGAGAGCCTGCTTCCTCCTATCTCGGCCTGCCTCTCTGCCTATTTGTGATCTCTATCTGTCAAATAAATAAATAAAATCTTAAAAAAACACATTAAAATAAATATATCAAAAGTATAAATGGAAGTTTTAATGAGGATAACATTTCTGCTCTTTTGAAATAGTAATACATGTTAACTACAGATTTTAAAACAAAGCAGAAAAAAAAAGAAAGAGAAAAGGAAAAAGTAGAATGAACCATAAGCCCATCATCTTTTGATATATTTATTGATTTTTCTCTGTTTGCTCATCTTTAGAGAAGAGGTGAGTCTGACCAGGATGAGAAGTTGAGACATGTTTTATCAGAGATCACAAAGGTACTTGTTCAACTTTTTTCAAGCCCAGATAAAAGGACAAGAAAACATATTAAACTTAGTTTTGTTGAATTAGATACCCAGGAGTATTTAGAGAATAGAAAAGGACAATAAGCAGAAGCAATCTTTTGGGAAGTTTTACTTCTATTTCTAAAAAATTAATCCTCCTTGCTTGCTATGGCAGCCTGAAGTTAGATAAGATAGTTACCTCTTCTTCAACTGACTTTTTAAATAGTTAATTTGTCCAAGCATTCTAAGCATACAGTAATATTATATTATATGCTTAAAATGCTTTCCATAACAACTGGAAGTCAAAAGTTAGCCATGGAAGCCAGGGACCAACTCAATAGATCAAAATTTCCATTACCATGCATTTGTCCTGAATTTAGCCTTTACAGCAACTCAAAGTGTTATCCTTGGTTCCTTCCCACTTCTCACCAAAAAAGTTTCATTTCACACACAGAAAATCACAAGCTTATATTCTATTCAGTAGAAATATCCCCAAATCTTTGATATAACTTTTTTTTAAGATTTTATTTATTTATTTGACAGAGAGAGATCACAAGCAGGCAGAGAGGCAGGCAGAGAGAGGGGGAAGCAGGCTCCCTGCTGAGCAGAGCCCAATGCGGGGCTGGATCCCAGGTCAGATCATGACCTGAGCCATAGGCAGAGGCTTAACCCACTGAGCCACCCAGGCGCCCCTGATATAAACGGTTTAAAATTTTTCCAAGTTATCAGGGGATGATCAAGATTTTTTCCTACAATCATACCATTTGATATCAGTCACATAATACCTTTGAAACATTATAGAAAATGTCTTCCCTCACTCTTCATCTTGCCAACTCTTACTCATAGGTCAAGTCTGTTTCAAATGTAAAATCCTCAGGAAAGATTTTCCCAGCCTCACAAATGGAGTTATTTTCCTCCATGACACCTTTCCATTATATCTCATAGTTTTCTTTGGTATAACATCACAAATTTAATGAAGTTATTGCTTATGAATTCATTTAATGTGTATCTTTCCAATAGAATATACTTTGCACGAGGGTGGAGCCAAATAAGCTGTTTACTACTGTCTCCTGAGTGCAGGAACTCTAGTGTTTACTGGACAGAGTAGCTGGCATTTTAGAAAGTCCTCTATAAATATTTACTCAGTGGCTAATTGAATTAATAGATGTCAATACATTTGTAATAGTAAATACATTGAAAAATGAACTCAGGCTATATTCAAAGACCAGAAATTTATGATTTTTTTTTAAAAAACATATTTCCATGTAGTATTTGGAAGTAGAAGGGGAGGGTAGGAAGAATAAACTTTGCAATGTGTAAATAGTTGGCTATGTATGTGACATTTTTTGTATTTAATAATTATTCAACCTCAATAATTAAATGAATATTCGTTGGTCACATTTCTCACCAGAACTATGTCCTATTAACAGAAAACAGAGTGCATTGTACAGGTGAATTTTTGATAGGGGGAGGACTGGTCCTGCGAGGTCACCAAGACTGAGAGATGTTGTGTGCCCATCTCAGGTTGCCAATAACCAGTGTTGTATCTGGACCTTCCCTTGTAGTTCTTATTATGATTGCAAGACACCCTCACCAATAACCATCAGGAAACTTTAACAAGTTTGTTATTTACAGGTCCCAGAAAGTATACGGCATACCGGGATACCCAGTGAGGTCTCAGGTAGAGAAAGAGAGGGGTAGGCCTGGGGTTCTGCTTTTATTGGGGTCCAGAGTAGGGGCCTAGGGTTTTATGGGTTCACTCTTTTTTAGTAAATTTGAAACAGAAGAGCAGGAATGTAGGGTGGGAAAAGAAAAAAAACAAGTGGCTCAACGGGTCAGTTTTCAGAATCTACTAAGATCTATAAAGCCAAGGAGGTTTTAGTGAAGGAGTTAGTGAGGGAGGGAGCACCCATGCTCCTGCCCTGTGTGGAATGTGGCTCTTTAGTCCTGTGGCTGGTGACCTGTTTATTGGGGACAGCCGTGTTTGAAGTGGATGGCTCAGCAATCAAAGCTTAAGTCAGGCATTTGCATTACAAAAACAAAAGCCAACTGTGAGGGTTTCCACTGTAAGTGGACTTCTGTAAGATGCATTAGGTAATTAAAGGGCAATATCCGTATTTAGACACATGAATCTTTCCAGATGGGTAAATAGTAATTCTTAATTGCCAATATGCTTAATGCAAATGTGTACTAAACACTTTATATGTTTTATCACATTTAAATAATGTATCAGCTTTCTGAAAATTGTGGTTCTATTCATATATTGCAGATCTGGAAAAATAGCAGAGACGTTAGCAACTTGCCCGAGTCAGACAACTCCTGAGAGTTGGTGTGAGGATTTGAATTAGGGTCTAAATGAAAGATATTTTGCATTCCATCCAAATCATAACACTAATACATATATGCACTTCCATTCATACTAAATGTGTATTGCACAATCTTGACACTAGATCAAGATTGGAGAAGTCATATTCTTCAGTGAATAAAAGCAAAAGCTCTGGAGCCAAATTATTCACGTTCCAATGCCAGCCACAGCCCTCTATCTCTGCAAATTTATATAACTTAATCTCTCTGTCCCTCAGGTAATTCATCTGCTAAAAGTAGATAATAGAAAATACCTAATTCAGGGCGCCTGGGTGGCTCAGTGGGTTAAAGCCGCTGCCTTCGGCTCAGGTCATGATCCCAGGGTCCTGGGATCGAGCCCCACATCGGGCTCTCTGCTCAGCGGGGAGCCTGCTTCCCTTCCTTTCTCTCTGCCTGCCTCTCTGCCTACTTGTGATCTGTCAAATAAATAAATAAAATCTTTAAAAAAAAAAAAAGAAAATACCTAATTCATAGGGTTTCTTGGGACTTGCTCCTTTTTGAGATAAAGCTAACTGACCATGCTTGCAGTGTAAATTCCTGATTAAGGAGTTGAATTCACCTAGGTAGGACTAACTAAGATGTACAGTTGCCTCTCTGAAATACATTAGAGTAAATGAAAGACACCATATGTTGCCCAGTGTTTCTGAGCTACTGAAGTTCCTTGTCATATCAACATTTGCCACCACTAATTGACATGTCTCAAGTTTTGTATGCCTTCAAGATTAAGTTGCCAAGACCTTCATTACACGGGTTCTTTAACCTCCTTGCAACTCAGACTGCAGTGTGCACAAATATATAGAATAATTAGTATAGAGGAGTCTGGGTACCCCAGTTGCTTAAGGGTCTGCCTTCAGCTCAGGTCCTGGGATCAAGTTCTGCATCAGGCTCTCTGCTCACAGGAGAGTCTGCTTCTCCCTCTGTCTTTCCCCGCCGGCTCATGCTCTCTCTCTCTGTCTGTCTCTCTCTCAAATGAACAAATAAATTCTTTTAAAAAAAGATTAGTATAAAACTGTAAACTAGAATTACTGTAAAAACTCTGATTAAAATGTTTGGAGTCTAATATCAAATTTAATGAATTTTAATTGCTTTAATTTTTATTATAAAGGAAATAAAAAATTGTCATCCACAACTCAATTCAGAAGAATCATCATTTTTAATGGTTGCATCAAAATATTGGAATAATATTGGTTGAGAGGAGGTTTCGTTCTTTTTTTCACACAGTCTCAAAGACTACACTTAAGAATTCTGATACAGAATTTCAGTTCTTCTGGTAACTTTATTTTAACAACACAAAACCACACATAAAATATGTTTGGGTTCAGCTGCTCATGCTGTACCAGCTTCAACCAATTCTTAGCCAAATATACTTTCTACTGTCCTAGAAGAACAAATACAGCCTTTTATATGCCAAAGTCACTCTTTGTAAACATCCTTCCCATGTCTTACTATATAAGACTAGCTGAAACATGGCAGATGATATATTATATATATTATATTACATATAGTATATAATATAAAATATAAGCAATACATAATATATTATTAGACATATATGAGTTTTTCTCCTATTAATGACAGCCTCATTAACTGAATCAATAGAATCAAATTCTTGTACTGTTTGGTTTAATTGCTCATCTATCTCTCATACTTTGTCATAAGTCTTGCCAATTATTCTGTGAGGTATCAGTGGTATTTATTCTTTTCTTTGCAGTTTTGCCACTATCAAACTTGCCCAGACCCATATCAACTCATGCCTAGCTATCTGCATTAAACCAGCTAGCTGAGTTCCCAGAATCCAGGTTGAATTGCCATATTTCCCTCTCCCCGCCCCCTACCCCAATGACTTTTGCATATCACTGACAAATAAAACTAATGGTCTTTCCCAATATTGAAGTTATTCCTAATTTTTAAAACCTTTTCCAAGTTTACTTATTTTTTTTTAAAGATTTTTTATTTATTTATTTGACAGAGAGAAATCACAAGTAAACAGAGAGGCAGGCAGAGAGAGAGGAGGAAGCAGGCTCCCTGCTGAGCAGAAAGCCCGATGTGGGGCTCGAACCCAGGACCTGGGATCATGACCTGAGCCGAAGGCAGCGGCTTAACCCACTGAGTCACCCAGGCGCCCCATACTTATTTTTTTTTTTTAATTTTCAAGTGTTTTACTCTTCAAACATCTTCCAACTATGAGTTTAAAACTCATATAACAAATGCTTCTAGATGTGAGAAGATAACAACAGGTCAAGATGGCATCAGAGTGGATGTCTCTGTCCTACTCTCCCACTCCCTCACCCACACGTGGTTCTGTAGAGTGAATTCTGAGTTCTTAGAATTCTTTTCCTGAAGAAATCTGTATACCAGATGGACAAATGATCTAATCAGTTCCCCTGCAGTACAGGCCATCTCTCTCTGGGCAATTTTCAAGTTCTGCTATGGAAACATTTGGCTTGGTTTCCTACTGGCCATCTCCAAGAGGTGAGCAAAGTCACATTTACAGAATTTAACATGTGGGAAATAAATTGATGATACTGACTGACCTTTAGCATTCTTGTTAACCTGGGTAACACTTTGAAGTATTACTAGCTATTTGTTCCCATTTTGCTGCTCATTTTATGCCACAAAAAACACAATCTCAGGATGAAAGTATTAGCAATGCTGTATGTCAACTTTCAGTACATCAATGTCCTTATTGTGATTTTGAAAGGCAATTTCTTAAAGTTCATTAGAGATCAAGTGTTGGTAGTAACTACTGGTTAGAATTTATGAAAATTAGTATTTATGCCTCAAGTATTTCTAGACAAAATCAAGAGGTTTATTTAGATTATTTTTATATTTCCAGAGTTGATCTTTCTACTGCTTTCAAAACTTACTTACTCAATTTGACAGTTCAGATTTAAGGATTTAATAGGCAGTGTAGTGGGCAGACTCTAAGCACCCTGTGTAATCACAGCCTCCTGGTGTTCAAGTATTTTGATATCTTTTCTTGAGTGTGAGTAGGACTGTGACTTGCTTCCAGCTAAAGAATACAGTAAAGGTAATTGTATGTGTTGCTTTACTCTTTTTTTTTTTTCAACATTTTATTTATTTGAGAGAGAGAGAGCATGGGGGTGCGTGTCGGGGGGAGAAGCAGACTTGATCCGGGGACTCTGGGATCATGACCAGAGTTGAAAGCAGTCGCTTAACCAACTGAATCACCCAGGCACGCCAGTGTTGCTTTACTTTTAAAAGAGTTGCTCTAGAGGGGTGCTTGGATGTTTCAGTTGGTTAAGCGTCCAACTCTTGATTTCAGCTCAAGTCATGCTCTTCAGGTCCTGGGATTGAGCCCTGAGAGTCAGGCTCTGCGCTCAGCAGGGAGTCTACTTGTCTCCTTCTCCCCCTGCCCCTCCCCGTGCTCACTCTCTCTCTCAAATAAGTAAGTAAATCTTAAAAAAAAAAAAAAAAAACTTGCTTGAGATGCAGCCATGTTGGGAAATCCTGCAAAACTAAGAACTGCAGATGATTCTAGCAATTATAAGCAGTCACTAGGAGACATCTAGGAGCTAAGCTGGCTCCCAGTGGAAAGTCAGAAGCTGGAGCTTCCGCTTCCACAATATAAGGAAATGTTAACCTGAGTGAGCTTGGAAGTGGATTCTTCCCCAGACACCCCCCAGTTGAGAATGCAGTCTAGCTGGTATCTCCCAGAGAACCCAGCTAAACTGTGAGAGAACCCATGGACTCTGTGAGGTGATAAATATGTGTTCTTTCAATTGCTAAATTAGTGGTAAATATTTACACAGTAATAGAAGAGAAAAAAGATAATGATTTTTAAAATAGAGATAATAAGAAATAGAGACAAAAGATGTTTTGATTATTTTCATGCCTTTCACATGTTAGTATTTGGTGTCTACCAACCTCCAAGCTGCTCAAGGCATCCTTTTCCTTACCCTGAACATCTAAGCACAAGAAAGAATTTTTCAACTCCACTTGCAATGTAATATCCATCCCATTCTCATTGTCTCAAATCCTCCTGTGATACCTCCAGCCTAAGCCACTAGCATCTCCCACCCGGACTATTAACTGGTCTCCCTTTTTGCACTCTTGCCCCGTTGGAAGCTATTTTCCAAAAGTGAGTCAGAATGATGTGTTTCAAAAAGGGAGTCAGATTGTGTCACTTCCCAACATAAGTCTTCTAAGGGCTTCCACCCATTGTATTTCTAACAAAATCTTAAAACTAGTATTGTCTATGGATCTTGAACACGCTCTTAAGTTGTTACTGCATCTCATATCACTCCCTATTCATTCATTAAGCTCCAGCTACTGCCTATCTTTCTGGTCTTCCAAAAAACCAAGTTTGTTGCTGCCTTAGAGCTTTTGCACTTGATTATCAATCTCTCTAGACTGTTCTGGTGACTGGCAGTTTCTTTTCATCCTAGTCTCAGTTCTAAATAACACTTCCTCGGTGTGGCCTTCCCTTACTGCACAATCTAAGTACCTCAGCAATACCTTTAACAGTACCCTATTTTATTCTTTTTTTTTTTTAAGATTTTATTTCTTTATTTAACAAACAGAGATCACAAGTAGGCAGAGAGAGAGGGGGAAGCAGGTTCTCTGCTGAGCAGAGAGCCCAATGCGGGGCTTGATCCCAGAACCCTGAGATCATGACCTGAGCAGAAGGCAGAAGCTTAACCCACTGAGCCAACCACGCAGCGCACCCCCCACCATTTTATTCTTTTAACACATAGTACTGGCTGAAATTATCTTAATTCTTATTTTGTTTACAAGCTTACTGCCTGCCTCTCCCACCAGAATATAAACTCTCTGTGAGCACGGATTTTCTCTTACTCATCATTGATTACTTACCACCCACTATATTAGCTACTTAAACAAGTATTTAAGTGTACAAAAATACCATTAATTTGTTAAATTTTTTGGCGTAATCTTCAAGATACATCAGTGAAACAAATATAGATAAATTAGCTCAGCTTGAAGCTGGATAGGATCCCAAAGCTCCATCAACCCAAAAATAAGTTGGGCAATTATTGGTTTAGACATTTAAAATAAACCTGTTTTAGACTAAGTTCCCTAGAAAGTCATTCCTGAGGCAAGGCTTTAAAAAACTGAACTTCATTTAAGAAATGCAAGCCCAGAGCAGCCAGAGTGAGGATTAAAGGAAATGAGAGAGGAAAAAATGTAAGGCGATACAAAGTGATGCATCCCTATGTTCTCCACTTGTTCAGGAATAACCATGAAAAACACAAGGGATTGCTCATCACGTATATCCATGCAACTCGTAGGAATTTCTGTCATCAGTCTCTAGGAGAAATCCTGACTTAGGGCAATTCTGGAGAAGAAAAGAAGAAAGAACTTACCACTCTAATTTCCCTACTTTTTCCTCTTTCTACCGGCCAAAATTCACCTCGTGGGTTTTTAATTCCTTTATCACTCTGAATGGCAGAAGTTTTTTCCTGCCTCTTAGCAATGATAGATACCTTGTCTGGTGGTTTGGCATTTTATTCTAGCCTGGGCGTGACAGCGGAAGCCATAAACCCTGCACCTGCAGCTGGTCAGTCTCGCTAAGTGGCAGTAGCCAACGAGGAGGAGCAGACACTCCCAGGGTTGATTCTTCTCAATGCATCCTCATGAATTGATTCCCTGAGCAGAGTTTTGCAGTTCAACTTGTTATGAGTACATCTTTGCTCATTACTTCTTTTTCAATTTCAAATCATTCTCTCCTCCTGTACTGCCATTCTTAGCTAATCATGCCATTGTAGTCACACCATTATCTTCTCAAAAATCTGATGGAAAATGGATCTCATCCCCTCATCCAGTGTGTTACTAATTCCTGGTAATTATATCATTTAAATATCTCTCAAATTCTTCTCTGCCAATATCCTCAGTTACTTACATAGCTGGCTAAGCTTCTCTTACTTTGATTAAGGCAATAATTTCTTAAGTGTTGTGGCCTGAAGTATGTCCCCAAAATGATATGTGGAAGTCCTAATTCCCAGTACCAGTGAATGTGACATATATGGAAATAGGGTATTTACAGATGTAATCAATTGAAAAATAATCATATTGGATTAAGGTGTTTTAACCCAATATGATTGGTGTCTTCATAAGAAGAGAAGAGATACACGACTGCATAGGGATTATGTCGTATGGAGACAGAAGTAGAGATTGGAATAATACAGCTGCTAGCCAAGGAATGAATGCACAGGATTGATGGCCAGCTCCTCTAGACCTTTCAGAAAGAGCATGGCCCTGGTGACACCTTGCTTCCAGACTTCTAGCTTACAGAACTGTAAGAGAATAAATTTCTGTTGTTTTAAGGCACCAAGTTTGTGATACTTTGTTATCATAGCCCTGGGAAACTAATGCGTTGACCAAACTCTAGACTTTCCGTCTTACAGATCTCATGGTCATTTACTACTCTCCAAATGGCTACTATGTCTCAATGGCTCTTCTGTGATCTGGCTCCTTGCCTACTTCTGAAATCTAACATCCTGCGATGAGACCATACATTTTGTAGGTGAACCATGTGAAATGGAGAAGAGCTTTGACTGAAATTGTTTGTATTCACCAGACAAAATAGTCAAACTAAACAGTCACTAGCCTTGTTTCTTTCTTTCTTGTTTTCCTGCTTAGACATTTTTAGAAGAGCTGAAACAAATGACCACTAGCACAATCACAAAAATCAGGAACAGATTCTATTACATGAATAATCATGTAAAATGAGAAAACACAAGACAATGCAGAAGACCAGAGCATACTACTGTAATCAAATATAATTTTTTAAAAATCTGACATGTTAATAATATGCATAATTGCTATTTTGCATATTGTAATCAGTAATAAATGGCAAATGCTGTTTTTAAATAAATTGTAATTAGTAACCAGGAAGTTATGAAATTATGTATGTACATGATGATATTGTGTGATTCTGTCAGTAATTTTGATTCCCCTTTTGGGGCATCAATTAGCCACCATCCTTTGAATAATTTACTAAGTGTAAACTCAGATCATTAGAGATATTTAAGAATATTTTCTGTTCTAAGCTGGTTTCAAAAGCACTTGACAGAACCATGATAGACAAATCATGGCTATTGGGCTCAGTAAGATCTCATCTCAAAGTGCTTGGAGTTAGATAGTGGTAGACTGGTGCCCTAGCAAAAGACATTACAGAGAGTGTGATAAAGATGAGTATGAACTAATGTTATATTGCCAGAATATGGGGTTCTCTGGTTAAAGATAGTGAAATAATGCTTGAACATGGTAGTGAGAAAGAAAAATAAGTAAGAAGACCGGGGCTCAAAAATGAAAAGTTGCTTATCTTAGGCACAGGAATCTTTATCTTAGAAATAGTCTCTGGCATCCAGTCTGCATGGCAAAACACATTAGAGCATTTAACATGATTAATACAAAATTCTATTTTAATGTGATAGTTAACAAGGGAAAAAGAATGACTACATTAGGAAAATTAGTGGATTCTTAACTAAAGAATTAAAAATAATTTATCTTTATTTTTTAGTTTACTGTTCTCGGGAGTGACACTACCAAACTCCTGTCTGAATGTCCACATTCTCTGGCTACATACACTTTTTTAAAATGTTTTATCAAAGTGTCAAACATATAGCTTTTACGAAGCCTTTTGCAAAGCATAAATCATGTGCCCCTGTCTTCCCTTCTTTAAGTCCCACTAGAAGCAGTCCCTTTTAATAATTTCTATTGTTAGGACATTCTAATGGTTTATCCCCATATCTCCAATATACTTTTAAAAGCCAATTTTACTAATCATAAAAATATTATACATTTATAGAATCTTTATAAAACACAGGAATTTTAAATGAGAGACTAAATCAGTCTCTATCACATGAAAATAATTATTATAAACCTGTATAAACATGGTGGTTTGTTTTTTATTTTTTCATTTGAACTGTATATGTGTGAACATATATTTCATGCCCAAGTACTACATATACACAGTTTATGATGTTCATGTTTTAAAATTATTTTAATATTTGCATAATATTCAACCAAATGAAGACATTAAATGAATTTAATTGTCTATAGTTTCTCTACTCCACATATATTATGTGGTCACACATTCTTCTCCTTTCATTATTCTTTCCTAGTATCCTTAAATTATTGTTATCTTTCCTGCCAATCATTCAGTTTTCCATGATGCCAAATCTTTTCTGTCTCTGTTGTAAGTTGTAAAACTTTGAGTGCATTTTATTTACTTTATAGTTTCATACTACTTTGCCCAACCCTTTCTTCTTCTAGAAATAATTTCTTAGAATTTCATTTTTTTATCCTTTAATTCTTTTTTAATTTTCTTTTGTATCTGGTTTATTTTCTAGAAGGTAATTCTTCTTAAGGCCTATCAGAGACATGAGGTAATTTTATAAATTTTACTATGCTTCTTATAATAAATACTTTCCAAGCAGAACTCTTCCCTTTGCTATTTTTCTTTTCTAAAAAATATTTCCACAGATGGATACTACTGATATTATTTTTACCTTTGCTGAAGGTGAAATGAAGACATTTATCCAAACTTCATGTTGCCTTTGGACAATGGACAATCTCATTCCTTTCCTACTTGTCTACATTCCCTCCCTCTTAGATGGCTGTCAAATGACCTTATCACATTGTAGTTCACAAATTGGTTACTTCTCAACCCTTTGTTCAGGGTCACTGGGGATTGATCTAGCATGATTCTGCTGGACTGAAGTGAGATTATTTCCTCTTTCCATTCCTTGGTTTTATGACACTCTGAGATAATTGAATGCCCAAAACATATGTCCCTATTATGTAGTATCTCTAAAGCTCTTCTTGTCTTTGCTGTCCACAAAAATTATTCTCACATAGTGTTTAGTGCTCACAGTGTAAAATTTCCACTGACAATCCAATGCCACTTAATAGTTACTGTAATTTCCTAGGAACTACAAAATAAGCATTACTCAAACCATTATATAATACAGTGTGTCCATAGCAGTCATTTGGATGTATTGAATAAATTAGAATAAGTAATTATTTTTATGTAATTTTAGTCTAGAGTATTGTCATTTGTGTTGAAATTTTTTTTTTTTTTTTTTTTTTTTTTTGGAGCAGCCACTATGTATAGGGCACTGTCCCATACAAGTTGGACTCGGTTTTAAAGTCAAAATCAGTCATGTAATAATATTTGTTAGATCACATTTTTATTTTATGTATGCCTGTGGTTGAATGTATTTTGGAACCACAGCTCAATTGCTCTGCTTCCTCACCAACCTAAAGCAAATCTAGAGGTCTGCTTTTCATTAACTGAGCTGCTGTTTGCCTGTCCACTGAGGAAGGATGTGGCATTTATGTAAAGTGACACAACTACATGCTATTACCATTACACTGCCCAGTGAGCTGTGGCACTAGCTAGTGCCCACCAGACAACTAATTACTATATGCATGTGGGGAAGTGTAGAACACTCATTCCAGAGATTGCTTGGAAAGAAAAATAAATTATAGCGCACGGTTTATATTGAAAATCATTTGATGTAGTTAGAAAATAAATTTAACTGCATTTCAGAGTCACTGGACTTTGAATAAAATATGACTGGCCCAGTATGCCATGTATTTATTTTAAGTTGTTTAACTAAACATCTCTCAGTTGTTTAGATGACAAAACTTAGATTTCAAAAAGAGTATTTCTTTTCCCTTAAATATAACCAAATGTCAACAAATTTGTGATATTGGGAATTATTTTTATCTTTAATAGAATTCATTCATTAGTGTTCTTAATTCCCTTAAACAATCCAAATACTTCTATTTTAAGAAATAAATAAGTAAATAAAAATAAATAAATAATAAATATAATTATATATTTATATATCTATATAATTCTGTATTATATATTATATAATATATTTAAAAATAAAAAATAAAATGGTTTGGAATTCTTGGCAAATCTCTTTTATTGCTTCAAACTTTTTTTTATCTATTATTAATTGAAATAAAATCATGAAAATGTTATGAGGTGATGTTGTTTAAATTTATCAAGTCTTAAATTAACTAAATGTTTGAAATAATAGCCAAATTGTTTCATATTGGTAAAACACTGTGTAGAACTTGTTCTTTGAAAAAAGAAAAATACACAAACAAACTTAGATATTCCACTATGACTATACTGAACATTAGCAGAAATTTAACCAGTACTTTTTATTATTGTCATTGGCTGATGATACCAAATTCAGAAATTTCAAATGCAGATCACAAACTCCCCAAATATCTGGTAACCTGTATTTCCCTCAAGTGGTAATTGACTTATATCCAATTTCTCTGAGCTCTTCTGGAAACAGAGGTGTTACTCTTGGTGTTAGTAACCTCAATACAATCTATTAATACCATAAATATTCCTATTTTTTAAAACATTAGCAGCTTTTATGAACTCAAGACTTTCTCAGGCCTCTGTTATGTGCCACACTCTGTTGCATAGAAAATAACTTCATGTCCATGCTACTGCTGATCATCAACAAGTTTAAAATTTTCCAAAATCAAAAAATAAGAAATGTGCTTTTTAGAAAATATAGTTTTGAATATGAACTAATATGAGGCTTTATCTCCTTTTGCTTCACTTATATATGACTCCTTCTAATAAGATGATGCTGGAAAATGTTGCAAGGTACATGTTACAGGTTTTTGTTGGTAAGCAACAGATTTGCCTCTGGCAAAACTAAGAAAGAGGTAATTAATGGAAAGGGTACAGAATACAGTGCTCACAGGCTTGAGAAGAAGCCTAAAGGACAGGGTTTAGAAAACAGAAAATCCACACTTTCACCTCAGTAATAGGAACTGAGGGAGAATCTGGGATGACCCAGTGAGAAGGAACTAATTTCATCTATTTCTTCCATCTTTACAGCACCCAGTTCAAGATTTAAATTTCTAGGTGACAGAATCCCATTGGCTAAGCTTAGGTTGCTTAGTCTTGGTTACTGAGCTATTGAATGGAAAGACATAGTAGAAGGAAACCTCAGATATTCTGGTAAGATGGCAGGTGTCAGGGTTTACAATCCCATTTTAGTAGCACGCAGTGGAGGAGGGTTAATTCATCAGACGGAAACTAGGATTCTATTTAGCAGGTGGAAGAATGGGAACTGAACTGCTAAAAGTAAGTAAAAATAGGGGCGCCTACGTGGCTCAGACAGTTAAGCCTCTGCCTTGGGCTCAGGTCATTATCCTGGGATCCTGGGATCAAGCATTGGGTTCTCTGCTTAGCAGGGAGTCTGCTTCCCCTTCTCTCTCTGTCTGCCTCTCTGCCTACTTGTGATCTCTTTCTATGTCAAATAAATAAATAAAATCTTTTTAAAAATAAATAAATAAAAGTAAAAACATTTATTATGGTTTCTGAATCTTTCTGTTGTACCCACCCCCATTTAAAACCCACACCAACCACATAACATATATGGCATACCCAGGTCTCTAATGAGTTGCTTAACTATCTTCCAAGAGAAGTGATCCTCTGATTTAGAAAGTTCCTGAGTATACAAGTGGCAGGGCCTATACATGTGACTATCAGGTATCAAATAAGTAGAGGTGTTAATGCCAATCCAACATTAACTTCACAGCAGTTCACAATGAAATTAACTATAGACACCCTAAAACATTAAAATGGCACACATTTTGCTATGGTGATGTTAATATACTGAAGTAGCCAACAGGTGATTGTGATGTAGAATTGTGAAAGTACCTGTACCTGTCTTTTTAAGAGGACATTATGCAGGGAACAAGAGTATGCACCAAATAAAGGAACAGTTTTCTTTGGCTTCTTAAGTATGCAAGCTACTTGATGGAGATTCTGTGACACAGCACATCTATCACTGCACATGTAAATGATGACCAGTTGATGCAGAAGTAAGGTTGGGAAGAAACTGGGCTAAAGAGGGAAACACAGTTGAAACTCTAGGAACAAACACTAGTTTTTTCTTTGATTTTCTTACTAAAGAGATTCTGGGAACTTTAAGAAACTCATCAAAGAATAAGCTAATGTTTAGGAAAGCAGAACTAAAGGGGTAATAAAATGTTCTGAAGACATGTAATAAATCACACCAGAAGAACTCTTTGTCTCTGAATTCAGTAAGCCCTAGCATCAATCCTAGAGCTGAGCTCTCTTGGGTGTCAAAGCATCTAATGAATGCTAAAGTAGGCACTTGAATGGGACTAAGTGCCTTTGTCCAAAGCTCCAGTAATCACTGAAGGACAGGTCAGAAAATTAGTGCATGTTTGCAAATTTACTTATATGAGTTTGGTTTTTTCCAAAGCCCTGCAGAGATTTAAACTTACTGTTTTTTGTTTTGTTTTAAGATTTATTTATTTCAGAGACAGCATGTGCTAGAGTGAGCATGAGTGTGGGGAGGGACAGAAGGAGAAGGAGAAAATCCCGAGCAGACTTCCTACTGATCACAGAGCTAACTCAGGTGAGATCTCACCACCCTGAGATCAGTATCTGAGCTGAAACCAAGAGTGTGATCCTTAACTGACTGAACCACCCAGGCCCCCCTAAACTTACTGTTTTAAAGTAGTAAAGACAGGTCACCCGGGTATCTCAGTTGGTTAAGCAACTGCCTTTAGCTCTGGTCATGATCCTGGAGTTCCGGGATGGAGTCCCACATCAGGCTCCCTGCTCAGCAGGGAATCTGCTTCTCCCACTGACCTCTCTCCTCTCGTGCTCTCTTTCTCTCATTCTCTCTCAAATAAATAAATAAAATCTTAAAAAAAAATAAAGTAGTAAAGACAGATGCACTAACTTTTGAAAATGAATTGGCGATGACATGCTACAATGGAACACAAGTTGTAGAAAATAGTTGCTAATATTTTCATGGTTCTGTGTTTTCTCAAATTATCAAATGATGATTGATTATGAGATATTGAACATAATGCAGAATCTAACATGATTAAAGGTTCTTATTTATGAAAGAGATGACATGACATTGGCATTTTTACACAAGCTTTAATGAATAGTCATAAATATTTTTCTTCAAATAAAATACCCATGACTATTTCATGTAAATCATCTCTCGTAGACCAGTAAAAGCAGAAATTACTATTCTGGAAAGGCTCAGTTTGAATTTTAAAGAGAGTATCTATAAGTGGCTATAGTTCTGAATAGATTTTTATAATGAAAAATGTTGGGATAGACTTTATCTCACTAGAGAGAGAAAATTAATCAGGAAAACCAGTTTCAAAATGGCTTAGACATTTTTGACATTCAAGTATATTTTCTTTCTGTAAACACCTCTTTCTTCATGCCACAATTACATAATTTGGAGGTCCCAGGTGGTTCAATGGCAGGTAGGACAAGACTTATTAAAATCGAAAAAGGATGGTTCCTTTGCATTTCTTCTCAGAGGTTAAAAAAAAGGAGGAAGAAGAAGAAGACAATGAATACCAAAAGTTGAAAACTGGGAAAGGAGAATTTTAGATATTTTAAGTGTTTAACTCAGTTTGTTAGAGTACCTTCAGAGACTTCTTCTTCCTTTTTTTTTTTTTTTTACTATTTCACCAATAAAATAAAGTGATTGCAATGAATAAAAATGATATCTTAGTGAAAGCCTACTGATACTGTTTTCCTTGGACTTCCTAGGAAGTACAAAATAATTAGGAAATAATGAATCCATGCTCAAAGGATATCAGCATCCTTCTGTTACAAAACGGTATATGAGAGGCTTTAATTTCTAACCTAGAGACACATAGAGACCCCAAAGTAATGGATGCTTAGGATACTGGACAAATTGTTATTCAAACAACAGGTCCTCAAATTCCTTCAAATTCCTTATATAATAATGTATTGTAAATAAGGATAAATTCATCAGAAATATACAGACAGGGGCACCTGGGTGGCTCAGTGGGTTAAGCCTCTGCCTTCGGCCCAAGTCATGATCTCAGGGTCCTGGGATCAAGCCCCACATCGGGCCCTCTGTTCAGCGGGGAGCCTGCTTCCCTCTCTCTCTTTGCCTGCCTCTCTTGCCTACTTGTGATCTCTCTCTCTGTCAAATAATAAAATCTTAATAAAAAAAAAGAAGAAATATGCAGACAAAAAAATCTATAAAAAATAAGTTTCTGTTAGGTATACTGAGCTGAAAGGATCTTGACAATTTTTCCTTAAAACTTGAGTTTTAATTGCCTTAGCCCCAGGGCAGCCATAAACTTGAGAAGTGACAATTTATATGGATTTTATGAACCGGTTTACTCTGTTATTCATGAAAAAGTTACTTTAGCAACTGCTGTGCCTCATGTTACTTACACTACCCATGAATTAACTAGTATATTCTTAAAGAAGCAAAAAGAGCTTGCATTAAGAAAGCAGTTATACAAGCTATTATACAATAGCAATGTACATTTGAAATCAATATCATTGCACAATTAAGAGTTAACTTAGATAAAGACTTTCTACTAAAGGACATTTGTGAGAAGGCTGTGGTCCTTGGGAAGCTCATCTGCTCTAATTTGATTTGCTCACCTAGTCAACATTTATAGAACATTCAACACATAATAGAATAGGTACTGGCTTATGAAAGATTAAAAGCCCCTCTTCTTACCTGAGATGCTCACATTCTAAAGGAAACATTTCAAATCATTCTCCAGCTGAGAATAAAAGTGACTTTTTTTTTAATTCCCAGAAACCTAAACTTCCTATTGAATAATTAAAGTTGCAAATCAAATTTATATCCCACGTTAAAGATGAAATTGATTTTCAATCACAAAACAGAATGAAAATTTCTCTAAATATTAATCACGTGCAATATACATTTTTTTTGATGATTAACCATGTCACACGCTGGTGATAATTTTTTTAACTGCCAACCTTTTTGATTCTAGTAACGTTTTTGGGCATTGCAAAAACTGCAAAAGGTTTTGTTTGTTTGTTTGTTTGTTTGTTTTTGGCTTTTGACATGAAGAAGTTTGAGTAAATACACAATGAGGCAGAGAATAATGCAATACGATTCTTGCTTAAGGGAAAAAAACTAGGTTTAAACTCTAGATCTGCTGCATCCTTTGACTTAGAGTCTTGTAGTTATTGTAAGGATTAAATAAAGGTAAAGTATGTAATATAGTGAAATAACAATTAAAATTTTATTAGTATTGATACTTAAAAGTTCACCAGAATTTAAGAGCTGGAGAACAGGGATGATAGCCCAGTGCTATGGAGTGAAGCAATATCTACCCTCTGTAGCAGCACTTACTCTCCAGAGACAAACACCACCAGTATTACTTGGCCCAGACTCTAGACACTTTGGAGCAGAATCTCTGTGTGAGACCCAGGAATCTGCTTTAACAAGGTTGACATGTAATTTTATGCATGCTAAATTATGAAAAGCACTCCTCCAGTCTGCTCTCAGGTATATTTCTAGTGTCCAGAATTAACAGCAGGCAATAAATGATAGCTCAATTAATATTTGTTTAACCATTCTATTTTTTTTCTTTAAGTTGTCTTTTGTGACTCCTTCCCAAAATTTGGGAAGCACCTTCTGATGAAAGCTGGCCATTTTCTTTGTCTTTTTGCAGAAAAAAATAAGGAACCAAAATTATATTTACAGATATTTTGCATCATTGGAAATTCCTTTTGGGATGACAATAATTGTGATGTCCACATCATAGGGCAGTTGTGAAAAAATGCATGCAAAACATTTAGCAAAATTCCTGCTATTATATTGTATGTATACAAAAATAACATCATGTTCTGTAGGTCTTTTTTCTCTTACTGAACTTAAAAAAATAAGTTTTATTAGAAACATGAATATCTAGAAACTTAACAAAAGGAATTCATTTTGCAAGAATGAAATAGAATATTGCCTTTCTTTACTATTCCTTTGTTTGCCTTAATTCTCCTTTTCAAGTTAACAAACAATATTGTGATTTTAAAAACCTCTTTCCTATAGTAAAAGATAGGACAGTTTGAACTGTGTTTAACTCTTTTGTTATACTATAAGATACAGTTAAAAATAAGGAATAATAACTTAAGCAAATGACTACTGCAGATCTCAACTCAGAGATTTTGCATGCAGTGTGCAAAGAAATGACTATCTTTGGAAAGGAAAGTCTTGTGGAAGTTTAAATGCAGTGATGATCATGAAAATGAAGAGTAAGTTACCCATTCTATAAACATTTGATTCTCTCAACTAATTATGTCTGTAATGAAATACGTGCTCATTAGCGAAGCATTGGGACTTGGAGTCTGTCTGTTTTCTTTTGGTTACTGGTAAGGTGGAGATGCAAAGCATTTGATGACTTCCTGCTGAAAGAAGAAATAGAATAATGTGCAGTTATGCCTGCACTTACAAAAACGGTGAGACGCTTCTTGTAGCTTAAAAAGGTTTTCCCCTGGGAAATATACTTTTAAAAGCTTCAAAGAATGTTAAAGATTTTCAAATAAGCTATAAATGGACATCTGCAGTCTATGCTGTACTTCAATAAGATGAGAATGGTTGTCATGTCAAATCTCTACAGGCTGTCTTTGCTCGTGTTTTCCTGGTTGAGAAATTCCACTCAAGCAGAATGAAACCTAACCTTTAATATTACATTCTGTAGCACAGGCCCCAGTGACACGTAAGAGGATCTTATCACTGGATCTCAATGGATTTGGTTTAAAACAGCTTCTTTTCTGAAAGACAGATATCTGTTCAAGAGAAAGAGCCCATTTTCTCTTTAAAGTACAATCTGAAAAATGAAAAGTTGTTCAAAATCATCACAAGAAAGCAGACAAGAATATTAGCATCACAAAATGCTTCATGTAATATGCAAGGCCCAAAAGCCTGTATTGATCTGTGAACAAAGTATGTATTTGAAAGACGCCCTACTCTATTTCAGGTTGTAACTACTAAGCTGTAAAACTCACAAGTCACCAAAAGTGAAAAAATCTAGTGTGAATGCAATGTAAAAATACATATATGAGTAAAATTCAATGGGTTAAATAATTTAAAATTAAATATTATAATACAAAAGAAAACTAAGGCTGACCTCAAACACCAGTGTATTTAAATTGAAATTGATGATGAGTTTGATTAATTTATTAATAGGATTTCTATTCACTTACCTGTCATTTGATTTCTACTTATTTCCCCTGGAAATCAACATGGGAGATTTTAAGTTCTGAGGGAAAATATTTCTTCTTTGATCAGAAGAAAATAGATGTGAACTTGATTTTAAATCTAAGCATTAGAACTTTAACAAAGTATTTTTGGCTATATACATCACTAATGTCTCCCCCCCAAAAAACTAAACTTGAGCAGAAATTATTTTGGGTATTACTAACATTAATTACAAATATTATTTTTTTTTAAATGTGGATTTTGGTATCTAGAGATATCATGTGATAACAATTAAAATAGATCTTTGGATATAAGATTTCTTTTGAGGAGCGCCATATCTCCATAGAAAAATGAAACGGAAATAAAATTCAGCTGTTATTTTGATGCCTGTAGACTTGAAAAAAACAAGGAAATTCAGTTCTCTAACTTTGATTCTTGAATCCATTGGCTGTATTGATTGCATGAATAGGATATTTCAAAACTTTTAAGAACTTTAACAAATACATACAGAGCAGTTACTATGCATACAGGTACACAGAACTTAAAGCACTTTGAAAATAGTAGCTCATTTAATCCGGAAAAACAACTCTATGAAATAGATGTTACTGTAATCACCATTTTTGATTAAGGAAACGGGCTGGGGGGTGGACATCGATCCACCAAGTAACCTGCCCTAAGGTCACAAAGTCATGGAGGTGGTGTGAATCCAGCCAACGTGCTGCCAGAATGTCCCATCATGTTAGCAGCTGCTTCAGTGTGGCCTTAGGCAGCAATTTGCTGGTTAAAACTAAATTTTCTTAAATGATACATTTTAATTGAAGGGGTTAGAATTTAGGGATTTTTCAGAAACTTTTGTCCAGTTGACACCTTTTTTTTTTTTTTTTAAACCGAAGCAGCATATCATCTGTCCAAAACTCAGGGGAGAAATGAACATGTTGGTAACAATTCAAAATCAAGTTTATAGAAAGAGGAAGTAGGAGTTCAATCAATATAAAGACAGAGGAATACTTTCCACATACAGAATATAGGCCTGAGTTCTCATGGGTTCCAATTTGAGGTTTGTGACTGAAATACCAATTTTGACATAAAATCTATGTGGAGTTTGAACTAGACTGTAATATAAAACCTTAGGGAACATGGATGTACTTTTAAAATGTTCTTTTTAAAGACTGGTAACTGATCATAATGGATACTGGTAGAGGCCCAAATTGTTATTTGTGTGCCGTGAAAGAATGAGGCTTCTCATGCTGACAAGGAAACCTGAGAAAAGTTTTAATTAAACACTGCTAAAAAATTTTAAAAATAAAAAATAAATAAACACCACAATATTGGGCCAGGAGCATTTTGTATTTCTTATTTAATTTTTGTGAATCCTCTAAAAAGAAAGAAAGAGCCGAGGTCCTATACCAAGGAGAATGTAGAAAAGGGTTGTTCAACTCATTCGTTCACTGGGCAAAACAAAGGGTGAAATGGCTGAGCTGAGGCCTGCAATGAGGTGTGCAGATGGCCTGGCCAACCGTCCAGCTCTGGGTGACCGCTACAGGGCATCAGTGGGATCCCATAGTTGGCAGATCTTCCAAATTTCTTTTTTCTTTTTTTTTTTTAAAGATTTTATTTATTTATTTGACAGAGAGATCACAAGCAGGCAGAGAGGCAGGCAGAGAGAGGAGGAAGCAGGCTCCCTGCTGAGCAGAGAGCCCGATGCGGGGCTCGATCCCAGGACTCCGAGATCATGACCTGAGCCGAAGGCAGTGGCTTAACCCACTGAGCCACCCAGGCGCCCAGATCTTCCAAATTTCAAGAGAAGTTGAAAAGCCAACTCATTTCAAAAAAAACACAAATTTTAAAGAGTAGTTACAGACCAGGTTGTGGCCCCATGTAAAATAAGACCTTTAAAATTCCTTTGTTGAGGGGTGCCCGGGTGGCTCAGTGTGTTAAAGCCTCTGCCTTCGGCTTGGGTCATGATCCCAGGATCCTGGGATCGAGCCCCGCATCGGGCCTGCTTCCCTTCCTCTCTCTCTGCCTGCCTCTCTGCCTACTTGCGATCTCTGTCCGTCAAATAAATAAAATCTTAAAAAAAATCAAATTCCTTTGTTGAATATTTGCTGTGTACATATACTTAAAGACAGGTAGAGGAGGAAAAGCTGGGAGAATAAACATCACTGATGAAAGAAATAAAAGGATATCAAAGAGAGTAGTGTCTTGAGAGCAAAGAAAAGGAGTATTTCTAAGCAGGACCAGGTTGCTGTGCAAATGCAGGGAAGAGATCTTGTAGATCCCTCTGAGAAATGGTCAATCACTGGATTTGAAAATTGGAAAGTTCCCAGTAACCATGAATAATTAGTAGAGAAACTAAAATAACAGCCAGATTGTGAAACCAAAATTCTTAAACCTACAGTCTATAAACAACCTGAAATCATATGCAAAGTAGATACTCCATTGAGTGATAAGAGTGAAATAATATTCCTAAGAACAAGGTTGGTGCTTGCTTGAGGAGAAATTTCCTATGCTTCTAAGTAACTTGGAAGGAGCCATAGAAAGAAAGGGACTGGCAATGAAGGAGAGGATTAATTTATGGAGAAACAGTCTCAGAAGGCACTGAAAAATGAGATCTTGATCACAGAAAGCAGGTGAGCTTTGGAAAAGCACCAGAGGAACGGATAAGCTTGACACATGATATTCTCTTCCGCCCTATTTCTAACTCCCTGAGGGCACAGTCCATGTCTATCTTATTTGCTCCACACTGTATTCTTAAGTGGGAGGCACAGAGATAGATCCAGGATGAAATGTTGATGGGAATGATTACTTGGATTTGTTTAAGATCACTTACAAGTTTGCAACCGGAACAGCAAATAAGCTGTGCGTGGGTAAGCCTGTAACAGGGTAGATGGTTCCTTCCAATGCCTCCATTATACAAATTCATGCAATCAGTTTGTTCCCAAAGTTTGGTCATCAGTTTGCCTTTTTAGTACAAGAAACTTTCCAGGTCATGATAGCTCCAAACTATAAGATCACTACCTTTGTTTTTGTCTTTGTTTTCATCACTGTAGGCTGGAGGAAGGGTAAAGAGTAGGTACAAGGTGGCGTGATACGTCAGCAACAAATAGCTCTTATCATGTAAGGAAGTGTTCATAGAATCACCGTTCTATATTTTTGAGGGTGTTCCTTGTGTGTTATTGAGTTTATTCTACACTTAGGACTCATGCGCTTTTGGAAAAAAAGAGCATATTAAAGGGTTTTGAAGGTTCAGCCACAGTTAGAAGTCATCTCTATTTAGAAGTGCCAATCAGGATGGTGTTTATTTTCTCTGCCAATGCTAAGAAGCCTGCCATTAGGCTTAGGGTTTAACAAAGCAGATTAGAGAATTTAAAATATTGGTGAAAATACAGTTGTAATAGCTGGGCGGCTATTGGGAAGAAAGTGAAATTCAGAGCAGGCTGATGGATTTGAAAAATAAGAAGCAGTCAAAGAACTGCATGTTGAGAAAAACAGAAGAACAGTTTCAGTAGGTGACATTGTCAGAAAGGATATTCCCACTAGACACTAAACACAGGGTAACAGTGGTAATATATCATATCCAGATAGTGTACTAAAGACCGTAAGCGCATTGAATTTTCACTGCATTCCATCAATAGTCTAATAAGATAGTTACTGTTCTCATCTTATGGCAGAAGTAATGGAGGATTAGAGAATTTAAATAACTTGTAACATAGGACACAAGAAGGAACGCAAGCAGGGGGAGTGGGAAAGGGAGATGCAGGCTTCCTGCCGAGCAGGGAACTAAATCCGGGGCTCCATCCCAAGACCCTGGGATCATGACCTGAGCCAAAGGCAGACAATTAACAACTGAGCTACCCAGGTGTCCCCTCTGAATCACTTTAATAGTATCATCTGAATTAGAATGCTTTTGTTTGACAAGAGATGGCCTCGTAGAGGACCACCAGAGTGGAGTGTAAAAATGGTCTTTGTAGATGAATAGACCGAGGTTACAATAAACACCTTGAACATAAATGGTGGCCAGAATTATGACAAATGATATGGCAAAGAGGACAGTAGTGAGTTACACGCCTACATCCAGAGAATATGAACAGGGCTGATACAGAAATTTATAAAAACAGATAAAAGAGAAGTAGAATGATTGGAAAGCAAAACCGTCACAGAAGAAAGTTGGTTTTAAAATAATGGTTTTGGGGAGTTAAATAGTAAATCAGACTCAGTGGTCTCATTTCATGCTACTTACCAGGTTTGTATTATGAAGATTTCCAATTGATTAGTTTTCTATTGCTGTATAACTACCACAAACCTGTCAGCTGAAAAAAAGCACACACTTAATAACTCACAATTTTAGTGAGTCAGTTATCTGGGTTCAGTTTTGGTGGGTTTTCTGTTTTAGGATGCCCCACAAGGCTGTACTCAATGTGTGGGCCAGGGCTCAAAACTCATCAGAAATGTCAACCAAAGAAAGCTCCATTTCAGAGGTCACATGGCTGTTGGCAGAATTCGGTTATTCACTGGTTGTCACACTAAGGACTTCGTATCTTTGCTGGCCGTCAGCTGGAAGCTGCTCTTAGTTCCCTGCCGCATGTGCCACTCCATAGAGATCCCAACATGGCAGCTGGCTTCAGAAAAGCAGAGAGATAAAGAATTTGCTAGCAAGACAGAAGTCAGAATCCCACATAATCCGTTTATGGAAATAATATCCCATCACCTTTGCTATATTCCATGAGTTAGAATCAAGTCACTGGTCCAACCAGCACTCAAGGAGAGGGGAGTATACTGGAGTAGGAATACTGGATACAGGGTTTGTGAGGACCATCTACCACATCTTTCTAGTAATAATTCTCTATTTTGAATGACCTATTTTCTGCCCACAGTGGGACGAAAGAAGACAGTAGAGAAAGACTTTATAGGCAAATAAGCCCTATCCTGCAAAAAGAAGGTCACAAAATACAATTTCATGACTCCCAAATAATGATTATTGTCTCCCCTGAACACCCACACATTTGTAGAAATGAAGGCTATTCTCTCAGGGAAATCCTATTTCTTGCTAACTTGACTCTTGGTTTGCCTTGTAATTTATTTCCTCCTTTATTATTGATAAACTGTTTCATTCTTCCCTTTACCATGAGAAATTTTAATCCCTGATCAAAAACCCACCAGTTTCTTGGGAAATCACTTTTGATTCACAGTTCACATTGCTGATTTCATCGATAATTATAACAACTCCAGCTATAAGGACAATTCTCAAAAAGAAATTATCTAATCTAGCTAGTGTTCATTATGTCAAAATGCCTTAGATAAACAACATATTTCATGTTGTATTGGAATAGCCACCAAACAGCAAGAAATATGAGTCCCAGTAGGTATAAGGCTTAAAAAGGTACAGTTTTCAAAAAAAAAAAAAAAAAAATACAGGTTTTAACACTTGACAGCATTTAAGGGCTCACACATTTACCAGTAATTGTACTAGAGGAGAGTTTTCTGTGAAGATAATGAAGTTTAAATTCCAAGAACCTTCCCTTGGACAGGCCTCTTTCAAGGCTAGTGTACTTTACTCCAGAGACATGGGGATCTCAGGGAGCAAAATCCCCAGCTCAGTGCTGAGCATATAGAATGCTGCCCTACCTGAGGTGTCATCAAGGGACACAGATGGGATCAAGCACTTTGGATCCAAGGCGAGGGTTAGGAGCAAGCGAGACCAGGGCCCTAACGTTCCATGTGAGGTGCCCTGGAAGGACCGACACAGCAGCGGCAGGAATGGGGTTGTGGTGAGGAATGGGGCAGTAGGGAATGGCCAAGATAAACGCTCCTCTGTAAGTACCCCCTAGAAACCACATCCACAAAATCCAACATCCATCCGGAGGTCTCAGAGAGCTTTCCTTGAGGCAAGAATCATTACCTACGGAAGTAACTGCAGAGTAAGTTACAGATGTGGCATCTCCAGTAAAGAGTTGTGAAGCTGCAAGAAAACTTTCTAAGCTATCAGTAAGTTTTTTTTTCCCCCCAATAAACCACAGTTGCCTGAGTTAACTTTTAATTCTCTCTACAGAAAATATTTAAAAGTTGATGCATATGAAGAGACAAAGGGCGTGTGGCCAAGAAGTACAGATGTGTTAGACAGCTAATTAATATTAATAACAATACATTATTTTTGAGTGTTGCAATGTTTGCGATATCACCAGTTTATATTTTAATTTGTTGGGATTTGTCATCTCAAACAAAATAATGTTTACATTTGTATCTTGTTCTCTATTTGTAAATATGTCATTTTTTTCCTCAAAGAGTCTCCTAAACAGTATAAGCTTCTGACCACACAAAACTTGGACCTACCCTGAAAACAGGGAAGTCTTTTATCACTGTGTTTGTGTGTCTCTGTGTGTGCTATGTATATATACATGTGTGCAGAAATTGAGCCATTCATTCCTGGTAAAAAAAATCATTTTAAGGTTTTGCTTCTTTCTTTCCTCTAATGGAATTGTCCTTCTGCCCATAGTTTCTGAATGAATATGTCCCCCTGAAGAATCTCCTTCTTACTGGAGTAGATCTTAGATGCCTAGATTAGATTTATTAATTTGCAAAGATTTTCAAGATAATACCTAGTCAGGAGACTCATTCTTAAAACCTGTAAATGAGAAAGGAATAATTGGCTTATCACCCAGGTGCAGGAAAAAGTTAAGAGGTTCTGTTTTTCCTTAGTAGGGATTTAGAGAAATTCTCCATAATCCCACAGGCATGGATTGCAAATATAATCACCAACAAGAAAAAGGTTAAAGGCTCTGAAATGCTGGGCTATGCACTCTACTCTCATTGTTCAGAGAGCAGAATGTGGCTTTTGGGCTTCTATAAATTGGTGGTGAGCAGAGAAGCATTCTTTTTTTTTTTTTTTTTTAATTTATTTATTTGACAGAGAGAGACATAGCAAGAGCAGGAACACAAGCAGGGGGAGTGGGAGAGGGAGAAGCAGGCTTCCCACCAAGCAGGGAGCCCGATGTGGGGCTGGGATCCCAGAGAAGCATTCTTAAACCTGGGTCAGACGAGTGTCAGTACTGTTAAAGCCAATAAAATACAAACTATAATAGATGCAGCCTTCAGAGAAGAGAAGAGACTAAAATCTTCCTTCACATCCCTACTGCATATCTTGGCTTACTTAATTCTGGCTGCCACTTCCAGCCAGGCTCGCAGAGGTTTAATTGATATCTAGGTGTGGATAGAACATAAGGTCTCCCTTAGTAAAATATGTTGTTTATAGTGCTCAAGAGAAACACCTTCATAATTCATTAGGCACTTCTGGGAATGGAAGCCATTAAGTTAGTCACAAAAGAGGACTCATGCAATCAAATGAGTTTATTTTCACTATGATTTTTTTCTCCTTCCAAGATTGGGGGCCAGAATTTCTAGACTATCTGAAACATAAATATGTAACAGGCCAAGAGGTGACTCTAAGATTAGATTAAGAAAATAAGCAAAATAAAATAAATACTACCATTACTACCATAAATTCTGATTTCACTCTGATTTGGAAATGGTGGGTGGTACTTCAAAAGCAAAACCCAATTTCTCCAGTCTGGAGAAATCATGCATTGAGCATTAGATATAATGAGTCTTAGAGTCAATGCTGCACTTCTGTGTTCTTAATAATCTACTTATAAGGCCCACTTGAGTTTCTCGAGAGCATGATAGAGATTTCAAATTTTCACTCTTACCAGAAATCCCAGAAGAGTGTTGGGCATATCTTCCTCAGACTTAACATTTTACTTTCACTGTTCACGTTTATTTAGATTACTTACTTCCTCACCTTCTTACTCACTTACATAAGAGCCATAATGTGAAAACTGTTGGAAAATAAAAATTCAGATGGCAAACAGTAAAAGGTCAGTTTATTATGCATCTTACCTGACATCCTAAAGGTTCAAAAGACGATTAACCACCTCTCAGGGATGATGCCCCTCGACTAAGACAGTGGCTCACTGAGCTGAACAACACACTGGGGACTTGCATTCAGGGAGCTGCAGTCCAGGGACGGGCAAGTCACTTACTTGCTTGACGACTGCTCCCCCAACTGTAAAATGAGGTCAATATTGCTGCAGACTGAGAGGTAAATCTATTACGCGTGATTGTAAAGTTCCGTGGAAACAGAAAGGTCATATGTAAATGCTGGAAGGCACAGGTGGCACAGTAATAAGCACAGATCATTTCCGAGAAGGAAGGGAAGGTCTTTTAAGCCGATGGATGGATCACTGAACGGATTGAGCTCACTGCAGCAGGGTCTCAGCCATTAAACTGAAGTTGAAAGACAGGAAAAGCAGGAGTGAAGAGCACAGGCTGAGAAGGAGGAAAGCAGCGAGGGTGGAGGGTGGGAGTACTCTGTGATTACAAAACATGTTGAAAACACTAGTGAGTCAAATTGCTTTATCCCTTTCTACTTTCTTATGGTGCTTATTTTTATGGCCCACAATAGAAAATTTTCATCACCTCCAAAATACTGTCTTCTAGAAAAACTTCTATTATTAATTCACCCCTCTGGATCACTCCATCTAAAACATCTCCTTAATGATACTGATTGATTTTAGTGATATGTTTGCTTGACATTATGGTTAAGGTAAAACGTGCATATTATATTTTGCGTGAGAAGTAAAGGAAACTAAGAACATGGGTGTCTGTTTGCTTAGTTTATTTATAAAAGAAAAGATAAACTAGAAACTAATTAAATGTTGATTTACAAGGGATTAGTGGGAACTAGATGAAGGGCATAGGGATATAAACAAGGCTTTTCTGCATATGCCATTTAATATAATTTGGTCTTTTGAACCATATCATGAATTAAAACATTAACAAATGGAAATACGTTCAATACAAACAAATGGATTGCTCATCAAACTGAAAAAGTAATCCTCCAATGACAAGAATTCATTCAAGAAACTTTTGAATTCAGTATCCTTACTCTATACCCTTAGTAAGCATAAACACATACATCATACGTACACACAGGGGAATCTTAATCTTAATTATTACAGCTCCTTGCTCTGCTTAGTAGTAAAATGGGTATGAAATTTTTTGTGTGTATTAGTGGGTATATATAAATGTATTGATGCTAAAGAGTACCCAAGTTTTCACTTTGAGAGAGGAGAGCTACAGATATGGAACAAAGAAGATGAAGAACCCTGTGTTACTCATTTTGAATTGGAAGTACTGATGTAGAATCATTTCATATGAGCTGTCCAGTGATAGGCATCAGAAACAATGACACCTCAGTAATAATGAGCATACCGAGCGTGCAAAAAAAAAAATTGTTTTTTTCCTTAGTGGCGATCTCCAGTGGAAGGAACCAGGACATCTTAACAAATGGCTGGTTCAAATTCTGAGACCTGGAAACTTAGGGTAAACCTGGAACATCTTGTTTCAGGAAAAAAAGGAAGTTCTCAAACAATAAATGGAGCTATGTCAAAATGGTACCAAAACTATTTTAAAGGACTTACATTGGCCAAATTTGGTACAGTATATATATATATATATATATATATATATATATATATATATATATACATGTATAATGATGCTAAGGGTTTCAAACATCAAATTTTAAATATGTAAGTATGTGTATAACAAAATTTTAGGAGAATGACAGTTTCTAAGGATAATTATGTACAAGGCCTCCAGTCTTCTGTCCTCTCAGAATTATTTAAAACATGACCTGCAATGGGTACCTAAACTGAAAGAAATATTTTTTAATGGTGAACTATGTAAAATTATGTTTCTTTGTCTTTATTTTTCCCTATATGTGTGACTATAAATTTGGTCTGACTTTTTCATTGTTTTTAAATATATTTTCCCAAAGACTACAGTTTTTAGAACCAAACTTACCTTTTTACCTTTCTAATAACGTTGATTTTTTAAATATCTGCTATACCATGGCTAATATCCTGACATTCTCAGGAATATTCTTTCTCCTTTTTGGAAGTGAGAAGAACTTTGTCTTAGGGCACTCAGAAAGGGCAGTTTTAGACCCTACATGAGTAAGAATCAATCTGGATTGAAAAATCAGCAGCAGCAATAGTTTAAAACGTCCGTGCTGTAAGGCTGTATTTTTACAGCAGTGTTCCACAATAACCACCCATGGAAAGAAGGGAAAATTATCTGGCTTAAGTGGACAGTAGTGAATAACAAAGAGTGGTTGACCCATGGTCTGTACTGCTTATAACAAAATACATAGACATGAGGTCATAGTGCTCGTATATAGTGCTCGTATAATTATATCATGTGCAGACAATAATTTTTAGTGATTGTCAAGCTAAAATGGCATTCATCCAGTAAATGGCCTTGTTGGAGGGTTATGTGAAGCAAAAAGACTATTTTTTTTTTAAGCTTGGCAATCTTAAATGAAGTACTAATGGGTGAATTCCTTTACTCATCTTGACCATGTCAACATAAGTATGGCAATACGTTTGAAATGCTTAATAAAGCTCTTCATACATAGTCAATATTTAATAATATTGTGTCTTATGTATATGTAAGTACCACATATACTTATTTGTGTACTATTGTGCTATTATTCAATGTCTTTCTTTCCTATAATTTTCATCAGGATGGATTTCTTCTCCTAATTTTATCCTAAACATTGCATGGCATCTAGAATACCACAAAGATTCAATAAAATATTTGTTGGTTGATCAACACCAAAACACTCAGAATGTATTTATTAATGCCTATTTTACAGAAATTCTATATTCAAACAAATATTAAAGCAGTTCCTGATCTTTTGAGACTTATAATCTAAAACATAATTTGGACCACATTACCCATGTTATTAGGAATAATAACCATGACAACTCCCATTTATTAAGCCCCACCTTGTACCAGGCACTATGCTAAGTGGTTTAGTTACATTATGTCATTCAATAGTAAGCATAACTACATAATGCAGACATTCATATTCCCACTCTGCAAATGAGAAAACTGAGGTTTTAAGAAGTGAGGTGAGTGGAAGAGTCCTGTCTTTGTCATGATTTCTGAACCTCTCTCTCTCTCTACATATATATATCTCCTACATCTCTATTATCAGGATATCTGTGAGGCACCTTCACAGTTATATTTAAAATAAAAAAGCAAATTACAGTTCCCAAGAACGGATTTGCCCATAGTTTTAAAAAGCTTCTTATAGCATACAACTGCATTATGAAAATAGAGCTTTACTGTGTGTGAACAGCGTGGAAAGGGGTGTGGAGATACTATTTGAAATGACAAACATCTTCAGAAATAGGGCCGCTGTGTCTGACAAGTTGCTTTCAATGTTAAATAACAAACAGAGTAGGTAATAGATAAATGCCACCTAGGCAAAACACTTTAGAGATATTGTAATCACTGATTTGTGGGGAATTTGTGCTGCAGCCTTGGAATATGTGGTCACCGAATTATGAGCCCAAATGGATGTGGAAAACTAATTATGTCTAGATGAAATGGAAAAGCAAAATGAATACCTGAAGAATTTTCAGGATTAAGCAAAATTGAGCATGACAACAGAGAAACAGACGCAAAGATTCAGATATTACTTTGGAACTTTAAATGTCATTTCTGCTCACTTCAGTGGAGGCAATACATCAGCAAATCAAACATGTCAACATATGACTCTTTACTCTTTACAGTGGAGTTGAGTATTAGTGTATAGTATCTGCATCTGCTTTCCAGATATTCTATAAATCTGATGTTTTCTGTCAGTGATGGAAATACTTTAAAGTGCACAAATCACCACGTACTCCAATTAAGAAAAGAAATAGATTCTTTCTGCATTGCACTCATGCCAAGACATTAGAATTTCATTCTAGTTCTGTTGTTAATACTGCATATGTTCTTTATAAAACATTTTTTCAGATGATCTGTTTCATTAATAAAATCTGTCTTGGATACTGAGTTGCAACAAAAATTGCAAAAATAACTGGTAGACCAGTATATAAGGTCTATAAAATATTATTTTTTATTTGAAGCTTTTATTAATTATATTTATCAATGTTCATTATAACTATATATTTTACCCTCATAAAATAATTTTTGCTCAGGATTTGCATAAACATCCCATGTCTATAGAGTTGCTTTTCCTCAGAAAGTAAATAGGAAAAAAAAATTATATGGCTAAGAAGAATTCACTACCACAGTAAGCTAATTTTGTACAACCTATGTCTGTACTACATGTAAATGATTTCAGATATCATGAGAAAATTGTCAAGATGTAATGTGGGAGAGTATTTATATAATAAATACTAAATAATAAATATAATAAATAATAAATTGTCTTTAAACACTTTCAGATATTTGTTCTATGACTTTGGTTGACTTTTTTGAAAAAGTTTAAGCAGAATGATATAATAATACCACCTTATCATTAATCTGATACTAATAATAACTGGATAGATTGGACCTGAAAAGAAATTAACATATTATACTTGACTTCCTTCAGTTATTGGAGGTCTGATATACATAATGTACTATGATAAATGTACAAAATATTCTGCATGGTTGCTAAAATCAAAATAATTAACCTGTAAGTCAGATACAAACACATTGATAAAATAACCACAAGGGTCTATAAAGGTAGTGTTCACAGTGTTTAGGAGAGAGAATGATATAACTGAACCAGTCAGGACATACTCTATAAAGAAGAATGATTAGGTAAGAATTTAAGGACATGTAGAACTGATGATGAGGGAGCATTCCAGGCAGTTGAAATTTTATGTGCGAGATAAGGGGGTGGGATTTTGCAAAATGTATTCAGGAACACAATGTTAAATAAACAATCTGAATTAATGGAGTCAAGTTGGACATAACTGGAAAGGAAGGGCTTTACATTCTATATCTTAAGATCCATAAACCAGGCTCTTCCGCAGTGGAACATTCCTCCTTGGAGATATGGTAGATACTTTTGAATGAAGTCTCCATCAGCCAGATCAAATGGGATAACTGCATATTTTGTCCCTTTAAAGGTTTTGAGAATTCATGGGGGAAAAATTCCCAGTATTCTAGTTATATGACCATTGAACCCCACTTTTTTTTTTCTTTTTCATCCAGTGCCTGCCCAAATAGAGCTGTAGGCAGTGAGAAGCCATAAGCCATTGGTTTCAGAGCAGTCAAGTGACTTGATAAAATCGATGAATTCAGAGGAATCATTTAATGAGTGTGCTATGTGGAGAGAATGGTAGAAAAGCTAGAGATGGAGAGCAGAGTCAGAGAGACCAGAGGGAAAATTAGCAAGCTTATCAATGCATTAGACCTAGTGTGATAGCAGGGAGAACAGATAGGAACATTAAGAGCACAGAATAAAATGTCTCTGATAGTAAATTAAATATAAAAGTACAAGCACAAGGCAAAGTTAAGATAATTCAGTGAAATAAAACGTCAAAAATCAGCTCTCACATATTGATGCATACTGAAAAGCCTCCAGAACAAAGAGTTCCACATCTACCCTGGAACTCTAATGTTTTAACAACTCTGCCGGAGAATTGTCTCTGAGTGTTAATCTTGATCACTCCAGCTACATTTCATTCCTTTTGTAGTATCTCAGATTGTTTCAAGTAGATTTGAGCCCTTCAGAATTTCTTGTTAATCTAACTTCTCCTGGGGCGCCTGGGTGGCTCAGTGGGTTAAGCCGCTGCCTTCGGCTCAGGTCATGATCTCAGGGTCCTGGGATCGAGTCCCACATCAGGCTCTCTGCTCAGCAAGAAGCCTGCTTCCCTCTCTCTCTCTCTGCCTGCCTCTCCGTCTACTTGTGATCTCTCTCTGTCAAATAAATAAATAAAATCTTTAAAAAAAAAAATCTAACTTCTCCTAACTTGTAAAACACAAGATAATTTAGTCCTTATTTTAAATGACTAAAACAAAGACCTTAATTAATATTAGGGGAGCAGCTTGCCTGCATTTTGTACATATGGTTTTCAAGTCATTCTGTACATAACTAAATTAGGAGCAAGGAGAATATTTTGAGAGTTGGATGTGTTAGATTTACTTTAAAATACTTCCAACGTCTTTGAAAACCTTTTCTTTGATGTCGGTAAGTTACTAGAACCCAGAGATGTGAGACCACTTTTTCTGTTAATACCAAAATATGATATAAAGGGAGTGGATTGAAGAGTCATTTGACCACCTGATTTAAATCCTGCCTGTACTACTTATTAGCCATGTGGCTTTGGCAAGGCATTTCAAGGATCCATCCCTTCCTTCTTTCCTTCCTTCCTTCCTTCCTTCCTTCCTTCTTTCCTTCCTTCCTTCCTCCCCCCTCCCTTTCTCTCTCTCTCTCTTTCTTTCTCTAAATCACTATGCTGTACAGGTAATTATGTTCACTGCAACGATTATGAAATGTGTTTATTTATGCATGTGAATTGGCTAGCATGGTGTCAGGAATAGAGTCAGTCATCAGTATACTTGAATCTTCTCACTTCTCAAACTTTGAGCCATGTGTTAACTGAATTTTTAAACAACCTCTCAAGTCTTTGCCATTAATTCTTAATTAAATCATTTTTCTGATTTTCATCTTTGTCCATTTTATGATAGTGATTCTTTCTCTGTAGCATTTTTTTTCCATGCACACAAAGACCTGGGTTTTACACATTTATCATTCTCCTTCTCTTTTTCACTGCCATTATTGCCAAGGTAAAGAAGCATGGTTGTTTCCAAAACAGCTAATTGAGTTTATACAAAAACTGAGGCCCAGACTTTTGTGGAAAAGGCTAGTTGAGCTGGAATGTGTGTTTTGGGATGTAAATTTAGTTTCATAGCCCTATGGACAAGATAAACCTGTTCATTTTGTAACAGATGTTTTCCTGAGAACATCAGTCTAAGTGTTCAGCTACAGTACGCGAGAGGTAACAATAGCTCTTCACAACCCAACTTCCTTACTAGAACTTATAGCCCCCATACAAAACTTTTTCTTTTAACACAAAAGAGAGTGGAGATGGACAGCTGAAAAGGCTAATATTCCATAGTCTACAGGCTTCCATTATGTCTTATATCATTTTGTAATGGCCTTATGGCCTCCTGGTCCACTGGAATAGCAGCTGCCAACCACTCTCAATGTACCGGAAGACCCAGCAGTACTGGACATGCAAACTGCACTGCTAGGTGGACCCTCTGGTGGTTTTCGCCTGTGCTTCTCTCATGCAAAGAGGATAGATTATAAAACCCAACATTGATTCATTGGAAAAGCTCCCCATCTCTCACCTTTCCTACTTCAGCAGGGCACTGACCTTCATCCCTTTTCACTTTCTACTCATACCACGTAAGGAATGCCTTTCCAAAAGTGAACTTCTTAGCCCTGACCTGCCACATCCCAGAACCTACCTCATCTTGCAGGAGGTTTGAGCTCCTTGGATTCATTTGCTCATTCAACAAAAGCTACTGAGCACTTCCTGTGCAATGGTCAGGTAACCAAATGTGGTTATATATAGCAGATTGAGAAAGAACCAAGGTCCCTGCTTCCACAGGCTATTATTTTTAGAGAGAATGAGCAAGTAGAAACTAGACTGGAGGCTTCATGAAGGCAGACACTTTGTTTTGTTGTCTTGTTTTATCGAAAGGCCCAGAACAGAACCAAGCATTAATGAGGCTTCAGTGAATATTTGTTCTATAAAATAAAGATATGCTATAATGTGGAGAGTAGTAAGTATAATGGAGTAAAATAAAGCAGAGTGAGAGTATGGGATGCAAAAGGTGACACAAGTTATTTTTTATTGACTCTTTTCCGCTTCTTATGAATGTTCTGCTCTGGCAAGTCAGTGGTCATCTGACCCACACGACAGTCTCCACGGCTCCATATTCCTGTGACATTAACTCTCCTTATGTTGCTTGCTCCCCCCAAGAAACCAGTCTTGGTCTGTATCTAGGCCAACTATTTCCTTCCAGAGTTAACAGTACAGATTTGTCTTAAGGTTTTGTTTCCCTTTGAGGTATTTTCTGCATTTTTAATTTCACTCTAAACATACTTTAATAGATGAAAGATCAGATTATTTCATTCTCTGTAAGCTGACAAAGAGGAGTGGCTTACAAAAGCTTGCCTGGACAGGGATTTCACTGTCCCCAGTGAAATGAAACGTATGAGAGCGATAATAAGCTGCTTTAAAAACTGAATTTATTGCTTCTAAAGGACCCCATTTAGAACTATGACATTTCCTTCATTTTCAGTTTCAAAATGCCCTTTATTATACCATGATATTCATTTCAGAAAGTAATACTGTTCTTCTGATTGTATAATTAGCAAAAATGGAAGTTAGCAATACTTTATAAATACCTAAATTTGGAAAGGATGAGAATTTTTCTTGTCTATAAAATCAACACCATAAAATTATTTCACTGACAGTCCAGTGATAAAGAAAATGAATTACTACACACATCACATACACACACACACACACACACACAAACACAAACATGCCCATTTGTGACCTCATTGGGGATTGAGATGGAATCTGTATTTTACATTTGAATTCTAAGTACTTGATGCTTGACTATAATACATGCTCATTAAATGTTTACTTACTGAGTTAAAAAACTCTAGGCTACCATTCACAATAAATATAAAGAAGGAATATGGAATAAAGTACTATGTATGGGGTCTTAAAAATTACTGGAATCCCATCAAAGTGCTGACCAGACTAGCTGGGACAGAAAATAAGGTATAAAAGAAATTGAAATAATGGATCTTTGTGGGTAACAAATAATGGTTAAGGGAGAAGAAAGATGAATTTTCTGCTTAGTTAATCCCTATCCACTCCACCCATGACCAGACTTGTAACAAGATAACTGCCAAGATTTGCAAAAACCCATTCATACCTTACACATACTTTACTATACAGGAATGATGAGTTAAGCAGCTATTTAAACTTTTATATGTTCAAATTGCAACATGGAAAATCACACAATTGAACCAGCTTTGATTTGATCACACTAATAATTATGAGCTTATGCTGGATATGCTTTTTGGCTCTGCATACTGCCAGTCTTCCTCTTAAAAGCCTAGGTTCTTATGGTCTCACACTGTCCACTTCATTGTTTCCAAGATTAGGTCCCTGTTGTTGAAGGTGAAGAGATGTGGGGATGTGAGGGAATGTACCCTGCTGGAATTTCACACTTAGAGAGAGAGAGAGAGAGAGAAAGGAATTGGGATATCAACTTCTTGTCTGCCACTCAAGACAGTAAATTTTTAAAATTACTGTCTTTGAGGCTTCTCCTACCTAGCAGTCAGCTATACTGTTCATCAAACACTTTATCACAATAAAGTTGAAAAATAGGATAAAGAACCTGAAGACAGAAATAAAGCCGAACAGGCACATTGGCACTACAGTGTGCAAAATTAAGACAGGGAAAAAAATCACCCTAACTTAAAAGCATCCCAAATGGCTCAGAATGCAACTGAGATAATGATATGCTATTTCATATAAATATCTAATGGCTCCAACACGAGTAGCTTAACTATAATGAACGGTCTTATTAAAATATAAAAATCACCGAGGGAGCATGTAGGAGCAATCCAATCTCAGCAGCACACTTTATGGGCAGTTCTTGGTTTGAAGATCAGTGAAGATGCCAGTGCTTCTTAATTTATGTTAAGCCCGATAATTTGCGGTTCTCTGCAACTTTTTCTCCTAACAAAGCAGAACTCACATGTTAAAATGAAATCAAAGTAGCACAATATTATTTTAATGTGTTTGTGCTGAAATTTAATTAAAACATCAAATCTCATCAAACACTAAACACTAGTTATAAATAAAGCTCCTAGGCACACATAAATTAGATTTAAATAGGAAACAGGAATGGAGACTTTATACTTTGGCTCAAAGGAGTGTTTGTTTGTTTAAAGGTAATTGGGGAAAAACATGATATTTACACTTTCTATAATTCATATTGATATCACTGAGCATACCTTACAATAATAATAAAACTAAAAACTAGAGTATTCTGGCCAGCATTGAGAGATTTAGCAATGAGAAATAAGGGGTGCCCAGGAAAATCTGAATTTCAGGGAGGCAATGATTTTTTTTCTTTTCTTTTCTTTCTTTTCTGGTCTGGCCCATACAATTTTGGGAACTATTTTACTAAAAATTATTTATTGTTTATCTGAATTTCAAATTTAAGTGGTCAGTCTATATTTTATCTGACAAACCTAAGATCAGCCAATGCTGATGAAGATATATTGTATGTATGGTTGCTTTAATTAATATTTTTTAGAAAGGCTTATTTATATATTATTTTATCATTAATTTTATCTTTAATCATGCCAAAATAATGATTTGAAATAGATGATAATTGAGAGAGGCAATGTTACAGCTCAGCAATATTTATATTTTATTTCTTCTTCCAGGAAACATCAATGGACCTCAGTGTGCAAGCCCCTTGAAGTTAGGTAAAGCCATGCCACTGAGATCTAAATTGTGGGCAAAAGTGATGTTCACGATTTCCAGTCCTCTCTTTCTTTTCCCTTGTCTGCCAGTTGGAGACAAAGCCTCTAATGGAAAATGCTGAGCCTCTGATGAGAGCAGAGCCACAATATGAAAGAGGCCTGGGTGCCTGATAGACCACAGGGAGCAGAAGACTGACCCCTTATTCCTCTCACCACCGATGCCCAATAGATGGTGATGTGAATGACAAAGAAACAAGCTTCTGAGATTCCAAGGTTGTTTCAACAGTTAGTGTGACCTGACCACTCTGATACAGATATTAGGGCCTTAGGGGTAGATTGCTTTTGCAATTGAAACTTCTAATATGCAGTAATTGACACGGCAGCTGGATGTGGCTGGTGAGGGAAATAAAGCAGGTTGGACAGCTGTACAATAGTATCAGTCAGTGTCAAACATCTGATAAAACAGTAAATAGAAAGTCATGTGTCTGCTGGGCTCCACCTCTAGGAAAAGAGGACAGTAAAAGGAATGTTACTGGTATCTGTTGCTTGTGATTATTGACTATGCTGGGCAATGTACTACCCAAAAAAGATAAGTTTAGGAAGGAATAGGCTAATTGGCAGCATTAAATAAAAGGGGATAGAAAAAAATCCAGAAATTTGGATCTTTTAAAGTCGGAAAGTTTACTTGTCTAAGCTGCAAACATTATTAAAAACAAACAAACAAACAAACAAACAAAAACATTGGGGGGATTTAAAAGGTCTTTCAACTACAAACACCAAGTGATATTTCTTAGTTAAACAAAGTAACTTAATTCTGGGACAGGTTTAGATTAAGGGTGTGACTATCATGTCTATTGCTTACCAGGTGGTTACCCTTAAAGTTGAAAAAGGGGAATTTGGGAGTGAGAAAGCAAATAAATAGTCTAAAATAGGATATTGAATATAGTTACTGTTGAGTCACATAGGGACTATATAGATTAGGAATCTACTAGTACTTTAATGAATCTTCTTTCCTTCAGTTGCTAAATCTGTATCACAAACTGGAACTCTGAGCTTGTTTTTCTAAAAAACAGGTTGCAAAATTTACATGGGATCAGTTTCTACACTGAAGACATGGACAAAGAGAGAGAATTAAAGACGCAACGAAGAACCTCCAAGGGCCAATTCAAGAACCAAAGAGAACAACGGACAATATGCTATATTGCCCAGAGATCTCCGATTGTGATGCATCAACTAGTTGTGACTTGGTATTGACTTCCTTGGAGGGGGTTTTGGGTATTTCATGGAAAGGAGCCAATGGGATAAAAGTATATTTAGTGACAAGAAGGATAGA
The DNA here is from genome assembly GCF_902655055.1 of Lutra lutra. Lineage (NCBI taxonomy): Eukaryota > Metazoa > Chordata > Mammalia > Carnivora > Mustelidae > Lutra > Lutra lutra. The sequence goes on from NC_062288.1 coordinate 43,570,569, forward strand.
AATCCACATCTTTGCCTTCTTTCTTCTTCTTCTCCTTCTTCTTCTTTTTTTTAAATATTTTATTTATTTATTTATTTGACAGAGGGAGAGAGACAAGGTGAGAGGGAACACAAGCAGGGGTAGTGGGAGAGGGAGAAGCAGATTCCTGCTGAGACACTGGGATGCAGAGCCAAAGGCAGAGGCTTAACAATGGAGCCACCCAGGCACTCCTCCTCTTCTTTTAAACAACTAATTTCCCAGTGCCTTTGCAGTAAAGGAGGTCATGTGATGGAGTTCTCACCAACAAAAAATAGGAAGAGGAATCCGTTCCCGTTTTGTAAATACCAGTATGTAACACACACAGTCTGTCCCTTTATTTCACAGCTGGAAGCCTGAGGAGCCAAGGGAGGATAGCAAGTCACTGATAGATGGAGAAGCCGTGGGGGTGGAAACATTTGGGTGTGAATGACAGCACAGAGCCACAGAGCACACTTCTCCCCTGCCACCTCCCTTCCTCTAGGCCCCCATAGATAAAGGCATATTTTGGTAAACCAGTGAGATTTTATGATTAGCAATGGACTTAGGCTGATGAACACTGTAGTGCAACAAACACAATCCTACAATACTATGTGGTGATGTTCACAGTGAATTTAAAGGTTTAAAAATCAATTTCAATACATTTGAGAAATAAATCTTAGGTCTGGTGATTTAGGACATACCAGCCAAAATGGTCTCTCATTTCTCAGAGCAAGCACAGAAACAGTAAGCTTTATCCTTGATTTTGGACTATATATTTTATTAAATCTTTCCTTATATTCCAATCAGATCATTTTTATTCACTTCTATGGGTAATAATTTTGAAATGCAGGGTTCTTGAAAGCTAGGTCATTATTTTATACTCTTCTCTCTTGAAATATGATGAAATAATCCAGTTGATTATTTTTAAACTCTTTTCGAGGTTTTATGTCTTGTCAAACCTCGTATCACGTTTATGATAGTCTTAAAGAGAAGCTTATATAACAAGACAAAATCACAACAGAATGAGTCAGTTGAACACGTTACTGCTGACTAGATTTATATATGAAAGGAAAAGGGATTAGAAGAGAATCTGCATGGAATATGGCCTAGCCAAGATGCATCAGCCTGGAGGCGCTATTTGTAAACCTAAAACATTGAAAAATAAAGGGATTACTCAAGAACTTGAAGTTAAAGAACTTTCATCTCATTTAGATCATCAAAACTCTTAGTAGGTTCCTCATCTGTTAGTCACTCAGTTTATAATTTCATACCCCCAAAAACGTGGACATTGCTACATCCAAATACAGGTGATTTTATTAGTCAATGTTTAAAAGTTTCGTAATTTTTCCCAATGCCTGGTTAAATGCCTTTCAACTCAGTGGTCTCCGAACTTTATTCCATATTTAATCTACTTGTGAACCTTTAAAAAATATCAAAGTTCCAGATGTTCCGATTTAATTGGCATTGAATGCAAACAGGGTATTGGGAATTAGGTGATTCTAATACTCAAGGATTAACAGAGTTAATCGTCATTAGAGAAATCACTGTTTTAACTATATTTCTGGTTTCTAGATTCACCAGATTTAACTTGGAGGAGATTATTTTATGAACTTTTTGTTAATATCTTCCATAAAGATGCTAGAGGCAGGGTTTATGACTCCAGTCTACCTTAGACATTTTAAGTAAGGTAAAATTTCTGAGTTATGCTGATAATTACAGTCAATTTAAAGAAGAGCTAAAACTCCTTTAGTTACAAAATACAATGAGAAAAGGTGAGGCCCAATGTGATCAGTAAATGTTAAATAATTTCAGTCTGGTGTTGGTCATCTCCTGGGTATTTTTACGTGGACAAGCTTTCTTTTAAAAGGGACCATTCAAAGCATTGATTATGTTTTTCTTTGTGATGGAGGACAGTAATTAATCATAGCAGAATCAATAAACATGGCTGTTACTAAAAGTAACTAAAATGCAAGTTTGAAATTTTTAGTGAAGGCAAGTTCCTTAAAACAAAACTTCTATATTATGATGGTCAAGATAATTCCATTCCCTTGTGAGCGATAATGTATAATAAATGGCTTTCTTACTGGTTTCCAATTTTCAAAATATTGGAAAATTCATATAAATCTGAACATCCTACCTCCACAATAATTTTAACAAATAAATCTGGCAACAGAATTAAACTTAAGCATTGTTATAAATTTGCTAAGTATCAGTTTGTTCTGACAAGTTCTTAATTTTTGGATGAAAGTTCTACTGAAATGTTGCTAACATTTTCGTTCTTTTGCTGTAGCTTTCTCCTTTTCTAACAACCTCGTACTTATTTCTCCAACTGACCTTCCCTCACAAGAGGCAGTTACAGTAAATCAATCATATTTTCTTGCTGTGCTTGAGTGAAGATCATGTTTTTTCATTTCAGAAATAATTTCCTGATGCTGTATTTAAGTAGCACATTTTATGTCAATGGGAAAAGCAGTGTGAAAGAATGAGAACAGGTCCGAGTTAAGAGAGAACAAAAGTGATCTGGCTTGTGACTTTCATAAATATTATCTTTGTGACTCTTTATGTGGCAAAGGTTCACAGTGCTTTCCCTATGCTTATGTTTATTTTAAATATTTTCTTCATGACAATATCCAAAAATACTGAAGATATTAAATCAATGAGAGATTTCTATTTATACATATTAGTAATATGATAGCCAAGGTTACTCATATCTTCATCACAAAGACAATACCAAGAAAACTATTGAGTTGAGAAATTATAGGAGCACTGAATATATTAGAACTCAAAAACTAAAGTTGATACTTCATGTCAGTATTCCTGCACAGATTTTCCACTGATATTTTTCTCATTTTAAAATTAGATAATTTTCAGGGCACCTGGGTGGCTCAGACAGTAAGCGTCTGCCTTCGGCTTGGTTCATGATCTCAGGGTCTAAGGATGGAGCCCCACATCAGGCGCCCTATTCAGCGGGGAGTCAGTTTCTCCTTCCCCCTTTCCTGCTCCCCCTGTTTGTGCTCTCCCTATCAAATAAATAAAATTTTAGAAAAAAATTCAGCAATTTTCTGTGTATTACTTCTGTTGATAGGACGACAGTTATGGAAGTTAAGGTCTGTTCACTATTTATTTTATTTCAAAAAATGCTATTTTATTTCTAACATGTACTACTCTTGAGGAAAAAATGGGAAATAGATAGGAAAAACCTTCTCTAGCAGGGTTCACATATTTTCTGGTTAATTTTGGCCAAATGATTCATTTTGAAATAACAATTTATTAGATTAATGATTTTCTTTTCCAAACCATGCCACACATGGACATGATTGTCAAAAGCTTACAGTTTATGGTTACAACGTGTAAATTACCTGGAACATTGCTAATTCACACTCAGGTAAGAAATTTGTGGTCTCTCATTGTTAGAAAGAAACTCAAGTATTATTTTAAGTTAGAGAAATTATAAATATTCAGAGCTGACCTAGATGCCCTCAGTGTTCCTTCAGCTTGACTGAACTTTAGACAGGTTTCTTCCTGGCTCTAGGTCCCTGACTTCCCTTTTCTCAGATCATTTACTTTAGAAAACTTGCAATTAAAACTTGTTTTTCTCTTCCTTTAAGGTGTAAACCCTCTCCCTACCTCTTGACACTTTTACAACTTATGAATGAGTGTCTTTCTCAATAACCTGGGCTCTACCTCTTTGAAGTGTAACCATCAAAAAAGATAAGGCCCCTATCTCCCTCTAGAATTCTCCAGTACTTTTCTACAAGCTCACCCTAGTGCTTAAAATTCCCACCTTTTGTTTCAAAGGATTGACTTTAATCTTCCTCCTCTATTTCAAGAGCCTTGAATAAATTCTTCCTTAACTTTCTTTTTACTCAATTTCATGCAGTTTTCTTGGACCGAGTCAATGTTGTCTCTCTGACAGTCTTAAAGGGTGTGTATGTTCTGTTTTATGATTCCTAAATAATCCCTATGATTTCTTTTTTAATTATAAATTCTTTTTTTTTTTAAATTTATTTATTTATTTATTTGACAGGGAGATACAGTGAGAGAGGGAACACAAGCAGGGGGAATGGGAGAGGAAGAAGCAGGCTTCCCGCTGAGCAGGGAACCCCATGTGGGGGTCAATCCCAGGACCCTGGGACCATGAGCTAAGCCCAGACACTTAATTACTGATATCCCCAGGCACCCCCTTAATTATAAATTCTTAAAGGACTTCACCCACATGACACAAAAGTTGTGCAGCTCTGAGAACTGACTGACAGAAAATACAGATAGATAAAAGGTAAATGAAAGCATGGGCTTCATGATTAAGCAAACAGTATATTAATATAAATAACTCAAAATAACCAATAAAATTTTTCATTTAGATATTGACAATGAAATCTAAAACATGTAAATGTGCAAAAGTTTTACTTAGAAAAAGTATCTTAAGTATCTGAATATTTCAAAAAGTTCAAGAACAAGACATTGAGTTATTCAGACACTTGCTTCATTTCTCCATTCTACTTTTCATTAAATAGAACCACAGTCCCTTTCCACAAGATGATTTTTAATCCTTGTAGACCGGTAATGGGAAGTATAGTGTACTAATTTATGTAAAATGCTCCAATTGCTGAGATAACTGACTCCTTTTAACATTTTGTCATTAATTATAATAGATTTTTAATTACCATTGGACGGTTTTGTAATTAGTAACATCTAGCTTATATAATCAGTGACTCTAAGCTCTCTAATTGACATAACACCTAAAAATTATTCAAAGCATGTTGTAATGTTGCTCCATGTCAAGAAATGGGATCTGAATTACACTTGTTTTGTAGAGGATGGACTTGTGAAATCCATCAAGCATGTGCTGTGGCTCAGTGCTTTTTGGAACACCTCCAGTTGTCCTTGAAGAGGCTAGAAAAGGAAATTCACAAAGAAGAGTTTGGAAAAAAATAGATTTATAGATACAATGGACCCATTATTACCAGGATGGACTTAATATTTTTGTTTATCAAGCTGTCTTCACAGAGAATTAAAAATCATGAAATTATAACAATATCCTTTCCAAAGGTACAAATAGCAAACTTGAATTTAAATTTTAAGAGCAATTTGTTAACAAGATTGATTTTTTCCCCAAATTCTTGTAGCATTCAAAACAATGATAAATCAGGTTCTAAGAAATAGGAATTAGTGAAAAATCTAGAAAAATTTTGGTGAATGCAGTTGCCATATGCAATGATGGTTTATATCCCATCTGCATTTAAGTTGTGTTTGAACTCAAAGATATGCAATGTATTTTAAGTACATTAAAAGAATGGGGATATTTTAATATACTTAGTTCTTCAGGTAATCATTTCTCACAATGTGTCACACTGAATTCATTTAATGAAATGAGCTTACACATTAGGCAGCATTTACATTTTACAAGGCGATTTCTAAGATAATGTTTAAGTATCACTAATGGGTGTTTTTAACAGAATGTAATACTCTATAAAATGGTATGTTTTTATAAGTATCTCTGTAATAAAATTTTACCAAAAGTGTAGCAATATCTCAGAATATGTTTTCAATTGTATGCAGTTTATTTGGTAATTAAAACATTGATTTTTTTCTAAGTACATAAAATTCAATCAAGTAGATGCTGCCTTTAAATGGAAAGATAAATGACATTGTTCCAAAATTTTCTTATTATCAAAATAATGTTTTAAAATACTTGCAAAATTTATTTATATGTTGATTTTGTGTATGGTTTCATAGACAATAAGCTGCAAATCCCCAGTGCTTGCAAGTATTTTCTTTAATAAGTATTCTAATTTATTTTTTAAATATCCTTTTATAATTTTTTCTATCATCTTGCTACCACCTTCCCAGTCCTTGCTTCAGGTTGCTTAATAATAACATGGTTTTTAAATATTGAACATTGAACATCACGTTTTATGAAAATTTCAATGTAGTATAATTATTGTTGGATATAACTGAAACGTAATCGTTGAGATCTTCTCATATGGTGTGTTATGTGCTCTTTCTACAGTAATATCTAAAGAATACACAGATGATGTGGGAAAACCAGTATATTTATGGGCTGTGTAAAAATAGTGATTATTCAGTAAAAGCATCTATATGATCATTTCATTGAGAAACAGAAAGTCATAGGATATTTCTTTCATAGAGCTGAATTTTTCTTAAAGCTAAAATACTTTTAACAACTCTCCTCATTATACTTGTAGGATAATTAAAAATATAAGTAGTATTATTCTTAAGTATACACTGCTTTTTGTGGATATAAACAAAGACAGCATACAAATATTTCCTCAAAGTTCATAAATGGTTACTAGCTGATATTCTGTTTGAAATTTGTCTGTGGGGATTCCTTCTTATTGAAATGGCATCATCAGAGTTCAGAAAACGTAAGTGTGTTTCAAATATAGAAGAAATAGCTAATAAGACTCACTGATTATTTTTATAGTTCAAACATATTAAATTGAAGTTACTTAATTTGTTCTTTAGGGCACCTGGGTGGTTCAGACAGCTAAGCATCTGACTCTTGGTTTCAACTCAGGTTGTGATCTCAGGGTCCTGAGATGGAGCCCTGGGTCAGGCTCTGTCTCCGCTTGGGTTTCTCTCTCCTTCTCCCTCTGCCCCTCCCCCTGCTCTCTCTCTCTCTCTCTCTCAAATAAATAAATATATTTTTTGTGTTCTTAATATCTAATACTTGATAAGAAAATTTAAATTCTCTAAAAACTTCTTCCCAAGACCATACAGAAAGTGGTTTTATATTAGTAAAACATCTTAAAAATGTATGAGTAATGGTAACCATTAGATGTCATTTATCTAGGAAAATTTTAGCACCACAATAGATTATTTATGTATTTATCTCTGTAAACATATAAACATAAATACAGACCTGTGAAGATACTAAATTTATTACCAAAATTAATGAATATACTCTTATTAATACAATGTTTTGAATCATGAATTTAACATTAAACATTTAAATATCATTAAAACCCCAAATATTGAGACATTTCTCCTCCTTAATCTAATTCAAGGTCACACAGCAGAAAGTAGAAGAGTCCAAATTCAAACCCCTGCTGAGTTATCCTACTCTCAGCTTGACTTGCCCCATTAGTGTTAGCACTATAAAGAGAATAAAAGGACCTGTCCCAGCAATACATGCTAGGCATTTCTTGAAAGACTCAGGAGTGAAACTGCCCATCTCCCAGAGGACACTATCTACCTAAGCATAAGTTTCCAGCAGAGACCCATCTCCCCATTCCAGTCCCTCCTTGATTTCTCTGCCTCAGTTAAAGACTAGACTTCCTCATCTGTCTGAGAAATTTTGGAAAGACATAAAAGATCAAAACAAAAGATCAAAAACTAATAAACACCAGTGTAGCCACCTCATAAATTTTTAAAAAATGTAAACATTACAATATTTCAAGTATTCTTTTATAAAAACAAATACAGAATTATAAAACAAATTGAAGTACACTTTGTACCTGAATTCCAGTTTTATTATTTATTATTTACTGCCAACCATATATAACATATCACACATATAGTCCTCCTTCCTTGTTGGCCTCATTTCAATAATCCCCCTTCTCCTTTTTTCTTTCTTTCTACATGCCCAGGGTCTCACATATATTTTTAATTTTGGGGATAGGGTGGGAGGTGGGGGGAGGAGGCCAGCTTTAGAATAAGCTTCCTTCGGTATGATATGGCAGTTTTGTTTAGGATAAAGGCAGCATTTCACTTTCATGGGGGTAAAGATGGGTTTTTAATAAATAAGAATAAAATGATGGAAATACAGGAAATGAAAAGTTGGATTCATACTTCTAATGAAGATCAAGAAAATACCAAATGACTCTCAAGTTTCAGATGTAAAAAGGATATGTGAGTATTCTTAGAAGGATATGTGAACAAATTCCTCCAAATCCTTAGTGTGAGGAAGTCTTGTTTATCATTCAAAATCTAGACACCACTGACTAGAAGTTAGTCTCACTACTCTACAGATGACTTCTAGAAATCAGAAATTTGAACTATATTCTAATAGAAAATTAGTAATATATAAGTAGAAAAAAATCCAAATGTCCTTTAAAATTTTCAAATGATTTTCAGACTCATACATGAGAATAATACAAAATAAAACCCACTGAAATATCAGTTCACATATGTATGATTAAAAAAATTCAGTTTATCAACATTGACTTCTGTTGGGGCCATTACAATAACTGCTGGCTTTCCTTTGTTTTGTTTTGTTTTTGTTTTTTGAGAGAGAAAGAGAGAGAGCATAAGCAGGGGGAGGGGCAGAGGGAGAAAGAGAAAAAAAAAATCCTCAAGCAGACTCCTGGCTTAGTGCAGGCTCAACATGGGGCTCAGTCTCACAGCCCTGAGATCATGACCTGAGCAGAAATCAAGAGTCGGTCACTTAACCCGCTGAGCCACCCATGTGTCCCACTTTGTTTTGTTTTTAATAAACTTCATCTAGATAAAGTTCTTTCTATTCCTAATTTCCAGAGTTTGTATAAAAGCGCAGAATGAAATTTTGAAAAGATATTTTCCTGTACCTATTGAGAGGATCATATATTTTTTAATGTGTTAATGTAGGCATTTGTGTTTTAATGGATTTTCCCTTAAATTCCTCTGACACTTTGTAGATAGGTATCATGCATTTTTTTATGTCTAACTAACTTTGACTGGTGCTATTTTCTTTTCTTGCATTATCTGGTTTTAGAATCAAGGTTATGCAGGGCTATTAAAATGAGTTTGGGTAGCTCTCCTTATCTCTATATCTTTGTAAGGAATAATTATTGTCTTTTCCTTGCACATACCTAAAAAACATAAGAGCCACATATTTTTTTAATTGTTTAAGGGAGAATAACTTTGTTTACCAAATCAAATTTTTAATGACTTTAGTTAGAACTGCTTATTTTCTACTTCTCCCGCAGATGCATTTTCTACTTTTCTCTCTTCTGTATCTTTTTGCTTGATATATTTCCAGCCATATACCCTCCCACAGCTCCAGTTCTCACTGGATTCTGGCCAAACGGTTCCTTTCCTCTGCAGCTGGAGGTGCTAACAGCTTCCCTCTGTGGCTACCTGCTGTGGATTTTCCAGTGAGTTTGGGTGCCTTACCTTTGCCCCATGTCTGTGCAGAAACTCTAGCTAATTACTTTTCCTTAAACCTTTGTATGTGTTATGTTTCTGTAGAATCCTGACTAATGGAGGCCATTTCGAGTGTTCTGTTCCTTTCCTTTGAGTCAGTTTTAATGATTCATAATTTTATGCAGCATGGTGTGATCTCTTCATCTAAGGTTTCAAAGGGCATGGAGTACAGTTGTTGGTATTATTATTTTACAATTCCTATTTTTTCATCTCTAGGTATTTTGTTTCCAAAAATCTTAATTCTGCATTTCTTCTTTTCTTTTCTTTTTTCTTTAAGCCTCTACCTCTGGGTTTCTAGCGAAACAACATAATTATGAAGAGAATTATCTCTGGAGCTAGGACGTCTGAATTGTAGCTTCATAATACACTGGATGAATGACTTCTTACCTTTAATTCTTCCTTTTTTATATAAAATAGAGATATGACCAGCACAGGGTCTTTTCTGTTTATTTTGTCTGTTTGTTTATTTAAGAAATAACTGAGTTAATTAGGCTGGTAGAGAACACATGTTTTATAATCTTAACTGTTACGATTATTATTTGCAAAAGTACATCATTCAATAAATGCAAATTCCTGTTAGTGTTGGGCTGACGGCAGAAAGTCCTTTTACATTTTGTAAGTTAGGAAATTTATTTTGCCCTCATCCTTGACTAAAGTTTGGTTGAATACAAAATTCTGTTTTCAGATAATTCCCTTCAGCATCTTGACACTATTGCTACTTGGTTTTCTAGTATTAGTTGTTACTGTTAAATCTGCTGACATCCCAAGAACTGCTTCTTATAGTTCACTGTCATCTAGTCTGAGAACTTTTAAGATTCTTCTTCTTAATCATAATACTTATTAGTTACTCTGGGTTTATATTCATTTTTACTTATGACTTTTGGAAATTCATGTTTATTTTCAATCTGAAGACGACAAAGGTTCAGAATCACTTGCTCAAATATTGCTTCTCCACCAATCTTTCCATCCTGGCTTATGGATATTTGAAGCTCTCATTTGATCATCTATTATTTGTATAGCAGTGTTGTGCAAAAAAACTCTTTGTGATGATGGAAATGCTCCAATATGTGGTATTCAATATGGTCACATGTGTCCAGTGACTACTACATTGGATAGTATAGCTGTAGAGCACTAGTTTTTCTATTATTAATTTTCATTTATCTTTGTCTATATGTGCTGAATTCTGAATAAATTCATGAGTACACTCTAGATAAATTCTTAAGTATATTTTCCCAGTCACTAATTCTTTCTTTGTACCTAGTACAGGGTTAATCTCATAAAAGTCATGTTTTTGATTGTTAATTTTCCCTCAAGAATTGTAATTAATGTTCCTATGCATCTTGCTCTTCTTGTTTCATTTATGCTTATCTTTATTTTTTTTTCACTTTACTAAACGAAAATTTTGAAAAAAAAATTGATCTCATTGAGCAATTTGAATGTATATAGGCTTTGAAGTCTTTATTAGATATTTCCATAAAACTGTCTTTTTCCCTAAGTTTATTCATGTTTTAATTGTTGATTTTATTGAGTTTATAAACAACTTGTACATGCATGTGTTTTTTAATGCATCCAAAAATTTCGGTAAAAAGACATGTTTTGAGGGTTGTTTTTCCTTTTCACTTTTTCTTGCTTTTATCCCCAACTGTCTGAGTTTTTCAAGTTCCCTCTCTCTCCTCCCTGGACTGTCCAATTAAAAAAAAAGAGTTTTAAGGTTTAATTTTAGGGTTCTTGTGCCAAGATTAAATCAATGATGTCTCAGATCCAGGTACTATAGACCTGGATGGCTGGTATAGTTTCAGATTGAATAGTTTAATTTGTGTCTTCCTGCTTTTCTGGGTCAGTCCACCTTAATGGTGGTAGTTGGAAAATAGTATTTGTTTGTTTGTTTGTTTATGTCTTTTTTTATTTATTCCTTTCACAAAAAAGGAGTTCCACTTGAATTTCTGATTTCAAGCAGGGGATCTTTTAAAATATTTTTACCTTGGAAGAAACAAAACACCAGTTTCTGTTGCCTTTTTCTGACCAAGAACTAGGTGATTCCATGGTTCAATCCCATTCACAATTTTGTAGTTTCATTTTATTTCTGTTTTATTCTGACCCTATTTTTTTTCTTTCAGGTTTCTACTTATGTTTATATACTGGTTTATCTATCATTGAATCTGAGGGGATGTATGAAATGTATTCTTATGGAGTCACCCTAATGGAAGTCTAAAATGCATGTTTATAAAATAAGTCCTCTTATCTGTTGTCTGTTATTAGAGGACACACTGAAAATCACTGGTTTTAAATCACATTATATCTCATTATATGAAGGATGCCACTTTGAAAGTTAGAAAGTGGTTTCCTCATTATTGTAAACACAGCAAAAAGGTATTTTAGTTTCCTCTAGAGTTTTAAAAAATATTTTTGAAAGGTGGCTGTTGGCCTGAATTTACTATTTTGTTTGTCATTGTAATGACGAATGTAAGAGACAATATGGCAGGAAATATGCCAATCTTAGGTGAATGTGTGACTTACATTAAACCCTTACAGAAATGACCTATGTATTTTCCAAGACTTTAATTGAGCAAATAAGAACATTTTTAAATTAGTAATTCTTCCAGAAGACTTCTAGGTGGTATAGGGGATGTCGTGTTTACGAAAACTTGATTTATATAGCTTAACATCTTTTCAATACCTCAGGACTTTCTATTTATAACAATCTTTTTTTAAATGATCAATACATTCTGCTTTAAGAAATAACACATTAAATGTGCATGTGCATACCTGAAAAGCCTTATGATTGTTAAAATCAATGCATATATAAGAATTGCTCAGCCAGTGGATTCAACGCAAAAGGTGATAGATACTCTTAAGTTTGAAAATTCCGTTTTTAAGGCACATGAGGGAAGCTGTAAAAAATTGGCTTCCAGGTGGAAGAATTGCAACTTAAATGTTTACCAGCCTCAGCTTTCAAACCTCTGAAATTTAAGGGACTGTTGCTATATTTAATACATTTCTATTTTCCTCAGTGGGAAAGTACATTTCCTAGGAACAATCCCAAGATTTCCTGCAAAATTCTTCTTTGTGACTACCACAAACTAACACACACACACACACACACACACACACGCAAGAGACCAACTTTTATATATAATGAGTTGCTCCTTGTACAGAGAAGAATTGTTTGAAAAGTATACAGGACCTACTGTGGTATACTAAATTGTTTTCTTATCATAGAATTTTGCCCTGCTATTCCTAAATAAAGAAGATAGACATTAATAATTATCAAGCACCAATGATAGGTCAGGAACTGTTCTAGGTGTTTTATACATGTCCTTTCATTTAATGTTCAGAAGAGCATTTAAATATACATTTTTTTTAATCTCTATGTTTGAATAAAGAGAGGGAGGCATAGCCAAACTTAAATCTGAATTTCTTAGGATCTAAAATGAACTTTCTACCATAGCAATGATTATATGTATTTGGCTATTGACATGGATATTTGATTAGCCAACTTTGTATCTGAATCTGTTTCTCATATTTAATAATAATTAAAGAGGATAAAATTGTTTCTTATATTTATTTCTGAAAGAAATTTTACGTCAAAAATTGCAGAGGGGTTTGGAGTGAGGGTTCCCACAAGAAAAGATGACATTAATGACAAAAAGAGAGAGGTTTGATTGTCTTTATTTTTGTTGATATTTTATTCATTTATTTGAGAGAGAAAGAGCATGAAAGTATGAGCAGGGGGAGGGGCAGATGGAGAGGGAGAAGCAGACTTATCCCTCAGTCCCAGGACCCTGAGATCATGACCTGAGTGAAAGGCAGGTTGCTTAACCTGAGCCCCCAGTCACTCAAAAGGTTAGATTGGTTTATTAGTTCAAAAACACTTATATTCTGAAATGAAATTGTTCAGCCCTGGAAGAGGGAAGATACTATGAGAGACATTTCATAAATGAAACAAACTCCAGAGAAGAATAAGGCTACAACAGAAGGCTACACTGCTGGAGGATTTTTCTGGGAGGACTGGATGGAAATGCATTCATTAGAACTTTAGTGTGTCCTACTGATTGACTGGAAGTACAGATTCCTTATTGTGAGCACAGGTCCATTGTAGTTGCTGTTTTTCTCTTCTTATAGGCTAGTTCCAAATATTTTCTCTATGTTTGTTGTAGGGTGAAGTGTAAGAGTGGGTCCAAAATTGGTTTTTGTTTAGCTAAGGCTCAGATAAGAAGGGAAGCTTGTTCGAGTTTGCACCATCAATAAGTGCTGACACTCAGAGTCTATGTTGTTGTTACCCTATTCTCTGGCTTCTCTCTCCTAGGTTTGGTCTTTCTTCAACCCTTCCTGCCCAACCTTCTCTCCTTTATCAACTTTCTATTTTTTAATATCTTTGAGGGTAAGGAGAATAATAAACATTTTGGAGACCTCGCTACTTTTCCAAACTGTTCTTTGACTTCTTCGACAGTTTCTCCCACAAATACATTTTCTCCCTTTAAAAGTTCTTTTTAATGAACATCAACTCCATTTCTCTAATTTGCTCTGTGTCCTACTTTTTAAATGTTTTAGAAAGTTGAAGGGTTGGAGACGACTATCAAATTAGTATAATAAAGGAGGGCATTTTAAAAAATAAATTAAGCAGTTTAACTGCTTCTAGTACCATAAACCTTAGATCTAAAAGAAATTGCCTGCAATTATTATTTTAGAAGAAAAAAAAAAAACAGAAGATAGAGTGACATAGATAAAATGCATGACTAATATTAGCCTAACTTATTGGTCAAAAATGAAAATAAATTTCATTGAGAAATTAATTGAATTTTATTCTATTAAACAAAACTATAGTCTAATGAAGGTGTGGTAACTGATGTTTTCACATTTTTGGTGAACTTTAAGTTCGAGTGAGTGGAGGAACTGAAACCTTGATTAAGACATCAAAAATTGGGGCACCTGGGTGGCTCAGTGGGTTAAGCCTCTGCCTTCAGCTCAGGTCAGGATCCCAGGGTCCTGGGATTGAGCCCCACGTTAGGCTCTCTGCTCAGCAGGGATCCTGCTTCCCCCTCTCTCTCTGCCTGTCTCTCTATCTACTTGTGATCTCTCTCTCTGTCAAATAAATAAAATCTTTAAAAAAAAAAAGACATCAAAAATTACTTTGATGAGACAAATTAAATTTTTACTTGGTGCTATCTAGTTAATTTTTGGTATAAATTTAGACATAAATCAATTAATATAGTATAGTTAAATGTAAGAAATAAGCAAATGTACTAAGCATTTATCTTTCTCTTTCAGCTTCTTTTATCCAAGAAGAGTTGTGTTTTTTTTAAGAGTTTATTTATTTATTTGACAGAGAGAGAGAGAAATTATAAGTGGGCAGAGAGGCAGGCAGAGAGAGAGGGGGAAGCAGGCTCCCCGCTGAGCAGAGAGCCTGACGCAGAACTGGATCCCAGGACCCTGAGATCATGTACTGAGCCGAAGGCAGAGGCTTAACCCACTGAGCCACCCAAGCACCCCAAAGAAGAGTTTTAATAAAGAGAATATGATTCAACAAATTATGAATGGTACTTGAAAACATAACAGCTATGCACATAAGGGTGTTTGAAAAGAAACAGAGGTTACCAGAGATTAAAAAGAGCATAATACATTACGTTGGAAATTTTAAACAAACAAACAAACAAAAACATTATTTCCTTTTTATCTGAGGCATTTAAAAAAATGCAGAGAAGGAAATATGTAAGCTGGTAATGATGTATGTTTTAATTAAAATATTTTACTGATAATTTAATACAGACAATTCTAGCAGACAGCTGGTTATGAATGTGTTTCCTTTAAAACAACTCTCTAGTCCACAAAATATATGAAGTTCATTTTTGGAAAAATATAAAGAGCATATACTTCATATCCTTATCTGTGAACCACTCTTGTTTCTATCTATTTACTACCACTATTTCTAGAATTTATAGTTTCACATTTATCACCACCTGCACAGGGTAACTGCTGCTTTTGTAAAGACCTATATATCGCTGCAAGTGTAACTGAACAAGCTTCCATTGTTACTGTTAGCAGTTGTCTCCCGTGTTTAAAGACCCTGGCTATTTATCTCAATGTTCACACACAGAAACTGAAATGTATAAAAGTGGACATTATTAAATAGAGACCACACAGCATTCCTGTTCTGCTTTAGTGAAGATCTTTCCAGGATGCCAGTTCAGCTGAAATATCTCAAGTCATACCGTGGTGAAGCCACAATTGCTATATAGGGAAGGAGGGTTTGGGACTGTGTTTAGGCTGGGGTGGAAAAGGGTGAGTCTCACCCCCAGAGATCTAGTTAGAAAACAAATTCTGATTTGCATGTCTGCAATGGAGTCTAGGAGTCTCCTTTCTAGAAAGCTCCAAAGAGCTTAAAATGCTCAAGGAGCAAACACTGAGGAACTAGTCATGGTTGAGTAACTAGTTGGAAAGGGCATATGAAGCACATGGTGTTTCCTTAGGTTGTTGCCTTACTTGGTATGGCTGTGAGAGAGTGAGAATATGGAATCTGACTTACATTCTCCTCAACCCTCAGCCTCTCCAGCTACCTCTTATTCTTTTTTTTTTTTTCTTTTTTAAATAAATCCTGGGATGTAATGTGCAACATGGGGACAACAGTTAATAATACTGTCTTGTATTCTTTTTTTTTTCCTTTTAAAGATTTTATTTATTTATTTGACAGAGAGAGATCACAAGTACGCAGAGAGGCAGGCAGAGAGAGAGAGGGAAGCAGGCTCCCTGCTGAGCAGAGAGCCGGATTCAGGGCTCAATCCCAGGACCCTGGGATCATGCCCCAACCCAAGCCGAAGGCAGAGGCTTTAACCCACTGAGCCACCCAGGTGCCCTGCTACCTCATATTCTTGCAACTGAATCCATGAAATCAGAACTCAAACTCAACTTTGACTAAATCAGAACCTACTATGGATTGAATTATCCCTCCAGAATTTAATATGTTGAAACTAATCTCCATGGTGATAGTTTTTGGAGGTGAGGAGATTATTTGGAGGTGGGGGGACTTTAGGAAGTAATTAGGTCATGAGAGTGGAGACCTCATAAATGAAATTAGTGTCCTTGAAAAGAGATACCAGAGTGTCTCCCCCACGCCTTGTGCCATGAAATAGCACAGCAAGAGGAAAGCCATCAATGAACTAGAAATGAAGCATCATCAGATTTTGAATCTTTTGGCCCCTTGATTTGGGACTTTCCAGCCTTCATCACTATGAGAAATAAACAAACCCAGTCTATATTTTTCTATTGTATGGACCCAAACAGACTAAGACAAAAATATCTAAAGAAATAAAATGCTATGGAGTTTGCATCACTGCTCAAGCCTTGAGTGATTAACAAATTTTTCAGAAGTGACAAAATTGTTCAATTTTATCAGCTTCCTAAGCAAACAATAGGCTTTCAATGTAATTGATATAAATAGCATTTTTCTTGTCTTCTTAATTCCTTAGATTGTAACTAACATCAAAAGAAAGTCTGACTTTGCTACAATGGTACTTACATTAGCAGGTAAAAGTTGTATTACACAATCATAAAACTAATTCATAGAAACTAATATAATCTTAGTAGTAACAGCACTACCCAAAAGAAAAGTGTTTAATGGTAAAGAGATTTTGAAGTCTGTATTTCAAAATGTTTGGCATGACTTTTGCCTTTTTTAACTCTTTCTTTCCTGTGATAGACTTACTAATGTGTAAGTAGAAAATATAGTAATTATTTAATTAGGTGTTTCTCAAGCTAAGTCAGGGAGATATTTAAAAAATCAACACATCTCACCCACTGACAAGTGAAATTTGAATTTATTTGGACAAGATCCAATCATCAGGATTGTTTGAAGCACCCCATGTGATTCTCACATGCGTCGTGATTAAGAACCTATGGGGCATGTTGCTCCTGCTATCTGCTTTAGGCAGAAGATAAATTAATGGCTAAGGAAACAACGGTTCCTTGGGCTAAGCATCTATTCTTACAGATATGAAAGCAAAAATTGCACCTGACAAAGTTAACCAAACCAAAAAGACTTTATTCCCAACTATGACAAAGAATGCAGTCTGAACTCATCTCCACTGAAACAAAGAGCAGGACAGTTTTTAAGAATTGGGGTAGATGGATGCTTGGGTGGCTCAGTCAGTTAAACTTCTGCCTTCAGCTCAGGTCATGATCTCGGGGTCCTGGGACTGACTCTTGTATGGGGCTCCTTGCTCAGTGGGGAGCCTGCTTCTCCCTCTGCCTCTGCCACTCCCCCTGCTTGTATGCTCCCTCTCTCACTCCCTGACAAATAAATAAAATCTTAAAAAAAGGAAAAAAACAAAGAATTGGGGTGGGAGGATTTTCAGCCATATCCATTTCCTAATGGGTCTCGCCCACAGGAAAAGTAAACTTTCTCTTATGTTCATGATGGGAGATGCTTTACAACTTGGAATATGACATCCATGGAAATTAAACTCCTACTTTCCCACAGAGATTGGGAGATAGGGGTGAAAACTCTTTTGGTGTTGACATTTCAAAGTTTCAAAGAGATGGCCTCTAGGACCTTGAGAAAGACACTCCCAGGTTGTAAAACTGTCCAGAGGTTGCAGCTGTCCAGTTGCAAAACTGTCTAGAGAAAAGAATGTATGCTTTTGTAAGGCAAATGCTCTAAGGAAAGGAGATCAGGAACCAGAATCAGGAAGAACCCTGTTTAAAGTTTAATCAAGCTGAGGGGAACATTAAGGCCATCTTGGACACAGATAATCAAAGTGTATTCTCCTAGAACCATGGTTCTCAAACTTGGTTGCAAATGGTGTTCACATGGGAGTTTTACAAAAATACAGATGCCTGTGTCTAACCCCAGAGATAACTGATTAAATACTGACTTAGGCATTAGTATCATAATATCTTCAGTAGTTAAAAAATACAACCAAACTCGGAAACTACTACGCTGCAAAAACTGAATTTCCCTGAAAGGGTAGGAAGGTGTGAAATAGATTCATCTCAGAAATAAATAACTATAGCATAATATTGCTTAACTGTATACCAAATATAAAAATAATACATAGAAGAAAGAAAAAGAGAGAGAAAGGCAGGAAAGTACTTTCACTTTATCTGAAGAACAAGAGGAAAGTAAAGAGAAAAAAATTGACTCTGCAACATCAAGGACTAGAGGTTAGTGTCAGAATTAATGAATCATCTATACAAATATTACATGAATATTTTGATAAGCCAACTGAGAAAAGAAATTAAATAAATTAAATTTCTCTACATACTATTTTTCTTTAATTTGTACCTGGTCCGTGCTTGGGTGTTTTTGTCTTAGTCCTAACCACATATACTTTCTTCTCAAATCTCCCACTTCCCCTCATTCGGACTGTAATTCTTGTAATTGTCCTCTATGTACCCCATATTTCCATATTTTGGTGGCTAGAATGTTAACTACCCCAGCTGGGAAGCTTATTTGTGATAATGTGCCAGTGGACTCAAGATAATGCCTTTTCTATAGGTAATATTCATGCAATTTTAGTTTCTTTAATAGCAGTCCCCTAAGCCAAAGAAGGGATGATCCTACTGTTGGTGCTATCAGCCCAGGCAAAAAAGGGTAATAGTATCATGTTGGGTTAATGAATGACATGAAATGTGTGTGTGTGTGTGTGTGTGTGTGTGTGTGTAGGTGTGTGTGTGGAGACATTTATTCTATCAATTCCGTTGTCAAGCTTATATAAACTCCAGTGTTAGTCCCTAAATTTTTAGGTCACATTCCCCTTTGAGAAACTGATGAATGCTAGGGAGTATCTTCAAATGAATGGGAAAATACCTATTACCTACAAAACTTTACAAATTATATGACAATGTTCACATATTAACTGAAACCCATTCATGTACTTTAGAATTAAGGGACTCCATTAATAACCCTTTATAAAATGAAAGGGAAATCCACATCAATATCCCGCTTCATGGCATGTTTTAAACAAAAAAGGTGCTCCAAAGTGAATGATCCAAACAGTAACTTTAAAATAAATTTTTTCCTTCCTTCCTTGCTTCCTTCCTTCCTTCCTCCCTCCCTCCCTTACTTCCCTCCCTCCCTCCCTTTCTCCTTTCTTTATTTCTTTCTTCTTTCCTTTTTAAGATTTTATTTACTTACTTCTCAGAGAGAGAGAGAGAGAGCCAAGCAGGGGAAGCGGCAGGCAGAGAGAGAAGCGGGCTCCCTGCTGAGAAAGGAGCCCCATGCGGTACTCCACCCAGAACCCTAGGATCATGACCTGAACCTAAGGCAGACACTTAACCAACTGAACCACCCAGGTGTCCCTAAAATAAATAATTTTCAAAATAACTTTTATCTTTACTTCATCTTGGACAGTATAGATTAAATTCTTACTGTACTAATGTGTCTTTTTAAAAAGTTGTGAAATTTAAGAAGTGGAATGATCTCAAACACTCAGCATTTTCAAGCATTGACAAAGCTTAGAAGTACTTGTAAATAAAATGGAGAGAAGAACGTCTGTATATGTTTGTTTTTGTACCCCTTGACTCATTTTGGTGTTCTCCTTCCACAGAGGATTTTTTTTTCTTTCATTTTTTCTCTTCCTTTTGATGTTTAGCTTTAGCAACTATGTTCAAGAGGTTAGAAATCTCAGCAACCACGTTGCACTGCTGTTCTGGCTCATGAAGAAACAGGTGCAGCGTAGTGTATCATGACAGACTGAAATGGAATCCCAGCCATGTGAAGGTAAATTTTCCGGCCGCACTAGCACAGATTGAAATAACTCACTCTTGACTGCTGCCGCAGAAAATGTCAGTCTATATCTCAGACTGTAGCTATCAGCCACTTTGTACCGCTGCCTTCAGCAGACACACAGAGATTCCAAAGTAACAAGGGGAGGCTAATGTGTTTCCCTAAAGTAACTCCAAGGATTTAACTAGTTCTGGAGTCTCCACTGTTTCTACTAAGAATTCTTGTCTCAAGGACAAGAGCCTTTCTGTTTCTTATATCGGGTGGTCTTACCTATTACAACATACTGATTTACTATTTCTTGTTTCTCTTAAAACTAGACATGTATTTAATAAAGTTTCTCCATTTTAACATAGAGGAAGTAAGGAAACAATATGAACGAATGAGGAATGCCTGTCAAATTTCATGATGAAAGTTTTAACAGTTAAAATTTCATATGGCATTTTTGTTTCTGAGCTTAGTATTACAGTGCAACTTTTACTGAGTGCTTTTAAGCAAGAGTTAGCCTTTTCTAAAAATGAAATTTTTGATTTTTTTTTTCTAATTGCCTTCTAAGAAAAATTAAGGCATTAAAGGGTGGTGTGTTGGAGCCAGCTCTTACTAGAGTCATCTCTTAATGGCCCTTGTGAGCCAGTTTTCCAGATATCTTCCCATCTCCCCAATCAGTGGCATTGCCTTGTTGTCTAAAATAGGCCATGGTGGGAGTACTTAAGGCACAGAAATTATAAAGACCCCAAAGCCCCCTTGCCCTCCCAAGCCATGTGTTAATCATTTGTCAGCATCCTATAGACTATCAATCTATGTATAGAATAATATATATTATATTATATATAGAACTTACTATATATAGTACGCTGAGATATGTTTATATATGATATATAGTATCATACTACATATAATATGCTGCAGATAGCATACCATATATGTATGTATAGCTATACAACATGTATTAGGTTCTTTAGATATGTCAATAAACTCAGGTGATTAGAGGTGGAGGGTGAATATGCTTTTCTCTTCTACAGTTTTACAGTTAGTTGATAAAATACAATAAAAACGAGTCTTAGACCATACTCTAGAATCATGTATACATTAATAAGGAAAAAATAGTAATATAAACAACTCTTCTAGGATCAGTAGAGATCCCAGTCTGTATCTACAGACACTCTGGCAAGAATTTTTCTGTGAAAGATGTGCTCCCAGGGGAACACATGAAGATGGCAAACGTTGTCACACTTCTTTTTTTTTTTTTTCTAATTTTTTTTATTTAAATTCAATTAGCTGACATGTAGTACATCACTAGTTTTTGATGTAGTGTTCAATGATTCATTAGTGCGTATAACACCCAGTGCTCATCACATCACATGCCCTAACACCCATCAACCAGTTCCCCCATCTCACCCAACTCCCTTTCCACAACCCTCAGTTTGTTTCCCAGAGTCCAGAGTCTCTCATGGTTTGTCTCCCTCTCTGATTTCTTGCCCTTCAGTTTTTCCTCCCTTTCCCTACGATCCTCTGTGCTATTTCTTATATTTCACAGATGAGTGAAACCATATGATACTTGTCTTTCTCTGATTGACTTATTTCACTTAGCATAATTCTCTCCAGTTCCATCCATGTTGATACAAATGGTAGTTATTCATCCCTTCTGATGGCTGAGTAATATTGCATTGTATATATGAACCACATCTTCTTTATCCATTCAAGGGTATCTTGGCTCCTTACACAGTTTATCTATCGGGGATATTGCTGCTATGAACATTGGGGTGCATACGGCCCTTCTTTTCACTACTTCAGTATCTTTGGGGTAAATACAGTAGTGCAACTGCTAGGTTGTAGGGTAGCTCTATTTTTAACGTTTTGAGGAGCCTCCATACTGTTTTGCAGAGTGGCCATACCAGCTTGCATTCCCAACAGCAGTGTAAGAGGGTTCCCCTTTCTCTGCATCCTCACCAACATTTGTTTTCTCTGTCTTGTTAATTTTATCCATTCTAACTGTTAAAACTTCTAAGGTGAACTTACAGAGTCCTTTTAGATAAAGTGGTAAAAACAATTAAAAATTATTCTCTTAGAGTCCTGCTCTAAAAAAAAAATTAATTCTTCTCTAGCCAATTACATATGTTAAACACTATTCATTTCACCAAGAAAAAATTATTCTAAGACCTCTTATGTTCATTAACATTTCTGTGATGTAGATTTTAATAATGACATTTGAAGTACTCATGTAGCTTCCTCTGGAACAGAGATTCCTGATTAGTTGCCACAAATACTCACTATAGATTCCAATCAGCATATATACACATATACATAATAAAATGTCATTCATTACTAAATGGGCAATGTGGTATGACAAAAATGTAGTATGGCAAAAAAAAAAATCTAGATTAAAAAGAAGTTACTAATTCTGCATATGAGGGGATTATTCTCCATGGTGTTTCTGCATGCCTTATCAGCTTTTGCTCTGGAATATCCTTTTAAGGATGTTTGTACTATAAGCAGCCTTGGATGTGTCTCCCTCAAGGTCAGAGGACAGATTTGTTTCCTGGCTAGGATAGTCAAGATAAAGTCTCTCTTAGGGGTAAAGGGTAGGCAGATTTGCCACAAGTTTTAAAGATTAGGGATTTCCTAAACTCAAGATTCTTTTTTATTTTTTTAAAGATTCTATTTATTTGACAGAGAGAGATACAGCAAGAGAGGGAACACATACAGGGGGAGTAGGAGAGGGAGAAACGGGCCTCCTGCCAAGTAGGGAGCCCAACACAGGGCTCAATCCCAGGATCCTGGGATCAGGAAGCAGACACTTAACAACTGAACCACACAGGCGCCCCTAAACTCAAGATTCTTGAGCTGTGATACAAATGCATTACATGTGAAATATCTGACTGGACCTGATTCCACATCACTCCCCACAGGACTTGAAAGGCAAGAAAACCAATGAGAACATGAAGATTTTCTTGTGATAAACTCTTTTGTCTCTGGCCCTGAGTCTTGTATCTTCTGCTAGCACCAGTAAAACTATTTTAAGCAAATGTATTAACTTGCAAGTAGTATGAAAACTCAGATCATTAACAAGTTTAGATAATGTAGACAGGTGAGGACAGAACTTATGATTTTATCAGAAGCCATGAAAGCCAACCAAAAATTGAAGATAATCACATTTAAAACTAGTTATAAATTCATTTCTTCATCTATAATTTTAATTTATAGACCTTATCTTAAAAATCCTCATTAATCATTTCTCTCACATTTACACATTAGAATAAAGGAAATTTTAGAAAATTTCAATGCTTATATATGGGCTCAGCTTAATTTTTAGATTCTGCAGTGGCAAACTTAAAACCATTATAAAAGTGCAACCAGGAGGAGTCAAGATGGCAGAGAAGTAGCAGGCTGAGACTACTTCAGGTAGCGGGAGATCAGCTAGATAGCTTATCTAAAGATTGCAAACATCTACAAATCCAACGGGAGATCGAAGAGAAGAAGAACAGCAACTCTAGAAACAGAAAATCAACCACTTTCTGAAAGGTAGGTAGGACTGGCGGAGAAGTGAATCCAAAGCGACGGGAAGATAGACCGCGGGGGGAGGGGCCGGCTCCTGGCAAGCGGCAGAGCAACGGAGCACAAAATCGGGACTTTTAAAAGTCTGTTCCGCTGAGGGACATCGCTCCAGAGGCTTAACCGGGGTGAAGCCCGCGCGGGGTCAGCGTGGCCTCAGGTCCTGCAGGGTCACAGAAGGATCGGGGTGTCTGAGTGTCGCAGAGCTCACAGGTATTAGAATGGGGAAGCCAGCTACAGAGATAGAGCCAAGGAGTGACTCTCAGCTCGGGGTTACCTTGAACCAGTCGCAGGCGCAGTCAGCTCGGAGCGCGGCCGGAGGCAGGGTAACGGGGGTACTTGGGCGCTGTTCTCTGAGGGCGCACTGAGGAGTGGGGCCCCGGGCTCTCGGATCCTCCAGGCCGGAGACTGGGAGGCCACCATCTTCATTCCCGCCCTCTGGAACTCTACGAAAAGCGCACAGGGAACAAAAGCTCCCGAAAGCAAACCTGAGCGGATTATTCAGACTGGCCCTGGGTAAGGGTGGTGCAACTCCGCCTGGTGCAAAGACACTTGAAAGTCACTACAACAGGCCCCTCCCCCAGAAGATCAACAAGAAACCCAGCCAGGACCAAGTTCACCTACCAAGGAGTGCAGTTTCAATACCAAAGAGAACAGCGGAATTCCAGAGGAGTAGAAAGCAAAGCACGGAACTCATGGCTTTCTCCCCATGATTCTTTAGCCTTGCAGTTAATTTAATTTTCTTTTCTTTTTCAATTTTTTTTCTCTTCTTCTGCTAATTTTTTTTAACTTTTAACCTTTTCTTTTTTAACGTTTTTAAAATAGTTTATCTAATATATATATATTTTTTTTCCTTTTTATATTTTTCCTTTATTGGTTTTCTTTTTTTAATTGTTTTTTTTTTTTCTTTCTAAACCTCTTTTTATCCCCTTTCTCCCCCCTCACGATTTGGGATCTCTTCTGATTTGGCTAAAGCATATTTTCCTGGGGTTGTTGCCACCCTTTTAGTATTTTACTTGCTCCTTCATATACTCTTACCTGGACAAAATGACAAGGCGGAAAAATTCACCACAAAAAAAAGAACAAGAGGCAGTACCAAAGGCTAGGGACTAATCAATACAGACATTGGTAATATGTCAGATCTAGAGTTCAGAATGACGGTTCTCAAGGTTCTAGCCGGGCTCGAAAAAAGCATGGAAGATATTAGAGAAACCCTCTCGAGAGATATAAAAGCCCTTTCTGGAGAAATAAAAGAACTAAAATCTAACCAAGTTGAAATCAAAAAAGCTATTAATGAGGTGCAATCAAAAATGGAGGCTCTCACTGCCAGGATAAATGAGGCAGAAGAAAGAATTAGCAATATAGAAGACCAAATGACAGAGAATAAAGAAGCTGAGCAAAAGAGAGGGACAAACAGCTACTGGACCACGAGGGGAGAATTCAAGAGATAAGTGACACCATAAGATGAAACAACATTAGAATAATTGGGATTCCAGAAGAAGAGGAAACAGAGAGGGGAGCAGAAGGTATATTGGAGAGAATTATTGGAGAGAATTTCCCCAATATGGCAAAGGGAACAAGCATCAAAATCCAGGAGGTTCAGAGAACCCCCCTCAAAATCAATAAGAATAGGTCCACACCCCGTCACCTAATAGTAAAATTGACAAGTCTTAGTGACAAAGAGAGATCCTGAAAGCAGCCCGGGAAAAGAAGTCTATAACATACAATGGTAAAAATGTTAGATTGGCAGCAGACTTATCCACAGAGACCTAGCAGGCCAGAAAGAGCTGGCATGATATATTCAGAGTATAAATGAGAAAAACATGCAGCCAAGAATACTATATCCAGCTAGGCTATCATTGAAAATAGACGGAGAGATTAAAAGCTTCCAGGACAAACAAAAACAGAGAGAATTTGCAAATACCAAACCAGCTCTACAGGAAATATTGAAAGGGGTCCTCTAAGCAAAGAGAGACCCTAAAAGTAGTAGATCAGAAAGAAACAGAGACAATTTACAATAACAGTCACCTTACAGGCAATACAATGGCACTAAATTCATATCTCTCAATACTTACCCTGAATGTTAATGGGCTAAATGCCCCAATCAAAAGACACAGGGTATCAGAATGGATAAAAAAACAAAACCCATCTCTATGTTGCCTACAAGAAACTCATCTTAAACCCGAAGACACCTCCAGGTTTAAAGTGAGGGGGTGGAAAAGAATTTACCATGCTAATGGACATCAGAAGAAAACAGGAGTGGCAATCCTTATATCAGATCAATTAGATTTTAAGCCAAAGACTATAATAAGAGATGAGGAAGGACACTATAACATACTCAAAGGGTCTGTCCAACAAGAAGATCTAACAATTTTAAATATCTATGCCCTAACGTGGGAGCAGCCAACTATATAAACCAATTAATAACAAAATCAAAGAAACACATCGACAATAATACAATAATAGTGGGGGACTTTAACACTCCCCTCACTGAAATGGACAGATCATCCAAGCAAAAGATCAACAAGGAAATAAAGGGCTTAAATGACACACTGGACCAGATGGACATCACAGATCTATTCAGAACATTTCATCCCAAAGCAACAGAATACACATTCTTCTCTAGTGCACATGGAACATTCTCCAGAATAGATCACATCCTCGGTCCTAAATCAGGTCTCAACTGATATCAAAAGATTGGGATCATTCCCTGCATATTTTCAGACCACAATGCTCTGAAGCTAGAACTCAATCACAAGAGGAAATTTGGAAAAACCCAATAAATGGAGACTAAATAGCATCCTTCTAAAGAATGAATGGGTCAACCAGGAAATTAAAGAAGAATCGAAAAAATTCATGGAAACAAATGATAATGAAAACACAATGGTTCAAAATCTGTGGGACACAACAAAGGCAGTCCTGAGAGGAAAATATATACCGGTACAAGCCTTTCTCAAGAAACAAGAAAGGTCTCAGTTACACAACCTAACCCTACACCTAAAGGAGCTGGAGAAAGAACAAGAAAGAAACCCTAAACCCAGCAGGAGAAGAGAAATCATAAAGATCAGAGCAGAAATCAATGAAATGGAAACCAAAAAAACAATAGAACAAATCAACGAAACTAGGAGCTGGTTCTTTGAAAGAATTAATAAGATTGATAAACCCCTGGCCAGACTTATCAAAACGAAAAGAGAAAGGACCCAAATAAATAAAATCATGAATGAAAGAGGAGAGATCACAACTAACACCAAAGAAATACAGACAATTATAAGAACATACTATGAGCAACTCTACGCCAACAAATTTGACAATCTGAAAGAAATGGATGCATTCCTAGAGACATATAAATTACCACAACTGAACCAGGAAGAAATAGAAAGCCTGAACAGACCCATCACCTGTAAGGAGATTGAAACAGTCATCAAAAATCTCCAAACAAACAAAAGCCCAGGGCCAGATGGCTTCCCGTGGGAATTCTACCAAACATTTAAAGAAGAACTAATTCCTATTCTCCTGAAACTGTTCCAAAAAGTAGAAATAGAAGGAAAACTTCCAAACTCATTTTATGAGGCCAGCATCACCTTGATCCCAAAACCAGACAAGGATCCCAACAAAAAAGAGAACTACAGACCAATATGCTTGATGAACACAGATGCAAAAATTCTCACCAAAATACTAGCCAATAGGATTCAACAGCACATTAAAAGGATTATTCAGCACGACCAAGTGGGATTTATTCCAGGACTGCAAGGTTGGTTCAACATCCGCAAATCAATCAGTGTGATACAACACATTAATAAAAGAAAGAACAAGAACCATATGATACTCTCCATAGATGCTGAAAAAGCATTTGACAAAGTACCGCATCCCTTCCTGATCAAAACTCTTCAAAGTGTAGGGATAGACGGCACATACCTCAATATTATCAAAGCCATCTATGAAAAACCCACCGCAAATATCATTCTCAATGGAGAAAAACTGAAAGCTTTTCCGCTAAGGTCAGGAACACGGCAGGGATGTCCATTATCACCACTGCTATTCAACATAGTACTAGAAGTCCTAGCCTCAGTAATCAGACAACAAAAGGAAATTAAAGGCATCCAAATCGGCAAAGAAGAAGTCAAACTATCACTCTTCGCAGATGATATGATACTATATGTGGAAAACCCAAAAGACTCCACTCCAAAACTGCTAGAACTTGTACAGGAATTCAGTAAAGTGTCAGGATATAAAATCAATGGACAGAAATCAGTTGCATTTCTCTACACCAAAAGCAAGACAGAAGAAATAGAAATTAAGGAGTCAGTCCCATTTACAATTGCACCCAAAACTATAAGATACCTAGGAATAAACCTATCCAAAGAGACTAAGAATCTATACACAGAAAACTATAAAGTACTCATGAAAGAAATTGAGGAAGACACAAAGAAATGGAAAAATGTTCCATGTTCCTGGATTGGAAGAATAAATATTGTGAAAATGTCTATGCTACCTAAAGCAATCTACACATTTAATGCAATTCCTATCAAAGTACCATCCATTTTTTTCAAAGAAATGGAACAAATAATCCTAAAGTTTATATGGAACCAGAAAAGACCTCGAATAGCCAAAGCAATATTGAAAAAGAAAGCCAAAGTTGGTGGCATCACAATTCCGGACTTCAAGCTCTATTACAAAGCTGTCATCATCAAGACAGCATGGTACTGGCACAAAAACAGAAACATAGATCAATGGAACAGAATAGAGAGCTCAGAAATCGACCCTCAACTCTATGGTCAACTCATCTTCGACAAAGCAGGAAAGAATGTTCAATGGAAAAAAGACAGCCTCTTCAATAAATGGTGTTGGGAAAATTGGACAGCCACATGCAGAAAAATGAAATTGGATCATTTCCTTACACCACACACGAAAATAGACTCAAAATGGATGAAGGATCTCAATGTGAGAAAGGAATCCATCAAAATCCTTGAGGAGAACACAGGCAGCAACCTCTTCGACCTCAGCCGCAGCAACATCTTCCTAGGAACATCGCCAAAGGCAAGGGAAGCAAGGGCAAAAATGAACTATTGGGATTTTATCAAGATCAAAAGCTTTTGCACAGCAAAGGAAACAGTGAACAAAACCAAAAGACAACTGACAGAATGGGAGAAGATATTTGCAAATGACATATCAGATAAAGGGCTAGTGTCCAAAATCTATAAAGAACTTAACAAACTCAACACCCAAAGAACAAATAATCCAGTCAAGAAATGGGCAGAGGACATGAACAGACATTTCTGCAAAGAAGACATCCAGATGGCCAACAGACACATGAAAAAGTGCTCCATATAACTCGGCATCAGGGAAATACAAATCAAAACCACCATGAGATATCATCTCACACCAGTCAGAATGGCTAAAATGAACAAGTCAGGAAATGACAGATGCTGGCGAGGATGCGGAGAAAGGGGAACCCTCCTACACTGTTGGTGGGAATGCAAGCTGGTGCAACCACTCTGGAAAACAGCATGGAGGTTCCTCAAAATGTTGAAAATAGAACTACCCTATGATCCAGCAATTGCACTGCTGTATTTACCCTAAAGATACAAACGTAGTGATCCGAAGGGGCACATGCACCCGAATGTTTATAGCAGCAATGTCTACAATAGCCAAACTATGGAAAGAACCTAGATGTCCATCAACAGACGAATGGATAAAGAAGATGTGGTATATATACACAGTGGAATACTATGCAGCCATCAAAAGAAATGAAATCTTGCCTTTTGTGACGGCGTGGATGGAACTAGAGGGTATCATGCTTAGCGAAATAAGTCAATCGGAGAAAGACAACTATCATATGATCTCCCTGATATGAGGGAGAGGAGATGCAACATGGGGGGTTAAGGGGGTAGGAGAAGAGTAAATGAAACAAGATGGGATTGGGAGGGAGACAAACCATAAGTGACTCTTAATCTCACAAAACAAACTGAGGGTTGATGGGGGGAGGGGGGTTGGGGGGAGTGGGATTATGGACACTGGGGAGGGTATGTGCTATTGTGAGTGCTGTGAAGTGTGTAAAGCTGGCGATTCACAGACCTGTACCCCTGGGGATAAAAATATATGTTTATAAAAAATTTTAAAATAAAATTTAAAAAAAAAAGTGCAACCAGATATTTTGTTTGACACTAGAATATACATTTGAAAATATTCAGATATTTAAGGCAACATTTGTCTTATTGGCTAAATTTCATAATTTTTCATGAATACTTATTAGAACTGACCAAGATGGCCTTAACATTTCCCTCAGTTTAACTAAACTTTAGAGATGTTTCTTACTATGAGTCCTAATTGCACTTTTCTTTAAACATTTACTTTAGAAAACTTGCAATTATAAACTATTTCTTTCCCCCTTTGAAATATAAATCTTCTCCCAGACTCCCAGTTTTACAATGCAGGACTGTCTTTCTCCAGAATTTGGAATCATCTCTTTGAAATGTAATCATCAAAGAAGCTAGGGCCAACTGTGAAAATATATGCAGCATCACTAATCATCAGGGAAATGCAAATCAAAACCACAATGAGATATCATCTCACACCTATCAGAATGGCTGTTATCAAGAAGACAAGAGATAATAAGTGTTGGCAAAAGATGTGGAGGAAAGGGAACCCTTACACACTATTGGTGGGAATATAAATTGGTGCATCCACTACGGAAAATAGTATGGATATTCCTCAAAAAATTCAAAATAGAACTACCATATGATTCAGAAATTCTGCTTCTGGGTATTTTAGCCGAAGAAAACACAAACACTAACTCAAAAAGTACATACATCTTGATGTTCGTTATTTACAATGTCCAAGGCACAGAAACAACTGAAGTGTCCACTGACAGATGAATGGATAAAGAAAATGTAATACACACACACACACACACACTCATGCACACACAGAGCAATATTATTCAGCAATAAAAAAGAATGAAACCGTGCCATTTCCAAAGATACAGATAGAACTTGAGGGCATTAAGCTAAGTGAAATAAGTCAAAGAATGATATCTCAATTATATGAGGAATCTAAACAAAGAAAGAAAAACCAAACAAAAAAAGCCCACAAAAGCAAGCTCATAGATAATAGAACAGATTGGCAAATGCCAGAGGTGGAGTGTAGGGGTGGGCAAAATGGGTAAAGGGAGTCAAAAGATCCTAACTTCCAGTTATAAAGTAAGTAAGTCATGGGGATGTAATGTACAGCATGGCAACTATAGTTAGTAATACTATATGTATATTTGACAGTTGCTAAGAGTAGATCTTAAAAGTTCTCATCACAAGAGAAAAAAAGTATAAAGATGTATGTTGATAGGTGTTAAACTAAACTTACTGTGATGATCATTTTGCAATATATACAAAAATGGATTTATTATTTTGTACACTTAAAACCCATATATCAGTTATACCTGAAAGAAATTCAGTAGGGAAAAAACAAGATAAAAAGCCCTTGTCTCCCAATCTCTGTGGAAAGACAGGAGCATAACTTTGTAAGTGCCAATTAGCAAACACCAATGACCTAATAACCCTGCCCACAAAAGTCATCTAGTAATTTTCTACTAGTCACCCAACACTTAAAAACTCTCCCACCTTTTGTTTCAGAAGATCTGAATCCAATCTCTCCTATTGTGACAGTCTGAAATAATCTCCTTTGTTTAATTTGTCCAGGATAATTTTTCTTTATCAGAACCCAATAAAAATTAATATATCTTATCATCATAAGAAATTTTATATACATACACACATGTATATAATTATTATAGATCACCTGAAAAAAAGGACATTGAAATATTTTTTAAATGACAGAAAACTGCTATTAATAGGAATAAATAAGTGGATTTTCAGGTCCATAATCTGGTTTTTAGTCTTTAAAAATGTAATGAGTTAGTTTTTTTGATAAGATCACCATAAAAGAAAAAAACAATATAAAAGACAAATTACATATGGAGGAAAAAACAGGTCTAATTTGTTTAAACTTGCAAAGGAGGACTTTGATTAAGTTTTTCATGCAGTTCCATTAATAAAACCAAAGAAATCATAGGGAGAGAAGTTAAAGTCTGATTAAAAGATAGAGAACAAAGAAAAGGCATAATTAGGCAATTCTCAGGACACAAAGAATTTGCCAGTGGGGTGCCCAAGGGATCAGCACTACATACTGCAATTCAATATATCTCTAAAACGTCTGTAACTAGGAGGGAAATTTATGCTTTGGTTAGTTGGGACTCTGTGTGATTTCTGGAAAGACTTAAAGAACCTAAATAATTGGTTTTGGGGCAGCAAATGAAATTCAACCCAAGAGTAAAGTATGTCATATTAAAACGGTCAGCTTAAGCTATTTATAGTGCTTGTAAGTTCTAAATTCGTTGTAACCTCTCAGAAAATTGACCCCAGTCATCTCAAGAATTCTCAATCAAGACATTTCAAAGTGAAATAGAGCTCATTTATATTAACAGTCCAAGCACAAGTGAGTTCATCTTTCACCATGACAGCCATGGTCAAATAACAAGGGACAGACTCAGTCAGACAGATTAATTCTAAGGCTGTTGGCAGTCTCCATTCTCCTGTTAACCTATGTTCTAAATTTGGGGAACCACTCTGACACTCTTAAAACTCTGAGAACTAAACCCGACTGCCAAAACATTTCCTAATTAAGAAAACAATAATAGAACTAGTGATTGGGCAATTAAGATCCCAAGACAATTTTTTAATATTAATTAAAACTGAGTACTTTGGCCTTAATAGACACAAAACACTCAGACTCCAATCTTGCCTCTTGTCCTATCATTTGATTATCTGTTGACCAGAATAAATTAATTTGCATTACAATGCAAATGGAATGATATAAAAGACTTGGAAAAAATTTTTGATTCCAAAGAAGGATGAAGGGGAAGGTTCTGGTAAAAATACAAAGTCACATTGTTATTTTGGAGTAAGACAAGTGCTAAAACGTTAAACCTATTTGAAAGAAGACTAACAAGCTTCCATATTCTAGTATTAAATAAATGAACAGAACAAATGCTACTTTAATTTTGAATTGAAATTTTCTTATTCAAGAAAGTTATATGAGCTCTGTCCTAGGACGTTGATTCTTGGTCAACAAGGAAAAATTACTTTTATATGAGAACTGGATGCTGCCTTTTAAATACCTGATACGTACATGAGAAAATTGTTTTCATGTTCTTGCTAGAAGCAGTCTTAAAAAAAGGGAATTCTCCCAGGTCATACCAATAGCAGAATAACCCTAGTACTGCAGTCATCTGTGTCTTCTCCCTGCAACTGAGGAAGGATAGTGGGAAGGCAAGCAGGGAGGCAGGCAGGGACAAGGGGCCACAGCCTGAAGAGGAAACCACCCTTAAAAAGGATTTTACACCACCCTGGAAGGAGTTCTCCACCCTTTCATAGGATAGGTGACAATAACCTGATTGGATGACAGGTGCAGGGAGGGCTAATCAAATTAAAACAGCCCACTAATAAGCCCATAAAAACACCTAGGTTTGGAAACTCCGGTGGCAACCCTCTCGGGTCCCCTCCCTCTTTGGGAGCTTTGTACCATCTTTATTATCACTCAATAAACATTGCTTTGCTGCCCACAGCTCTGTCTGGTCTACCTCTTCATTCTTCAAAGCAACATGACCAAGAACAGAGGGCACCAAAGGAGAAGGAAATCCTCTACCACTGTTTCCTAAAATGTTCACCAACCCGAAGTTATTTTCCTTTAAAAATTTGGGCAATTGTGTTAGTGTACAGTATAAATTGTGTAAACAAAAGTGTCATGACTGGGACAATTAGGCGAGTCATTGGAACAAAAATATTTTCTTCTGGAATAGTTACTAAATAGAAGTTTATTTCAATTTGCTTGAAATATTTAGGCTACTTGCTACCTACAGTTTACTTTGTTAGTATAACTTAGACATCGTATAAATGAGAACTACATCAAGCTAATTAATTTCATTGGAACATAGTTTTCGAAGGTTAGAAAGAAATGGAAAATATCTCTTATAATGAATTCATCTAACATGTCCTTTGCTTCCAACTGCACAACATGGCCTTTAGCTGACATTTCCAGAAGAAGAGGTATTCCAAATCAGTTAATTTTAGTTAGCTAAGTTTCCTCTTTAAAGCAGCCAAATATTTTGACAGAAACATGTCCATCACTGTCATTAACTGAGGTTAGAGAAAACCTGAAGGCAGTGAGCAAAATGGATAACAAAACCAGGACTTGGATGCAGGGGAAGGGGTAAGAGAAAGCAAAGTAAAACTGAGAAAAAATTGTCCATGAATCCATGTTCCCCTGCTTTCTCTACTAGTATATATTTCATGTAATTTAATCTGTGCACAATTATTGAGCATCAACCCTATGAAAAACCCTAAGAACTGAACTGTAATATAGTTATACTTCAGTAGTTTTGCAGTTATGTAAAATACTAAATAATTTTATATTATCCTTTAATTATTTTTTCAGTTTTACAGTCTATTTTTATGGGTTTTCTATCACGTCCCTCATCAGCAAATTATCAGCAGTCAGTTATCTCTGCTGGCAAAGTTCCTGCCTATGACATTCCTATCACCTTCTCGTATTCTGTTTTAAATGTACCCTGAGTTGAGACATTTGTTAAGTTATAGGAACACTGGCTGTGTATTTCCTAGCAATATCCGAACCTTTCACACATATTCTATGTTCCATCATTTTACTGTGAATACACTGAGTTAGATTACTGTTGACTTGCTGATTACTCAATTCTTAGAAGTCATTTAGAATCATTTCTAAAATAATATTAATTAGAGAATGGAAGATGCTCTCCTTTGAGTTATAGTCATGGATTTTAGTGCATGAGCTTTGTGTCATCTTTGAGCTGATCTATGGCATTTTTCTGCTTACTTTTAAATTCTCAGCCATCTTTGGTAGTTGAGGTTATTTCATTATTAATAATGCTAAGGCTCTGAAGGATGAATACCGTAAAAGGACTTTGAAGATATGATTTCTATTTAAATAATTATAAAATTAGGTAAATGGGAGAAGATTAAAAACCAGCTGAACTTACTTTGAAATGTTTTGTTTTACAATACCAGAAACTGTGCATTTCCAAAGAACTGCACTTGGAAATGGCATTTTCTGGAAGCAGAGATTTAGAGGGGAATATGTTTTTCAGTCCACTAAAAAAACAACTATACACCAGAGTAGTTTTCAAGAAGACACAGAAGAGTGAATCATTAGTGTGTACATCACCAGCAAGGAAGCAGTTACCAAGTGTGACATCTCCCTCATACCCTCTCAGGGTTTTATTTTCTTGGAATATTGAAGGAAATCTGTGCTTTTTCTCTATCCAATTCATCTCTACCATCATTGTCAAGCCTTCAGATTTCAGTTTACCAGCTGAAACAACTTGGCTTTAATGAAGCCAGTCAAAATCAGTGTGATACTTTCATATCCCATTTTTCTAAAAGACCCCCCCCCCTTTTTTGGGCTATTTTTTCTATCTTCTTGCTAAAACTATATTCTGAAGTGGGCTGTCAGCATTCCCATACTTTGGACTATATTCCTATTTCAACTCTAAATATGATCTTTACCTTCAAGGAACTCTTTCAGTCCAACATTACTAAGCCTAATTCTTTTAGGTCCTATATACAGTACATAAAACTTCATACATCATGTAACTACATGAACTGTATTACATGTAAATTCAACATATAAAAAAATGAACTTAACATTTTCCTCCTCAAAGGGGCTGTCTCCCAAATTTCTTTATAAGATTTGCTATCAGAGTCAGCAATATGTTTACATTGAGGATCCGGGAATTTATCTTGGAAATACAACTGCCTGACAAGCATGTATTGTTACTATATACTCTTATGGTATGTATGTGGGGAGTGGAGGTGGAAGCAAGGGGCTTCAAGGACCCCTGGAGCCATGGTGTTATTCTGTCTCTGGAGGGGGGAAGTGAGGATGCAGGATTAAGCGCACTTATCTTAAACCTGCCCTTCCCGTCTTCTGTTGGCTCTAACCTTGCTGAAATCACAACTCTTCACTCTTGTTAATGGTGTGATTGATTTTACATCTCCAAGGCTAGAGTCAAAACATTTTTAATTCCTTCTTTATTCCCTTTATCTAAATAGACACTTTTTTTCAGGCTAGCATAATCCTGTCACTTGACCCTGAGCTCCTGGTAGCCTGGAAGCTGGCATCTAATGCTAAGTTCTTTGGCTCAAATTCTCTGCATATGACCATCAGTGGTCTTTATTGTGTATCAGCCTTAGGGGAAAAAGAAGAAAAGAGAGAGGGAGGGGACCCAGGGAGACAGAGACAGAGATTGTTTATTTCCAAGCTGCTCTTAATTTCTCCTGTCTTCTTGTTAAAATGAAAAGAACATGAGCTCTAGAATTGGATTTAACTTCTGATTTTAACAAATAGGTAGGTGAATATGAAAATACCTGACCTATAGCATTTGAAAATGAAATTAAAATTAGTCTTTTCAAAGAGGATTTCCCAAATCACCTCAGGCAGAATTAGTCTCATGTTTTTCAATGTTCATCTAAGAATACTGTATTATTATAATATTTATCTCATCACATTCTTAATACAGAAATTTTTTGTAGCTTTGTGTTTCTTCCAATAGTTTATAAATTTATTTAGGCACAGGTTTGTCTTGTTAATTTAATTTAATGTTGAGATTTTATTTATTTATTTTTAGAGTGAAAGCTAGAGTGTGAGTGGGAGGAGGGGCAGAGGGAGCAAGAGAAACTCAAGCAGGCTCTGCACAGGGTGCACATCCCAACACAGGGCTTGATCCCAGGACCTTGAGATCATGACCTGAGCCAAAGTCAAGTGTTGGACACTTAACCATCTGAGCCACCCAGGTGCCCCTGTCTTGTTAATTCAATTTGTTACCCTTCCTCTACAGAAGGTATGTAAACAATCACCAAATCATATATGCATTGATCTTCCTGGACTGTCAGCATCAGGCATTACAAAGAAATCAAATGTAGGACTTGATAGGGATTATACATTAATTTCATCAACTTGCTCTCTACTACTGTACAAACCATTTAACTATTCTCTACCATATTTATTTAATCCATGAAGTAAAAAAAAATAATATCATTACTTTTTAATTTTTCTTGGAGATACCAAGAATTTTTCTTAGAGAGACCATATATGTGGTCATGGGGGAGGGTCTAATTTTGGAAACACTTAGAGGAAAAATATCAAATGAATTTAATATTTTCTCAAAATGTTGCCATTATTGGCATTTGTTTACTAAAGATTTTACCTCACTATCCTTTTAAAATGCTGTGTGTTATATCCACTTTATTTCTTTCCAAGGAAAGTTTCAAAAATAATTTAAAGTGCTTTGTTATTTTCTACAACCAATGATCACGTTCGAGTGTTTTACAGTTACCAAGTAAATAATATATAATAAAGAGTTTGCACTCCTTAATTAAAACATTAAGGAGGATTTTTAGAAGTTGATTTGTATGTGACAGCTTCAAAAAATAGGAAAAAAATAGAAAGCTCAACATTCTTTAAAGTCTGCAAGTCAAATGTATTTGACCATTTCTGAAGACTTTTCCATTTGTTGTTCATTTATATTGGATGTTAGGATCTTGTATTTCTAGATCCTGTTAAATGTGGAATCACATCCAGAGCTCTGTATTTTAAAGCATTTTTGAAGACTAAGATTAGTTTGAACTTCAAATAACATTCAGAAATAGAGAAGAAAAAATAAGTTCCTTGAGCCTGCTCTATGGAATATTCTCTTTTGAATTACATTTTTCTTCTAACAGAGTGAAAAGATGTTAGTGCAATAACAATACCACATGACAAAAAAACATGAATTCAATTTGTTTGTGTCATCTTCCACTTCAGTCCCTACAACTCTTTAATTAAATATACACATGCATACAAATTATATTCACATAAAATTCCTTACACATTGTTTTTTAAAAAATGAACAATTCCCTCCTTTTATTTTATGGATGTCAAAAGACTTTGTTTTTTAACATCGATCACTGAGAGTTTTAGTTGTAGAGAATTTCAATCAGTATTTATTGAACAACTATTACATGAGCAGTTGCTTCACTATCCATATCAAAGGTATTCATTACAGATAATTTAAATAATATCATAAAATGTAACTAAAGAAAATGGATTATTGCTTTACTGAAAAATACCAGAAGTTACATAATAGCACTTTAATTTTTAAAGTTAAATTAATAGTACTGGTATCATTTGCTTTCAAAAAATATAAATAATATTATTATCAACATTGATAATAATAATATTGCTATTAGCTCATTCATCTTCAAAACAACACTATGAGTTAGGATTTCATGGGTGAAAATCTCAAGCCACAGAGAATTTAAGCCACCTGCCCAAATCAAAGCACGTTTTTAATGTATCTCTCTTTACCATCTTGTTTACTTGCCAGAGTCAGAACCTTAATTCAAACTGGCTTAGGAAGACAGATTGGAGTTGATTGGCTTATCTGTAGGAGAACAAGGATGTGTGTGGTTTCTTTTTGTGGCTTGAAATTAGGTCTCTCACCTTAATGGCATGCTGTGTTTATCACTTCTGCGAAGCTGTGGCCTAGGGTGCCTATGACAGTTGGCTCAGCACTGGTGAGCATCTGAAAGTGTTTGTGCATGGTAGGGGGCTTCAAGGGCCATGGTCAGAAAGTGGGGGATATGAGTCAGTGGAGAATGCTTTAACTTCATTTGGAGATACGTTACATGCAATCTGACCTTCCTCAGAAGGCCCTGGAGGCATAGGGCACTGGCTGACCAACTTGATAATGCATGTTCACTTAGCTTTCCACCTTTTCCAATTCACTCTCCTTAGTTCCTCATCTCTTGAGGATTACTTCCCCAATTCAGTCATCTGCATATAAACCCACATCTCAGCCTCTGCTTTCAAGTGGAATTAAGATTAAAACACCCATATGGGATATAATGAGAAAATAAAACTATGGAAGTTTGGAAGCATTTTTACTAAAATTCTGTATTCACAAAGGAAATGTTATTTTGAGTTCAGACACAATTGAAATAAATGAGGTAAATACATTCCTTTAGTAAAAGGCAATATACTTAAATAAGTACATTATTTAAATAAGATATAATACTAAGCATGTTATGAGTTGGTAATAACTACTTTGAAAATTTGGGAAATAAGCAATATTCTTGATTGGAAAAATACATATATGTTCATATATAAGTGTACTTCACTTACCTCAAAATACAATTTCAGAGAGCTAGTGATATTTAAAAGAGGCAAATATTTTTAATTAAAACTTAGAAACACCCAGTTTAAAAAAAAAAGAGGAAGAAGCAAAGCATGAACAGATTGTACATGAAAGAAGAGACACAAATTATTAATCAACATATGAAAACTATATAATTTTAAAGAATGCAAATTAAAGAAATAAGAGAAAATATCGCCTATAAAACTAATAAAAACTTAGAACTGTACTATATAATACTCAGTGCTGGTTAGGATGTACTAAAACTGTCTTCTCTCACTGTTTATGGGACAATACACTTTAATTCAGTTATCATACTTCTAAATTGTATCTCAATAAAATAATGCAAAATTCAGGACAAAAAGTTACCTTGCTTTGTAAAAACATTGTCCCCAACAACACATATAATAGCAGAAAAACTAAACATTCACCAATGTAGTGACTTACCAGTTTTCTCTTTCTACTGTATAAATTATCAAAACATAACGTCTAGGGCGCCTGGGTGGCTCAGTGGGTTAAGCCGCTGCCTTCGGCTCAGGTCATGATCTCAGGGTCCTGGGATCGAGTCCCACATCGGGCTCTCTGATCAGCAGGGAGCCTGCTTCCCTCTCTCTCTCTCTGCCTGCCTCTCTGTCTACTTGTGATCTCTCTCTGTCAAATAAATAAAATCTTAAAAAAAAAAAACATAACGTCTAAAACAACACAAATTTATAATCTTACAGTTTTGTAGGCTATTCCAGACTCTTAGTAGTTGACCAATCCATGATCCTGGGATTCCATCCGATCAGGTGAGCATCCCACCCTTCCAGAGAAGCAGGGAGGGAGATACTAGAAAAAAACGATAAGGCCTCTCTTTAATATATGTTCATGGTGCAAACCGAGAAAAGTGTAGATAATATCTCTCATAAACATAGAAGCAAAATCCACCACAAAGTATTAGCAAATTAAATCAACAACAGATAAAAATAATTATACACCACTACAAAGTGAGATTTATCCAAGGTATGCAAGGCTGGATTTACATTAAAAAAATCAGTTAATGTAATCCATTACATCAACAAATTATAAAAGAAAAATCACAGGATTACATCAATAGATGCAAAAAAAAAAAGGCATTTGACAAAATCCAACACCAAAGAATGATAAGGAATTCTCAATAAATTTCTAATGGGGAGACTTCCTCAACTTGATAAAGAATATCTACATAAAACCTACACCTAGCATCAAATTTAACAGTGAAAATGTAAAGCTTTTCCATTAAGATCAGAAATAAGGGAAGATTATCCTCTCCTACCTATTCCTACCTATCTCTCCTATCTATTCCTTTTCAACATCATCCTGGAAGTTCTAGCTAATGCAGAAGACTAGAAAAGGAAATAAAATGTATACATATAAGGGCAGGAAGAAATAAAACTATCTGTGTATAAAATCCTAAAGAACTGATTTTTAAAAAACTAGTGGTGCTTATAAAACAGTTATAGGAAGATTGCATAATACAAGGTAAATATATGAAAGAAAGTCACTTTCTTATATACCAGCAATGAACAAGTGAAATATGAAATTAAGCACAATGATTCTTACATTAGCACCGAAAAAAATTATATACTTGATATAAATAAAACAAAATATGTATAAAAACTATATTAGGAGCACTATATAACTCTCTTGAATAAATTTAAAGAACTGAAAAAAATGGAGAGATATTCCCTGTTAATGGATAGAAAACCTCAATATTATCAAATTGTTAGTTCTTCCCAACTTAATCTATAGAATTGGTGCAATTGAAATAAAAATCCCAAGTTATTTTGTGCATATTGATAAAATGACACCAAGGTTTATATGGAGGGGCAAAAAGACTCAAAATGGCCCACACAATATTGAAGGAGAAGAACAAGTTGGAGGACTGACATTACCAGACTTCAAGGCTTCCTATAAAGCTGTAATAATCAAGATAGTGTGATTTTGGTACAAGAATAGACAAGGAAAATAATGGAATAGAATAGAGAATCTAAAAATAGACCTCCATAGATATAGCCAACTGATCTTTGATAAAGGAACAAAACTTTGTATTACAAAATAATACAATGAAACAAAAATAAAGTCCTCAAAAAATGGTGTTGAATCAACTAAACATCAACATACCAAAAAAAAAAAAAAAAAAAAGGAATCCAGACACAGTTTTACACTCTTCATAAAAATCAACTCAAAATGGATGGATCATAAACCTATATGCCTGTATGTAAGACACAGAACTATCAAACTCCTAGAAGATGTCACAAGAAATCTAGGTGACCTTGGG
Organism: Lutra lutra; assembly: GCF_902655055.1. Taxonomy (NCBI): domain Eukaryota; kingdom Metazoa; phylum Chordata; class Mammalia; order Carnivora; family Mustelidae; genus Lutra; species Lutra lutra. The sequence continues at coordinate 43,611,534 of NC_062288.1, forward strand.
TTTGACAATTTTTGGACACAGTCCCATGAAAGAAATAATGGATAACATGGACTTCATTAAAATTTTGAAAATTCTCTATACAAGGAACAAGGTCCAGAGAACAAGATAAGTCACAGACGAGGAGAGAATATTTTCAAAAGACGCATCTAAGAAAGACTGTCATCCATAACATACAAAGAACACTTAAAATGCAACAGTAAGGAAACAAACAATCTGATTAAACTGTGGGCCAGAGTGCCTGAGTGGCTCAGTCAGTTAAGCCTCCGATTCTTTATTTTGGCTAAATATGGAGTGTGCTTGGGATTCTTTCTCCCTCTCCCTCTATTCCCCTCTCATCCCCCCACCCAGCTCTCTCAAAAAAAAAAAAAAAAAAAAAAAGCCAAACATTAACAGGAACCTTACCAAAGAAGATATAGAGAAGGTAATAAGCATATAAAAAGATGCTCCATATCATATGTCACCAGGCAATTACAAATTAGAACAAGAGTGAAATACCACTACACACCTAGCAGAATAGTCAAAATCCAAAACAGTGAAGCACCAAATGCTGATGAGAATATCAAGCAGCAAGAACTCTCACACATTTCTCGCAGGAATGCAAAATGGTACAGCCACTTTGGAAGACAGTTTGAGAGTTTCTTATAAAGCTATACAAACTCACCATATGACCTAACTATTGCACTTCTTGGTATTTACCCAAAGGAACTGGAAACATTTTTTTGTTTGTTTTTTACAAAAAAGCCCTACACCCTGACTTATAGCAGCATTATTTGTAATTGCCAAAATCTGGAAGCAACCAAGATGCCCTTCAGTAGGTGAATGCATAAATAAACTGTGGTACATCCAAACAGTGGAATATTATTCAGCACTAAAGATAAATGAACTATCAAGCTATGAAAAGACCTGGAGGAACATTAAATATTTATTAGTAAATGAAGGAAGTGAATCTGAGAAGGCTATTCTATGAATCAGTCTGTGTGATTCTGATTGTATGATAACTGGAAAAGGCTAAAACATGGAGACCCTGAAAAGATCAGTGATTGTTAGGGGTTGGGGTGAGGGGAGAGATGAATAGGTGGAACACTGAGGATTTTGAGGGCAGCAAATATGTTCTGTATGATATTATCATGGTAGATTCATGGCATTATAAAATTTGTCCAAACCCACAGAATGTGCAATACTGAGAGTGAACCCTAGTGTAAGCTCGGGATATTGGGTGATTATAATGTGTCAGTGTAGGTTCACTAATTGTAACAAATCTACAACTTTTATGGGAGATATTGATCATGGGGAGATTATGTATATATGGGAATGGGAAATCTCTGTACATTCTCAGTTTCTCTGTGAATCTAAAACTTCTCTAAAAAAATAAAGGTTTAAAAAATATTAAAACTAAAAACAAAAACTTGATTCACTTCAACTGATTTTTAAATAAAATTTTTGAGAAAATTGGAGGAAATCATTATGGACTGAAGATTAGGGAATATTAAGAAAAAACTGTTAATATTATTATGAGGGCTAATGACATTTTTAAATGACTATTTGTTGTATAAATGTATCCCATAATTTGTGGGGTCATATATATGCTACCTTGCTTTAAATTAGTTAATGAAGAGAAATTATTTAATGCAGCCACTAGTAATTGTTCATTGTTCATTCTGAGTAAAAGGCATAAATAAAAATCTCTCAGTTTTGTATATTTGAAAAGTATAATAAAGCTAAAAATAAAGTACACAGGGAGAAGAATTAGCCTTAATAAGAGAGGAGGAGGTTTATATATCCAGGATACTATAATATAGTAACTCCCAACAACGGATTCCTTGCCATCCTTGTGTCACTTTCAGAGAACATGCTATCTTTCCTAATCATTCAATTTAGTAAAATTATGACTCTTCAAAGAACTCAATATTGGCAGATATAAGGTACCATTCCCTTTGCCTGTTTTTTTTTTTTTTAATAGATGCATTTTAGACTGTCACAACTTCTAGAGGGGGTGAGTTTGCTACTATCATTTACTAAGACAAGAAATATCTCACCAAAAGTGCTAATAGCACACCTTTTGTTTTTGTTTAAGATTTTATTTATTTATTTGATAGAGAAAGAAAGCACAAAATGGGGAGCACCAGAGAGACAGGGAGAAACAGGCTATCTGCTGACTGATAAGGGGCTCCATCCCAGGCCCCTGGAATCATGAATTGAGCCAAAGGCAGACACCCAACAGACTGAGCCACCCAGGCACTCCTAATAGCACTACCTCTAAAAAAACACTATCTGTAGAATCCATCAGAATCCTAGAGGAGAACATAGGCAGTAACCTCTTCGATATCAGCCACAGCAACTTCTTTCAAGATATGTCTCCAAAGGCAAAGGAAACAAAAGCGAAAATGAACTTTTGGGACTTCATCAAGATCAAAAGCTTCTGCACAGCAAAGGAAACAGTCAACAAAACAAAGAGGCAACCCACGGAATGGGAGAAGATATTTGCAAATGACAGTACAGACAAAAGGTTGATATCCAGGATCTATAAAGAACTCCTCAAACTCAACACACACAAAACAGACAGTCATATAAAAAAATGGACAGAAGATATGAACAGACACTTCTCCAATGAAGACATACAAATGGCTATCAGACACATGAAAAAATGTTCACCATCACTAGCCATCAGGGAGATTCAAATTAAAACCACATTGAGATACCACCTTACACCAGTTAGAATGGCCAAAATTAGCAAGACAGGAAACAACATGTGTTGGAGAGGATGTGGAGAAAGGGGAACCCTCTTACACTGTTGGTGGGAATGCAAGTTGGTGCAGCCACTTTGGAGAACAGTGTAGAGATTCCTTAAGAAATTAAAAATAGAGCTTCCCTATGACCTTGCAATCGTACTACTGGGTATTTACCCCAAAGATACAGATGTAGTGAAAAGAAGGGCCATCTGTACCCCAATGTTCATAGCAGCAATGGCCATGGTCGCCAAACTGTGGAAAGAACCAAGATGCCTTTCAACAGATGAATGGATAAGGAAGATGTGGTCCATATACACTATGGAGTATTATGCCTCCATAAGAAAGGATGAATACCCAACTTTTATATCAACATGGAAAGGACTGGAAGAGATTATGCTGAGTGAAATAAGACAAGCAGACAGAGTCAATTATCATATGATTTCACTTATTTGTGGAGCATAACAAATAACATGGAGGACAAGGGGAGATGGAGAGGAGAAGGGAGTTGAGGGAAATTAGAAGGGGAGGTGAACCATGAGAGACTATGGACTCTGAAAAACAATCTGAGGGTTTTGAAGAGGTGGGGGATGGGAGGTTGAGGAACCAGGTGGTGGGTATTAGGGAGGGCACGTATTGCATGGAGCACTGAGTGTGGTGCAAAAACAATGAATAATGCTATGCTGAAAAGAAATAAAAATTAAAAAAAATAAAACATTTAAAAAAAAAACACTATCTGTAATAAAATATTCTGTAAGATTAAATGATTCTCAAGACAGCCGGAATAGAATTCTTAGGTACCTGAAATTCTTAAACTCAGACCTAAATAAGCATCCCCAACAATATCGTTTTTAAAAACTGCTCTGTTTTCAAATATCCAAATATTCTTTTTTTCAGAAATCCTTCAAACATTCTACCATCATTGGCATTTTAAAATTACAGACCTTTTGCTAGAGTCACCAGGGGTAAAACACCTGACCCAACATAGAATCAGGCAGATGGACATAAACTTCTGTTTATAGTTCTGTCTCCAGGCTACTAGCCCACACTGTCATCCTACAGTTTAATTTGTTCCCTTATCACTTGATTTTCTGAAAATAAAATTTTGACTTTTGAATAGTTTTAAATTTGCAGATAGTACAGAATTCAGTTTCTACAATTTCCATTTATTACTATCTTACATTAATGTGATATTTCTGCCTCAAGTAAAGATAGAATACTGATATTACTTATGACATGTGGTTCATAGTTAATTCATATTTTCTAGTTTCTAGTTTCTAGTTACCTAATGTCATTTTTGTTGTTCTTCCACAGTTCTAGCAAGGGTACCATATTACATTTAGTCATTGTGTCTTAGGCTCCATTTGATGTGACAGTTTTCAGACTCTCTTTGTTTTTGATGACCTTTACAAAGTTTGAGAGGTATTGTATTACATACCATTTTGCAAAATGGCCCCTCATTTGGGATTTGTCTTGTTTTTCTCATGATTAGACTGAAATTATAGGTTTAGGGGAAGGAAGTCACAGAAGTAAAGTCCCATTCACATTACATCATATCAAGGGTAACTGCTATCAATATGACTAATCACTATTGAAATTGATCTTGTCACTTGGATGAAGTAGTGTTTGTCAGGTTCCTTTACTGGGAATTTACTATTTCTCCATTTCTCTAGTGTATTCTTTAGATGGAAAACTCTTCATATAGCATACATTATGGAATGGGAAGTTATTCTCCACATTGTTGAGGGCATAGTGTCTATGCAAATTAATTGGAATACTTCCACATAGGTGATTTGTCTATTTCCCCTATCTATTAATGCTTTCAATCACTATATCAATATGAACACATAGATAATTATTTTATATTTTGGGCTAGAATCTAATAGTACTTTATTTTACTGCTCACATTTTCTCATCATGAGCCATTGGAAACTCTTCCAACATAATCTCATCATTGGTGTGTGTGTGTGTGTGTGTGTGTGTGTGTGTGTGTGTGTTAGCACTTCCTTTCTTGATGCTTCACAAACTTCAAGAAAGTAACATTCTTACTTTCCTTACAACTCAATGCTCCATGCTCATTTTATATATTTCCTGTGCTAGTCCTAGATTCAGCCACTTTTTCAAGGAGCCTTGCTTCTATATATTGGAAAATCATATTAGAAACCTAGATCTGAGGTAAATTGGGTGGCTCAGTCAGTTAAGCATCTGGCTATTGATTTTTGGCTCATGTCCTGATCTCAGAGTCCTGGGGCGGAGACTCGGGTTGGTTGGGCTTCGCACTCATTAAGGAGTCTGCTTGAGGATTCTCTTCCTCTCCCCCACCCTCCTGCTTGCAGTCTCTCTCTCTAAAATAAATATATAAATTAAAAAAAAAAAAAAGAGAGAGAGAGAGTGAGAGAAAGAAACTAAGATCTGGGCCCTAGGTGTGCTTGTTGCTACTGAGAGTCCTACCTTCTGTCTTCTGAGTTGACAGATCAAGGAACTATATTTGTGTATGCTAAGCTCTATGTATAAATATTTCTATATGTAACCATATATATATATATATATGTAGTAAGCTATGTATGAGTTCATACTGTAATTCCCACACTAATCCATTATCACATAGACCATTCTTTGCTTCCTCTTTTTCTTATCTGTAACACCCCACTCTAATACTAAGAAACCTGGATCTCATCATCTGTCATTTATGTACTTATTTGTTCAATCCAGTGTATACAAATAATATTTTAAGAATCATCAGTGATTACACCTTAGGAAAACAACTTTATCAACTAGGGTATGGTGCTTGTGTGCAGTTTTTTTGCCTTTAGTCTTACAAACTATACTCATTCCCAAAGTCAGCACCATGTTCCCTACTCCCCCTTTAGTGGGACATTTTATTCATTCATTTTAATACAGTTAGGCTCTTTTATAACACTGAGAACCCTAATTTTGGTTTCTCCAGTCTCCTAAATAATTTTGTAAAAATTTCCATATATTAGTTTTACTTTGGAGGTTATAAGATTCTAGGCAAATTATCATCTATTGACCATAATAATACAAATAGATTCATCACCCTAAAAAATGCCCAGTGCTTTCTCTTATTAAACTTTCCCATACACTCCCACCCTTAAAATCTTTGTAATCAGTGATCTGTTTATCATCTCTATAGTTTTACTTTTTCCAGAATGTTTTATCACTGGACTCACATAGTATGCAGCCTTTTCAGACTCTTTTTTTTTTTCTTCACAACAATATGCCTGAAATTTTTTCCATATTTTTTCAGGGCTTGACATCTCACTCCAAAAATTTCTGAATAACATTTTATTGTGTGAATATACTATAGCTTATTTATGCATTCATCTATTGAAAGACATATTGGTTGATACCAAAGTTTGACAGTTATGAGTAAAGCTTCAATGAATATTTACATGTACATTTTGTGTGCACATAAGTTTTTAAGTCAGTTAAGTTAGTATCTGGGAGCATGGCTGTTGAATCACATGGTTAGATTATATTTAGATTTTTTTTTTTAAAGATTTTATTTACTTATCTGACAGACAAAGATCACAAGTAGTCAGAGAGACAGGCAGAGAGAGAGGAGGAAGCAGGTTCCCTACTGAGCAGAGAGCCCGATGCGGGGCTCGATTCCAGGACCCTGGGATCATGACCTGAGACAAAGGCAGAGGCTTTAACCCACTGAGCCACCCAGGCACCCCTATATTTAGATTTTCAAGAAGTTTCCAACTTGTCTTCCAAAGTGACTGTATCGTCATCCTGAATGAGAATTCCTGTTGCTCCATATTCCTATCAGTAATTGGTATTGTGAGTTTCTTCGGATTTTAGCCATTCTAATAGGTGTGTGTTGGTTATTTCTTTGTTTCAACTTGCATCTCTTCATGACAAATGATGTTAAGCATCCTTTCATTTGCTTATTTCCTGCCTGTATGTATGTGTGTGTGTGTGTGTGTGTATATATATATATGGCATTTTTCCAGCCATTTTTCCAAGGAAAAAAATATATACATATACATATACATATATATATAGAGAGAGATACATATACATATATATATATATATAGAGAGAGAGAGAGATAATTGACATATGACATTGTGGAAGTTTAAAGTGTACAATGTGATTATTTGATACATATCACGTGAATCATTGAAATGATTATGAAAATAAAGTTTGTTGACACCTCCATCACCTCACATAATTACAATTTTTTTGTGTATTAAAAGCATTTACAGTCTAGTTTCTTAGCAACTTTCAAGTATATAATATGGTATGGTTATCTGTAGCCAACATGCTGTAGATTAAATCTCCAAAATTTATTCATCTTTTAATTGGAAGCTTGTACATTTTAACAAATATATCTCTATTTCTTCTACTCAATAGCATCTGACAACCACCATTCCTGTTTCTATTTGAAAGGTTGTATTTATTTATTTGAGGTTGGGGGGAGGCAGGGAAGATGGAAAGGGAGAAACAGACTTCCTGGAAAGTAGGGAGCCCAATATGGGGCTCGATCCCAGGACCCTGAGATCATGACCTGAGCCCAAGGTAGGCATTTAACCGACTGAGCCACTTCGGCATCCTTCTAGGAGTACAGTTTTTTTTAGGTTGCACATGAAAATGAGACCATATAATATTTGCCTTTCTCTGTCTGATTTATTTCACTTAGCATAACGGCCTCCAATTCATTCATGTTGTAAATGGCAGGATTTGCTTTTTTTATAGCCATTTCATTGTATGTGTATACCACATTTTCTTTATCCTTCATCTATCAATGGACACTTAGGTCATTTCAATGCCTTGGCTATTGTGAATATGATGTCATGAACATGGGGGTGCATATATCTTTTTGAGATAGTGATTTTAGTTCCTTCAGATATATATCCCAGAAATGGAAATGCTGTATCATATGGTAGTTCTAATTTTAATTTTTTGAGGAAACTCCATACTGTTTTCCATAGTGACTGTACCAATTTACATTTCCATCAACAGTGAACAATTTCCTCAAAATCTTGCCAATACTGGGTAACTCTTGTCCTTTTGATGATAGCCATTCTAACAAATGTGAAGTAATACTTAATTGTGGTTACACCTGAGTTTCCCTGATGTTTAGAGATGTTGAGCATCTTTTCATGTACCTATTGGTTATCTGTATATCTTTTTTGGAGGAAAAAAATGTCTATTCAGGTCCTCTGCCCATTTCTAATGAAACTATTTGGGTTTTTTATTATTGGATTGTATGAACGCAAGGATGATTTAACATATTTGAATCAATAAAGATATGCCATATTAATAAAATGAAAGATAAAAATCATATGATCATTCCAATAAATGCAGAAAAGGCATTTGGCAAAATTTTATATCCCTCCATGATTAAAAAAAAACAAACAAACCCTCAATAGTTGGGTATAGAAGGAAGGCCATATATGACAAGCCCACAGCTAATATCATAAACAACAGTGGAAGGTTGAAAGCTTTATTCTGAAGATTCTGGACGTGAACCAATTTTCAGTTCAAAAACCCATGGACTGGAAAGGTGACCAGATTCCTAGGAGGAAGGACCCCACAGCATTGTAGGAAGTATTTATTATAACAATACCCAGTTTTCTCCTAAAGGGACCTAGAATCATTTACTCAGGTGACTGACACCGAGGAAAAGGAACTACTTGGAGAACAATTGGACACATATCTGAATTGATAATGATATATGCTTAGCCAAAATATTATCATGCTCCCCCTATTCTTCCATAGATAGAATGCAGGATTACAAATGCCTGATAATAAATGGGATACTGTATAAAACAGTGGATCTATGAGGTCTGTGGATCCATCAGATGGTCCTTCCCCTGGTGCAATCATGTTCCTCACTCCCCAGGCCTGCCTTGGAAAACATAGTAAATCAAGAACAATATATCCCTGAGAAAATGACAGACATTAGTGCCACCTTTAAAAATCTAAAGAATGCATGTATGGAAGCTCCATTATGGCTCCTTTAAATTTGCCAGTCTGGTCCCTGTAAAAACCAGATGGAACTTGGAGAATGACTGTAAACTATAGCAAGCTTAACCAAGTAGCAGCTCTGACTTTAGCTGCTCTGCCAGATGTCTTATCCTTGTTAGAGCAGTTTAATAAGGTTTCTGATATATGGTATGTTGCCATTGATTTGGCATGAATTCCTTTCTATTCTGATCAGAAAAGATGATCAGAAACAGTTTACAATCACATGGAAATGATAATATTTATTTACAGTTTTACCCATTACTCTGTTAGCTTGCCTTCATAATCCAAAGGTATCTGGACCATATGGACATCACACTGATCCATTATATGGATGACATCATGCTCTTTGGAAGTATGAGCAAAAATTGGCTAGTACATCAGTGATGTTAATAAGATATATATGCTCTGGGGGGGAGGAGTTAAGATGGCGGAGAAGTAGCAGGGTGAGACTACTTCAGGTAGCGGAGGATCAGCTAAATAGCTTATCTAAAGATTGCAAAGACCTATAAATCCAACGGGAGATTGAAGAGAAGAAGAACAGCAATTCCAAAAACAGAAAATCAACCATTTTCTGCAAGGTAGGACTGGCGGAGAAGTGAATCCAAAGCGACGGGAAGATAGACCGCGGGGGGAGGGGCCGGCTCCCGGCAAGCGGCGGAGCAACGGAGCACAAAATCAGGACTTTTAAAAGTCTGTTCCAGTGAGGGACATCGCTCCAGAAGCTTAACTGGGGTGAAGCCCAGGCAGGGTCAGTGTGGCCTCAGGTCCCACAGGGTCACAGAAGGATTGGGGGTGTCTGAGTGTCGCAGAGCTTACCGGTATTAGAACAGGGAAGCCGGCTACAGAGACAGAGCCAAGGAGTGAGCTCTAAACTCGGGGTTACCTTGAACCGGTCCCAGGCTCGGTCAGCTCGGAGCGCAGCCAGAGGCCAGGGTGACGGGAGTCATTGGGCGCTGTTCTCTGAGGGCGCACTGAGGAGTGGGGCCCCGGGCTCTCAGCTCTTCTGGGCCGGACACCGGGAGGCCGCCATCTTCACTCCCGCCCTCCGGAACTCTACGGAAAGCGCTCAGGGAACAAAAGCTCCCGAAAGCAAACCCAGCAAACCTGAGCGGATTACTCAGCCCGGCCCCGGGTAAGGGTGGTGCAACTCCGCCTGGGGCAAAGACGCTTGAGAATCACTACAACAGGCCTCTCCCACAGAAGATCAATGAGAAACCCAACCAGGACCAAGTTCACCTACCAAGGAGTGCAGTTTCAATACCAAGGAGAGTGGCAGAATTCCAGAGGAGAAGAGAGCAAAGCATGGAACTCATGGCTTTCTCCCCATGATTCTTTAGCCTTGCAGTTAATTTAATTTTTTTTCTCTTTTTCAATTTTTTTTTCTCTTCTTCTGCTAAATTTTTTTAACTTTTACCGTTTTCTTTTTTTAACGTTTTTTAAATAGTTTATCTAATATATATATATATTTTTTTCCTTTTTATATTTTTTATCGGCTTTCTTTTTTTAATAGTTTCTTTTTTTTTCTTTTTTTTTTTCTTCTGAACCCCTTTTTATCCCCTTTCTCCCCCCTCACGATTTGGGATCTCTTCTGATTTGGCTAAAGCATATTTTCCTGGGGTTGTTGCCACCCTTTTAGTATTTTACTTGCTCCTTCATATACTCTTATCTGGACAAAATGACAAGGCGGAAAAATTCACCACAAAAAAAAAAGAACAAGAGGCAGTACCAAGGCTAGGGACCTAATCAATACAGACATTGGTAATATGTCAGATATAGAGTTCAGAATGATGATTCTCAAGGTCCTAGCCGGGCTTGAAAAAGGCATGGAAGATATTAAAGCAACCCTCTCGGGAGATATAAAAGCCCTTTCTGGAGAAATAAAAGAACTAAAATCTGACCAAGTTGAAATCAAAAAAGCTATTAATGAGGTGCAATCAAAAATGGAGGCTCTCACTGCTAGGATAAATGAGGCAGAAGAAAGAATTAGCGATATAGAAGACCAAATGACAGAGAATAAAGAAGCTGAGCAAAAGAGGGACAAACAGCTACTGGACCACGAGGGGAGAATTCGAGAGATAAGTGACACCATAAGACGAAACAACATTAGAATAATTGGGATTCCAGAAGAAGAGGAAACAGAGAGGGGAGCAGAAGGTATATTGGAGAGAATTATTAGAGATAATTTCCCCAATATGGCAAAGGGAACAAGCATCAAAATCCAGGAGGTTCAGAGAACCCCCCTCAAAATCAATAAGAATAGGTCCACACCCCGTCACCTAATAGTAAAATTTACAAGTCTTAGTGACAAAGAGAAGATCCTGAAAGCAGTCCGGGAAAAGAAGTCTGTAACGTACAATGGTAAAAATATTAGATTGGCAGCAGACTTATCCACAGAGACCTGGCAGGCCAGAAAGAGCAGGCATGATATATTCAGAGTACTAAATGAGAAAAACATGCAGCCAAAAATACTATATCCAGCTAGGCTATCATTGAAAATAAAAGGAGAGATTAAAAGCTTCCAGGACAAACAAAAACTGAAAGAATTTGCAAATACCAAACCAGCTCTACAGGAAATATTGAAAGGGGTCCTCTAAGCAACGAGAGACCCTAAAAGTAGTAGATCAGAAAGAAACAGAGACAATATACAATAACAGTCACCTTACAGGCAATACAATGGCACTAAATTCATATCTCTCAATACTTACCCTGAATGTTAATGGGCTAAATGCCCCAATCAAAAGACACAGGGTATCAGAATGGATAAAAAAACAAAACCCATCTCTATGTTGCCTACAAGAAACTCATCTTAAACCCGAAGACACCTCCAGGTTTAAAGTGAGGGGGTGGAAAAGAATTTACCATGCTAATGGACATCAGAAGAAAGCAGGAGTGTCAATCCTTATAGCAGATCAATTAGATTTAGAGCCAAAGACTATAATAAGAGATGAGGAAGGACACTATATCATACTCAAAGGAACTGTCCAACAAGAAGATCTAACAATTTTAAATATCTATGCCCTAACGTGGGAGCAGCCAACTATATAAACCAATTAATAACAAAATCAAAGAAACACATCGACAATAATACAATAATAGTAGGGGATTTTAACACTCCCCTCACTGAAATGGACAGATCATCCAAGCAAAAGATCAACAAGGAAATAAAGGGCTTAAATGACACACTGGACCAGATGGACATCACAGATCTATTCAGAACATTTCATCCCAAAGCAACAGAATACACATTCTTCTCTAGTGCACATGGAACATTCTCCAGAATAGATCACATTCTTGGTCTTAAATCAAGTCTCTACCGGTATCAAAAGATTGGGATCATTCCCTGCATATTTTCAGACCACAATGCTCTGAAGCTAGAACTCAATCACAAGAGGAAATTTGGAAAGAACCCAAATACATGGAGACTAAACAGCATCCTTCTAAAGAATGAATGGGTCAACCAGGAAATTAAAGAAGAATTGAAAAAATTCATGGAAACAAATGATAATGAAAACACAATGCTTCAAAATCCATGGGACACAGCAAAGGCAGTCCTGAGAGGAAAATATATAGCAGTACAAGCCTTTCTCAAGGAACAAGAAAGGTCTCAGGTACACAACCTAACCCTACACCTAAAGGAGCTGGAGAAAGAACAAGAAAGAAACCCTAAACCCAGCAGGAGAAGAGAAATCATAAAGATCAGAGAAGAAATCAATGAAATAGAAACAAACAAAAAAAAATTGAGCAAATCAACAAAACTAGGAGCTGGTTCTTTGAAAGAATTAATAAGATCGATAAGCCCCTGGCCAGACTTATCAAAAAGAAAAGAGAAAGGACCCAAATAAATAAAATCATGAATGAAAGAGGAGAGATCACAACTAACACCAAAGAAATACAATTATAAGAACATACTATGAGCAACTCTACGCCAACAAATTTGACAATCTGAAAGAAATGGATGCATTCCTAGAGACATATAAATTACCACAACTGAACCAGGAAGAAATAGAAAGCCTGAACAGACCCATAACCTGTAAGGAGATTGAAACAGTCATCAAAAATCTCCAAACAAACAAAAGCCCAGGGCCAGATGGCTTCCCGTGGGAATTCTACCAAACATTTAAAGAAGAACTAATTCCTATTCTCCTGAAACTGTTCCAAAAAGTAGAAATAGAAGGAAAACTTCCAAACTCATTTTATGAGGCCAGCATCACCTTGATCCCAAAACCAGACAAGGATCCCATCAAAAAAGAGAACTACAGACCAATATGCTTGATGAACACAGATGCAAAAATTCTCACCAAAATACTAGCCAATAGGATTCAACAGCACATTAAAAGGATTATTCAGCACGACCAAGTGGGATTTATTCCAGGACTGCAAGGTTGGTTCAACATCCGCAAATCAATCAGTGTGATACAACACATTAATAAAAGAAAGAACAAGAACCATATGATACTCTCCATAGATGCTGAAAAAGCATTTGACAAAGTACCACATCCCTTCCTGATCAAAACTCTTCAAAGTGTAGGGATAGACGGCACATACCTCAATATTATCAAAGCCATCTATGAAAAACCCACCGCAAATATCATTCTCAATGGAGAAAAACTGAAAGCTTTTCCGCTAAGGTCAGGAACACGGCAGGGATGTCCATTATCACCACTGCTATTCCACATAGTACTAGAAGTCCTAGCCTCAGTAATCAGACAACAAAAGGAAATTAAAGGCATCCAAATCGGCAAAGAAGAAGTCAAACTATCACTCTTCGCAGATGATATGATACTATATGTGGAAAACCCAAAAGACTCCACTCCAAAACTGCTAGAACTTGTACAGGAATTCAGTAAAGTGTCAGGATATAAAATCAATGGACAGAAATCAGTTGCATTTCTCTACACCAAAAGCAAGACAGAAGAAATAGAAATTAAGGAGTCAGTCCCATTTACAATTGCACCCAAAACTATAAGATACCTAGGAATAAACCTATCCAAAGAGACTAAGAATCTATACACAGAAAACTATAAAGTACTCATGAAAGAAATTGAGGAAGACACAAAGAAATGGAAAAATGTTCCATGCTCCTGGATTGGAAGAATAAATATTGTGAAAATGTCTATGCTACCTAAAGCAATCTACACATTTAATGCAATTCCTATCAAAGTACCATCCATTTTTTTCAAAGAAATGGAACAAATAATCCTAAAGTTTATATGGAACCAGAAAAGACCTCGAATAGCCAAAGCAATATTGAAAAAGAAAGCCAAAGTTGGTGGCATCACAATTCCGGACTTCAAGCTCTATTACAAAGCTGTCATCATCAAGACAGCATGGTACTGGCACAAAAACAGACACATAGATCAATGGAACAGAATAGAGAGCCCAGAAATCGACCCTCAACTCTATGGTCAACTCATCTTCGACAAAGCAGGAAAGAATGTCCAATGGAAAAAAGACAGCCTCTTCAATAAATGGTGTTGGGAAAATTGGACAGCCACATGCAGAAAAATGAAATTGGATCATTTCCTTACACCACACACGAAAATAGACTCAAAGTGGATGAAGGATCTCAATGTGAGAAAGGAATCCATCAAAATCCTTGAGGAGAACACAGGCAGCAACCTCTTGGACCTCAGCCGCAGCAACATCTTCCTAGGAACATCGCCAAAGGCAAGGGAAGCAAGGGCAAAAATGAACTATTGGGATTTTATCAAGATCAAAAGCTTTTGCACAGCAAAGGAAACAGTGAACAAAACCAAAAGACAACTGACAGAATGGGAGAAGATATTTGCAAATGATATATCAGATAAAGGGCTAGTGTCCAAAATCTATAAAGAACTTAGCAAACTCAACACCCAAAGAACAAATAATCCAATCAAGAAATGGGCAGAGGACATGAACAGACATTTCTGCAAAGAAGACATCCAGATGGCCAACAGACACATGAAAAAGTGTTCCATATTACTCGGCATTAGGGAAATACAAATCAAAACCACCATGAGATATCACCTCACACCAGTCAGAATGGCTAAAATTAACAAGTCAGGAAATGACAGATGCTGGCGAGGATGCGGAGAAAGGGGAACCCTCCTACACTGTTGGTGGGAATACAAGCTGGTGCAACCACTCTGGAAAATAGCATGGAGGTTCCTCAAAATGTTGAAAATAGAACTACCCTATGACCCAGCAATTGCACTGCTGGGTATTTACCCTAAAGATACAAACGTAGTGATCCGAAGGGGCACGTGTACCTGAATGTTTATAACAGCAATGTCTACAATAGCCAAACTATGGAAAGAACCTAGATGTCCATCAACAGACGAATAGATAAAGAAGAAGTGGTATATATACACAATGGAATACTATGCAGCCATCAAAAGAAATGAAATCTTGCCATTTGCGACGACGTGGATGGAACTAGAGGGTATCATGCTTAGCGAAATAAGTCAATCGGAGAAAGACAACTATCATATGATCTCCCTGATATGAGGGAGAGGAGATGCAACATGGGGGGTTAAGGGCGTAGGAGAAGAATAAATGTAACAAGATGGGATTGGGAGGGAGACAAACCATAAATGACTCTTAATCTCACAAAACAAACTGAGGGTTGATGGGGGGAGGGGGGTTGGGAGATGGGGGGTGGGGTTATGGATATTGGGGAGGACATTGGGGATATGGATATGTGCTATGGTGAGTGCTGTGAAGTGTGTAAACCTGGCGATTCACAGACCTGTACCCCTGGGGATAAAAATATATGTTTATAAAAAATAAAATTAAAAAAAAAAGATATATATGTTCTGGAAGATTAGGGATATTCTCTAAAAAGATTTAAGAACTTTATACTTTATTGAATTTAATAGTCACTTTATTGAATTAAGATCAGTGATGGGTATCTGTCCCCCAGTAAACCACAATCTGTTGCCTTTGGTGTTCTCTGCCACAAAGAAGAAAGCTCAGAGCTTTGTAGGCCTTTCTGGATTCTGGAGGCAACACATTCCCCACCTATGATATAGCTCTGGCCCAAACACTATGTGACATGTCAGACTGCCAGCATCATGCCCACTAGAAAGCATTTTCCAAGCAATAGGCACTGAACACTAACTAGATGAAATGACTAATCCAGTTGGCATTAGCCAGCTTTTCTCATTGGTCATTCTGAAATTTGCACAATGGGCTCCTGAATATAATGAATGTCTAGCTATCTCTTGTTACTGTTGAATGTCCAACTTGCCAGCAATGGAAACCAGTGCCAAGCCAGTAAAATGGTAATATTCCTGAGGAGACAAAAACCAGACACTGAGAAACAAATCAAATACGCTGGTCTCTTTTCTGATCTATAAGGCAATCAGTTTTTTCTTACAGCCATAGACACCTATTCTGGGGATGAATTTGCTGTTTTTGATTTTGCAACCTCAATCAACATGACTCTTCAGGTCTCAGGGAATTCCCTGGTTCACAGGTGTATAATTTCATAAAATATAGCATTTAAGAAGGGGATTCACTTCATAGTGAAGGAGTTGTGGGAATGAGACCACAACCATAAGACCTACTAGTCCTATCAAGTGCTACAATATCCAAAAGCTGCAGAACACTATAACAGCCTTCAGGAAGGACAGCAAAAGTCCCCCCTTGGAGGCAGGCAAGTCACTGCAAGGATTGGGAGCCATACTTCAGGATGTTGTGCATTAAATCAGAAACCTCCATGTCTCCAGTTAAAAAAAAAAATACATGATGCTAGGGATAAAGGGTGGAAGTAGGAGTGGCTCAGTTTACCATCATTCCCAATAATCTACTGAGGTACTTGGTACTTTCCATCCTTGCAAATCTGGGCTTTCGCAAATCTGGCCTCAGCATAGAAGGTCCTAGTTTCAAGGAGAGTATACTTTTGTCAGGATCCAGCAAGGACCCCACTGAACTTCAAAATGAAAAAAAGTGTTTCCTATCTTGACAGGATTAATGACCCTGGTTAGTAGAATGAGGTAAGGAAGTTTTTATATAGATCCATAATTAATTACATAATGGAATAAATCTGGAATTCAAGTGATCAACTTAAGTAACTTTTGAATTTCCTTGACCAACTGCTACTTTGAATGGACATGTGAAGCAGCTTGGTCTGAGAAATTATGATTACTATGTGTCCAGATCCCTGAGGAATGATTACCACCCATTCTGGCCCTTGAGGAATGAAGATCTGGGTTACATCAACAGATACACCTCCATTATGTGCCTAAGTTATAGCAAAGGTTAACAGGACTATAGACTAGGCAGAGGAGGAGGAGGGGGAGGTTAATAACAGTACAACCATGAGACCAACTGCAGTGATGGGGGCTATAGTTCATTCCACTTTTGTCCTTTAAGATGTCCCTCCAAAAGGAAGGTCCTCGAAAACCATGAAGGAGCTATTCCCCAATACATATAGAGCAGTGGATCTTTATGTAGCAAGGGCTGGATCCTGATGATCATGGAGATACACTGCTCAGATCTTATTCAAGAGAACCCACTTTAGAGAACATAGTTTTCTGACAGTCTAGCTGCCTCCTTTTGGTCCACCATACTGCTTCTAATGAGGCTACACATCTCCCAGGCTTCCTCTAGCCAATGACTGCACATGGTAAGGGGGTATTAGAGCTGGCTAATTCTTACCCAACATGGAACTCCTCCAGGGGGTAACCTTTACTTGGATATTCCCGACCAGTATGACTTTCTCAGAATGGTAATGTTGGTCCAAGAATTTTCATACCCAAATCTTCTTTCTTTTCTTTCACATGTGCCTTAACTGTATTGTGTTATGAAGGTAGTTTCTGCCCTCTTTATTTGTCCCCATTTCCTGCACGGGTGTTTCCCCCAATATATCTTATCTTTTATATATCTAATGTTCTCTTGGTGTCTGCTTCCTGCAGGGCCTCAAATGACACAATTACAAAATGAATTTTCTTACAAATTGCATAAAAACAGTAAAAGAACAGAGTGGATTCTTTGAAGAGCTCAGGTACAGAACAACATAAAATAAAATAAAAACTACCTTGAAGACTGCATATTGCTGGTATTGCCTTCCCAGAAAAGTGGTTGGGCATTCTTAGAGAATATAAAGACAAGTGTTAGATCAGGCAAAACTGCTATCAAATCCCTTCTGACTCTTCCACTTACAAACTATATAATTTGGGGCTAGTTACTTGGCATTTTGGAACCTGAGCTTCCTCAATTTAAAACTAAAAGTCATAATAATTATCAGAGTGAAAGCTTGCTGGAAACACCAGCAGTGCCATAATAGTGTTTTCAGGTAAGCATCAGTGTTTGTTAAAAAAAGATGTTAAGTATTTTTTAAAAGACATTTATTTGACAAAACTGTGAGTAATATAATATGACAAAACTACAAAGTTTGGATCACAGTACCTGAACAGGGTTAAAAATGAAAGACATAGTTAAAAATTAAAGGTGCCAGATTAAAAACTGGTAGATTAAATACAGCCACAATTTATCTGACACTCTTTCCATTGAAAGAAGTAATACTTCTTTTCCCCATGAATCTGGGGAGGGACAAGATGGCAGAGAAGTAGGAGGAGGTGCCGTTTCAATTTGTATCCTAAAGTGAGCTGATTACCTACCAAAGAACTCCGATCACCCATGAAATCAGCCTGAGATCAGATTATACATGTCTGGATCTCTATGGGGGCAGAAGACGCCAGTGGGCAGTCTTTTTGTTTGTCTGTTTTTGTTTGTATACTTCATAAATCTTACCTTGGGCCCCATTTGGGCTGAGCCTTCTCTTTTATCTTCCCTATTTTTCCTGTCTCTCTCTCTCTCTCTTTTTCTTTCTTTTTCTTTCTTTTTCTTTTCTTTTTTCTCTCATTTGGGTGGGGACTTCTGATTGCTCAGAAGCATTCCAGGGTACACCTTGACTGCACCACGGTCAATACATCCAGCTACATCTGTTCAGCCATCTCTCACCAAAACGATTAGGAGGAAGAATGCCCAACAGAAGAAAAATTCAGAGGATGGGCCTTCTGCAACAGAGCTAATGGCTATCGACATAGACAATATGTCGGAAAGGGAATTCAGGCTAACAATTATCCAGGCAATAGCTAGGATGGAGAAAGCCATGGATGACCAAAAGGAATTGATTAGGACAGAACTGAAAACCACCAGAGATGATGTTCACAATGTTCTCAGTGAGTTCCAATCTAATCTAAATTCTCTAAAAGCTAGGGTAACTGAGACAGAAGATAGAATTAGTGATCTGGAGGACAAATAGAGAGAAAGGATCAGGAGGAAGCCTGAAACAAACAGCTTAGAAGCCACGAAAACAGAATCAGGGAAATAATTGATGCCATGAAACGTTCCAATGTCAGAATTATTGGAATCCCTGAAGGGGAGGAAAAAGAAAGAAGTCTAGAAGATATAGTGGAACAAGTTCTCCATGAAAATTTTCCCTATGTCACGAATGGAACCAGCGTTCATGTACTAGAGGCAGAACGGTCTCCCTCCAAGATTATAGATTCTCAAAAGTCCTTGAGACACCTAATAGCAAGAATGAAGAATTATAATTGTAGGCAGGCCCTCTTTTTTTTTATTAAGATTTTATTTTATTTATTTGACAGAAATCACAAGTAAGCAGAGAGGCAGGCAGAGAGAGAGGAGGAAGCAGGCTCCCTGCTGAGCAGAAAGCCCGATGTGGGGCTCGAACCCAGGACCTGGGATCATGACCTGAGCCGAAGGCAGTGGCTTAACGCACTGAGCCACCCAGGCGCCCCTAGGCAGGCCCTCTTGAAGGCAGCTAGGACAAAGAAGCTCCTTACATTCAGAGGAAAGCCCATCAGAATAACGTCAGATCTGTCCACAGAAACCTGACAAGCCAGAAAGGGCTGGCAATATATATTCAGGGCACTGAGAAGGACATGCAGCCAAGAATACTTTATCCAGCAAGACTGACATTCAAAATGGATGGAGAGATAAAGAGTTTCCAAGACCGGCAAGACTTAAAAGACTATGCATCCACCAAGCCGACACTGCAGGAAATATTAAGGGGGGTTCTAAAAAGAGGAAAAATCCTAAGAATATCATTGAACAGAAATATAGAGACAATCTACAGAAAGAAAGACTTCAAAGGTAACACGATGTCAATAAAAACGTATCTATCAATAATCACTCTCAATGTGAATGGCCTAAATGTGCCCATAAAATGACACAGGGTTGCAGATTGGATAAAACGACAGGACCCATCCATATGTTGTCTACAAGAGACCCATTTTGAACCTAAGGATACACCCAGACTGAAAGTGAAGGGATGGAGAAGCATCTTTCATGCCAACGGGCCTCAAAAGAAGGCTGGGGTAGCAATTCTCATATCAGATAAATTAGATTTTAAACTAAAGACTGTAGTCAGAGATACAGAAAGACACTACATAATTCTTAAAGGGATTATCCACCAAGATGATCTAACAATTGTAAATATCTATGCCCCTAATATGGGAGCAGCCAATTACATAAGAAAAGTATTAATCAAGATAGTCATATTGATATGAATACATTAATAGTAGGAGATCTTAACATGCCTCTCTCAGTAATAGACAGATCATCCAGGCAGAAAATCAATAAAGAAACAAGAGCATTGAATGACACATTGGACCAGATGGACCTCATAGATATATACAGAACATACCACCCTAAAACAACAGAATATTCATTCTTCCCATGAATCTGGGCTGGCCTGTGACTGCTTCAGTCAACAGTGCATGGTGCAAGTGACACTTTGCCAAATCTGAGCATAACTTTAACTAAGAGTGCTAGCAGCTTGTATCTTGGTCTACCAGAGGCCACCATGGAAGAAGCATGACCCAAAGACCATTATTTGTGAGGAGTTATTTGGAGGGAAAGAGAAGATGTGAAGCACTGAGTTACCAGATATGCAAGTGAAAGGTCATTTGAAAGTGAATCCTCCAACTCCAACTATCCCAGCTGACATCACTTAGATTAGAATCTAACTACCCAGCTGAGCCCTTCCCAATTTCTTGCACAAAAAAATCAAGGGAAAAAGAGAACGTTTGTTTTAAACCATTAAAGCTTATGGTAGTTAACTATGTAGCAAGAGACAACTGAAATAGTTAATATTTTCTAATCAAAACTAAAAAAATAGAGATTAAAGAGTTATGGAGTAAATTTTAAACACCAATACTATTGAAGGGTGATTCCTTAGACTTTATTTTTGACATGAAGGAGAATAGTATAAGTTTTCATAATATCTGATACCAAATAAGCCAGACTGAAAGAGTTTAAGCCCCAGGTTTGCCACTTGCTGACTGGTAGTATATTAAATAAATCTCCAAGGCACATCTTGCTTATTGCTAAAATGAAGATATTAATAACTTCTAAGTTTTATTGTGAAGGTTTAAGGATAAGGTGTGTACACTTTGGTGCATTTTTTGGCATGCAGTTCATTAGATAGTCTCCATTAGCACTAAAAGTTACTTAGTATTTACCTCATCTATTTTGGAGATTTCTATTTGAGCAGAATCACAATTCCTACTTCATACTATATCCGATCTGCATTCAGAATCATTCCATATCTTTCCTGAGATATTAAATTGGTAGCCAATGCATTCCATAGACAGTATGTATCAGATAGATCATTGCCCAGGTCCCAGGGAAAGAAAAAAAATAGTTTCTGGTGATTGCTCTTCTAAGTCAACATTGGAGACCTGGTAGATTGCGCCGATTTATAATACTGAAGAAAACAATGGCTTCCTCTTGTAAAGATGTGTATTTTTCATTGAAAATAGTTTTTAGTACTTATATCAAGAAAGAATACACTGCTTTTCAGATTTTGCTACCATTCAAAATATGGTTCTATCAAGTGTTTTTCAAGAAATCTCTCATGACTGCCTCCATCAGATATAGCAGGACACAAATGTGTATTTGGAGTGGTAATTGGAGAAAGTTTAATGGATGGATCATTTAAAGGGTTTGAGATGGGGTCAAGGGAGTCACCAAGACTGGTAAAGCACCCAGAGACAAGCAGCTAGAACTTACCTCGCCAAAAGCTAAAGAGGCAAGGAGATTGAGAGAAGTGTTTCCACCCTCCAAATGCTCTCAGGAGTTTCTTTAGCCAAACCTAGACTGAAGCAGAGAGCTGGAAGGGTCAGATGATGCAGGGGAGTATGTAACATCAACCTCCTAAAGCACAGAGCAAAGCAGAAAAAAGCAAATAATGTACTTCAAGGCCCAAGCAGGGAATAACGAGTGCATTGCATGACTATTGAGCTCAATAGCATGTGTTTGCTTGGCTGCTCTGAATGACACAGAGCTTGGCCTGATGTTGAAGAGCTGTCAGACAGGTTGCCCTACTTTTATGCTGCTGCTTTTTTCCAAGTCATCACTCACCAAAGACAGGGTGTTAGAAAGTCAAAATATGTAGATCTTAGAGACAACAATTCAAATAAAAGTTCACTAGTAATTAGAAAAAATGCAAATTAAACTTATAATGAGATATCATGTGCATGGATCAGATCAGCAAAATTATGAAATTTTACATTACCATGGATTAGTGTGGACCTGGTCCCCAGGAACTCTCCTAACGCTGTCTGTGGGACTGTAAATTGTTTTACATTAAAGAAATTAAGAGAAATTTCATCCATCACAGCAGCCCTCTCCAGTCCCATGGGAGTCAACAGACTTGGATTGGTCTGTCTAGATCTCAGGGGTCCTTTAACTCTCATCCAGGCTAAGGGAGGCTTCACTGTATCGGGAAACTGTGACCTGGGAGCTCTGAACTTAGCTTCCAAGAGAGACAAGTTCTTGCCTCCATAGTTGGTTCCACAGTTGTAGACCTCCCGGCACAAGAACAAATGACACTCTGACCTGCACTGTTATCTGAAGCTTGAGAAAAAATTATATGTTCAAACAAACCCTCAGACCCTGCCAAGAAGGTTAGCTGACCAATCCTAATTTCCAAGAGGAAATTTAGAAAGAAGGAGTTATTAACTGTGCTCCTGGCATTTATCCAGCACATATTTTGCTGTGAAAAAGACTTAATTTTAAGTAATTTACTGTTTTTCTTACCTTCATCTTTGCACTTTTCTGTACTGTAAATGTTTTAAATTTTCTACAGAATTTTTATTCACTTATTTGAGAGATGGAGAGAACCAGAGAGCATGCATGTGCAAGGGAGAGAGAGAGAGAACAAGCGAGGACACACACACACACACACACACACACACACACACACACACACACGGGTACGAGCAGTGGGGGAGGGGCAGAGGGAGAAGCAGGCTCTCTGCTGAGCAAGGAATCCTAGGTGGAATTTTATCTCAGGACCCTGGGATCATGACCCGAGGCAAAGACAGATGCTTAACAGACTGAGCCACCCAGGTACCCCTGTACATGTAGATATTTTAGAATGAGTAGATACCATTTTCAAGCATATAAACCTAACAAAAACAAACATAGAACTTACTCCTAATATAACAAAGTTTCACAAATAAACCAAAATTCTTTCTTGGAGATGGAAGATCACTGACAAGAAAAAGTTTAAAAAACAATGACAAAAAAAACCTAGTTTGTAAATTGTCCTCCTCTCCAGAAATATAGATGATTTGTAAATAATTATTATACTCCTGTTATAGAAAAATATGTGGAAATCTGAGTTGGGATGTAAATAATCCTACTTGTGAGAATTGAAATGTCAACATCTCAACTCTTAATTTCATATTACAATTTCTAAAAAAAAAAAAAAAAAAAGTAAGGCTCATTTGCACAAATTAACCTATAGAAGAAAAATACCCACCAAGAAAAGGTCTCTCAAATGAAATCTTTAACTCTTCCAGGCCTTAGTATATATACTTTAATGTTTGTATTACTGATCTTTATCTTTGATATAAATCAAATGATATTTTTATTCAATGAATTACTTTATTATTTTATAAATGTATGATATGGACACTGCTTATGAAAAAATATAAATAGTCTTCTTTTCAAGAATGAAGCATATAAAGCTTAGAATGTGAATGACTGTCCAATGAACAAATGATTTTAGCCCATTAGATTGGTTTAAACCATAGTCCTAGATAAATGATTTTTTATATTCCTACCTAAAAATGATAATTTTCAGAGTATATATTCCTAATGATAGGTTTTTTAAAAACTATCATGACATAGTGGTTTTCATCAACTCTATATGGCTTTCAAGGAAATGAACACTGTATGCTCAATAGGACAATGGTACTCAAATGTGAATGAGAACAACATTTATCTGAAGTACTTACTAAAAATGGGGATTCTTGCACTTCATGCCCAGAAAATCTGATTCAGGGCAGAGTTGGAAATCTATATTTTATAGAATGAGTGAATGGCAGGTCATTATAATAGAAGAGGCCTATGAAATTACCTTATATAGAAAGTAATAGAGCAATATTTTCTTTTCCTATTTTCTTACAAATTCACACAAGTTCTAAAAACATATAGATAGCATGTATATGTATACATGTTTGTTAATAGGTATTTCATACCCAGTTCCTATTTCCTTTATCATTCTTCCATGAAAGTCATTTAATTCTCTAATTCATACTATGAAATTAAAGTTAAAAACAATACTGCATGCACAGTGGAATAGTCATAACCTTCTAATTCTGCCCTATGATTCTATTTAGATTGAGTTGAAGAGAAGGTAAATTGTCATTCCATATTGTGGTTTCAAGCATTCTAGAGAAGGCTTTGTACTGGATTGCTCATGAAGAGGTTTCTAAGAGAACACAAGGAGTTTAATATTGAAATTTAATCACATGTACATCATGGGGCTCAGTGGACACTACTAAATGATTGAATGAATGAGTTGTTATTAGTTGCCTCTGTTCAAAATCTTGACAAGGTCATACTTTTCTACTACATCCATGGCATAAATCAATGTTTCCCAATAAACTTTTTGAAATATACAGATAAGTAGTTCTTATCCCACTTCTCTAATTCCCTATGTCAGGGACAAAACCCGAGGATCTATTATTTTAAAAAATAACCCAAGTGGTTCTAATGTGATTATAGAGAACTATTGGTCTATAATCCCAGTTCTCAACAGTTCATATTTTATTTACAAATTATTAAGTGAACAATTGATAAACCATACTATAAAGATCTAGGCAAGAGATACAGAAATTTAGGAATTACTAACATGGAAATAAGGGCTGATAATCTTTTAGGTGATTATCCAATTAAAGTTATAGACCATTTCTTTGATTGTTCACAATATTTGGCATGAATGGTTACCACCAGTGTTTATCATCTTATCTAGGGACTTGAAGGTTCATTTCAAGCAAATTTAGTACATGGTAAAGGCCATGGATTCTAGGTTAATAACTCCAAGGTATAGCAGAATACCTTAAACCATGCCCTTCAGGTGATCCTTTTTAAATCTTAATTTTCTGGGTGCCTGGGTGGCTCAGTCAGTAAAGTGACTGCCTTTAGCTCAGGTCATGATCCTGGAGGTCCAGGATTCAGTCCTGCATTGGGCTCCCTGCTCAGCAGGGAGCCTGCTTCTCCCTCTGACCCTCCCCCCCATGCTCTCTCTCTCTCTCTCTATCTCTTCCTCTCTCTCCCTCTCAATCTTTTTTTTCAAAAAAAAAATCTTATTTTTCACCCTCAGATTTTTTGATGATGCTTAGATAAAAAGTATGAGATTGTAAATTCTGTCAAGAAATATGAGAATAAACATTCTGTACTTCCAAAATCAAGAATATACCCACATACTTTACAAAATATCGTGAACAGAATATTCTTTACAAAGCAAGACATCTAATTAAGACTCATGTAGAGTTACTGGCAATACTACTTCTGCCTACGGGTCCCCTGAGGGGCAACTTCAGGCAGATCCTAAAACTTTGTATCATATAGTTCTGGGTCCAGTCAAACTCATGCAGCAGATCTCGCTTTTCAAAATAGGTGCTACCAACTATTGATACAGACATCTCTAACATACATATACTCATAGCTAAGTAAATTTTATTATATTTAAAGGGGATAAAAACATTTGTTGTAGACCTAGTGTGGCCTTTAAAAACACAAGTGAATTAAAATAGGCATAAAATGTAGCAATGGCCATTGCAGATTCTAAACATAGTAACTGAAATTGTTCTAGCTTTACCAAATGTGGTCAATAAGAGATTGCAAGTGTTATATCTGCAGGTATACATATTAGTTGTAAAAGCATGAAATTTTAGTAACCATTAGGAAGATTCCTTGTCCCCTTGGAAGTAATTCTGAATCTCACCTGTAGTATTTACCTCTTATTTAGAAGTACAGCTAAGAGGGAATCTAATTTTACTAAAATCTCAATTAGTTTTTTAACTTCTCTACATCCATTTATTGACAAGCATATAATATATAGGAGGAAGTTCAATGCAATCTAATATGTATTTATTAGGGTTAGAAAGTGCCAATTTATTTAATATTACTGAGAAGGAGGAGGAAGACTTGTTTTTCTTTTTTAATAAATAATTTCTATTTTTTTCAGATATGCCCAAATAAAAACAATCTACCACATTGGTAGATATTATGTATATGCATTATGTAGACTCACTGAGAGGATGCTAAATATGAAACTGAATAGTGAACAACTATTATGTAAATGCTTTGGATTTTCAGTCTAAATAAATGAAAGTTATTTTATAATAAATTGGAAATTAAGCTCTTTGGTACCATATCATTGCTACCAATGACAAGTTACATTGTCATTTAATGAATATGCATTATTCTGAATATTAATTTCCTATTATTATAAAATGGCAGGCCAGCACAATGGTGAAACTTGTCCTCTTCTGAAACTCCATGATGTGACAGAAAGTTGGTATCTAAAACAATGGAATTATTTTGTTGTTGTTGTTGTTGTTTTTAAAGATTTTATTTATTTATTTAACAGAGAGAGAGAGAGAGAGAGAGATCACAAGGAGGCAGAGAAGCAGGCAGAGAGAGAGGGGGGAGCAGGCTCCCTGCTGAGCACGGAGCCCAATGCAGGGCTTGATCCCAGGACCCTGAGATCATGACCTGAGGAGAAGGCAGAGGCTTAACCCACTGAGCCACCCAGGTGCCCCTGAAGCAATGAAATTATTAAAGGAATAAAAGGATCTCAATAGTGGATTTTTTTAAAAAATGAGTATATACATATATATTTGGCAAATTTACCTAAAGCATTGTGAAAACTCTTTAAATTTTACTTATTTCTAAACAACATAACTAAAAATAAAACTAACTTTGGGGATATATAAGAATATGCATATCAACTCAAAATGAAATAAGAACATAAATATAAGTTCTGAAACTGTAAACATTGGTCTTGGCAATGAATTTTGGGATATAACACTGAAAGCATAGACAAAAAAAGTAAAAATAAGTGGATTATATTAAACTAAAAAAGTTTCTACACAGTAAAGGAAACTATATGAAAAGACAACTTATTAAATGTAAGAAAATATTTTGTGAACTATATATCTGATAAGGAGTTAATATCTAAAATATATAACTCAATAGCAAAACACCATATAACTCAATAAAAAATTAGCAAAGGACCTGAACAAACATTTCTCCAAAGAAGAAATACAAATGGCTAATAGGTTTATGAGGATATGCTCCACACCACTGATCATCAGAGAAATGCAAATCAAAAACAAGAAGATATTGCCTTATACCTGTTAGAATGGATATTATTTTAAAAAGAGAGAGAGAGATAGGAAGGGTTGAGAGAATGTGGAGATAAAGGAAGCCTGTACACTACTGATGGGAATATAATTGGTGCACTCAGCATAACGAGCAACTACCACATGACCCAGCAATCCCAGTTCTGGGTATTTATCCAGAAGAATTGAAATCTGGGTCTTAGAGAGACACCTGCACTCTCATGTTCATTGCCAGATTACTCACAATAGCCAAAATATGGAAGCATTCTAAATATCTAATGATGGATGAAAGGATAAATACAATGTAGTATATGCATATAATAAAATATTCAGCCTTAAAAAAGAAGGTAATACTGCCACTTAAAAAAAATAGATGGATCTGCAGAACATTATGTTAAGTGAAGTAAGTTAGACAAAGAAAGAAAATACTGTGATTCCTCTTATATGTTAATCTACATAGTAAAACTCATAGAAGCAGAGAGTAGAATATTGGTTGTCAGAGACCAGTGGGGGGGAGGGGAAATAGAGAGGGATAGTCAAAGAGTACAAAGTTTCAGTTATGTAAATTAAGTTCTGGAGATCTACTATACCACATAGTGCTTTTATCTAACAATACTGTACTGCATACTTAACATTTTTTTTTTTTGCTGAGAATATAGATCTTGTATTAAACATTCTTATCACATGAAAGAATACAACAATTATAATAAAGGGGCAGGAGGAAACCTTCAAGATGGTGATGGTTTCACAGGTGTACATTTATTCCCAAACTCATGGAGTTGTATACATTAAATAGTAGAGCTTTTTATATGTCAATTATACTTCAATGGAATTATTTTTTAAAAGCTAAAATTTTGAAAAAGAAGAAAATTTAACGTTGTTTGTAAGTATCATTGCATACAATATAGCTATTGTGTAACCATTAAAAAACTTCAAATTAAAGTTGCAAAATACTAAGATGATGGCTAAATATAAAAAAAAAATTTACCCTGGCTCTATGAAGAAAAATGACAATTTTAATATTGATGTATGGGATTAAATAATGCTCCTCCAAAATTCATGTACACGTAAAACTGCAGAATGTGACCTTATTTTAGAACATAGAGTCTTTAAAGATGTTAATTAGTTAAGATGAGGTGATAGTAGTTAGGGTAGACCCTAAATTCAACAATTGGTGTCCCTATAAAAAAGTTATATGAGAATGCACAGAGGAAAAGAAGTTCCGATGATGGCAGACATAGAGATTAGAATGATGCAGCTACTGAGGAATGTCAAGGTCAGCTTGAAGCCAACAAAAATTTGAAAGTAGCAAGGAAAGTTTCTCCTCTAGAGATTTTAGAGAGCACACAAACCTATAGACACCTAAATTTTGGACTTCTAGCATCCAGAAGTGTGAGAGAATTAAATTTCTGAAACCACCCCATTGGTGATTATTTATTATGGCAGCCTTAGGAAGTGAATACAACTGAAAATATAGAAAAACATTTTTAAATATCCAACAGCTCATCTTCCTTGAAATAGATATTGATATGTCAGTGTTACATGAATAAATATACCTCTTATGTCATATAAATCTTGATTGTGAAATGTTTGGAAAAACATCTAAGTCTAGAACTTAAAACAATCACTATCAGTATATTCTTTTCATATTATGTCATTTATATGTGGCTTTGAATACACTGAGTTAGCCATGGTCACAGAACAAGTGCTTACTGGTTGACAGAGGTTGGTTGTAAGTTCCCCCCCTTCTTACAGCCTCTAAATCTAATCACAAAACATTTTGACTGATAGAATTACTTTAACTCTGAGAGCTTTAAGGAAAAAAAAAAAAGTAATAATTGCTCCTTGGGGAGCAATCACTACTTGAAGACTTTCTTAAGTATTCTTTTATTAACTTAATCAGTGTTATGTTCCCAACCCATTACCAAAAATGGAAACTTGACTCCTATTCATTGACTGTCAAGGCCAACAGTAAAGCTACTGAGCTGGGAGGGGAGCCCATGCTAAGTTCTTAGTTGTGCTTATACTCACAATCTCAAGATACAAGCATGTGTCTCTTCAGTAGAATTCTAGCCTTTCTAGCTGCTTTTAATAAATGGTTAAATGAAAATCAATAGGAAAAAAAGCATTTTGCTTATTTAAATACATTCCAAACATAATTGACTTCTAACTTTAGAATTTATCCATGCATATAACTCTTCCCTCAGCTCTGGATAGAGACAGAATTAAACACAGCTGTTTTTGATGACCAGCAGTATTGTAAGTGAGCTTTGCTCCTGACCCAAACTATTGTTGAAAAAACTAAAATGAGTCAACAGATATATGTATGAGTTGTCATGGTAAATAATTTGATCCTTTTTAAAAAAGTTTGTTCTTCAGTCTGCTCTCATTCCTTTTATCACCATCATTGTTGTCATTGTTATCATCATCATCATCACCACTATCCTCAATCTGCATCTCTTACTTGGTTTAATTGAACTATGCAATAAAGTTACAACAGAATACTGATCTTACATATTCTAGGGAGAAACAAAATGGACAGTTGCATAAGTGTGATATGTGATAGATTATTACACAACATTACAGTGTGCTAAAAAGCAGTTTACCTGTATTTGAAGGTTCATCATTTAGTCAGGATAATTCCTATTTATACTTCTTATCTCAGGTTAGTTACTCTGATGAGGGAACAGAAAGCTGGCTGAGGACAAAGCAAAAGGTTGACACCTTGCAACCTCTCCCCCACCCTACCCCCACTCCGGGATGGGACATCTGTGACATTCTTCAGGAACCTCCCACCCATCTTAATGTTAATACCTTGCTAGAGGGCAAAACAACCTTGGCAATGGCAAGGCCTCTGGTATCTAGTATCTTATAGGTCCTCTTTAGTATATGAAAGTTCTATTGAAACCTCCCTTTCCTTACTTCCCCCACCCCCATGGTACAAAACCTGCAATCCCTCACAACCCGAAGGGCAGCAGCTCTTCCTCCTCATGGGTCTTGTCCCCGTGCTTTAATAAACCACCATTTTGCACCAAATACATCTCAAGAATTCTTTCTTGGTCATTGGCTCCAGACCTCACCCCATCAAACCTTACCTGTATTCTAGAACTTCATCAACTCTTCCTTTGAAGTCATATTAGAAATATTACTGTAAGGGAGAGCATGTACTTTGCAGACCAAAGGAAGTTCAATATAATTGCCTCACAGAAAAGAATGGAATTCAGTGTAGCTTAAGGACAGAGTTCAAGCCTGGAAGTTGTGATAACTGAGGCAGGTGATGCATTATGGTACTAGATCATGCCCTGTTTTGTTAACTCTAAAATTACCTGTAGATTTCTTTTCCAAAGCTAAGCTGAACTTAAAGCTTCTTAGATTCTCTACAGTCTCTTTGACCTCAAGGCTGTGCATATGGTGGTTCCCTGGGCTATGATGAATCTACTGTCATTCTGCCTGCAGAACTCTAACCCATCTTTTAGGTCTCAGGTTGCATATCACTTCCTTAGAGAAACTTCACTGTGATATGTAGAATCCAAAGATGATCCACAATGAACCACACTCTATATAGTTTCTACTCCTTTAGTGTCAGTAAGAACTATGAATATGACGGGATATCACTCAATGATTAGGTTACTAATCAGTTGACTTTGAGTTAATCCAAGGGGATACCATCCTGGGAGAACTTAACATATCTAGATGAGCCTTTCAAAAAAGATGAAGGGTCAGAGAATTTCCTCTCCTTGGCCTGGAAGAAAGCGGTCATATGAACACCTTTGCAAGGAGCCATAGGGGATCTCAATCCTGCAACCACAAGGAACTAAATTCTGTAAGTGATCTGAGTAAGCTTAGAAAACAAACAAACAAACAAACAAAAAAATAAAATGAAAAACAACAACAACAACAACAACAAAAAACCCTGAGCTCTAAGTGAGACTACAGAGCTGGCCAGCATGTTGACTTCAGTCTTATAAGACCCTGATCAGAGAAGCTGATTAACCTGTGCCTAAATGCCTGCCCCATACAAACTGAGATAATAAATATATGTTGCTTTAAGCTACTAAAATTGTGGTAATTCTTATGAAGCAATAGGAAGTGAATATACTTCTCAAACCGTTACAATGGGAATTTCCCCTTATAAATATCAAGGCACTCAGTTCTTTTCTGTTTTGTTCACACCTGCACCAAGTACAGTACCAGGCACACAATATGCACTCAAAAAATATTTGGTAACCAAAGGAGACATGGGGAGCCATTGAAAAATTTTAAGCATTGGAATGAAATTGTAGATACCCTGAACGTTAATTATAGTTACAAGCCATTTTGTGCATCACTTTTTCCCAATGTATTTGTTAACTCCATCTTTCGATATTAGTAGATTGTCTAACCAGCACCACATCTTTAAACATTTGTCTGACATTTGTGGGTCTCTCTAGGTGCAATGATACATTGTTTTTTTTTGTTTGTTTGTTTTTTTCCTTTGACCTACTCTCACTTGCCTATTTTTCCCATTTTCTAGTGTTTAGTTGAAAAACACTCCTAAATCCCACCCACCCTTCACTGACTCAACATACCATATGACCAGAAAACCTTAACTTTTAGCTCTGTTTTCCATGAAAGTCACCTTTAGTATGCAGGAGAGAAACGTTCTGTTAGTGTTCCCAAAGTTAGAAATGATTTACACTGATACCTAGTTCTGGATTTCGGCAGAGTGAAATATCACCTGCTTGCTCCTTTCAGGTTTAGAACTGTCTACCCAATAACCAGAAACATCAATCTTAAAAACTATTCAACTATTCAGCAACTACTGGCAAAAGAGAAAAAAAAAGTAAAAAAAAAAGTAAATATTTTCAACTTAAATTCAGGTATCCATCAGATTAGATTTGGAGAAGACACTTATTCTTTTTTTTCTTTTTTTTTTTTTGAGAAGACACTCATTCTGATACACTCTTATGTGTCTTTTGTAGATTAAACACATATTTTTGTTGCTTTTATATGATTTTTTTTGCTGTTGTTATTTTTGTTGCTTTTAACATAAACAGTGTACATTTAAACTTTGCATTTTTGTATGTTATGGAAAAATTTCAGAAGATGGTTCTCCCCCCAGAAGTGTTCTTTTAAACTGTCTTCCCCCAAAATGTTTTTTGGACAATGCAAAATATAATTTACACAACTTTGCCACACCTTATTACACTTTACTCTCTTCTTCTCTAATCATTTCCCATTTCCCTTCCTTTGTGATGTCCCAAATATGGCTGAAAAAATCATTACATAGCAAGTAACCCCTTAGGTGAGGCTATTAGTGGCCTATCATTTTCTAAGAAGTGGTGGGTCATGAGGCCCTTTTACGCAAGCTGCTTGAAAATGCACATAAATGAGCATATGTTATTAGTGAATAGAGTCCTCTGAGAGCCATTGTGGTGGCTAAACTTATATTATGGCTCATTCTCTGTAATTTAATTCCAAAGTAGTTATTGGAACTAGGAATCCAAAAATGAGAAATCTTTCAAATGTCTCTCTCTCTGAGTCTTTCATCAACAGATGCAAACACAGAAGCTAAGAGGTGTTAGGAACAAACATGGAACTTGTGGCACTGGGATTTCTGGTGTTTGTCCTCTTCAAGAAGGGGGAAATATGGGTCAGAAGAAATTGAGACAATGTGCTCACTCTGGGGAAAGAGTGCCTGCCATTGTAGGGGTTCCACTTGACAAGATGCAGGATGAATATGCAAATGACCCAAGAGCTAAGAATTGTGCATAGTGTAATTATTACATTAAAAGAATACAATTAACTCAGCAAAGAAGCATAAGACATATTTATATATATATATCCCATCATGATAAATTCTTCAAGGAGCTTTACTCCTAATGATATAATCTTTGTCACAGAAAATAATTTATTTAGGAAAAATTTGCATTAATCTTAGTATAAACACTTATAGAATACTTATATATGTAAATATAAAAACAATACAGAAGATAATTGATATATCATAATGATTAGGAACATATGAAGTATCACAAATATCTCTACTCAAACTTTTTAAAAATTTTTCTATTTAAAATATTGGATAGCTAAAATTTAAAATGATTGTAGGAACAAATAAAATCCGTAAATACAAATAAGATTAATTAAAGGAATGATTTCAGACATTCAGAAAAAAGGAACTAATTTCTCCAGGATTGAAAACATTTTCTAGTTCATAGCAATTACAGTCAAAATTAATAAAAAACAATTTTGATTTCCACTAAAGATCAGCTAGCTAATTTATAAGCACAACAGAACTCTACATCTGCATTTTGCATCAGTCACAGGAAGCCAGAATTAAAATGTGCTAGGTTATTGCCAGAGAGGCTTTCATGTGCTACATGACCAATGGGTACCCAGTGGAAAATATAGGTGTCATGTTCTTTGTGTAATTTAAAGAGCCACTAGTTGTCATGCAAT
This sequence comes from Lutra lutra, assembly GCF_902655055.1. Classification (NCBI taxonomy): domain Eukaryota; kingdom Metazoa; phylum Chordata; class Mammalia; order Carnivora; family Mustelidae; genus Lutra; species Lutra lutra. The sequence continues at coordinate 43,645,354 of NC_062288.1, forward strand.
TGAAACTTAGTGATGTTTTACTTTGAAAATAAATTTAATCCTTGAGTTTCTGATAAGGAATAAGCAAACTGGCTAGAGTTCCTGATGTCCATTTTGTCCAGAGATTGGTGGTTTAAGTCTGGTGACTATATTTTCATTTTCTTTTATACCTCTATCAGCTGAAGCAAAGCTGAAATAACTTTGAAGTTAATGGGCTTAAATAAACACAATAGGTGATTCAGAACAAATAATGTAAAAGAAAATTCTTTGCATTCAACAACACAATGTACAGAAAAAATACTAATTTTTGAGAAATTTTACTTCTCCCAAAATCAAATTTATCCTGTGGACCATGTAGATAATATTTTCAATTTCAATTTCTTTTTTTTTTAAGATTTTATTTATTTATTTGACAGAGAGATCACAAACAGGCAGAGAGGCAGGCAGAGAGAGGAGGAAGCAGGCTCCCTGCTGAGCAGAGAGCCTGATGCGGGGCTCGATCCCAGGACTCTGAGATCATGACCTGAGCCGAAGGCAGTGGCTTAACCCACTGAGCCACCCAGGCGCTCCTCAATTTCAATTTCTTAAAAAAGAAGCTAACATGGAAGGAAAATATATTGTTTTTTATTTTTTTCAGAATATTTTGAAACCCAGAAAATACAATTTCTCCTTCCTAATCTGTAGCTCTAATTCAAGGAAAGCTGTCTTTAAAAACTGGAAGAAAATTATGAGTGTTTATAAAACTTAGGACATGCAGGAAAACCTCATTAAAAGCTTATTATGGGCTAACAATATGTCTATGCATTGATAGGGTAGGTGGGTAGGTAGGGCAAAGTACAACCCTCAAAAAACTTCAGTGTGGTGTAACAAATGACCTATACACAGACTTTTTAATATGATATGGTGGCATACTAAAGCTATGCATGGGGTGATGATAAGTATAAGGTACTATTGTCTTAAACAAAGTGCACAAATAAATGAAGAGTAAAAAGTTGGGCTGTGGGAACTCAATTGTGGAGAGATTCCAACAAAGCAAAAATAATGCCATAGAAGTGAGAAACGCCAAGCTATGTATAAAAAACAATAAGTTATTCAGTTTCTCCAGAATATGAAATATAAATTGGGTATATAAATTAGAAATTGTGACAGATAAGTAGACAAGGGTCAGATTATGAAAGACTTTGTAAAGCATGATAACAAGTTTGCTAATTGTCATGTGACAAAGAGTTCACTAGTGATATTTGTACATTTTGATATATATATATACATATATACGTATATATATATATATAGGATCACATTAATGATATATATGAGGGAATCAAGAGTCATAGCTGTTAAGAGGCTACTGCTATTGTTGATGCAAAAGATTGCAAATATCTAAAGCAAAGACAAAAATGAGAAGACAAGGTCAACATCTATTTAGGACATAAAATGAATCACCAATCAAAATGTTAATGGAGTGAGAGGCAAGATGGCAGAGTAGTAGCAGACTGAAATGACATCAGATCGCAGGAGTTCAGCTAGATAGGTATCAAACCATTCCGAACACCTACAAACTCAACAAGAGATAGAAGAGAAGAAGAGCAGCAGTTCTAGGAACAGAATATCAACCACTTTCTGAAAGGTAAGACTGATGGAGAAGTAAATCTGAAGTGACAGGAAGATAGACCTTGGGGGGAGGGGCCAGCTCCCAGCAAATGCTAGAGCAGCAGAGCACAAAATCAGAACTTTTAGAAGTCTGCTCAACTGAGAGAAGTTGCTTCAGATGCTAAGCAGGGGTGAAGACCTTGCAGGGACACTGTGGTCTCAGGTCCCGCTGGGTCACAGAATGTTTGGAGGTGTCTGAGTGTGGCCGAGCTGCCAGGTATCAGAGCAGGGAAGCCGATTACAGGGATGGAGATGAAGAGTGAGCTTTCAGATTAGGGTTACCTTAAACCAGGATCCAAGGCACAGTTGATCCACTATTCGTTGAGCAGGGACCGCACAATTGGCAGATCCAGGGAGACTCACCTTCCTCCTTTAGGAGGAGGAGGGCACAGGAATCTACTGGGTTTAGAGACCTCAACTGGGGCCATGCACCAGAGATAGAAATAGAAATGTTCAGTCACAGGTTGGGTGAGCTCAGAGTGCAGCCAGAGACCAGGGAGAAGGGAGTGATTCAGCACTTTTCTCCAAGGGTGCACTGAAGAGTGGGGCCCCGCAATCTTGGCTCCTCTGGGCTGGAGATTGGGAAGCTGCCATTTTCATTCCTGTCTTCAAAGCTCTATGGAAAGCACTCAGAGAACAAAAGCTTAGAGAGCAAACCCTAGCAGATTACTTAGCCCAGTCCCTGACAAGGGTAGTGCAATTCCAGCTCGGGCAAAGACATTTGAGAATCACTGCAACAGGCCCCTCCCACAGAAGATGAGCAAGAACATCCATCCAAGACCAAGCTCACCAATCAAGAAGAACAGCAGACCTCCAGAGGGAGGTCTAAGCAATGCATAGAATTCATGGCTTTTTCCCCATGATCATTTAGTCTTGCAAAGTTAATTTTTTTTATTTTATTTTTTATTCTATTTTTTAACTTTTCCTCTTTCTCTTTTAACGTTTTTTAACTAGTTTATCTTAACAATACCTTTCTTGAAAAAAAATCTTTTTAAACCTTCATTGTTATACTCATATTTTATCCCTTCATTGTATTTAACCTTGTTTTTTTAGACATTAAGGGTTTCTTTTTTTATGAAAAATTTTGGGATACAATTTCTTCTAATAGATCAAAATATACCCTAACCTAGCACATAGCTTTGTTCTAGTCTCCAGCCTGAGCACACTTCCTCCTCTTTTTTTTTCTTTTTCCAACCAACTTAATTCCTTTTTTAGAAATTTTTCAAAAAATTTTCATCTTTACAGTTATATTCCATTGCTTCATCGTGTTTACCCTTATTTTTGTATATATGTAAGTTCATCTTTATTTAAAATTTTGGGAGGTAGTGTCTTCTAACAGAACAAAATACACCCAAAATCAAGTGGGTGGCTCTGTTCTATTCACCAGTCTAATATATCTATACGTATATCTATATCTATATGACTTATTTTTTATTTTTTATTTTTTTATTTCTGTTTCTTCCCCCCCCCCCGCCTTTCTTCTCCCCTTGGTTTTGGATATCTTCTGATTTGGTTAGCATGCATTTTTCTGGGGTCTTTGCCATCCTTTTAGTATTTTATTCTCTCATTCATATATTCTTATCTGGATAAAATGACAAGGTGGACAAACTCACCACAAAAAGAAAGAGCAAGAGACAGTACCAATGGCTAGAGACCTATCATTTCAGACATTGGTAATATGTCAGAACTAGAGTTCAGAACAACTATTCCCAAGGTGCTAGCTGGGCTCAAGACAGGCATGGAAGTTATTAGAGAAATACTTTCTGGAGAAATAAAATCCCTTTCTGAAGAAATAAAAGAACTAAAATCTAAAGAAGTTGAAATTTAAAAAAGGTATTAATTAGGTGCAATAAAAAATGAAGGCTCTTATTGCTAGGATGAATGAAGCAGAAGAGAGAATTAATGATATAGAAGACCAAATGATGGAGAGTAAAGAAACCGAGCAAAAGACACAAACAACTACTGGACCACAAGGGGAGAATTCAAGAGATAAGTGATACCATAAGATGAAACAATATTAGAATAATTAGGATTCCAGAAGGAGAAGAAAGAGAGAGAGGGGCAGAAGGTATATTGGAACAAATTATAGTAGATAATTTCCCTAATATGGCAAAGGGAACAAGCATCAAAATCCAGGAGGCACAGAGAAAAACCCTCAAAATCAATAGAAATAGGTCCATACACCATCATCTAATAGTAAAACTTAACCAGTCTTAGTGACAAAGAGAAAATCTTGAAAGCAGGTCAGGACAAGAAGTCTGTAACATACAATAGTAGAAATATTAGATTAGCAGCAGACATATCCACAGACCTCGCATGCCAGAAAGAACTGGCATGATATATTTAGAGCACTAAGTGAGAAAAACATGCAGCCAAGAATACTATAACCAGCTAGGCTATCACTGAAAATAGAAGGAGAGATACAAAGCTTCCAGGACAAAAAAATATTAAAAGAATTTGCAAACACCAAACTGCCCTACAGGAAATATTGAAAGGGGCCCTCTAAGCAAAGAAAGAGCCTAAAAGTAGGAGACCAGAAATGAAAAGAGACAATATACAGTAACAGTCACCTTACAGGCAATACAATGGCACTAAATTCATATCTTTCAATAGTTATCTTGAATGTAAATGGGCTAAATGCCCCAATCAAAAGACAAAGGGTATCAGAATGGATAAAAAAAAACAAAAACAAATACAAAAACAAAAAAACCATCCATATGCTGTCTAAAAGAAACTCATTTGAGACCCAAAGACACCTCCAGATTTAAAGTGAGGGGGTAGAAAATAATTTACCATGCTAATGGACATCAAAAGAAAGCTGGGGTGGCAATCCTTATATCAGATCAATTAGATTTTAAGCCAAAGACTATAATGAGAGATGAGGAAGGACACTATATTATACTCAAAGAGTCTGTCCACCAAGAAGATCTAACAATTTTAAATATCTATGCCCCTAACATGGGAGCAGCCATCTATATAAACCAATTAATAACAAAATCAAGAAACACATTGACAATAATACAATAATAGTAGGGGATTTTAACACTCCCCTCACTGAAATGAACAGACCATCCAAGCAAGAGATCAAGGAAATAAAGGCCTTAAATGACACACTGGACCAGATGGACATCACGATATAATCAGAACATTCCATCCTAAAGCAACAGAATACATGTTCTTCTCTAGTGCACATGGAACATTCTCCAGAATAAATCACATCCTGGGTCACAAATCAGGTCTCAACCGGCACCAAAAGATTGGGATCACTCCCTATATATTTGGAGACCACAATGCTCTGAAGGTAGATCAATCACAAGAGGATATTTGGAAAGAACTCAAACACATGGAGGCTAACGAGTATCCAACTAAAGAATGAATGGTTCAAACAGGGAATTAAAGAAGAATTGGAAAAAAAAAATCATGGAAACAAATGAAAATGAAACACAACTGTTTAAAATCTGGGACACAACAAAGTTGGTCCTGAGAAGAAAGTATATAGGGATACAAGCCTTTCTCAAGAAGCAAGAAAGGTCTAAAGTACACAACCTAACCTACACCTAAAGGAGCTGGACAAAAAAACAGCAAAGAAAGCCTAAACCCAGCAGGAGAAGAGAAATCATAAAGATCAGAGCAGAAATCAATGAAATAGAAACCAAAAAAACAATAGAACAGATCAACAAAACTAGGAGCTGGTTCTTTGAAAGAATTAATAAGATTGAAAAACCCTGGCCAGACTTATCAAAAAGAAAAGAGAAAGGACCCAAATAAATAAAATCATGAATGAAAGAGGAGAGATCACAACCAACACCAGAGAAAGACAAACAATTATAAGAACATATTATAAGCAACTATACACCAGCAAATTTGACAGTCTGGAAGAAATGGATGCATTCCTAGAGACATATAAACTACCAAAACTGAACCAGGAAGAAATAGAAAACCTGAACAGCCCCATAACCAGTAAGGAGATTGAAGCAGTCATCAAAAATCTCCCAACAAGAGCCCAGGGCCAGATGGCTTCCCAGGGGAATTCTACCAAACACTTAAAGAAGAATTAATACCTATTCTTCTGAAACTGTTCCAAAAAATTTAAATGCAAAGAAAACTTCCAAGCTCATCTTATGAGGCCAGCATGGCCTTGATCCCCACACCAGACAAAGACTCCACTAGAAAGGAGAATTACAGACCAGTATCCTTGATGAACACAGATGTGAAAATCCTCACCAAAAACTAGCCAATAGGATCCAACAGTACATTAAAAGGATTATACACCATGACCAAGTGGGATTTATTCCTAGGCTGCAAGTTTGGTTCAACATCTGCAAATCAATCAATGTGATACAACACATTAATAAAAGAACAAGAACCACACGATACTCTCAATAGATGCTGAAAAAGCATTTGACAAAACACAGCAGCCTTTCTTGATCAAAACTCTTCAAAGTATAGGGATAGAGGGGCATACCTCAATATCATCAAAGCCATTTATGAAAAACCCACAGTGAATATCATTCTCATGGGGAAAAACTGAGAGCTTTTCCCTTAAGGTCAGGAACATGGCAAGAATGTCTACTATCACCACTGCTATTCAACATAATACTAGAAGTCTTAACCTCAGCAATCAGACAACAAAAGGAAATAAAAGGCATCCCAATCTGCAAAGAAGAAGTCAAACTCCCACTCTTTTCAGATGATATAATCCTAATGTGGAAAACCCAAAAGACTCCATTCCAAAACTGCTAGAACTCATACAGGAATTCAATAAAGTGTCAGCATATAAAATCAAGGCACAGAAATCAATTGCATTTCTATAAATGAACAGCAAGACAGAAGAAACAGAAATTAAGGAGTCAATCCCATGTACAATTGTACCCAAAACCATAAGATTCCTAGGAATAAACCTGACCAAAGAGGCAAAGAATCTGTACTCAGAAAACTATAAAATACTCATGAAAGAAACTGAGGAAACACAAAGAAATGGAAAAACATTCCATGCTCATGGATTGGAAAAACAAATATTGTGAAAATGTCTGTGCTACCTAAAGCAATCTACACATTTAATGCAATCCCTATCAAAATACCATCATTTTTTTTAAAGACATGGAGCAAACAATCCTAAAATTTATATGGAGCCAGAAAAGACTCTGAATAATCAGAAGAATATTGAAAAAGAAAACGAAGGTTGGAGGTATCACAATTCCAGACTTCAAGCTCTATTACAAATCTGTAAACATCAAGACAGTATGGTGCTGGCACAAAAACAGACACATAGATCAATGGAACAGAATAGAGAGCCCAAAAATGGACCCTCAACTCTCTGGTCAACTAATCTTCAACAAAGCAGGAAAGAATGTCCAATGGAAAAAAGACAGTCTCTTCAAGAAATGGTGTTGGAAACATTGGACAGCCACATGCAGAAGAATGAAACTGGACCATTGCCTTACACCACACACAAAAATAGACTCAAAAATGGATGAAAGTCCTCAATGGGAGACAGGAATCCATCAAAATCCTTGAGGAGAACACAGGCAGCAACCTCTTTGACCTCAGCCACAGCAACTTCTTCATAGAAACATTGCCAAAGGCAATGGAAGCAAGGGCAAAAATGAACTATTGGAACTTCACCAAGATCAAAATCTTTTGCATAGCAAAGGAACAGTCAACTAAACCAAAAGACTACTGAAGGAATGAGAGAAGATATTCACAAATGACATATCAGATAAAGGGCTAGTATCCAAAATCTATGAAGAACTTACAAAACTCAACACCCAAAGAACAAATAATGCAATCAAGAAGTGGGCAGAAGACATAAACAGACGTTTCAGAGAAGAAGACATCCAGATGGCCAACAGACACATGAAAAAGTGCTCCACATTACTTGGCTTCAGGGAAATACAAATCAAAACCACGGAGATACCACCTCACACCAGTCAGAATGGCTGACATTAATAAGTCAGGAAATGACAGATGTTGGAGAGGATGTGGAGAAAGGGGAACCCTCCTACACTGCGGGTGGGAATGCAAGCTGGTGCAGTCACTCTGGAAAACATCATGGAGGTTCCTCAAAAAGTTGAAAATAGAGCTACCCTATGACCCAGCAATTGCACTGCTGGGTATTTACCCTAAAGATACAAATGTAGTGATCCGAAGGGGCACATGCACCCGAATGTTTATAGCAACAATGTCCACAATAGGCAACCTATGGAAAGAACTTAGATGTCCATCAACAGATGAATGGATAAAGAGGAAGTGGTATATATATACATATATATATATATATATATATATATATATATATATACACACACACACACATAGTGCAGCCATCAAAAGAAATGAAATCTTGCCATTTGCAATGACATGGATGGAACTAGAGGGTATTATGCTGGGCAAAATAATTCAATCAGAGAAAGATGATTATCATATGATTTACTTGATATAAGTAATTTGAGAGTCAGAGTGGGGGATTTGGGAGGTAAGGAAGGAAAAATTAAACAAGAGGGGATCAGGAGGGAGACAAACCGTATGAGACTCTTAATCTCACAAAACAAACAGGTTTGCCAGGGGGAGAGGGGTGTGGAGAGGGTGGTTGGATTATGGACATTGGGGAGGTTATGTGATATGGTGAGTGCTGCGAAGTGTGTAAGCCTGATGATGCACAGACCTGTACCCTGGGACAAATAATACATTGTATGTTAATAAAAATAATAATAAAAAAAGATCTGTGTGTATGCCTAGTGTATACTTGGACACTGAAGTTATTGAATAAACAGTAGATATTATTATTTAAAAAATGTTAATAAGGGATAGGACCCATGATGGCCAGCAAGAGACAACCAAAAATAACAGAAATATAACTACTGACATATAAGAGATCTAACAATAAAACTGAGCCATTGATTAAAAAAAAAAGTGGTTTATAGGATATTGTGAAAAAAGAAATCAAATGTACAGCCCAAGAGTCCTTGCAATTATATAAATTTGTGCTTAAGTGAAAGAAGAACAATATTTTATATTTTTAAATGATTTATTTGTTTGAGAAAGAGAGAGAGAACCCAAGTGGGCAAGGAGCAGAGGGAGAGGGACAGGCAGACTCTGTGCTGAGCATGAAGCCCAATGCGGGGCTCAATCTGACAACCCTGAGATCATGACCTAAGCCAAAATCAAGAGCCTGTCACTCAACTGACTGAGCCACCCAGGCATCCTGAAGAACAATATTTTAAAATTGAGATTTAGACATGGAGTAAAAAAACAAAACAAAACAGTAACTCTTGGATATCACATATCTAATAAATGTTTGTCCTATCTACCTCCATGACTACTGCACAGTCTTCTAATAAAGATAATTAACACAAAGAAAGCCTAATAAAATAATATTCATTCTTCTTTTGACAACTAATATTAATGTATTAGTAGTTTGGCTATACTCACTGCAATAAATGTTCAAGATGGCCAAAATGAACAGATAAGACAAGAAGACCACAGCATAGTCAAACATAATCAAGTCTGAAAAAATGTGCTTGGCTTCATTCCAAGTTGTAGTCCTAGGAAAAATTTATATCCATTCATTACTCAATGTGATAAAGTCTATCTATAAAGCCCTATGGCTAACCTTTTACTTAATGATGAAAGACAGAACACTTTCCTCTGAGATTGGGAAGAAATGTCCAGTCTCAGTATTTTTATTCAGGATCTTGCTGGAGACCAGTGCAATAAGGCATGAAAAAGATATAAAAGACATACAAAGTGGAGAAAAAGAAATAAAACTATAGACAATGCAATTCTTTAAATAGAAAATCTCAAAGAATCTACAAAAGAGTTATTAAAATTGATAAATGAATTTAACAAGTTTTCAGATATAAGGTTTCTATATATATTAACATATTTATATGATTAAAAATTAGTTAACATTTTAAGGAAAAAGTGCTATTTACACAGCAATGAAATCTTTAAATACTTAGGCTTTTTTTTTTTTTTTTACAGAATGTGTAAGATCTATAGGCTAACATTACAAAACAATGATGATAATAAAACAAAGAAAACTTTAATGACCAGATCTATAAATATACATTGTTCTTGGATTGGAAGATACAATATTGTTAAAATACTAATTCTTCCTAAAATAAATTTAATGCAATTATCAAAATACCAGCAGGATTTTTTTTTAAATCTATAAACATTGTCTGTTTGTTTATTTGTTTGTTTATTTGACAGAGAGAGACATAGCAAGAGAGGGAACACAAGCAGGGGGAGTGGGAAAAGGAGAAGCAGGCTTCCTGCCAAGCAGGGAGCCCAGTATGGGGCTGGATCCGGGGTCCTGGGATCATGACCTGAGCTGAAGGCAGACACTTAACCACTGAGCCACCCAGGTGCCCCCAAATATTGTTTAAAATTTACATGGGAAAGGGACACTTGGGTGGCTCAGTTGGTTAAGTGTATGCCTTTGGCTCAGGTCATCATCTCCAGGTCCTGGGATGGAACACCACATTGGGCTTCCTGGTCAGCAGGGAGCCTTCTTCCTATCCCTCTGTTGCTCCCCCTGCTTGTACTCTCTTTCTCTCTGTCAAGTAAATAAATAAAATATTTTAAAGTTATATAAAATTTGCATGGAAAGGCCAAGGAACTAGAAAAACCAAAACAGTTTTGAAAAGAAAAAAAAAGTGCAGAAGACACTGTAAAGCTCTAGTAATCATGACAGGGTGTTATCAGTGAAAAGATAGGTAAAAGGAGCACAGTATTATAATAAAAGGAACAGAAAAATAAATGGAACAGAAACCAACCCACACATATCTGGTCAGTTAATGTTTAATCAAGATGTGAAACAAATTTAAGAGAGAACAGATAATCTTTTCAACAAATGGTACTGGAATAAGTGAATATACATAGACAAAAAATGAACTTCAACCTATACTTCATACCACTGATACAAAAACAAACTCACAGTGGAATACAGACTTAAAAGTAAGATACAATGTATCTAGAAGAAAAACATAAGAGAATATCTTTGTGACCTTAAATTCAACTAAGATTTCTTTGGTATGATGCCAGAAGCATGACTTGTTAAAGAAAAAAAAAAAAAGATAAATTGGACTTCATGAAAATTAAGGGCAGCTGCATCTTAAAAGACATGGTCATAAAATGAAAAGAAAAGATACAGGAGAAAATATTTGCAAAATACGTACTTGAAAAAAAAAACTCACATTCAAAATATAAAACTCACAAAATTAAAAAAAAAAAGAACCAAAAAGCTGGAAAAATATGTAACAGATACTCCACAAAAGATACAGAGATGGCGGATAAGCACATGGGAAGATGTTTCACATCATTACTTTTTAGGGAAATGCAAAAAAACTAAAATGAAATTCCACTACACATGTATAAGAATGATTTAGAAAAAAATGAAAGGAAAAGCTCGATAATATCAAGTTCTAGGGAAGATGCAGAACAACTGTAAGTCTCATATATTGCTATTAGAAATGCAAAATAATACAGCAAACGATTAACATACACTTACCACAGGAACCAGCAATCACAATCCTAACATTTGAAATGAAATTAAAATGAAAAGCTATGTTCACAAAAATCCATATGTAAATTCTGATAACAGCTTTATTAATAATTCCCCAAGCCAGGAAATAACAAGTATGGTCCTCAACTGGGAAATACATAAACAAACTCTGGTACATCCATACAATAAAATACTACTCATCAATAAAAATGAAATAACCTATTCATACATTCATCAACATGAATATATTTCAAATGTACTCTACTATATATAAAATGGTTCAAAATTTATTATTCCACTTATATGATATTTTTTTCAAAGAAAAAAAAAAACCTATAGGGATAAAAACAAAACAAAAACAGAGCAGTGGTTGCCAGGAGTGAGGCGGAGGGAGGTGTGTATTGAAAAGGCACATGGGAATATTCGTTAATGAAGTAATTATTACATACCTTCATTGTAGTAGTAGTTACACAATTTTAAACATTTGCCATAGCTCATAGGACTACACACTAAACAAGTTATACTTTTCTGTAATGATATTATGTTTTTTTATGAATTTATATTTTAATAAAATTTCAGGGTGAAGAAAACTCTGATAAAACAAAGGAAACCAATAAATACTCATCAATAAAACTGTTAGAATTGAGCTCAAATCCAGTTTAAATAAATTAAAACGAAATCCTAATTCGAGAGTAATTAGGTGAAAAGAGAAAGCTCAGAGCTGAGACCTGTCAGTGTGGGTTTGGAGGGGACCATGGTGGATATATGAGGGTTCAGGAGGAGGCACATAGAGATGGAAACCAGACTGTATACTGTTGCCAGACAATATATGTGAGGCTATTCTAGATCTAAGAAAGGGTCTCCATTTCCTAATTTGCCATTCCAGAGGGGGGAATTTTTTAAATCTAATTTGCCACTTGATAGATGGAAGATAGCAATCAGGACAGTCTAGATCCCTTTGTGACTCCAACCAGAGTAACTTTAGAAAGGCTAGAGATGAAATCTTTTATTGACCCCTGGGGAATTGTAATTGCAGCCGGGACCCAGGTCTCTGATATGTCTTAACCGCAGGTAACTCAAAAGCAGTTATTTCTATCCAGAATAAAGTGACCCAGCTACATTTCAAACACTTGGTACCTTTATATATTATTTCACTCACCTTTTGAATTGTCATTAGTAATTCAATATAAAATAGAAAATGGCAATTAATTTAAGCCTGTATTGGTAGCGTCGATACGGTTAATTTATTTAGTACCTAGGTGGTAACCATGTTACCATATGGTTGTAATAAAAATATATGAAATGATCTTCATGCAGTGTTTTTTTTTTTAAGATTTACTTATTTATTTGACAGAGAGAGACAGCAGGAGAGGGAACACAAGCAGGTGGAGTGGGAGAGGGAGAAGCAGGCTTCCTGTTGAATAGGGAACCTGTTGAGACCGTGATCCCAGGTCGCTGGGATCATGACCTGAGCTGCAGACACTTAACGACTGAGCCACCCAGGCGCCCCTTCATGCTGTGTAACATTTGAAGAAACCTTATTCCAAGCCACTTATTTTGTAATTAAGGCAATGTGAGTCCAAGTAGGCTAAGAGAGGTAAAATGACTTTTCTAAGGCCAAACAACTTAATAAGCAATCAAACTGGGACTAAAACAAAGTCTTTAACATGTTAAAAGTGGATTTTTTTCACTATTTATATGAAAATAACTCCATTTTCTTCCTTTTTTTTTTAAACATTCACCTTTTGTCATTAAGATAATATATACAATTATGCTAATTTTAGTGTTCAATAAGGAAAAAATACTACTCACCACGAAGTCAACAATCCACCACGATGACTTAATATTTTGGCATATACCTTTCTATGTATGTCTAATTTTGTATGACAACATGTAGACTTTTTTACTCTGCTTATTTTTGTATTACTTAACATGAACTCATAACATGTCAGAAATGAGTATTTTCCCATGAGGTTCTGCCTATTTGGTAATTGTTACTCCAAGGGACTGTAGAGAATTTCTTCAAATGGATATGTTACAGTTTAATGAGCTCTCTTCCCATTGTTGGATATTGAGGATATTTCAGTGCTTCCATTGAAAACTGTCAACACGTTATCTATAAAATCCAATAGGACCTCATGCACCACAGTGCTTCCTTTTGTAAAGCAAAACCAGTTGGCTAGAAATGGCTAAACAGAGAAGGCAGGTTAGATAATTTAAGGTCTAAGTAATAAACCAATAAACCACACAAAACAATTCATAGTCATCAAAGAACGGTTTAAGAAAGTTTCTGAGGCAAGAAATATTGATTTTTACGCTCATTAATAACTGATGTCTAGGGGCGCTTGGGTGGCTCAGTGGGTTAAGCCTCTGCCTTCGGCTCAGGTCATGATCTCAGGGTCCTAAAATCAATTCCTGGGGGCTCTCTGCTCAGCAGGGAGCCCGTTTCCCCCTCTCTCTCTGCCTCTCTGCCTACTTGTGATCTCTCTCTCTCTCTCTGTTAAATAAATAAATAAAATCTTAAAAAAAAAAAAAAACCCTGATGTCTAGCTCATTAATTCTATCTTTATTCTTTTTGTGTTCCACATAACTAATTGGAATTCAAATTTTAGCAACAAACATCCTTTTCGCATTATGATTTCCTCTCACGCCAGTATACCTCCTCCCACAACCATTAACCCAATGACATTTTCTCATAGATAGTCATGCACTTTCGGGGCTGAACAAAAGAAATTATATGTACCCTAGTCCATCTAGGAGGCCAGTAATGGTTTGACCTACCTAAAGTTATGTATCTAGTTAGTTCTTTTGGTTATACTTCTCGGGTTCTTTTCCCTACTCTCAGCTATGTGGTAGTAGTAGCAGAAGTAGTCACAGTTGCAGTAATAGGAGTAGTGGTAGAAGTAGTAGTGGTCAAAGTAGTAGTGGTGGTGGTAGTGGTGATGGTAGTAGTAGTAGCAGAGTGGTAGTTGTGGTGATAGCATAGGAGGGTAGAAGTAGTAGTGATGGCGTAGTGGTGGTGGTAGTAGTAACACTAGTGGTCATGGTGGTGGTAGTAGCAGCAGTGGTGGTAGTGATGGTAGTAATGGTAGTAGTAAAACATTAATTTTTGTTGCTCTCTTTCATGTTCCATGCACAATTTTAAGATCTTAATATCCTTTACCTCATTTCAGTCTTTAAGTAATACCTGCAAGGTAAGAATCCATTCCTAACTCCAGATGACAAAATTGAGAGTCAGAAGCCACATAGCTAAGAAGTAGTGAATGTGGGACTCCAACTCTACTTCAGAATTTTTGAAAATGTTTCCATGATGTTAGTAATAAAATGTATAATACTAATGTAATAGTGAAATATTTAAAATAATATTTATAAATACTGTTTAATATTGATTAATAGTTGATATTTAATAATGAAACTAGTCACTCAGATAATGGTTTTTCCTAAGAGTACCTCTAGTTTACCTGAATATCATATTACATATATTTTGAAATGCAACAATATATATGCAGAAACGATCAATTTCTATATAGAATGTCGGCAGCTGATGAAATAAATGTTTTATCTCAAAAATTCAGATTTCAGAAATGTTAAAATGTTCAAATTAGAAATTAAAAACACATTACCATTTACATTATCTACAGCCCAAAGTAAAACAAGTATAAATCTAACAAAATGTGTAAGATCTAGATGAGGAATAATATAAGACTCTAATGAAGAACATCAAAAAAGAACTAAATCAGTGGAAAGATATTTCCTGTTTATAGATAGGAAGACTTAATACTGTCAGGATGTTAGTTCTTCCCAAAATTGATCTATAAAGTCAATACAGTTCCCATTAAAATCCCAAGAAGGTATTTTGTGAATATTGATAAACTGATTCTATAGTTTAAATAGAGGCAAAAAAGGAAGAAAAGAAAACAAAACAAAATAGCCAACTCAATAGTGAAGGAGAAGAACAAAGTCTGAGGACTGACACTACCATACTTTAAGACTTGCTATGAAGCAAGTAGTAATCAAGGTGGTAATCAATTAAGCAGTAATCAAGGTGGTATGGTATTGGTGAAATAGACCAATGGAAATATATATTTTTAAATATTTTACATAATATACATAAATATAACCAGCCAATTATTGACAAAGGCAATACAATGGAGCAAAAATCATCTTTTTAACAAGTGGTCCTGGAACAACTGAATGTCCACGTGCGAAAAAAGAAAATAAAAGAAAAAGAAAGATATATAGACATCTTCCACCCTTCACAAAAATTAACTCAAAATGGATCACAGACCAAAATGTAAAACACAAAAATCTATTCAACTCCTAGAAGATTACATAGAAGAAAACCCAGATGACTTTGGGTATGGCGATGCCTTTTTAGACACAACACGAAAGACAAAACCCATGAAAGAAAAATTGCTAAACTGGACTTCAATAAAATGAAAACCTTCAGTTCTGCAAAAGATAATGTCAAGAGAATAAAAAGACAAGTCACAGACTGGGAGAAAATGTTTGCAAAAGACATACCTGATTTTAAAAAATGTTATCCAAAATATGCAAAGAACTCTTAAAATTCAGCAATAAGAAAGCAAACTACCCAGTAATAAAATGAACAAAGATCTGAAAAAATTGCCTTAAGCAAGAAAATATACAGACAGTAAACAGACGTATGAAAAGATGCTCCACTTCACATCTAATAGAATGGCCCAAATTCCAAACTCTGACAATACCAAAGGCTGGAAAGAATGTATGATAATTGAGAGCAAAATGAACTCTCATTCACTGCTGGTGGGAATATAAAACGGTACATCCACACTGGATAATAGCTCAGGACTTTCTTACAAACGAAAGAGACTCTTGTCACACGATCCAGCAATGATGCTTCTAGGCATTTACCCAGTTTAACAGAAAACTCATGTCTACACAGAAACCGCACACAGAGCGTATAGAAACTTTATTAATAATTGCCCAAACTTGAAGGCAACCAAAACGTTCTCCAGTAAGAGAATGAATAAATAAAACGTGGTTTCTTGATTTTTTTTCATCCAGACAATGAAATATTGTTCTGTACTGAAAAGAATTGAACTCTCAAGCCACGAAAAATATGGAGGAGCCCCAACTGTATATTACTAATCGAAAGAAACCAATTTAAAAGGGCTACACATTGTTTGATTCCAATTATATGACATTCAGAAAAGGGAAAACTATGGGTATATTAAAAAGATCTATGATTTCCAGGGGCTAGGGCAAAGAGAGGGATAAGTAGACTGAGCACAGAGGATTTTTAGCGTACTTAAACTATTCTGTACAATACTACAACGGCAGATACACACCATTATATATTTGTCAATTTATACACATAGAATGTACAGCACTAAGAGTGAACCCTAATGTAAACTATGGACTTTGGGTGATAATGATGGGTCAGTATAGTTTCCCTGAGTGTAAAGAATGTGCCACTGTGGTACGGCAGGTAGAGAGTGAGGGAGGTTGTACACCACGGGAACAGGGGGTATATGGAAACTCAATTTTGCCGAACCTAACATTGCCCTGAAAGTAAAGTTTATTAATTAAAAAAACAAGATTAGATAATTAAAAAATAGTAAGATTGGAAAATAGTATTGGGGTGCCTGGGTGGCTCAGTCATTAAGCATCTGCCTTCAATGCAGGTCATGATCCCAGGGCTCTGGGATCGAGCCCCACATCGGGCTCCCTGCACGGAGAGCCTTCTTCTCCCTCTCCCACTGCCTGCTGCTCTCCCTGCTGTGCTCTCTCTGTCAAATAAATAAATTAAATCTTAAAAAAAAAAAAGTAGTTTTATGGGATCATTCCCATAGAAAAGCTGTCTCTCCCTAAAGTTCATAGCAAATTACTGCTCGTGAGCAGCAGTGCAACCAGTAACCATAATACACGTGCACACATAAAGACTTGCTATGGAATCACTGCCAAGAATTTCTGTTCCTTCAGAAATACTGAAGAGGTAACTGTGTAATTGTTTAATAGCAAGTGCCAAGGCTTACACACTCAGTTCCTGGTTGGCTCATTTCCTCTAGCTTAGCTATCAGTATTTGCTTTCACATAAAGTAGTAATGTAAAAATAGCACATTCATTTTTATTTCTCCTGCACTCTTCTCCGCCCCCTCAAATATTAGCTCTTGCCAGGCTTTTCAGAACTTTCTGTGACTCTCAGAAGAGGCTCTTAATTCTTGGCTAATCTTGCCTGTATGTCTCACAGGTGCTATAGCCTCATTTATCTTCTTTCTCTCCAGAGTTGTACAAGCAAGAACTGTCACGCCCACCAATAAATCTACCCATAATTGTGTTAAGAGCTGGAACTCAGCTTCAACTTCCCATAAAGTCCATTTTATTTTCACTGTCCCTTGGGGATCAGATGGACAGGAATGTAGTCAGGGATTCACCAAACCAGAAGCACGTCAGTTTTGTCTCCAAGGCTATAAAATGTGAAATGCCATTTCTAAACCCCTTATGACTATGATTAGAAATTAGAGAATAATAAGGATTGACATTGAAATGTTGTGAAGAATCTATAATTATACCTGAAAAAAAGGAACAGGAGGGGAAAAAAGGGGGCTGATTCATATGATGCCAGTCAGATTTAAAAAAAAAAAAAATTACACAGAAATGTTTCCCATTTCATTTTCCAAAGCTAGCAAAAAAAAAAAAAAAAAAAAGGCTCTGCTGGAAAGAAATCGAATGACAGTCTAGACGCAGATTTCCAATCTACCATTTGCATTGTGACACCTACACAGACTCCACTCTGATCATATTTCTATATTTTTGATTGGAATGAGCTGTTATTAAATGTGGAAAGGCTGAAATGCATGAATAATGGCTATTAATTACCACTATTTATTAAATGAATTAAGGCAGCTGGGGCCTCAGTTTGTCCTGGATATGGCACAGATGGAACTGTAGACGAGTGTTTGCAGAGAAAGGTTATTTCTAGTTGTTTTATAGTGCTTTACTTAAATCTCAAATTTGTCTTTAAAGTGATATTGTGATTGCTTTATCAGAACTGTCCAGGTTCAGGAATCTTACCACATGTGCCACATGTACAAACACGTATACAAAACTCAGCTAATCTTCCACTGACACTGTTGCCTGTTGAAAACCCTGTTTCAGAGGACTTCTGTGCCTTGTATGGAAGCATAAGAAAGTTGGACAGAGAAACAAAACAAAACAAAAAACTATACAAATGCCTCATGTTTTGACTTTTAAAAGAGCAGGAATGGGGACGCCTGGGTGGCTCAGTTGGTTAAGCAGCTGCCTTCGGCTCAGGTCATGATCCCAGCGTCCTGGGATCGAGTCCCACATCGGGCTCCTTGCTTGGCGGGGAGCCTGCTTCTCCCTCTGCCTCTGCCTGCCATTCTGTCTGCCTGTGCTCGCTCGCTCTCCTCTCTCTCTGACAAATAAATAAAAAATATTTAAAAAAAAAAAAAAAGAGCAGGAATGAGTAAATGTTTGAGGCATCAAAGGATGAAAGGTGGTGGCTGAAACATTTCCCAAAGAGTGTTCTACTTTCTTGTATTAGCCCTGGTATCTCTGTCTTGATGCCAGTGCTCTGCAGTAACTTCAGAGTATCTTCATTACTGCTGTTTCCCTTGTGCTATTAGTCCTGCCTAGAAGAAGAAACTGGCATTCTGACTCTAACTTTTTTTTATTATTATTATTATTGTGTTTATTTATTTGAGCAAGAGAGAGATAGAGCACATGCAGAGAGGGGCAAAGAGGGAGGAAGTGGGAGGGAGAGAATCCCAAGCTGATTTCGTTCTTAGCAGAGGTGGTCTCAGGGGTTGGTCTCACAACCCTGAGATCACTAGCTGAGAGAAATCAAGAGTCAGATGTTTAACCGCCTGAGCCACCTAGGTGCCCCTCTAACTTTTATTGTAAACCATCTCATTACATTACAATAAGCAGACAACAATTTTGGATACATAATAATTTTACATCTTTGGAGACTAGTTTATCTGAATTGTATAGCTTAAAGTTGGAGTGGGTGGGGCACCTGGGTGGCTCAGTCAGCTAAACATCTACATTCAGCTCAAATCTTGATCCCAGGGTCCTTGGATTGAGCCTCTGTGGGGCTTCCTGCTCAGCAGGGGGAGTCTGCTTCTCACTCTCCCTTTGCCCCCCCCCCCATGCTCTCTCTCTCTCTCAAATAAATAAATAAATAATTTTAAAAAAGAATAAGGTTGGAGTGGGTTTATCTGAGAATTTTCCTACCATCATTTGTGTAGATGTTGCCTGAAATTAAGTAACTCTCACCTCTGGCTTCTATGATGTCACCCTTCATTTACCTACTGATTCTCAATTCATTTTATGGAAACTCCTTTCTCATCTTTTCTCTTAAACTTTGTTGTGACCTAAGTTCTTCTCTCAACAAGTTCCCCTTTTCCTATCATCTTTCTTCTCATTGTTTCCGGCTCTCTTTTCCTCTTTATACTAAATATATAATAGAAACTTCAGGAAAATAGAGTTAATAAAAATTGCTGAATTCAGTTATAGGCATTTTCATTTGAGTATCTGTTTTTCTTTCTTTCTTTCTTTCTTTCTTTCTTTCTTTCTTTCTTTCTTTCTTTCTTTCTTTCTTTTTTGTCTTTTTTAGAGAGAGACAGAGGAAGAGAGATAGCATGCCAGAGAGAGCAGGGGGAGGGGCAAAGGGAGAGGGATAGTGAGAATTCCAAGCAGGCCCCATGCCCAGCATGGAGCCTGATGTGGGGCTTCATCTCATGACCCTGAAATCATGACTTGATCCGAAATCAAGAATTGGAGACTTAACCAACAGAGCTGTCCTGTGTATTTGTTGGTTTTTTAAGAAGAAAAACTTTAAAACTTGGTGGGAGATGATAGTCTTATTTTTTAGGCTGTATTTCTATGACCAACAGTGAGGGGTTAAGTTTTGTTGGTGATGAAAGTGCAACTTGATCAAATTTATTGTAGCTACCAAACAGAGATGGACATGATATAACCAGAGGGTCCAAAACTCAACAATTAATTATCAGATATTGTTAATGTGATGATGGGGTCATTGGTACCTGACATTAAGTCAAGCAAAAAAAAAAAAAAAAAAAAAAAGCTATTTCAAATGCAAAATATGAAGCAAGATTTAGTTGTCTCTCAACTTGAGACTTCACAGCTAAGGAAAGAAACCAGAAAAGGGAAGCTAAGGGAGACAGATGGGAATAGGAAAGGGGGTAGGAATGTGGAAGATTCTCTAAAGATCTAGAATCTGAGTCCGTACAAACTCAGTACTCAATTTTCCACTTTTCATCACTTTAAGATGGCCTTGTAGTCGGCAAACCCACACAAAAGGATTTGAAAGGTTTGTATCACTGTTATACCTGACACACAGTAAATGGTGAACAAACGCTTGAAATTGCTATTATCAGTCCTATTGTACTAAAAATAAAACTTCTTTAAACAAAAGCAAACCTTTGTCAGTATCATTACAAAACCTGTCATTCTACTTTTCAAGAGCAGAAATGGATTACAGTGCTCACTGACTCTTGGAAGAAGTCAGCATCTGTTACCAGTCAACCTGGGGCCTCAAGGATGGGGAGATTTTTGAGCATCATGCCACATAGTTCCTGACATTCAGAGGCAGAGCTCAGAGGCAGATGGTAGGTGAGCCACAATCCCAACTTCCAGATCACTGTCCCACACAAAGACAATATGACAACAGGAACATCTCCCCATGCAGCAGGTGAGACGATACTATTTGTGTTTAATCACTTCTGTGTTAAAAGTTACCATTTTAATTTTATAAATTATGTATAAGCTTTAAAAATATGCAAATATGCTTTAAGGTACTTGTAATGAGCGAATGCAACGAATCTATAATGAGATACCATTTTTATTAAACTGGGGGAGATAATGGGACACCTGGGTGGCTCAGTTGGTTAAGCAGCTGCCTTCGGCTCAGGTCATGATCCCAGCGTCCTGGGATCGAGTCCCACATCGGGCTCCTTGCTTGGCAGGGAGCCTGCTTCTCCCTCTGCCTCTGCCTGCCACTCTGTCTGCCTGTGCTCACTCTCGCTTCTCTCTCTATGACAAATAAATAAATAAAATCTTTAAAAAAAAATAAAATAAACTGGGGGAGATAAAAAATGTTCATCATGTACTACGTACTTGGGGTTACAGGGCATTCTTATACGTTTTAGGTTTAAAAACTGATATAACATTTAAACATTAAGTAGATAAACGCTGCTACATTGGCCCTGTAATTTCACTTCTAGGAATCTGACCCACGGACATGTTCATATATGAAAGTAATTATGCATGTATAAGTCAAATCATTACAGGTTTTTTTTTTTTATTGTTGTTGCTGTTGTTTGGTAACAGCAACATTTAGAAGAGATAAAAAGTTTTTTAATAGGAAACATTCTATGAAGGATTTACATAAAGAAATACCATGCCCAAAGAAATACCACTTTAAATTACTGCTTTGGAAAAAATCTCCAAATAATATTTTAAGTGAATAAAGCAAATTGTTGAAGAGTATATGAAGCATGCTACTAATCTGATGAACTAAGGAAAAATCATACACTGATGGATATATGTTTCTGCATATATGTATGTGCTTTTATATCTGCATATATATTTTGCACACATATACACAACACATACAATGAAGACTTAAGAAATGACTAATAGTAGTTGCCTTTGGTGTAGGGAATTAAATGGTTAGGAAACAAGGGAAGGAGAAATAGTTAATTTTATCCTTTATGGATTTTGTACAAGATACTGGGGCTACATTGTAAAAGTAATTTTTAAAATAAAAATAAAACAAATCATTTACTAACTACTTTGGGTATAGATGCCAGAACTAGGGATTATAGAAAACAATTTCATATACTATGCTTCCTGCCTTCTTCTTTGCCTTAACTATTAGTATGCCCAAAATAACAGAAGTGGGGACTTCTGTCAAACATTTCATATGCACTAGAATTTCTAGGGCTCTTCAATGTAAAAAATTACTTTCAATTCAGTTTAGGGCTTTAAAATGCTAGACTTAACAATGAATGCCATACTTTCTTAAACATTTCTTGTCAACACCACACTAAAATGTGGGGTGAATGCTGGATAATCAATGTTTCCAGGGATTCTATATCCTATTCTCATTTTTTTTTAAAGATTTTATTTATTTATTTATTTGACAGAGAGAGATCACAAGTAGACGGAGAGGAAGGCATAGAGAGAGAGAGAGAGGGAAGCAGGCTTCCTGCTGAGCAGAGAGCCCGATGTGGGACTCGATCCCAGGACCCTGAGATCATGACCTGAGCTGAAGGCAGCGGCTTAACCCACTGAGCCACCCAGGTGCCCCCTCATTTTTTTTTTTGAAGAAAGTTGCCAGCAGCTCTCAACAGAGTATTTGCTGTTTTGTTTAATACTGTACCAGTGTTTGTTTTCACATTTAATACTGTACCAGTGTTTGTTTTCAAACTTTTAAATGGTATTGCAGAATTTGGCAGCAAAATGCTATACTTGTGTATAAAAGCAACATTTATATTTTATTGACAGTCTTTTTGCTGCTACGTGTATTGGTTTTTAAAAACAGAAAAAAGTGTTAAGCAACTCATGCTTAACATAAAAGCAGCAAAATGAATTTAAACAAGTATGGTAAAGAAAAATAAGATGGCAGTGTTAAAGAGGAAATTATTCATGATACTTGTTGAAGACAGTAAAGCAAACTTTATTAAAGGGAAGCCACAGGGTAGATGTACGGACCACTGCAATGAAGTCTTGTAGTAGGGCAGAGAAATTGAACTCACTTCTGAATACAGCATGGGCAAGTGGAAATTTACCATCAAGAAACAGTGTGGCGTTCAGTGGTTGGAAAAGTACTACGAGGAAACATCAAGGGTAAGGGGAAATTCTAATTAGATTGGCCAAACAGGATTGTTGCTCACCACAGGCCAGAGTGATCAGCCATCACTGGGGAGGGTGGAGGAAGAGCATAATCAGATATGGAAGGTAGAGTTGGGGGTTACTTACTCAAATGACTTATCAGGGTTCTTTCTAAAACTGGATTTTACCAGGAAGTGCACAGGAGAAGTTTCAGGAGCTAAAGCCTGGTCATGTAAAAAATCTTTGTCAAAATTCCTTTTTTGCAAGGTAGTAAAATTCTATGGTCTTTTTGATATTAAGGAATTAATTCCTACATATAAACAACTCTCTAAAAGCAGGCAAATTACTAAAGATACTGGAGTTTCTGGAACTTTTTTTTTTTTTTTTTTTTTGGAGAGCGAGATAAGGAATGGTGTCTTACATTTATTTATTACATATAAAGAGTTTATGCAATTTTTCAAGGTCTTTTAAAATTTATTAGTATATTTTTGTGTCTTAGTGTTTTATGAGTCCCAAAATTAGTGTTAGGGATAATTGAAAACATACTTCTAAGTACAATACATTGAGCTTAATTTCCCTTTGAACAGCATCTCTTGTAATTACTATCCATTGCTTCCTTCTTTGAAACACAGAGCTGTTTAACTAAATGTAATTGGAAGAGTGAAACTTCAGCCTATCTCCTTTACTCTCCTAAGACAACAAAGTAAAAGAATAATGTCTTACCTAAATGCTTAATTAGGTTTTTGAATTTGGGGGGAAGTTTTAAATTAATCAATTTAAAATTTATTACATTAAAAAAAAAAAAAACCATGTTTCTTCTGTTTGGTTGTTTTTAATGCTAGATCAAGGAGCAGGCATGAAGGTATATAAGGCCCAGTAGCAGTTTCCAGTAGAGTATTGTCTTCCAGAATTAATTTTCCTCAGTAGTTGCACATCTGCTTTGGGGTGTGTGTGTATGTAAGAGAGAGAGTGACAGAGAGAGAGAGAGGAAGAGAGGGAGAGATACAGCAGTTCTGGTCTGAGCACCAAACACTTTTTTTTTTTTTAATTGAATGATTCCTACATAACAAATGTGCTGTTCTGTGAGAAGAAATGGATTTTGAACCAAAATGAACTTCTGTGGGTAAGGGTGGAATTGATAGAGATCCTCACTGGGAAGGTCTCCATAAGGTACACCTATAAGCAGAGCAATGAGTTAAAGGATGGGATAAACTTTATAGGATCATTTGTGAATAAGCTGTAAAAAGCAGCCAATTCTGAATATATTTTATGAACATGGTGTTTTTTTTTTATTTTACCTCAACCGTTCAGTATATTCAGGATCCAACCATGCAGTAAGATTAGATCAGGTCCCAAAAAAGACTTTAAGCTTTAATGTAATATGTAGATTTGGCATTTCATTACTCATTTATTTTGAAGTAAATAGAATTACAAGAAGCAAAAGGCCAGTGCAAGAGGTAGAGATAGGATAAGTACTGCATAAAGTGAATAAATATAAATTGATATAATTTAACCACTTTTTGTGATTAAACTGTCTAGGTTTTGGGGGCAAAATAATATTTACTTTCTTATTTATTAGGCAATTCACATCCCCTGTTCTTCAATCACCTTATTTTGGAACTCTTTCTAACAGTCTACACCTATTGTATATTATTGCTAAATGGATGCAAAAACTTCCCTCGAAATCCTTTTAAATTACTATAGATCAAGTTACAACAAGGGCATTTACAAAGGACCAAATTTGAGGGTTGGACCTATCACTAGAAACAAAGATATAATTATTTTCTACTTTTAAGTATTTACACAGAAGGAAGTAGAAAATTAAGGAAAGCATTTGGATGCATATCACACCAAAATGACATGTCCATTTTAAATCTCTCATCTTTTTTGTTGCAAAAATTTTTGGTTTGATTTAATTTGATTCAAGATAATTAATCAAATTATTTAGCATGCTTTCTGGGGTCTTTAGAAGAGACAAGACATTTGGAAACATACTGACACCCTTCCACACTGATAATGCAGTTGTTGTTAGATAATACATATATAATTCCATGAAAATGACACGACACTTGTGATATACATTAATACAGAAAATTCACCAAAGAATAACATCAGATTTTGGGTGCATATATTAATTTTTATATTTTGCAATTGTTTACATTTTTAACCGTGACAAACAAAAAATACAACATACAGAAATCTTCAACATCTCAGGGAATCAGTCACTTTTTAACACTAATTTGTACCTGATACAGATAGTTAGGATGTCAAGTTTAAGCTGAAGACTTTGTTTTTCTGACTCTCTATGGATCAATACTGAGACTGTTGCTAATGAATTTTATTTATGTACTATACATGAATAGTACTTATGTACCATACATGAATTGTACTTCTCTTCTAGTCAAAGGCAACTTTTACTGACATTTCTGAGAATAAAGGAGTTAAAATTATTTCCTAAGAAACTACATTGTCTGTGACTGCAAAGTCAGGGCCCTGAGTCAAGTGGATGAGGGCAGAGGGGACTATTTTGAAGGTAAATATATAGAAAATTTATTTGTGTTTTTTAGGAGAACAGTCCTTCAACAGTCATTTCGGGAAAGATTTTTCTCACTAACATCTCACTAACATCTGCAAACATCAGATATTTACCTCTTTATGGTATTCTTAGGGAGTAAATTTCTGGTCAGAGGATGCATAGAAGAGGAAATGACCCCTAAACATAGTGGTCAGGCATCCAGAATGGCCAGGAGTACTCTTAGTCAATGCAGACCCTACAGCTTAGGGGCCATTTGCATCAGGGAGCAGCCTGAAAACACCAAGTGGGGCCACACAAAGCCGAAGGTTCCCAAAAGTCTCATGTCACGGATATGTAACATTCTGAAACTATTCAGAGGATTGTTATAAAGTACATATTTTATTTTGCCACCTAAGAGAACTTAAAAAAATAGATAATAAAATCTTAGAATCAGTTGGTGAAATATTGGATAATAGAGAGCTGTTGGAATGGTTGCAGCATTTTCTTCCAGTTTTCCTATCTCCCTCATCCTTCTTTCTTTGGTGTCCCCCTAAGAGCTTTCTGTTGGGAATTCCTTCCACACTCAGTGGCACTTGCAGAGCTGTGATCATGTCCCCATATCCCACCAATCACAGAACAGGGTACATGAAGCACATAAGGCCACCTTGAACTCTTCTTCCAAACTTTCCCAATCATAGATAGGCTTTCTCTCTATATCATAGATTACAAAATCAAAGGACTTGGAGTTTGGACCTGAGCTTGTCAATGGCTCTATTTCCTACTACACATGAGCCCAGCAGCAGGCTCTCTGCTCAGCAGGGAGCCTGCTTCCCCTTCTCTCTGCCTGCCTCTCTGCCTGCTTGTGATCTCTCTTCCTCTGTCAAATAAATAAATAAAATCTTTAAAAAAAATAAAGAATCAGAGATTAGGAAGAACTAGAGACAGACTACTGGTGGCAATGGAATACTCTTAGAGGTCCCATACCCTGATTTCCCTCTCTTTAATTCTATGAAGATTCCTCTCAACCAAATAAGCCAATAAAAACACTTTTAGCTCAAGACAGATTGAAGAGAGCTTGTGTAATTTTCAACCAATAGAATTCTGATTTATATAAATAAGAGTAGTGTGTCAGAAAGAAAGAAAGATTTTCCATAAAAAAGGAAGTTACCAAATTTACAAATACTTTATTATATATGAGAAAATAAGTTGGCCATACAATAAATGTAGAGAAGTGAAACAAACATGCTATCATAAAACTATGTCACTTATTAAATTTAGAATAACCCAATAATGCAATTGCACACAATTGTTCTATTGCAAATTATTTACATAGCACACATTCACAATTACATTATACAACAAAAGGGTTATTGCTATATGAAAATTGAGGTAGAATATGACTACTTTTTCTTCAGTGATTGAGATGTGGATGATTCCTATGTTAAACACAATTTATGTAATTTCTAGAGATTAATTTTGAAAAAATATAGAATTTAATCCTGTTGATGCAAATATGTTCCATTATATAAATGTAGATGATTATCTAACCAAACCATATCAAACTAAATTAATAATAATTAAGGCAACAAAGAGCAGAGTATAATAAGTAGAAAAAACAAAGCAAATATAATCCACAACATATAAAATCCAGATTTCTTAACTGCCATTCCGGAAATTGAGAATAACAGCACTCAGTAGAAATGTTGCAACATTGCCAAAAATTGCAGATTGTAGAGCAGCCTGACTTTTTAATAGAATATAGAGTCCTCAACAAAACCTATGCTTGCTACATTTAGTTCACAGATAATTTATATTACTTTTAATTGCTTACTGGATAACTATAAGATTTTTAATAGTTTGTCTTGTAAATGACTTTAAAGATAAGAGCCTACACAACCATTTAGTTATATAAACCAAAAAAAGCATACATTTTATAATCAATTTTTAACCCATTTGGGTAACATTCATTCTAATGGAGCTGAAAAAATAATTTTAAAATATTATATTAAAAGATACTCTTAGAGGGTAGAAGACCAAGAATCAACTTAGCTCAGAATCAAAATCTTCCAAGAAGGGCTTAATGTTCCTATCCTTTGGACAATATGAGCTATTCTTTGTTCTAAGAACTGACTTGTCTAACGTTTTGCCAGTCCTGGGTGAGTTTCTAAGAATCATGATGAAGCAGACCTGACATAAAGTCTCCAGAAATACTTTCATTTGTGAAACCCTGCCTGGGCAGTTTCAGTTAGAAGCTTTGAGGCTAATCATTCTTCAGGTCTATGACATTCTTGGTCACCACCCAAAATATATAAACCCATAGAACCTAAACCTACTCCATCTCCTTCTCCCTTCCCTTAATGAAAACACCACTATAGTTCTACTAAAGTACTTTCCCCACCCTCCTTCTCTCATTTTAAGTTTAGTTATATATCTGATTTTTAACAAAGTCACCCTATTCTTTCCCCTTTTCTTTTCATGCTTTCATCAACAAACTCTGCTTATCTAAATCTAATTTACTCTTAGATAATCAGATTCTGTATCAACTCTTGAAGAAATCCTTCTTTGATTCTCATCCTTTCATTGGATAGATTACTCTTTTAATAACTGTCTTAATAGTCTGTGTCTACCATTTTTATACTTAGTGAATTGTGTTGTAATGGCTTATTAGGTTGCATTGTAGATTACAAGCTCAGTGAGGTTAATAATTATAATATCATATTTGTCACAAAACTCCTATTTTTTAAAAGATTTTATTTATTTATTTGACAGAGAGAGATCACATCAGTAGGCAGAGAGTCAGGCAGAGAGAGAGGGGCGAAGCAGGCTCCCCACCGAGCAGAGAGCCCGATGCAGGGCTTGATCCTAGGACCCTGAGATCATGACCTGAGCCAAAGGCAGAGACTTAATGCACTGAGCCACCCAGGTGCCTCTCAAATCTCCTATTTTTAACACAGTTTGAATAGGGTTGCTTCATAAATATTTGTTAATGGGTAAATGGTGGAAAGGAAGGAAGGAAGAAAGGAAGGAAGGTAGGAAGGAAGAAAGGAAATAAGAGAGGGAGGAAAGAATGATGAAAGAAGGAACTGAAATCTACCAAAAGTAAAACTATGCACAGAGAGGTAGAAGAAAGAAAATTCAATGTGATTATGGCATTTAATAGTAACACATCCTCAGTACCAGCTTCATACTGAAAAAAAAAAAAAAATATGGAGAAAATGTGTAACACTCTATAGTCAACTACTGAGAATTTATGAAGGATATTGGTCAGGAGAAGAGAAAATGTTAAGAAAAGAGATTCAAACCATGATTAGAAAGGCTCCAGTCTGAGGAAGTTGTCATATGTGCATTATAATTAATTAATTATGTTTCAAAACCAAATTTAACTGAAAACAGATTGAAATGTATTCTTCTCACAGTATTGCTATGGTGGTTACATATATAAAGTCCTGATTCAAAGAATATGTTTAGCCAAAGAACACTTTCTCATATTATAAACCAGAAATTCCTGAAATAGAAGGATGTAAACTCTCCTTGTAAAACTCACTGAGTGGTACTAAAACTTGTATTGCAACACAGTTGCTCCCACATACATGGGTATTTGGAAAAACAACTGCAGTCGGGGAACTATTTTCACCTTGTATGCTATGCAAGAATTGTTCATTTGTTCCAGAGACTATTTCTGTGATATAATGTGTTATTTATGCAATGTAACATTTTTTTCGAAACTTTTATCTTAATATATATTAAATTTTTCATTTTCCTCATTCCACTTCTATTAAATATATTTTTTATGATGTGAATTAAAAATACCACCCTTAGGGATCATGCATCCTGATGTTTTAGCAGCATTATAGTAGCCAGACTATGGAAAGAGCCCAGATGTCTATCGACTGATGAATGGAAAAAGATGTGGTGTGTATATACAATGGTATATTACTCAGCCATCAAAAAGAATGAAATATTGCCGTTTGCAACCATGTGAATGGAGCTAGCATGTATTAGGCCAAGCAAAATAAGTCAGACAGAGAAAGACAAGTACCATATTATTTCACTTGTATATGGAATTAGGAAGCAAAACAGATGAACATGCAGGAAGGGCAAAAAAGAAAAAAAAAGACAGAGAGAAGGAAACCATAAGAGGCTCTTAACAATAGAGAAAAAACTGAGGGTCTGATGAAGGGAATTGGGTGGAGATGAGCTAAATGGGTGATGGGCATTAAGGAGGTCACTTGTTATGATGAGCACTGGGTGTTATATGTAAGTATATGTAAGTTATAAGTAAGTGATGAATCACTAAATGCTACTACTAAAACCAGTATTATACCAAATGTTAACTAACTAGAATTTAAATAAAAATGTGGAAAAAAATAAAAATACCACTTTTAAAACTGCTTTATTTATACATTTATACATTTCTATACTGTCTATTTTCCAAAAGGCAACTTGCTTTTTCTAGGGCATTATGGCAATTCTTTTCACTGGATAAACTCTATTTTTAAATAAAAATACTAGTTTTAAAGTACTGGTACAGCCAAAACCATTGCTAGTGTTTAAAAATTTACTACTGTTACTCAACCATTTACACTACTTACTACAGACTACTCAGGCTAATAATTTAATAGTTTATGATTAATAAAATATAGTTACTTTAAAGGGAAAATTAGTGCCAGAACAAGGAAATTTATTTTTCAGACATTAGACATAAGAAGATGTAAAATTAGGCACATTGAAAAGGTATTCACTTTATAAATACCTTCTTTTTCAATACATTGTCTTTCCCTAGGACAGTATAAACTCTTTTTGAGCAATTGCTATGAATCTTGTTTCAACAGCACAACAAAAATATTCCTAGAAGAACAAATATATCAATGTTTAAATATATATTTCAAGTATTTAATTCATACTGTTGGAGAGCAAATTTTATTTCTGTACAAGTTTCTTCTAGCTAGACTAAGAACTATATTTACATGAGACTAACAGGATAAAATCAAATTTAATTCCATACATGGAAGAATCCACAGAGACATAAAATTACAAGACAGATAGGCAAAATGAAACATATATATCATCCTGAGCTAATGATACTGGAATGGGGATTTAAAGAGGAGGTAGGTGATTAGTAGAAAGATGAGAGATGTTTGGAAAACAAAGGTTGCCTTTTCATGCAGTTAAGTTTCTTAGGGAAAAAAGAATCTCTGTTAATATTTCTCTCCCCAAGTACAGATTCTCCTTTCCAATGAGAATCTAGGCATTTGAGGAGACAGTGAAGAACTCTCTTGGAAATTGTTGGGTTTTGATGACTTTTAACTCAAAATAACCTTCATGCAAAAGTTTCCCTTTTTGGGGAGCTTGTCCTTGGCCCCTACAATGCCAATTTGATTTTCATTTAATATGGTTGCTTTCTTAAAGCGTTGCTTTGCTCACAAATGAGAGACTGCAGATGTAGCTAAATTTTCTCCAAATAAGAACATTTTACCAAAATTATGTTAAAACTATTTTAAACATTTCAATCACACACCCACTTGCCATTTTTTAGATTATTCTCTCTTTTTAAAATATTTTGTTTTTATTTATTTGAGAGAGAGTAGGAGAGCATAGAGGGAGAAGCAGACTCTCCGCTGATCAGAGCGCCCAATGCTGGGCTCAATCCCAGGACTCTAAGATCATGACCTGAGCTGAAGACAGATGCTTAACCAACTGAGCCACCCAGGCACCCCTTTTAGATTATTCTCTTATGTTCAAATGGAATAATATCTCTTCATTTGTAATTTCACTGTCTTTTGATGTTTTTTTCCCCCCCTCTGGGTCTTATTTTCTTTTACTTTAATTTAGGTGGTGAAACGTGATTCATGTGTTACTTATTATTGTCCTAGTGATATCTATAGGATGCTAGGAATCTAAGCTCCTACTAGTTATAATCAGTGATGATTGCATGTTATCATTATTTAATATACAGTAACATAATTCTCACAATAGCCATATTGTAATCCATAATAACAATGGAATGCATATGTCTGATAGGAAGAAAAGAATAAAGTATCAAGGGAGAATTTGCTGAAGCAGCAAGAATCTTAAATTCAGGAATACTTGCTTGTTAGTGGCATGGCCTATTAGGTATCCTGACTGATTTAAACTATTCATCTGAGTATAAACAACTAATCATTTGGTTAAACTACATCTGTTTAAAAGTATCAGTAATCTAGAAAGCAAATAATATTTAAGGCTCCAAAATGAAGAAAGAGTAGAAAACTACAAATAAAATAGAACACTAAAACTGTTCTTTTCCTTGAGATGAAATTTGACTTTGGTTCAGGGACTCATAGGGCATAAAGAATAGGAGAAAAAGTCCAGGGCTTGCCCAAATTAGAAAATCTGCCAGAGACACTCCCTATGAAGTCAACCTCTCCCTGCCAAAACTGGAATTCCAAAGTAGTACACACATGATATATGGGGAGAACTATAGATAAATCCAACCTATCAAACTACTGCAAGGGAAATTGTCCAGCATATACTGTGATGCTGAGTAGGAGAGAAAAATGACATTCAACATCAAGATTTGTAACCACGTGATGGTTTAGGAAATTCACTAGGAAAATTGATCTAGGTGGTAGTTAACAAACAAACAAAAACAAAATAAAGGAAAACAAAATCAAAACAAAAATTTAAGGGGCGCCTGGGTGGCTCAGTGGGTTAAGCCGCTGCCTTCGGCTCGGGTCATGATCTCAGGGTCCTGGGATCGAGCCCCGCATCGGGCTCTCTGCTCAGAGGGGAGCCTGCTTCCTCCTCTCTCTCTCTCTGCCTGCCTCTCTGCCTGCTTGTGATCTCTCTCTGTCAAATAAATAAATAAAATCTTTAAAAAAAAATTTAAAGTGATCAAGGGGATCCACTTCCAACATGGTCAAGTAAGCTCCCCACAAACACATCTTTCCTGCAGATAAATCTATTAACTAGAAAAAAATACGCAAAAAAAAAAAAAATTGAAGACACTGGAGAGCAAAATATAAGGTAAGTTCATTCTGGAAGGGAGCTAATATTCAGTGAAAGAGAATGACATGGGTGAGCTATCCATTTTTATGACAATTAGCCTTTATGCATTTCAAAGATGATACTGCAGAGAAACTAGAATTGTTACTGAAAGCCCACAGCATTTCCAACTT
Organism: Lutra lutra; assembly: GCF_902655055.1. NCBI lineage: Eukaryota > Metazoa > Chordata > Mammalia > Carnivora > Mustelidae > Lutra > Lutra lutra. Next base: position 43,678,028 of record NC_062288.1, read on the forward strand.
AAAGAACCAAAGGACATCAGCCACAGCTACTTTTTTTCAAGACATGTCTCCAAGGGCAAAGGAAACAAAAGTGAAAATGAACTTTTGGGACTTCATCAACATCAAAGGCTTCTGCACAGCAAAGGAAACAGTCAACAAAACAAAGAGGCAACCCACAGAATGGGAGAAGATACTCGCAAATGACCCTACAGACAAAGGGCTGATATCCAAGATCTATAAAGAACTCCTCAAACTTGGGGCACCTGGGTGGCTCAGTGGGTTAAAGCCTCTGCCTTCGGCTCAGGTCATGGTTCCAGGGCCCTGGGATCGAGCCCCAAGTGTCCTGAGATTGAGCCCCCGGCATCAGGCTCTATGCTCAGCAGGGAGCCTGCTTCCCTTCCTCTCTCCCTGCCTGCCTCTCTGCCTACTTGTAATCTCTCTCTGTCAGATGAATAAATAAAATCTTAAAAAAAAAAAACAACGAAATCCTCAAGCTCAAAACACACAAAACAGATAATCACATCAAAAAAGGGGAGAAGACATGAACAGACACTTCTCCAAAGAAGACATACAAATGGCTATCAGACACATGAAAAAGTGTTCATCATCATTAGCCATCAGGGAGATTCAAATCAAAACCACATTGAGATACCACCTTACACCAGTTAGAATGGCCAAAATCAACAAGACAGTAAACAACAAGTGTTGGGAAGGATGTGGAGAAGGGGGAACCCTCTTACACTGTTGTGGGAATGCAAGTTGGTGCAGCCACTTTGGAAAACAGTATGGAGATTCCTGAAGAAATTAAAAATAGAGCTACCCTAAGACCCTGAAATTGCACTACTGGGTGTTTACCTCAAAGATACAGACGCAGTGAAAGGAAGGGGCATCTGTACTCCAGTGTTCTTAGCAGCAATGCCCACAGTCGCCAAACTGTAGAAAAAACCAAGATGCCCTTCAACAGACGAATGGATAGAGAAGATATGGTCCATATATACAATGGAGTGTCGTGTGTCCATCAGAAAGGATGAATACCCAACTTTTGTATCAACATGGAAAGGACTGGAAGAGATTTTGCTAAGTGAAATAAGTCAAGCAGAGACAGTCAATTATCATTTGGTTTCACTTACTTGTGGAACAAAAGGAATTATACGGAGGGCATTGGGAGATGGGGAGAAGTGAGTTGGGGGAAATCGGGGGGGGGGGGACAAACCATGAGAGACTATGGACTCTGAGAAACAAACTGAGGGTTTTAGAGGGGAGGGGGGTAGGGGGTTGGGTGAGCCTGATGGTGGGTATTAAGGAGGACACGTATTGCATGGAACACTGGGTGTGGTGCATAAACAATGAATTATGGAGCACAGGAAAAACTATCAATTAAATTAAAAAAAAAAAAAAAGAACTAGAGGATGGAGTTCAGGGCAAGCAAAGCCAATGGAAAGTGAGGAAAGAATACCCCAAATGGTAAACATTACTCAAATCTCTGGCTGACCCCTGAATCATGTATATGTGAGACAGACTCAAGCTAAGAAAAAAAAATGTACCTGAAGTTTGAGTAGTGGTCTAAGAAATGGAGTTTGTAGACTGAGTCTGTCCAAATTAATTGTCTGTTACAAAAAGAATTTACTATTCTTTAAAGGAATATAAAATAATCCAAAATCTTCACAATGTAATACTTACAATGCCCAGAATTAAATTCAAAATTCTGTAACATATGAAGAACCAGAAAAAGTGACCTCTTTACAAGAGAAAAAACAATTAATGGACACTAACCACAGGATGAGTTGGATTTTGGATTTGGTGTACAAAGATCTTATGAAAGTTATTATGGTAGGTTTGTGGCATAAAGGAAAATGCTTATACAAGTGAAAAGCTGGGAAACTGTAGAAAATAGATATTACAAAAGCAGTGGATTGGCATTCATTTTGCTGGATAATACAGTATTTAAATTGGAAAAAAAAAACCCTAAATCCAAGTTTCAGTAACAGGAATACAACTAGCACCCAGATCTTGGTTTCAATACCTTGGTTCAGTAAAAAGCACCAGAGCTCCTTGGAGTAATGGCTGATTCTAGGATTTGGAGAATCTTACAGTGTCAGAAAAGAAGTGTTAAAAAAAAAAAAAAAACACCCACGCTTCAGTGATGTGGTATGTCTGTGGACACAGAAGCCAGCTGAAAGAGCTCCCAATGCCTAAAGCAAGATCGATTTGAGCAACAAAATAAATAAAGCAGTATCAGATTGAAATAAATATCTATGAGTTCATATGACTACAAATAAATGACTGGACAAATACATAAATGGAAATGAAGAGACACATCTCTCATGCAGAAGAATTTCAAATAATTTTTTTTAGATCTTCATCCAAGCCAAACACCCACTCTTTAGTGGGGGCTACATATAGTGTCTTTCTTCCAAAGAATGTAGTATGTGCATAGGTGAAGAGATTATGAGGTACAAACTTCCAGTTATAAAATAAATAAATCATGGAGATAAAAAATATGAAACAGGAATATAGTCAATAGTATTGTAATAACATTGTATAGTGACAGGTGATGACTATACTTATTGTGATGAGGGTTGAATAATGTTTACAATTGTCAAATCACTATGGTGAGCACCTGAAATTAATATAATATTGTATGTCAACTGTACTTACAATGCAAAGGACACTGTTTATCAATAAGGAAAGAAAGATGAACAACAAATAACTAAAAACTGAGATGATAAAAGTATGTCCATTTTCACTGTATAGAGAAAGAAGAAATTTGATCTTTTCAGATCAGACCAAGTTGAAGAAAAAGGGAGACCCAGGGGCAGCATTTTAAAGTACTAATAGGTTTAATTCATTTAAGTCATAATTGTTCTCATTTCCTCTCTTGAGATCAACAAGCGTAAATATTTTCATAATAATATCTTTTGTATTTCCTCTCCTTTTTACCATTACTGCCAATGCATCATCTCATGAAGTTGATGTCAGTAACAACAATAATGATTAAACACCTAGCCTTACAAATGTTAAACGGAGCTACACATTTCACATGCAATGTCACTGTTACTTGTCAAGGTATCTTTCTAAATAGATTTGGTCTTATACCCATTCTATAGGTATTAGTAGCAAATAATTCAAACACCTAAATAATACTTATGTGTTAAGCATAGTTTTAAACACTTTTTAAAATTTTATTTTGTTTAGAGAGAGAAAGAAAGAGTGTGAGCACAGGGAAGGGCAAAGGGAGAGGGAGGGAACCTCAAGCAAACTCTGGGCTGAGAACAGAGCCTGAAGTGGGACTTGATTTCAGGACCAAGAGATCATGACCTGAGCATAAACCAAAAGTAGGATCTTAACCTGACTGAGCCACCCAGGCACCCCTAAATGCTTTTAATATATTAACTCACTATACCTCACAACAATCCTATGAAATATATAAGGTCTTTTTTGTTTTGTTTTGTTTGTTTGTTTTGCCATTTGATAAACAAGGAAAAAAGTTACAGTGATGCAAAAGAACAAAACCAAGGTCACAGAGTGGGTAAATTCTAAGGTAGGTTAGAAGTATTTTTTGTTTTGTTTTGTTTTACAAAAAGTTATGCATCCAAATCTGTGGACTTTTCTGTGATGGTGAAAGACTATCAGTAGAATGTACCCTGGTAGATACTTAAAGAAAAAACAGTCAGAAAAAAAAAAAAAATGCTGTTTTAATGATGGGAGAAAGAACAACTGCTTTTGATAGAATAAACTTCTGCTATGGAAATAACATTTTTAAAATATTGGAACTATTTTCATTGATGTGTGATTCTGTTGGGAAAAGGAAGTCTGACTTTTGAAAACAATTATGTCTGCACAGATAAACTTGAAAAACAAATTTTCTAACTTCCAGTCTTTCAAATGAAGTAGTGGGATTTGGGGCTCATCTGTTTTCTAAAAGCTAATTTTCAAAAAAGGTCAAGTCATGATTCTCATACACATATAAAAATGAACCAGTTTTTAAGCTTTTAACACATTAATGAGGAAACTGGTGAGATGTTACAACCAATTCAGAGGAGAATCCAAGAAGCAAACACATTTACAGATTAGGAACACAGAAAGGAAAGTACAAAAGGAGGGAAAGCTGCTTTTTCCATGGCAGGAGTGGAGATAGGAGGCTTGGCCCCATGCAAGTCAAAATTCATGCAGCATCTCTAGAGACATACATTATTTTTGTACTGCTACCAATTATCTACAACTTAAGGAATAGCAAAACATCTCCCATCAATCAGAATCAAATAACTTGGAAGCATTTGCTTCCAAATGGGCAATGCATATTTTCCAAAGAAGGACAAATAAAAAATAACTTTTCAGGGACATCAGGGTAGCTCAGTCAGTTAAGCATGTGCCTTTGGCTCAGATCATGATCCTAAGGTCTTGGGAGTCCCACACCGGGCTCTCTGCTCAGGGGAGCCTGCTTTACCCTCTTCCTCTCCTGCCTTCTCCCCTGCTTGTGCTTGCACTCTCTCTGTAAATAAATAAGTAAAATCTTTAAAAAAAAAAAAAAAGAAAGAACTTTTCAAATAGTTTGCAACTGGATATCAGGTAGATGGAAATACATCCCACGCATCTTACCAATAACCTTTCAGTGATTAGGAAGTGGGTATCATGATTAGTAGGCTATACTGACATGAAATTCTTTCATTGCATATACATTTCTTAGTGAGAAAATAAATTTTTTTTTAAGATTTTATTTATTTATTTGACAGAGAGATCACAAGTAGATGGAGAGGCAGGCAGAGAGAGAGAGAGAGAGAGAGAGGGAAGCAGGCTCCCTGCTGAGCAGAGAGCCCGATGCGGGACTCGATCCCAGGACCCTGAGATCATGACCCGAGCCGAAGGCAGCGGCTTAACCCACTGAGCCACCCAGGTGCCCCGAGAAAATAAATTTTTTGATGACAGCATGTAAAGCAATGCAATGAACTGAATCTAGTATCTAAACTACAAATCTCTGCATCACAAAAATCTTGAACCAAATTAAAAACATGTATAGTCACACACATTTTTGTAAGAACAAGATATTGTTTGAACTGTTAATATATAACACCTTATTTCATTTATAAAACACACATACACACACACACAACCCAAAATACTACAGCCAAACTTATCACTCCTGACCTAAAAACTTCAGTAGTGGGGTGGGGGTTGCCTGGGTGGCTCAGTTGGCTAAGCATCTGCCTTTGGCTCAGGTAATGATCAGTGTCCTGGAATCGAGTTCTGCCACAGAGAGGGGGTCCCTGCTCAGTGGGGGAGTCTGCCTGCTCATTGGGGAGTCTCCCTTTCCCTGTCCTTCTACCCCTCTTTTTGCTTGGGCGCTCTCTCTTGCTCACTCTTTCTCTCAAATGAATAAATGAAATCTTTAAAAAAAATTTAAGTAGTGGGGCACCTGGGGGACTCAGTCTGTTAAGCGCCTGATTCTTGGTTTTGGCTCTGGTCATGATCTCAGGGTTGTGAGATTGATCTCCATGTGAGGATCTTGTTCAGCACAGAGTTTGTTTGAGATTCTATTTTCTCCCTCTGCCCCTCCTTCCAGTCCTGTGCACAAACATATTCTCTCTCTCAACTAACTAATGAATGAATGAATTAAATAAATAAATAAATAAATAAAATCTTCAAAAAAAATTTGGTAGTGCTCCCTGCTTTCTGCCACTTTCCTGCTTCTGTCATGGGCCCTCATCCTCTTTTGTGAAGTCAACACAAGCTTTCCCTTGGTGAAATCTTCCATGACTGCTCCAAGGTCCCTGAGTATCACTCCTTGTTCTATAACCGGGAACGCTTCTTGTCATTCAGCAGTGAAATAAATATATGTCATCTTGTATCATCCATGCATCAACCAATTGTTCCTCCTTGCATTTAAATCATTGCTTGCTAGAAACCCATGTGTGCATTATGTACCTCTTTGAAATGTTGGATTTATGCACAGGTCCTTGATCGAAGGAAAGGTCTTAAATGTCGCTGATGATAATTCATTTGATGTCTACATTTTTTTTTAATTAAGGAAACATGTAGTACTGTTATTAGGCCTGATGAAATTAGCTTCAGGATAGTCCTAAAAAATGACCTCTCTTCAACTCATGCTTTATTTAGAAATGTCAGGTAATATTTTTCAGACAGGAACTAATGTTTCATATTATCTTGTTAGTGTTCACCATTAATTCATAATCTGCTTCCCTGATAGATTAAATCTCTGTTATTAGCTGTTTGAAAGTGGATTAGTCCCTGTAAATAAACTGATGAATTGATGTTAAACAGTGTTAAACAAAAATACAATGACAGCTAACAATTTACACATGAACATTATTATTTGCCTCAAGGCTAAGATATGGGAGAATCTATAAGAAAACACACATTATGAATGAAACAAATATTATATAGAAAAATAGTTGGATTATATAAACTAGGTCATAATTATTGATTCTTCTTTATACCTTGATAAGTCATCTTTCTATCACTTCTGTATATATTTAGACTACTTCTGTAAATAACAACTGAGGTCAGGGATTTAAAATAAGATCACTTGTCTCCCTGGACAATACTAACAAAGCATTTTTTATTCTCCTTTTCTACAAATTCTACTTAAATTCCATTTTGGGGGCATTTTTCTACATTACTAGATAGAATGAATATATATATATATATATATATATATATATATATATATATGTATAATTTATTTGTCAGAAAGAGAGCACAAGCAGGGAGAGTGGCAGGCAGAGGGAGAAGGGTCCCTATGGAGCAAGGAGGAACTGATAGAGTACATATGTCCTAGATAGGGTACATATTATTCCTATTATAATCAAATATGATTCTCCATTCTTCTGAGTGTTTATAAGAGCAAGACTACTTCTTCCTGCTTTACTCATTAATGGATCTATATTTACAAAAACAAAATTTCTGAATCCCTTACTGACTCAGTCACAACTCAATCATTTTTTTTAAAGATTTTATTTATTTTTTTGTTAGAGAGAGAGCACAAGCCCTTGGAGCAACAGGTAGAGCAAGCAGAGAGAGAAGCAGGCTCCCTACTGAGCAAGGAGCCCGATGAGGGACTTGATCCCAAGACCCTGGGATCATGACCTGAGCCAAAGGCAAATACTTAACTGACTGAGCCACCCAGATTTCCCACAGTTCAATCTTTTTAAAGTGAAGAAACATTTTCACCCATAAATAAGATCTCATTTTTAAAATTGTGACAGAACACAGAAAGGGTCTCAGAATTCTCATGATTTTCAATTGTCATCTATGGACATAAAGATTGGTTCCTTCTGTGTTGGGGATTTTTGTAGCCAATATCTCCAGGGTATAACAGAGGAAGAAGTAGCAGAGATATTACTAGAAAACTAAAACATAATTGGAGAATAGCTAAACTATAGTTGTTTGGGAAATGGGAAGCAAAGAAATTCAAAATAACTAAGAGAAGTCTTATAAATCACTTAATTTATAAATTTAATTTCAGGATCATAATAGCCTTATTTGTAATTAAAAAAAAAAAAAAAAAAAGCCTGAACCAGAGAGCTGAGAAATTGGGCTTCATAATAAGGTTTGGTTATTTTTTAGTGGATTGGATCCTGTCTTTCACTAGTTTGTTGAAGATAAATGAGTTAAGCTTCAGTTTGTTTAACTTGAAACTAAAATCCTTCTCTATAATTTGCAAGGGATGGTGAAGTAGAGTTAAAAATTTATATTCCTTAAAAATACACAAAGTTCCATAAACATTTTTTTTTAAATGAAGGAATGATTTTGACAAGACAGAAACATATGTAACTTCTTGGTATGAAAATGCTAAGGACATTTTTTTTTTAATTTTATTTATCCATTTGACAGACAGAGATTACAGTTAGGCAGAGAGGCAGGCAGAGAGAGAGGAAGGGAAGCAGGCCCCCCACCAACAGAGAGCCCGATGTGGGGCTCGATCCCAGGACGCCAGGACCATAACCTGAGCCCAAGGCAGAGGCCTTAACTCACTGAGCCACCCAGGTGCCCCTAAGGACCTTTTTAAATATGTCTAACTACATCGCAATAGCTTAGGCTCCAGAATTATCTGGGTCATTAAAAAATTAAATATTTTTTGCTCCACATCACTCGGCATCAGGGAAATACAAATCAAAACCACAATGAGACACCACCTCACACCAGTCAGAATGGCTAAAATTAACCAGTCAGGAAATGACAGATGGTGGCAAGGATGCAGAGAAAGGAGAACCCTCCTACACTGCGGGTGGGAATGCAAGCTGGTGCAGTCACTCTGGAAAACAGCATGGAGGTTCCTCAAAAAGTTGAAAATAGAGCTACCCTATGACCCAGCAATTGCACTGCTGGGTATTTACCCTAAATATACAAATGTAGTGATCCTAAGGGGCACGTGCACCCGAATGTTTATAGCAGCAATGTCCACAATAGCCAAACTATGGAAAGAATCTAGATGTCCTTCAACAGATGAATGGATAAAGAAGATGTAGTGTATATATACAATGGAATACTACGCAGCCAACAAAAGAAATGACATCTTACCATTTGTGATAACGTAGATAGAACTAGAGGGTATTATGCTTAGCGAAATAAGTCAATCGGAGAAAGACAACTCTCATATGATCTGCCTGATATGAGGAAGTGGAGATGCAATGTGAAGGTTTTGGGGGGTAGGAAAAGAATAAATGAAACAAGATGGGATCTGGAGGGAGACAAACATAAGAGACTCTTAATCTCACAAAACAAACTGAGGGTTGCTGGGGGGGAGGGGAGTCGGTAGAGGGTGGTAGGGTTATGGACATTTGGGAGGGTATGTGCTATGGTGAGCGCTGTGAAGTGTGTAAACCTGGCGATTCACAGACCTGTACCCCTAGGGCTAATAATACATTATATGTTTATAAAAAAATTAAAAAATTTTTTAAAAATTAAGTATTTTTAAGGGAAAGCCAAGACCAACCAAACAGTCTTTTTTTTGTGTATCTTTATTCATTTATCTGGCGTAAAATTAAGAACAAAAGAAAGTTCTTTGATTAATGACCTCTGCTAATCATTTCAGTAGAATGCACGAAGACATTTTTTAAATTTTATTTCACTAACAAATTAAGTTTGTGTTAATCATAAGTGTCACTCACATGCAAATTATGCATAAATATTCAGGGTGATCTATATTTTATCAGTAGTAACAGAAAGCTTGCCACTCAGTGTGGTTTTTAAACAAGCAATTAGTGCATAAGTTATTAAACATTTTAAACAAATGGGCTGCATCAAACCCAAATTAGGAGAGTTCAAAGAAATTTCACAGCATCTTGATTGCACAGGTGTCTGAACTGCTGAGAATTTCTGCATTCATAAAAGATAAAATATGTTAGTTTTACATATGTTATAATCCTTATTTTCAACCCTAGTCTCTTCGTAATCATTTTTGAAGACTATTATCGTTACTGAATTCTTTGCTGTCATCCCTTTTTTGATATTTGTGGCATCTGGGAATTCAGGTAAATAAGGAAAGTCCAAGGGGGTTCAACTTCTGAACCAGAAGGTATAAAATAGGGTTTTTCAGACCTTCCAATTAAACCAAGGTTATTTCTCTCAGCTGTACCTGTAGGACTCAAGGGAGGCTGGAGTTTGTTGAATGGTAGTACTGTATCAAAATCTCACAATCTGAGGTTTTATTTATAGTTTCCTTTAAAAAAAAAAAGCCTGATTCAAGACATCAGCTTCTTGTAATTCTTTGGTAACTCTTATTTTTAAGAAGTTGCTCATCTACTAAGAAAAGAACACCAAGGATGATGAGTAAGGCTGAGAAATAGCTAATTGAATCAGTTCCTCTAATAACTGTGGTTATCATATAATTTATTACTCCAAAATGGGACAGTTTTGAAAAATTACTGACAAAATGCAAGAACTCACTGCAGTGTGTGTATTAGTTGGCAAGAGGATGAAACCAAGACAACGTGGACCAGAAGCAAACAAGTAATTTAGAATAAACAACAAGAATGATGAGAGGGAAATGATCTAGGAATAGGACCAAGAAGCTGCACTTGTCATTATTGTCAAATTGCTTTAATAATATTCTGGTGAAGAAGAACTAACAGAAAGAAAAGCGAGTTGCAGCATGACTACATATTGTATGGAATTTGCTCCATTACATTAGTAATCGCTCTCACTTATGATATATATGCTTCCAGTTCATAGTTTTCTCACTTCATCCTCAAAACCATAGATATTAATTATCCCTATTTTAGAGCTACAGGGTTTAAGTAAGTTCCTTAGAATCATATACAGATACCTGTCCACCTCAAAGCCTGTGTGGTTATTTTATATACTTTTAAAAAAATATTTTGTTTATATATTTGCCAGAGAGAGAGTGAGAGAGTGATGTAGCACAAGCAGGGGGAGCAGCAGGCAGAGGTAGAGGGGGAAGCAGGCTCCCCACTGAGCAGGGAGCCTGATGCGGAACTCAATCCCAGGACCCTGGGATCATGACCAGAACAGAAGGCAGACACTTAACCAACTGAGCTACCCAGGCGTCGCTCTCTGTATTTGTTTTTAATTCTATTGATGTCTTTATCTAATACCAAGTGAAAGATGTCTGGATATTGATGAAGAGAGGCACCAAAACTAGGTAAATTCAACCTTGTCATTGCTTGTCCAGTAACAAAAAAAAAAAAAAAAAATGAGGCCAAGCAATGTTCTCTCTCTCTCTCTCAATCTGTATGTGTGTGTGTATGGTAGAAAAAAACAAGAATAAAGTAAGCTACCCAGGAAGGAGGGTAAGAAAGGAACACCCAATATGTCAGAAAATGTCAAATGAACAAAGAAATCTTTTGAAGGGGAAGCAATATTGAAAATTTCTGAAAAAATATTGAAGAAGAGAAAAATAGTTGATTTCTCTTAACATGGCTTATAGCCACAAAGGAAAGAGAAACATTTTTTAGATAACATTTTTTTAGAGTTTGTTCAAGAAAAATAAAATCATGAAACAGATTAATTTGGGCTAATTTTGTCTCTTCCCTCCAAAGAATCATTTTGGAGTTGCTCTCATTTTTTAAAAAATTTTAATAGGTAGTAATAATTCAATTACCACAAGACTATTGTGAAAATAATATTACACAAATACAATAAAACGTAAAATACATGCCTGATATATATTAGATATTTAATAGTTAATATTAACTAATATTAACTAATAGTTAATAGCTAATAATTTATCAAACCTTAATTCAGAACTGCAAGAGCTATGTGGGAAATGCAAATGACTTCCCACACAGCCACATTTTCCTAGGGAATCTGAACTTGTCTAAAGCTGTAAGAGAAGACACCTCAATACTAAATCTGTTTCCATGTCCAGCCTGAGCTAACCAGCAATGGACACCTGATTGAAATTGAATTAATGAAGCATCAGTCAACTATGAAGTGTTGAACTGAAGATCGTTGAATCTTGGGGACTCAGCTTACTGCTTTGGATTGGCTATGATGAAGTGTGAGAGAGCAGAAGCCTGAATATGAAAACAAAAGACAACAGCAGAGAATATAAAGGAGCAAAAATGTTGCAAGGAAGGAAAAGAGTGAAAGAGAGAGAGACCCAGTTGCTATAAAGTCTAGCTATATTTCCTTCATTTGGATTCCTTAAGACTGTTATATTTACATAATAACCCCTTTCCCCTTTTTATTGAGTTTCTCTCAGTGGGTTTCAGCTCTTTACAACCAAATTATCCTTGACTAAGGCAGGTTAGGCCTTAAAATTAAATAAAACTACTACGACTAACAATAAGGTTCCAGCTGCAACTCTTATTCTTTCTTAAAAATCAAGCAGTTTCTTTACCTCTGATAGATAAATGGTTTGTGAAGATGCCCAAGCTATTCGTTATATATAGGATAAGAAACAGAGTTTCATCGTTAGCATTAAATAGAATCATTTCAACTTGGAAAAGGAAAAAGAAAACCCAAACAAACAAACTAGTAAATGAGAAATTGATCCTACGTCTCTGTATATATAACTCAAAGGTCTGAGTGGTCTTCAATTACAAAGGAGGACACTGATGATCAAATTTCTAACTCACAGGATTCAAATTTCCAGAGGGCGGAGGTGGTCTGATTACCCAGATATCCATCCAGTGTGCACACCTCTTATATGTTTAAGCTATAACTTAGAAAACAAAAATTTGTGTTGTTTTGGTTTTAGATGAGTGACAGTAGAACACAACACGATCATTAATGGGTACAGTGTGGATTGAGATGGAGAGAGAGATACTAGGTGTATAACCATATTGATTTATGGCATGTCCAATAGTAGCTGAAAGCTCATGTGCGAAAATGCCCAGGTATCAGTTTATTTCCAACTGCGGCCACTATTTTTTGAATTACCACAATAGATTCACTGATATTTTGTACCTCTAGGCTATTTTGTAACTCCATTACACTATTTTTTTTTCCTAGCACACCTGATGAAATCATTTCTCCTCTCAAAGACCTAGCTTCGACTATCTTAGAAAACTTACACATTTCTGTTGAATTCTGCAGGCGCTATTATTGAAAAAAATTGCATTTCATGAGCAAGATTATTTTAGGTGCTATCCAAACTAAATCATGGTATAAATCAGACTATGAAATGTAGACAGTTCAGAGCAAAATGATTAAATTTTCTGAATCTAGTCACCTGTGACTACTGCTTTTTTATGACCATTTTACAGAAAACAATAGCCCTTGATGTGACCTGACCCTACTCCCAGTCATGGGTAATAGATGGTTAGCCAAGGATGGTTTCCTGATCTAAATTCTATCCATCATATTTTCCCTCCTGGGAATTAGAATTTAGAATGTACACTCCAGTTTATTGGTATTTAGCTGGAGATTAGCAGAGAAGGGTGGGCATAAGAAAGAAGATAAAATTTTGAACCATTTCTGGGGGGAATAAAATGAGGTAGCAAACCCTAAAATTCTAGAAAACCGAAGACAGTTGCATTTATTTTAATATTTCCAATTTCTGGTTTTAGTCTCTTTTGGGGTCATGTGGTACTTCTGAATTTAAGTTTCTAAAATTTTATGAATTTCTAGTGTATTTTCTTATTTAAAACTAGCACAGGAAAGATTTTTTCCTCCATCAAAATCGTTCTCAGTTAGGGTACCCAAGAGTTGTGTAGGCTGATACTTTTGTTTCGGTTATGTAGATTAATATCCTCAGCACAATCTAAATGGTAGTAGGAATTAAATGCATATTAATTAATTGATATTTGTTTTTCCAATGTCTGTGTTTTAAGGTTTTATTCAAAGCTATTTTTATTCAAAGCTATTTTTATTCAAAGCTATTTTTATTCAAAGCTATTTTTCCGCACACACACACACACACACACACACACACACACACAAAGTAAAAAAGCACACATCCACCAAGGTAGAATTACTCTTCCTTTTGTCCCTAGTTTTTTGTACCACTATTCATGCACTGATATCAACCATTGCATTGACCTTTGCTTTTCTGAGGAAAAGCAAAGTGCCTTCTGCAGTCTCTCTCAGAGAGAAGATACCGTATAGATATTTGTTTAATTTAAAGGTGAAAGAAAAAAAGCAAAGGGAATAAATTTATTTAGAATAATATTGCAACAAAAAAAACCTCTCATGAAGTATCCAAAAAACCTGTGCCAACTTCTACTGCAGTGGCAACATAATTCTCAACCCAAGTCTACATAAAATGTAAGAATAACAACAAACTTACCAATCAGAAAAGAGAAAGAATTAATTTGGTTAATTCTCAAAAGAGATAGGAGCTAATTTTGTCTCTCCAAAAATATAGTGTCTGTTATCACCTAAACTGTTTGCATTAGAGATTTAATTTATATCTCTGGAATTAAGTACAAAGAAAGAGGAAGAATAGAATTAACTACCTATCAGCAAAAATGGCACATGCTTTGAGTCCAATACTATCCCACTAGCTGTATGTACTATGTGTAATCTGATTTTTCTCAATAAATATAAGAACTATCACATACAATATTTTGGAAGGGCTACCTACCTACCTCCAGAAATCACAACTCAAAAACCATTATTTTCCTTCTGATATTTTCTTGTAAAATTATTATTCCTAGGGGTCCCTGGGTGGCTCAGTTGGGTGAGCGTCTGCCTTTGGCTCAGGTCATGATCCAAGAATCCTGGGATCGAGCCCCACATGGGGCTCCTTCTGCCTCCCTCTCCCTCTGCCTGCCACTCCCCCCATGCTTGTGCTCCCTCCCTCTCTGTCAAATAAATTAAAATCTTTCAAAAAAATTATTATTCCCAAATAATTTTATACATAGCATGTTTTGTTAATATTTTACTCCCCCCGCCCCCCAAAAACCCTAGTAATATGTAATTTGTTCTTAGTATCTTAGTTCAATATATCATTTGGAAGATAGAATTCTAATGTCAATTGAGAATTCACTGCTTTCACATGTACTCGTAACTATGTTGTGACCAATAAAAGTAAATACAAGGGCACCTGGGTGGCTCAGTGGGTTAAGCCTCTGCCTTCGGCTCAGGTCATGATCTCAGGGTCCTGGGATTGAGTCCTACATCGGGCTCTCTGCTTAGCGGAGAACCTGCTTCCTCCTCTATCTCTCTCTCTGCCTGCCTCTCTGCCCACTTGTGATCTCTGTGAAATAAATAAATAAAATCTTAAGAAAAAAAAAGCAACTACAACATCACTTCTCTCTCTCTCTCTCATGCGTGCATATACACATGCACATTCTCACAAAATTCAGAAAACTGCAGTAAGAATTACATCAATGGAGTGTCTGGCTGCATAAAGAGTATTGGTTGTATTGGTTATAGTGGAAGTAAGTTTTGAGAAAGATCCATTTAAGTCTATAATTTTAAAAGTTCATACTGTCTACTTATGATCACTATAAAAGGGAAAATTTGGCTTAAAAGTTTTTTCAAGACCAACATGGTATCTAATTCATGGTAGTGTTTCATCAAGTGAATTAATATTTTTGGATAACTGTATAAGTGGTTTTCTGGATAAGTGAATGACATTGAATAAAAGAATGACTGTATGTATGAAGAGATAAATTAGCTCTACTACCCACTTGATTATTAAATGTTCATTCATCAAGATACCGGTAGAGTGCATAGAGCTCATGTTTAGTGGTGTACATAAATGGTCATTAGTAAGAAGATTTTAGTGAGATGAAATTTAGTCACATTTAGTCTGAGCGAAATAAGCGAAACATTATATAAAAAAAATTTGTATAAGAGGGGAAATATTTTAATGGGAAAATAAAAATTAGAGTATTTTAAAGAAGAATTTAGACTTCACAAAATGAACTCTATGGAAGAGTTTATCTAGGCTGCTATTAAGCAAACGTGGTTTACTGGATTTGTTTTCCCTGCATGAAATATGTAGCATTTTCATATTCTCAATCATTTAAGAATATTGGCAGGCTTATTTCAAGTTATTAAATGTCAGAAAAGTGTCCATGACCGACATGAGAAAACAGGCTCTTCATGCTTTTCAACGCTCAAAACATATTCAAATGTAAAAATCCAATAATTTAATTGCAATAACAAACTCAGTGATGTGTGTTTATCTTGCTTTTACACACAGGGATTTACTAGAAATCACCTTATGGAAAAGTAGTTCTATGTGCTAAAGCCCAAATTCAATGGAGCACTACACATAAAAGTTATTAAAATCAAATGGTTCTTTTAAACTTTAAATTTAAACCCAGAGAGCTAGATAATCCAAAAGGAAATTAAAGGAAATGTCCTTCTGGGAAATAGTCAAACTGCAATTGGGGAAAAAAAATGTTAAGTGATAGGAAAACTCCTCCAAACAGAAGGAAAGCCCAATTTCAGTATGAGGAATTACATTTATTCATGTGCATTGGAACTGCACAAATAAATTTATTTTTAAAAATTAATTTAAAAGGCCTATATAAGGTACTTAACTGAAAGGAGAAGTTAATTTTCTTTTATGTTCAGTACAAATACTGAACTAATGTCAGTATTTATATACATAATGTCAACTTTTAGCAGTAAACAATTCTCAATACAAACAATTTTTAATGTGATTCCAGTTTCTTACAGTGATAAACAGAAATATTATAAAATGCCTCTATCATAATAAACAAGTCCTCAAGAGGTCTGTAGTCTTTAGTTTATAGTTTCCATAATTTTCTACAAGCTTATCTCTTTAGCAATTAACAAATGAATAGATCACAAAATGTAACTTAATGTGTTCCTTTTTCATATATTAAAATTATATTTTTGCACATCTAACTATTCATCTATCCATGTACGTATACTTACACATACACATTTATGGAGCACTCAACATTTGAAGCAGGCTTGGAATATTTTAAAAATGTGATAATATGCGGGACGCCTGGGTGGCTCAGTTGGTTGGACGACTGCCTTCGGCTCAGGTCATGATCCTGGAGTCCCGGAATCGAGTCCCGCATGGGGCTCCCAGCTCCACGGGGAGTCTGCTTCTCTCTCTGACCTTCTCCTAGCTCATGCTCTCTCTCACTGTCTCTCTCTCAAATAAATAAATAAAATCTTTATAAAAAAAAAATGTGATAATATGCTATGCCACTAAGGAAACCACCACCAATTCTTGAAAAAAGCCATTCCCAAACCACAAGTATTAATATTATATATTAAGTAAACAAACAAAATCACAAAAGTTAAATGTTAAATTTTCATGTACCTACAGTGTCGAAAAGAAATTCACACACTCTAAAAATACATTAAAACCCTTAAATATGCACTAAACTTGGAGTATCAAAAGTTATAGAATTTATCTAAATGATTAAGACCTTGGTCTTTATTCATCATAATAAATTAGATTATTGAGTATTAAATTTTGAAAACATGTTTAATTTATATATATGATATATAATTAGTATGTAATTTATAAACAAAATACTTATCCTAAAAACTAAGTGTACAATTGAGTAAATTAGAAATAATTATATACAATTATATATTTTATATACTTACCCAATGTATTATGTATGAATTATATATAACGTGGTTATGTATACCTTGATTATGAATAAAATATTAAATATTAATATTATTTAGAAACATCCAGCAGAGTAATTCATGGTAATTAGGTTTGATAAATGGAAGCATAAATCAATTCTTTTGAAAAAATTCAACAGTATATTCAAACCCTTCACAAATATAATTAATTTAAAAGAAAATACATTTAAAAATTTCTAAATAAAATTTAGAATGAAATATGCATGGATAATTTCGGAAAGTACTATATAAAACTTTGCCAAGATAAACTTCAAAATCAGTAAAACGGTCATTTTTCTGCATAAGTTATAAGTTGCCAAAAGTACCTAAGTAAAATGAACACTCTAAATATGTAGAGATATTTTAAACATTTATCAGGAAATCATCTTTTCTCGCCCTGAAAGGTGAGGATTTATGAAGTTTTTTTTTTTTTTAAAGATTTTATTTATTTATTTGACAGAGAGAGATCACAAGTTGACGGAGAGGCAGGCAGAGAGAGAGAGAGAGAGGGAAGCAGGTTCCCTGCTGAGCAGAGAGCCCCATGCGGGACTCGATCCCAGGACCCTGAGATCATGACCTGAGCTGAAGGCAGCGGCTTAACCCACTGAGCCACCCAGGCGCCCCAGGATTTATGAAGTTTTAAGAAACTATTTTTTTTTAGCAGATGATTAATTCTCATGCTACATATGCTTGTTTGTACATATAAACATTAAAAACTGCTAAATTCATGTTATGATTTTTATTTAGCTTTTTAAAACTCTTGAGCAAGCAAGAGTGGTAAAGTAAATTTGAAAAGCAAGGTTTTTGTTCAGGAGGAAAAGGAGGACAAACACTGCCAGATATCTAAACATAAGTATGGGGAAGAATCATGAAAATATGATACCAGTGAAAGTGTCTACAGTATTATATACCTACAATGGCAGAAATGAATGAATGAACCAGCAAAAAGCAGAATCACACCTATAAATAGAGAGAACAAACTAATGGTTGCCAGTGGCAGGGGAGGGTGGTTGGGCAAAACGGGGAGAGGGAGAAGCCTCCAGTCATATAATAAGTTGCCGGAACAAAAGGCACAACATAAAGAATAGAGTCAGCTGTACTGTAATAGCGATGTAACAGAACAGAAAATAGCTTGTGGTAAATACAGCATAATGTATCAACTTGTCAAATCACTAAGTTGTATGTCTGAAACTAAAGTACCATTGGGTGTCAACTATACTTAAATTTTTAAAATTAATTAGTGGATTAAAATTTAAAAAGAAACAAATGCTGATGTAGGCCTCACTGATTTTAAAAAATTTAGAAAAGGATACATGACCTTATAACCTGTTCTGGGAGCAAGTAACTCTTTGCCTTAGCTCTCATAAAAAAAGTATTTTCTGAGATCTCCACTTTATATTAAAATAAATTCTAGAGAAGTTAAAATGTAAGATTTTTTAAAAACCTGTGAAACTTCTAAATAAAATATAATTGAATATTTTGTCATATCATGGGATCGGTGAGGATTTTCTATATGTCAGATTAATGAAAGAAATCACAGAGGAAACAATCCATTGTTTTGAACATAGTTCTTTTAAAATTCCTTGCATCAAAGACATCCACTTAAAAAAATAAACAGAATCATAAGACAAACTAAAAAAAAAAATTACAAAATTATTGTCAAGAAATAAAAATCCTTTAAAATATACAGCTCATATGAGTTAATAAGGATAATAATAAAAGTCCAAATATAGGCTGAACAGGGCCCATATTTAATTTATTTAAAGGTCAGATAAATATATAAAAATATAAATAAAATATGTGATACATGTAAATATAAAAAATATAAAAAGTCTAATCTCATTAATAATTTAAAAAATTCAAATCTAACTAACAAAGAAAATCCATTTTCATCTAATAAATGATTGAAGTAAAGTCTGTTAAAATGCACCATCCAGCACTGATGGAGCATAACTCTTCTTGGCAAAAACACAGGCTCTATGGTTGCCATAAACTGAATGTGTCTCCCCAAAGTTCAGTGTGAAACTGATGCTCAATGTAATTGCATTTGGAGTCTCTTCTAAAGAAATTAACAAACTTTGGTCTATCAGCCCAATAAGTATATTGTCATTGACAGTCAAGATAGAAAACGTCTATCACAATAAGGACCCCTTAATATTGCTCTTTTATAGCCACGCCTACTCCCCTCTTATCCTGGCCCCCTTCTAAGTCCCTGGAATCACTAATCTACTCTCCATCTCTCTATATATACATATATTTATATATATATATGTATATATATATATATATATACATATATATATAAATTTCAAAAATGTTATATAAATACGGTCATACAGTATATATTCTTTTGAGATTGCGTTTTTGTTTTGTTTTGTTTTTATTTTATATTTTCTATTCCCCATAATTCTCTGGAGATTCATCCAGGTCACACCAGTCTTTTGCTATAGTCCCATAGGTCCCTGAGGCTCTGTTCATATTTATTTAAGTCTATTTTTTCTCTGTTGCTCATATTGAGTAATTTCTATTATTCTATATCTTCCAGTTCACTGATCCTTTCATCTTCATTCCACTATTGAACCTATCGATTGAGTTTTTAATTTGGCTATTGTTCTAGAATTTTTATTGGTTTATTATGTTTTTATTATTTCATGCTTTTGTAATTATGTTTATTATTTTATTATTTTTATTATTATTTGTTTATTATGTTTTCATTTGTTCCTAAGGCTCAGTGAATCTTTTTTTTTTTTAATAACGGCTGCTTTAAAATCATTGTTAAATAATGCTAACATTTCTTGTCATCCCAGTGTTGATATTCATTGATTGTCCTTTTCCATTCACTTTGAGATCTTCCTGGTTCTTTGTATACCAAATGATTTTCAGCTGAAACTTAGACTTTTTCAAAATATTATGTTATCACACTCTGGGGCTTATTAAACCTGTTTTAGCTGCCTTCCTCTGACACCTGCCTGCTGGAAGGGGGGAAGGGTGCTCTGCTCTGTTGCTGTTAGGCAGGGATAGAAAGCCCAGGTTCTCCACTCAGGTTCCATTCATCCCCAAGGCAGAGGCTCCTATTACTGATGGACAGAAGTAGAGTTCTCACTCCCCAGTAACCTCCTTTTATACTTGCATGGCTGGAGGATTTGGAGTGCTCATTGCTACTGCCCAAGTGACCTCTACTGACACCGTAGAGGAGTGACCTCACTACATCTGGGCAGCATTGATAGATAGTCCTGACTCTCCACTAGTCTTCTTTGATACCACCCTAGTGAGTAGGAGAGAGGTGCCTTGTTACTTTTGGGTGGAGGTGAAACTTTAGGCACCATAGGTTGGGGGCTCATGATCACCCATAGGGAAGGAAATTCCTGGCTCCCTATAACCCAGCCACATTACATATGCATATATATCTACTTGAAGGAGGGAGATATACAAAAATGTTTATTGTAATAGTCAATGTTTTAAAATGTTTAAAAATGAAAAATTAATCATTCATATATTAAGGAAAGGTTTATTCCCACTATAGAATATAATATACTAGTTAAGATGAATGAACTAGGTTTATATATGACAACATAGAGATACTGCAAAATTGTAACATTGAATGAAGATAACCAAATATAAAAGTTACATATACTATAATATCTCTGTAATTCTAAAATATGCAAAATACTACATGATCGTGTGTGTGTGAAATACAGCAATATATGCTTAAGAATGATATACACCAACTTCATGATATTCACTGTATCTGGGAAAAGAATGAAGGGCAAAATATGAGGGAACAATGGGGCTTAGCAGTAGCTGTAACTATTTTTTTCTCTAAAAAATTTAAAAAATCTGGGGGAAACATCATCATGTGAATTATTGTCATAAGTTTCTAAAAAAGCTATTTTTTAAAGGAAAGTTCATTAGAGCAGTACACTCGATGCAATCGTGCAGGATCTTTCTATGGCCAGCCACACCCATGAGAGATCTGCCTCTTCTTTGGAACCAACATGCTTTTCCAAATGTGTAACCAAATACCGATCTATTTGGAATGTAGCAAAATTTCCCCAATACCATTTTGTTAAAAATGTCTACCGTGTTTTAAAAATACAAATAAAAAATTTCTTCTATAATGACTGACAAACATTATAATAAAAGAAAAGTATATTATGTAAAACTTTGCTATTGGAAACCAAGAGATATTCTAATATTAGCTAGAAACACTTTCCCTGTGGTTTGCCTGCAGTCCCCTATTGTTGGACACTTAGATTGTTCCTATTATTTCATTATTGTCAATAGTATTCCTATGCATATATTGAGGGTAGCTTTTCCTGTATTTTGGATTATTTGTTTAGTATTCCTCATAAAGGAATTATTGTGCCTGTGTGTAAAAAGCATTCTTAGCCTTTTAAAAAAAAAATGTCTAAATTTCTTCCCTGAAGCTTCTATAATGAGACATCCTGTGGAGCCTGGCAGGAAAAACTGCCAATTTCAAAGTCATAAGTATTTTCTACCATCTAAAAAGAAGATTGGAATTTACCTTTTCAAGCAAACAGCTTCTCTATATGGGGAGAATCGCTTTATCAGGTCATTTAATCAAGCAGATTTAGAGTAAATACCCTCTATTGTCCTTGGAAAAGACTTGAGTGGTTTGAAAGTAAACAAAATGGAGAATTTGTAAATGAATATGTTAAAAGTTCTGCTTACTAAGGAAAATAGGTGAACATTTATCACATAATTAAGACTCCTTAGATAATATAAAACAAATACTCAGTATTATTGCTGTTGCTCTGGATTTGAGCTATCTAGGCCTGAAAATGTTGCCTTATTCTTTTTTTTTTAATCATTTTTAAAATTTATTTTCAGCATAACAGTATTCATTGTTTTTGTACCACACCCAGTGCTCCATGCAATCCGTGCCCTAATACCCACCACCTGGCTCCCCAAACCTCCCACCCCCCCACCTCTTCAAACCCTTCAGATTGTTTTTCAGAGTCCATAGTCTCTCATTGTTCACCTCTCCTTCCAATTTTTCCCAACTGCCTTCTCCTAACTCCCCATGTCCTCCATGCTATTTGTTATGCTCCACAAATAAGTGAAACCATATGATAATTGACTCTCTCTGCTTGACTTATTTCACTCAGCATAATCTCTTCCAGTCCTGTCCATGTTGCTACAAAAGTTGGGTATTCATCCTTATTCTTAAAGGATGAGGTGTGCTCTGGAAAGAGATGGTAAGACCATCACAGGCAGGCTGGGACAAGCAGACCTCCTCCCCTAACAAGAAAGAAGTAACTGCCACAAGGCAGTATCATGGGATCATGATTATAGATGTTCCAGTTAGGTGATGTAACAGTGTGCACCCATACTCTTGAATGTACTCTTTGGCTATTGTAATCCTCCACAGTGGGTCAAGAGGTAAGATTTAGTTTTTTTTTATTAGAAGGCAACATTGATCCTGAAAAGAATGGATGTATTTCTGCCCACCAGCTTTGGGCAGGCATTAGATGGGAATGGTGGGAATGGTTTGGGTGGGAGTGGGGTATGTTGGAGGAGAAATAAAAGAAAATTCTTCTTTTTTGGGGGTCAAAGGGCCAAATTTTCTCCCTGAAATCCAAGGCATTCCCATGCTTTAGAACAGTGATTAGTGAGCCTAAACGTGGATAAGAATCATCAGAGAAGAAAAATCTGCAAAACTCTTAAAACATTTCTTTTCACATCAGAGTAAATAAGGCTTTGGTGTAAGGTTATGATTATATTATTTTATATTAATATTAAAAGAGTATAAGGGTGCTTATTTCATTTGCCACATTGCTCCTTTTTATTTAAAAACAAAAACTTGTCTATTCAATTTTAAAGTGCAGATGTGAATTATGATGAAAATATGGTACAATATTTTTCACAAATAGAAAATCAATAGAGTAAATAATAATAATTAAATATTAAGAGATTGATGAATCCTGGCTCTCAAGCCATATAGGACTCAAATTTAATCCACAGGTCCTGAGAACTTATTTTTAAATTATACTATCTTGAAGACTATGCTTCACATAGGAGGTATATGGCTCTAGGTTAATAAGGATTATAGATGTGTCTCCTGGGTCACATTATTCTAGTATTGCTATTTTAGAATATGCAAAGGGATTATTAATATTGATATGAAAAACATCTCTGTATTATACAGCCTTACATATTGTCACTGAGAGATGTAGAAAGTAAATATCCAATAAAAGTCCAAAATATCCTGTCAACACATTTCTTGATGAAAGAATAATTTTCCCTCAAAAACATGATATATTTCCTGAAATGCCCGATTTTAGGAACAAATGGTTAGAGTGGAAGTCTTGTAACAAAGTATTTGATGATGGATTAAAATTTAGCCAAAAGATAGTGAACGTTTTTTAAACAAAGCCCTCCCCAAAGTGAGTACTCCATGCAGCTACTAGAAGTCTTCCTGGATTCTAGTCTACACAGCGCCATCTTTGGGGTAATACATCATCTCAGCACCTTTTTTCTGATGATGTATTACTCAAATGCATCATCAGCCAGATCAGTGTTTCTAATGATTTATAAGTCCACTAAATCATTAGTGTGAGGCACAGCTATGATATAGTATTCAAAGATGGTTCCAGATGGACAAGAAATATTCTGGAGCAAATTTTAGAGATCTGCAATACAAAATCAGATAAAACAGGAAAAGAACAAATATGCTGAATATCAGTCCCTCTATTTTTAAGAAAGCATATTATTTTTAACTGTTTAGTCAGGAGTAATAACTAATGTATTCTTTGTTTCCATCATTATTTTGTCTGAGTCAGTAAATATAGGATAATTCTTTAAGGGCTAATGATTTGAAATGATTAACAATAAATTTGAGTGATTATGTTATTTAAAAACTATAATTAAAAACAAGAGAGATAGAACTCATAACATCTAATGCTTCTAACCTTAGAGAATATATATTATAAGCAGCCTTAGATTTTAGAAATTAGATAGTTTTTATACAGCATTGCTTATATATTGGAGGAAAAACCAATTTGATGGGTTTTTAAGATAGTTTACCTTTGAAAATACAATTTTTCTATTTTGAAGAAATTTATACAATATATCTAGTAATAATCCAAAGAATACAGAAATACACAGATTATAAGTAAAACTTCCCTTCCAACCCTCGATCTCATTTACATGCCTGAGTAATCATAGTAAACAGTTTTGTGTGTGTCTTTATAGATTGATGCACATTGTGTATATCTTTATATACACATAGCAGTATGTTATACCTGTATGTATATGACATGTTTTAAACATGAACTGTTACTTTGTAGAAAGAGATGATACAACTATAATATATAAGATACCATGGAATTAACTTTATGAAACCAAATGTACCACATAATTTTATAAAATGTTATAGCAATAGAAAAATATTTCATATGAAATGTATCACACCTTAGATCCTAGAGAAATTATGTTGTAATAAGCTTTTTTTCCTTTATTCTTCCTCTGTTTTTCTTTCTCTCTTTTGCCAAAAATCTCAGGGCCTCATCTATGAAACTATGTTTAAGAGAGCTAGGAAATTTCTCCTACCTAATTTACAAAAATGTTAAATTTAGGAAGAAGGAGCCTGATACCAGACAGAAAATGAAATCTCTACAAATAAGTGAGCAATACTGGAAATCCAATAAAGTTAAAATAAGTCATTCATTTTCATTTTTTCTTAGTTTAATTGCTCTAAAAGTGAAGTGAGTATTTAAAGCAAAATCAGTGCTGACATTATGTGGCTGTAGCTGATGTAAAAGCAAAATACATGAAAAAAGTAGAACAATGGATATGAAGAAGAAATGGGGAATATAGTGTCACATTTCTTTCACCACAATTGAAATGAAATTGTTATTGATTTAACTGGTTAACTAAAAATAGATATTGTAAACCCTAGGGTATAATCCCTCAAAAGTGGAAATGAAACACATGTCTTTCAGTAAGTGAGTGATTGAAATATGGTATATACATATGATGGAGTACTATCAACAATAAAAAGGAACAAACTATTGAGTCACATGACCATATGAGTGATTTTTTAATTGCTCTTATTAATTGAAAGAAGCCAGGCCTGGAAAGTTACATATTGGTGATTTAATTTACATTATATTCTGAAAAATATAAAATTACAAGGAAGAAAAACATACGCATGGTTTCCATGGGTAAGAGGTAGGCTTAGGATTAAGCACAAATGAACAGAATAAGGAAATATTGAGGTTATGGAACCCTTATATATTGTATCTGTGTTGGAAGATACTTGACCCTATACATTTATCAATACTCATTTATGTATATGATAAATAGTGAATTTTACTGTGTGTGAAATTAATAAAATGTCAACCAAGATAGGAGGTGGAAACTAAAATAAATAATATGTAAATTATAGTAAGTAAACCTAACTAAATAATAATATGTAAATAAATAATATAACAACTGAAGGAGGTGGGGAAGAAAACAGTGTAATTTGCTTTAGAAAACAGTATTTTGACTGGAGGATAAAAGGCTAAATACAAAATACACTATACATAAATGATGTATTCTAGTTAGTGACAGGGTTTCGTACAGAGGTATGGGTTAGAAATTCTGACACTAATTTATGTGCATGGTAGAGTTGAACATATAAGTCAATAAATATACTACAGACTATGATAGATGGTTGGAGAAAGAATTGTTGGAGAAAGAATTTACAAACAAGGAAATGAGAAAAGCATGATTGAACCCTGTGTTATTAGATCAGAACTGGAGAAATCAGTAGGAACTCATTGTTACTGCTATAACAACCACAAATTTAGTGGTTTAACAGAACAGAGATTTATTATTTTGTAGTTCTGGAGGCTATAAGACCAAAAGGGGGTGCACTGAACTAAAATCAAAGTGTTGGGAGTATTGCATTCTCCTCTGGAAGCTCTAGAGGAAAATCCATTTCCTTGCTTTTTCCAGTTTCTAGAGGCTGTCTACATTCCTAGGTTTGTGGCCTCCTTCACCCATCTTCAAAGCCAGCAACATAGCATCTTAAAATTTCTCTGATTCCAATCTTTCCCGCCTCCTTCTTTCACTTCTAAAAATCTTTGTGATTACAATGGGACCACACAGATTATCTGCCCATCTCAGGATCCCTTACTTAATCACACCTGCAAATTCCATTTTGCCATATAAGGTAACAAATTCAGAGGCTCTAGGTATTAAGCCACAGGCATTTTTAGGGGGCCAATATTTCACCTACCACATATAGGGACATCAGAAATAAATCTAAATCTATGTGTCTATGCATGTACAATATGCATATAAATATTTCCAAGTTCTGACTGCTGAGAGCTCCTTGAAACAATGATAGCCCAATAGCAATGAACAGAGCTTCAGCCCAGATCTTGATTCCTAAATACCATTCTTCATTAAAAGGAATTGGGACTCTGAAAATGTAAGATAAGCCAAGAGCATTTTGTGATGCCAGAAAATAAAAAAGGATCCAAAAAAATGGGGACTTGGTGAAAGGGTATTGAAACCAATATGTAAAGAACTTCCAATGGTCAAAGCTGGAATAATTTGAGCAACAAAATAAATAATGACAGCATTAGATTACAACCCACCGAATATACTACATAGTTATGTGTCTATACTTAATAGAATTGCCAGATAAAATATAGGACACACAATCAAATTTGAATTTAAGATAAACAATGAATATTTTGGTATATAAGTATGTTTCAAAATACATGGAACTTATGCAAGAAAAGTTTCATTGTTTAGCTGAAATTAAAATTTAATTTTAATTAAATTGATTTTAATTGATTAATTAATTTTAATTAATTTGATATTCTGTATTTTCCTTTGTAAAATCTGGCAACCGCGATACTGATAATCAACAATAGATAATAGATAGATAGGTAGACAGACGATAGATACAGCGAGTGAGTGAGTGAGCTTTGTTTTTTACATCAGATTCTAATGTCTGAAGAAAGAATGAGAAGAGTAGAAAAATCACTATGAGAACAACAGGCAAGATCAACTAATGGCTGGGAAATTAGTAGGTGGAAAGTTTGTGGAGAAACAAGATAGTTACATAGTCTCAAAATATCTCCCTCAAGATATTTGTTTATTAGAAATGAAAGAATGGTAACTTTAGGTGAGATTAGTTCCCCCGCCCTTAAAATACATCCAAATTTTAACCTAAGGTACCTGTGAATACGACCTCATTTTAGAATAGGGTTTTACAGACCTAATTAAGAATCCTTAAGATGAGAACCTCCATGGATTTAGGATGGGCCCTAAATTCAATTACTGGTGTCCTTAGTATGAGGAGAAGATAATAGCCATAGACACAGAAAAGGACCATATGAAGACCAACATGGAGAAAGGACTGATGCAGCTACAAACCAAGGAACACCAAGGATGGGTGGCTATTACCAGAAGCTCTGATTCTCCCTCAGAACCTCCAGCGGGAATGAATACTTGATTTTGAATTTCTGGCCTCTAGAACTCTGAGGCAATACGTTTCTATTGTTTCAATCCCCCAAGTTATAGCAGCCACTGATACAGCAGCCCTAGAAACCTAATATACCAAATGATCAAGGTTAATACTACCAGTAATGAGGCATAGAGATATCATGGACTCCTTGTTATGACAGAATGAAAATTCAGCATCACCTCTGTGGTATTCTAGCTGTAATACATCACCTAATACATAACCTCAGTCTAATAATTAGAAAACAACAGAAAAACTCTGAAGGGCATTTTACAAATTATCTCATCCCAAATATTAGAAATTGTCAAGGATATAAAAGATAAGGAAATATTGTTACATGGCCCAAGATAAGGAGACATGACTGGATGCAATGTGGGATCCTGGTGTGCAGCCTGGAACAAAGAGTGACCATCAAAACTGGAGTGGGAATGGAAAAACTCATGAAATCTGAAAACAAGGGTATAAATTAGTTAATAGTATTATGACAGTGTGAATTTCTTCATTTCCATAATATATTATGATACATAAGATGCCACCTTAGGGGAAGCTGGATGAGAAGTCTAAGAGAAGTACCTCCACTATTTTTGTAACTCTCCTATAAGTGTAAAGTTATTTCAAAAATTAAAAAAAATATATGAAATAAAAACCTTATCGATGAGCCCAACCGAGCAGTTCCCTTTGGGTATTACAGGCAGAAGAGAAACACACTAGTGTTTTCTTTTAACTGGGATACAGAGAAGGGAAGTCAGGTGGTTACAGACTCAATTATCAGCCTCCCCACCCCGTTCATATGTTGCAACCCTAAACTGAGGACCTCAGTGTGTGACAGTATTTGAAGATAGGGCCTTTAAAGGTAACTGAATGACTATGTAGGTAACTAAATGACTATGAGGTCATTAGGTTGTGCCCTACTCCAATGTGACAGGTGTCCTAGGAAGAGGAGATTAGGACATAGGAGAGACAACCAGGGATGAATGTGCACCCCAAAAAGACTCTAGGAGGAGACAGGAAGAAAGTGGCTACCTACAAGCTAAGGAGAGAAGCCTCACGGGAAACCAAACCTGCGAACACCTTGATCATAGCCTCTGGGACTGTGAGATAATAAATTTCTGTCATTTGGTATGTGGTATTTTGTTCCAGCAGCCTTTGAGAACTAGCCCATAGGGAAGATGAAGGGTTGCCCCTTGTGGTTGTGGTGGCAATCATGTAGGCTATGGATAAGTGAATGTCTCCAAATTACCAATTATTTTTCTCAATATGAATAGTGATACTTATCTTTCAAGCTGTTATGATTCTTTAGAATCCTACAACTGAAAGCATTGACTTTCTTTGTGAGGAGAGAAGTAAATTCTTTGCTGAGCATGAAAGGAAAGTTGTAGTTGAGAGCTTACAGGGAGGTGAATGTTTTAAAAGAGTTGTTACGGGAAATGAGAGACCCAAGTGTAGCAAAGAAATAAGGATAATCCCAGTGAACTGTGTGACTAAATGACATCCCTGGGTAGTTTATTCGCTTGCATCAAAACCTAATTATAAATGCCCTTTCTGCCATTTGTAATTAAGTTTCTTTTTGTCCTTTTATAAAACGGAAATCAAATATGCAATATAGTATTTATGATAGTATGGTCTCTAAAAGTTAGACAATAAAAGCCTTCAAATATTTGACACTGAGTTATCTAATTAGTGTCAGTAAAACTTAAAATATACACAATTCACACTAGATGATATCTGTGAAGAGATAATTTTCGGGAGAAGGCTAAATTATAACTCTCATGTATAAAAAAGAACACCCATTAAAGACTGTATTTAACTCACAAGGGAATCAGGCAGATGCTATCACTGGTTTAAAAAGGAATCCAAAAAATCAGAAACATTTATAGATCAGGAATATTGAAGGAAATATGCAAAGTGAGGGAAAACTCATTCTTCCACAGGGTGTAAGGAAGACAACTGAACATCAGCCAGACGGGATAGAATTTATATGTCTATCAATTACTTGCATACAAAGAGTATTACGGTCTCTTAAAGATACTGAAAGACTAGAATCAGATAACCTGAATCTGTGTTCTCCAGACAGTGAATACACATTTTGTTTTTGAGATATAAGTTTTTTCTCTACATATGTAACTAGGCAGCCTAATAAACTTCTCCTTTAATGTTAGGAGTTTGGGGCTGGGATATTTAGTGTATCCAGAGGCCGAAAAAACTGACAATAGTTCCAATGTGCTTATTCCTGTGATTTCCAAAGAAGCCTCACATGTGGATGCTAAGTCAGCGTCAGTGTTACCTTCCCTCCTGAACAATGCATAACACTTTGGATACTGGTGGTACGATTTCTATAAAGCCCTGTTGTTAATCTCATTAACATCTATAAAATAGGCTTACACTGAAATATCTAAGCGTAAAACTGTCTATCAAAACATTAGTTGTTCGGGGCACTTGGGTGGCTCAGTTGGTTAAGCGGCTGCCTTCAGCTCAGGTCATGATTCCAGGGTCCTGGATCGAGCCCCACATCAGGCTCCCTGCTCAGTGGGGAGTCTGCTTCTCCCTCTCCTACTGCCTGCCGCTCTGCTTACTTATGCTCTCTGTCAAATGAATACATAAAATTTAAAAAAAAAAAAACAAAAAAAAAAAACAAAAATTCAGCTATTTAGCAAGAGAACCAATCATGTAGTCTTGCTCTGTGAGTGACCTTCTCAAAGGAGTAAAGACGACGACTTGGAGAATACATCCTAATGGGGAGGATAAAATAATTAGATATTTTTGAGGGGAAGAGTGCAAAAAAGAGTAGATCTAACATAAGTCTCTGAAAGATAACAAAAGGAGCATTGTAATAAATTATTTTCCATAGCTTTAAAGAGCAGGGAAAAAATCAGTTAATTTTCCTTATAAGATGAGCATTAGAATACATAGATGTGCCAATGTTAATTTTTTTTCAGTCTTTTTCTTTTAAAGATTTAATTTATTTATTTGACAGAGAAAGAGAGGTCACAAGTAGCAGAGAGGCAGGCAGAGAGAGAGGGGGAAGCAGCTCCCTGCTGAGCAGAGAGCCCAATGTAGGGCTCGATCCCAGGACCCTGAGATCATGACCTGAGCAGAAGGCAAAGGCTTTAACCCACTGAGCCACCCAGGCAACCCGCCAATGTTAATTTTTAAAAATGCTTACTGAAGAGAGTTATTGATATCCTTTCCCTGCCTTAGCATCTAAAAGAGAAAAGGTTCTCATTTATCTAAGATGGCCTAAAAATAAACAGAAAATGGGTTAGAAAATGAGAAGCACTTGGGAAATTGTATAAATATTGCAAAGACCCATCTCAGCATAGAAAAGATCAGTAGCAAAGAGTAGGGATCTAAATTTTTGCAACATTTCTCAGGTGATTTTATTCTACCTCTACATGTGAAATCTATTTCAGAAGGTATCTTCAACCTTTTTTTTTCTGATTTATCATCCTATTAACCTCCTGTATCATTTGATTTAAATAATTCTGTGCAATATAGTTTCCTGTGAACAGTAAAGTGGAAAAGGCAAAAATATGGCAGTAATTCCTGGACTTTCAAGTTTCAGAAACCCATTACAACCTGAAATGCAATATTTTTGTCTCTGGGATGGAAGATAAGGGTGTCTTTACCCAGGTATCTTCTCCTGTTTTGGCCATGAATTACAAAAAACAAAAAACAAACAAACAAAAAAATACCAAACAAACCCAAAAAACAACCAAAAAACTATCCTTAGTCCCCTGAGATCCCAGCAATTGCCAGGGGATATTTGCAATCTGGCTCTGTCTTGCTATATTTCATTTTTACAATATTTTACTTTATTCATTAGTTTTAGCAGGTCACAATAATTTGTTTTGCTATTCATGGTCCCACAAGATTCATTCACCTACTTTGCTGATAATTAAGTGGTTTGTTTCTATGTTACCAATAGCTTTCTGCCTCCTGTATTTGAAATGTTTGTCAATATTCCTCTTTAAAATACTTTTTCCTTTGCTCTTAAAGTTATCTTGTTTTTAAAATTTATTAAAAGAGAACACATATCAACTGTTATATTTGCCATTTGATGAACTGTGATAGGTAAGTATCTTCCAGCTTGGTTTTACTTAAATCGTATCTTCTTTTTTCTAAAATCTGAACTCAATGAGAAGTAATTTAACATTTCATTTAAGTTTTTGTCATTTATATCAGCTGAAGTTATAGAATCACAGTTCAACACTTACAAAATAAAGATTAGATAATCTGAAACCACTTTTCCAAGTTTGCCATGGAAACTTGGGTTTTGCATTTTCTAAACTTGCCAGTACTCCTGTGTTCAGAGCATGCCAAAGTGTCAGCATACTTGCAAAGAGCAATTAGTAGGTAGTTAACAGAGGTGATATGAGAGTTCTAATTATCTAAAGAGGTAATCTGGATTGCACCAGAATAAGATCAGAGTGTGCAGGAACGTTTTTAGGAGCCCAGACCCAGTACACAAGTGCTTGGCAACCTGGAGGTCAGGATGGGGAATGTCCAAAGGTAAGTCTAGAAAGGTATTCTAAGGTAGAGTTGTTAACTATTTTGATCAACACAAATGAGGGTTTTAAAAAATATTTGTTGTTATGGAAAGTTTCAAGCATATACTAAAGTGGACATTAGTGAAATGAGCGCTTGTACTGATCATCCAGCTTCATCAATTATCAGCATTTAAGTTTTACTTCATCTCTCTCCTCCTTACCACCCTTGTCTCTGGAATATTTTAAAGGAAATTCACTATTCATTCTTCAGAATGTATATCTGATAGAAAAGAACTTAAACAAAATCTTTATACTTTGTATATATGTCTAATACACTTAATGATAATTCCTTAATATATCATCAGTCAACCACGTTGCCTCTAAAACATCCGTGCAGTCCATTTGTTGACATGTGTCTTCAGTCTGTTTTAGTCTGTTTTTCTCTGTCTCTTGCTTTTCTAAAATGCTATTAATCTCTTCAAGTAATGTGGTCATTTGTTTTGCAGAATTCTGACTTGGGATCTGATTGATGCAGCTCTGATGTGTCATTTAACACACTCCTCTTCTGCCACACATTGGCAAGAAGACTTTGTATGTTATTTCTGTGAAGTAGTTTACTTTTATTTTGTAGGCAATGAAGAGTCCTTTTAAACATACCCTTTGAAGGCTCTGATATGATCACATTTTGTTTTAGAAAGCAGACATTGGGAAAAGTGAAAGACAGAATCAAGTTAGAAGAAACTAGGGGCAACCACGGTGAGATACCACCTCATACTCATCAGAATGGCTGAAGTTAACTACTCAGGAAACAACAGATGTTGGCGAGAAAGGGGAACCCTCTTGCACTGTTGGTGGAAATGCAAATGGTACAACCTCTGAAACATAGTATGGAGCCCCCTCAAAAAGTTAAAAATAGAACTACCCTACAATCCTGTAATTGCCCAAATAGGCATTTACCCAAAGTATATAAAAATACTGATTTGAAGGGTATATGCACCCCAATGTTTATAGCAGCATTATCAACAATAGCCAAATTATGAAAAGAACCCAAATTATGAAAAGTATACCAACTAATGAATGGATAGAGAAGATGTGGTATATATATATATAGATATATATATACACAATGGAATATTATCCAGCCATCAAACAGAATGAAGATAGAGTGTATTATGCTAAGCAAAATAAGTCAGTCAGAAAAAGACAAATACAGAAAAAAATCAAATATGATTTCACTCGTGTGGAATTAAGAAACAAAATAGACGAACATAGGCAAAGGGGGGAAAAGAGAGAGAGAAGGAAGTAAACTGTAAGAGATTCTTAACTATGAGAACAAACTGAGGATTGATGGAGGGTGGTGGATGGAGGATGGTCTAAAAGGGTGATGGGTATTAAAAGGAGGGCACTTGTTGGAATGAGCACTGAGTACTATATGTAAATGATAAATTACTAAATTCTACTCCTGAAACCAATATTATCCTATATGTTAACTCACCAGAATTTAAATAAAAACTTGAAATTAAAAAAAAAAAAAAGGAAATGTCATGAAGGTGGTGTCAGTGGGAGCAGTTGAAGGAGACAGCTCTTAAGAGATATTTTTTGGTGGACTCAACAGAGCTTGAGAACTGTTTGAGTTGAGGAGGTGAATGAGAAGATGATGAAGGTGTCTTACTCATTGTTTTCAACTTGGATAACTGGATGCTGATGCTGCTGACACCAAAAGTATAGGGCACATGCATGTTTGAAAGAAAGTTTGAGTTTGAAAATAATGAGTTAGAGGAGCTTCTTAAATCTATAATGGCAGCCTCTATCAGTAAGAAATACGGACCTGGTCTGAGGACAGAAGTTGAAACCAAAGATAGCTGTGTGGGAACTGAATCCCTGTGTAGTGAGTGAGTAATAAGGGGGGACAGAGAAATGTAAGGTAGGAAAATAGATTACTATCTTTTAATTTAATTTTTATTAAGTTTTTTTTTTAATATTTTAATTCCAGTATAGTTAACATACAGTGTTATATTAGTTTTTGGTGTACAATATAGTGATTCAACAATTCAACATTAGTTAGTCCTCATCATGTTAAGTATACTCTTTAATCCCCTTCACCTGTATCACCCATCCTCATGACTCCCCCACACCATGACCATTAGTTTGTTTTACTTGAATAGGTATTTAATTTTAAAATATAATGAGTGGATTGCTGACCTGAGAAAGTAAATATTTTAACTGTAGATTTCTCCTTTTTATATGTATTTAGGAAAACAAAATTATTAAAGGGAACTTTTTTAACTTAGTGAGTTTGGAAGGTATTTTCTGCCTCATTGTTTGTCAGTCTCCCTTAAAAGATGGAAAATAAAGTAGGGCCAGAAAGACAGCAAAATTAAAGGGATTGATTAGTTCTGGCCATAATAATAGATAGATAAGTGTTTTGGTTATAGCCTGATTATTAATATGAAAGCTGCAATTCAAAATCAAGAAGCACAATTTACAATAATCATTTACCACAATTACCTATACATACTGTCTGGAGTGTATTGGAGTTACATTAAAATGAGAACAAACTTCCATATAGGTCCACACTGCAATTGCAAATGATCTAGACTTAAACGAGATTCAGCGGAGTGGTTGTAACTCCTTCCAGAACAGTGGCTTCATCTTGAGTCCTCCCAGGAAATGCAAGAATTCTTTGGTAAAAACTGATATCTTAGCAAAAAAAGAACTATTGTACTCAGAATGGCTTTCCTGACTTTAAATTTTGTACCCTTTAGAACTTGGAAGCAAAAGTGGATCCCAGAGAGGCTAAGGGCAGATTTGAGTGTGAATATGGACTCTAAAGTGGGCCATATAATTTATCTAACTAAACCTCAGATTCCTCATATATGAACTAGTATTATTAATGCCAACCTCAAAGGATACTAGAGGGAAGACATGAACTAATTCATATAAAGTGCTTAGCTCAGGGCTTGGGTTACAACAAGCAAATCGTTTCATGGTAGCTATCATTAATATTTATTAATATTCTCTTCCCTTTACTTTGCTAGAAATTTTCCTGAGTAAACAAGCAAACAAACAAATCCTTACTATCCATAGTTTAATTAAGCCAATCCATGGTATTGCTGCTTCAGCACCCATTTTGTTTGGGTAAGTGGCTCTTGGGGGGTCTTATCTCAACACTAGTCCCTCATGCAAATGCATGTCCTTGATAACAGCCTGCAGACTCAAAAGCATGACATGGGAACATAAGTTCCTGATATGACTCCCCAATAGCTGTTGTGATAAACAGTCTTCCCCACCTCCTATGGCCTTCCTCTTATTCACACTTTAGATAAGATACTTGTGAAATTACCAAAACCCTGCTCTTCTAGGTTTGAATTAACCATTCTGGATTTAGCCCTACAGCCCCAAAGCAATCTACCTACTGACCCTAATAAAGGCATATGCTTCAGGACCTGTCATTGTTTCTGCCTCACTCTAACTTGACCACCCTGTGTGACCCCTCAAGACCTGCTTGCCATGTACTTCCATTAGTGTGAATAATAAACCTCTACCTCAACTTCTCTTGTGGTCTTTTATGGAAAGGTTAGAGGTTCTAGGGGAGATTCCCTTTACTATTTTTTTGGGTTGTTAACAGAATTTAGTTCCTTACTGAGATTACCATTTTCTTGCTGCCTATAAACTGAAGGCTGTCTCCACCTTCTAAAGGCTGCTCATATTTCTTGGTTTGTTAATCACTTCTTCCATCTTTAGAGTCAGCAAAGTGAGAAAGAGAATCAAGTCCTTCTCACCTTGCATTCTGTCTGGCCCACTCTTCTGCTTTCCTCTTTCACTTTTGAGAATTTACATGATTACATTGGGCACGTGTGGTTAATCCAGGATCCAGATAATCTGCCTATTTTAAGGTCAGCTGTAAGTAATCTCACTTGTATCTACACATTCCAATTCCTTTATCATGTAACTTAATAGATTCACAGATTCTGGGGGGTAGGGATGTGGACATTTTTGGGAATCATTATACTACAGCTCACCACGACAGACTTTCAGAGAAAGAGAACCCAAATTTGACATGTCCAATATTGCTCCCAATTTTACTTATTCATCTCTCTTCCTTATCTCTAAATAAATACCCAAATTTCAACATACAAATCACTTTTAATTTCTCACACATTACTGACCATTAAATTCAGTTTGGCAATGAGTCTTATAAATAATATTTTCTCCATAGTATCCCTTGGATTCATCCCTTACTTTTAATCTTACAGATACTACCTTAGACCAAACTCATTTTCTTAACATTCTTACTACAAATTTCTACATGACAGCCATATTCTCAATCTAAAGTACTATTGCCATAGTATCATTCCTTGGTTAAAACTTTTCATTAATTTATTATTTCTATAAGGGAATGTCATGATTTTACACATCCTAAACCATCCTATTTTCCTTCCATTCTACATTTGGTTCTTTCCTATTCAACATCCAAGACTTGGTTTTTTCCAAGACTTGGTCATTACTTTGAGTAGGAGTCTCATTCTTCCACTTTGGTTGAGGTGTTTCTGCTTATTCTTTCATACTTATTTCTCTCACCATATTTATCACACAGTTACCATTATCATTTTTCTTGTTGCCTATTTCTCCCAATAGATTGTAAAATCCTGGTACAAAAGGATGATGCCTTTTATCTTGAGCCCTTGAGTTCAGTTCCCATCATGACACTTAGGATGTACTCATTAAATATGTGCTAAATGAATGATTAATAGTGAAGAAAATACTCTTCCCTGTCTGGTCCCCAAATTTCTTAAGGTTCCAAAGAAGCAAGGCATGAAAAAGTTATTGTAAAATGCATACTTATTCATAGTTGTGTAGTTTTTTTAAAGTAACAAAATAAAATATCTATAGTAGGGGCGCCTGGGTGGCTCAGTGGGTTAAGCCGCTGCCTTCGGCTCAGGTCGTGATCTCAGGGTCCTGGGATCGAGTCCCACATTGGGCTCTCTGCTCAGCAAGAAGCCTGCTTCCCTCTCTCTCTCTCTCTCTGCCTTCCTCTCCATCTACTTGTGATCTCTCTCTGTCAAATAAATAAATAAAATCTTAAAAAAATATATCCATAGTAGTGTTACATATTAGCAATCAACTTTATTGCCTTCTTTTTTGACAAATCTATACTTCACTAAAAATTAATTATTTTAGAAGCTATTTTTAGAAACTTTATATTTGCCAATCCATGTACACTATATAACAGTATTAAATTTCAAAAAAGGCAGGGAGGTCTGCCATGGTTAACCTACTTTCACATCTATTCAGAATCACAAGTCTCCTCCTATACTGAAGCATAGACCATGTAGTAAGAATCCTGACATGCTGACAACTCATCCCTATTAATTTAATAGTTGAATGAACAACAGTTTAGAAATCAATGGATTCTTCCTCCCCTGTATTTTAAACAACTGCTTCTCTGTAAGTGTTGGACATGGGGTTAAAATAGAATCTGTGCAGCAATACAAATAGTATAAGGGACCTGTCTTTATTAAAGCCTTGGTCACAGCTGAGCAGGAAGTTTAGTTTCTTATAATCTGACAGTATCTGAATACTCAGTAGGCAGCAGAAAATTACTATTTGAGCTTATGCCTGGATTTCATGAGTGTTTCAATAGGGTCTTATTCAGATTAGAGGAAAGGTGCTCTGGAGGACAATCTTTACAAGTGTAATGTACTTGTTTACAAAACAAATATCAAAAAAAAATAGCTTCCCAAACTACTAACTATTAGAAAAAAACAAAGAAAATAAATTCTCATCTTCACTATCAATCAAGATATACATTTCCTAAAAATAAACTTGAGCAAATGACAATGCTTAAAAAAATTTAAAAAACCAATAACATTTGTGTAAATGGAAAGATATAATGTGCTGATAGATGAGGATTTTCAAATTTTTTGGATTCTAATTATCCCTAAATTGGTTTACAATATTCATCAACATGTCAAAGTAACTTATGAACATTACAAAATGATGTTAGATTTTATTTGGAAAGATGAATGGGCAATGATGGAAAATAAAATATTTTAAAATAATAACAATGAGAACGTATCTATACTCTAAGATATTAAACTAGAATTAAATTCTCTAAAGGTTAAGATAATGATACTATTAGAAAAGTAGTTACAATTAATGAAATTGAATATAAAATTCTGAAACTGATGTGCTTATGAAAAAATCTAGTATGTCATTAAGATAACATTCCAAACCATTGGGGAGGAAAGAATGATTCCATAAGTGGTGTTAGAAAATTGGGGGAGGGAGGTCACGTTTAGATCTTTATCTTGTGGTTTATAAAGAAAGACTAGATAGAATAATGAGTTAATGAAAGAATGGAAAGAGGGAGGAAGGAAGGGAGGGAGGAAGACAGGGAAGAAAGAATGGAAGGATGAGGGAAGGAAAGGTAATAAATATCTAAAAGCAAATTCACATGAGTATGAATATAAGGTGAAGGAAAGATAGAGTCTTCAGCAAATGAGAAAAAATAAATTGCTATTTCTATCAACAGTCAGCTACTACCTAATCATGTAATTTCAGGAAGTCCATTCTTCTACAATTGTTATCAGTGATATAACTTTCTCACAAACATATAATTTGCTTACTTAATTCTAAGCAGTTTGTAGAAGTAAATCTGGGGCTAACAATATAAAAAATGAGCCTGAAATGTCTTGCCATACAACAAAGCAAGAAAGCTCTCAAAGACTACCAGTATCAAGGATTGTGTCCAAAGAATGAAGGAGCCAATCTGAAGTGATTCCTCATGGCCAAAGATGAGACTGGTTGAGTATGATCATTAATAGGAATTATAATGATAATAAATTAAAATACATCATATATAGTTCAATCCATAATGTCATTATAATACTAAAGAAAATAAGATAAAAGTAGTCATGAGTTTTGTTTTCTTTGTTTTTGTTTGTTTTGGTTTGTTTTGCTGTTGTTATTGTTGTTGTTTTGGTCAGTAATAGAGAATGTCAGGTAAGCGACTCATTATTTTGAAAATGGCTATAAAAAATACCTAGATTTCATTCCATTTTTTCCTATACAAATTCTGCCTCAGGGTAATCAAATAGTTGGTCCGAAGTACCTCTATATGGAAGTATCCTAACAAATAAATAAAGAAGAAATGATTGAATTAGAATATCCACCATTTTGCAATGCATACTAAATTAATCAATCCTAACATTCTATTTTTTTTCCCAAAAAAATGGGCTTTCTGATGAAAGTACATAACACCAGATATGAAGTATTCTTCTCCAACATTCTTGAAACTGTTCATGACAGAAAACATGAAAACTATCATATGAGTATGCGATGAACAGAATCTTGATTATGTGAAACTCTGTAGAACAAACAACCTGGTTTCTACCTTCTCCCACAAAGAATAAATAAATAAATTGCAAGGAAAAATTAAGAGGTAGAGAGAAAACTTTCAGGGTAAGAGTCTTAACTGTAATATATGGTGTTTCTTTAGATCTTTTTTTTTTTTTTAAAGATTTTATTTATTTATTTGACAGATAGAGATCACAAGTAGGCAGAGAGGCAGGCAGAGAGAGAGAGAGGAGGAAGCA
Organism: Lutra lutra; assembly: GCF_902655055.1. NCBI lineage: Eukaryota > Metazoa > Chordata > Mammalia > Carnivora > Mustelidae > Lutra > Lutra lutra. Next base: position 43,717,576 of record NC_062288.1, read on the forward strand.
GGCTCCCTACGGAGCAGAGAGCCCGATGTGGGGCTCGATCCCAGGACCCTGGGATCATGACCTGAGCCGAAGGCAGAGGCTTTAACCCACTGAGCCACCCAGGCGCCCCTAGATCTTAAATTGAATAAGCAACATAAATCTAATGAGACAATCACGGAGTTTTGAATAGTGACTGAATATTTGATTATGGGGATTCATTTGTTGGATAATGGGTATATAGAGGTTTGTTATTCTATTTTACCATTTTTATATGTTTGAAGTTTTATATAGTAAAAGTTAAAGAAAATGCTGTTTTAAAATAATGATTATTAGTCTTTTGTATTAAAACAAAGGCAAAGATAAAATAAGCTCTATGATTATTCAAATTTCATATGAATGGCTTTAATCTTTAATTTTGAAACAAATCATAAGAAGACTAATTCTCTAACAGAACTAATATCTCCTAAAAAACAGTACCAGTGAGTCTGTAAATAAGCACAGCTCCCCAATGGGTTGGCACATACAAAAATGGAAACATATCATATAACAAATGCAAATATTTAAACAATTATTATGAAAGCATCGATGAATAAAACATCTCTAGAAAATTTTCTTCTCCACAAATAGAAATTTCCAAGGATCATTTGAGACATAAGATAATTAAATCTAATAAAAAAACAGTGTGTATTTTACAAGTATCTTTTGTATGACAAGAAAGGTGAAGTTGATACCACTAGACCACTGCTTAGAAACAATGTTAAATTGTGTGAATATGATGTGTCTGGACTTGTTGACATGCTACATCTAAAGCTGATTTTATACTATCTCTTAATTAGTATGTTTACATATAAAACATTAAAAATATCCTTCTCGGGGCGCCTGGGTGGCTCAGTGGGTTAAAGCCTCTGCCTTCAGCTCAGGTCATGATTCCAGGGTCCTGGGATCGAGCCCCACATCGGGCTCTTTGCTCAGCAGGGAGCCTACTTCCTCCTCTCTCTCTGCCTGCCTCTCTGCCTACTTATAATCTCTGTCTGTCAAATAAATAAATAAAATCTTAAAAAAAAAAGATTTTAAAAATATCCTTCTCATTCCTCTAGATCACTGGTTATCAACCATGGGAGATTTTGCATCCCTTCTCCCTGGAGATATTTGGCAATGTCTGGAGATATTTTTGATTCCCATAATTGGGAATGTGCTATTGGCATCAAGTTGATAGAGGCCAGCGATACTATTTAACATCCTCTGTAACATAAATTAACCAACTCAAATGTTAATAGGAACCTGGTTTAGAAATCATGCTTTAGGCATACTAGTATTTTCTGGGTAAATCATGACTTTATAAGATTATAAATAATGGAAAGTTTACTTCTTATATATTTAACTATTCATTCATTTACTTCTTCCTACCCATAGAAATGTATTTTCTTTTCTTTTTAAGAATATAAAATACAAGTTTATCCATATTAGTTTTGTTTTTGTTTTTGTTTAATTTAATTTTATTTATTTATTTGAGAGAGAGAGAGACAGTGAGAGAGAGCATGAGAAGGGAGAAGTAGACTACCCCGTGGAGCTGGGAGCCCCACCAGGGACTCGCTCCTGGGACTTTGGGATTACGACCTGAGCTGAAGGCAGTGGCTTAACCAACTGAGGCACCCAGGTGCCCCTAGTTTTGTTTTTTAAAGGTATTTTTCTTTAGCTTAGAGTTACAGTGAACTGATATATATCAGACTTAAGATCATGATTGTATTAAATTTGCTCTGGTATTTGAAGAGGCAAACAAAAATTGAAGGCATAAGATACACTAACTGATAGAGATAATAGAAAGTGCTTATAACATTGATTCACTATGAACATATATGAAAGGTACAACGTGTAAAGCACAATATGGTAGAAGAATAATATACTTCTTACAAAGACATTATCTTCAAGATACTACTATGTAACTAACTCCAATGTCTAGTACTTTAGAGATAAGATGAAATGATATTTTTTTTTTATTTTTTTTTTCAGCATAACAGTATTCATTATTTTTGCACCACACCCAGTGCTCCATGCAATCCGTGCCCTCTACAATACCCACCACCTGGTGCCCCCAACCTCCCACCCCCCACCCCTTCAAAATTCTCAGATCGTTTTTCAGAGTCCATAGTCTCTCATGGTTCACCTCCCCTTCCAATTTCCCTCAACTCCCTTCTCCTCTCCATCTCCCCTTGTCCTCCATGCTATTTGTTATGCTCCACAAATAAGTGAAACCATATGATAATTGACTCTCTCTGCTTGACTTATTTCACTCAGCATAATCTCTTCCAGTCCCGTCCATGTTGCTACAAAACTTGGGGATTCATCCTTTCTTTCTTTTTTTTTTTTTTTTTTTTTTTTTTTTTACAGCTTTATAAACATATATTTTTATCCCCAGGGGTACAGGTCTGTGAATCGCCAGGTTTACACACTTCACAACACTCACCATAGCACATACCCTCCCCGATATCCATAACCCCACCCCCTCTCCCAACCCCCTCCCCCCATCAACGCTCAGTTTGTTTTGTGAGATTAAGAGTCACTTATGGTTTGTCTCCCTCCCAATCCCATCTTGTTTCACTTACTCTTCTCCTACCCCCTCGACCCCCCATGTTGCATCTCCTCTCCCTCATATCAGGGAGATCATATGATAGTTGTCTTTCTCCGATTGACTTATTTCGCTAAGCATGATACCCTCTAGTTCCATCCACGTCGTCGCAAATGGCAAGATTTCATTTCTTTTGATGGCTGCATAGTATTCCATTGTGTATATATACCACATCGTCTTTATCCATTCGTCTGTTGATGGACATCTAGGTTCTTTCCATAGTTTGGCTATTGTAGACATTGCTGCTATAAACATTCGGGTGCATGTGCCCCTTCGGATCACTATGTTTGTATCTTTAGGGTAAATACCCAGCAGTGCAATTGCAGGGTCATAGGGTAGTTCTATTTTCAACATTTTGAGGAACCTCCATGCTGTTTTCCAGAGTGGTTGCACCAGCTTGCATTCCCACCAACAGTGTAGGAGGGTTCCCCTTTCTCCGCATCCTCGCCAGCATCTGTCATTTCCTGACTTGTTAATTTTAGCCATTCTGACTGGTGTGAGGTGATATCTCATGGTGGTTTTGATTTGTATTTCCCTGATGCCGAGTGATGTGGAGCACTTTTTCATGTGTCTGTTGGCCATCTGGATGTCTTCTTTGCAGAAATGTCTGTTCATGTCCTCTGCCCATTTCTTGATTGGATTATTTGTTCTTTGGGTGTTGAGTTTGCTAAGTTCTTTATAGATTTTGGACACTAGCCCTTTATCTGATATGTCATTTGCAAATATCTTCTCCCATTCTGTCAGTTGTCTTTTGGTTTTGTTAACTGTTTCCTTTGCTGTGCAAAAGCTTTTGATCTTGATAAAATCCCAAAAGTTCATTTTTGCCCTTGCTTCCCTTGCCTTTGGGGATGTTCCTAGGAAGATGTTGCTGCGGCTGACGTCGAAGAGGTTTCTGCCTGTGTTCTCCTCGAGGATTTTGATGGATTCCTTTCTCACATTGAGATCCTTCATCCATTTTGAGTCTATTTTCGTGTGTGGTGTAAGGAAATGATCCAATTTCATTTTTCTGCATGTGGCTGTCCAATTTTCCCAACACCATTTATTGAAGAGGCTGTCTTTGTTCCATTGGACATTCCTTCCTGCTTTGTCGAAGATGAGTTGACCATAGAGTTGAGGGTCCATTTCTGGGCTCTCTATTCTGTTCCATTGATCTATGTGTCTGTTTTTGTGCCAGTACCATGCTGTCTTGATGATGACAGCTTTGTAATAGAGCTTGAAGTCCGGAATTGTGATGCCACCAACTTTGGCTTTCTTTTTCAATATTCCTTTGGCTATTCGAGGTCTTTTCTGGTTCCATATAAATTTTAGGATTATTTGTTCCATTTCTTTGAAAAAAATGGATGGTACTTTGATAGGAATTGCATTAAATGTGTAGATTGCTTTAGGTAGCATAGACATTTTCACAATATTTATTCTTCCAATCCAGGAGCATGGAACACTTTTCCATTTCTTTGTGTCTTCCTCCATTTCTTTCATGAGTACTTTATAGTTTTCTGAGTATAGATTCTTAGTCTCTTTGGTTAGGTTTATTCCTAGGTATCTTATAGTTTTGGGTGCAATTGTAAATGGGATGGACTCCTTAATTTCTCTTTCTTCTGTCTTGTTGTTGGTGTAGAGAAATGCAACTGATTTCTGTGCATTGATTTTATATCCTGACACTTTACTGAATTCCTGTACAAGTTCTAGCAGTTTTGGAGTGGAGTCTTTTGGGTTTTCCACATAGAGTATCATATCATCTGCGAAGAGTGATAGTTTGACTTCTTTGCCGATTTGGATGCCTTTAATTTCCTTTTGTTGTCTGATTGCTGAGGCTAGGACTTCTAGTACTATGTTGAATAGCAGTGGTGATAACGGACATCCCTGCCGTGTTCCTGACCTTAGCGGAAAAGCTTTCAGTTTTTCTCCATTGAGAATGATATTTGCGGTGGGTTTTTCATAGATGGCTTTGATAATATTGAGGTATGTGCCGTCTATCCCTACACTTTGAAGAGTTTTGATCAGGAAGGGATGCTGTACTTTGTCAAATGCTTTTTCAGCATCTATGGAGAGTATCATATGGTTCTTGTTCTTTCTTTTATTAATGTGTTGTATCACATTGATTGATTTGCGGATGTTGAACCAGCCTTGCAGCCCTGGAATAAATCCCACTTGGTCGTGGTGAATAATCCTTTTAACGTACTGTTGAATCCTATTGGCTAGTATTTTGGCGAGAATTTTTGCATCTGTGTTCATCAAGGATATTGGACTGTAGTTCTCTTTTTTGTTGGGATCCTTGTCTGGTTTTGGGATCAAGGTGATGCTGGCCTCATAAAATGAGTTTGGAATTTTTCCTTCTATTGCTATTTTTTGGAACAGTTTCAGGAGAATAGGAATTAGTTCTTCTTTAAATGTTTGGTAGAATTCCCCCGGGAAGCCGTCTGGCCCTGGGCTTTTGTTTGTTTGGAGATTTTTGATGACTGTTTCAATCTTCTTACTGGTTATGGGTCTGTTCAGGCTTTCTATTTCTTCCTGGTTCAGTTGTGGTAGTTTATATGTCTCTAGGAATGCATCCATTTCTTCCAGATTGTCAAATTTGTTGGCGTAGAGTTGCTCATAGTATGTTCTTATAATTGTCTGTATTTCTTTGGTGTTCGTTGTGATCTCTCCTCTTTCATTCATGATTTTATTTATTTGGGTCCTCTCTCTTTTCTTTTTGATAAGTCTGGCCAGGGGTTTATCAATCTTATTAATTCTTTCAAAGAACCAGCTCCTAGTTTCGTTGATTTGTTCTATTGTTTTTTTGGTTTCTATTTCATTGATTTCTGCTCTGATCTTTATGATTTCTCTTCTCCTGCTGGGTTTAGGGTTTCTTTCTTGTTCTTTCTCCAGCTCCTTTAGGTGTAGGGTTAGGTTGTGTACCTGAGACCTTTCTTGTTTCTTGAGAAAGGCTTGTACCGCTATATATTTTCCTCTCAGGACTGCCTTTGTTGTGTCCCACAGATTCTGAACTGTTGTGTTTTCATTATCATTTGTTTCCATAAATTTTTTCAATTCTTCTTTGATTTCCTGGTTGACCCATTCATTCTTTAGAAGGATGCTGTTTAGTCTCCATGTATTTGGGTTCTTTCCAAATTTCCTCTTGTTATTGAGTTCTAGCTTTAGAGCATTGTGGTCTGAAAATATGCAGGGAATGATCCCAATCTTTTGATACCGGTTGAGACTTGATTTAGGACCAAGAATGTGATCTATTCTGGAGAACGTTCCATGTGCACTAGAGAAGAATGTGTATTCTGTTGCTTTGGGATGAAATGTTCTGAATAGATCTGTGATGTCCATCTGGTCCAGTGTGTCATTTAAGGCCTTGATTTCCTTGTTGATCTTTTGCTTGGATGATCTGTCCATTTCAGTGAGGGGAGTGTTAAAATCCCCTACTATGATTGTATTCTTGTCGATGTGTTTCTTTGATTTTGTTATTAATTGGTTTATATAGTTGGCTGCTCCCACGTTAGGGGCATAGATATTTAAAATTGTTAGATCTTCTTGTTGGACAGTTCCTTTGAGTATGATATAGTGTCCTTCCTCATCTCTTATTATAATCTTTGGCTTAAAATCTAATTGATCTGATATAAGGATTGCCACTCCTGCTTTCTTCTGATGTCCATTAGCATGGTAAATTCTTTTCCACCCCCTCACTTTAAACCTGGAGGTGTCTTCGGGTGTAAGATGAGTTTCTTGTAGGCAACATATAGATGGTTTTTGTTTTTTTATCCATTCTGATACCCTGTGTCTTTTGATTGGGGCATTTAGCCCATTAACATTCAGGGTAAGTATTGAGAGATATGAATTTAGTGCCATTGTATTGCCTGTAAGGTGACTGTTATTGTATATTGTCTCTGTTTCTTTCTGATCTACTACTTTGAGGGTCTCTCTTTGCTTAGAGGACCCCTTTCAATATTTCCTGTAGAGCTGGTTTGGTATTTGCAAATTCTTTCAGTTTTTGTTTGTCCTGGAAGCTTTTAATCTCTCCGTCTATTTTCAATGATAGCCTAGCTGGATATAGTATTCTTGGCTGCATGTTTTTCTCATTTAGTACTCTGAATATATCATGCCAGCTCTTTCTGGCCTGCCAGGTCTCTGTGGATAAGTCTGCTGCCAATCTAATATTTTTACCATTGTACGTTACAGACTTCTTTTCCCGGGCTGCTTTCAGGATCTTTTCTTTGTCACTAAGACTTGTCAATTTTACTATTAGGTGACGGGGTGTAGACCTATTCTTATTGATTTGGAGGGGGGTTCTCTGAACCTCCTGGATTTTGATGCTTGTTCCCTTTGCCATATTGGGGAAATTCTCTCCAATAATTCTCTCCAATATACCTTCTGCTCCCCTCTCTGTTTCCTCTTCTTCTGGAATCCCAATTATTCTAATGTTGTTTCGTCTTATGGTGTCACTTATCTCTCGAATTCTCCCCTCGTGGTCCAGTAGCTGTTTGTCCCTCTTTTGCTCAGCTTCTTTATTCTCTGTCATTTGGTCTTCTATATCACTAATTCTTTCTTCTGCCTCATTTATCCTAGCAGTGAGAGCCTCCATTTTTGATTGCACCTCATTAATAGCTTTTTTGATTTCAACTTGGTTCGATTTTAGTTCTTTTATTTCTCCAGAAAGGGCTTTTATATCTCCCGAGAGGGTTGCTTTAATATCTTCCATGCCTTTTTCAAGCCCGGCTAGAACCTTGAGAATCATCATTCTGAACTCTAGATCTGACATATTACCAATGTCTGTATTGATTAGGTCCCTAGCCTTTGGTATTGCCTCTTGTTCTTTTTTTTGTTGTGAATTTTTCCGCCTTGTCATTTTGTCCAGATAAGAGTTTATGAAGGAGCAAGTAAAATACTAAAAGGGTGGCAACAACCCCAGGAAAATATGCTTTAGCCAAATCAGAAGAGATCCTGAATTGTGAGGGGGGAGAAAGGGGATAAAAAGGGGTTCAGAAAGAAATAAAAAAAAAAAAACTATTAAAAAAAAGAAAGCCGATAAAGAAAAAATATAAAAAGAGGAAAAAATATATATATATTAGATAAACTATTTAAAAAACGTTAAAAAAACGAAAACGGTAAAAGTTAAAAAAAAATTTAGCAGAAGAAGAGAAAAAGAAAAAAAAATTGAAAAAGAAAAAAAAAATTAAATTAACTGCAAGGCTAAAAAATCATGGGGAGAAAGCCATGAGTTCCGTGCTTTGCTTTCTTCTCCTCTGGAATTCCGCCGTTCTCCTTGGTAGGTGAACTTGGTCCTGGCTGGGTTTCCCGTAGATCTTCTGGGGGAGGGGCCCGTTGTAGTGATTCTCAAGCGTCTTTGCCCCAGGCGGAGTTGCACCGCCCTTACCCGGGGCCGCGCTGAGTCATCCGCTCGGGTTCGCTTTCGGGAGCTTTTGTTCCCTGAGTGCTTTCCGTAGAGTTCCTTGCAGAAAGTGGTTGATTTTCTGTTTCTGGAATTGCTGTTCTTCTTCTCTTCAATCTCCCGTTGGATTTGTAGGTGTTTGCAATCTTTAGATAAGCTATTTAGCTGATCTCCCACTACCCGAAGTAGTCTCAGCCTGCTACTTCTCCGCCATCTTGACTCCTCCTGAAATGATATTTGAGATGTGTATTATTAAATAGATTAAACAGGACTGAAATATAACAAGTTTTTTAAAAAGATACCTCTATTTAAGTTCAAAAAGATGTCCCTAACCCTAAGTTCACATTAGAGCCAGAATGTAATGTTTTGAAGCATTAAACATTTTAAACATCAAAAACTATTTTAAACATTAAAAATTAAATTTTTGTTGTTTTTATATCAAAAAGTATTTTCTTTATTGAAATTATACTCCTAAACTAAGAGAAGAAATGCCCTTTGTTATGTTTTATTAACTTCATGCTATGTATTTTCTTCTGAACCACAATACAGGCCCTAATTCTAAAATTTTATTATTACAAACTTAAATGTATATATTGGTAAATTCTTTAAATAAAATATGCTGGGTCAAATCTGGAACTAGAATTCCAATATTTAGCTTTAAAGAAAATTTGTAGCAGATTATTTGAATATGACTGTTAAAGAAATAATGAGAACACCCTTATGTTTTAATGTGATGAATATATTTTGAAAACAGATGTTATCAAAAAATGTTCTTCAACAAAATGAAAGACTAGGAGACTTATTTTTTGAATATCATTTTTCTAGAGTTCTCAGATTGGTGTTTTTGCTATCAACAAGAAATATAATTAGATAAACCCTATGCTTCTTAATTTTAATTTGGTCCCAGAAATTAGCTTTGAGGTTGGGTTGTTAATTTTTAATCCCTGGCCCATATTTTAGTAAATTATTTACTGTGTATTTGTAAGGGAAATCTAATCAGGTGATATAGATTCTATCATTATATCTGAACAAAAATTCATTTTTATCAAATCATATATTTATTAAATAAGAGAAAATGAGAGTAAGAGAAATTAAGGATTTTAAAGACAATCTAATTAAATCAGTATGTAGCTACAAATCCCTAACTGCAGATAAGTGAATAATTAGGTGGTTAAAATTAACAAAAATTTCTCTTGTATGAGATTAATTATAAGGGGTGAATGACCATGCAGATGATTTAAGCTATTCTAATTTTCAATATCTCTGAATCTAGCTTAAACCAATGGAAAAATATTCAAACCATTCATAAACTATTTTACACTTTCAGATTTTTATGTTTCTGAAGGTGTTCCTCAAAGTATTAACTATTTTGCTCAGAGTCTGGAATTGTCATGCACTAGTTAAAACAAGACATGAATGCAACTTTTGTTGAGAAAATAATAATTTAATGATTATTAATGACAATACTCATATAGAACTAAAAACTAATATATATCTGAATCCAACATGGACATAGACTTCAACTCATTTAATAATTGCATCAAATAATTATTGTTCTGGTTGCCAGGCTAAAGTACATTATCACTTACAGATTCATATAGGAGCTAGGGAGAGAAGCCAGAAATAATAGCAAGTTAAGATGGAAACTTAAATCTCTCTTACATAAAAGGAGTACTGAGGAAGGCACTCTAGACTACTGACATCTCAATTGAGTCCTCAGAATCCAGGATCAATTTTTTCTATTTTATTCTCCTCGGTATTTTTTCTCTATCTTCAAGTTAGCCTCATGTTCTGAAATATCTGGACTTCCAAGCAAAACACCTGCACTGAAGCAAAGAAGCAGGACGATGAAAAAGAACAGTCTGAAAGAGCTTACGTTAAGTGTGTATCCCAGTCAGGTAGAGCATTCTTGGACCTTCCTCTCTGCACCTTCTGAGTACATCTATCTCTTTGGTCAACTTTATCTATGAAGTAGTTTATATAGTCTTCGAGTGAGATATCTTACCATTTTGTTTTGGTTTTCAATAGAGAAACGAGAAGGTAATGGCTAAGGAATAGGAAACTAGCTATTTCTTCACTCTGAAAAGCACATCATTATTAGATATATTTAATAAAGATCCAGAAGCTCAAAGAGAAGTATCCATTACGCTGCCTCAAAAATTTTAATTTTGGCCACTTTATTTAATACAAAATTTCTATACATTTGTGCTCAAGTACTTTGAAAAGGCCATTAATGTGATACTCAGCATTTGGGAAGTACTTTGTCTTTGTTTTTGTGTTTTTTACTCTTTTTACCATTAAGAAGGTGCACAACATAGTGGATTATATTAAAGCACATTTTTCCATTTTTTTCCTTGATTTTATTTTTAAGTTGTAAGGGCCATGGAAATTTCCTTTTTTTTTTTAAGATTTTATTTATTTCTTTGACAGAGAGAGATGGAGAGAGATAGCAGCAGAAGGAGTAGGAGAAGCCGACTCTCCGCTGAGCAGAAGCCTGATGTGGGACCCAATCCCAGGACCCCTGGGATCATAACCTGAGCCGAAGGCAGATGCTTAACCAACTGAAAAACTCAGGTGCCCCCAGGTCATGGAAATTTCTTCGGACAATTATATGTAGCCTGTACAATAAATCTGTTAGATTTAGACTACATATTCTTACTAATAAATGTGTCTGGAATTAAATCTGGCTATGAATCAGGCATATTTCTCTAGAGAAGGGCCTCTTGGGCAAGTAATCCCCCTATTGCCAAGAATGAATCCTTTATAGGGCAACTTCAAGGGACTAGTGAGTAGAAGGGGATTATGTGAAGAGTTAGTGTGCCATCTGCATCAGTCCCTACTCATGAGAGAGGCTCAGTTCTCTTGTAAAACTCAGTCTAGTTCTACCTTCTAGTCTCCTAGAACAACTCTTTCTCCTCGGGATCCTTTTCATGCACAATTTTTACATCTGAAATGGTAGCTTGCTTTTCCTCAGCTTGTTTACTCTTAATAGCTATTAATGAAATAGAGACTTAATTACTTTTGATTTAGTGATTATCTTCTTAGGGATAAATCTAATGTTATCTTCTTGTGGTAAGGTTTGGATGTAGCACAATGTGAGTCTCATAAATTGTATTCTGTAGAAGAGAATGCTCAGATGGAAACTGGGGTACAAGATGCCTGTAAAGTGAAGGCTTTGGAACTTTGAAGAAGTTGGACAGTGATGGAGATATAACCTAGCTTTGAGGAAACTAGTGAGGAACTCTAGAGCAAGAATTGCTCATCTGGCCAAAACAGCTGTACCTTTATATCTCTGTTTCACTTAGTCAATGGATTCAGGATTCCCAGGAAAGGTTTGACCTCAGGAAAACAGTTCTCTGCAGCTCAGGCAGACCCCAAAAGAGCTAACAAATGGAAGCTGCCTTCTGAACACACAACCCACAGCTGGCAGAAAATTCATTTGAAGCAGGATCAGGACAGCGCATCTCTTTGTCTATCAAAACCATTCCAAAGCAGATACTCCAGGATTCTGGACACCTTCTTTCCCTAAGGAGAAACTTAAAAAAGAAGCTAGAGGGACAAAGTGTAAACTGTCACTATAGTTGGTATCAGACTGTTGATACCATTTCTCTCTTCAACTATCCATTCTGTATTCCCTTCTCTCTCAACTACCACCTTGGCTTGGCTCAATGGCTTACCCCAGTGGTACAACAGAGCCTCACCCATGAGGAACCTGAAGCCCTCATTGCCTTGTTCTTTTTGGGCAGGTTTTCCTTTACCTGTACATTCATAGTCACAACAGAGGGAGAGAGTACAAAGAGGCATCAAATTGGTTCAACTGGGACTCTCACATGCCCCTCTCTTCCTATTATAGAACATCTCTACCTCAGTCCTCTTACCTAGACCAAGATGCATCATGGTATTTCAGCTTCTCCAGTGAGAAAAATTGTGATGGTCCTGACCCAGAACCATTAAGGAGGGGATACTCTATGACCCTTAAGAGTAGAATTTGATTTAAAAAGGGAAGAGAGTGGGGCACCTGGGCGGCTCAGTGGGTTAAAAAGGGAAGAAAGAAGGATGAAGAAGAATGAGAGAAAGGAAGATATTCATCTTTACCGATGTAAACTCAGGATGGGGATACAGAATGAGATAATGCTCAAGAAGGTGGCAGATCTGACTACTTACAACACTTAGAATTGTCCTATTGTAAAGATAATAATTCCCACTTACAGATAATAGCAAGTGGATACTCTTGAGCAGAGATTGCCAGAGTAGAGCAAACTAACCAGACCCCAAATAGCAGTCTATGCTGCGGGAGAACCCCATTTCTCTCCTGATAACATTGCGTTGAGTCTCCATAAGAAGTACATTCCAATTTGGTAGCTTATTCAAGCAGAATCTAGGTGGATGAAAATTCCTGCTCTAGGAAACTTGGACATTATTCTGTATTTCCTAGAAGTTACTTTGGGCTCATTCTTTCCAATATGCACAACCTGAAATGTAATTCATCTTGCTGTGAACTTTTGCTGTACCTATACACCCGAGCATAATCCACCTCTGCTTCTTTCTCCTAAATAACTCTCCCCATGTTTATCTTTAGCTACAATCCTCTGAATCTCTGCCTTGGCCAGGGCAGTCAGCCTTATCATTTCTCCTTGGATTAGGCACTACTGAGCCATGTCCACTCAAGAGATCGCTGGTAATTCTCAGCTTGCTTCTCTCAGCATCATTGAGCAAAGCTGTTCTTACAGGTTGGACAAACTTATCCACCTCAAAGCATGAGGCTTTGGGTGGTAGGATAATCACATTCCTTCCTCTTTTGAGCTTATCACCTGATCTCTGGAAGCCCTCACTTTCATTCCAACTTCAGATTTAAAACCTTAAGTGTTATTGCACCATTAACTGCTGTGTATATCCTCCCACAGTGACTCTATCCCTGTTCTTAAAACCTCAAATTACATATTAAACTATTTTAAGGGAAACTTTTGCCAGGTAAGTACAAGTAAGTAAAGTTGCATAATGATAAATACTGAGAAGTAAATCTAATATATATATATTGGTGAAAAGGTGCACTAAACTGGTGCACTGGTGAAAGTACATATATATATATGTATACACATATATGCCTTTTATTTTTCCCTGTCACAATAGCCCTCAAATTAACCTGAATTGTTTCTGGAAAAGTAATTTAAAGAGCCATCTCATGGTATAGACAATATTGAATTCCTTCACTTGAGTGTTAACACAGAGTGGGGGATTTTCACCAGGAGACAAACTGGGTAATCATTATCATTTGTTGATGGAAAGAATTTTGGTCTCTAAACTAGGAGATCTGAATCCTAGTCCTAAGTCCGACTCTAACTAGGTGTAGAACATTATTTAATATTCCTGTTATATTATTTAATATTTCTGTTATGTTTGTGCTTAATTTATTAAAATAGTTGCTGTATAGCTTATTTTTATAAACTATAAAAAATTACTAAGTCGTTCAAATAGAATTGCAGGTCAATCTTAAATAGTGTGTAAGGGTCAAAGTGGGTGAAGAAAGGGAAACATGTATTGATATAAACAAAATAAATGTACTTTGGGTATGGATGGGTGATAGATGGGTGGTGTTGGGATGCCCCTGTAGATTAGTTCCCAACTGGATGTATCTATATTGTATTGACAGGCACATTTGACTCTTCTAAAGGGATAATAGTAGCTGCTGTATGTCCTGTTTGGAAACCCCATGTACAATTCCAAGTATTTCGTGCCAGTGTGGAAGACACTTGACTCTTGGATATGTATCTCGTTTTTATGATTACTGTACTAACCCATATCTTTTTGGGAAAGGGTGAAAAGAGATTTGAGTAAAAATGTTTAGAATTCTTATTTATTAAATAAAGGGATTTAAGAAAGTTACTTCAGATTCCTTTCTGAATCTAAAGTGATAGCTTCTCTTCTATGGAACATTCCTACATCAGACCATTAATACTTTATGATAATTTTCACTGGGCAATGATTCCTGCTAAGTAACTATTTGCATACCAGCAGGAGGATGAAGATTCTGTGAAATCAGAACTAATTTTTTTTCCCACAATGCAAAAGCAATTGCTTTTATAATTAGATGGGTTTTTTGTTATTGGAAGTAAAAGCATTAAGAACTCTAATTTTGAACTGTACCACATTCTTATTATATGATAAATAAATTAAATATAAAACCTTTAAAAGTTTGTCCCCAGATTTCTTCCTAACTTCTTGAATCTCTTCTATGTTCGCTTGGCAAGACTGATAAATATATCTGGTTGGAGGGGTGCCTGGATGACTCAGTGGGTTAAAGCCTCTGCTTTCAGCTCAGGTCATGATCCTGGGGTCCTGGGATTGAGCCCCGTATCAGGCTCTCTGCTCAGCAGGAAGCCTGCTTCCCTCCTCTCTCTCTGCCTGCCTCTCTGCCTACTTGTGATCTGTCTGTCAAAAAAAAAAAACTAAATTACTATAAAAAATATATCTGGTTGGAGAAACAGTAAACACAAGAGAATATTCACACATGATAGCTACTCAAGGCAAATGCAAAATGGTAAGATAGATTTGAACAATACCACCAATTAAAAAATGGGGGAAATTCTGTGTACCTCTCTTCTATATAAATCTATTAAAAAATGCTCAACATCAAAACTGTTCATTGGTATCTGTGCTCTTGAGGATAATTTAATTTTATTAAGTATTATGTGAAGAAAGTATACCATCCTTTAATCTACTTGGGATATAAAACACTTTTTAAATGATCATCTAAAACTGTCATCTTTGGATATTGAGTTTTTCAAGTAGTAGTAGTTCTGATATAAGTCTAGAAATTAGATTTTTTTTATCATTTCATAACAACTTTTCCATAGTGATACTTATTTTATGCTTAGCACTGTGCTAGATGTTATGGGAGCATGAAATCTACTAGAGATGATACTTTCAGGACCTTTTCTACAGCTTAAAAGGAGATCACAATATCTTTATATTATACATTTTAATATTGTGTTTGATAAACTATACTTTTCAGACTCTATATATTTTTTTTGATTTTTTTTTTATTTTTTTCAGCATAACAGTATTCATTATTTTTGCACCACACCCAGTGCTCCATGCAATCCGTGCCCTCTACAATACCCACCACCTGGTGCCCCCAACCTCCCACCCCCCACCCCTTCAAAATTCTCAGATCGTTTTTCAGAGTCCATAGTCTCTCATGGTTCACCTCCCCTTCCAATTTCCCTCAACTCCCTTCTCCTCTCCATCTCCCCTTGTCCTCCATGCTATTTGTTATGCTCCACAAATAAGTGAAACCATATGATAATTGACTCTCTCTGCTTGACTTATTTCACTCAGCATAATCTCTTCCAGTCCCGTCCATGTTGCTACAAAACTTGGGGATTCATCCTTTCTTTCTTTCTTTTTTTTTTTTTTTTTACAGCTTTATAAACATATCAGACTCTATATTTTTATATTATATTTCCTATTCTCATCTAATGATATCAACAAGGCAAAAAAAAAAAAAAAAAAACATGTACTTATGCTTTTATAGATTTCCTGAGTATGCCCTATTGACTATGCAATATTGCAAAATAAAGATCTAGCTGATTTTTTCCCTTTGTTAATGTATTTTGCACCTATTCAATAGGAAAAGTTTTATTTAAAACTAGAGTCAAGGGCTTTAGTGAACTGCATCCATTTTAACCTGCTGAGTTTATCACATCTGGGAAGATGACATTTTATAATTGCTGATGAAACCAGGCATGATGTGTTATACTGATAGTGCATAAAGCTTATGATCACTAAAAAGAAATGGTTTACTGAAAATGCATGTAAGGAAACCTTTCTTAAAATTAATATTGCTTTTCTTCAATTGAAACCAGCCATCCATGTTTATAACTATGTTAGCAAGGAAAACCCAAGGACTGATAAACTATAAGGTATTTTTCACCTTAGCCCTACAAGCTCAACACTGATAAATGACTTTATTAAAACACACACGTTACTCATACACTCACATAAATACTGGATTTTTTTTATGTTATTACATTTTTGATGTTCTTATTTATACATTTTTTATTAAATCCTAAACATGAGTCTCTCAAAAGTACTCTAAAGGATATTTTTTAAATCTCCCCCAAAAAATATAGTTTAGAGAGAAATTAGACAAAAATGAAACTATAGCATAATGTGGTATTGATGTAGGATTTCATAAATCTTAAGGGTTTAGAAATAATTTTAGTTGTTATTACATAGAATGCTTTTGTCAAACTAGTCAATACGCTCATCTTCTGCTAAGGGAAACATTGCTAAAAGAGCTATTAAGGTCCTCTTACTGAATGTTCTGAAAGTTTAATGTGGTATAAACCTCACTTTGTACAAAGAAATTGATTCTTTTAAAAATAAGAGTATAACAGTGAACTATATATGCAGGTTCACTCTTAATCCTTCCTTAAAGTCTGTAATGTCATAGTTTCTTAAGATTAACAGTACAAAATATTTAACTTGGCTCTCCTGAGTACATATGGAATGACATATTAGAAAATAGCTATCAAAAACTGTCAACAGCTCTTACATTTAACAACTATTCTGTCAATTTTCAACAACCACACCTTGCTATCAGTAACTTAGACTGAAAGAGTAGGAGATGAATTTCTGTGCTTAAAATTTTTCATATTTTTCAAAATGCAT
Source organism: Lutra lutra (assembly GCF_902655055.1). Taxonomy (NCBI): domain Eukaryota; kingdom Metazoa; phylum Chordata; class Mammalia; order Carnivora; family Mustelidae; genus Lutra; species Lutra lutra. Next base: position 43,734,228 of record NC_062288.1, read on the forward strand.
TAATTTGTATTTATTTATATTTAAAGCACTCAACAAAAGGTTGGTTAAAGAAGTAACTATTGCCTGCAGTTGTATTTTGTTATATGTGTTTGTTATATGTGTTATATGTATAAACTCATGCACATGCATGAGTTTCAATAAAAAATACAATTAGCTAAAAGAAATAAAATAATAATTAAAAAATACATTGGCTAATTTAAATCTTCTAATTTCTGCTATGTAAAAAACTACTGTACCAGGTACTGGAGTAAGGAGAATGGAAAAAAGAGAAGAAATATTAAAAGAAAAAAAAAAGGAAAGAAAGGAAGGAAGGACATGCATTTCATACTATAGGCTTTAAGGTAATATTTATTAGAGTACATGTTAGAGTACTTATATATTTAATAAGACATTCATATGAAACAAGTAAAAAAGAGACAATTTCAGAGTAATGTTCTAATAAGTAGAACTTCCTGATATTTAAACATAATTTCTTCTAAGCGCTGAGGCATTACTGACAAAGGGATAAACTAAGCCAAATGCTTAATAAGGAAGTTCTTCCTATATGAGTTGAGTTCTATTTCTTTTGAACTTAATATGAATGAGAAACAAATTCTAAAGTTCTATACTTTGTGAGATTCACACCATACTTTTACCTGTTGGAGGAGAAACCATTTCAAATTAATGTGCCAGCATATACTTAGTTTGGTTCAATATACCTGCCCCTTTAAATCATTAGAGGATTTCATTTCTGTTCAAGGTCCTATCCAATCCATGTTGTTCCCCTTGCAGAAGTAGGTCATCATTTCCCTTAATCTAGTGTCATCAGATTGCTTTTCCTTTCCTGTCATTTTCAAACACCAATACTGTATCCTATCTTTTTTTTTTAAGATTTTATTTATTGATCTGAGAGAGAGCAAGAGTGAGAGAGAGAGCACAGAAGGAGAGAGAGAAGCAAACTCTCTGCTGAGCAGGGAGCCAGACTCAGAGCTCCATCCCAGATCTCAGGACACTGAGATCATGACCTGAGCCTAAGTCAGTCGCTTAACCAACTTAGACACACAGGCGTTCCTACCATATCATATCTTAATCAATCCTAGATTTGATCTCTTTCTTTTTCCCAAGTCTTATTTGTTCTGCAATTATCAAATGCTAGTCTGCAAATTAAATCATTGTTCCATTTTTTTCACAACCCTGCATTTGGACATATTTTCATGCTATAATTAACCATATTTCCCAGGTGATTTTACTTAAGCAAGGGGCTGAGAGGAATTATGCAAGCATCTGGGATTCTGCCACACCTGACAAATTTTATTAATGATTAAGATTCTCATCTCAGTTTATTAAAGAGTAATCACTTATCTACAGCTACACAGCAATCACTGGTGAAGCTACCAGGATTTCAACTTCCATAATACATCTTCATTCTTTCCATTTAAAGGAAAAAAAAATATTTTAAGTGAGAATAGTGTTTTCTTTTAAGACCCAAGAAAAGTGAGATAAGTGATGGAAAGTTGTCATTTTAGAAATCCTTTTTTTTTTTTTTTTGATGAAATTAAACATTTTAAAAAACTTTTCTATGATTAGAGGGTTTTTTTTTTTTTTTAAAGCACCTATTTGAAGACTGACAATGTTTCATAAGCTTGGAAGGAATCAGTAAAAACAATTCAGAAAATAAGATGACAAAAGATAGGGGAATATTGACTTGCTACTTTTCTCCTTGCTAACTAACCTAACATTAATATTTATTTATTAATGGAAAATATAGAGACTGTGAGCACTCCTACCATCCACCTTCACCCAAGACCACTATCATGCTTTATTTTATTCTCTTAATTTATCTTAAGTAACACAAACATTAATTTTCCCACATTGCAAGAAGCTCAAAGGAACACATGTGGGGAAAGAAAAATGGGTGTTGGATAAACAACACACCACTTCCGTCACCTGAGCTAAGTAGTTTTGATTAAAATCTCATGGCCAAACTTTTTGGGGAAAGGCAAAAATAGAGAGATGGAGAGGTGATGAAGATGATGTGTGGGGTGAATGGAATGTAATTTTCTAAGAATGTGTTTATGATAGTGCTGGAATCTTTCTAAGAAAAAAAAATTGTTTGCAGTTTAAATGGTCTTTCAGTCAAAGATTATCCCCCGTAGGAGAATGGCATGTATGCACAGGGAAGGAGGAAATCAAACTACCTTAGAGAGCAGCTATCACACCACTGCCTGCATGTAGATAAATGGAATCTCAATACTTGATCAGCACTGAAACTTGCATCCTATTTTGTCAAGCCCCTTTCATTAGACAGATTTTGAAAGCAGGCTCCTTTCCTTAGTCTGACATCATTAATCTGGTCCTGACCACTTAGGAGGTCATCTCCTTTATTACATTCTATCTTTCACTTTTTTATTGTGGTAAAATATACATAACATATGCTTTGCCACTTTAATCATTTTTTAAGTGTAAAGTTCAGTGGCATTAAGTACATTCACATTATTGTGCAACTATCACCATCATCCATCTCCATAACTATTTTCAACCCTCATAACTAAAACTCAGTACACATTAAACAATAATGCCCAACTCCCTCTCCCTCATTTTCTATTTTTGGTGTTGGTGGTGGTAGTGGTTGTGGTGGTGGGTTATTTTTATTTGTTTGATAGTAGTCATCCTCATGGCTCTGAACCTGTTTGTCACTGTGTTTTTGATTTGTGTTTCCCTAATGATTAGTCATGTTGAGCAACTCATCCAGTACCACCTGTTCCTTTGAAATCACTTTTCTTCATTTTGTTCTGTGAATTTTTTTTTTTTAAAGATTGCACTTATAGTTGACAGAAACACAGCTGGAGAGGAAACACAAGCCGGGGAATGGGAGAGGAAGAAGTGGTCTTCTCGCTGAGCAGGGAGCCCAAAGTAGGGCTCGATCCTAGGACTCAGGGATCATAACCTGAGCCAAAGGCAGACGCTTAATGACTGAGCCACCCAGGTGCCCCTGCTCTACAAATGTTTTAACACAATTTTATGTCTGTTTTCTCTATTTATGATAAAAAAAATATACCTTATTTGCCTGGAATAAGAACAAGTTTCAGGTCAAATCTATCTTTGTAAAATCTTAATGATTACTGTCATCATTTAAATGTCTTTTTCTGAGCATTTGACAAGATACAGCATCCATTTCTGACTAAAACCCTTCAAAGTATAGGGATAGAGGGAACATTCCTCAACTTCATAAAATCTATCTATGAAAAACCCACAGCGATTATCATTCTCAATGGGGAAAGCTGATAGCCTTCCCTTTGAGATCAGGACACGACAAGAATGTTCCCTCTTGCCACTGTTGTTCAACATAGTACTAGAAGTCCTAGCAACAGCAATCAGACAACAGAAATAAATAAAAAGTATTCAAATTGACAAAGAAGAAGTCAAACTGTGATCCCAAGAACTCATCCCAAGATGTCATGTAAAATCAGACCATGAAATAGCAAATACCACTTAGCTTAAGTGTAGTAATATATTCTGTGGCAGAACACATCAAACATATAGACTTTTTTTTTAAAGATTTTATTTATTCATTTGACAGAGATCACAGGTAGGCATAGAAGCAGGCAGAAAGAGAGGAGGAAGCAGGCTCCCCGCCAAGCAGAGCCCGATGCGGGGCTCGATCCCAGCACTCTGGGATCAAGACCTGAGCCAAAGGCAGAGGGTTTAACCCACTGAGCTACCCAGGCACCCCAAACATATAGACTCTTTAAGTGGAAATGTTTTTAGTTTTAGTTTTAGCTGAGACCCAAAGACAGTAGGCACCACCTCCTCCCGTATTCCAGAATGGTATGCCAGACCCCCTAGGGTGGACCTGTAAAGGTGAAAGGAGTGAAAACTAATGTTGCAATCCATAGATTACAAACCAATTTCTACCCCTAAATGAAATTAGAGTGTTCAAGAAAGGAGTAAATGATGTAATTCTTTTGAAAAACCATGACAATTATTTTGTATTTATTTAAAAGACAAGAGTCTGACTAAAGTAACACATGCCAGCAGATTAGAGAGGCAGTAAGGCCACACATGAGAAAGAGCCAGGGTATAATTGTTTTACGTTCTTCCAAAGAAAGCCATCTGCAAGAGAGAGGATAACTTTGTAGAAAAAGGCAGTGCAGGTCTAATCACTCACTACTGGTTGACCAGAGGCTATTGGAATCTGATCTGCCAAGAGGGAAGAAATTACAAAGCCCCCACTTACCCAAGAAAGCAAGAAAGCAAGAAAGAGTGAGTTTAGTCACAGGCCCAAAAAGAAAGTGCCAGATCCAATTTACAGTCAGAAGGTTAAATGAGAATTTCCTGACAGATTTCCTCTTATTCCTTGTGTGATGCTGGATATGTCAGAACTACAATAAGAAAGCTGGGAAGAAGGGTATGAGCAGATTTGAAGAGACAGAATGATCTGATCACTTACTTTTCCCTTTCCCATGGCAGTCTTATTGACTAAAGCTGGCTCAAACTTGGGAAAGAGATTAAAATCAATTTTAAAAAGTTAGAATATTCATAATTACACTGAACTAGATATTATTATTGAACAGACTGACATTTTCTTAAAGTGACTAGAGAAGGTTTTAGTATCTGAGAGTGATGACTATGTTATGCTTGGTACTAACACTATATCCAGAGCCAGAGAAAGAATTAGACACACAGAGTGGGTCCTATTGGACAGTGAATATCTGGGCACTTGGGTGTGCTCATTGCTACTGGAATGACATTGTTCCCATTGAGTAAAGAAATAAATATGAGTTAATACCGATATTTCCAATTCCATGTTCCAATTCATGCTAATATTTGCATGTTCCAAAATTAGAGATAGGACTTTTCATGTCTCCCTGATTTTATAATTGTGTCTTTTTTAAACTCAAAGAAGATAGCTCTAGTAACATTAAAATTTCTATTTTATTTTTCCTAGAATATATGCAAATTAATTTCAAATAAAAATCCCGTAATTACTACAAATAATAAAAGTCCTGAAAATGCAGTTATTTTCTTTCTTCCCTCCCTCCCTCCCTCCTTCCTTCCTTTCTTTCTCTCTCTCTCTCTTTCTTACTTCTTTCTTTCTTTTTCTTTCTTTCTATAATCTCTACACCCAACGTGAGTCTTGAACTCTCAGCCCTGAGATCAGGGTCACATGTTCTACTGACTGAGCCAGCCAGATGCCTCTAAGTTGCAGTTACTTTCAAGTTTAAAATATATCCAAGTAAGATCATGCAAAACACTATATCCAAATATCCCCTAAAATAATTTTCTATGCTTATTATATATGTAAACATGTGTTTCCATTCTTCCATAATTTTGAGGTTTTTCTTCTTTTCCATTTTTATTTAACTTTATGTGATGTTATTTTTAATATATAGAAATGTACATTTCAAAAGTCAAAATTATATAAACAGGCATAATATCCTCTCTACTCTATTTTAGTTGTTTGTTCTGGATCACTGACTTTCTGTTCCAAGGTGTTGTTAAGATGCAATTATTTAATTATATTTTGAAAATTGTACTGTGTTCAAACATCTTCTGCTTCATTGCTTTCTTCTGTGTGTGTCTCCTCTGCTAATAACTTTTGATATTTGTTTGCTTTATACAATAGTCACACTTTCCTTCCTTACATTTGTTTAAAGGATGTTCCAATGTTGTCTTGAACATGGTGGCTGTCAAGGTGTTGGATAACAAATTGATTTTTTTTTTCCTTGTATAAATGACTTTGTTCCCCCTTATTTTAATATCTGTTATTATCCTGGGTCAATTTTCCCAGAAAAGACTCCCAATGGAGTCTTTCAAAAATCAGGTCCACTTTAATACCATGAAAATTTTCTTGAATTATAATTATAAATTTTAGTTGTAATTCATTGTTGATTTCTTTAAGCCAATTATAACTATTTTGGATCTTCTTTGCCTATTGTCTCTATCACTTTTCCTCAGATTCTCTCTACATTGGTCTTTATTTTTATTCTTGGTTCTTTTAATTTCTATTTGATATTTGAATTCAGGGCTAAGACTAAAAGCAAAATAGGGAAATGATTAGAAGAATAGAATAAATATTGTATGCATGGCCTTAAATACATATATTGATAACAATTAAATTATTAAAATAATGAATTGACAATGAATGACCTTAAAAAAGTACAAAAATAACAAGTAGAAAGAAGCAAAGAACAGAGGTAAAAACAATATAGTAACAAAAATGAGAAATACAGATCTAATAATAAGTAATCTGATTCTTAAAAACAGTAACAAACAAGCCACCAGGTAATTTCATTTGAGAAATAGAAAGCAATATATATATATATGTGTATATATATATATTGCACATATATATATATCAAGAAATAAAAAATTTAATAACTACTGAAATAAAAAATCTTATAAGAAAATACATTGTGCAAATCTATGAAAACAAAGTTGAAAATCCATATGAATTGGATACTTTTTTTGAAATACATAAAAATTCCAATGGAAATCAATGTCTAAAAAAACAATATCCAAAAAAGAATTAGAGAGAGATTTTAAGGACTCCCCCTCTCCACAAAATAACTAATCTCTGGTAGTTTCTGGGAATTCTTTCAAATATCTAAAAATTTAACTTGTATTGCTGCTACTTAACCATTTCTGTGAAATGTAGTATAAGAAATATTTATGGAGCAACTATAAATTGATACCCAATAATGGTGGTACAAAAGAAAGAAAAATACAGCTTATGAATATTGATGTAAAATGTCAAATAAATTATTTGCAAGTAAAATCATATGTATATTATAAAGATAACACCAAGTAAGATGTACTTTACAGAATGCAAGTTAGGAATTTAAAAATATTACATGAGGAAATTAATATTATTCACCATATTAGCAGAATTAAGGAAAAAATTATAACATCACCTCTTTAGATTTCAGAAAATTATCACAAATATTATTAAAACACTTAACAAAATGGGTATCAATGTATACATTCTTGATCTTAATATGACGTATATGTAGACACATTTACAAAGCACATACATCCATACAGACAAAAAGCTAGTATCTTACTATGAAAATACTACATTTCCCATTTAAATCTGAAATTATAATTATGACTTTTTTTGTAAATAATGCCACTATTAGCAAAAGAGGTTAAAATAAAGATAAAGCAATTGGATTGGGGGAACAAAGATTAGAAAGGAAAAGTTCATGTTGCAGTTCTTGGTTTTTGTGTTGAAGTTTTTGGATTTTCTGGAAAGCAATCTTATCAAACGCAGAGAGATGTACTTAGAACCAGCCCCTATCCAGGAGTCATTCAGGAGTCCACCCAGAGTCAATTCATTAGAACAGAAGAATTGTGGACCTCTATGTTGGAAACTGGGATCAAAGACTAAATATTAGAATAAAAGGTTCTCTTAGCATCCCTATTTACAAAGATTTCAGGAGCCCTGTGTCAGGAACCAAGGGCACAGACCAATATATATTTCTTATTATTTCACAAGAAGTTTCTTGAAATCTTTTATGCTGGGGAAAGGTTGAAGGCAATCACCAGGTTGCATCCCACCTCCTTTCTTATTGCTTGAAGAGCTCCAACCTTCAGTTAACATTTAAATTATAGTCTGGTGGTCTTTCTCACCATATGAATTTTATGTTTTCTCAGTATAGTGAGTGTCAGAACTAAATATTGGAATTATTATATGAATGTAGAACATCATCTTCACTTAAACCCAGTAAAACTAAGCAAAATAACACTTAAAAAAAGATTTTATTCATTTACTTTAGAAAGAGGGAGGGAGTGCACATACACAGGGAGAGGAGAAGAGGGAGGGTAAGAGAGAGGGAGAGAATCTTAGGCAGACTCTGAGCAAGCACAGAGAATTCTGGGAGGCTCAATCCCTGGACCCTGAGATCATAACCTGAGCCGAGACCAAGAGTCAGACACCCCCAAAAAATAACACTTTCTTTTTATTAATAAAACTTTTTAAAAAGTTTTATTCCTATAAGGAAAAATGTTTTCATGCAATATTTTGATAAATTATTAGAAGGATGATATATTGTTTTATATTTACTTGAAAAAATTTAATATGTTTTGGTTTATTGCATTATTTTAATATTTACTTCCATAGAGGACAACTGATAGGCCTTGTTTTCATTAATGAAAAATGTACTAGGTCTTTTTTTTTTTTTTAAAGATTTTATTTATTGATTTGACAGAGAGAGATCACAAGCAGACAGAGAGGCAGGCAGACAGAGAGAGAGGGAAGCAGGCTTCCTGCCAAGCAGAGAGCCCGATGCGGGACTCGATCCCAGGACCCTGAGATCATGACCTGAGCCGAAGGCAGCAGCTTAACCCACTGAGCCACCCAGGTGCCCCTAAAAAATGTACTAGGTCTTCTTAATAGAATAAGTGTATGTAGAGCAAAAAAATGTCAATCAATTTAAAGATTAGAATTAAGCAAATTATAGTACAGATGAGATTTCACAAGGGTTATAAAGAAATATTCAAATGATTAAAGTACGAAAAATATTGGAATATTTGAATATATATTCTTAGCTGGACCACATTTTCAACAGATACATAACAAAGTCGTTCTTTTCATCCTCGCTGTTTTGTTGCCCTATTTCTTAACTTGATTATTGACATTATTATTACATTATTATTATTGTTATTACATTTATTCTAACAGTGATTCTCCTCTGCCCCTTTCCATTTTATTCCCCATTCATTGTGCATGTAAGTCATAATTTGATATCTTTCTATATCTACAATATTATATTTGATCTCTGTCTGTATTTATAATATTATATCTATCATATTACTGGAACATGGACATATTATACATATTAATTTCCATTTCTATATCCTCAGTTCGCCCTCATTAGCTTGTTTAAAGTAATTATTAAAACCCTTCCATCTCAGAAGTGAGTTGGGGGAAATCAGAGGGGGAGACAGATCATGAGAGACTGTGGACTCTGAGAAACAAACTGAGGGTTTTGGAGGGGAGGGGAGTGGGGGGTTGGGTGAGTCTGGTGGTGGGTATTATGGAGGTCACATATTGCATGGAGCACTGGGTGTGGTGCATAAACAATTAATTTTGGAACACTGAAAAAAAGATTAAATTAAATTAAAAACAAACAAAAAACCCCTTCCATCTCATTGCTTTGTAATTCATGCTGTGCCTCTAAGCCACCCTCACCCCTAGAATTGCCATTCTAAAATATAACCCTGATCACATAACTTTCTAGATTTTTTTTTCAAGATTTTATTTATTTTATTTGACAGAGAGAGAGAGCAGAAGCAGGTGGAGTAGGAGGCATAGGGAGAAGGAGAAGAAGGCTCCCTGCTGAGCAAAGAACCTGATGGGGGCTGGATCCTAGGACCCTGGGATCATGGCCTGACCCAAAGGCAGACACTTAACCAACTGAGCCACCCATGTGCCCCCATCACTTTCTAGATTTAAAAGTCTTTATGAATTTTTCATTGTCTGTAAAGCAGAACTCAAACTCTTAGTATGGCAAATGATATCTTTTATATTCCAACCCAAACTAAATGTCCACCATCATCACTGTCTCCACACAAATCCTAGTTTGGCATTCAGACACACCAGGTTTTGTAATAATAATTTATCTTTGAAAAATTGCTACTTTTGACAGAATTGCCTTTCTCCTGTACTTTACCTGTTAAATTTTTGCTTCGCTTTAAGAGGTAACTCACTTATCATCCCTTCTATATAACCTTCCCAAATTCTTGAAAGTACATTTCATTATTTGTTCCTCTACAATACCAGTTAGCTCTTTGCTCTATTACAGAATACCCTACATTGTATTGTGTGATTCATGTTTATTTCCCTTTTTATTATTATAGACCACCTTTTATTCATGAGAGGCAGTATAATACATAGTTTTCAGATTTGATGTTCTGTGGTCAAGCAGACCTGGGTTAAAGTCCAAGAATAAGTGGATTTCTGGCAAATGTCAGATGAATGAATGGATAAATAAATTAAATGAGCTGAGAACCATCCATGCATCAATGTACTCTTTATCCCAAGAACTTCCTCTCCTTTCAAAGAACTATTGCATTCCTTCAAGGTCCTATTCCCTTTTATTTTTTTAAACACCAATCTAATTTGGTGTACAGGGCTGAAAGTAAGTTTAGAAAGATGTCATGCAAATGCCTATTTTATACTTGTTGGTAAAATACTACTTGTTAAATGAGTGGGTTTAGCTTGACAATATGTGGTCCTTTCCACTCACTTCCCACAGTCTCTGACCTCAAGGGGCACATTCCTGCCATGTGGTAAGCTTATGTTTAGCCATGCCTTATAAAGATTTTATGACATCATTAAAATTATAATTGTGCATCATCTAATTATGTCATTAGCACATACAAATTATGTGATTAGAGCTATTTACATTAACATGCAATTAGATCGAGTTATGCTAATAGACAAATACAGAATAATTAACTAAAATTAATTTTAAAAGCAGAGAAATTAACTCAGATAAACTACATTCAAATATCATTATGTATTTATAAATAAGCAAGTAAATATTCCTGTTTTATCTGTACTAGTTCAGGCTCTGTTCAACACGTCTGCCTGCTTCCTTCTTCCCCCTCCAACCCAAACTCCATATATAACATAGTTACTGGTCCAAAACACAGAGCCAGCATGTGACTTCTCTGCTTTAAAATCTTCAATGGCAGCTTTTCCTTGTTAGAAAAAATCTACGTTTTTACTCCTCAAAAGTAGGATTGACCTTAGTTTTCAGTGAGTTTTCAGAGTCTTCCTGTTAATTCATCAAACCTAAGGATGGTTTGGCACACCCTTGAACTCGTAGCTGGTGTCAGAAGTGAGAGCAGTCTTAGGAGGGCTCTTTCTTTCCTCTGTCGTCATCCTTAGGTCTTAACTCCTTTTATTTGGATTCAGAATGTTTAGGCAGACTTGGCAATCTGGAGGGTTGTAACTTAATCCTTAAATTTGACTAGATCTAGGTAGTAGCTTTTCAATATTTGCAACTGTTTCAATTAGTTCAATTTATTCCTCAGAATACTACTTCAGCTTCTTCCTGTAGGTTGCAGTATTTAGAACTACTTACTGTCATTCTGTTGAAAATAGTTTGTAATTTCCATTTGATTTCTTGTTTAAACTCAAGAATAGTTTTAAGTGTGCTTTATGATACCCAGGTTAGAGATTTTTTAATTTCCATTTTTATTAGTTTCATTTTTTTTAAATTTTAGATAGTTAGGTCTAAATTAATGTTTTTTGTCTTTATACATAGATTGATTATGCTGTGTCTGGGCATAGATTTGAGTTTGCATCTGTTAGAGGTTTGCTTAGCTTCTTAAATTTGTGAGTGTACTTCTTTTGCCAAAATTGAGCAGTTTTTGGTAATTATTTTAATGTTTGTCTAGCTTCTCACTCTTTCTTCTCTCCTGAGGCTGATGAGACAAATATCAGGTATTATGCTAATGAAACAGATCCTGAGCTCTGCTCATTTTAAAATATTTTTTCTTCTGCAATTCAGGTTATACACTTTTTATTGATGTCTTTAAGCTCACCAGATCTTTCCATTATTTCCATTATTTACATTTATTCAATGAACTTTAGAATTTTCTTGTTCTAAAATTTCCATTTCCATTTTGTTCTTCTTTATGGCTTTTATTTCTTTGGTGATACTTTCCATTTTAATTTATTGAAAGTTCATGATTGCTCATTTGACATTTTTGTAGTTACTACTTTAAAACCATTATCAGTGGGCACTTGGGTGGCTCAGTCAGTTAAGTATCTGCCTTTGGCTCAGGTCATGATCCTGGGGTCCTGGGATTGGGCCCTGTATAAGGCTCCTTGCTCATTGGGGGGTCTGCTTCTGCCTCTGCCTGCCACTCCCCCTGCTTGTGTTGTCTATCTCTCTATCTGACAAATAAATACATAAAATCTTTAAAAAAATAAAATAAAATAAAGATATAAACATTGTCAGATAAGTCTAACATTTATGCCATTTCATTCTGGGAAAATGTTGATATTCTTTTTCTTGTCTTTTCCTTTCTTTACTTTTATTTTCTTTTTAAGATTTCATGTACTGATTTGAGAGAGAGTGCACGAGCAGGAGGAGGGTCAGAGGAAGAGAGAGAAGCAGACACCCCCACTGAACTGGGAGCCCAACCCAGGGCTGGATTCCAGGACCCAGAGAAGTTGTGAGCTGAATGCAGACGTTTAACTGACTGAGCCACCCAGTTGCCCCTGATTTTCTTTTTCAGTGAAATTTGAGATTCTCATGACTTTTCTCATTTCATGTAATTTTAGATTATATCCTGACCATTCTGAACATTAAGTTTTAAGCCTCTAGGTCTTATATAAGTCCTATGGATAATGTTGGTAATTTCTTGTTTTGATGGGTGATCAACCTATAGGTCAGGTTGCTTTGACAGAAAATCAAGCTGCAAGTTCTCACCCACCTCTCCATGCTATGGCTCCAATGTCAGTTCAGTTTCATAGATTTTGCAACACTCTTCAAATTCATTCCATGTATGCACCACTTGGTGGTTCGTCTGACATCTGTCTAAAGTCTGTGCATTAACTCAGTCTTAAAGTCTTTAGTATATAAAGTAGAACCAAGTTCCAGAATACATAAATTGGAATTTTATAAACAGCTTCCCACTTTCTGCAATCATTCTCATAATTTCTAGTTCTCTGAAATTCCTTTTCTTCCCCACCCCACCCCGCCCCGCTGAAATTCCTCTGGCTAGTAACTATTCCACAACTGCATCACGGCCAGGGCCAAGAGGCAGGAGAAGAGAGAATAACAAACAAACAAAACACAATGAGGTTCTGCCATGCCCTCTTGGAACTATAGCTTCAGCACACAATCTACACCTTCAGGGTTGGGGCCCTGTGGGCTCACAGTGACGTTACTCTTCCTGCTGTCAAAGCTGCTGCCATAAAATTGCTTTGGGTTTGGGGTGCAAGACAGTAGAGGAAGAAGAATGAAAGAAAAACAAAACCCAGGATTTTTCTCTACTCTCTCTATGCTTAGGTGTCTCGTTTCACACTCTTTTTTTTTTTTTAAGGATTTTATTTATTTATGTAACAGACGGAGATCACAGAGAAGCAGGCAGAGAGAGAGGAGGAAGCAGGCTCCCTGCTGAGCAGAGAGCCCGATGTGGGGCTTGATCCCAGGACCCTGGGATCATGACCTGAGCCAAATGCAGAGGCTTTAACCCACTGAGCCACCCAGGCGCCACTGGTTTCACACTCTTTAAGCAAGAACTTTTAAAGTGTTTCTCCTGAGGCTTTCCCTATCTCTACCGTGATTTGAATTCCTATAGATCTGAGTATGTTAAGTTCAGTCCAGGGGACACTGGAAGAAAAACAAGGATAAACTCAACATTGTCTCAGTGGCACATTGGATTCTGGTGTCCTTCCTCAATTCACTTGTTTCTGATTATTTTTCTGAATCTTCAAATAGCAATCAATGCATTAATCAATCAATAAACTAGTAGAATTTTAAATGGAATCTAAATAGAGAGATTGTAGTGATCAAGGAATCCTAATGGAATGATAAATAACTATATGTAATAAATTATTTCCAGAACAATTTCATGAAAAATAATCTTTCAAAACTGACTAATGAATAAATATAAAACACATAATTATCTATAACTTCTTAAGAATTATAATCAATGGTTTTTTTTTTTTTTTAAGATTTTGTATATTTATTTGACAGAGAGAGACACAGCGAGGGAGGGAACACAAGCAGGGGGAGTGGGAGAGGGAGAAGCAGGCTTCCCACCTAGCAGGGAGCCTGATGCGGGGCTTGATTCCAGGACCCTGGAATAGTGACCTGAGCCAAAGGCAGACGCTTAACTACTCAGCCACCCAGGCGCCCCAGTAATCAATAGTTTTTAAAAATTTTCCCCCATAAAGCACAAGAACTTGATTTGTAGATAAGTATTATCAAAACTTCAATAAATGGTCCAGAATGTAGGCTGAATCTGAGGACTCCTAAATTTCATCAGGCTTATCTTACTTTAATACTAAAATAGAACATACAAGGATGCAAAATAAAAAATGTAGCCCAAATTCTTATACATCATAGTTGCAGAAATCCCAAATGAGTATTAGCAAATCAAATCCAAGATTTATACATAAAGATATCACAGCCAAGTAAAGTTTAAACCTTGAACTGCAAAGATTATTAAGACTTAGAAAACTTAACAATATATGCTTTTAATAGATTAAAGGAGAAAACTTTAATTCTTTTAAAGGATGCAGAAAAGTACCAAGTACTAATAATGAAATCTCTTAGGAAAAATAAGAATAAAAAGAAACTTCTTTATTTTTATTTATTTATTTTTAAAGATTTTATATATTTATTTGACAGAGACCACAAGTAGGCAGAGAGGCAGGCAGGGGTGGGGAGGAAGCAGGCTCCCCATCGAGCAGAGCGCCCAATGTGGGGCTCAATCCCAGGACCCTGAGACCACGACCCAAGCCGAAGGCAGAGGCCCAGGCCACTGAGCCACCCAGGTGCTCTGAAAGAAACTTTTTAGCTTATTAACTGGCATCTACTCAAAAGCTAGAATAAATATTGTATTTTAGTTCAATACACTTGAAACATTTCCTTTAAAATCAAGAAGAAATGTATATTAACCATATTGTGCTACAAACATCTCAATTTATTGAGTTTCCATAATGAAATACTATATATACATAATTTTTTAAAAATCTACTTTAATATAAGAGGTTTTCTAGTTCTGTATGATGACAGATGGTGGCTACACTTGTGGTAAGCACAGCATAATGTATAGAGTTATAATTATATATGTATTCTAGTATACATGTATTATGGTTTTCTGTCCTGTTTTCAGGTTTCAGACAAATTTCCTCGTTTCTACACAGAAATTTCTCTTTTCTTGATCTAAGAAATAACTTTTTATAACAATGTCCGTGCAGTTTTTATAATACTGCATGGGGCTCTATGTTATTTAATGAGGCATTTCTTTTCATCAATCTGAGAAGTTCTGAAATGTTTTCATGCTGTGCACAAAGATGAGAATTTATAGAATATGCTTGAATATAAAATTTCCCTATTTTCATCTCTGTATAAATAGACTTGAGAAGTTGATGATATACTTAGTGTTTAGCTCATATCTTGCTCACAAGAATTTAGAGGGGTTATTGAAAAAAGTATTCACATACTATTAATTAAATTTGAAAAATAATTACATTGATTTCCTTTCTCCTCAACAACCCCCTCCCAAATAAAGGGGGAACAAATAAACAAATCCACTATGATGAGTTTGGAACTTGAATTCTACAGATTTTATTGGGTAATTTCAAATATTTTCCTAATAGGTTTTATCTACATGAGGGAAAACATGTTAGTAGGAGAATATGGGGCAGTGTAGCTGCATATCCTGTTGTCTCACACCATGAAAAGGAAAAAAAAAAAAACACCCAGGTCCAAGAGATGTACACAATACAACTAAATCAACTGCATAATGATGACCAGCAGACTAAGCTGAATTCCCTTTAATGGTTCATCCATCCACAAATGGAAACAGTGCTAAAGTAGGAATGAATATTACGTTTGTTTCACTTTGTTTTTATTTGCTGATGAAACTATTTTACCATATCTTTAATGTATCTATGTAGTTCCTCCAAGCCTTGTAATACACGGGAGAGAGCACAATCTAAGACAATACACCATCATTTCAAATGTTGGCCCTTCTATATACGATTCAAATGATTTCATGAAACATCTCTGCTAAGAGAGGGGTAGAGGTGTTACTGGGGGCTGGCATCTATAGGTCACTAAATATTTCCTTATTTTCCTATAGGGGGAGAAGTCAAACAAAAACTTTTTATGCATAACTTACGTCTATTTCTTATGAAACTATCAAAACAAAGGCAAGTTAATATTTTAGATCTACAAAAATAGCAGACACACAGCAAATGTAATACTGTATGTTAACTAACTGGAATTAAAATAAAAACTTAACAGCAAACAGACAGGAGATTTTTTAAATAGCATTCATTTTGTTAAATCTCTATACTGTGTCTTAAGCTAAAGCAATGAGGTTACAAACCTTAATATTCAGTTAAGCCAAAAATGCTAGTTGTGGTCAGATGATTCACTCATCATCATTAGAGTACATATGCAGGGAATTTGGTCATTGTGTTCCCAGCTGGCAGCTTTTACTAACATCTGGGTTATTAACATCAGAATCAGCAATCTAGAGAATTGTTCCTTCTAACACATCCAGCTAATCCTGGACCCAAATTAGTTGTCTTCCAAACCCACCTGCAGTAAAATCTAGCAGTCAAGCAGATTACCCTTGCATAAAATTGTTTGAGTCAAAGATAAGTGTGTATTAGGATTAAATATTCCAAAAGAACCCAGGCCTGACTTTCTGTCTGTAGATAGCTTTCAGTATCATGTTCTTGGAAAGTAAAAATCAAGACACCAACGTTCATTAATCAGTGAGAAATTTCAATAAAGATTCAGAGATTCTGACTGTTACTTAACCAAAGCTATTTGAAAGAAGGGATGTTTTCCTCCTGTTTGAGACAAATAATAACAACTTGAGAAGTATCGAATCATAAATATTTGGACTGTTTTGGAAGTGTTTGCTTACATGGAATACACTCATAGCAGGTTTAAATGGCAGTTCTGCTACTGTTTGAGCTTCTTAGTCCTGAAAATGGTTACTGCCTTGTTCTTAACCGGGTTTAAGGGAAGTTTTACAATGTAGTGAAAGGAACCTAAAGTTTCTTCTGATTATATACAAGTTACCTTACTGTATTTGTAAATAGTTAAGATAGTTTAATGCCAGAATATTAACCAGTATGGGTTTTGTTTCCAAAACCTTATAACATGGCTGATGTCATTGCTATTTTCTCTGACTGTGCATCCCCTACGTAGAAACTGTGTACTTTCTCACTAAATACTGATTTTGATTTAAATACACATTTGACCAGACACAAATATGTCACTTTGATGAATAAGTGAAGTTCCTTAAATCAGTAAAAATTTTTAAAGAAAATATTACATTTCTAAAAGGCTATTTGGCAATATTTGACTGTGTTTAAAATACATACCATTCTATTGGTAATTCTTTTTTAAGAAAGTTATCTTATGAATATAATAAACAATGTTCTTGACTTTTTTCTACAAGGTTGCTCATTGCAGTAGGAGAAATTGAAAAGCACCTAAATGTTCCACAAAATAAAATTTGTTAAATAAATTTCAATATATTTATATCATGGGATTCTAGTCATTCATAGAAAATCACCTCAAGTAGATATTTGCTTATATAAAATATGAACAAGAAAAACTGTTAAGCAAGAATGTTAAGTATTAAACACTAAACAGCATTAATTGCGTGTTATCATCATTGTGTTATCTAAAATGTGTACACACATTTTTTTCACTGACAAGAAGGATATTCACCAACGTGTTGTCAATAGTTGTCCTTGAGTGGTGGAATCATGGATGTTCAATTCAATCTTTCATTTTAATTTAATTTTTAGAGTTTTCTCCAATGAAATTGTCTGTACCAAAAAATAAATCATTTATTTTTTCTTAAAACTACTCCACCTGTAAGTCTTTTGTGGGTTTTTTTTTTTTTTTTCAGGCAGAATTATATGCTTTTAAAAAAAATAGTCTTTCTTCCATTTTCCTAAATTACTTATCATATCACTATAAATACACATTTCCTTGACTAATTCCATCACCAGATTTTGAGCCTCCGAAGGGTCAGGGCTGTAATAAAAATCATGTTCACGTCCCTTGGTATTAGCAAAGTGCTTGACTCATAATGACACTTTGCCTAGTTTTTAGAATGAATACATGAACAAATCAGCAAGCAAAGGTATTTGACCAAATGTATACAAAGAGAACTGAAATCAATCTGATTAAGCCTAACTATCCGAAACTACTTCAAGTTAAGCTAAATGCCACAGGTATCTAATGCATTTTACCTTGTAAATTAAAATAGCTTGCCCAGCACCATACACACTATGAGCCCCCAATTAATAACGATTGAGATAATTCTACATGAGGCATGTGGTAGGCCAGTAAATACCACAGAGAATCTTAATTCAGATCATGTTTCTAAATGATAACTAAAGCTTTACGTGAATCTGTTAGGTGCCAATTCAATCTAGAGAGGAGAAGTGGGGGTAGGATTTTCAGTTATTTATTTTTTACATACCAGCCTAAATTAAGAAAATCTTTGGGACATTATAATTTGAAATATATTTACAATTCATTCTAGCTTCATCGCACAAAACCATAGAACATTTGTACACACTTAAAATAATAATGATGGTAATAATAAGAGAAGTGATAATAAATATGTTACATTAGATCTTCTAGTTATAGTTATCTACACATATTGAAAGTTGAAGACAGAATGAAACATTTCTTTTTCCATTGTTTATAAAGCCTAGTCTTGGCAAATATAATAATTACATCAAATATCTTTCCGTCAGTTTGCTTGACTAGGACTATGCTAACTAATGTGCATATCCTTGTGATCATCTTAACAACTATTTGAGGATTTATTATAATTCTGCCCATTTTACAGATAAGGAAACTGTGTTACAAGAAATGTAATTCCTCCAGTATAATGCCAATTCGTAATTTATAGACCCAAGCCTGCCTGATGTCAGAATCTTTGCTTTTAAGTATAATAACAAAGTGAGAAAAATTATGACCAGGAAAAAAAAATCTTCACTTGATGGAAAATATTCAATTTCATGTGTTACATGTTAACTAGCATTTTTTTACATGCTTAAGAAATTAATTCTAATATTATGTGTTGAAATGAATTACATCTAGACTTCTAGAAAATAATAATGATAAATTAAATGATGTCTGAAAGATGCTTTGATTCTTTGTGAAAAAGCAATATATAAAATGTGAAAAGTATTGTATTAAAATACATATTTCAAGAAGGGAACCATAAGTAAATGTTTGAGTACATTTTTCTGGATATCAAAGGTAATGTATTCCCTAATTAAAATAAGAAATAGATACTAACTTTAGAATTTTTTTAAAAATCCCCATACTGTCAGACTTAGAGAATTTTGGTCCATTATACATAGTCTCTGAAAGAGAAAGACAATATCACTGGATGTTTATAAAATGAGCTAAAATGCATCTTGGGAAAGGAGCCTAAGATCCTACAAAGCCAAGATCAAAGGCACTATTACTACTTTACTGAAGAAGCAAAACAGTTCGCAACCAGGAAACTCTCACATCTTAAAAGAAAGATAAAAAACAAAAACCAAAACATAAAAACCTCAGGAACTAGGAATGGAACTGTATTCTTCAGGCTATAATGATAGAAACTTAATGTTGTTCATACTCAGCATCAAAGAATAAACATTTAAACAACCCCAACTGCTCTCTTTGTTAAGTTGTGAGAAATATAATAGCAGTCCTTGACTAAATCTTGAAAAGAGTCCTGTGTTTGTTAGTAATACCTTTAAATGCTCCTGTAAATCACAGTTTCTAGGTGAATCTCAAAGAGTTGATAATTATCTTGCTTGTTTGAGTGAGTACTAGTCCCCAGTCCGATGGCAAAGAGAATTATGATAGACAGTGGAGTCTCTTAGAATTTACTTGTAGAACAGCGGTAAGCCAAGTCAAATTTGATTTCATGTACTGCTATATACAACAGTACCTGTAATCTCGTGAACATTTCCAGAAACCTGAAAACAGCTCTTTTTTTGCAAATGGAAAGATTTCAGATATTTGAAGAAAATTGTTTGTACCCTAAGGCATTTTTACATTTAAATTTTACGTGTAGATATCCTAAGGCCTTATTAAACTATTAAGGGTGAGAAATGAGCTAAAGATCCCTTAATCAAATGAAACATTGAATTAAATATGGTATATCCATATACTGAAAAATTATGCAGCCTATAAAAATCTGTCTAAAATAATTTAATGATATGGGAAAATGCTTATAAAATTAATTCCAAATGAAATATTACGTGATTTCTTAGACTTTTTCAATTTCATCATTAATGCTAGCAGTTAGTCTTACCACCATGGCACCAGTTATCTTCACCAGTTATCTATAAACAGCTTAATATATTCCTTAGAATAGGAGTTATATCTCCATGGAGGATAACAGAGGTACTGAGAATTGAATTTCAGACATTCAGTCATTTAATTTATAAAATTCCTAAATCTTGCATACAATCCTTCATTCAAACAGGCACAGTTTAAATTCATGCTTCAGCTAAATTACAATTTTTCACCAGTCATGCCATTTAAGTTTGCCAAAAAATGCATGAAAGTGAAAATTAATATTTATGGATGCCTTAACTAACATGAAAAATATCCTTCAAAACCACCTTCAAGTCTATAAGAAAATTTCTTTTCTTCAGTTTTGTTTTTTTTTTTCTGTTTGCACAATTTCTATTGGGAAAGAAGTATCTATAGTATACATCAATGCCATCCTAGAAGAGGCCAACTAATAGCAGATAAATTTGTCATATCAGAAGTCTTCCTCTTGGCTTACTAGCAAGACTGACAGCTGATTTTTTAGTGTTTTAGCCTCACATTCACAGAGTTTCTAAGAAACTAGTGTTTAGCAGTGCCGGGGTGGCTCAGTGGGTTGAGCCTCTGCTTTTAGCTCAGGTCATGATCTCAGGGTCCTGGGATCTCTCTGCTCGGCGGGGAGCCTGCTTCTCTCTCTCTCTCTGTCAAGTGGATAAATAAAATCTTAGAAAAAAAAAAAGAAACTAGTGTTTAAATCTTGTGTCAATAAGTTTATTACAGAGGTGCCAAATGGACAAAACATTTGTGTTAGGATTCTTGCCTCTGAAGACAAGTTAAATAGGAATCCTATCTATTAGGAGGTGGCTTGGTAAGCTTGAAACAAACATCAAAACAAAAAGAGTAGTTCTCTGATTATACGCAAAATGACCCCAGTTCCACTGGCTCAGAGAGCCTGGGGCTTCCAGCTATCTAAGAGGTCTGCAGCTGAGAGGAAGTTTCCAGGAGTTCAAAGCTTTGACTGAACATTTTCCAATACTATTGCTTAGAAAAAGTGACAACCAAAATGGCTTTTCTGTCTTCCTTCTCCTCTGTCTTCCTTCTTCCTTCTCCTCCCCTTACTGTTCCTAACTAATCAATCATCTCTCAACAAACATTCACATACACATTTTTTAAGTCTTTCTTTAGATATGTTAATATCGTGTCTATTCTATATATTTCTGTTTACAGACATTAAGAGTTGTGTTTTGTTTTGCATTGTTTTAACTCAATTCTCAGAAGACAAGTTCTTATTCTGCTTATAAATTATACTACTATTCTGTGTTTTGTTAATTTTTATCAGGGAGAATATATTACACTTATTGTCAGAAAAAAGATCTTTTAGAAAAAAAAAATATTTGCAAAGAATATCTGACCTAAATAAAAAGTAACAATAACAGACAGTTTCAGAAGTTGATGAAGCTACTTTCTGTAAGTTCTCACCAATTACACATTGGGGTTTATTCCTCTGTTGGTGTGTGAATGTTATGCTTCCTAGGATACAGCCCAAATTCTTATTTCATTTTTGTCTATACATTCTGATTTTTCACTCATTTTCATTAGTATGATTATATGTTCTTCCAGTCTCCACATTTTTCTTATTTTGAATTAACCTACCATAGGGCACATATCTGCTTATTACTTCTAATTCTCCTCTTAGAACTGAATTGCCTGTCAATACAATAGGATTTTTAGCTGAGGACTGAGCCACCATTGAGCACTGACATATTTGTTCTATGTTCAAAACAACTTAGCTGTAGAAGCCATTTGAGCCCCATTCATCCTGAAGCCTGATTCTCAATTCTGGCATGCCAATGGTGCCCTCTTTGTTTACCGCCAGGGTCTGTTGTCAGATAGTATTTTAGATAGGGATTACAGCTCAATAAAGGGAGAGCTGTGTAACTGTTATATTACAATTGGACCACAGAGATATCTAATTATGCTTTTCATATGAGAATCTCAAAGTATCCTACTAACTATGATTAATGGAGCCTTAGAGGTCCCCAGGAAGACCTGAACTTGGACTGTGCCTTTGAAAGCTATTGATGGTCGAAATCATGATTCACTTTATCTCTTTCTCCTATGTCTAACATTACATCAAGTGTTGATAAATCAGCCCTGTAGGAGCATTTAAGAAAATAAATGATGAAACCCATGTCTGTGTGCAATTAGGGAGATCTGACCATAAGTACTTTGGGAGTAAATACAAAAGTGTTAAAATACTATGTCAGACCAAAATGATACTTCTCCCTTTAACAAGAAACTATCTTCCTACTGTGTCCACTGCCACTTTGAGATGATGAGTGATGATATCAACTACCAACAAAAGGCCATTTGCTTTTTCCTGTCTAACTCAATTATTAAATGATCCGTTAGAAGATTGCCTTTTATTCTTTTGCAGCAGGTGTTTCAGACTCAGATAACGAGCCTTATGGTGCAGGCATTGCATCTTTAATTCCAGTTAAAAGCTGGACTTGCACCCAGTTGGGCAGAAGGGTAACTATGGCAATTGACTAGTGACTCAGATGGAAGGAGGGACATTGGTGAGTCATCCATGATTTAATGCTGAGTTTCTTATAAATGGTGGACTATTTTAGCAATTTCAAGAACACAGTCAATGAAAAGTGTTCTCCTGCTGGTGTTGAAACAGCAATTCAAGTATAAAAGAAAGATTTTAACTGTGACAATATCAATATATCTGAGGGGAGAGGGAAACATTCAGCCGTTCTTGACTTTTGGTCTTCTATGAATGTGTTGCATTCTTCATCTGAGTATTGAGGCATTGTAGGGCAATACTTCTCTAAACAAGAGGACATTTGTAATCTTATTGGCTGAAATGTTAAACTTTTATAAGAAAAGTTTCCTTATAATATGTAAATATTAGCTTTTTAAAAATTAGTAAAAAAGAAAGTGATTCTGGTGATTTAAAAATTCCTACAATGTAATGGCAGAAAACTCATCCGGACTACCTCAATATATCCTTTGGGTAATATATGATATATTACAAAGAAGAAGAAAAAAGAGAAGGAAGCAAAAGAAAGAAAGAAGGAAAAGGAGGAGAAGGTTGAAGAGGAGGAGGAGGAGTAGAAGGAGGACAGAGGGAGGAAGTGGGGGAAGGGGACAAAGAAGAGGAGGAGGAGGAGGAGGGAGAAGATGAAGAGGAGGAGAAGAAAGAGAGGGAGGAAAGGAGGAAAGAATTGAAGAAAATTTCCTTAAATGACAAAATACAAGATAACCAAATATCCTCTGAAATAAACTTGAAAATTTATCCATAAACAATTTATAGCCAAAATGATGACAGCTCAAGGGAGAAACAAGAAGACAAGACATAGGAAGGAAGAGTAAGGGTGAAGAACTATATTTTTCATATGCCTTCAGAGAAAATTATCACTTGCCTTCAGCTTAAATATTTTCAGGGCATTTCTATGGGGTTCTGACTTGCCTTAACAAGGAAACTAACAAATATCTCTTCTGTTCAAGAAATTTGAAAATTCTAAAGGACAGATTTTAGAAAAAAATTTTCTCTAGAAAAAACTAAGTTGACATATATGAAATCATGAAGAAAATATAACACTTTATAAAGCTTATGGAATGTAAAACATCAAAAGTTTTAAAATGTAGACAGTAGACCACTCTAATAACAGAAACTTGACTTAATTTAAATGATGAAAATTCCAACATAAATTTCTAGTTTCTCTTAATAGAAACTTTTTTTTTTTTCTGCCTTGGAAAAAATCTAAGGATCAAACTGTATAAATAAATACTTCCGAATTTTCTAATTTTGCTCTATTTATTGCCTTATTTTCCTCCATAATGTTTCAAATAAAATTCCCTTAGTTGTAATCATAATACCTTGTATTTTATGGGCATTTTAGGATGGAAGCACTGTGACTGATAGTACTGATGTTGTTTTAAATAACTGTTTTGTCATTAGAAAATTAAATATCTATGGAGGGCTACATTTTAGATAAAAACCAATATTACTCAAGATATACTTATTTTAATATAGATGGCATGGTCAGTTTACTTCTTTTTATTTAATAGATGCATATTTTAAACTTGGATTCTTCCAGAAAAATTCATAAATATTTTTATGATGGAAGTTTCAAATAATCTTTTTTCTTGCAACCAGGCCACAAGAATAATAGTTACGTGGCAACAAATTTTAGGCAAAATAGTAGAGACATTCCAACCTTTCTGTTACATTAATAAAAGTAATTTTTACCAACTAATATTTTGATCCATCTGAAGCCATATGCCTAGGAAATAAAATATTAAATAGCATACCATATTATAGGACATTAAAAATTAGCAAAAATTCTATGATATCCACACTTCTGTTTTATCTTAAATATTTGTTTGAAAGAAAGAAAATATTTTTCTTCTTTGTGCTCCAAGCTTGCTATATTGATTTGTAATGTTTTCTAAATGAATGAATTATTCTAAACTATTTTATATATTTTTTCTTAATTGTAGAGCTACTTCAGAACCACTGAACAATTCTTTTTCACTTTAGTATACCTGAATATATTGACGGGAATCACTTTAATTAATCATCCTTTTTAGCAGGACACTCACTAGTCAAATACTACCCATATAAAGATGTTTAATCACACTAGTCAAATTCTGTAAATCTTAATCTTGATTAATCCTGTATGGCTACAAGGGAGAAGGAGAGGAAAATTAATATTTACTAAGCAAGATCTCTGGTAGGCATTAATCCACACAATTGACCTGAAACGTAAATATTACTATCCTCACTTTATAGGTGAGAAAACAGTTCAGATAGCTGTAATCCCTGGATTAAGGTTAGACTTTAAGTTTGGACAGTCAGAACGTTGCTTTGAGAATTTGACCTTAAGATCCATGCTCTTTCCTTTTAAATATCCTGCATCTAACATTTTTTTCTAGTCTAGAAGACCTGGATTTATTAACATATATTGTATAATCTCGTGGCACACTATTTTTTTAAAATGCTAATAAAATAATGGTGAGGAACGGGCAGAAGAAAATGGTAACATGTGGTATTTGGTAAATTTTTACTTGTCTGTGGGACCCAGGATGCCTGGGTCTATTTTTGACTATGCTACTCACTAGGCAGATGACCATGGGAAAATTCATAATTTGTGTGTGTGTGTACGCTTCAATTTCTTCATCTGTAACATGGGGGTAATACAATGACGCATATCTTAAATTGTGAGAAATAAGTGAGTTTGTGTGAAAAACAAATGGGCATTTCCAGTAATGCCAACGATAAAAGCAAACCCTCAATAAAAGTTAGTCATTGCTACCGGTTTTTGTGCTGAATGTATAACAACACATATGATCCAAGCACACATTCAGGCCCAAGCCTGTCCTTTGGAAAAGATCTACCAGTGTGGCTTTCCCCTGGTTGCAAGAATAGCCAAGTGATACCTAGAGGATCCTACACTTCCTTTCTCTCTTCTGAATATCATTAAAACGCATTTTGAAATTTTGATTTGGAAAGATACCCCAAGAGGCTTCTAAAAGATGCTTCTAGTACAGTTGTCTTGCGAGTCAGATTAACGTGGGCTGCCTCCTCCGGCTGGGTTGCCCTGGTCCCCACAACCATCATGCACATTCTCTTAAAACTTCCTCTGCCTCATCTCTTCATACCCACTTTACTCCCAACTGCTCCCATTCACCAAGCACTAGTGTAGTCGTGACAATGGGAGAGAAAAATGTGGGTGGATGTCAGAGGTGTTAGGAAGTGACATACATCACACTCGGTGAAGAACGCAGCCAGTCCTGCTGCATGGAATAGAATTACCACCTCCTTTTGCCTCCTTTCATGTATCTCTGTAAATACCACTTTTAGGGAGTTCCTTCCTGGGCTACAGGACTGGCCAGGTGCCTTCTAAAAGTATTCCCATTGCGCTCATTCTCCCTTGTAGCATTTCCCAAACTTCCTGCAGAGTAATAGTAGTAAGTCCTCTGTATGTCTTCCCAGTGGATTCAAGATTTCATGAGGAAGGCAGATGAATCTTTCCTTGTGGACCATCAATACCTAGTATGGGGCCTGGCACATACTATGCACTAAGCAAAAGTGGGCTGAAAGAAAATTAACTCATCCTTAGACTAAGTATTTCCTCCACTCTCAAACTGATTTAATAAATGTTAACT
Organism: Lutra lutra; assembly: GCF_902655055.1. Classification (NCBI taxonomy): domain Eukaryota; kingdom Metazoa; phylum Chordata; class Mammalia; order Carnivora; family Mustelidae; genus Lutra; species Lutra lutra. The sequence continues at coordinate 43,760,402 of NC_062288.1, forward strand.
TGGGGTTTTCTGGAATAATTATGAAGTATTACCACTTGTTCTTTAAAAAGTATTCTCTTTCCTTCTGTGTTCTTTGCCAGTTCTCCACATTCTTTTATTGTTTGCTTTGTTTGTCCTTTTTTTATTCTTTCTTGGAGACTGTGTATCATTACCAAATTTATATCAAAACTGGCTTTTTCTTAAAAGATTTTATTTATTTATTTGACACACAGAGATCACAAGTAGGCAGGGAGGCAGGGAGAGAGGGAGGAGGAAGCAGGCTCCCCACAGAGCAGAGAACCGGATGCGGGGCCCGATCCCAGGACCCTGAGATCATGACCTGAGCTGAAGGCAGAGGCTTTAACCCACTGAGCCACCCAGGTGCCCCAAAACTGGCTGGATTTTTTAAAGATTTTATTTATTTGAGAGACAGAGAGAAATAGAGAAAGAGAGAGAACACGAGTGGGGGTGGGAGGTAGAGGCAGAGGGAGAGGGAGAAACAGGATCCCCATTGAGCAGGGAGCCTGATGCAGGACTTGATCCCAGGACCTTGGGATCATAGGTCCTTGATCATAGGTCCATAGGTCTGAAGGCAGACACTTAACTGACTGAGCCACCCAGGTGCCCCTGAAACTGGCTGTTTTGAATATCAGTTATGTAGGACTTCAGTCCTCTAGTTTGGTGCAGCTACCATGGAAGTGACCATTTCCTGTGGGATGATGTGACAACATCAAGATAGCAACATGGGCCTTTCAATTCTAGCCTTCTCTGGTGAGAAGTAGACATGGGACTCTGAGGAAACCTATTATTTGAAATGCCGCATCATTAATGGGAACTACCAGTTTTTGTGTGAAAGTGTTAAATGCGTTTTCCTTTATCTTCCAGGTTTATGGTCCAGAGACATGTTTCACAAAGCTCCTCAGAACGTTCCACTATAGTGAAGCCAGGTGCCTATCCTGATGGCCAGCTCTGTACTTCATTGATTTGGCCTCCCTCTTTCCCTGTTTTACTCCACCAGTGATAAGATCACATATACATCTTTTCCTCAGGTTTTGCTCTCTAGTGAACCCAAGCTCCAGTGATGGCTTTGTCAGTAAAATCTTCTCTAATGGCACTAGGAAGACAATCAGAATTCCAATGGCCCATACAAATTCCTTAATAACAACATTCCGTTTTTTTTTTTTCCTTGCTGTTCTTTAAATTTTCTCTTTCTTTTCATTGCAATGAAATCCATAATCTTATTTTGTCTTGTATAAGATTCATCTGCCTTAGAAAAATCAGTTATACTGGCTTTTGACAGTTGACTTATGAAGTATAAAACTATAATGTAGATTTGATTTTTGTTGTTGTTGTTGTTGTCTTTCGATGCAGTCGATACAAGCACATCAAGAAAAGATCAGTTTGAAAATAAGTTGGCATGGATGAGGACTGCACACTGATCTGGTTTTCACATTCTAAATTATTTTTCTTTCAAGGGAACAAGGGATTTAGAGAAGAAAAGAGGAAGAAAGGACAATAGTTGTAAGGTAGTGTTGAGATCGAGAAAAGGCATAATTGAATTGTTAAAGATGGCTTACTCATATTAATCATGTATAATAGTGCTTATATAACATATATATAGAATTTACAGCATGATACAGAACAACACTTATTAACCCTCCACTCAGTGTTTAGAACAAACACCACAAATTCTTGATATTTTGTGTAGACATTACATTTACACAAGAAGATAAATACCATGAAATCTCCTGATAGCCCAATAGTAAATATGGGACTTCAAGGGGAAGAAAATCTGTTTGACAACTTTTCCTCTGTTCTGGGGGAGAGGAAGTATCACAGATAACAGTAGCTAACATGTCAACTTTAGATAGTGGGGATTTTTTGAGTTTTAAAAGAGTTTATATTTACAAAAGCAACTAAGTTAACATTTTTCTCCTTTCACTATTTCCTTGTACACATAAACAAACTAAATACACAAATAATATTTTAAAACTGTCCCAAAGTAAGAGATCATGAAATGTGTTTTCTGATTATATCTCTTTTGAAATAGTAGCAAATTGGGTGGCATGCTTACTATGTCAGATACAAAAATCAAGCATTTTCAGAATTTTAGAAAATGTAAAGCATTTGATTATCTTCTCCCATTGTTCAAAATTTTCTCTGAAATTGAAATAAAAAGGGAAGCCTAAAAATAATGTGCACTTTAAAACTGCACATTTACAATTGAGTATTGATAATTCAGAAAAATCTTCCTCGGGGCGCCTGGGTGGCTCAATCATTAAGTGTCTGCCTTTGGCTCAGGTCATGATCGCAAGGTCCTGGGATTGAGCCCCACATCAGGCTCCCTGCTCAGCAGGAAGCCTGCTTCTCCCTCTCCCACTCCCCCTACTTGTGTTCCCTCTCTGGCTCTCTCTCTCTCTCTCTCAAATAAATAAATAAAATCTTTAAAAAAAAAAAAGAAGAAAGAAAAAAAGAAAAATCTGCCTCTATCTTAAAAGGTGAACCATTTAAAAAAATTCCTTCTTGATTTTATAAATATATCTGGTATCTAAAGAAAAAGAAAACAGTGAAATTTTATTTGCGATCTCATTTGTTGTAATACGGCTTTTGTATCTCTAGATTTTGATTCAGTTGCAACTCGTGCCACTTCACGGGCAATTTGCTGGGATAATGCCTGCCACCACTTCCTCTCACATTAGCTGAGGGGGTGACTTGGATTCGGACACTCAGAACTTATCTCTCAGTAGGGTGCAAGTTCCTTATGTCATTCTCCCCGCCTCCCTGCTACCATGTTACTTGTGGTTAGTTTCATGCTGAGCGCATTTTCTTTCACGTTAATACTCAGTTATTTTTCAAGTGGCTTTGCAGAACAGATGCTCTTATGTGAGTTCCCATCGTTCTTCTTTCGCCTGACGTATTTTTCACAAAAGACTCCCTTGTTATTCCTTGTTTAGTCCAGAAAAGGGGTGGGGGTGTGTGCTGGGGTGCTGGGGTTGGGCGGGTAAACTCATCCTAAGTATCATAAATAATTGTTTCTTAGATATCTTCCTGTATAATTTTTCTCCACCTAGTCCTCCTGATATCTATACCTTTGTTAAAAAGAAATTTGCTTTCTAGTTTTTTAAGCTATTCCTATGTATAACTTTCTCTTGAAAATTGGTAATTTTCATTTTAATATTTTATACCTAGAGATATTTTATATAACTTATCAACACTATATATGTGTGTGTGTGTACACATATGTGTGTGTACACATAAATAGCTTTATTCTGATTTTCATCCAGACTCAAGCCAATGTTTAGGAATTAACCTTAAAGAAAGTTGTTAGAAAGTTAAGAAACAACCTCCTTCCGTGGTCCTCATTTAAAAGTTAAATGTCATATGCCCCATCCTTACTCTCTGTTACTTCTCAGAGATGACTTGTGTTCTGTCTATAAGTTAAATCAATTAAAAATGCTCCTAAATATTTCTGTTTCTGAATTTCGTTCACTGGGGGAGCAACACTACAACCTTTGAAAGAAAATAAAAAGTTTTCCTTTTCTTCAAGGGTAAAACTGAAGCTTTTGGAGCCATAGATCCAGAAACAACTAGATCCTTTCTCTCCCTATTGCTAATCTCCTCTGCAAAACTGTACAATGAAAGATAAAGTATATACATGTTGGTTCTCCAGAATATTATAGTTGGAGTTAGTCTTGATTTTTTTGGACTAAAAACATTTAAAGCTAAGCTCTATTAAAAAAAAAAAAAAAAAGATACTAGGGGTCCATTTATTTCAAACACTTTGTCATTAGTTCACCTTTAGGTACAAATCCTTATTTTTCTAGAATTCTTTAAATCCAGCTTGTTCCATATGCCCATGAGATAAAACTCTTGACAAAAAAATTAAAAGCTGCAACCTGGGTGGGGGAGAAGCTTGATTGTTAAATCAAAGACCATTAAGTTGATCAATATGGTCCAATACACATTGATTTTTCTCCCTCTTTCTCTGCTAGCTCAGAGGATTGGCAAAAGGAGAATAAAAGGCTTCTGAATAGTTCCATGTTAGTAGATTGTAAAGTTAATTATTTCTCCTTAAAAACTTTCCAAGAGAAAAAGAAATGGAAATTTTTCCTAAATATATTATAATTCAAAATGTGTCTTACAAAGGTATTTAAACATTGTTCATTAATAATAGTAATCTGAAGTCCTAGAGCTTCCTGTCACTTAAAAAATGCCAATTTATAAAAAAAGAAATCCTGAATCTCCTATAGTCCACCGTTATAGCCAAAGTCATTTTACATCTAAAACATGCCATCAGCTACTTCTTCCTGAGAAGGAGGACTGCAAGCTGTTAATGCATGGCTGTCACTCACACACATAGCTGTTAGGCAATCGAGGAGAAGAAGGGAGCCATTAGTCTGTAATTCTTAAAATTTATATCCCCTATAATTTTCAGTGAAGGCTTTGCTTTCTTGGCATCTAAAATAGACTGAACCTCAACTACCACCACCAGTTCATGGCATTTTCCTAGAGTGAAGGCAGACAGCCCAGAAAGCTATTTCAAGACCAGAAAAAAAAAAAAAAGAGAGAGAGAGAGAGAGAGAGAGAGAGAGGTGATTTTTTTTCCATCTTAACTTTCTTGTAACGGTCAAATACCAGAAATTTGTTTATCCCATCTGCCTTCCTTAATGATCATGAACAGTGACAGATCCCAGAGAGAATGAACAACACTTTCTGCTTTCTGGAGCTCATTGTTATTCTCTGTCAGGAAAAATTTACAAGTTAGCTTTCATGTTTGTAAAGTTCAACTCCCAGAATAGCAGGTTATAAATGGTCATTACCATAGAACACCCCACATTTAGATGTTGCTCTAAAGAGCAAGACCTGATATTTTGGGAACGATTTTTTTCCTATCTTATTTCTGGAAATACACAAATGTGATGGGTTGCTCCCTATTCTATTCCTTAATTCAAGGAGTTCATGACCATGAATGTTATTTTATTTAAGAAATGGAAAAAAACAAAGCATTGGTTGATTTATCATACAGCAGTTATAAAAATAAACAGTTTCTCAGGAACTAATCTCCTCTCACTGGGACACTTAAGAACATAGCACAAAGGTCCTAGAGAAATTAATTGTGACTCAGGTAACCTGGGTCCTAAATTCTAGTTTTGACCAGGATACCCGTGAGAGGTCACACAGATTCCCTGAGCCTCAATATCTTCATTTCTTAAATAAGAGTGCTAAACCCAATAATCTATAAGTATAAATGTTAATAACCTTTGGCACATCATAAATCAGCAAGAAAGACATTGGAGATAGCAGAACTTCAGTCTTCACTTTGGACTTCAAAGTCCTCTATTAGATCCTGAGTGATTCAGAAACATGGGGCAAGCTCGTTAGGTTCACAAAGCCTTGGAATCCTCATCTGTCAAACAAAGAGGATGACCTTGTCCTCTTGCCCATATGGGCCTGGGAATCCAGGCAGAAGCGTACAGCAGGATGCAAAGTACCTATGAGTGTTATTATTATCTCAGAAAATCAACAACAGCTCTTGAAAAAAGAAAAAAACAAACAAAACATTTGTTTTGTGTTCTTTACTCTAGAAATTGTTTTCCAGGAGAAAAGATATTCCCTTGTTCTGGTGTAATAGCTCTAAGTACGACTAGTTACCGGACAGCTGTACTTACGTGACAAATGCACAGAAAACTCAGAAATATCCATCATTGATGAAACACAAGTCACATACATTAATCATAATAATAAAAGGAAATGAGAAGTGTGGTCAGTTCTGCCCTAAGGCCCCAAATATTCCTTAAAATGTGCTATGCAAAATTGTGAATTAAGGAAACCACAGGGCTTATGGGAAAATGAGGTAAGGAGGACAGCACTCAAAAAACTTCATCAGGCGCCTGGGTGGCTCGGTGGGTTAAACCTCTGCTTTCGGCTCAGGTCATGATCTCAGGGTCCTGGGATCGAGTCCCGCATCGGGTTCTCTGCTCGGCAGGGAGCCTGCTTCCTCCTCTCTCTCTCTGCCTGCCTCTCTGCCTACTTGTGATCTCTCTCTGTCAAATAAATAAATAAAATCTTTAAAAAAAAAAACAAAAAACTTCATCAGTGACACCTCAGGAGACAAGTAGTGATCTAATAAAAACCCTAGCACAGTTACCTGCTTAAGAAATACATTGATACTGCAATAAATAGGATACTTTGCCTTGAAAACGACAGAAGGTTACAGCTGGAAGGGCCTCAGCTCATTGGTGTGGAGTAATGGAGAGTATCTGAAGTCAGAAGGAGAGTAGTAACATTAGGTAAGGATGGGTGTGGCGAGTAATGTGGGAAGAACTGAGGTAGCTGGGGATGGCCAAGGTGTGTATGTGTGTTTGTTTTGTGTATTGCTACTGGACTCTCTTCAGCTGAGGATAGCTTTCTGCCTTCACTTAGTGTTTCTCATAGACAAAATCAGGCATAAGCAAACACAAGATTTGCAATATGTTCAAATTGTTCTCTAATATATCAATCACTTTTGGACAAACGTGCAAATTTTCAAAACAAGTGTTACAGCAGAAATAACTATAAATGGATTCCAGGCAGTATCTATCCTCAAATCTCTTCCTTCTACAGATTACGCATATACTTGTGTAAACATGTGTGTATATATACCATTGAAGGTGAGGAAAGGAGTAGAATGAATTATGATTTTCTTGTATCTATCCATAGTACAATTATTAGTGATTGGGTATTTTTGCACAGTTTTGCATTTTTCCACTACCCCAAAAAGCAATATTTGTGGGTTTTTTTAATTCAAATACCAGTAAAAAATAGGTCTTACAAAATCCTTATAAGCACTCTTCTGCTTTGAACCTTTTTTTCAAGTTCCATAGTGTCTCAATTTCTAGCTTCAGTGAAAACAAGAGAGAAGGTGGTAAGAAAGGAGAGATACAGAGGAGAAGAGAATAGGGTAATGGAAATTCAGTTTAAAATGCAGACAAATCTGCCGTTTCTGCTTGATAGCCTGTAACATTTCCATGTAGTGCACTTTGCATGGCAGAATAGCTACTAGTAATAGAATTCTCTCACAGAGGAGGTTAATTACTTTTCAGCTACAGCAAAATAAATTTCCTGTCAAGCCGGTGGACAGGAATATGCCAGTGTCCCCGTATTTACCTGCAGTTTTAATTCAGCATTAATATCTGACACTGCTTGCATTTGGTGGGCTATTCCTCCGAACAGTGGGAGCCCCAAAGGAATATTGAGAGATTGTCCATTACGTAGTATCAAAACGTGTGTTAAGAAACGTGGTTTGCATCTCCCAGAGTTCACCATAAAGATCAACTGAGCTGCTTCTCACTTCAGAAAAGAGTTGACCCTCGCGGTGATGTAAAAAAGGGCAACTTAAGGCAACACAAGGAACAAGGGAAGTTCACTGTCCCCAGTCCACAGTGGGGTCAACTCTAGCTTTCAGTTGCATCTCAGCCGGAAGCAGGAGGCTTTCGGAGTCACTCATTTCAGTCTAGTCTCCATTTTAGTAAGGCCAGCCCACTGCACGATGTGCTGAGCTTTATAGGGTAATTTATCAACAGTTTCCTTTAATTATCCTGCTTGGGCATTTTTTTATTTTTTCCCCCCCAGATGTAATCACCTATCTATGACCATTCTCATGTTCTATCATTGGGACAGACACCGTCACAGTCACTTAATTAATTAACACCAACTTTAGCAATCCTGAAGGACAGATGGAATAGAGAGATGAGCGTAAATTACCTCCCACTGCATAGACAGCTGCACGGGGGAGGGGGGCACAGAATAAAGAAGCAGAGTGCTACTCCATCAAAAAGAATAGACTTCACAGCTATAATATCTGTGATTATCAGTTAGAAGAGAATTGATATGGGAAGATATTCTCACGTGCTCTTCTTTCTCTTTATATTCAAAATCCCCCACGCTGCATTCTCTTCTGATCAAAACCTTTAATTCCATATATCTTAGTCCACCCATAAAACCCTTCCCAATTCAGCACATCCCATGTGATTTCACTGTTCTTTGAAATGCTAGAGAATTGTTTTATTCTTGCCTGTGACACTTAATATACTGTTTCATATAATAACTTTCATGCAATTTTTTAACCACTCTCTTTTCCAATTAGATTGCAAGTACCTTATGATTTGATGTTTTATTTTGCTTTTAATTCACTGCATCCTCTATCAGAATGCCTTGCCTGTAATGAATTCTCAATGGGTATTTGTTGCATTGACTTTTCTTGAAGTTTAATCCTCTTCTGATACAGAGGAAATTGGAGGAGGGGATCCTCAGTGCATTGAAAACTAAGTTTTTATCTTTGACACTTTGTAGTGAATTCATTTGCAAGTCAGAATTCCTGTAGAAAATGATATTTGGATTTCTAATGTAAAACTATTATAAGATGGTAAGTTAAATATTCCCTTATGTTTTGTTGGTAGTTGGGAATTCAATAACTGATGCTTATCTTTTCCCTTCCTGAGGTTGAACCAAACAGTAAATAAGATACTCGAGACAGATTGGTAGAGATCAGGGGCTGGTTTTGCTAAGCCCAAATGTGATGGGAGAAGGTGACTGAGATGCCATGAGTACAAGTTCTCTAATAAACAGTGCACCCCTAGACAACTCCAGGTATTCTTTACAAGGATGAGAGCTACCAGCAAGCGAATTACGTTAATGGGAGAGTAGACGAGCCAGGGGCTGCTCTAAGAAGGCGATTCCTTAGGCTGAGCCACACACTTTCAAGTTCTCTAAACCCACTAACCAGAAGAGTGTCTCCCCTCTACTGAGGCACAAAAAAGAGGTTGCAGAAGGGGAACAAGGAAGCTTCAGAAAGAAGTTGTAGCATACTCCAAAGGCTTTTCTTTAATAAGAGGTAAGGGAAAATATAGGAGACAGAGTGAGGAGTAGTTCTCCTACCTAACATGGAATCCTGTTCCTTCCTATTAACTATCTGATGATGATAGTGAATATATTTGCCATTAATGTTATGTACAAGCTGGAAGCAAACCAGTTCTTAGAGAACAATAAATAATAATATGTGGGAAACCTGTGAAAGTGGGGGAGGGCCCTCAAGTGGGGCAAGAGGACCAGACTCTCTAACTGCAGGCACTGAACAATGCCTGTTTGAAGAGCTCAGAAACTCCAGCAGGCCATGGAAAAAGTGGACCACAGTTCCAATGTTTTCTTACCTTGGAAATTTTGTGAAAATTGTCCAGTCATTTATTTAACAGTCCAGAGATATTGCTCATTTGAAGCAGGGAAAAGAAGGAATAAACAATTTTTGAATAAGTTTCAAGTACCCTTGGGGTAAAATGGTTTATTATGAAATAAATCAAGGTCACAAACTTTTTCTGTACAGTGCCAGACAGTAATCGTTTCAGGTTTTGTGAGTCATACAGTTTCTTCCCAAATATAACTCAGCTGTTAATAGTATTGTGAAAGCATCATGCACATATGTATAAGGGGGAGCATGAGTGTGTTCCAAAAAAACTTTATTTATGGACACTGATATTTGAACTTCCAATACAGTTGATGCTTGAACAACATGGCAGTTAGGTGGGCCAACCCCTCACACAGTTGAAAATCCACATGTAATTTTTGATTCCTCAAAACTGAACTACAAATAGCCTATTGTTGATGGAAACATTACCAATAACATAAATAGTCCATTAACACTTATTTTATAGTATCATGTACTGAGTTCTTACAATAAAGTAAGCTAGTGAGAGAAAATGTTATTAAGAAAATCACAAGGAAGAGAAATACATTTACAGTACATACTGTATTTATTTAAAAAAAAAAATTCTCCGTAAGTGGACCTGCACAGTTTAAACCCTCGTTGTTCAAGGGCCAACTTTACTTTTTACATGTCACAAAATATTATTTTTATTTTTTAAACATTGCCAGTTCCCAGATCATACAGTGGTTTGACTTAGGTCTACAGACCATACTTTGCAGACTCTTTAAGTAAACATTATAATTCACAGATTCGAGCTCATTCTTATCGGCTCCCTACCCTGACTAAACCTAGAGAAAAGCACTGGTAGTTAGCATTTGTCTACTCTATTATCCTCTATAGTATAATTTCTAAGCTTAAGTTCCTCCTCAACTACCATCAGAGAAGATTTGCAAAAGCTAATATCTGTAAAGGTTTTTAAACATCTACAAAAGGAAAGAAGGTGTTGATTATGCATTGTGATTATTGGCAAACCAACATTTCATTGTACCCTCAGACAGACCTTAATGCTAATGGATTTAAAACAGAAGCAGAAAAGGTCAGAGGAAGAAGCCTCTGCAGGACTTTAAGGATCAGTCTAATTTAGGGGCACAGGACAGGGACTTAGAAGCTCTACTGGGGTACCCAATTACATAAGAAAATATTAAGCAAAGGCAAATTGGTGACATTTACCTCCTTCTTGTTTCGTGAAAGGGCAAAAAAGTACAATTTTACTAGACGGCTTCACTGTTTTCTGTGGGAAATAGAACTGGAAGTTTCTGGGGGTGGAACACTAGCTCAAGCTAAGTTTATCCAACAGCTCTGCATAGTTACCACCTGAACAGGTATTGACAGGACAGGCACCTGCAGTTCATTCAACACAAGCGCAACACACACACGGTCCTGGCTCTCTCTCCAAGTGGTGAAGCTGCGTCAGTGTGCCCTAATTCTTGATTCTTTTCACTCCTCCTTTTCCCTGTTTCCCCAGTTTTTGTTCTTTGAAATATTTTCATTATGTAGTAAACAAAGAACTTTTAAAAAAAGATTTTATTTATTTATTTGTCAGGGAGAGAGCATGCACTCAAGCCGGGGAAGCAGCAGGCAGAGGGAGAAGCAGTCTCCCCACTGAGCAAGGAGCCTAAAGGGGAATTGATCCCAGGATTCCGGGATCATGACCTTAGCTGAAGGCAGATGCTTAACCTACTGAGTCACCCACGCATCCCAACACAGAACATTTTAAATAAGGAGTAAGATTTTAACTTCCTCTCTTCTTTCCGTTATCCTTCCCTAGAAATAAAAGCTGTTAACAGTTTGTGGGTTTTTTTTTTTTTCCTGCAACTTATAGCAGTTGTCATTTATGAATATATCATGGACAGCTTTCTAGCTCAGGACAAATTTATTTTTCTTCATTTTTTCCCCTCTGCATAGATTTTCATGACATGGCTAAAGAATTAAGTATATAGTATGCCTCTAGTGGGTGAGCTGTGAAAAGATTTCCATTTTTTCTTTTTCTTTCCATTTAAAAAATTTACACACACACATGATGAGAAATTATAGGCTACACAGTATATACATTTCTTTTCTAGATCTTCTGATTCCCCAGAAGATTTTTATCGCATTTTGCCAGGTGCTCTACCAAGACAGAAAAAGCCCTTGTACTCTAAGTCAGTTAAAAATGTAGATAAGGAAAGAAAAAGGAGGAACATGCCTGTGAAACTTGATATCAATTGCAATAATATAATAATTATCTGTAAGATGTTTTATAATAAATATTTTTTAATGTTCTGGTTATTAGAAAATCTAAATAATTACTGAAAAACAATGAGTTAACCAAGAATAGAGGTGGCCAACATAAATTCCATGTTATTCAAACACATTTATGATTTTTTTTAAAGGACAGTCGCTATCCCTAATTCTTTCTGCTCAGAAGTTTATTGCAAGAAACAGAGAAGGAAAGGTAGCAAAAAGTCGATACATTTAAGTAACTTCTAAACTCAGTTCCTCTCTAGCACATGTGGAGAGCCTAAACAGCCCAGATTCTACCTCTGGGCAGAAGACCCCCTAGGTTAAAAAGCAAAGCAGTTGTTGCTGGAGAAGAATGTTGTGGTTTATGCATTGTTACTCTGCTCATAATTTATCCAGAGTCTGTAATTTACAGAGGGTCTGTTGTTCACCTCATTCATCACAGAGAGACACTAAGGAGAGGAAAGCTGTACACACAAAAATTAAAAATCTATTTGTTGCCCTTGGCATGCTTTCATTTCTTGTTCAACTCAGTTTGTTGTGTTTAACTCTTATTGGTTTATTCTTGGCTCCACAAAAGAAAAATGAGCTTGCTTTGTTGATCTCCTACAGAAACTGCCTCCTAGGGAGTCTCCAGGTTTCCATTGTCATTTTACGTCCTTACTAATGATACTGAAAAGCAGGATTATTGCAGGCTTAAAAAAAAAAAAATCACAATTCTTCCACCATATTTCCTATTTTGCATTTGAACTTAAAGCAATTACTGCTGTTTTAAAAATTATTTGAAATAAATATAGCAAACAATTTTTTTCTATTCTTTCTAATAATTTGCTACAGAGAAGTAGTATGATATAGTTTAAAAACTTACCACTCCTTTTATCTGGGTGAATTTAAGCAAGTTACGGAGACTTCATGGCTCAGTTTCCTTAATTATAAAAGGGCATAATAATATTACTCTTACTTTCAAGGGGAATCAAGAGGATTAGGGAAGTTGTTACTTAAAAGCACTCATGAAAGTGATGGCAATTATTACAAAGCTTCCCGGATATTTAGTTATTCCATCTATCATGGGCTGAATATCTGGGTTCCCCCAAAATTCATACATTGAAGTTCTAACTCCCCAGGTGGCTACATTTGGATACAAGGTGTAAGGAAGTAATTGGGTTAAAAGAGACTCTAAGGGTGGGGCTGTTATCTTAGAGGATTAGTGTCCTTTAAAAAAGAGAGAAAGGAGAGCTTGCATTCCCATTTTGCACAACTAAGAAAAGGCCCGGTGGGCACACAGTGCGAAGGCAGCCACCTGCAACCCAAAGGGAGACCTCTCAGGAGACGTCAATCCTGCTGACACCTTGATCTTGGACTTTTGAGTCTCCAGAACCATTTCTGTGGTTTAGGCCACCTAGTCTACGGTATTTTGTATGGCAGTCTGAACAAACTAATACACTACTGACTCTCTACTATGACTTACAAATTAGCTAAAATATTTAGTTTTATTTCAGGTTTTTATCATCTCTTTTTTTTCAGATTCTTTGTAGATAGAAAAGCTTATTCTAAAATTTATATGGAAAGGCACAGGCTCTGGAATAGCTAAAACAATCTCGAAAAAGGAAAATAAAGTGGGGAGACTCAGTTGGCCTCTTTTTGAAGTTTACTTATAGGTACAGTCAGCATGATAGCATGATATTGGTGGAGCTGTAGATATGTAGATCAGTGGAATAGAACCGAGAACCCAAAAGTAAACCCACCTAAATGTGCCAGACCGATTTTTGAAAAAATTACCGAAGAAAATCAATGGAAGAAATATAAACTCTTTCAATAAATGGTGCTGGAGTAGTTGGACATCCATAGCCAGAAAAGTAAACTTCAAGCTAAACCTCATGTCTTATTAAAAAAAAAAAAAAAAAAAACCACTAACTTAAAAGTCGCAAGGACTTTGGGGTACCTGGGTGGCTCAGAGGGTTAAAGCCTCTGCCTTCGGCTCAGATCATGATCCCAGGGTCCTGGGATCGAGCCCCACATCGGGCTCTCTGCTTAGCAGGGAGCCTGCTTTCTCTCTCTCTCTCTCTCTGCCTTCCTCTCTGCCTGCTTGTGATCTCTGTCAAATAAATAAATAAAATCTTTTAAAAAAAAAAGTCGCAAGGACTTTAAATGTAAAACTATAAAACTTTAGAAAAAAAATGAGTAAGTTTCATTATCTAGGGCAAGGCAAAGAATGTTTAGACTTGACACTAAAAGCGTAATCCATAAATTGAGGCATTAGACCTCATCAAAATCAAAATCTTTTTGCTCTGTGAATTGAAATAGAAACATTTCCCCTGTTCAAAAGATGAAAAGACAAACTACAGATTGGGAGAAAACATTTGTAAACCATATATTTGACAAAGGACTTTTATGTAGACCTAATACCTACAACTCTAAAACTCAATAATCAATTAAAAAAAAACCTAATTAGTAAACAGGGGAAAAAGAAATAAATAGAAATTTCACAGAAGAATATTTACAGGTGGAAATAAGCACATGAACAGATATTTGATGTCATTAACTGTTAAGGAAATGAAAATTTAAACTTCAATGAGCTATCAATGCACACTTATCAGAATGGCTAAAATTTAAAAATGACAACAGAAAATGCTGGAGAAAATGTAGAGAAATCATTCACACATTGATAATAGGAACGTAAAATGACACAATTACTCTAGAAAACAGTTTGGCAAATTCTTATAAAACTGAATGTGCCATGTAAGACCCAGTAATCGTATTCTTGAATATTTATCAAAGACAAATGAAAACTTATGTTCATAGGATAGCCTGTACATGAATGTTCATAGAAGCTTTGTTTGTAATAATCTAAAACTGCAAACAACCCTAATGTCCTTCACTAGGTTAACTGTTAAGCAAACCAATTTGTCCATATTATGGAATATTACTCAACAATAAAAAAAGAACTAGCAATTGGTAACTTGTAGTAACTTGGATGAATATTCAGAAAATTATGAAGAGTGAGAAAAACCAATCCCGAAAGATTACACTCTGCATGGTTTCATCTGTGTAACATTTCTGAAGTTACAATATTATTCAGATGAAGAATGGATTAGTGGTTGCCAGGGATTAAAGATGAGGGTGGTTGGAAGCAGACAGATATAGTTATAAAGGGACTGTACAAGGGATCCTTGTGAAGATGGGCTGTTATTTGTCTTGGCTATGGTGGTGATTACACAAAGAAGTATATGTAGCCAGTGGATCTGAATAAGATCAAAGGATTGTATCAACATCAGCATTCCTTTTTTTTTTTAAAGATTTTATTTATTTATTTGACAGAGATCACAAGTACGGAGAGAGGCAGGAAGAGAAAGGAGGAAACAGGCTCCCCGCTGAGCAGAGAGCCCTATGTGGGGCTCCATCCCAGGTCCCTGGGATCATGACCCGAGTGAAGGCAGAGGCTTTAACCCACTGAGCCACCCAAGCGCCCCTCAACGTCATCATTCTATGCAACATATAGTTATGCAAGATTTTACCACTGGGGAGAACTGGGTAAAGGGTATGCAGGATCCCTTTATCACTTCTTAACTGCATGTGAATCTACAATTATCTCAAACAAAAATTTAATTCCAAATGTAAATGGGATCAAAATGAAAAGTAAAATGAGAGATAGTATTAATTGATTCCCTTAACTCTGCAATTCTATCCCCACCAGGTGATCCAGGCATTGTGAGTACCAAGCTGCAGGATTCTGTGCAGAATGGGGTCTAGAGCATACATGGTTCAGAATTTGGTTGTTCTCCTAATTCGCTCTCTTAATAACGTTCGAGGTTTCTGGTCCTTGAAAACTCCACTTTGTAATTGGACTTCATAGAATAATTAAGACTACAGGAATTGCCATGCAAAGCATTAGTCTCAAGTCCTCCAGTTAAAGAAAAGTTGAACTTTTGACATGGATATAAAACAGGCCCAGAAGGCTGCTGTTCAGCATAGTTTGATTCTTGGATTCAATTTCAGAACACTTTGAAGTCATTTTATGCCACTTGACTCAAATCATTCATCTCAGTGAAAATTTGTTAGTTAAATGTCAGCTCCTCAGTGTTAGTCTACAGACTTCACAGAGGGAACCAAGGCTGCCTAACAATGTTTAGAAAGATACTCCCAGCTCCAGCAGCATGCCCAAGCAGAGGAAGCCTTCTGCTGCAGAAGATCCTGGCCATAGGAGAGTTTTGCTATCAGTAAATAGACCAAAAAGAAATAAATAACATGTCTAACGCACAAAATGAATTGCAGTCTGATTCCTGCTGAGAAGAAAATCTCCCTGGTTTTTAAAATACATCAATGCTCTTCTCCCATTTCAACTAATATGGCAATGCAGAAGTAGCGATCATTGTAATTTGCAAAAAACATAATGGGGATTTGTTGTTTTGAGTAGCTCTCCGCCTGTGCTGCAGGCTGTCCACTTTGAAGATGCTATCTTCTCCTGTTCCAGAGACAGCCTCCGTGATAAGCATGTCAGCAGAATTGAGCCAAACAACTTCCAGGCAGTATTAATTATAGGTGAATCTCAAGAAATGAAATGTTTGTTTTCAGACTTGAGTTAGTTGCAGTTATCAAACAAAGACAACCGCAGATCGTAGTCAAAGATCACTTGTGTTGCAGAGGACGCTGCTAGTATTTTTAAAGAATCACTAATGGACATGATCTTTTAGGGACCAAAAAACTCAAAACCTCTTTGCTTTAAAAAAAACAGAGCACGTGGGACGCCTGGGTGGCTCAGTGGTTAAAGCCTCTGCCTTCGGCTCAGGTCATGATCTCAGGGACCTGGGATCGAGTCCCGCATGGGGCTCTCTGCTCAGCAGGGTGCCTGCCTCCTCCTCCTATCTCTCTCTGCCTGCCTCTCTGCCTACTTGTGATCTATCAAACAAATTAAAAAAAAAAAAATCTTTAAAAAAAAAAACAGAGCACGTGATTTATATTTAGTTCTGTCCTGAGATCATGTGTAATTGCCAAGATGACATTATTTTCAATCAAAATCATTGTGAGACATCAACATAACCTATGATGAAATAAGATATTTTTATCACACTATCATTTAACAGCAGGACAATTAATGCATGTCATTATTTTGATTTATTGCCTCCAAGCTTAATTTTTTACAATAAACACATGTTGTTTCCATAAGCAAAATCTAAAAAAAAATTGGTAAATCAGTGGATGCAGTAGGCGACTGAAAATACAGGTACATGACAGCCAGTCTGGAAGGGAATGGAAATAAGAGAGAGCCAATTAACTTTTACATTTCTGGGACAAAAATGAAGCCGAAGTTTAAAAAATTAAGTGCAGCTTAGTATCTTTCAAAAGTTAATAGCAGCTGTTTTGTCATTCTATGCATGCTCAGATTTCTTCCTTATACAATTATTAACAAGAAACCTATCTTCTAATCTTGGCTGCCTTAAAAACACTAGCAGGGGTCATTTATCATCATATTTCTTATTAAAGCTTAGAAGAAACACCACACAGCAGCATATCTTAGAAGTTGGAACTGTAAAGAAAATCCCTCTCTTATTTTCTCAATGATTTTGGGTAATGTTAAAAATAATTGCTATTATAAGATTTGCCTGTCCTTTAATTGCCAGTTTTCACAGATCTAGTGATTGACAATTCCACTCCTATCCTCTAGAATTATTCTTACTTGCCCACCCCCCCCCCTTTATTTGAATGTCTTAGAATTACTCAGGGTAGTATTTTGAGTTTCCCTTTTCAGTGGTCCGGACAAAACCAGTTCACTAATGATGCATGTAACAGCCATTGGGTACTGCAACAGTATGTGTAAAAAACAAAAACAAGGGGTGCCTGGGTGGCTCAGTGGGTTAAAGCCTCTGCCTTCAGCTCAGGTCATGATCTCAGGGTCCTGGGATCGAGCCCCACATCAGGCTCTCTGCTCAGCGGGGAGCCTGCTTCCCCCCCCCACCGCCTGCCTCTCTGCCTACTTGTGATCTCTCTCTGTCAAACACATAAAATCTTTAAAAACAAAAACAAAAACAACCAAAACCCTAACTCTGATTTGAAGTTAGGTTGACCACACCGTTAAAACTCTGATATGTTCCTTCAGTCACTATTAAATCCTCTTTATCATTTTTGTTCTACTTATTAAGAATTTCTTAGAATTTTCATCTTTTTCATATTTTGGCCTTAAGGGATATTTCTCAGCAAATAATTGATCGCTGGTCTCATTCATAAAGAGCTTGTGTTGGTTTTCAGTTCTAAACATTTGGTGGAACTGAAATCAAACACTTTGCGTTCAGCAGTCTAAATCTTTCCAGGGCTTCTTTATGTTACAAAAGCACAAACAGGAGCACCTATGTGGCTGAGTTTGTCTTCAACTCAGGTCATGATCTCGGAGCCTTAGGATTAAGCCCAGCATCAGGCGCCCTGCTCAGCAGGGAGTCTTCTCTCTCTCTCCCTCTGCCTCTCCCCACCCCAACATTCTGCTCATTCTCTCTCTCTTTCTAGTGAAGAATATCTTTTAAAAAACTATTTAAAAGTATAAATACTATGCTTGTTTCTTTTCCCATTTTCCAATATCCAGGTTAGCATAATATAAGACACTGATCAGCATTCAACTTTTACTGCTTGGTAATGTATCTTGCAGATAGTTCTTTAATCAATATAGAAAGTGTCTCCATTTATTTACAGCACCGTATGTACCCGTCATAATTTAACCACTCCTTATTGATGAACATTATGGTTACTCATTTTGTTTGTGTTTTTTTGCTATTCTGTACCATGGTTTATGGAAAAATCTGTGTTTACTCTTTCATTGCATTCGTCTGCAACTGGAGGATAACTGTCTGGATGTGAAGACTATATTATGAAGGAATTAAATGATATAAAGTTGTCCCCTAGGACAAGGATTCTCAACAGCTGTACTGTTGACCATTTGGGCCAGACAATTCTTTGTTGTGGAAGACTGTTCTGTCATTTTAAGATGCTGTGCGGCATCCCGGGCTTTCCCTACCATAGCGTTAACCCCTATGGCCCCCCTGCTCCATTTGTGATCACCACAAATGTCACCAGATATTGCCAAATGTTTCCTGGGAGGGCAAAATCACTCCAGTTTGGAACCACTGTTCTAGGTGATTGTATCATTTACCATCACCATCTGGGTAAGGCTCTTTTCCCAACAGATAGTGTGTAATATCAAACTGCAGAAATTTTGACAATTTGATGGGGAAGAAAATGGAATCTCGAGCATCTTGTCATTTTTTTTTTTTTGGCCTTTTTCTGAATTGCCTGTTTATATTTTTTAAGCTTTATATTTGACAGTCTATTTTCACTTTATATTTGTTTATCTTTTCCTGTATATTTCTAGAAAACTTTCATATATTAGAGAGATTACTTCTTTGCACTCTGAGTTGAGATGTTTGTAACGTTGTTATTTGTTTTCTGACTTTTGTTATGGTGTTTTGAGATGCAGATATCTTTAATTTCTTTATTTTCCAATCTTTACTTTATAATTTCTGAATTTTGAATCATAACCAGAAAAGATCCCTATGATATTATTTTCAAGGAGTTCACCTATATTTTTGTTTAGTATACTATAGCTTTCTTATTTGTTTGTCTTTTATCATATTTGAAATTTATCCAATATTCAATGTACCAATCTTGTTTCTGCAGATTTCTTTTGGTAATGTTTAAATTACAACATGCTTTTTTAGATTCTTTTCTTTTAGCTAGCTAAAACTCATGGTTAATCAAAAGACTATTGATTAAGAGACCCCTGGCAGGTATAATCTAAAGCTTCTTGTGGATCTTACGTAATTTCTTACATTCCGTAGTCTATGAAAAGGATCTGTTTAGTAGAATCAATACTCTAATTTTAAATACAAAGTTTTATAACATTTTCTTTTTTAGTAGTAAAGTTATATTTTTTCATAGTCATGTGGTTCTTATTTATTTTTTGGCAATAGGTTAACATTCAAAAACTTCAAATGGAGATTTCTCTCAAGAAAAGTTTACTACTTTTGCATTTGAAACATATGAGAACTCACTTTGGGAGCTTAGTGGCTTTTAATATAAGAAGTATAAAATGTGTCCTGTGAGGTTGTGCCTGTGCCTTTAAAAGAAATTCATTTATAATAAGAATATAGACAAAAGCTTCCTCCTGAGCCAGGTTTATTTTTAGGTAAAACCACAGAATCTAATCAGGTTTTCTGTTATAATGTAAAGTGGAAATATAAAGATGCCTGATTATTTTGTGTTAGGACCAACCGTTTCATTCTATCATCTGTCTTTTTCTATCACCTCCAGTGTGATATCCTGGAATGGGGCTCCTGACACATAATAGAAAGCTTCAGAGGAAACATTAATATGTTCCTTAGTTCAAGTAGTCCATGTTATCACAGAGGCAAATAAAAAGTCTCCCGACCTTTTCATTTACTCCTACGACAACATGCTCTGAGAGAAAAGATTTTTGCCAGCTGTTTTAGTTTTAAATTACAGTGCCATGATTGGTTTCATTTCTAGGTCACCCATAGCAACCATTATATGTAGGCACAAGATGAGCAATGGATGCATACAAAATTCTCAAGCATTTAAGTTCAGTGTTCTAATTTATGATCAAGAAGGTTTTGTTAGTTTGGATCTGGTGGGATGAGGAAAATGTATATCATTTGTTCACTAATTTCTTTTTTGATGGGGGTTGCTTTTAAAAATCCTTATCTTTCAAAACTATGAATTCTTTATGCATAACCCTCCCAACGGTGGAGAAAAATGTTCAAATAGTTTTGAAGTATGTTCCACTGGCCTCCTAACAGGCTTCCCAGTTAGAGGAAGATTTTTGAAAGAAAGTATAATAAAAAAATCAAGATTTTGATTTTGTGATGAAATGCACATGCATGCATGCAAAAAATAATGCTCCTTTTGTTCTTCCTTTATTGCTCTGCTGGCTGCTGAGAAGTATGTTTGTTTTCACTAATAGACATTTTCAGATATTTATCAAGTTAGCCTTAGAGCTGGTGTTGCAAAACAACACCCTCTAAATTAGAATTTTCCCTCAAATTTTCTGACTCTATTTGTTTCATATATTCTGAGACACTACCTTGGCTTTATCTTCCAAACGTTTTACTGAGTTTGCATCATATGTATTTCTTTAGTTGCATTATTTTCTCAGATATCTCAGCAAATCCCAGAGGACATTTGTCTGCGTCCCTGTGGATGTGTGTGTGTGTGTGTACACAAATGCATGCATGTGTAAAATTCTTCTCTTTCCTAAACTCTTTCAATTTTCTTTGGGTCATTTTACCTGAGTGATAGGCTAGGCTAATTTTTTTTTCCATATTTTTTCAAATATCTGGTGATTTTGGCTTTCTATTCATAATTTAAAGTGAGAGGATAGGAATATTGATAGAGAATTCCAGTTTGCGGGTGGATGGCTTTGGTTTAGGATGAGCAGGTAGGTTTATGATATATCCTGGGAGTCCTCTTAATAGCAGAATTAGAGGGCTTTATTTGCTTGGTGTAAAGGCTTGCCTGCATTACCATCCTTAGAATTTCAGTTAACACTCGGTTTTAGACTCTCTCCTCTGCCCCCATCATACTAGCTGTCTTTGAGTCTGAATACCTTAAAACTGATATATAACACGTTACTTTTATACATATACAACATCCTCAGATTTGGTTTGCAGGGAACTCAGTGACAATGGCAATAATACATACTGGGGGGATAAAAAAGTCCCAAAACTGTAAATCATTGGCTGAAGTAAGTTTGTATCAAAGAAACAATCCTTTAAAATGAGCTTATCAGTAAACACTGCCATCTCTGGTAGATGGAATTTGCAACTGACTGACTAAATTAGCAAGTTCTGTATTGCTAAAATTTTTGGCAGACGCAAACTGTTGACTTGTAGAAATTCAGGCTGTTCTCCCAGTCCAGCTAGGTCACTGGGCTTTACTCTTGCTTCTCTTCTTACCTGGGAGCCCCATTACTCTCCTAAGACCTTGTAAATTGTGCTTATTACTTTCTTAACATGTCCCAGGGACAGCAGACCAGTTTTCAGGAGAAGAAACCTCAACCTGCATTATTGCAAACAGTTCTTGAATTTCCTTAAACTCTATTGGTAAGTTTTCCAACCAAACTCCACGGGATTACAAGTGCTGTTTTCGGTTTGATAGGGTGTGACAGCACATGTCAAAGTCAATTGCCTCAAATCTAATTTATTACTTTATTGAAAAGTTGTACATGTTGAAGTTCAGCTTAATTGAGATTGCTCATTACAAGCTATCTTCCCTGAATGGAAATATAAAGTGAATGGCACTTTAAGCACAGAAGGAAAAAGTTTCAGCAGTAATGTAAAAATAGCATCTGATGAGCAGATAAGAATCCTATGTAAAGCACACTATTAGCAGCAACCGCAACAGCTCCTACTGTAGCAGTCTTGGAGCATAAGCAATCATAAGTGCTTTTAAGGCAAGGCTGTTCCTGCTTTATAGTTTTCATTGTGTCAGCACTGTAATTATAATTTCTCTTCCGTATAAGTTTACAGCAAATCTGTAAAGCCCCCCCCAATTATTTTTTTAAAAAGACTCACCTGTGTTTAAAATAAAATAACTTACAAATATTTTAAAAATGCTGATCAGAGCTGTCCATATATCAGACAACGATCACATCAATCAGTGTGTGCCATCATAATGCTGTTGCAAGAAAAGATAGCCAATAAAAGCAAAATTGAGTAACTCAGAAATATATCATACTCACAGGAGATATGAAAATGGAAAATTATTAGAAAACATAAAATGTATTACTTTTCAAATGGTAAACGATAGATTAGAGCCCCATTATTTTCCCCATTGCACAGGGTTGATAATAATGCTGGGGTGGAGTGAGGAGGTAGGGAACAGTGTTTTCATTGTTACCAGTGTTATAAGAAATTCTATTACAAGTAATATATTTTAGTTTTATTCTCTACTAAAGTTAATTTCCTTACAAGTTAAACAAGTAAAGGCAATACTGAGAATGTTAAAAACACTTTAACCTAAAGAACTGAATTTGTGAACGTATATGGTATCTTTCATATGGAATCATGATGAAATAATGCTAATATTAAAAAAAAAGCAATCTTAACACATCTCAGGGATTTAGACCCTATTTTAGACATGATAAAACCTGATCAAACCCCGACACCTCACACTACATCTGACATAGTTTCCTTCCCTTGTACAACATTGTTTTTCTTCCCCTCATTATATTATCAGTTGAGAATGATGCTTGCTTCAGTTCCAGAGTCAATGGCTATTGTTAGATTATATCACAACATTACAATTATTTAACTATGAAGTCCTTTTTATAGTAACTTTTCTGTAACACTACATACAAAGACATATCTGTAGTTTGTTTGACAGGATATCTGAAAGATAAATGGTTGCTCAAAATGCTTAAAGAAAGTAAAAAGAAGTTTATGCAAAAGAGCCATTCAAGTTCTCTGAAGTTGGTGAATTTCAAATAACACAGCCTATTGAATCATTATAATGATGGATTGGCTTTACTATCTTCAAATAACACACAGATCTTGTTTAGAATAGTGAACTTGCTATATTATAATTGATAATATGGAAGAACACTAGTCATGTTAGCTTCAATAAAAAATGTATATACATTTTGACATGAAGAAATATAAGGGATATGACATAACATTATTATATAATACCTTAAGTGGCTATTTTGACTGAATATTATGCTAGATTGTATCATACTCTGCACATTCAGTTGAATCCTATTCCTATGCTGCTACAACTTTTTTTAGATTTTCCTTAGAAAAGTATCTATTTAGCCATCACCTGTTGTTTATCACTGCTTTCTCTATCTATTTCAAAGTGTCATTACTGATGACAATTATTTTCTATACGTGGAAATGTGTCTAAGACTGTTCATTTTGATGCCATGTGCATGTAAACATCTCTTTTTAATTCACAGTCATTATTTAAAGAAACTAGGGCAGAAAAAGATGGCTGATTGTTATTTCCAACTTTTGTTTTTCAGAATTATTAAAGATAATGTATGAGCAGTAAATTTGCAACTTTTTGGAATGTCTAAGGAAAAGTAATCCTCTTGGGTAGTTTAGATAGCTATTTTTGCTTTTGTAGAAATATACAGACTTAGACACCATGCTTTAGGATTTTTCTTTTTTTTTTTTTTTGTAATTTTTTATTATGTTAGTCACCATACGGTACATCATTAGTTTTAATGTAGTGTTCCAGGATTCATTGCTTGCGTATGACACCCAGTGCTCCCTGCAATCCGTGCCCTCCTTAATACCCATCTCTGGGCTCACCCATCCCACCACCCCCATCCACTCTAAAACCCTCAGTTAGATTCCCAGAGTCCATAGTCTCTCATGGTTTGTCCCCCCTCTGACTCCTCACCTTCACTTTTCCCTTCCTTCTCCTAACATCCTTCATACTATTCCTTATGTTCTACAAGTAAGTGAAACCATATGATAATTGTCTTTCTCTGCTTCACTTATTTCACTTAGCATAATCTCCTCCAGTCCCATCCATGTTGATGCAAAAGTTGGATATTCATCCTTTCTGATGGCTGAGTAATATTCCATTGTATATATGGACCACATCTTCTTTATGCATTCATCTGTTGAAGGGCATCTTGTCTCCTTCCAACTTGGCTATTGTGGAAAATGCTGCTATAAACATTGGGGTGCATATGGACCTTTCTTTTTACTACATCTGTATCTTAGGATTTTTCTTTCTAATAATTCTGACTGCTTTACACCAGGTTGTCCCACTACTACAAAAATTTGCTTGGAAATACATATTGTTTATAATTATACTACAGCTATTTTAAATCATTCACATATCTCTTTATCACTCTTATTTCTCTGTTTTAAACTGTATGTCCCCTGAGTTGGTAGGTTTGCAATCATGGTGGATACAACTCCAACAATATTGCTGAAGTCTACTATATTAATGCTGAATATTGGATTATTCTCTTAGAAGTATAGCATAAATTCATATACTACTTGCTTTCACATTAAATTCAGGCATTTGGTATGGTCCTTCTTTTCTTCCCTTTCAGGCAAATAGGTAACCTTTGACAACTGCTATAGGAAAAAAGTCATTTGTTTCATAATTATCATAGCTTTAGGCATCCAATAAGCCAAAGAAGTTTGAAGTCATAGGCTATAGTATGGTTAAAATATGATTTTCTTGAAAAAAAAGAAAAGAAAAATAAGCTAAAGACGTAGTACAGGTTAATGAACTACTTGATTAATCTAGCTATTTCTTCTTAGAAACAAGTTGTACCTTTCTCTGAAAAAGGAAATTTTTGTCCACCTCATGTTTAAGTAACTCAACCAGATGAAGAGTCAATTGACTGAAACATATTAAATTTAACTGTAAAACCCAGCATCTTGTCTTCTTATATCAGTGTCACTCAAGATACCAATTAAGGCTATCAAGAAGATATAGGCCACTTGCAACTTCAAAGTTTATGAAGGCAATTGATGACTGCTTATAGGTTTATTCTGACAAATAAAGGATTTGGATCTAAGCAGAACTATCTTACTCTTCGGGCTCTGTGCACTTGTAGTCTTGAGAGTCACAGTTTCCACATAATCCTATTCATGACGCAGGGTCACAGTAACATAAAATCTATGTGCTTCCCTATCCATATATAAAGATGGACTTCCAAATGCAATTTGAATGAGTTGAAGAATAGTGGTTTCACTACCTCAGAAGTTGTCTTCCAACAGGGAAACCAAAGAGGAAGAATATATATGTATACTTATTCCTAAACACGTCTGGGGTATTCCCTGTGGATGGCTAGGTGATTGATTTAAATATTTGTGGAGTTTTGAGGTGGTAGTTAGTCAGATATAGACAATGAGAAATCAGGCCTGTCAATTTGATTGGATTCTTACTCCTGGGCTGGTGAAAGCTAGCACATTCCAGTCACCACAGATAGCCAGCTGAGTTGGACTTGCTGTTCTGCAGGTCACCACATGCTGACTTTTGCTGTATTCCTGGTACCAGTGTGCCCCAACTGTATATACAGACTCACTGCTTATCACAGTAAAACATATCTGAGATCAGGCTACAGTGATTTACACAGATTCAGTATTTTATTGGGTATTTTAATTGGTTGATATAATAAAGCATTATAAAATTAAGAAACAAACCAATAGACACAAACATAAACTTGATATGAATATATCTGGGACAATAAGGCATTGTGCTCCACAAATTGGTGGCATATTCTTTACCAGTTGCAAGTTGTCAAAGCTAAATGTGTACTTTCCTTCTCTTTCTCTCTCTTGTTATCTGAGCAATCACCATAAAGTGAAAATATGTTTAACAAAAGTATCTTCCATACCTTGTCTTATCTTCTCCATCTCAATGGTATTGTTTATGTTGAAAAATTCATTTGCCAACTTAAGCTTCTTCCCAATTATTTTTCCATCATAATAGGAGACATTCTAGCATAGCTGTTCAATATACAGGTTCTGCACTTAGAGTGTGCAAAGTTCAAATTCACATTGACTGGTTGGGTAGTCTTTGTCAAGTTATTTGATTTCTCTAACACTTATCTACTCACTAATGAAAGCGTAATAATTATAATACCTCCTATAATGTTTTTATTAAAATGAATCATATCTGTATACGTATATATGTAAATTTTTGAGACTGACATAAGCATTAAGTAAGTTACTTATTATTGTTGTTGCAGTTATTATTATTATTGTTTTCTAAGATTAAGCTCAAATATCTTTTACCTACTTAAGAGTTCAATTATCTGGGATGCCTGGGTGGCTCAGTTGGTTAAGCAGCTGCCTTCGGCTCAGGTCATGATCCCAGCGTCCTGGGATTGAGTCCCACATCAGGCTCCTTGCTTGGCGGGGAGCCTGCTTCTCCCTCTGTCTCTGCCTTCCATTCTGTCTGCCTGTGCTTGCTCTCTCTCCCTCTCTCTCTGACAAATAAATAAAAAATCTTAAAAAAAAAAAAAAAGAGTTCAATTATCTCTGAAAAAAAAAAAATCAATCTTCACCTCTCCTCTTGTCTTGTGATGTCATTCCGCAATCAAAGCTCTAGTAGAATAGTTACCATATTGCATCATCATTATTTATTTCTCTGACTTTCTCCCTGGAGAAAAAGTCCTTGAGGGATAAGTCTATAATATTAATCTTTTCCCCCCAGCAACCAGCATCAAGCCTCATGCAATGAACACACTTGGTGTTAATGGTTATAAACCCTAGCTACCAAAATGCTGCTGTCATCTTCTACAACAATTAATTCATCTACAGAACCAAAATAATTCAGTAAGTACATGCTTAGTTTCAGGTTAAACAATAAAGAGCAAAAACCTAATTATTCCTTATGATACATAATTCCATGTGTTCCTTTCATATACACATTTGTTACTTTAATGGGAAACTTAATCAATAGAAAGAAAATAACATTAGGTATACAGAGGCCTTCTACTTAAAAAAAGAAACAAATACAGAAAAAAATTTTCTAACATAATAAGCTATGCCATATTTTATTTTAAGGTACAGTTAAATTTTAAAATCTGGTAATAAATTCTAAGAGTTATCTTCAAGTCCTGAGGCAACATAACAACTATTAGGATATGTTACTGATGTTGACAACATTAAAATGATGAAATTATAACTAACAGTCTCTCTGAAGATCAGTTTATGCAACTTGGGGATTGTCCAAATAAAAACCATACATAATAGTTAACCAATGATATCGACATCTGCTTACACTAAAGATTCATAAATTGATAAAGGTTATTAAGGTAATTGGATGAGCAACTACTTTTAAGTATATCTTTCAATGATAGAAAATGGAATTTAAGTTTCTCTGGGAAATAGGTTTCTGAAACAGATGATATTCAAAAGATTAAAAAATTCTAAACATGTCTAGATTTTAAAGTGATTTCATAGTCAAATTAGTACTAAGGCTTAACTTGAGGAAGAAAAACAAGAAAAGTGTGCAGAAAATCTCCATAACATATTATGATAAAAGACAGTTAATGTCTATCTGTTGCAACTCAATGGAAGTGAAAAAGTAAGAATATATATAAGTAAAAGATATAAATCTAGTCTATTCAAAAATTTTTAAGGAATTTTACTAATAATTACTTCAAATCTCCTGTTTTATAATAAACTGTATAAGTTTTTAAAAATTTACCACCTAGAGGAGACCTTACATTAGAAGCATTTAGTAATGGAATTACATTGAAACATCAGTCATAACTGACATGAACATTTGAAAAAAAAATGTATTACATCACTAATTTAGCTGATGATCAAGAAAGAGAAGCAGGAAAGTACTAACAATCTGTACATATTAAGAGTGACAGATATCCCATGTCGAACATTTATATAGTAGAATGAAATAAAAATGCTGTCATTGTGAAAGTACCCATAGGTTAATAAGTCTGAACTTCAGACTAGTTGGTGCCTCAATAGATTTTCAAAATGTTAAGACCATTTAGGAACTATGTTATTTATTTTTTATATAAATACTTTCATTTCCTCATTAAAAATCAATAAAGATTTATGATTTTAGTAATTACAAATTAGATAATTCGGACTAACCTTCCTTCTGAAGAAAACTGGAGGCAAAAATTCTGCTTGAAGGCAAAGGAGAGCTAAGAAATAAATAATTACCAAGCCAAGATCCAGGAGAAGACAGAAATTCAGACATAAGAACTCAGTATTTAGAAATTTTTCAACTTTAGGGTGTTTACTAATTCTAAGAGATTTGGGGTATATCAATTGGCAGCTTCCTCATACTAAAAGGGCAAAGGTGGAATAACACATTTATCTGGTAATAAATTCTGAAAACCTAGGCATGGGAGAGCCTGGCAAATATCTTGAATTTACTTGGGATCTAACTGAGCTATACCCTTGGGGAAAAGGCTAAACTAGAAGTAATCTGGCTCTCCTAAGGACTATGGCTCAACTCCAAATTATCTTAATGCCTGAAATTGGGTTAAGATATTCTCAGACTGTTAGTGCTCTAGGCACATGAGAAGACTAAATGTCAAACCTTTGAGTATGAAGATGACATCTTAGGTCACAAATAATTTCAAATGTATTATAAATAAGCAATGACACGGAGACAAAGTTATGTGGATGACAATAACAATAAACAAAAGAAAAAGATCCATTAAACAGGAAATCTAGAATTAAGAGTAACAATTACTAAAATTAAGAAATCAGTAGGTAGTCTGACCCACAGTCTTAAAGAAGAAAATATTCAGACAAATATGGAGAGGAAAAAAAAACATGGAAAATAGAGAAAAGAAAGTAAATAATATAAGAGATAAGGTGAAAATATAAAATGCACTTTTTAGATTTCCCAAAGGAAAGGAAAGAGAAGATGGGACAGACTCAGTATTGAGGAGATGGTGACTACAAACTTTCCAAAAGCAGGAACTGACATCAGCCACAAATTCAGGAAGCCCTAAAAACACCAAATTTTAAATAGAAAAGAAAAATTTCAAAGCACATTATAGTAATACCTCTGAAAACCAAAGAACTAAGGCTGACTATCGTATAGGGAGCCACAGACACAAAGACTGATTGCCTTTAAAAGGAAAACAGTAACACTAAGAGCTGATCAATCAATTCAATAAAAACTAGAAGGTAATGAAATGATACCTTTAAATGCTGAAGGAAAATAACTATTAAATTAGAATTCTATGTCCAGTACAAATATTTACTAATGATAAAGGTGAAATAAATTCATTTTCAGACAAGCAAAGCTGAGATAATACATCTTCAGAAAGTCTGTAGTAAAGGAAAATCTAAAGGGAATTCTACAAGAAAAGAAGAGTATACACAAATAGCATCTTGCAAAACAAGATAAAGAACAAGAAAAGGAAAAATATAGTATCATTTACAGGTATTTACATGTATTAAGAAGCCCCAATGTAGCATATAATGGAGAAAGTTAAGACAAGTTAAGATTCATGTGATGTGTTCTAGATTAACCACACAAAATATTTTTTAAGTAAAAAAGTGAGTGAAAAAAGGAACCTATAGCAAAGGTGAAAAATACAAAGACTTCAGTAAGATAAGTTTAAATTCAATTATATTTGTAGTTACATTAAAGATAAATGGATAAAACTCTCATTAAATCAAAGTTTGCTACACTTGACTTAAAAGGTCACAATTCTGTTTACAAAACATCAAAATACAGAAATAATAAAAGTAAAGAATGCAAAAAGTCATGCCATGTAAAGGTAAATTAAAATAAACTGACATGGGGCACCTGGGTGGTTCAGTGGGTTAAAGCCTCTGCCTTTGGCTCAGGTCATGATACCGGGTTCCTGGGATCGAGCCCTGTATTGGGCTCTCTGCTCAGCAGGGAGCCTGCTTCCTCCTCTCTCTCTGCCTGCCTCTCTGCCTACTTGTGATCTCTGTCTGTCAAATAAATAAATAAAATTTTTACCCCCCAAAAATAAAATAAAATAAGCTGACATAACAGTATTAATATGAGACATTAGAGCAAAAAACATTCCTAGCAAAAGAGGGAACAGCATGTCACAGTGATAAAAGATTTAACAAAAATAAATTCATAACAATTTTAATATTTGGTAACATAAAAACATAGGTTTACAATGTATGAAGCAAAAGATTATAGAACAAAACCAGAAATAAACAAATCTATAACTCTATTAAAAAGTTTAATAGAATTCTCTCTTTAGCTCTTTAACATAAAACAGGAAACCACAGAATCAGTAATAAATATCAGTTAACTTAAAAAACATGTTTAGGAAACGATTTAATTGTGTTTTTATAATGTGTGTATACAAGTGTGTATGTATGTGTTTCACTGATAATGGCATTGCAAACAAAAGCTGCATTTTTTAAAAATTTGTACGCACATCAGGAATTTCAGAATTGAACTGATACTGTGTTTTCTGACTGCAATGCAACTGAGCTAAAATCAATACTAAAATGTTAATGAGGAAAAAATAAAATATTGGAACATTCAGATATATGCATCAGTCAATGGATAAAGAAAGTGTAGTGAAAATCCTGTCATTTGTGACAACATGAATGAACCTGGAGGACATCATACTCAGTGAAATAACCAGTCTACAAGACATCCCTAATTTAACAATGCCCCAGCTAAACTTCTTACCTCTTTTCTATTCCATCCACAAACCTGCACTACTCACCATCTTCCTCATCTCAGTTTTTCTGAGTCCATCTTTCTAGTAACTCAGTTAAAAAACCTTTGAGACATTCTCAATGCCTTTCTTTTTTTCATATACTGCCTTTAGTCTACCCAAAAGTCCTCTTGGTCCTATCTTTTAAATATATGATGTGACCACTTTTGCTACACCCATTGCTACTTTTCTGGTAAAAGCACTATTACCACTCACCTCGATTATTCTAGCCCCCTATGTAGTCTTCCTGTTTTCACTCTTGTCCTTCTAAAATGTACTCTCAGCAGAACACTGAGAATGACCCTTTAAAACAACAATTCAGATCAAATTATTCCTTTCCATAAAATCCTGCTAGTCTCCCATTTCACTCAAAGCTAGAGTCAAACTCTGAAAATGGTCTATACTGCCTGACTTAATTTCTCACACTCTTCCAACCTCTTTTTCTCATTGTTGCTACCAATTCCTATTGCTTTTCTACCCTCATCTCCTAAAATCCTCCCCTCCTCTCATTCTATTTCAGCTACACTGGATTAAACAGCAGGCATCCTATTTAAAACCTTTGCATTAACTCTTTCCCCTGGTTGGAAACTTCTTCAGTTAAGTATAAGCCCATCTCACTTCTTTACAAATTTCAAGTATTTGTTAAAATTTTATTTTTCAATGAGAGCTACTTGACCATTCCATTTAGAATTATAAGTAGGCACTGATACCTACTTCTCTATACTCTGATCCCCATACTCGGCTCCATTGTACATTTTTCTGCAATACATATTACAATTTTGTCAACTGTTTATTGTTTTGTTTTATTTTATAACACTTAGGCTTTCCAAGCACCTATAACTTGGCTTCACACATATTCTGTGATCAATAAATATTTGTTGAACAAATTAAAATAGTAAAGTAAAATAAATAAAATAACATAAATAAAATTAATTAATTTATTAATTGGAAAAGTAAAAATAGATTAATGTTACTTTCAGAAAACAAAATAAGAAGAATATTTGTTCACCATTAGGACATAGAGTCTTTCTTAAAAAAGAAAAGAAGTGGGGTGCCTGGTTGTCTCAGTTGGTTAAGCAACTGCCTTCAGCTCAGGTCATGATCCCAGAGTCCAGGATCGAGCCCCGCATGGAGCTCTCTGCTCAGTGGGGAGCCTGCTTCTCCCTCTCCCTCTGCTGCTCTGCCTGCTTGCGTCTCTCACTCTCTCTGTCAAATAAATAAATAAAATCTTAAAAGAAAAAGAAGAAGAAGAAGAAGCACAAAAGCAGCAAAAAAAAATTACTGGCAAAAATTTCAAAAATTTATTTAGAAAAAAAGTTAAAATATCTATTTTAGATGTTAAATATGCATATACTGCATATTGATAAGAAAAACACAAATAATCAAAGAGAAAACAGGTGAAAAGTACAAACAAGGATTTATGATCAAGAAATTGTAAATGGTAATAAAATGTTTGAATGTTTTTTCAACTTGAAAATGAAGCAATAATGAGACACCATTTCTTCCAAGACATTGACAGAATATTAAATGATGATTGCTTCCAATATAGTAAGAATGCAGAGCCAGAACACTGCTAGTGAGGATGGAATAGATTTAGCCATTCTATAAAGTAATTTGAAAATACCTACCCAAAATTAAATTACAAACATCAATTGATAAAGTAATTCCACTCTCAGAAATCTATTATCCAGAAATGAAGATATGAGTACATAAAGACACAAATAAAAACATTTATCTCTATCTATTTTCACATTGCTTATAGTGACAAAACTAAAAATAACATAAAGACCCACACGGAAAATTGTACAGCTGTTAAGTACACATTGGCCTAACAAAGATGGATTGGTGTCTATTGAGTTAAAGGGAAGTCGGCAGTGTGCTTTGTTGTAAGATGAGGAAAGAAAGTTGTAGAGTAATGCATATATATTCATATAATGTGATATATTTCATACACACACACACACACACACACACACACACACACACACATATGGTATGATTAGGTAAAACTTAAAAAAATAAGTGTGAAATACTTGAAATGGTTAACATAAGCAATGTAACATACCTGTTACCTTGAGTATATATGAAATCTGCTATTTAAAATTAAAAGCAAATGTAATGTAGAATAGTGTACATTTTGATATAACACAAAACCAGATTCAAATTCAATCTCCATTGCTAAATACCTATGTGGCCCTGAGTAAGGTAATTAACAATTCACCAACCTCATCAGCCAAATAAGTGTTAATATTATTATTTCTTTTAAAAAGCCTTTATCTATTTATTTTAGACAGAGAACTGGGTGGGAAACAGTGGGAGGGAGATGGAGGAGGAAGGCCTCTCCAGCAGACTTGTGCTGACTCAGAGCTCAATAGTGGTCAATCCCACCACCCTGAGGTTAATAGCTGAGCAGAAACCAGGAGTAAGATGGTTAACCGACTGAGCCACACAGGTGCCCCCAAATACATGTTAATTTAAAGAGATTATACAAGTGACTTATAAGATACATATGGGCACAATATCATTTGATACACACATAATAAAGTGAAAGTACTGTAACTGAGCAGTGAGACAATAAAAGCAGGGTGAGGAGAAGGGGAATAGATGAAAGAAGGAAGAGGGAGAGCTAACAGTTACTGTGAACTTGCTATAGGGCAGGCAACAGGGCCAAGACTTGCAGGCACTAAATCTTTAAAACATGTGACTACCCATATAAAGTTCTGACAACTAATAATGAGTTAGCTATTATTTTATTTCCAGATTTACAAAGTAAGATGCAGGTGCATCTGGGTGGCTCAGTTAGTTAAGCATCTGCCTTTGGCTCGGGTCATGAGCCCAGGGTCCTGGGATCGAGCCCCACATCAGGCTCCTGACTCAACAGGGAGCGTGTTTCTCCCTCTTCCACTCCCCCTGCTTATGCACTTGCTCTCTCTCTATCTCTCTTGTCAAATAAATGAATTCTTAAAAAAAAAAATCCACACACAAAAAGTAGGAAACAACTATGAGTTGTGATTTGCCTCACTATACTAAAGAGCAAAATAAGAATTTCCAAAAAAAATAGTGACCACTGTGGGGACACCTGGGTGGCTCAGGCGGTTAAGTGTCTAACTCTTGATTTTCCCCTCAGATCAGGATCTGCATGTCCTGGAGTGGAATCCTATGTCAGGATCTGCACTCAGGTGTAGTCAGCTCGTCCTTCGCCCTCTGCTCCTCCCCCTGCTCACTCTCCCTCTCAAATAAATAAATAAAATCTTTAAAAAAATTAATGGCCATTCAATCTCAAAGATTATGTATCATCCAAAGGCTAAGATATAACTTTATTCTTTGATCTTTTGAAGAAACAGTTTATTCCCAAGAGATAACACATTATTTATTAAATGCATTTTATACTTATTCTAGAGGACACTCATCGCTAATGCAGCAATAATTACCATGACCAACTAAATTAATAAAGGTTTTAACAAATACAACTTTTTAAAATAAATGAACAGATAATTGAAATAGCAAAATACATGATTTCAATATAATCATTTCTTTTTTTTAAATTTTATTTATTTATTTGAGAGAGAATGAGTGAGAGAGAGCATGAGAGAGGAGAAGGTCAGAGGGAGAAGCAGACTCCCCAAGGAGCTGGGAGCCTGATGTGGGACTCGATCCTGGAAGTCTGGGATCATGACCTGAGCCTAAGGCAGTTGCTCAACCAACTGAGCCACCCAGGCGCCCTCAATATAATCATTTCTAAAGGAAATTCCTTGGAATTCAAAAGGAAAGAACTATTGAAAATAAAATGTCTACTTTTTCTGTAGAAAATGCTAAAATCTTTTTGATAGAAATGAAAATAACATGACTGCATTAATATATTTGCAGTTTTACTTCTTTTGTTAATAGAGGTTAAAAGTGCCAAGAGATATTTAATATTAACACCATTTGCAACAGCATGGGACTTTGCACTTCACCAGCCTCCACCTAGCAAAAATTGTACTGCAAGTACATATTTGTGAGCTTGTTATTTTAGTTAATTATATGCTCGTTTAGAAACCATGATAGAACTGGCAGCTATTATGACTACAAATAAATGTTTATTTTTGTAGTTCTTATTTTATAACATAATAACTAAACAAGAGCTAAGGAAATTTAACCATTAGCCTTTGTGAGTCAGCTAATGCTGAGTATCTTTTAATAGCACTCCTTGTTTGACAGATTTACTAAACATGTGGTTCAAGTAGTTGAAAAATCCACTACAAGAGCCAGATACTTAGTTTCTTTTATAAAAGTAATTTTGTAGGATTTTGCATTTACATATGACAAATGCAATAAGCCTTATTCCCTTTAAAATAAAACTGCCTTATAAAAATAAAAGTGGTTGAGAATAAGAACTTTTAGAACTATCAATAATTTGAAAGAATGTGAAAGATATTTCCCCCATTCGTAGCTAAAAAACAAAAGAACTACTAAGTGAATATTCATTTCAAAGTAAATTATGAGATAACAGTAAGTATAAGAAAAAAGAGTATATAAAATAAAAGTCCAAAAATATATTTCTTAAACGTCTAGCATACTTCCTGCATATAGTATGAAACCATTTTTTTTTCTTTCTAAGTTCATATCCTGTCTCTTAAATTACTACTATTCAGTGAAAGAGAAAGGGAACATGGAATGATCTTCAACAAACAAGCCACAGTATTTACTTGTAACAGAGCTTAGCAAAGCCATTCCCTTTTCTGGTAGCACTTAGAGAATGGTTTAATTCTGCCTTTTGTCAAGGACACCCTTTTCAAAACGAAGGCCCTGAGTAAACTCTTAATCCAAATAACATAAGGATAGGACTCATTCGGAAATTATTCTGGCTTGGAATATAAGCCAAAAATTTTGCCATTTTGGAACTATACTATAAGACATTTTAAAGGAAGTTCTTCAGGCTTCAGAGTGAACTATAGGATAGAAATTTGGATCTACACAAAAATAAAGATAATGGGCTGGAGAAGCAAGATGGCGGAGGAGTAACAGACTGAAATGATATCAGGTCCCAGGAGTTCAGTTAGATAGTTACCAAACCATTCTGAACACCTACAAAATCAATAGGAGATAGAAGAGAAGAAGAGCAGCAATTCTAGGAATAGAAAATCGACCACCTTCTGAAAGGTAGGACATACAGAGAAATGAATCCAAAATGATGGGAAGATAGACTGGGGGGTAGGGCCTGGCTTCCAGCAAGCAGTGGAGCAGTGGAGCACAAAATCAGAACTTTTAGAAGTATGCTCCACTGAGAAACATGGCTTCAGAGGCTAAGTGGGCATGGAGCCGCCATGGGGACAGTGTGGTCTTAGGTCCTGCAGGGTCACAGAAAGATCGGGGGTGTCTGAGTGTGGCAGAGCTCCCAGGTATTGGAGTGGGGAAGCCGACTACAGAGACAGAACCTGAGGAGTGAGCTTTCAGATCGGTGTTACCTTAAACCATGATCCAAGGCACAGTCAGACCATTGCTCTTCAAGCAGGGACTCCACAAGTGTGAGATCTGAAAAGATCCCCTCCTTCCTCCTCCAGGAGGAGTGGCACAGGATTCAGGAATCTGCTGGGGTTGGAGACTCCAAACAAGGCCATGCGCCAGAGATAGAAACACTTGGTAACAGGCCAGGTGAGCACAGAATGTGGCCAGAGACCAGGGAGACAGGAGTGATTGAATGCTTATCTCTGAGGGTGCACTAAGGTGTGGGGCCCCAAGCTCTCTGCTCCTCTGGGCCAGAGATTGGGAGGCTGCCATTTTCATTCCCCGCCCTCCAGAGCTCTATGGAAAGCATTCAGGGAACAAAAGTTCCCAAGAGAGAACCTGAGCAAATTACTTAGCCTGGCCCCAGGCAAGGGCGGTGCAATTCCACCTTGGGCAAAGACATTTGATACTCACTGCAACAGACCCCTCCCCTAGAAGCTCAGCAAGAACATCCAGCCAAAACTAAGCTCATCAATTAAGGAGAACAGTGGAACTCCAGAGTGAAGTGAAAGCAACACACAGAATTCATGGCTTTTTTCCTATGATCGTTTAGTCTTGCAAAGTAAAATTTTTTTTTAAATTTTATTTTTTTATTCTATTTTTTAATTTTTCCTCTTTCCTCTTTTAATGTTTTAAACTACTTTATCTTAATAAAACCTTTCTAAAAAATCTTTTCAAATCTTCATTGTTATAGTCATATTTTATCCCTTCATTGTATTTAACCTTATTTTTTATATACATATAGGTTCTTTTTTTCCTTTAAAATTTTGGGATACAATTTCTTCTTTTATATCAAAATATAGCCTAAATCTAGCACATGGATTTGTTCTAGTCTTCAGCCTGAGCACATTCTCTACTCTTTTTTTTTTCATTATCCAATCAATTTATCTTATCAATTCCTTTTTTAGAATTTTTTTTAAAATTTTTCACCTTTACAGCATATTCCATCCCTTCATCATGTTTACCCTTATTTTTGTATATATACAAAAAAAAAAAAATATATATATATATATATATATATATATATATATATATATATATATAAAAGTTTTTCTTTCCTTAAAATGTTGGGAGGTAGTTTCTCCTAAGAGACCAGAATACACCCAAAAATTAAGTGGGTAGCTCTATTCTATTCACCAGTCTAATATATATACATATATATTAGAATAGAATAGAGAATAGAATAGAATAGAATAGAGAAAAAAGGAAACAAATATACATACATATATATTTTTTCCCCTTTTGTCCCCCATTCATCTACCCCTTGTTTTGGGTCTCTTCTGATTTGGTTAACATACATTTTTCTGGGGTCTTAGCCACCCTTTTAGTATATTATTCTCTCGTTCATATATTCTTATCTGGACAAAATGACAAAGCAGAAAATCTCACCACAAAAAAAGGAACAAGAGGCAGTACCAACACCTAGGCCCTAATCAATAGGGACATTAGTAATATGTCAGAACTGGAGTTTGGAATGACAATTCTCAATGTGCTAGCTGGGCTCAAAAAAGGCATGGAAGATATTAGAGAAACCCTTTCTGGAGATACAAAATCTCTTTCTGGAGAAATAAAAGAACTAAAATCTAACCAAGCTGAAATTTTTAAAAAGTTACTAATGAGGTGCAATAAAAACTGGAGGAAAAATGAGGCAGAAGATAGAATTAGTTATATAGAAGACTAAATGATGGAAAATAAAGAAGCTGAGCAAAAGAAGGACAAAAAACTACTGGACCATGAGGGGAGGATTCAAGTGATAAGTGATACCACAAGATGAAACAATATTAGAAAAATTGGGATTACAGAAGAAGAAAGAGAGAGGGGGGCAGAAGGTATACTGGAGTGAATTATAGTAGAGAATTTCCCTAATATGGCAGAGGGAACAAGCATCAGAATCCAGGAGGCACATAGAAGCCCCCTCAAAATCAATAAAAATAGGTCCACACCCCATGGACATATAGCAAAACTTACAAGTCTTAGTGACAAAGAGAAAATCCTAAAAGCAGCTTGGGACAAGAAGTCTGTAACATACAATGGTAGAAATACTAGATTGGCAGCAGACTTATCCAAGGAGATTTGGCAGGCCAGAAAGAACTGGCATGATATATTCAGAGCACTAAATGAGAAAAATATGCAGCCAAGAGTACTATATCCAGCTAGGCTATCATTGAACATAGAAGGAGGGATAAAAAGCTTCTAGGACAAACAAAAATTAAAAGAATTTGCAAACACCAAACCAGCCCTACAGAAATTATTGAAAGGGGTCCTCTAAGCAAAGAGAGAGCCTAAAAGTAGTAGACCAGAAAGGAACAGAGACAATAAACAGTAACAGTCACTTTGTAGGCAATACAATGGCACTAAATTTATATATTTCCATAGTTACCCTGAATGTAAATGGGCTAAATCAAAAGACACAGGGTATCAGAATGGATACAAAAACAAGACCTATTGAGATGTAGTCTACAAGAAACTAATTTTAGACCCAAAGACACCTCCATATTTAAAGTGACAGGGTGGAAAACGATTTACCATGCTAAAAGACATCAAAAGAAAGCTAAGTGGCAATTCTTATATCAGATAAATTAGATATGAACCAAAGACTATAATAAGAGATGAGGAAGGACACTATATCATACTTAAAGGGTCTGTCCAACAATAAGATCTAGTCATTTTAAATATCTACGCCCCTAACATGGGAACATCCAACTATATAAACCAATTAATAACAAAATCAAAGAAACACATCAACAATAATACAATAATAGTAACGGTCTTTAACACCCCCTCAATGAAATGGACAGATCATCCAAGCAAAAGATCAAAAAGGAAATAAAGGCCTTAAGTGACACACTGAAACAGATAGACATCATGATATATTCAGAACATTCCATTCCAAAGCAACAGAATACACTTCTTCTCTAGTGCCCAAGGAACATTTTCCAGAATACATCCCACCCTGGGTCACAAATCAGGTCTCAACTGGTACCAAAAGATGGGGATCATTCCCTGCATATTGTCAGACCACAATACTCTGAATCTAGAACACAATCACAAGAGGGGAATTGGAAAGAACTAAAATACATGGTGACTAAAGAGCAGCCTACTAATGAATGAATGGGTCAACCAGGAAATCAAAGAATTGAAAAAATTCATGGAAACAAATGAAATTGAAAACACAACTGTTCAAAATCTGTGGGACACAACAAAGTTGGTCCTGAGAGGAAAGTATATAGTATTTCTCAAGAAACAAGAAAGGTCTAAAGTACACAACCTAACCCTACACCTAAAGAAGCTGGAAAAATAAGAGCAAAGAAAGCCTAAAGCCAGCAGAAG
The DNA here is from genome assembly GCF_902655055.1 of Lutra lutra. Lineage (NCBI taxonomy): Eukaryota > Metazoa > Chordata > Mammalia > Carnivora > Mustelidae > Lutra > Lutra lutra. The sequence continues at coordinate 43,799,836 of NC_062288.1, forward strand.
AGAAATCTTAAAGATCACAGCAGAAATCAATAAAGAGAAACCAAAAGAACAATAGAACTGAGCAATGAAACTAGGAGCTAGTTCTTTGAAAAAAAAACAGTAAGATTGATAAACCCCTGGCCAGAGTTACCAAAAAGAAAAGAGAAAGGACCAAAATAAATAAAATCATGAATGAAAGAGGAGAGATCACAACCAACACCAAAGAAATACAAACAATTATAAGAACATATTATAAGCAACTATACGCCAGCAAATTTGACAATCTGGAAGAAATGGATACTTTCCTAGAGACATATAAACTACCAAAACTGAACTTGGAAGAAATAGAAAACCTGAACAGACCCATAGCAGTAAGAAGATTGAAGCAGTCATCAAAAATCTCCCAACAAACAAGAGCCCAGGGCCAGATGACTTCCCAGGGGAAGTCTACCAAACATTTAAAGAAGAATTAATACCTATTCTCCTGAAACTGTTCCAAAAAATAGAAATGGAAGGAAAACTTCCAAACTCATTTTACGAGGCCAGCATGACCTTGATCCCAAAACCAAAACCCTATCAAAAAAGGAGAATTACAGACCAATATCCTTGATGCAAAAATTCTCACCAAAATACTAGCCAACGGGATCCACCAGTACATTATAAGGATTATTCGCTATGACCAAGTGGAATTTATTCCTGGGTTGGAAGTTTGGTTCAACATCTGCAAATCAATCATTGTGATAGAATACATTAATAAAAGAAAGAACAAAAACCATATGATACTCTCAATAGATGCTGAAAAAGCATTTGACAAAGTACAGCATCCTTTCTTGATCTAAACTCTTCACAGTGTAGGGATAGAAGGTACATACCTCAATATCACCAAAACCATCTATGAAAAACCCAGAGCGAATATCATCCTCAATGGGGAAAAACTGAAACCTTTTCCTCTAAGGTCAGGAATACAGCAGGGCTGTCCACTATCACCACTGCTATGCAACATAGTACTAGAAGTTCTAGCCTCAGCAATCAGACAATAAAATGAAATAAAAAGTATCCAAATCGGCAAAGAAGAAGTCAAACTCTATCTTTCAGATGATATGATACTTTATGTAGAAAACCCAAAAGACTTCACTCCAAAACTGCTAGAACTCATACAGGAATTCAGTAAGGTGTCAGGATATAAAAGCAATGCACAGAAGTCAGTTGCATTTTTATACACCAACAGCAGGACAGAAGAAAGAGAAATTAAGGAGTTGATCCCATTTACAATTGCACCCAAAACCATAAGACACCTAGGAATAAGCCTGACCAAAGAAGCAAAGAATCTGTACTCAGAAAACTATAAAATACTCATGAAAGAAATTGAGGAAGACACAAAGAAATGGAAAAATGTTCCATTGAAGGAACAAATATTGTGAAAATGTCTATGCTATCTAAAGGAACCTACACATTTAATGCAATCCCTATTGAAATATGATCACTTTTTTTTTTAAAGAAATGGAACAAATAATCCTAAAATTTATGTGGAACCAGAAAAGACCACGGATAGAAAACCAAAGTTGGTGGGGCGCCTGGGTGGCTCAGTGGGTTAAAGCCTCTGTCTTCAGCTCAGGTCATGATCCCAGGGTCCTGGGATCGAGCCCCGCATCGGGCTCTCTCCTCAGCAGGGAGGCTGCTTTCCCTTCTCTCTCTGCCTGCCTCTCTGCCTACTTGTGATCTCTGTCTCTCAAATAAATAAATAAAATCTTTAAAGAAAAAAAAAAGAAAACCAAAGTTGGGAACCTCACAATTCCAAACTTCAAGCTCTATTACAAAGCTGTCATCATTAAGACAGTATGGTACTGACACAAAAACAGACATAGATCAATGGAACAGAATAGAGAGCCCAGAAATTGACCGTCAATGCTATATGCAACTAATCTTCGACAAAGCAGGAAAGAATGTCCAATGGAAAAAAGACAGTCTCTTCAACAAATAGTGTTGGGAAAATTGGACTGCCACATGGAGAAGAATGAAACTGGACCATTTCCTTACAACACACACAAAAATAGACTCAAAATGGATGAAAGACCTCAATGGGAGAAAGGAATCCATCAAAATCCTTGAGGAGAACACAGGCAGCAACCTTTTCGACCTTAGCCACAGCAACTTCTTCCTAGGAACATCACCAAAAGCAAGAGAAGCAAGGGCACAAATGAACTATTGGGAGTTCATCAAGATCAAAATCTTTTGCAGAGTAAAGGAAACAGTTAACAAAACCAAAAGACAACTGACAGAATGGGAGAAGATATTTGCAAATGACATATCAGATAAAGGGCTAGTATCCAAAATCTATAAAGAAGTTACCAAACTCACTACCCAAAGAACAAATAATCCAATCAAGAAATGGGCAGAGGACATGAACAGACATTTCTGCAAAGAAGACATCCAGATGGCCAACAGACACATGAAAAAGTGCTTCACATCACTCGGCATCAGTGAAACACAAATCAAAATGACAATGAGATATCACCTCACACCAGTCAAAATGGCTAAAATTAACAAGTCAGGAAATGACAGATGTTGGAGAGGATGCAGAAAAAGGGGAACCCTCCTACACTGTTGATGAGAAAGCAAGCTGGTGCAGCCATTCCCTAAAATAGCATGGAGGTGCCTCAAAAAGTTGAAAATAGAGCTACACTATGACCAAGCAATCGCACTACTGGGTATCTCCCCTAAAGATACAAATGTAGTAATCCAAAAGGGCACATGCACCCGAAATGTTTATAGCAGCAATATCCACAATAGCCAAACTATGGAAAGAACTTAGATGTCCATCAACAGATGAATGGATAAAGATGTGGTATATATATACAGTGGAATACTATGCATCCATCAAAAGAAATGAAATCTTGCCATTTGCAATAACATGGATGGAACTAGAGGGTATTATGCTGAGTTAAATAAGTCAACCAGAGAAAGACAATTATTATATGATCTCCCTGATATGAGAAATTTGAGAGGCAGGGTGGGGGGTTTGGGTGGTAAGGAAGTAAAAAAAATGAAACAAGATGGGATCCAGAGGATGAGGAACCATAAGAGATTCTTAATCTCAGGAAACAAACTGAGGGATGCTGGGGGGTGGGAGGGTGGGGAGAGGGTGATTGGGTTATGGACATTGGGGAGGGTATGTGATATAGTGAGTGCTATGAAATGTGTGAGCTTGACAATTCACAGACCTGTACCCCTGGGGCAAATAATACATTATATGCTAATAAAAATAATTTTAAAAAATCACTTGAAATAGCTTATATGTGATTTTGAATAAACCATGGTTTTTTTTTCATCTTAATTTCATCATAGGACAACTGAGTACCTCAGCATTAAAAACAGGAACAAAAATAATGCATTATGGAGCTTATGATATATGCAGAGGCAAAGATATAACAAATATAGCATAAGCGATGAAAAGTAATAAATAGTATTATAGTGTTACAACATTATTGCTTTATATACTGATTTGACTTTATTTACAGGTGGAGAGTAATATTATATAGAAATACTGTAATTCCTAAGGAAAACACTAAAATAAAAATGAATTAATTAACAGACATAACTCAAAAGCTGTTAGAGGAGATTAAAAAAAATACCAAAAATATTCACTTAATCCAAAAGTCAGGAAAGAAGAAAAATGGAATAAAGAGCAAGTAAAGAACAAGTAGCATGATAATAGACCCAAACATACCAATAATTACATCAAAAACACTTTAATTGAAAGACAGAATTTTTTATTAGATCTAAGAACTAGAAGTCAAATGTGTTTATAAAAGACACATTTTTAAATAGAAATATTTCAGGAAAAAGATATTACTAAGGATATCTCATAATGATAAGTGAGTCAATCTAATAGAAAGCTGTAACAGTCCTAAATGTAAATGCAGCTAAAAACAGAACTTCAAGATACATTAAACAAAACTGACAACTCTATGTGAAAAAGAAAATGCCACAATGACTGAAAATTTCAGTGGCTTTCCTCTTAAATTCTTGGAATGATAGATAAAAACAATCTATCAAATTAAGTTATATTTTATTTAAATAAAATCAACAACCAACTTCACTTAATGAATATGTAAATAACACTATAGCCACACACTACAAAATAAAAATTATTTTATTGTGTACTGAAAATAAGTCTCAATAAAGTTCAAAGATTTTATATCACACAGAATATGTGTTGTCACCACAATAAATACAACTAAATTGAAAATGAATTTAAGGATTTGTGGGGCACCTGGGTAGCTCAGTGGTTAAAGCCTCTGCCTTCCGCTCAGGTCAGGATCCCAGGATCCTGGGATCAAGCCCTGCATTGGGCCCTCTGTTCAGCAGGCAGCCTGCTTCCACCTCTCTCTCTCTCTTCCTGCCTCTCTGCCTACTTGTGATCTCTGCCTGTCAAATAAATAAAAATCTAAAAAATAAAAAAGAATGTGTGACAAAATCTCCAAGTATTTGGAAATTATCCAATTTTTTACTATATAGGCCTTAGGTCAACAATCTCACAACAGAAATTAGATATTAGTTCAAAGTGAATGAAAGTAAATCAAAATAATAAAATGTGTGGGATGAATCTAAAACAAAGCTTAGTGACAAGTCATAAACTTTAAATGCTTATATTATAAAGGAAAATTTAACCAATGAGCTGTGTTTCTGCCTTAAGAAATTACAAAAGATGAATTCAAGTGGAAGTATACAGGAAGAAGGTAATAGTAACAATAAGCGTGAAAATAAATGAAATAGAAGCATATGAGGTTTAGAGAAAAAATCTGCAGAACTAAATGTTAATTTTTTTCCTAAGGAATCAGCATAGTTGATCAATCGCTGATTGGACTAAAAAGAAAAAAAAAAAATTACCAAAAACAGATTCAGAATGAAAAATATAACAGTTTCTGTACACATAAGCTATTTTTGTCAATAAATTCAACAACTTAGATGAAATGGATTTATTTATAGATATAAGAAAATAAACCAAAACTGACACAAGAAAAAAAAAAAAGAGAAAAAAAAAAAGGAAAAATCCCATATCCAAGAAATTGAATTCATTATTAGATATCTTCTTAGAAGAAAAACTTTAGGAACAGATGTCTTTTCTGGTAAATTCTCTCAAATATTTTTTTAAAGATTTTATTTATTTATTTGTCAGAGATAGAGCACATGTACCAGCAGGAGGAGCCGCAGGCAGAGGGAGAAGCAAGCTGCCCACTGAAGAGGGAACCCGACGTAGGACTTGATCCCAGAACTCCTGGATCATGACCTGAGCCAAACACAGATGCTTAACCCACTGAGTCACCCAGGCATCCCTTTCTCAAATATTGTAAAAAGAAGTAGAATCAGAAATTTCCTTGGGTTGTAATGAATTATAAATAGTTCTCAGTTGTTTTACTAGATTTTATGTTCCTGGGTAGTAGGGTTTGCCTTATCTCTTTGTTACATTACCTTATATAGAATAAGCATTGTATTTGCCAAATAAAAAATACATGAGAGGAAAAAAAAAAAAGAAATAGTACCAATTTTAGACAAATTCTTTTAGAAAGTAGAAGAGGAAGAAACACTTCTCAACTCTTTCTTTGAAGGCAACCAAATCGAATCTAAAACCAGACAAGACCATTCCAATCATGGACAACTCTATGTCAATAATAGTCATTTATAGGAATGCAAAAATCTTTAACAAGTATTAACAAATCAAATCCAGAAATGCAAAACACTGAAGCATCAGTGTAACTTAAATTAACAAAATAAAAATAAAAATGATAAAATCTTTTCAATGCATGCATTTTAAATGAAAAATTTAATAAAATATGTGTACACATTTATAAAATCTAGCATTTATTAAAAAAAAAATTGTAAGAACTCCCAGAAAATTAGAAAGATAAAATCTTTATGACCATTGGTAGATAACAAATTTCTTAGGACACAGAAAGATATACAATTCCAAATTTAAAATTGATCAATTATAATTCACTAAAATTAAAAAATGTATGCAAACTAGAAATACTACTAATAGAATCAATTCCTGAACCACAGCTTGGAGGGTATAGTGGAAATACCTGTATCTGACAGGGAAATTGTATCCAGAGGATAGAAAGAACATTAATACATTAACAAAAAAACAAATTTCCAGTAAAAATTGGGCAAAAAAAGGTAGAAAAAACAATTTGCAAAAGATTTTTAAATGGCTAATAAACACCTCAGATTTTATTGAGGATTATTAGTTGCAAATGCAAATTCAAACAATAATAAAAATGCCACTGTAATTCTACTAGGATGACTGAAATTTTAAAATAATAATATCAAGCATAGGCAGGTATGGGAAACAACTGGAGCAGGAGTTCAGTCATAGGAGAGTGTAAAATGATACAACTATGTTGAACAGATTTTTTTTTTTGGCAGTTTCTTGTGAATTTAAGCCTATGATATGCAGAAATTTTTTTCTTTGATATATGCCTAAGAGAAATAAAGACATATGTTTTTCATCACTCTTTTTCTGCTCTTGGTCTTCCCCCTTTTGCTTGTGTTTCTAACAAAGTTTACACTACGTTCTATCTACTGAAGAACTCATTTCTTTAGTCAAAAACATTACGTAAGCTTTTGTAATGTGATTTATAAAAGCAACAACAATAAATGGAAACTAGTACTCAGGTTTTGGGAACTGGTTAAATAAATTATGGGGTACATAAATTATGAGACATTATGCCAAACATTAAGAAGTTTGTTTTAAAAACATGTCTGAGTAGGAGAATACAACTTTACTTCTCAGCATTATTTGCTCCAGCTGCAGTCTCATCTTGAAAACCAACTCCGTTGGCCTCAGAACACCATGGTCCTACAGTTCTTCTCCATTACAATGTGCTCCCTCTGTGTTCTTTGTTGGATTCTTTCCCTCAAATGTTGAAGAGCATCAGGACTTAGCCTTCATAGCCCTATATTTCTCTATCAAAACTTACTCTTTAGTGAGTTTAGTCATGTTTTTCATGACTTTAAATATATCTACACATGGAAAACCACCCAAATTATCTCATGTCTCCTGCACTTCAAATGTTTACCCTCCTAACAATAACATCTTTACTCAGCTGCTTATTAGCTATCTTACACTTTTCATTCCCAAGGCAAAGTTCAGTTTATCTCCTCCCTAGCATTCTGCATCTCAGTAAGCAGTTCCACCCTCCATCCATTCGTTTGGGTTCATAATTTTCATCTTTCTTTCTTGCTTGCCTTTAAAAAAAAAAAAAGATTCTATTTATTTATTTGAGAGAGACAGAGTGAGAAATAGAGCAGGAACATGGGGGAGAGGGAGAAGCAGGCTCTCCACTGAGGAGGGAGCTGGATACAGGGCTCGATCCCAGAACCCTGGGATTTTGACCTGATCTGAAGGCAGACTTTTAACCAACTGAGCCACCTAGGTACCCCTCTTTCTTGCTTTTATACCTTACATCCATTCCATTAAATCCTCTTGGCTCTATCTTTAAAATACATCTCCCATGTAACCATTTTGGCTGCTACCATTCTGATGCAAGCCTTTTATTCTCTCTCTTACACTCCTTAGTAGCCTCCTAACTGAGGGCACTGCTTCTCCTAGCCCCTACATTCTACTTCGCATACAGCAGACTGAGTGAATTTATTTAACATTATTTAATATATTATGTCACTTCCCTGATCTAATATGTTCCAGTGAAAGAAATCCAAAGATGTTTACAGGTCCTCCTTAATAAATTACAATTAATCTGGCCTTAACATTTATTTCTAGAGTTGTATATTTTCTTAATTTTCTATAATAATCATATAATCATTTATTGCTTCTGAAACAAGAAAAAAATATATAAAGCAGTTTGGCAAGTCAAGATGGTAAAAATGGTTAAGAGGTATTAAAAAAAGAACATTTAGAGGAGATAAAAGAAATGAGAAACAGTTCCATTGCAATACAAGAATATTTTATTTTATTTCTAGAATGAAATTAATAAGAATGTACAGAAAGAAACTGTCAGGTGAATACCTATTATCTTTTATTGTACATGACTATAATTTCTGTTACCTGGTTTACTTCATAATATCTAAGTGCTTATGAAATTTTTGTGTTTATATTCATAATATTAAAAAGACAGAAGACAAACCTGGGAATATCATTAGGACTGACCGTGTTGAAAACCTACATTGAAAATAAAAGCTAAATTACCATGGCATTAAGCCAATCATGTGTAAGTTAAAATTAAAATGCAGATACTTAGTATTTTTTTATATTCCAGTTATTTTAAGTAAACAGAAATAAAGGATACAATTTTGAGATGATATGGTTTGTATGACCACATAAATTTACTATAGACTCATCGACTATTTGAGATTTAAAGAAACTTAGAGCCCATTTGGGAAAATTCCTTCTCTGTCACATAAGAAAACTAAGACCCAGAGAGCAGAAGTCTCTTTTCTAAATTTGCATAGCCAGGTACTAACAAAACAAATACTTGAAGTTAGTATCCTACAAATTAATCTGTTGTTTATCCCTGAATAATCCATGATGCTCTATTTCCTTATACTGTCACCATTACCCATACTCTGGCCACATTTTTCTTACATAATCCACTGTCCACAGTTGTGACACAAGAAGATGAACAACAGCCATTGGTGCAGGAGTGAGAATATGGCAAAAGTTACCACTGTCTTTATGCTTGATTCCCATTCCATTCCCAGACTGCTGGTTGCCAAAACCAGTGCATTGTCTCAACTGTTATGTGGGGGGGGGGGGGGGGGGTGTAAAAGGGATGGGAAATGCGATAAGTAAAAGACAACTCATTCATTTATTTTCCAGTCAGAGCTGCCATATTATTGTACACTCTCAAATTAAGAAGCAATGCTAAAGACCACTTAGTGTAATTGCATGAGATGCTTGTGAATCTTTATAGCATGCTTGCCAAGTGCTTTTCTACGTGATGACTGAACACATTTTGATGAAAATAAAACTACTATCTTTTAAGACACCTCATTATATCTTTTGATAATTCTGTTACAAATTTTAAATTTTAAAATGACTTTAAATTGTGTTCAAATATGATCATAATTTATTAATTTATTTGTTCTCTTAACAGATACTCGTAAAGAGGGTTGTGTATGTGTGATCAGAGTTGAACAGCCCCTTCAGCTGAAATCTGAATAGAACAGAGTCCCAAATGATTATCACCTTCATAATAACAATAATGATAATTTTATTATGTATAGGAATTAAATCAATTCACTTTGGTTCAAACTTTGAAAAAGGTTTAAGGACAGGATTTGATTTTACTATACAAAAAACTTCTGAGGTAATATTATCAATCCCAGTTTCTGAGATTTAGGAAGGTTAAATAACTTGCCCAAGATCACAGGGCTAGTAAAAGTAGTGCAATTTGATTTCAGAGTCCTTGCACTTCAGACACTTCCCAATATTAATACAAGAACCTGTTAATGTAAACTGATATTAAATTCACTTTTTGTTAGGCACCTCACACACACTTATATCGAACTTACTCTTGTTTATAAAACAAAAACAACAATAAAAACAAGAGAAAATAAAATTATCTAATGCCTGTAACACAGAAGAATCTCACAAAAATGCTCCCTCGATGTTTTTGATTATTTCTACTTAAAAAAAAATAGGCTAACTTAAGATGTATATAATTCTCTATTCCTGTAGACTTTCTATGTCTGTTGTTGCTGTTTTTGTCATCACAGAGATATTCTCAGCATCACAAGTTGAGACAGTCATAATGAAAACTTCTCAAATAAAAATACTGACAAATGAACTTGAGCTAATTTTAGTTCTTGCCTAAAACACCAAAATATTCCTTTATTTAAACAATTTATGACATATGATTTGCTTATTTCTTTTGTAAAAGAAAGATTGACCCTTCCCAAAATCATAATTGAATGTTTCCATGATCTTCAGCCATTACCTCATTTTTTCTCCTGAAATCACAACAAAATGCAAGCTACAAAAGTTTATACCCTATCTAGTGAGTTTTGAATTCCATGCCATGTAATTAGTTTCTTGTATAAGTTTTGTAATCTTGTTAAGACAATTCATTTGGTATCTTCACCATTTGAAGTTGCTAGGTTTTGGGTTTTTTTTTTTTTTAAGATTTTATTTATTTATTTGACAGAGCCACAGCAAGAGAGGGAACACAAGCAGGGGGAGTGGGAGAGGGAGAAGCAGGCTTCCCACCAAGCAGGGAGTCCGATGTGGGGCTCAATCCCAGGACTCTGGGATCACAACCTGAGCCAAAGGCAGACTCTTAGGGGCTGAGCCACCCAGGCGCCCCTGAAGTTGCTAGGTTTTAGAACATGTACATTTTCTTTGGGAGTAAAAATTATTCCCAAATGTTTCTGCTACCTTAAAAAGAAGAAAAAGCTTATTCTAAACATTTTTCAAATATCTGATATTTGAAAGTTAATGGATCTAATTGTAATTGTATGCTATCTTTATAATTCCAATAAATATATGCAAAATAAAATCTACCTCCAATTATTTCAATGTTTAGTGGGTACATGTCAAAGAGTAGAAGAAGGAAATGATTTCTCATATAAATAAATTTTGGAGATAATTTTGTGTATGTGATTTGTACTCAGGTTAATTTCTTTTTTTTTTCTTTCTTTTTTTTTTTTTTTAGATTTTATTTATTTATTTGATAGACAGAGATTACAAGTAGTCAGAGAGGCAGGAAGAGAGAGAGGAGGAAGCAGGTTCCCAGCTGAGCAGAGAGCCTGATGTGGGGCTTGATCCCACGACCCTGAGACCATGACCTGAACCAAAGGCAGAGGCCTTAACCCACCACCCAGGCACCCCGGGTTAATTCTTTTCTTAACAAAGATGCTATGATGTCTTAATACTGAAGGTAGGAAAATCTATGTCATCTATATTTCATGTAGACACTATAGGGTGTCTCCCCTTCTAGTCAGATGTCTTAGTCTAACATTACTGTGCAATTGAATTTAGCTCTATATCACAAATTACTCAAATGTAAGTTCTCTAATGTCCATGTTTCCATTCTTGAGCAAATAAAATCCTCATAGATTTTTAGATTCTAATTTAAAAAAATTTAGTTTTTTATTGAACTCACCTATGGTGACAACTTTAGTCTATTTGGAACAAAAGATTGTTCTTGCATTAGCCAATTCCACTTAAAAGAATAGGAATGTAGTAATACATTTAAAACATCTAAAGTTACTCGAAATTTTTAATTATACATTTTGTACAGTATGGTATTATACCTAGATGTCTCCAGACCTAAGAACCTCAACAAAAAGATAAATTATTTACCTTCTTAAGTATACAAAAATAGAATTTAAATTTTTCCCTTAGAATTGTTTAAAAAAAAAGCAATCTAATATATGCTTTTCACTATTTTCTATAGCCTCCAGATACTAACCATCCATTCCTTCTTTATCCCACATGTTATGTACTCCATTATTATTGTGCCCTGAAGTTTTAGTTAATCTGTTATGATTAAAACCGTTATTATTTTCCACATTGAATAAAAACAAGCTTATTTGAGTATAGCAGTGATTTATTTATTTTTCCCCTAAGGATATGTGATATTTACCTATTTAACTTATGTAGCAACAACACTTAGTAGGAAAAGCAGAGAAGGGACGGAAATTTACAAAGCTACAACAGAATCTCTTTGAAAAATCAGGATAGAATAATGGAGGAAGGGTTTCTAATGTTTTCTGAAACAGATTTACTTTTGTTTTTGTAACACTGTTTACCTTTCCCAACCTGATTAAATCTAAGAGACTGATATATACCCTAATCTTTAATTTACTCTTTCTGAAAGTCTTTCTCACCATTCACACATACACCCTTCCCATTTGAGAACCTATAGTAACAATACATTGCATACTCTAGAAGGTTCCTGGATTTTCTTGTTCTGAGTGAGATATAAATGCTAAGAATTTTGCAAATACTTCATTGAATATGTTAGAAAGTGGATATGCAGATTCACATTTCTCTAATTTTCTTTTAATTTTGGAAAAGAATAGTGATGAATTCTAAGTTAGAATTTATTAAAAGATTATATAATTTTTTTGCCCTGACAGTGTTATTTAGACATTCAAATATCTTTAATGACAGCCTGAATAATGATTATTTAACCCAAAATCTTTCCGTGCAGGTAACCCTAGTAGGTTTACCTGAAGCATTTTCAGTTTCTATGATGGTTAATATTATAGAGAAGTTAGTGGAGTAAAGAGAGTCAAACCACAAATAAAAAGAATTCTTTCTTCTTCTTCTTCTTCTTTTTTTTTTGTTTTATTATGGAGATCTGATTTTATGCTGTTCATATGTACTGATCATTTGAAAATAATTAACCACAAGCTTTAACGTTGTTAATAAGCCTCTTCAAATCTTTTGTAGGACTAATATAAGAAGCATTAAGTAAAGACTAATATTGTCTCTCCCAGTAGTTCTCAAACTTGAGTCATCTGGAAGATCTGTTGAAACATAGATCTGGGCTCCATCCCTAGATCTTCTGGGTTGGGGCCCAAGAATTTTCATTTCTAACAGTTACTTCTGCCATTTGGGGATCATAGTTTGAAAATCACTGACCTTCTTTGTTAATCATGGTCATCACAAATCAGTACTTAATTAACCAGAAGGAGCAGAATATATAAATATTTGTATCTATAGACAATATATCCATGCAATTAAAATTTTTACTTTGGATCTTGATGTCTAGTAAGCCACAAACATATGAAAGAAAGAGAAAAATAATAACAGAAATTAAGATAATTTTTTTAAAACTCTCAGAAATTTTGAGAGAAGGAAATCACCTTTGGTGAAAGTGTTGCTTTTCTATAAAGATAAGTCATTAGACATTACTACAAAACCAGATTCAGTCACTTCTATAGGGAGAGCTGAGGGAACACTTGTAATGTTGGTCAACATGGTACTTCCCTTTGGCAGAGCCAACTACATACCAAGTGATTGTCCTGACTGAATAATTTTTCAGTAAGCAACTACTCTTTCTTGCACAGTCAGATCTGATGTTGAAACAGAGTAAAGATTTTATTTTACTACTGAGTTGGATGAATAAAAGTAGGAGAACTTGGAGGTAACTTTCAGAGAAATAAATTTAAAGATTTAGAAATTAAAATATAGAAGTAATAAAGTCAGTTCTCAAGGAATTTATTCTAAAACACAGAGTATTGCCTATGGAAAACACACAATTGTATGGTATAAAACCAATGTTTATTCTTTTTCTAAAAATATTTTATTTATTCATTTGAGAAAGACTGAGAGAGAGAGAGCAGGAGCAGGAAGGAGAGGCAGAGGGAGAAGCAGATTTCCCACTGACCAGGGAGCCCCACGTGGGGCTCAATCCCACAACCTGGAGATTGACCTGAGTTGAAGGCAGACGCTTAACCATCTGAACCACCCACGCCCCCACCAATATTTATTCTTAAATTGTTTCTAGAAAAGCTGGAGAAAGCATAGCAAGTCCTTCTGAATACCATTTTCAGATAGAAAATGCTATAAGGGTGCCTGGGTGGCTCAGTCAGTTACATGTCTGCCTTCGGCTCAGGTCATGATCCCAGGGTCCTGGGATCAAACAAGGCATTGGGCTCTCTGCTCTGCAGGGAGCCTGCTTCTCCATCTGCCTGCTGCTCCCCCTGCTTGTGCTCTCTCTTTCTCATTCTGTCAAATAATTTTTTTTAAAAGAAAATGCTATAGAAGAATAATCTCAAATAAACTAATGAAAGAATCATCACTCTTATTAACACTTATTCTCCATATTAATAAAAAGTATACACATTGTAAAAGTGTCATTTCTTAATTAAAACCATTTGTAAAATACCCTCAAGAAAAATATAAAAGGCAGTGCTACTAACTTCCTTGCTAACTGCTCGTGCACCCAGATACTCTGATACTTGCAGGCTTTGCACCAGCATTTTTTTGTCAGGAACTTTTTCACCAGAGATTTACACTTGGTTAAGTTTCTCATCCATCTCTTGAGAAAGACCATTCCTAAAGTAGCAGAACCTGTTATTCTCATCCTATCCTACCCAGCTTGATTTATTCTTAACGTTTATTATATTTCAATGATTCTGTAACGTATCATGTATAAGAAGTACTATTAGTTTATCACATTGTGTCTTTAGAACACCTACATAAATTTTCTAACATCCGTCCCTTCAAAAGATGAGCCAGATTCCCGTCCTCTTTGATAAGAGCCAGACTACATGACTATTAATGAATAGAATGTTCAGAAGTGGCAATGTGTCTAAGTCTCTTGAGTGGCCTGCTGTGAGAGAACTCAGCAACCATGGATACTTAGGAAGCCTGTCAGAGGTCAACTGAGGAAGTGAGGCTTCCTTCTAACAATCAGCACTAACTGCCCAGCCCTGTGAGTGAGTCACCTTGAAACCAAAGTGGTGGCTCCAGTCAACTTTTCAGATGGCCACAGTCTCCGCTGACATTCTGATTGTAATCCTGTGAGAAAAGACAAACCAAAGCTGCCCAGCAAAGCAACACCATAACTCCTAACCTATAGAAACTGTGAGGTGAATATGTTTATTTTATTTTAAAGCATGAAATTTAATAGTATGTTGTTACAAAACAATAGCTAATTCAATCACTATTGAAAAAGTACCACCCATTTTTACTAATACCGTCCTCTCTGAATGCCTACAGTTCCCATTTTATATTTAACAAAAGAGATCTCTGAAACTAAATTAGACCTTTATCTTAATCGTGTATCACTCTTTTTATTGATTTCATTTCCTGGTCAATAGTTATTATAAGATGTATCTGCATTTAGACAATCAAATATTTTTAAAAGTGTCTTTGAATTACTGTATAAAGTATATATGGATATGCTTATTGGTTAATTGCAATCATCCCTGCTATAATGTAAAAAGCAAGGACTTTGTCTTGTGCACTATTATGTCCCCAGCCTATCACAGTGCTTAGGACATAACAGGTGCTAAAGAAATATTTATCCAATGACTGAATGAATACACACATGTATACATAAAATTAGTGAATAATATGTACTAAATATGAACATTCTCTGGTTTATCTACACAAACTTCAAAAAGTTTTAATATTATAATAAATTATGTTTCCAAGTTGAAAAAGTTTGTGATTAAAAATCATCAGCATTACTTTATTTGATACTTTATTTACAACTTAACATTCTTATTGCTGTCAGTTTTATAGGAAACAGATGCTTTAGCTCATGAAACTTCAGTAGAAGTTCTTCCCAAGCACCCTAAAACTCCATTTGAATTTACGTTAATCTCTTTAATCTAGCATAATATAAATTTACATAAAATAAGTGCTTAAACAGGGTATTATCCCACTTTAAAATTTTCCAAGTTTTGAGTGGAGGATATAGAGGAAGCTTCCACTTCCACTCCATTTTAAACAAAAATGTGTACTCCATTTTGCTTTCATATAGTACCAATTTATGTGTGATTATTTCCACCTCTGAATAAGCCAGATCTTTTCCATGTCTACCTTGTGAACACCCTATCAGGAAATATTAACTCTCTTTTGTGGCATATACTTTCCAGGAACTGTGCCCATTTTGCAGAAAATGTTTTCTTTACCTCAAGGATGACTGTGTAGTCAGGATACAAACACAAATTCCCAATAAAAGATGCCTACCAAAGGACTTTCCTGTGTAGACTGACCACAATCAATAACAGTTTTCCAGTTCCATAAAGCTCAAGATAAATATGACTAAAATGAAAAGGCTTCCCTGAAAAAGACAAGTAAAAGGTATATTGGTTTAGTTGAATGTTAATATATTAATGAAATTGATGACATTAGTGATTTATTTCATTGACAGAATTTAGAATGAGATTCATTTATCATCCCATAGTCATTCATCAGCAGTACATTGCCCCAAGCATTTAGCCTCCTGTTAGCAGTTTAAGTTTTCTTTGTAGTAATTATACTGGAGAAAGAATATGCTACATTTGTGGTCCACTTGATTATAAATAAAATATAAACAAAATTAATATTTTATGAAAAATAATCTTTTATATTCTTCAAGTGATCATTCTATTACTTTGTTTTACATATTTTATATTGCTCTATCTTCTATCCTACCAAAATTACCTACTTTAAAAAGACAATTAATTTTAATTCAACAGTAATACCCTTCTTTTCAAAAGGAAGCATGATAATAAAGCCCCTGGTAAAAATGAATGAATTTTAGATAATGTCCACTTGATTTGTAAGATATTGAAGACATAAACAGGCAACATCAATAAATCTCCAGCACACACACACACACACCCACCCTCAGAGATACCATGCAGGTACAACCACAGTATTGCCTGGAAACTGCTCTGCCTCTTCAAAGTCGAGGACCCTAAAAGACTTATTTTGGAGTAGGAAAGGTTTAGTGAGACTGTCTCACAGCAGAGACAGATTAGAATGTAAAAATCAACTTTTACTTCTGGACAACTAGCCAGAATTTATGATATTTATATCAAGTCCTAAAAACATGGCACCTGAAGATTGTACTTTGTAGGTTAAATTTAATACGCTTATTTTCTTATTGTCTTATTTGTTCAAGCTAGGAATAAACATGACTATTTCCTCTTTACCACTCAAGGAAATTTTCCTAAGAAGAATCCTGAGTTGTCTCTCAATGAGTTAGCTTATCTAAATCCTTTTTCTAGCTGTTAGTAATTAACAAATAATACATACAGGATAATTTATTGTGGCAGACATTTTTAAGTGAGTTCTTTCTTAAACTTAGCCATAATAGGATATTAAACTGTGTTGAAAAAATGTAATTCAATTATTTTAAAAATGGAAAGACACTGAAATATAGGTATGTATAACATATGGTAGTATGCCAACACAGAATTAAAATGGGGGAGGGGAATGGCTGTATAGGGTTAGGGATGGATAGAAAATCCAGAAGATGTCAGAAAACCTTCAGAGAAGAGATGAATTTGATTTTTTTAATGAGTAGAGTTCATCAGGCAGTAAGGGTTGGGTTGAGGATATCCTAGGCATATGGCATAAAGTTTTTGAGATAACATGGGGAACAGTGAGAAGTTCAATGGCACGACAATATAGGATGCATAATGGAGGGTACACAGATACATGGGAGTGTAATATAGAGCACCTAGTTAGAGGATACATTAGTGGACTGGCAAGGAATAGAGGGTGCATGATGGAGAAGGCCACATCGGTGGATGGGTAGAGAATGTAGGGTTCATGGAGGCAAACCTGTGAAGAAAAATTTTGGCAAACACATGAAGATCATGTGGATGGTACTATGTAGTTTTTATTTTATCCTTCAGGGAATGGAAGAGCCGCTAGTCTTATACTAGGAAAGAAATGATCAAATGTGCAAATTATGGAAAGCTCATCCTAACATCTAGATGAAGAATGGCTAGGAAACTAGCAGTGGTTAGGCCATCAAACTAGTCCAAGCAAAACTTCTAGACTTCTCACAGGCTTCAAGACTCCAAGACATAAATCCCTAATTACAGAATTTTAGGCATTAGTATTTGGAAAAACATTATGTGACTAGGTTTTTATCAGGTCATTTTAGGTCACAACTTATAAACATTATTAGATAGTATATTAAGACAGAAGGAGACAATGGTAAGGTCAAAACACACCTACTAATCAAAAACATGTTAGCTTCTCACCTCAGGAGCTTGACCCGAGAACTGTGAACATATATTTCAACAAAGCCAACATATTTTTTTTAATATGCATTTTTTAAATATGCATTTTTTTAATGATACTAAATTTAAGGCATTATGTTAGATGCTAAGACATCAAGTTAGATGCAGGGGCAGGGGCAGAAATAAAATAAGGATCATGAAGTAAAAATGGAGGGGAAGAAGTGGAGGCTATTGGTAGACATTATAGCCTTTGCATTTCCATTGTAATTTCCTCAATAGTGTCATGACTTACCATTTTAAAACATATCAGTGTAGTTTGGAGGGAGAAATAATTTTAGAACCCACGCAACTCATAATCTCAGTGACAAAATGCCTCCCTGAGATGAGAATGAAAGGAACCAGGAAACATTTCTGTGCTGATCTACTTGACCTGAATGCTTTATGTCTTACTGACTGATTAAATCAAGTTCCTGGTGTTCCTAGAGTTTAAAATAATGGCTGAGAAAATGAGAATAAGTCTTAAATTTACTGATAATTTTGGCAAATGTTGAAATCTGGTCCATGTGCAGCTTAGCCAATTATGCTTCAGTGGTTTTTAATGTACAATGTACTTTTAAGTTTCTTTTGCCCCAGATAGAAATTGTCTGCCTTACCTTTAGCAAAATTGTATCCTCAATGAAAGATCAGATTAAATGGAATAAGTGTAATGCTTATAAATTTGGATTAAGAAAGCTGAAAGGATGCTTAAAATGTATCTTTAAACCTAAGTGCAAAATTTCCATACATACCTTGAAATATGTATTGGGGTATTAGATGTGCTCAGTAAGCTAAGCAATGTGTTAGATAATTAATAAACATTTAACAGCATTGATTTTTACAGCCTGCTTTATTGAACTTCTTATCAGTATTGAGCAGATGGGTCATAACTATGAAAAATTATATTTTAAACACGATTACTATATGTGGATTATATTTGAAAAATACTGTTCAGTGAAGCATTTACAAATGTAATTTAATGCACAGAGCAAGACCCCAAAGTTAAGGTATTTTTACTGCAGTAAATATGAAAGTACTTAACTGATGTATAAAAAACATTATGGAATTATTTAAAAATAATTTGAAATGTAAAAATAATCCTCTATATGAAAGAATAAAATAGTATGTACAATGTTAACAAGGAGTAAACAATTAAATTGATTTTTGGTTAACTTAGTATATAATAAATCCATTCTCATTTCTCTTTATAATCATCTTTAATATTTATTAGCAATTATATTTGAAATTTTGACTACCGTAAAAATTTGTATAACTAAGATAAATATCTTTCTGAATGATAGTCACTGCTCAATAAGTCTTAAATTGTAATGAAAATACACACATACACACAGACATGTATTCACATCCAATGTTAAGTGAGCCCTGTCACCAGACTGAGAAAATGTGAAAAAAAATCTAAAAATTTTGTATTTTCCCTAAATTATTTGTTAGTAATATTTACATATTTTACCCATTGGCTTATTATGACACAAATATTTTTCATAAAGAAGTAAAGTACAGGTAATTATTATTATTATTATTTTTAGAAAGCACACTAACACCAAAACAAGTTGTAACTGAATCTTTCACAATTTTCAAGAGAAGTACCAGCCTTTTGGATATTCCAAATTCACTGTGCCTCCTGGTATTCAAAACTTGTGTTGTTCCTGCCCACAGTGTACCAGAGTTGGTCAATGTGATCAACAGCATATGGCAGAAATGATAGTATGTCACTTTAAGATTTAATTATAAAAAGACTGTGGCTTCCATCTTGGAGTATCTCTCTCTCTCTCTAACTGTTCACTCTCAGAGAATCCAGATTGAATGCCAACAAATTCCAGAAAAGACCACCATAGCAAGGAATCGAAGTCCTTGGCTAACACCTTGCAAAAAAACTGAACTGTCAATAACCATGAGAGAGAATTTGGAAGTGGGTCAAGTCTGCAGATAAAATGGTAACCACATCTTTGAGACTTTGAATCAAAAACCACTCAGCTAAGCCTCTCCTAGATTTCTGACTCACAGAAACTATGAGATTATAAATATTTATTATTTAGGGTTGCTGACTTTTGGGGTCATTAACAATTGATAAATACACCAAATGAAAACATACTTAGTGAGTAGTACCTAAGAGACATAATGCTTGATAGGGTATACATAAAAGAATGGGATCACTTTTGAGTGCTTATTGATTTGTAATCTAGTGTAAAAGATTAAGATATATACAAATAACATGAACTAATATAGAAAAAATATACAAATATGTACCAAAACAATGATATTAAGTAAATGACATTGAAACACAGGCAACAGAATCATTCTGTCGAGGGCCTACATAAAGTCATCTAGAAAAGCTGCAAGTATATTGCTGTGTGAATGATGACATGATTTTGACAGCTTAAGGCACGCCAGGTTGAAGACCAAGTTTGTACAAAGACATAAAAGTGAGAAAGGACAGAAAGTGTATAGGAAATTACAAAGAATGTAGTTGGGCTAAATACTTAGTATTTATTTACATGTATATGTATATAATTACATATGTAATGAACTAGAGAATTAACACCTACCTTTGAGACAAGAATAAGTTAAGATTCCAGATCTTGTATAAATTATATATTTTAAGCTTTGATTTATGCTTTTGTAAAGTGAAAATAATTTTACCACAAATCTACCTTTTCTGATTTCTAATGTAATGCTCTTTATACCAAAACAATCCTACCTTCTTGGTCTGACTTCAGACTTACAATGGATTAGCTACAGAACAAATTTTTCTTCACTTGCATAACATCCAACTCTTATCCAAATCTATTGTTCATTATGAATTGACTCATTTTAACAAAAGATTTTGATCTGCTAACTTAATAGAAGAAGGAACTGTAACATTGCCAGTTGAACAAAACATCTCTAAGTAAAAAGGGGATGGTCAAGGATCCAAGAAAGTATGCTTTTTGCAGGATTACTCAATTATAAAATAAACTTTATTAATATCTTCAGTCCTGTTTCTATACTGTTAGTCACTGTGATACATACATGATTTTGCAAAAATATGAGTATTTTAAGTGGGATGACCTTGCAATGCTAGATCTCTGATCTATTAACAAAAGTTAATTGAATATATGCAAAAAACCCCACTATGTCTGAGAAACTAATATAAAACTGATATAATGTATATCTCAGTAAGCAAGTTTATATTTTAGCTCAGTCATGGATATTAAGTCATGTCCAGTGTTTTGACTCTGATAAATTGGTAGTAACCACCTGGATATCTGTGTTGAAGAGGAGCTTAAGGCTATATCTATGGTTAGGGGGAAATGGTGCCAAGATCATTTTGGAATTCCTGACACAAGAACAAGAAAAGAAAGAGGTAGCACTTGAGCACTCTATTATATCTGTACCTGTAGAAGAGGTTAAACATATAGAAAAGAAAACCATAGGTGATAGTTAGCCCAAACAGTGACACACTTAATAATTGCTATTGAAACTTTTTTAAAGATTACATTTGATAACTAGGGAAGGCTAAGGAGAAAGCTCAAATTTAGCCATAGAGAATAAGTTGTAGACTGCATGATAAATCTTTAAAAATGAGAAGCCCTACCTTTCCAATATAAAATATAATGTTACATCATTCAACATTTATTCTCATTCAACTTGGTTTTACCATATATTTTCTTGAGCTGCCCCAGGATTCTATGAGGATCATAGATCAACGTACCTGTAAGTGCTATATGTGGTCAATGCTGTTTTGATCTCAGGAATAACACATTCAGTTCTATCTAAATATGGGACGAACTAAGCATATCAGTTAAAAATGCATTCCTCCTCGAGTAAAGGATAACTGAAGAGCAGTAAGTTCAACAAAGTTGGTTTCTTTTCTTCACAAATGAATAAATTTGGGGACAATTTCTGGCATTCCTTTGGATCCTCAGTGATGACAGACACTGTAGCTCCATTTATTTTTACCTCCCTGATCCACCAAAAGCATGTTAGCATCTCACCTCACATGTATTGACTTATTATTGCAATGATTTCTATCACTTAGAACACCAAGTCCAAGGTCAGAGACTAGTGGAAGTGGAAGGGAAGATCTAGACATTTCTGACACCTTTCAATAAGATATCAGGTTACACTTTAGGTATCATTGTCCAGAAGTTCTTTCTAACTATAAGGGAGCCATCATCCAACACTTAAGTCTAGGCACACAGCTTCTTCAAGCAAAGTCAGCACATAGTAAAGAAAAAGGGGAAAATGGGTAATATATAAGCATTTAACAACACTTACTTCACTGATGTTACATAAAATGGTTGTGTTAAGCCTCCAAGATTTATTTTCAAGAAACATTTAATCAATGATGTTACACATAATCATTATAAAGAGAATTATTATTCATTCAACAATCATTTATAGTTTACCTATGATATGACAGGGTCTTTCACAAGTTTTCAGGATACAGAAATTCTGAGTCTTATTTTAGACACAGTTTTTCAAAAACCAAATATATTGGATTTGACATTTTATAAAATGTTTGCAAACAAAAGCACCTCACATCTATAATAATAATTTAAAAATGTCAATACATAAAAATAATTGTATCTTTATATTTCAGAAAAAAAGAAATAGCATTTACAATAAGATCAAAACACCAAATACCTAGGAATAAACCTAACAAAAGATGACCAAGATCTGTGTAAGGAAAATGAAAAAACGTTCATGAGAGCAATTAAACAAGACAGAAGGTAGCTCTATGCTCCCAAATAAGAAAATTCAGAAATTTAGAGATTTCACTTATACTCAATTTGACATATAAGTTTAATCCAATTCCAATGAAAGCCCAACTCATTCTTTTTGGATATTTATCCACTAGTATTAAAATTTATAGTAAAATGCAAAGTACCTAGAATAGTCATGACAATGATAAAAAAAAGTTCAAAACTTACACTATTTGATCTTAAGACCTATTATAAACATAAAAAAAATAAGAAAGCATGGGATTTACAAGAACATATATAAATAGACAAAAAGAGCAGAATGAGAAGATCAGAAATAGACACACCAATGGTTGTTGTAATATTTGACTACACTATGATTGACCAAAAAAAAAACCAGACACAAAGAATATACATTGTATGATTCCATTTATATAAAATTCAACATCAGGGCACCTGGGTGGCAGAGTGGGTTAAAGCCTCTGCCTTCAGCTCAGGTCATGATCTCAGGGTACTGGGATTGAGCCCCACATTGGGCTCTTTGCTCAGCAGAGAACCTGTTCCCTCCCTCCCCCCGCCTCTGCCTGCCTCTCTGCCACTTGTGATCTCTATCAAATAAATAAAATCTTAAAAAAAAAAAATTCAACATCAGGCAAAACTGATCTATATGTTAGGAATTAACATAGTAGTTATTTTTGGAAGTGGTGAGGATGGTAATTGGGAGAAGACAGTAGAGGAATTTGGAGGTTCTTGAATTGTCCTATTCCTTGATTTGGTGTGTTCACTTGGTGGAAATTCATTATGTTTATAATTTGGGCATTTTAGTTATTTTATTATACTTTGATAAATGAATACATAAAAATCAATAGATATTGTATCAGCTATAGCTAATATAATATTATTTTAAATTTAGGATAATATAATTTTTTAAAATAGAACTGGTTCAATTTACAAAGAAATTTTATAAAACTATGGACTATATAAAAATAAATTTACTGTGGACTCTGAGAAACAAACTGTGGGTTTTGGAGGGGAGGGGGATGGGGGGTTGGGTTAGCCTGGTGGTGGGTATTATGGAGGGCACATATTGCATGGAGCACCAGGTGTGGTGCATAAACAATGAATTCTGGAACACTGAAAATAAAATAAGATAAAATAAAATGAAAAAGGGGCGCCTGGGTGGCTCAGTGAGTTAAAGCCTCTGCCTTCAGCTCAGGTCATGATCTCAGGGTCCTGGGATCGAGCCCCGCATCGGGCTCTCTGCTTGGCAGGGAGCCTGCTTCCCCCTCTCTCTCTGCCTGCCTCTCTGCCTACTTGTGATCTCTCTCTCTCTCTCTCTGTCAAATAAATAAAAAAAAATCTTAAAAAAAAATAAATAAAATAAAATGAAAAAGAATTAACACATGATGTTAAAAATCATTATAGGATATCAAATGCTATATCAAAGAAGATGTGAATAAATGATACATCTACCCCACTCACAAATGAGAAGACACAGTGTTATTAATGTTGACTAAACCTCAAGTTAATATACAAATTCAATGGAACAAAATCTCAATATCATTTATCATGTCATTTCCCAAATTGACTCCTACACACAATAAATTTCAAAATAACCAAACTAAATCTGAAAAATATAATGAAAGGATATTTGGCCTAACATGTATTCATTAACTGCAAAAGTCTCAAATTAACTCAAGGACAGACAAACAGATCAAAGGAAAAACAGAGTGTATATAAACAGATATGGAAACTGAATAAGAAACTAGCAAAAAAAAGTAAACGACTTAGTATCTGATGTTGTAAGTAACTAACTTTTCATATAGTGATGGGATCCTATCAAAAAATTTTCAAAAACTAAACTACAGATCTTGTTCTAATAAGAACTCCAATTAAAAAGTAAACTTTATAACTATTACAAGAAAATATAAAATGATATATGACATCTACAAAGAGGAAGTATTCCTTAGACAAGTCTCTCAAAGCAGAAGTCAATAAGAGTAATAGATTTAAACATATCAAAAGCTAAATATTCTATTTAATAAAATCATAAAGACAAAAATCCTGGAAGAAATTAAGTGACTGAAAAAAGGTAAGTAAGCAATATATAAAGAACTTCTATAAATATGTAATAAGCTATAATAGAGTAATAAAAGACAGCCTATCAGCATCCAATTTGGCAAAGAAGAAGTCAAACTTCCACTCTTTGCAGAAGACATGATACTCTGTGTAGAAAAACCAAAAGACTCCCTATAAAAATTGTTGGAACTGATACAGGAACTCAGCAAAGTCACAGGATATAAAACCAATGCACAAATTCAGTTGCATTTCTATATACTTATAAGGAGGCAGAAGACAGAGAAATCGAGGAATCAGTCCAATTCAGAGTTGCACCAAAAAAACATCAGATACCTAGGAATAAACCTAACCAAAGAGGTAAAGGATCTTTACTCTGAAGACTATAGAACACTTATGAAAGATATTGAGAAAGACGCCAAGAAGTAGAAAAACATTCCATGCTCAAGGATTGGAAGAACAATTATTGTTAAAATTTCAGTATTACCTGAAGCAATCCACATATTCAATTCAATCCCTATCAGAATGCCATCATTTTTCACAGAGCTGGAACAAACAATCCTAAACTTTGTATGGAACCAGAAAAGACCCTGAATAGCCAAAGGACTATTGAAAAAGAAAACCAAAGTTCATGGCATCACAATTACAGATTTCAAGCTCTATTACAAAGCTGTAATCATCAAGGATTGAATCCTGAAGCACTTTAAAAAAAAAAAAAAAAAGATGAAGAGAAGACAAGCAAAAAGAGCCCAGGAGTAAAGAGTGAAAAAGAAGAGATGTCACTAAAGCATTCTAAGAGGAAGAGGATTGAATATATGTCAAAGGCTGCCATTGGCTCAAGGAAGGCAAGAACTGAGAATTTGTTATTTAGAAGTAGCAAAGAGGTCTTTTTAAAAATGTGAAAGAATATTTGATGGAGTGGTGAAGATTTAAGATAGAACAGAGGAAAGAAAAACAGAATTCTAGAAAATTCTTTTCAGGAATTTTGTTGGAAATATAGCTGTAAATGGAGAAAGAATTAGGATTGAAATGGTTTGTTGCTTGTTTGTGCATAGTTTTTCTTTTAAGTTGTCGTAATAACAGTGTGGGCATATCCCAAGGGATGTTTTCATAGCAGAAGAACAGATTACGGAGATGGTGATGGTAGGACAAAATGGGACACAAAGAAAATATCTGTGAACTCAAAGTGAGTAAGTAATGATCTCTTTAAAAACTTCCATAAATCAATAAGGAAAAGATAAGTTTCTCAGAGAAAATGAGCAAAGGAAAGAAATAGCCAATCATAAATGCAAAAAATGCAAATATGTACTAAAATATTTTCATATTTTGTATTAGAAATTGAAATTAACATTTTATTTTAGAGATTAAAATAATCATAACTATAATATTTAAGCATCTCTTATCAAATTGAGAGGGAATAAAATTAGGATAACACCATTAGGGGGTGCCTGGGTGGCTCAGTAGGTTAAAGCCTCTGCCTTCAGCTCAGGTCATGATCTCAGGTCCTGGGATCAAGCCCTGCATCAGGCTCTCTGCTCAGTGGGGAGCCTGCTTCCCCCTCTCTCTCTGCCTGCCTCTCTGCCTACTTAGGATCTCTCTCTGTCAAATAAATAAATAAAATCTTAAAAAAACTACTAAAAAAAAAAGGATAACACCATTAGTTATGTTGATTTGTCATTATTGTCTATAGTGAAAATACACAATCCCACATCTATGAATTTACTCTAAGAGAAATCTCAGAAAATTTGAAAAGAGTTATTTTCAGAGATGCTAAGAGAGGTATTCAGCAATACTAAAAAACTGACACAACCCTAATATTCATCAATAAAGACTTGAACACAAATTATGATATAACTTTACTATGGAATAAAAATCAGCCATTAAAAATTATTGTATTGATATCCATGTTGATAAGGAAATTATCAACAATACATAAAGTAGTTGACAGTAGAGTATTATCTTTTTTTTCTAAAACTGAATAAATATGCAGAGAAAAAGTTAGAGATAACCCAAAATGCAACTTTTTATTTCTGAATCACACAATTACAGGTTTTTTTTTTCAAAAACATATTCTACATCTATAGATCCTTAGTTTTTAGATAAGAATAAAATACATTAATATTAAAATTATATAAGAAATGAAAAAAAAAAACTCTAACAACTTTTCATTTAAAAAAAAAACAAAACCGGGGCGCCTGGGTGGCTCAGTGGGTTAAGCCGCTGCCTTCGGCTCAGGTCATGATCCCAGGTCCTGGGTTCAAGCCCCACATCGGGCTTTCTGCTCAGCAGGGAGCCTGCTTCCTCCTCTCTCTCTGCCTGCCTCTCTGCCTACTTGTGATTTCTCTCTGTCAAATAAATAAATAAAATCTTTAAAAAAAAAAAAACCTTAAAAGCAAAATACACTCAGAGGCTCACCTTTCAAGCTCATAATGATGGAAATCATCAAAAAGAACTGGTCCTTTGGAATTTACTTCAATTCTTTCACTGATAAGAACATATCAACCACCTCCATCTCAGGGAATAACACCATTACTTTTCTTCAGAAGCCAGTCTATCTCATGAAAAAATCCAATCTCTCTTCATTACTCACCCCTGAACAAGATGTCTATTTAGTCAATTTTCCAGACCAAGAAAAACAAGAGTTCCATAGTTCACTCCAAATCTCAAAAACCCAAAACAATTATATCCAATAGATGAAGTCCAAAATTGAGACTTTTCAGGGAGTAGTAAGAGCCATTTTTGCCTTGAAGGTGTCTCTGCTTTTAGAACTAAATGATGCAAACTTCCATAAAACTCTTCGTCATTGGAGATTTGTGAGAGTCAGTCAGTGTCCCTTGGGGCTGATGATTGCTCAGTGTTTTCTGTATCATGGTGCCAGACTTGACTATTACACGTTTTGTTATTATTATCGCCTATGACTAAACTGAAGCTTTGAAAATTTAGCCATTCAGTTTTCATTGCCTTAGGATGAGTAACAGTTAATGATTAAAGAAAGGCAAACTATAGTAGACAACTATACAGTGAAGTCCTAAAAAAACCTGAGATGAAAAGTGACCATTGATCTTCATTGGGATGCTGGATTCTTGTCTCATATAATAGATATATTTGTCCTCCTTTTTGATGTTTACACAGAACTCTTAATTATTCCAAGAGTTTAGAAGAGCCATGATTTTCTCTTAAGGACATTTCAAGGATCACTTTAAGGCAAAAGCAACTATGTTGTTTAATGCTTATAATATCTTTGAGTGATACTACCTTCATAAAGTTTGAATTCCAGTTCTGATTTTTAATTGCTTAAGGGACACATTATTTCATTAATATTAATCTCCCTCATAGTATGAAGTAGAATAATAAAATATAAATTTGTTGTAACTGTTATGTTTAAAAAATTAAAATAACAGGGCGCCTGGGTGGCTCAGTGGTTTAAAGCCTCTGCCTTCAGTTCAGGTCATGGTCTCAGGGCCCTGGGATCCAGCCCCACATTGGGCTCTCTGCTCAGTGGGGAGCCTGCTTCCTCCTCTCTCTGCCTGCCTCTCTGCCTACTTGTGATCTCTCTTTGTCAGATAAATAAATAAAATCTTTAAAAAAAATTAAAATAACAAAAAACTCTGCCTTTCTTTAAACATTTTTTAAAAAGTCACTCATTTCTTTAAACAAAATTGCAAAAGGAAAGGGAAATACAACCACTATTCACAGGCACCTCAAAAACATTAGCCATTTTGTTTTATAGGTATTATGAGCACATTTTGTAAATGTTGAGCCCAAGAACCATGACATAATCTTGACTCTGATTCTGTTGCCTAAGCCTCTAAATACCCATGCTTATTTTCTCAAACAAGGTCTTCAAAACTTTTCTCAGTTTTGTGAGAATTTTCCACAAGTTTTTTTCTAAGTAATTCTTTCTTTTTAACTAAACATAAGCAGAGTTCTTTTCTCTTGCCTACCTTGCAAAATCTTACAGATGTAATTCAATTGAAAACCTTAGTAAAACTGGCATATAGCAAATAATTCAGCAATGGTACTTTATCATATTTATCACTATTTGGAGGAAATTTTCATAAAGGATTTGTAAGGGCTGGAGTCACTTAAATGTATTTTTCACATATTCCTCAGGAAGAGCATCTCTATGTGCAAATCACATTTCTAAGTACCTAAAATAAAACATGTCTGACTTGTTTATTATTTTTATCCAAGTTGTTAGTAATGTGCTTTGTTCACAAGGGTGCTGTATTAATATTTGTGTATGGATGAATTAATAAATACCTGGTTGAATTATTGAATAAATCAATAAATATGTAAAGATGCTTTTCTTTTTCATGTACTCTAGTATGCCTGAGGACTATCTACAGGACAGTGTACTAAATACAAACAAAAAGTGAATGAGGTAGATGTTATTTGAGCTCTATTTTCAGTTAAGAAAATTAAGGCACAGAGAGATTAAGAAGATTTTCCTAAATCACACAGTTAATAAATGAGAGAGTTTTCATTAGAACCCAGGCAGCCTCATTCTAACAGACTGAGCCAATCAGGCATCCCCAGGCAGCTTTATTCTAATACCTTTTCTGACAACATACTGTCTATACTTGTCATTGGAGATACTTAGTTGGAGAAAGGAACACAAAGAGGGGATGCCTGGGTGGCTTGGTAGGTTAAGCATCACCCTTCGGCTCCGGTCATGATCCCAGGGTTCTGGGTTCAAGCCTTGTGTCAAGTTCCCTGCCCCCGCTGGGAGTCTGTCCCTCCCTTTCCCTCTGCCCTCCTTCACTCATGCTCTCTCTCTCACTGGTACTCTCTCTTTTGCTTGTGCTCTCTCTCTCCCTGCCTTGTGCTCTCTCTCAAATAAATAAACAAAATCTTAAGGAAAAAAAAAAGAAAGGAACACAGGAAGGAAGAGAGAAAAAGGGAAGAAAGAATGTAGGGAAGAAGAAATGACTGCATTTCTAGCTAACAGAACCACCTTTACAAAATCCTATTATTTTAACCCACTTTTTAAAAAAATCTTACTTGGCCCCCACAAAAAAAAAAAAAACAACAAAAAACACACCATTATGTTGAAATTATACATTTAAGCATAAATTCTGTAAACTAGCATTGTTCTGCCACATATTAGAAATAAACCATATCAAATCAGTGCCTACCTAAAACTAAAAATAAACTTCCACTTTCACCATGATTATGTTTTGCTGTATTTTAAACCACAGGAAATGCCAGTTTCTCCCATAAAACTTGTGATTTAATAGTTTCACTCACTCTCAAAGGCAAGAAACATCATTTACTATGCTTAGAAATATTATTTATGAAAATATAATTTCAACATCTCATCTTTTCAAGGTTGGCTCTATAGTAATCCTCATAAGCAGAAAGTTGCAAGACAATAGTGATTGATGGTAAAGTCTATGGGGCCAGCTGATAAACACTGAAACTATGATCACCACAAAACATTTCACTAATAAGAGCATCAGCAGTTTAACAAGACTATCTCTTGGTTGTGAGCTAAAGAGGGCCAGGCACAGTTGGAAGTGCTGAAAAAATTACCTTAAGCCTCCATTTACTCATGCAAAACTAATGATGCATGAGAAAAAAAATGAGTCCCAAGTTTAAGTAATTTTGGGTAATGGAGCAAAACATAGTCCCCCATTGAAGATCCACATGGCATATCAGCATATTGGAGATTCTGATAAGTCATATAGTGAAGGCATTGATTCAATTTTGTTTATTCCATGACTTTAAATTTTAACTTAACCCCAAACCTCATGATTTTTATATAAACATTTAAACTTTCAATACACTAACGTTCCTTGGAACACACAATAAAAAAATAATGCTTCAAGAATGACCAATGTACACTGATATTTATGTGTTTTAGGGTACTAAGAAAAAGCAGTAGAAGGAGGAGTTAAGTTTTTTAACTTCTTCAAATCTTCCCATATAACTTACAAAATAAAATAAGCAAAATGAAACAAACAAAAAAATACAATGTTTAGCAAAAAACAAAAAGGCATCTCCATGAACTATAAGAGGTAAGTAGATGTGTTCTAACTATTGAAAGTTTTGGCATGGGTGGTGTCAGCATAAAAATAGATAAAATGGAAAAATGTCTCAGAAGCGTTAGGCCATATTTTGATCACTTCACAAAAACAAAACAAAACAAAACAAAAAAAGCGGGATTTCTAGAGAAACAAGGTTAGAGATTTCTAGAAAAATGTGATGCTAATCCACCCTACTCCTGAAACTAGAAAATGATTACAGTCAAATCCTACACAATATTATTATAAGGTAAAAAATTGCATCTTTATACAAAAGGAAAGCACACTAGAAAGAAATGTCCAAGAAACAAAAATTAATAATAATAATGTATATTTCAAAACAGAGCAAAAGAAATTGAGAAAATGGAAAAGCCTATGAAAGAATCACATAAATCATCACAAGAAAATTGAAGCAACTATGTAAAATATCTCAAAAGAGGTTATGAAACTGAGAAAATAATATTTTAAAATTGAGGAAAGAGTTATTTCAGAAATGAAGTGTGAACAAAATTAAGTAAAAGAGCAAATAAGTTAAATGGTTAGTTCCTTGGGAAGAGTAAACGGGAAGGATGAAATTTTTCAAAATTTAAAAACATAAAGAATGAGATAAAAATAAAACTTCAGAAAAGTGGTAAAGAACATAGGCAAAGAAGATAAAATATACATATAATAAAAGTTTCTTAAGATGTACAACAAGTTAATGGAAAAGAGCAAGTATAAAAACTATCATTAAAGAAAATTTTACTAAAGAAAAAAGGGAACTTTAACCTATATATTGAAAGAACAAACTGCATACCCGAAAAAAAATCAAATCTAGATGAACAAAACTGAGAACATTTTAGTAAAATTACTGAACTTTAATGAAAAAAAAAAGAAAGAAAGAAAGAAAGAAAGAAAGAAAGAAAGAAAGAAAGAAAGAAAGAAAGAAAGAAAATATAGGAACCTAAAGAAAGAAAGAAAAAAGGAAAAGGAAAAAAACTACCAGCTGAAAACAGCCTGTCAGGGGTAATGAAACAATGAACAGATTATTATTATTAGAAGTTTTCTGCTTCTGTTTGTTTGTTTGTTTGTTAGCAGTAACTCTTTATTCCAAAAACATTGGAATAACGTGTTTAAGTTACTCAAGAAAAGAAAGAGTAAGCAAAAGTATTTATATCCAATTAAGACCTTTAGGTATAAAACTGAAGACACCTGCTTTCAATCTGGAAGAAACCCAGGAATGTTTTGTTAATCCATTTCTGAGTATGAGCTTCATAGATGAAGATTTCCAAGGCTAAAGAGACATTGATTTATGGACTTATGATAATTAATTACACATACATAAATTATTGCAGAACTAAGTGATGAATAAAAGTATAGAATATAATGGCTCTATGCTCTGATCACGTGATTTGAAAAAAGGGACAAAAAGATGAGAGTATATGAAACTGGGATAAATTCACTGATTTAACTAAAATTGCAAGCATATTATGTGAAATGAGATGAGGAGGAGATAGTAGAGGGGAAGACATGGTTTCTATCTAATTTCAATATTGTTCACAGAAGTGAACCTTTTCTTGCTAAGAAAAAGTGTGGGACTCATTATAAAACATGAGAACAGTACTAAATAATATGAAAATAAGATGAACATTATTTTTTTTAATGTGCATATAAACTGAAGAGATGAAATCAACTGGAAGCCCCAGGAATAAAAGCTAGACTTATTGGAACATATTTTGATTTTAAAGTTTGACTTTGTAACATGCATTTTACATAATTTAAAATTCAAGACACTGAAATTGTAAATGAAATAAAACAACTAAACTAATCATGTATCCATCCAATTGGTGACCTAACTACACAAAAACCATTTATTTCAAATTACTTTAATATACTGTAACTTGATTATACAACTCTAATGAAATGGAAACCTATGGACAAATAAAAATAAGCTTACTTTGTAAACTACTTTCAGTAGAACTAATATTGTGACTACCTTTTTACTTTGTTTTATTCTGAGTCTTTTTTTGAGTATACAGGATAAAGCAAATGAATATTTAAGTTGATGTTTACAACGGGGATTTTCAGCCTGGAAGAAAGAAGAGATCCGAGATATGTGACATTGGGATAAAACTCTGTATTATTGAATTTCATTTTGAAATGTCAATATGAACTCATATCTTTTAAAACTATATATATATATATATATATATATATATATATATATATATATATATTTGATTATCCCTCTTCCCAAGGA
Organism: Lutra lutra; assembly: GCF_902655055.1. NCBI lineage: Eukaryota > Metazoa > Chordata > Mammalia > Carnivora > Mustelidae > Lutra > Lutra lutra. The sequence goes on from NC_062288.1 coordinate 43,832,556, forward strand.
AGGTCTAAAAACAACATATCAATGTAGCTCTGACTTTTTTTGGCAAGAGAAAACAAAGAAAGCATTAAGACTACTATAGGCATAACAAAAGCATTCAAGATCAGGAGCCAAACTAAACAGGCTCCTACAATAGCCTGTACTAAATTGAAACAAATTAAGTATGTTTAATTCCATAAGTTCAGAATGATGCTAAAAAGGAAAAGAAAAAAAAATCCTTATAAGTATTCTGGATGGTGACAGAGAATCATGTTATTATTTTGGAGATTAGTAAGTATATTTTACTTTCCTGTGTGAAATGTCCTTCAGACTTACCAATGAGTAAATAATGAAAAGAAATGTGTAGATTAATTCAGGCAATAAATGAATAAGAATGAAAGAATATCACCATTATGGAATCCTTAATGAATTATTGGATCTAGGCCATTCTCATCAAGAGTTTTTAATGTCATGAAAAAAGATATAAATAATACATGCCTCCTCAAGACATATAGTCTCACCAAAAACCTTCTTTTTCCTAAATTTTATAAACCCTTATATCTAATTGCCAATTTACAGGAAATGTATGGAACAAAGAAAAATGTGTAAGAATAACATGTGGCTGAAGATTATGAAACTTTAAAGCATAGGAAGCTGTACAGAGAAAAATATCCCAGTGTATTTTACAACAGCAACAAAAGATGTAGGAAGGAAAGTTGATGAGCATAATTATGGATTGAAAGTGTCTTAGAAAATTTAGGAACTAAAGAAAAAAAAGAAAAGAAAAAAGAAAATATAGCAAATTAATCATGTCTTAATTTTTTAAAAAATTCTTATTCATATAATCAAATTTTTAAAATTTTTAAGAAGAAGGAAGTGGAGAGGAAAGCTGATTGTAATACAATTAGAGATATTTGAACACAGAGTAGACATTCCATATTTAAAACTTATAACTAAATTATTTAGGTATAATAATGATAACATCATCATAGTAAAAATTTCTTATCTTAAACATAAATACTGATGATGAAGTTTTCTTTAAAATATTCTGAGGAGAGAGAGGAGTCAGGATGGTGGAGAAGTAGCAGGCTGAGACTATATCAGATAGCAGGAGATCAGCTAGATAGCTAATCTAAAGATTGCAAACACCTACAAATCCAAAGGGAAATCAAAGAGAAGAAGAACAACAATTCTAGAAACAGAAAATCAACCACTTTCTGAAAGGTAGGACTGGCAGAGAAGTGAATCCAAACCGACGGGAAGATAGACCATGGGGGGAGGGACCAGCTCCTGGCAAGCGGCGGAGCAACGGAGCACAAAATCAGGACTTTTAAAAGTCTGTTCCACTGAGGGACATCGCTCCAGAGGCTAAACTGGGGTGAAGCCCATGTGGGGTCAGCGTGGCCTCAGGTCCCACAGGGTAACAGAAGGATCGGGGGTGTCTGAGTGTCACAGAGATTGCAGGTATTAGAACAGGGAAGCCGGCTACAGAGACAGAACTGAGGAGTGAGCTCTCAAGCTCGGGGTTACCTTGAACCAGTCGCAGGCTTAGTGAGCTCGGAGTGCGGCCAGAGGCCAGGGAGACAGGAGTAATTGGCTGCTATTCTCTGAGGGCGCACTGAGGAGTGGGGCCCTGAGCTCCAAGCTCCTCCGGGCCGGAGACTGGGAGGCCGCCATTTTCATTCCCATCCTCTGGAACTCTACAGAAAGCGTTCAGGGAACAAAAGCTCCTGAAAGCAAACCCGAGCTGATTACTCAGCCCGGCCCCTGGTACGGGCAGTGCAATTCCGCCTGGAGCAAAGACACTTGAGAATCACTACAACAGGCCCTTCCCCCAGAAGATCAACAAGAAATCCAGCCAGGACCAAGTTTACCTACCAAGGAGTGCAGGTTCAATACCAAGGAGAGCAGCGGAATTACAGAGGAGGAGAAAGCAAAGCATGGAACTCATGACTTTCTCCCCATGATTCTTTAGTCTTGCAGTTAACTTAATTTTTTTTTCATTTTTTTCTTCTGCTGCTAAATTTTTAACTTTTACCCTTTTATTGTTTAATGTTTTTCAACTAGTTTATCTAAAAAATATATTTTTTCATTTTTATATTTTTTCTTTATTCTTTTTTTTTTAATTGTTTCTTTTTTTTCTGAACCTCTTTCTATCCCCTTTCTCCCCCCCACAATTTGGGATCTCTTCTGATTTGGTTAAAGCATATTTTCCTGGGGTTATTGCCACCCTTTTAGTATTTTACTTGCTCCTTCATATACTCTTATCTGGACAACATCACAAGGCTGAAAAATTCACCACAAAAAAAGAACAAGAGGCAGTACCGAAGGCGAGGGACCTAAACAATACAGACATTGGTAATATGTCAGATCTAGAGTTCAGAATGATGATTCTCAAGGTTCTAGCCGGGCTTGAAAAAGGCATGGAAGATATTAGAGAAACCCTCTCGGGAGATATAAAAGCCCTTTCTGGAGAAATAAAAGAACTAAAATCTAACCAAGTTGAAATTAAAAAAAGGTATTAATGAGGTACAATAAAAAATGGAGGCTCTCACTGCTAGGATAAAAGAGGCAGAAGAAAGAATTAGCGATATAGAAGTCCAAATGACAGAGAATAAAGAAGCTGAGCAAAAGAGGGACAAACAGCTACTGGAACACAAGGGGAGAATTTGAGAGATAAGTGACACCATAAGACGAAACAACATTAGAATAATTGGGAATCCAGAAGAAGAAAGAGAGAGGGAACAAAAGGTATATTGGAGAGAATTACTGGAGAGAATTTCCCTAATATGGCAAAGGGAACAAGCATCAAAATCCAGGAGGTGCAGAGAACCCTGATCAAAATCAACAAGAATAGGTCCACACCCTGTCGCCTAATAGTAAGATTTACAAGTCTTAGTGACAAAGAGAAAATCCTGAAAGCAGCCCGGGAAAAGAAGTCTGTAACATACAATGGTAAAAACATTAGATTGGCAGCAGACTTATCCACAGAGACCTGGCAGGCCAGAAAGAGCTGGCATGATATATTCAGAGTACTAAATGAGAAAAACATGCAGCCAAGAATACTATATCCAGCTAGGCTATCTTGGAATAGAAGGATAGATAAAAAGCTTCCAGGACAAACAAAAACTGAAAGAATTTGCAAACACCAAACCAGCTCTACAGGAAATATTGAAAGGGGTCCACTAAGCAAAGTGAGACCCTAAAAGTAGTAGATCAGAGAGGAACAGAGACAATAAACTGTAACAGTCACCTTACAGGCAATACAATGGCACTAAATTCATATTTCTCAATAGTTACCCTGAATGTTAATGGGCTAAATGCCCCAATTAAAAGACACAAGGTATCAGAATAGATAAAAAAACAAAACCCATCTATATGTTGCCTACAAGAAACTCATTTTAGTCCCAAAGACACCTCCAGATTTAAAGTGAGGGGGTGGAAAACAACCATGCTAATGGACATCAGAAGAAAGCAGGGGTGGCAATCCTTATATCAGATCAATTAGATTTTAAGCCAAAGACTATAATAAGAGATGAGGAAGGACACTATATCATACTCAAAGGAACTGTCCAACAAGAAGATCTAACAATTTTAAATATCTATGCCGCTAATGTGGGAGCAGCCAACTTTATAAACCAATTAATAACAAAATCAAAGAAACACATCGACAATAATACAATAATAGTAGGGGACTTTAAGACTCCCCTCACTAAAATGGACAGATCACCCAAACAAAAGATCAACAAGGAAATAAAGGCCTAAAATGACACACTGGACCAGATGGACATCACAGATAGATATAGAACATTTCATCCCACAGCAACAAAATACACATTCTTCTCTAGTGCACATCACACATTCTCCAGAATAGATCACATCCTGGGTCCTAAATCAGGTCTCAACTGGTCTCAAAAGATTAGAATTATTCCCTGCATATTTTCAGACCACAATGCTATGAAGCTAGAACTCAATCACAAGAGGAAATTTGGAAAGAACCCAAATACATGGAGACTAAACAGCATCCTTCTAAAGAATGAATGGGTCAACCAGGAAATTAAAGAAGAATTGAAAAAATTCATGGAAACAAATGATAATGAAAACACAATGGTTCAAAATCTATCGGACACAACAAAGGCAGTCCTGAGAGGAAAATATATAGCAGCACAAGCCTTTCTCAAGAAATAAGAAAGGTCTTAAGTACACAACCTAACCCTACACCTAAAGGAGCTGGAGAAAGAACAAGAAAGAAACCCTAAACCCAGCAGGAGAAGAGAAATCATAAAGATCAGAGCAGAAATCAATGAAATGGAAACCAAAAAAACAATAGGACAAATCAATGAAACCAGGAGCTGGTTCTTTGAAAGAATTAATAAGATTGATAAACTCCTGGCCGGACTTATCAAAAAGAAAACAGAAAGGACCCAAATAAATAAAATCATGAATGAAAGAGGAGAGATCACAACTAACACCCAAGAAATACAGAGAATTATAAGAACATACTATGAGCAACTCTACGCCAACAAATTTGACAATCTGGAAGAAATGGAGGCATTCCTACAGACATATAAACTACCATAACTGAGCCAGGAAGAAATAGAAAACATGAACAGACCCATAACCAGTAAGGAGATTAAAATAGTCATCAAAAATCTCCAAACAAACAAAAGCCCAGGGCAGGACGGCTTCCCAGTGGAATACTACCAAACATTTAAAGAAGAACAAATTCCTATTCTCCTGAAACGGTTCCAAAAAATAGAAATGGAAGGAAAACTTCCAAACTGATTTTATGAGGCCAGCATCACCTTGATCCCAAAACCAGACAAGGATCCTATCAAAAAAGAGAACTACAGACCAATATCCTTAATGAACACAGATGCGAGAATTCTTGCCAAAATACTAGCCAATAGGATTCAACAGTACATTAAAAGGACTCTTCACCACGACCAAGTGGGATTTATTCCAGGGCTGCAAGGCTGGTTCAACATCCGCAAATCAATCAATGTGATACAACACATTAATAAAAGAACAAGAACTATATGATACTCTCCATAGATGCTGAAAAAGCATTTGACAAAGTACAGCATCCCTTCCTGAGCAAAACTCTTCAAAGTGTAGAGATAGAGGGCACATACCTCAATATTATCAAAGCCATCTATGAAAAACCTACCGCAAATATCATTCTCAATGGAGAAAAACTGAAAGCTTTTCTGCTAAGGTCGGGAACACAGCAGGGATGTCCATTATCACCACTGCTATTCAACATAGTACTAGAAGTCCTAGCCTCAGCAATCAGACAATAAAAGGAAATTAAAGGCATCCAAATCAGCAAAGAAGAAGTCAAACTATCACTCTTCACAGATGATATGATACTATATGTGGAAAACACAAAAGACTCCACTCCAAAACTGCTAGCACTTGTACAGGAATTCAGTAAAGTGTCAGGATATAAAATCAATGCACAGAAATCAGTTGCATTTCTCTACACCAAAGACAGGACAGAAGAAAGAGAAATTAAGGAGTCAATCCCATTTACAATTGCACCCAAAACTATAAGATACCTAGGAATAAACCTAACCAAAGAGACTAAGAATCTATACACAGAAAACTATAAAGTACTCATGAAAGAAATTGAGGAAGACACAAAGAAATGGAAAAAAGTTCCATGCTCCTGGATTGGAAAAACAAATATTGTGAAAATGTCTATGCTATCTAAAGCAATCTACACATTTAATGTGATTCCTATCAAAATACCATCCAATTTTTTCAAAGAAATGGAACAAATAATCCTAAAATTTATATGGAACCAGAAAAGACCTCGAATAGCCAAAGGAATATTGAAAAAAAAAAAAAAAGCCAAAGTTGGTGGCATCACAATTCCGGACTTCAAGCTCTATTACAAAGCTGTCATCATCAAGACAGCATGGTACTGGCACAAAAACAGACGCATAGATCAATGGAACAGAATAGAGAGCCCAGAAATAGACCCTCAACTCTATGGTCAACTCATCTTCGACAAAGCAGGAAAGAATGTCCAATGGAAAAAAGACAGCCTTTTCAACAAATGGTGTTGGGAAAATTGGACAGCGACATGCAGAAAAATGAAATTGGACCATTTCCTTACACCACACACGAAAATACACACCACACACGAAACCACTCTGGAAAACAGCATGGAGGTTCCTCAAAATGTTGAAAATAGAACTACCCTATTACCCGGCAATTGCACTACTGGGTATTTACCCTAAAGATACAAACGTAGTGATCCGAAGGGGCACGTGCCCCAAACGTTTATAGCAGCAATGTCTACAATAGCCAAACTATGGAAAGAACCTAGATATCCATCAACAGATGAATGGATAAAGAAGGTGTGGTATATACACAATGGAATACTATGCAGCCATCAAAAGAAATGAAATCTTGCCATTTGTGATGACGTGGATGGAACTAGAGGGTATCATGCTTAGTGAAATAAGTCAATTGGAGAAAGACAACTATCATATGATTTCCCTGATATGAGGAAGTGGAGATGCAACAAAGGGGTATTATGGGAGTAGGAGAAGAATAAATAAAACAAGATGGAATTGGGAGGGAGACAAACCATAAGTGACTCTTAATCTCACAAAACAAACTGAGGGTTGCTGGGGGGAGGGGGTTTTGGAGAGGGGGATGGGATTTTGGACATTGGAGAGGGTATGTGCTATGGTGAGTGCTGTGAAGTGTGTAAACCTGGCGATTCACAGACCTGTACCCCTGGGGATAAAAATATATGTTTATAAAAAATAAAAAAATAAAAAATAAAAAAATATATTCTGAGGAGTGTAGTTATATATAAAACAAGTAGTTATGAGTAGAGGGTTATCCACATAACAAAACTCATTGGTTAATAGTAATTATAAAATTATGTGAGTTTTACATGGAGATTTTTTATATTATTAATGTTACTTTTGTGTATGTGTTTGAATTTTTTCATGATAAAACATTTAAAAGAAAAATACATATTTACATACATATGTATAATTTTTAAAGTTATGTTTAAGCTATGTATAGATGGTTCTTTAAACATGCACAATAATACACTTAAAAATTATTTATATATCTGTATATATATAATGTTTCAAACAAAACTATGTATTTGATTTTCTTTGAAATATTTTATTAGGGACATATTTGAAATTTAGTTTTATGTGATTTACTTCTAATTTGGTTCTTTCTTTTTCAGATTATAGATGTATAATCGTAATATATCTGCATAGCAGTCCACGTTATCTTTTTAGAGCAAACTTTCAAAGTCAAACATGAAAGTAGGCATTAGAATTGCTGATAGTATGTAGAACTAGGCCCACATTTTTTAGAGTCACTAATTATAGGTGAGCTCCCATGACTTCCTAGACTGAAATGTGTAACCTTACCTACATACCATGCTTAAAATTTCTATAACAAAGGCACCATTGGTAAAAAGTTAATAGTGCACAAATGAATATGTATTATTTGGAAAAAACACATGAAGTACAATTTTTTTTTTAAATAAAGCAAATTTAAAAGAAGTGAGCTTTAAAATAGTTCATATGTGTTTCAGCTTGTATCCAATGAGGATTCTATGAATTAACACACTAAGTACCATTTAAAATAGTTCCAGGAGTGATAAGCTGAACAGAAAAATGCCTGGACTCTCGAGTCAGATAAATGGGTTAGATATTTTCTCTGCCACTTACCAGCTGTGCAAACTCAGAAAAGTTATTTAATTTCTCTGAATCTCAATTTCCTCCTCATATAAAGTGAAAAGAACAATATTATATATATTATATATAACACCTGGCACATAGTAAATACTAAGTAGTTAGTAGTAGTCATTATATTGGAATTAGTATATTTCTGAAATAACTCTTCAGTTGCCTGTGGAAGGATCACAAAATGAATTTTTTTTACTATTAAAAAAATAACTTCTATTTACAGTCATTTGAGTGCATGTTATCTCAAAACCATTTATAGAAAGAATGAATTAATTCACTTAATATGTGAATAAAAATGGGCTTACACGTTCATTTTTCACTGCCGGAAACTTCCATTCAAATCCTTGCTTTGGTCTTGAGTAAAAATGAATTTAATGGTCTGTCTCATCAATAGCCCCATTATCACAAAGCTGCCATGCAAGTCAGTATAATTTAGTACAATTGCCATTCTGTCAGTTTCTGCTCAAAATTAAGCCAGGATCAAAAAAGCAAATTGTCTTATAATTCTTCCCAACACATTGACAGAACTGTATCCATAAGTCGGACTGCCCATATTATTTTAGCTCTAAGTAATGTCATAAAGATATTTTATTCATGACTTATATGTTCCAGAGCTATGATTTTCAAGTTTGTCTAAACATCATGATCCACTTCAACCTTTTAAGAAATATTTATGCCCAGACTCCAAACCATCAATTCTGATTGTTGGTCTTAGGTGGTAGTCAAGAATGGGTATCAAAAAATAATTAAGTAAATGCCCAAGGGATTTTCTATGGTATGAAAGCTTAGTCTCTTGCTACTCAAAGTTGGTCCATAGACAAGTTTTGGCATTATCTGGGAACTTGCTAGAAATGCAGAAACACAGGTCCTGCTTTGGTCCTGAACAGAATCTGCTTTTAACAAGATTCCCAAGTGAATGATATGGTCGTTATAGTTTGCAAAGTACTATCCAAGTTTACCCCAGAATTTACTGAATTTTCACTTAATTATAACTTAGAGTTCTACACAATGTTCATTAATTAAACTTTTGAGGTACATTAGTAGAAAAGTTAAAAAAAAAGAAAAAAGTGAAGTAGAGATATTATTCACATAATTATAAATTAATTTAAGCTTGAAAAAGAAATATTTGGATGCTTTGAGGTAAGGAAACTCACAGCATTTTTAAGCACCACCATCATCATCATCAGCATCATAAAAGGGTATTCCAACTTTCCACTGGAGTACAAGAAATGTCATCTGGATCTTATCTTAGATTTATAAAGGTGCATTTATATTAAGAGTAAGTAAAATTTCAGAACTTTTTACAGATTGATTCAAATAGCTTATATGCAGTTTCCAAAAAGAATATGCATCTATGCCTATATATCTATAAATATTCATTTCATGTTCATAAGCAGTTGTACAGAAATTATCATAAGTCCATTTACTTTCAAGTCACTGATCATCTTCCTTGAGAATAACAACATAGGTTTTTGAAAATCCTGAGTGGGTTTATACAATATGAGGATTTAGTTGAAAGTTTTCTTTCATTCTTTTTATTCGGCAGAGTAAAATTTTAAAACATAAATCAGAGAGGGAGACAAACCATGAGAGACTATGGACCTTGGAGAAAAAACTGAGGATTTTAGAGGGGAGAGGGGTGGAGGGAAATGGGTTAGCTCAGTGATGGGTATGAAAGAAAGCAAATATTGCATGGGGCACTGAGTGTTACAGGCCAACAATGAATCATGGAACACTACATCAAAAACTAATGTTGTACTGTATGGTTACTAACATAACATAATAAAACAATTTTTAAAAATCTTAAAAAAAAAACACAAAAAAACAACATAAATTTGATCACAAAAGTCACCTTTATAAAGTTCTCCAAAAGCATTCTTCCACACTGAAAATAAAACAAACAAAAAACCCAGCTTCTTAATCTGGCCTAAAAAGCCCTGGCTACCTCTCTTATAATAGCTCTCCCCTCCATCCACCTTCTTTCCTAGGTCACACCAAGCTCACTTCCTACATGGACACTATGGACAAATTTCTTCACTCTGCTGCTGGTTTCAGCCCTCTGACTTTTACACGCTGGGCTCCTACTTACTATTAAATTTCCATAAGACACTCTTAATCATAGGAAACAAACTGAGGGCTACTGGAGGGGAGGGAGATGAGAGAGGGGTAACTGGGTGATGGAAATAAGGAGGATTAATGAGCACTGGGTATTATATAAGACTGATGAATCACTGAACTCTACCTCTAAAACTAATAATACATTGTATGTTAATTAATTGAATTTAAATTATAAAAGTAAAATAAAATAAGAATAAAAATAAATAAATAAAAAGGGAAGTGGCATGATCTGACAGTCAGATCCGGCTACTTTGTGGAAAAATGCCTTCAGGAGAACAAAAATGGAAGCAGGAGCTGATTGCAATAATCCAACTAGATCTGAAGGTTGCTTACACTCTCATTGGGCTGAATGGGCTGAATGGAAGCCACGAGCCACATGTTGGCTGTGAGTACCTGAAATGTGGCTAGTCTGAACTGACATGTACTTTAAGTGTGAAATACATGCAGAAGTTCAAAGACTTACTGCAAAAATAAAATATCACATTGATAGTTTAAAAAAAATTTATTGCATGTTGCAATGATATTTGACCATGTTGGATTACATATGATATATTATTAAAATTTAATTAATTAAATAAATAAATAAATTTCAAAGATGCTTGCTCTAAACACCCAGCCCAAAATAGTTACTTAGCCACCTCATATTGAGCACTCACTACAGGATTTTTAATCATTTTCTTGTTATTTAATTTGTTTATTTTTGTTGTCCAAACAATATAAGATTCATGAAAGAAGGGATACTGCCTTTTATCACTGTAATAAGAAATATTTTTAAAATGGTATAAAATTGTAAATTCCCTGGAGAAATGGAGAGGTCAAGCAGAAAGAGTTGGGTGAGTGTATAAAATTTTAATATTCATTATTAAAATATCCTATTTATTAAGCATCTACTATACCAGGCCCTACTGTGGGGTGTTATATATACTATCTCTAGCCCTTATGACAGCACACAAACATAGATTTATCACATTTTACAACATATGAATATGCAATTCATGAAGATTATAAAATTTATCAATGTTCCCTTGACTAGTAATATTGGAACCAGGATTTAAACAGAGAATAATCTATACCCGAAATATCCTACCCCATCATTCCTCCCATTAGAAAAGTCGATGGTCCATATTAAGGAATCTAACAATTTTTGGATACTTTCTAAGAATCAAACACTTTTAAATATATTATTGCCTGTACCTTGATTACATTAAGATCAGTTCTATGCTATTATAATTCTATGCTCTAGATCAGAGGACAATATGAGATGCACTAACATGTGTATGAAGCTTAAGATATAAAAAATTATTTACTCATGTAGAGTAAAGCATAGCTATGATGCATAAGTCAGGAATTAAGGCTTTCCACCATTAATTTCCTCCCTGCAAATTCTTTAAATCAATTTTAAGTGCTCAAATTTTTCTCTGTCTTTTTAAATTCAATTCTCATTTTAGTATACCTGTAGATTTATGGAAAAATTGTGAAGATGGTATAGAGAATTCATATATACCTCACACCCAGTTTCCATTGTTAATATCTTATATTAGTGTGTTGTATTTGTTATAATTAATGAACCAATATCAATACATTGTTATTAACTCATGTCAATGTGTCATTAAAATGTCCTTGGAGTTAACCTGATGATCTTTTTCTGTATCAGGATCCTATCCATGATACTACATTATATTTGTCCTATGTCTCCTTGGGCTCCTTTTTGCTATGTTTCTCAGACTTCACTTGCTTTTCATGATCTTGAGAGCTTTGAGGAGTAGATGTACTAAACAGATATTTCATAAACTATCCCTAAATTTGGACTGTCTGATATTTTTCTCATGATTACACTTGGGTTATATGTAATTAAGAGGAAGACTACAAAAGTAAAGTATCATTTCCACTACATTTTATCAAGAGAATATAACTATCAATATTTTAGTTTAGCTATCACTACTGATATTAACCATCATCACCTTACTGAGATAATGTTTGTCACAATTCTCCACTGGAAAGTTAATCTTTTCTTTTTTTTTTTTTTTTTGAAAGTTAATTTTTTCTAATCCATTCATATTGTATTCTTTGGAAGAAAGTGACTCTATAGCCTATATTCCCCCACGCACGGTGTAGGGAATTATATCTTCTCCTATACTGAGGTAGGATTATCTACATATATAAACTATCTAGAATTCTTCTGATAAGGATATATGTTTATTCTCCCTCATATATTTGTCTGTGTAATAATTTATGCAAATATGGAAACATTCTTCAAAAAGTCCTTAAATTTTACTTACTCGGTTATTAGATACGTGAATATTTTGTACTACAGTATTAGGCTCAGTTTTTGGAAAAGAAAATCAAACTCAAAAGATCAAAATGTAATTGTTTTCAAAAATGCTGAAGCAGAGATTTGCCATGAACAAAGTCAAGGTATAATACCAATGTAGAATGTATTTTTGTATCTTTTTTCCTGATAGCCTGTTATATAATCCTTAGGGGGCAAGTAATTTTTCCTAATGATAGTAATCACAATAGAGTTTAAAGTGACTGAAGCCAAGACCATGTCAAATAAGTGGAAAGGTAAAAAGAGAGGAAGCAGAAGAGGAGGAATGTAGTGAAAAAAGAGAAAATAGGTGTGGATTCCAATGTTACAAGCATGGAATGAGAATGAAGGATACCAAATTTAAGACTTTTACCAGTCTTACCATATTCTAGCTTTTTCTTTCTTTCTTTAAATGTGAAGAGCATTATATGCTCTTGATGTATTGTGACAGAAAGTAGAGATATTTCATTGCTAATTATCCCTTTTAACATTCTAAACACATTTGACAACAGTATGATGAAGGAATTCAGTGGTCTATACCAATTTTTGCATTTTGCCAAGGGTTGGCACAATTTTTTAAAGATTTTATTTATTTATTTGAGAGAGAGCAAGAGTGAAAGAGCAATTTTAATCAACTATTATGCAAAAGTTTGCACAGCCATAGGGAGAAAATCAATTGCATCCTTGTCATAGGCCCCAACAAAGTAACATCCTTTTCAGTATCAGAAAGGCAGCCTAGTATAGAATACTGTATAAAACAACTGTGTATTATTCTATAGTTCTTAAAGAATAAAACATAAAACATCTCATTACTACATACAGTAACTCTTCAAGGAGAAATCATTAATATATTAAATAACTTGTCCAATTTGCAATTTATTTTTTAAATTTTATTTTATTTTATTTTTCAGTGTCCCAAGATTCATTGTTTATGCACCACACCCAGTGCTCCATGCAATACATGCCCTCCTTAATACCCACCACCAGGCTCACACAGCCCCCACTCCCCTCCTCTCCAAAACCCTCAGTTTGTTTCTCAGAGTTCACAGTCTCTCATGGTTTGTCTCCCCCTCCAATTTCCCCCAACTCACTTCTCCTCTCCATCTCCCAATGTCCTCTGTGTCATTCCTTATGCTCCACAAGTAAGTGAAACCATATGATATTTAACTATCTCTGCTTGATTTGCTTCACTCAGCATAATCTCCTCCAGTCCTATCCATGTTAATACAAAAGTTGGGTATTCATCCTTTCTGATGGAAGCATAATATCCTTGTATATAGGGACCATATCTTCTTTATCCACTCGTCCATTGAAGGGCATCTTGGTTTTTTTCACAGTTTGGCGACTGGCCATTGCTTCTATGAACATTGGGGTATAGATGGCCCTTCTTTTCACTACATCTGTATCTTTGTGGTAAATACTCTGTAGTGCAATTGCAGGGTTTTAGGGTAGCTCTATTTTTAGTTTCTTAAAGAATCTCCACTCTGTTTTTTCAAAATGGTTGCACCAACCTGCATTCCCACCAACAGTGTAAGAGGGTTCCCCTTTCTCCACATCCTCTCCAACACTTGTCTACTGTCTTGTTGATTTTGGCCATTCTAACTGGTGTAAGGTGGTATCTCAATGTGGTTTTGACTTGAATCTCCCTGATGGCTAATGATGATGAACATTTTTTCATGTGTCTGTTAGCCATTTGTGTCTTTTTTGGAGAAGTGTCTGTTCATGTCTTCTGCTCATTTTTTTGACCTGAGTATCTGTTTTGTGTGTGTTGAGATTGAGGAGTTCTTTATAGATCTTGGATATCAACCTTCTGTCTGTAGTGTCATTTGTGAATATATTCTCCCATTCTGCGGGTTGCCTCTTTGTTTTGTTGACTTTTTCCTTTGCTGTGCAGGTTTTGATCTTGATGAAATCTCAGAAGTTCATTTTCACTTTTGTTTCCTTTGCCTTGGAGACATGTCTTGAAAGAAGTTGCTGTGGCCAATGGTGAAGAGGTTGCTGCCTATGTTCTCCTCTAAGATTTTGATAGATTCCTGCCTCACATTGAGGTCTTTTGTTCCCTGGAAACCTATAAACTTCCAAAACTGAATCAGGAAGAAATTGACAACCTGAATAGACCAATATCTAGTAACAAGATTGAAGCAGTGGTCAAAAACCATCCAAAAATCAAGATCTCAGAACCTGATGGATTCCCTGGAGAATTCTACCAAACATTCAAAGAAGAAATAATACCTATTCTCCTGAAGCTGTTTCAAAAAATAGAAACAGAAGGAAATTTTCCAGACTTTTTATATGAAGCCAGCATTACCCTGATCCTGAAATCAGGCAAAGACCCCACTAAAAAGGAGAATTTTAGATCAATATCCCTGATGAATATGGATGCCAAGATTCTCAACAAGATCCTAGCTAATATGATCCAACAGTACATTAAAAAGATTATCCACCAAGACCATGATCCCTGGGATGCAAGTGTGGTTTGACATTCACAAATCAATCAATGTGATAGAACAAATCAATAATAGAAGAGAGAAGAACCACATGGTCTTCTCAATTGATGCAGAAAAAGCACTTGACAAGATACAGCATCCATTCCCGATTAAAACGTTTCCAAGTATAAGGATGGAGGGAATATTCCTCAATTGATAAAATCCATCTATGAAAAACCCACAGCAAATATTCTCAATGGAGAAAAGCTGACAGTCTTCCCTTTGAAATTAGGAACATGACAAGGATGCTCATTCTCACCACTGATGTTCAGCATAATATTAGAAGTCCTAGCAACAGCAATCAGACAACAAAAAGAAATAAAAGGTATTCAATTGGCAAAGAAGAAGTCAAACTCTCTCTCTTTGCAGATGACATGATACTTTATATGGAAAACCCAATTCGCCATTTATATGCAATGGGGCCTTATCAGTGTCCTGAAAGAAAATTCTCTTACTATTGTATCATCAAGAAATCTTAGATGAAAAGTACACTTGAAAATTATGGTCCTTTTAGGTCCTTCCTACCCTTTTGTGTGACATAAAGATCATTGACCTAATCAGAAGAGCAGTCTTCCAGGAAGAGGAGTGACTGTTTTCCTTATTTTCTGATATTTATATAACACCTTCCTAGTCAAGGAGAGATACATTTTTTAAAAAAATTATACTCTAACAAAGGAGAGAGGTCATCTATACTATAAATGTATATTATAAAACAGGATACCATGAATATACATAGGAGCCTTTTTTCCCCAAGAAAAAGTATGTTGTTAAATTTCAGGATACCCAAATATTGTTTTGATGAAATTATATTTATGTTGAGTCCTAGAAAGAAACCATAGCTATATGAAAACAAAATATATATATATATATATATATATATATATATATATATATATATTTTATGACTAGGGAAGTTTTGAGGGTGGGTGAATTGAAACTCAAACTGTATATAAGGATTACTATAAGGTTGTAGAGATATGGACTCTGCTTCATTTATAGAGGTAGCTGTTGTGCAGGAAATTAACTTGACTCAGTGGTAGTTTTGTGTGTAACTACCACACAATTCACCATGGAACACTACTGTCACAGAACGGAAAGGCTCACAGACTGAATAAAAGCACTCAGATCACAGACTGTTCAATCAATTTAAGAAGCAACAGTAAAGCCTGAGTAAGTTAACACACTTAGGATAAGGTACAAGTAGATGGAAAACCACATTATCTGAATCTTGGCTACCCAATGTTCATTATACCCTAGCTCTGGACCATATGAGCCATTCCCACTAATGGCATATTTTAATTACATATATTATATGCTATCTGTATAACATGTATTTATATTAATTACATGCATTATATATAACTACATATTTTTAGTTAGAAGGACCAGGGTTGTGGTTGAGCAAAAAAAATTCAGAGGCAGAAAGTCTTCTGGGCCAATGATATACATTTTCTCTATCAGAGAAACACAGGGAAAGGTTGCCCTGCCAATAGCTGTAGCTTACTAAACAGCCATGGGCTTTGTGTATATAAATATATATTACTTCATGAGTCTTAAATATACCTACTTCCTTCTATCCCATTTTTAACATACCATATCATGCATTTATACCTAACAAATATGATGAGTTTTATCTATCCCATTTTTTTCTAAAGCAGAATTGAATATTCAGAAATGATAAAGAAATTCACATTGCAATAGTCCCAGACTTATCACTTTGGATAATCCCAATAATGCATTTCTTTATGCAACCATTTTCCACTTTCAATTTCCAAAGGTGCTCACCACAATGGTGGTGAATTAGCCTATCCTATAAAAGAAAGATTTTCTCATATCCTATATGGTGATTATGGTATCATCTGGATAATATATACTATAAAACATGTCACTATAAAACACAACGCAGTATGTACAAAATTGTGATGAATTTGCCTTCCAAGAAAACCTTATATTTACATTGGTATCTAAATACATGCATACCAGAGATGCTTTATTTTCTGTTGCTGATTTATCCATGACTCATCATAAAGCATAAGGCAACAAGGCATTTCTGGTAGAATTTTATATTTCTTCCATTTTTAGAGAATTTACACAATTAGATACTAAGAAAAATAGTACATCTAAAGAAAGAGAAAAGTAAACTGCAATCACAGTAACATGCAGTTCATATAATTTTTGGAAGAATATATGCATTCTGTAACATTCTTATGTTCACCATGAAAGATCAAGGGGTTACATCAGTGAGATATTGGGAAAAAAGCTGATGTCAATTTTAATGACTAGCAATTACTCTCCAGATTTTATTAGGTATTAACTTCCTAGACTGGTTAGGATATATTAATAGTGTGCTGAAGCATTTAATAAATGGACTTCTCTAACTTTCCTTTTTATCAGTAAATCATTAGACGGTAGGATCAGTTGTCACCAGTATACATTAATGCACTTGCAATGCTGGAGGAGTGAATGCTGTGTGTGTGTGTGTGTGTGTGTGTGTGTGTGTGTGCATCTAAATATGTAGATAAATGTTTATATTTAGTAAAGAACATTCTCTCTTAATGCTTCATATGATATATTCCTGTATAGCACAAGTCTTCCATTTCCTGTTCACTCTCACCAGCCAGCCAACAACCTTTAAAATCTGTGTTGTCATCAACCATGAGCACTGTCAGCTGCCCCATCTTGTCTACGTTAGAAGTTCCTGAGGCCTAAAAATACACACTGCCAGCGCACTTGTCTGAAGCTTTATTTGGGATATGCAAAATTAGTTTGAAGAAAAGAGAAAAAATTATATTTGTTCCATCTAAGCTAGAATCACATATGTATTTTATGGCTAAACTTTTATTTGGGGATTTCGATTTGTGTGTATGAGTATGTCTCTCAAGGGGAACATATACTGATTTATTTTTATTTTCTTTAATTTTTTTTTCAGGATATGTATAACATGGGATTTCTCCTGTGCACACTCCCAGGATCACCATGTCTCCATTACCCTTAATTTTCATCATTTAATTCCTTATCCTCAATTTCAAAAAAAAAATTTTTTTTGTCCTTTCCAGACTATTATGACTTAAAAAATTACTGCTGATAAGACTATGTTTAAATATTTACTGATACGTAATCTGGTTTCTTAGAAGCCATACTTTTATAACCTAATTTTATTCTCTAATCTCAGTAGTATTTAGCTTCCTTTCTTGGCTGTTTTTCTCCTGAAGCCCAAATGCTCCATATCTCATTCACCAAATACAGAGGGCAGATTCATCTTAACAGGAAGCTTTCAACCATAAACCTTAATGGCACTTTAAAGAGCCTCAAAATGAAATTTCTTCTTTAATTAAGAAGATGCTACTTTGTACATCATAATTGAAATACATCAAAAAGTTCCTTGTTAAAGCTTGAGATATATTATAAAGCCATCTTATAGCATGGCTGTAGGGCTTTTTCTAATTGGAAGAATGACAGATCAAATTCCAGAGGAAGTTATATCATTTGGAATGCTAGAGATGGAGCTATCTATTTAAATTGCACACTCAAAACAATTAGGAAAACATGTCAAACCACGTTGTTTTGTTTTGTTAAAATGCAACACAAACTGAAATCAAACATCAACAATGCATCATTTGCCTTTATGAGTATGTGTAGATGGGTATATGTCCATAAAGAAAGAAATGTAATTTTTCAAATTTAGTATCATAAGTTTATGTACCTTCAAATTCAGCAATCTGGAAATGCTCTTGGAAGAAAAAATAAACAATTAGAAATGAATCAAATTTTATCCTTGCAATTTGACAAGAGGGACTTATTTTCAATAAGTTTAGAAAATACCATTCTTACTGACATTCCAAATTATCAATTATCTCATTTTCATGGGTTTCTCAATTATGAGTCACCTTATTTTGTGGATCAAAAAGTCTTTTCTAAAATCAAAATATGTCTTTCTACTTGTATTTAGTACAAGTTGTTTGTGCATATTCCATATTATCCAGAGCAAACCTGACATACCTCTGTATTCAATTATCTCTACCACCCTCTCAAGCTACTATTTTCAATCTTCTTTTCAAATGTTTCACTTAAAACATATCACTAACCCAGACACCTTTAGAGTGCGACCTCACAGAGACCTTACCCCACTTCTACCACTTAACATTGGAGCTCACCTTCTAAATCCCCCCTCCCCCGCCTCTGAAGACCACTCCCTCCAAGGGTCTTCCCCAGAAGCTGAGACTATTGATGACTCCTACTTTTCTGTCTTCAGCTGTTGTTCAGACATAAATTTGTTGTGTGATCAACTGGTCCCTCTCAACTACATCTACCTAATGGCATTTTAAACATGTCCAATCTTTTGTCCATTTTAGACAACTGCCTTTTTAGACAACTATTCCCTTTCTACATTTGCTTGCCTATCACTTACTCTGGTTTGGCCTCTGTTGCAACTACATCAAGACCAGTTAACACATATATACTTACCCTCTCAGTGGTATTTATCACTGTTCATTTAATCACTCAATATTACTTATTAATTTCTAGAGGGTATATTATGTGCCTGACATTAAACTAGCTATTGGAGCTACTGTGGTGAACAAAAGTTACAAACACTATATAACTCATCGAAGAGTGGGGATGAAAAATGAAAAATTTTCAATGAAAAAACCTAAATAAGTGGCATATTAGATGGAAATAAAGCAGAGAAATAAAGAATTGCCTTGCATGAGTTTGGGTGAAATATTAAAATGTAAATAGTGAGAAGAAAAGATTTCAATGGAAATGTGATGAAGTTAGTGATGGAGGAAGCACGTGGGTAAATGAGAGAAGAGCTTTCCACAAGGGAGAGCAGGAATTTTAATGTCCAAGTAACATCATGAAATATTGAACATTCTATCCTTCTGTACTGACACACATTTCTGGTTCTTCTAACTCTTGTCATTTCTCTTTTTTGCTTATAGGCTTCTTCTCTTCTTCCTAGCCTTTAATTGTTAGAATGCCTTTAAAATTAGGCTTGGCATTCTTCTCGTTTTAAATTATTTCATCTGAAATGATGGTGTCAATGATCACCAACATGGGTATCTAGTTAAAACTTATCCTTTGAAAAAAAAAAACAAAAACAAAAAAACAAACAAACAAAAAAAACCTTATCCTTTGAGTTTATGACTTGCATATCAAACTACCAACATGGCATTAACCTTTCAATGTCCACGGTATCTTATTCTCACTGTTTCCAAAAAAGTACTAGTGATTTTCTGCAGGAAATATGATCTTCCTTCTACTGTTCTCTAGGTTAGTGAATGAACACTACCTTTCTTTAAGTTTCTTCAGCCAAAAACTTGGAAGCCATCATCAATATCTCCTTCCTTTATCAAACTACAGCCCATCAATCATCAGGTCCTTTCAATTTAACATTCTTAATATGTCTCTATCCAATTTAATTCTCTCCATCTACATTTTCTCCTTTCTAGTCCATCTTTCACCTTAGATACTGACACAGTCTTCAAACAGTGCCTACCTTTGAAAAAGTCACACTGCAGACAGGTTAATCATATATTTCACCCTAATGCTTAAAAGCTTCAGTAGCTCCCCATGCTCCTATGATAAAACCCAAGGTGCTTAATATGGGATACAAAGCAGGACAGTCTGATCCCAGTAACCTGTCTGGTCTCATTAACCACCCTTTCCTTCTCCTTATTCTGAGTTCCTGGCAAACTGACCTTCTTTTAGTTCCTCAAATATGATGTTCTCCTATTCTAGGGTTTTTATACCTGCTCTGCCATCCGTTATATTGGAACTTTATTCTCAACCTCTTCACCAACTTAATCCATTTTTTCCAAGTTTTTATTTAAATTCCAGTTAGCATACATACAGTGTAATATTTGTTTCAGATATAGAATTCATTGATTCATCACTGATATTGACAAACAATATCAGGTGCTCATCACAAGTGCCCTCCTTAATACCCATCACCTATTTAACCCATCCCTGCTCACCTCCTCACCACTAAACATCACCAACTGAATCCATTTTTGTCCTTCACACTCCATTCCAAAGCTGAATTCCCCATATTAGTCAATACCCATCAGAATACCTTGGATTTCATATTAGATACTTCTGCAGACCATGTATTTTTCTTCTACAAATGTTATCGTAGTTGTTGTTTTTCATGTTGTGTGCTACTGTTCGATGAGTGTCTATCTTCTCAACTCAACTGTGAATTCACTCAGGACTGAGATTATTTTAATATTTTGTTGTTTTATTGCCATGCCCCTAAAATCTAAACATCACCTAGCACTCAGTACACATTCATGTATTTGTTGGATAGATACATGGATGAAAGAGTAAGTGAGTAAATGCATGTGAAATATCGTTTGTCTTTGCCACAAGACTGTTTCTGGCAGTAGTTGATTTTATTTTATTTTTTTTTTCACTTATTAAACATGTTCGTTTAGGATAGTTACATAACCTCACTAAATCTTAATTTGTTCTTCCGTAATTTGAAAGTAATTATAGTATCTACCTCACAGGTTAAAATGAAAGTGAGCACATTCTTATGAAGGACATAGAGTTGTACCTAGCACATGATAGGTGCTCAATAAATAATAGCTTCTGGTATTTTTTTTTTATCTTGTCTAAATTGCTTAAAGCAAAAACCCTAACTCCAAAATTCCACTTTTTTCTCAATTAACTCAGTAGTTAATTTTTTATGAAAAGGATAATTCCCTGGAGATTGGGGCAATGTTTGAACTACAATCATTATATTGTACTGTCATAGGTGTAAGTTTTCATTATAAAGTTTTAATTACTTCTTATACATGTGGGGTGATGAGGTCACTCCAGTTCCTGCAGTTTATCCTTTCCAGGATTTTTTTTTTTTTTTGCTCTAGGGGAAGAAATCAATTAATTAATGACTCTCTAGCAATGCAATCAGCTTTTAATAGAAACTTGACTAAGAAACACTGATCTGAAATAAATGAGAAACAGAAAGAGAAGAAATATGGCACCAATAAAGATAATATTGTCCTCTTCACCAATCAAAGATCTCCCTAAATATCAAATAAAACAAAATGAAAACTCATATCATCTGCAGAACTAGAACACACTAAATAATTATATCTAAATAATGATATAAAAGGAAGAGCTGCTAAATTAAACAAGAGAAATGTTGCATGCAGACAGATGTTGAGAAAGAAAACTGGTAGAACAGTGTTCTCTAAATATAAGTGTCATACTCAGGGGCAAAGCCAAATACTTATTTTGAATGATATGAAGAAAGTACATGGGATATTGGCAGGACTTTTTCTCGAACAAGTTTGTCCCAAAGAATAAGCAAAAATAACGACACAAAGTTTACAAGGAGCTACACACTTCTGTATGGCCTCCAGGAAGCAGTCTCAGAGGAAAGAAGAGAGAAAGACAACTATTCTGCCCTAAAAGTGACACTGCATCTGACAATTTCTGTTGGTTGAGAGAAGTAAAAGTTTAGACAGAGAAATGTATCTTATAACGAACTTAAACATAACTAGGAAGAATTGCTGCTAGAATGGAAATCATCTGTGTCCACAACCTCACAGTAGCCTCCTTTAAAGAGCTTGTCTAGTAAGAACTCACCCCATTTCACAGGTTAATGTTAAGGAAACAAGTATTCGTATGAGCTTTTTGTAAAAGTACTGTAAAAAAAAAAATAGGGGAGGGGAAGAAAAAATGGGAAAAATAGTAGTGGCAGATAAAAAATATTCTCTAGCAAATTTGCCATGGATCAGATAAAAATTGTGACTAAAACTAATTCAGAAGATATCACAGACCTAAGTGTCTCCAGGGGCAGAGAGGAGCATGTCTCCTTCAAGTTCTCTGGATAGTCATAACTGCCCTCAAACAATGGTTGAACAGGGCTGAAGTTGAGTCACAGGCCACTGCAGAGTTCATAGATGAGAAAGAGGTCTGTGGGCCTGTTACCTGAGGCACAGACAGGTATAACTCTTCCTAGGTCCCAGTGCAGATATTAGAGGCAAAACCAAGACTAAATATACTATAGTTTAGTCCATAAGGAGAACTGTGCAGGTCTCTGTGGGACCACACTCAGTGAGCAGAGTGCAGAGACCTCTTAAAAAAAAAAAAGGGAGGAGTCAAGATGGCAGAGAAGTAGCAGGCTGAGACTACTTCAGGTAGCAGGAGATCAGCTAGATAGCTTATCTAAAGATTGCAAACACCTACAAATCCAATGGGAGATCGAAGAGAAGAAGAACAGCAACTCTAGAAACAGAAAATCAACCACTTTCTGCAAGGTAGGACTGGCGGAGAAGTGAATCCAAAGCGACGGGAAGATAGACCGCGGGGGGAGGGGCCGGCTCCTGGCGAGCGGCAGAGCAACGGAGCACAAAATCAGGACTTTTAAAGTCTGTTCTGCTGAGGGACATCGCTCCAGAGGCTTAACCAGGGTGAAGCCCATGCAGGGTCAGTGTGGCCTCAGGTCCCGCAGGGTCACAGAAGGATCGGGGGTGTCTGAGCGTTGCAGAGCTTACAGGTTTTAGAACGGGGAAGCCGGCTACAGAGACAGAGCTGAGGAATGAGCTCTAAGCTCGGGGTTATGTTGAACCAGTCACAGGCTCGGTCAGCTCAGAGCGTGGCCAGAGGACAGGGTGACGGGAGTAATTGGGTGTTATTCTCTGAGGGTGCACTGAGGAGTGGGGCCCCGGGCTCTCGGCTCCTCTGGGCTGGAGACCGGGAGGCCGCCATTTTCATTCCCATCCTCCGGAACTCTACAGAAAGTGCTCAGGGAACAAAAGATCCCAAAAGCAAACCCGAGCGGATTACTCAGACCAGCCCCAGGTAAGGGCGGTAGAACTCCGCCTCGGGCAAAGACACGTGAGAATCACTACAACAGGCCCCTCCTCCAGAAGATCAACAAGAAACCCAGCCAGGACCAAGTTCACCTACCAAGGAGTGCAGTTTCAATACCAAGGAGAGCAGTGGAATTCCAGAGGAGGAGAAAGCAAAGCACGGAACTCATGGCTTTCTCCCCATGATTCTTTAGCCTTGCAGTTAATTTAATTTTCTTTTCTTTTTCAATTTTTTTTCTCTTCTTCTGCCTAATTTTTTTAACTTTTGCACTTTTCTTTTTTAACGTTTTTTAACTAGTTGATCTAATATATATATATTTTTTTCCTTTTTATATTTTTTCTTTATTGGTTTTCTTTTTTTATTTTTTTATTTTTTATTTTTTTTAAAGATTTTATTTATTTATTTGACAGAGAGAAATCATAAGTAAGCACAGAGGAAGGCAGAGAGAGAGGAGGAAGCAGGCTCCCCGCCGAGCAGAAAGCCCGATGTGGGGCTCGAACCCAGGACCTGGGATCATGACCTGAGCCAAAAGCAGCAGCTTAACCCACTGAGCCACCCAGGTGCCCCTGGTTTTCTTTTTTTTAAATGTTTCTTTTTTTGTTTCTTTCTAAACCTCTTTTTATCCCCTTTCTCCCCCGTCACGATTTGGGATCCCTTCTGATTTGGTTAAAGTATATTTTCCTGGGGTTGTTGCCACCTTTTTAGTATTTTACTTGCTCCTTCATATACTCTTACCTGGACAAAATGACAAGGCAGAAAAATTCACCACAAAAAAAAAAAAAAAAGAACAAGAGGCAGTACCAAAGGCTAGGGACTAATCAATACAGACATTGGTAATATGTCAGATCCAGAGTTCAGAATGACGATTCTCAAGGTTGTAGCCGGGCTCGAAAAAAGCATGGAAGATATTAGAGAAACCCTCTCAGGAGATATAAAAGCCCTTTCTGGAGAAATGAAAGAACTAAAATCGAACCAAGTGGAAATAAAAAAAGCTATTAATGAGGTGCAATCAAAAATGGAGGCTCTCACTGCCAGGATAAATGAGGCAGAAGAAAGAATTAGCGATATAGAAGACCAAATGACAGAGAATAAAGAAGCTGAACAAAAGAGGGAAAACAGCTACTGGACCATGAGGGGAGAATTCAAGAGATAAGTGACACCATAAGACGAAACAACATTAGAATAATTGGGATTCCAGAAGAAGAGGAAACAGAGAGGGGAGCAGAAGGTATATTGGAGAGAATTATTGGAGAGAATTTCCCCAATATGGCAAAGGGAACAAGCATCATAATCCAGGAGGTGCAGAGAACCCCCCTCAAAATCAATAAGAATAGGTCCACACCCCATCACGTAATAGTAAAATTTATAAGTCTTAGTGACAAAGAGAAGATCCTGAAAGCAGTCCGGGAAAAGAAGTCTGTAACGTACAATGGTAAAAACATTAGATTGGCAGCAGACTTATCCACAGAGACCTAGCAGGCCAGAAAGAGCTAGTATGATATATTCAGAGTATAAATGAGAAAAACATGCAGCCAAGAATACTATATCCAGCTAGGCTATCATTGAAAATAGAAGGAGAGATTAAAAGCTTCCAGGACAAACAAAAACTGAAAGAATTTGCAAATACCAAACCAGCTCTACAGGAAATATTGAAAGGGGTCCTCTAAGCAAAGAGAGACCCTAAAAGTAGTAGATCAGAAAGAAACAGAGACAATATACAATAACAGTCACCTTACAGGCAATACAATGGCACTAAATTCATATCTCTCAATACTTACCCTGAATGTTAATGGGCTAAATGCCCCAATCAAAAGACACAGGGTATCAGAATGGATAAAAAAACAAAACCCATCTATATGTTGCCTACAAGAAACTCATCTTAAACCCAAAGACACCTCCAGATGTAAAGTGAGGGGGTGGAAAAGAATTTACCATGCTAATGGACATCAGAAGAAAGCAGGAGTGGCAATCCTTATATCAGATCAATTAGATTTTAAGCCAAAGACTATCATAAGAGATGAGGAAGGACACTATATCATACTCAAAGGAACTGTCCAACAAGAAGATATAACAATTTTAAATATCTATGCCCCTAACGTGGGAGCAGCCAACTATATAAACCAATTAATAACAAAACCAAAGAAACACATTGACAATACTACAATAATAGTAGGGGACTTTAACACTCCCTTACTGAAGTGGACAGATCATCCAAGCAAAAGATCAACAAGGAAATAAAGGCCTAAAATGACACACTGGACCAGATGGACATCACAGATAGATATAGAACATTTCATCCCACAGCAACAAAATACACATTCTTCTCTAGTGCACATGGAACATTCTCCAGAATAGATCACATCCTCGGTCCTAAATCAGGTCTCAACCGTTATCAAAAGATTGGAATCAATCCCTGCATATTTTCAGACCACAATGCTCTGAATATAGAACTCAATCACAAGAGGAAATATGGAAAGAACCCAAATATATGGAGAGTAAACAGCATCCTTCTAAAGAATGAATGGGTCAACCAGGAAATTAAAGAATTGAAAAAATTCATGGAAACAAATGATAATGAAAACACAACGGTTCAGAATCTGTGGGATACAACAAAGGCAGTCCTGAGAGGAAAATATATAGCAGTACAAGCCTTTCTCAAGAAATAAGAAAGGTCTCAGGTACACAACCTAACCCTACACCTAAAGGAGCTGGAGAAAGAACAAGAAAGAAACCCTAAACCCAGCAGGAGAAGAGAAATCACAAAGATCAGAGCAGAAATCAATGAAATAGAAACCAAAAAAACAATAGAACAAATCAACAAAACTATGACCTAGTTCTTTGAAAGAATTAATAAGATTGATAAACCCCTGGCCAGACTTATCAAAAAGAAAACAGAAAGGACCCAAATAAATAAAATCATGAATGAAAGAGGAGAGATCACAACCAACACCAAAGAAATACAGACAATTATAAGAACATACTATGAGCAACTCTACGCCAACAAATTTGACAATCTGGAAGAAATGGATGCATTCCTAGAGACATATAAACTACCACACCTGAACCAGGAAGAAATAGAAAACCTGAACAGACCCATAAGCAGTAAGGAGATTGAAACAGTCATCAAAAATCTCCAAACAAACAAAAGCCCAGGGCCAGATGGCTTCCCAGGGGAATTCTACCAAACATTTAAAGAAGAACTAATTCCTATTCTCCTGAAACGGTTCCAAAAAATAGAAATGGAAGGAAAACTTCTAAACTCATTTTATGAGGCCAGCATCACCTTGATCCCAAAACCAGACAAGGATCCCATCAAAAAAGAACACTACAGACCAATATCCTTGATGAACACAGATGCAAAAATTCTCACCAAAATACTAGCCAATAGGATTCAACAGTACATTAAAAGGACTATTCACCATGACCAAGTGGGATTTATTCCAGGGCTGCAAGTTTGGTTCAACATCCTCAAATCAATCAATGTGATACAACACATTAATAAAAGAAAGAACAAGAACCATATGATACTCTCCATAGATGCTGAAAAAGCATTTGACAAAATACAGCATCAAAACTCTTCAAAGTGTAGGGATAGAGGGCACATACCTCAATATTATCAACGCCATCCATGAAAAACCCACCGCAAATATCATTCTCAATGGAGAAAAACTGAAAGCTTTTCCGCTAAGGTCGGGAACACGGCAGGGATGTCCGTTATCACCACTGCTATTCAACATAGTACTATAAGTCCTAGCCTCAGCAATCAGACAACAAAAGGAAATTAAAGGCATCCAAATCGGCAAAGAGGAAGTCAAACTATCACTCTTCGCAGATGATATGATACTCTATGTGGAAAACCCAAAAGACTCCACTCCAAAACTGCTAGCACTTGTACAGGAATTCAGTAAAGTGTCAGGATATAAAATCAATGCACAGAAATCAGTTGCATTTCTCTACACCAAAGACAGGACAGAAGAAAGAGAAATTAAGGAGTCAATCCCATTTACAATTGCACCCAAAACTATAAGATATCTAGGAATAAACCTAACCAAAGAGACTAAGAATCTATACACAGAAAACTATAAATTACTCATGAAAGAAATTGAGGAAGACATGAAGAAATGGAAAAATGTTCCATGTTCCTGGATTGGAAGAATAAATATTGTGAAAATGTCTATGCTACCTAAAGCAATATACACATTTAATGCAAATCCTATCAAAATACCATCCATTTTTTTCAAAGAAATGGAACAAATAATCCTAAAATTTATATGGAACCAGAAAAGACCTCGAATAGCCAAAGCAATATTGAAAAAGAAAGCCAAAGTTGGTGGCATCACAATTCCGGACTTCAAGCTCTATTACAAAGCTGTCATCATCAAGACAGCATGGTACTGGCACAAAAACAGACACATAGATCAATGGAACAGAATAGAGAGCCCAGAAATCGACCCTCAACTCTATGGTCAACTCATCTTCGACAAAGCAGGAAAGAATGTCCAATGGAAAAAAGACAGCCTCTTCAATAAATGGTGTTGGGAAAATTGGACAGCCACATGCAGAAAAATGAAATTGGATCATTTCCTTACACCACACACGAAAATAGACTCAAAGTGGATGAAGGACCTCAATGTGAGAAAGGAATCCATCAAAATCCTTGAGGAGAACACAGGCAGCAACCTCTTCGACCTCAGCCGCAGCAACATCTTCCTAGGAATTTCGCCAAAGGCAAGGGAAGCAAGGGCAAAAATGAACTATTGGGATTTTATCAAGATCAAAAGCCTTTGCACAGTAAAGGAAACAGTTAACAAAACCAAAAGATAACTGACAGAATGGGAGAAGATATTTGCCAACGACATATCAGATAAAGGGCTAGTGTCCAAAATCTATAAAGAACTTAGCAAACTCAACACCCAAAGAACAAATAATCCAATCAAGAAATGGGCAGAAGGCATGAACAGACATTTCTGCAAAGAAGACATCCAGATGGCCAACAGACACATGAAAAAGTTCTCCATATCACTCGGCATCAGGGAAATACAAATCAAAACCACAGTGAGATATCACCTCACACCAGTCAGAATGGCTAAAATTAACAAGTCAGGAAATGACAGATGCTGGCGAGGATGCGGAGAAAGGGGAACCCTCCTACACTGTTGGTGGGAATGCAAGCTGGTGCAACCACTCTGGAAAACAGCATGGAGGTTCCTCAAAATGTTGAAAATAGAACTACCCTATGACCCAGCAATTGCACTGCTGGGTATTTACCCTAAAGATACAAACGTAGTGATCCGAAGGGGCACGTGCACCTGAATGTTTATAGCAGCAATGTCTACAATCGCCAAACTATGGAAAAAACCTAGATGTCCATCAACAGACGAATGGATAAAGAAGGTGTGGTATATATACACAATGGAATACTATGCAGCCATCAAAAGAAATGAAATCTTGCCATTTGTGACGACGTGGATGGAACTAGAGGGTATCATGCTTAGCGAAATAAGTCAATCGGAGAAAGACAACTATCATATGATCTCCCTGATATGAGGGAGAGGAGATGCAACATGGGGGGTTAAGGGGGTAGGAGAAGAATAAATGAAACAAGATGGGATTGGGAGGGAGACAAACCATAAGTGACTCTTAATCTCACAAAACAAACTGAGGGTTGATGGGGGGAGGGTTTTGGGAGGGGGGTGGTGTTATGGACATTGGGGAGTGTATGTGCTATGGTGAGTGCTGGATAAGTATCAAAGTAATAATGCAGAGTCAAAGAACATAGACAAAAAATAGATACACTTTGTGATTTTGGGTATATGAAATATTATAAATTGCATACTAATCTATAGTAATAAAATGCAGAACAGTGATCACCTAGGGTAAAGATAAGATTTTGAGAGATGTGAAGGGAAGGGATAATAAAGGAACAAGAGACAATTTTTTGCAGTGATAATTTCATTATTTTGATTGTGATAACAGGTTCACAGATGTATGCATACATCAAAGTCAAATTTTACACTTTAACTAAGTGTAGTTAATCGACAATTGTACCTTAATAGAGCTTTTTTTAAAAGAAATATATGGCAGGATTTAACTAGATACCCTTTTTCTCAGAAAAAGAGGTAAAACTATTAACAAATATCCTTTCAGCATCTTTTAGGATTGTGCACTACAATATATTACAGTATTACTCAGCAAATCACATTAGTGATTTCCAAATGTTAAAAAGTATGATTTTTTAAAGAAATACAGAGACAAACAAACAAGAAAGAAAGAATACATTGTTTATTATGGACACTGTAGAGTAGCAAAACTGGCGGAATCTAGCCAAGATAGATTTACTTTCCTCTGTGTTCTCCTCTGAATGTTTTTAATGTGCTAACTAATACAAACCAAATAATTTATAGGGAAAACTGACACAAAAAGCATGAATTCAATGTCCCAAATATATGGAGCACTCAAAAGGCTAGGGGAAATTTCATTATTGTATTCTTTATATGCTTTACCAACAAAATGAAGATTAATAATTATATCTACTTTACAGGTAGGTATAGTATTAAATGAATTCATCGATACAAAACATTTGGAATACTACCTGGCAGACAGTAGGCATCACTAATTCTGCATACTTTGTACCCATTTCTTAGGTTTTAAGAAGATAACATTTTAGATCCAATGTTTCTGTTTCTCTCCCGCCCACACACACATGTACATACATGCACACACACACACAAGCCACAAACCCCAACAACAGAGATTTGACCATTACCATTTCACACAGAAAAAGATGGATTATCAGAAGTAAAATTTTCCCAAGGTTAATGTGTCAATGAAAGACTGAATAAAGATTTAAATTAGACCTACAGACTCCAAAGCCTTTGTTTTTCCAACAACAGTTTTGAAAAATATTGTTTTATATTTTTATAGGGAAAAACTAAAGGTGATTATAGAAATCTCAAAAGCATTATGTACGAAAAATCACTGTTTTGCACATATAAGTAATTTTAAAACCTAACCAAAATCATGACATATTTTCCATCATAAACAATAAAGAATCATATCTGACTATTTGTAAATTAGTGAAAATGAAAACTCCACACATAAAACTTTGTGTGGTGGTGGAGCTAAGGAAAAAGAGACAAAGAGAGAGACAGAGACACAAAGATACACAGCGAGAAGAAAAAAATAAGCAATGAGCTCAAAATGTTAGCAACTAAAGAAATTAGCTATCAGAAGCAGCAAATAAACAACATGCAAAGCCAGATGATGAAATAAAAAAGGTAAAGAGAATCTACATTTAAATCTGTTAATATTAAAAAATAGTCTTCGAAGTACAGGTTTCCAGTTACAGAATGAATTAGTCACAAGGATGCAGCATAGGAATAGTCAATGGTACTGTAATATTCTTGTGTGGTGACAGTTGGTAGCTACACTTCTGGTGAGCACAGCATAATGTATAGAACTGTTGAATAATTATGTTGTATACCTAAAACTAATGTAACATTATGTTTCAACTATACTTTAATAAAATAAAATAAAATAATTATTTTTTTTACTTTTAGCAAAAAAAAATCTTAAAATATATTTAAGGTCAATAAATAAGGTCAATAAAATATAATTGATAAATGATTACAGAATCCAATAAAAAACTTAAAATAAGAAAATTGGAGTGGATTTTTAAAAAGAGATTTTTTTTAATTATAAAAGAATATAGCTCATTTTACTAATAATTATTACAATGCTAATAAATCAAACATAATAAAAAATTATCTATCACAGAAAGAATAAAGTAATTAACCC
This sequence comes from Lutra lutra, assembly GCF_902655055.1. Lineage (NCBI taxonomy): Eukaryota > Metazoa > Chordata > Mammalia > Carnivora > Mustelidae > Lutra > Lutra lutra. The sequence goes on from NC_062288.1 coordinate 43,863,797, forward strand.
ACTAGATAGTTTCAAATCATTTTTTCCTGAAGAAATTTCATTAATAAAAAAATGTCTTACAATTTTAAGTGTGTTGAGCTTCAACTCTCAATTTTAGCTCAGATTGTGATCTCCTAATGGTGAGACCAAGCCCTACGTCAGTTTCCACACTCATTGTGCAGTCTGCTTGGGATTTTTCTCTCCCTCAACATCTGCTCCTCCCACTTGTGCTCTCTCTCTTTCTCTTTCTCTAAAATAAATACATAAATCTTTAAAAAATCACTGTTAAAAACTGATTAAATAATTAAATGATTTTAAAATTTCCATTGTACTCCAAAAAATGATAGTATTTTATTTATGTTTTTAATTTTAATTTATTTTCAGTCATTTTTAAGAAAAATTTTTGTGATTGGACATAGCTCATCTCGTACTACATAAGAAGACTATTTTAGGACTTGTGAAATATATAATAAACCTTTAGAATCGTCTATTCTTATGACTGTGTGGCTGTACAGTCTAATGGCTGCTTGCCTCCTTTGGCAGAAAACTCTATCTTACTGCCCTCTCTCAGTCAGCAACAAATTAAAAGATAGGAAGATTGGAGGGAGTAACTGGTATATACGCAATGTAGGTATTGCCCTTTATAACAACTAAAAAGTTACTTAACTCAAATTTGTTGTAGTACTATAAAACCATGGTGTATTCATTATTCTACAAAACAATAAAATCCCCTTGTAATCAGATTAGAGTTCAGAGAATGTGGATGAGTTCTTAATGTGAGGCTTTTTTAATGTGGTAGACTTGGCAAGGCTTACTATGCATCCCAGCACTAGATGTCATGCATGTAAAATATTTTTGTCTAATTTATCAGTTCACTCCTTTTTAAATTAATCCACATTTAAAGTATCTGACTGATCATAGGAGACAAATTTCTAATTTATTCAGTCTGCTTATAAAGACAGGTATTTTGAAAAGAAAAAGAAAAAGAAAAAAGAAAAGAAAAGAAAGAAGGAAAGAGAAAGAAAGAGAAAGAAAGAAAGAAAGAGAGAAAGAAAGAGTAGAGGAAGGAAAGGAAGGAAGGGAAGGAAGGGAGGGGAAGGAGGTAAAGGGAAGGGAGGAAGGGAAGAAGGGAAGGAAGGAGGGAAGAAAACTTCAGGAATCAAAATGAATCCAGTTCCATCATTATACCACTACATGAAATTGCCCTCTTCAAGATCATTAATGACCTCAGTGTTGCTAAATCCAGTATAAATTCACCAGTCACAATCTTATTTAACTTTTCAGTAGTGTTTAACCCACATCTTCTGTTTTGAACATTCTTTCTTCTTGGTTTCAGTGGACACTATCTTGCCATGGTTTCCTCTTAGCTTACTACATGTTCCCTCCCCAGATATTTTGGGGCTCCCTTTCTTCTCCCCCTTTCCATTCCTTAAATATTATTTTCCTAATGATTCTGCTATCAGCCATATTCCCTTTAAACTCTGGTGAACATTCTTATCCTCTCCCATGGACTCTTAACTACATACACAAATTATCCTAAAGTATATATTAACATGTAAAGGGGTAAAAGGCATACACATCAACCAACCGGAAGAGAAGCCCAACCAATCAGATTGGACACTTACAGAGAAGGCTGAACTATTGAGGTTCAAGTTCAAGACAAGCCGCTTGTCAGTGGCTTTGTCTGAAAGCCAAAACTTTCTTCTGAGGTCAAGTCTCACAATCCAACTGTGTATATCTCAAAAATAGAAGCTTCAAAATAATATCAGTTACCTACTGTGATGTAAAAAGTCATGCCAAGATTTAGTGGCTTAAAATAAACATTTATTAATCTATGGGCAATTGCATAGATCTGGACCAGGCTGAGCTTATCAAGAATGGACTTCCTCATGTGTCAGTGACTAGCTGTTCAGTCATCTGGGATCTGGCTGGCCTGGGATGGCCTCAGATGAAATAAATCAAGTTGATTCTACTTGTCTCTCACATCCCTCCAGCAGGCTAGTGCAGGCCTATTTTAATGACGATAGTGGTAATTCAAGCAAGGAAATAGAAATGCACAGACATATTTGAAGTCTCTGTTTTTAGTCAGGTTGGCTAAGGCACACCAAGCCCAAAGGCAATATGGGAGAGCACTCTAAAGGCCATTAACTGGAAAAGCAAAAGCAATCTATGGATCCAAATCCACATGTCAAAATCATGTTATTTTCTGCTGCCTATCTCTTCCTCCAATATAGACCGTCTCTGTTGTTCTCCAGCTGGCTTACTGTCACCTAATCACACCATTCTTTACTTTTCTGTATGTCTCAACTGCTTGCAGTTAACAACTCACAAAATTCTGTTTATTCTACCTGATAAATATCTACCTGATCTGTCAGGTTTCTTCCATCTACACTGTCACTATTATGAGATATCTACCATCTTTTACCTCAATTACAACAGTCTTCTAAGAGACCACTTCAACCTCAGATTTGATCCCTGATATCCAGGATCCACACAGAAACCACACAGATGTTTCTGAAATAGAAATACGATTAGGAGATGTAAGTGCTTTAAATAAGCAGTTTTCTCATTGCCCTGAGCATAAACTTTAACTTCTTAAATTGACTTATAAGATCTTTCATGATCTGGTGCTTACATTCCTAGCTTTGTTTCTAGCACTTCCTCTTCTCAAGTTCTGATCCAGCTATAATGAATTACTTTCAGTTGCCTGGATATATCGTACAATTTATTGCACGTATTACTCTTTCTGGCTAGAACATGTTCTTGCATGACTAATGAGGAAAAGAGAACATTAGTTGTATTTTGCATGTAGAGCCAAGAAGTTAACCTAGGATTTGAATTTCCTAAATGTAAACAAGAAGTAAAATAATTCTATACACAGGTATCTAATGGTGTTCCACTATTAATTGCCACATTACAACTTGACTAAAAATTAGTTATATAAAACAACTACCATTTATTGTGCTAACAAATTCTTGGGCTCAGGTATTTGGTCAGAGTACCATAGAGATTGCTTATTTCAGCTCTGCTACCTCAGAATTTTCAAATGCATGGGGGTTAAGTGAACGCAACCTAGAATCATCTAGAGGCTTCTTTACTCATATAGCCTAGGAATTCACTCATATGAGCTGGGATGTCATAAGGCTGGATTCACCTGTAACTGTTGATCAGAGTACATCCTTATGGATTCTCAATATGGGTTAGGCTTCTCCCACCATCGCAGGTAGAGTTTCCAGAAAGCAATTATTCCCCCCGAGAACACACAAGATGCATGGCCTTTTCTGACCAAATTTCAGAAGTCACAAATTGTCACTTCTACTGTATTACCTTGTTCTAGGAAGTCCACAAGCCCACACAGATTCACAGGGAGGGCCATATACTCCAAGTCTCACTGGGGGTGAAGTCAAATATTTGTTATAATTTTTTAAAAACTGTAACAATTAGGAGTGCCTAGGTGGTTCTGTCATTAGGCATCTGCCTTTGGCTCAGGTCATGATACCAGGGTTCTGGGATCAAGCCCAGCATTGGGCTCCCTGCACAGCAGGAAGCCTGCTTCTCCCTCTCCCACTCCTTCTGCTTGTGTTCTTTCTCTTACTGTCTTTCTCTCTCTCTGTCAAATAAATAAATAAATAACTCTTTAAAATAAGTCATAACAGTTTATTAGAATCCAGAAAATAAGAACTGCATTTCTTGCCATATACAACTAACGAGAAAGAGAAAGAGAGAACAAAAAGAAAATAAAATTTACAAAGTCCATTCAAATTTTATTTACTGAGTACTTCAATAGGCCAGGAATTTTGTATGCCCATCACTACTACTCGGTCAAATCCTCAGCTTTGTATCATCATTTCTCTCAGGAAACTATCAACATCACCCCCAGTATCTAGCTAAATTGTCTTACCTCCGTGTTCCTATTAGCATCCTGTTCTAAACCCTAGGTTCTGCAGTGACCAAGTCCATCTCTTCCACAATTCAATTCCCTTAGCTAGTAGAGATGAGGATCACTCTATCTATAGAAGAACCAGGATTAAAACTTAGACCTTGGTATTATTTCCACCTTAATTTATTGCTTCCCATTGCTAAAGGTCAATAAACATGTTTACTTTTGACTTTACAATATTTGAAATTATTTATTACAAGTAATTATTTAGCAAATAAGTATACCAAATGTAATATATATACTTTTCTTTTGTTTAATTGTGCAGTTTTTAATCCAGCTTAAGGCCCTCACTAGAAACCAGTCAGTTCCCCTTCTCAAAATGGAATATTACTCGTTTTTTAAAAAGGAGGGAAATCCTGCCATTTGCAAGAACCACGATGAACTTGTGGGACATTATACTAAGTGAAATAAAGTAGATACAGAAAAACAAATAGAGTATGATTTACTTATATGTGAAACTTAAAAAAAAATCAAAGTCAAAGTCATAGAATCAGAGAATAGATAGGCATTTGTCAGAGTTTCAGAGGTTGGGAAAATGGAGGAGATATTGGTCAGAGTGTAAACTTTAAGATATACAATGAACAAGGAACAAGGGCAGGGAATCTAATGTGTGGTATGGTGATTATAGTTAATAATATTGTACTGTACACTAGAAATTTGAGAGGAGAGTAGGTCTTAAATGTCCTTACCATATGCAGAAAAAAGATAACTAAAATATATATATTTCTGTCTCCTTATGAGCCCAAGAACAAATACACAAATATAGCCAGAAACATCTGTATTCCAAAAACACTACATTTATCAGGAGCCATTTATGTGCCAGTTATCATCAGAGGTACTGGAGAGCAAGATGTGAAGGAAGTACGCCATGCCACCCACAGACAGCCTGAAATTCTTGATTAAATATAATTGACCCGGGAAGCCTGGGTGGCTCAGTTGGTTAAGTGGCTGCCTTCCACTCAGGTCATGATCCCAGCGTCCTGGAATTGAGTCCCACATCGGGCTCCTTGCTCAGCGGGGAACCTGCTTCTCCCTCTGCCTCTGCCTACCACTCTGTCTGCCTGTGCTCATGCTCTCTCTCTCTCTCTAACAAATAAATAAATAAAATCTTTAAAAAATATATATATATAGTTGACCCAACCCTTGGTCACCTTATAAATATTCTCCTCATCCACAAGCAAAGAAAATATCATGAGGACCATAAAAACGTTTCTACCAGCAGGATGCCTAAGGAAAGCTGTTAGGAAGAAAAAGCTGAAAATCCAATGTCCAAAACACTATATTCATGATGAAGAAGGACACTTACAATTCCTATTTCTAATCTCCAGTGGATTAAGCAGTATTTATTTTTCCAACTTGAAAATATTTTTTCTTACTTGTACATTACAAAGTATCCTATTTAAATCTGTTCCTTTTTCCTAAAGAATCAAAATACTAAATCTCAAGAGGTGATTCAGAAAAGGCTGAAAATGATTGTATTAGCAAATGATCAGGACATCTTTGTTCCCCTCCAGCATAAATATTAACATATAATTTATATTGTAAAAGTGATTCTTGCTCCACCATTACAAGTGTTATCCATTTTTCTATTAATACAATTTGATTTACTCAATCTAGTATGAATTTATATTATTTTCACATAAATGATATATAAATCAACAGACAGCAAGAGAATCAGCTGGTTTTCTCAAAGCAAAAAAAAAAAAAAAAAGAAAGAAAGAAAAGAAAAAGAGTATGGGTGCTCTCATCTTTCCTTTTATGATAAAGAAAATGCTTAAAATATTCCACGTGCTATTCAATTGCCAAGTCATCCATTATGTCATAGCACATTACATCCAATGATTATGACAACAACAACAAAAGTTAGCACAGAAACATACATAAAAATATGGAACTCCGAGAAAAATGGGTTTAAATCTGTTTTGGGGGAAGTCATAGAGAAAGAAGGGAAAAAAGCATGCTGCTTTCACCATTGATTTTAAACAGCTGCTGCCTGAGTGATTACAGCATAGCCATTTCTTGAGCTGCTGATGAAAATTTCCATATGCAAATTGGGTGGTTGCAAATTCTTTCATTACTTTTACTGTTATTTTGTAACCTCAAACTCAGGTTTTCTGATTGTCTGTACTATGAGTTTAGCCAAATGATTAAGTTTTATTGGAGGTAAAGTTCAGAAACAAAGAGGTCAAAGATTTACTGACTTAATGAAAAGCAAGGAGAGCTCTAGAGCACCCTTCCTTAAATTGGGCTCAAGAGTACTTCAAAGAAACAGAAAGAAGGCAGGAAGGTGTGTACCCATAAGCCAGTTAGGTCTCATTTAAAATAACTATGCCTATTAATATCTTGAAAATGTACCAAATTTTGATGCTAATAAACCCTAATTTGGTTTTATATTTTCCTCAGAAATGCAAAAATGTTTTACTTGAAAGACAGCCCTTTAAACCTTATGAAAGAATGAAAATCAACTCAGGAGGACTTAAGGAAAACTGAAACCTTCTCTACTCTATTCCCACTTTCAACCATTATTTCTTGCATCCATTCATTTGTTCAAACATTATTTATTTGGGGGAGAACTTGAAACATGATGAGCACTCATTAATTAGTTATTAAACTAAAACATTAGTGAGAAGTAAATGCTTCAATGATATACCTCTAGGGGGTCATTTTTTAAGCTTCACTGAAGCCATAAAATATCTTTAATAAAGTTATTCTGTCAAATCTAATATATGAAAATCCAAATTTTAATAAGAATGAACTAATGATGACTATTTGCAGTAGAAAAGAATTGTTAATTACATAAAATGATTCACTATAGAAATCATTTAAATAGTAGGCTGCTATTCTATGCTAAAATAATAAGAATCTATATAAAATTAGAAAATATAATATTTCTTTGTGGTAGAGATCCTCTAGCCTTTCTCTCAGAAGACCTATTTTGTTAGATTAATACCTAACTGGGGTGGTCAACGAATTTTATCCCCTAGTGCCAGCCTATTTGAATAGCTGCTTTGAAAAGGGTTTATCTTCTGAGGTCTTTGCTTTCTGGGATGAGGTATGTAAGACTGGAAGGCAGAGCTGGATTACTTCCAACAATAGGAGAGATTAAAGAGGCTTTGGGAGACAATATAGAGAATGAAATAGAGTGAAGAGTGGAGAGGAAATGATGAACTGAGAACCAGTTGGGGATTTGATGTAATGAACTAGGTGGTGTCAAGACTCCTAGGTCTTTTTTGTGGAGAGGTTGGGGATTATGAGAGATACAACTGAGATCTGAGTCTGCCCTCAAAGTGGATACAGGTGAAAACAGACTATTCTCAAGGGGACTCAATATAAAATGTAAACAAAAAGCATAATTTATACTCTGATCAATTTATGAGTATTATCAAACACCTACTAATGTAGACAGAGGAAGGTGTGGTGTCTAAATGGGTATCTCAATCAGACGGGGGCCCCCAAATGTGGGGCAATGATGGGGGGAACCCAATGGCATGGAAGGCAAAAGAATTCACCTGAAGCTGAACAAAGGAGAGAGAAGTTTATTGAATACACTGGATAGGAGCTGAAGGTAGGACAGAAGAAGAGAGGCTTTCTGCAGAGGCAGTGGGTGGGGACTGTTCTTAAAGAGGGAGGATGAGGAGGTATGGCAAAGCACGGAATCTTTGCTTTTTCGGTAACCATGCCTAGCTGTAAGTAGCTCACTGGTTAGTTAGGACCTGTGAATATTTTGAGGTGGGTTGGCTGTTGGTCTGTCTCTATTCAGTCAAGGAGCTGCTGTGAGCCCTTCCTACATTCCATCACTTAAGCCTGTTTGCCTAAAAGTGGCCTCTACAGAAGGTTCTAAAAATACACAGGTGAATAAAAAGAGTCCCTGCCTTTATAGGAATGATAGACATAAACATAATCATAAACTGACCTAGATTTGACAATACACAAATATATCACACAAAATTCTAGAAAAGCTTCTTTGTTAGAAGCAACTCAAATCAGGAAAACATCATAGAAGAGGTAATATTGGAGGCAGTTAGTTAGGTTTTAGCAGAATGTCTAGAGGCCAGCAAGGAGGAAATCATGGCCAGCTATGGGGAAAGTCCAAGGCCTGTCCTAGGAATGCTCCAAAACAAAGCCACAAAAAACTGGATCAAACCAGTCAGGCCCAAGATGGCTGACAAAGTAGACCAAAAACCCCTGACCAAATAAGGAAGAAAGGTGCAAAATCCAGCTTCCAAAAATATTCCACCCCAAGTAATGAATATTCCCTAGCCTTGTTAAAACAACTGTCAGTAAAAGATGGAGACCCAAACCTATGCGCACATGCAGCTTTCCCTCATATGAGAGCATGCTCTCATGCTCACTCTTACTCTCTCATCTGCTCTCACAACTCAAGAGTGTATTTTTTCTGGGATGCCTGGGTGGCTCACTGGGTTAAAGCCTCTGCCTTCGGCTCGGGTCATGATCTCAGGGTCCTGGGATCGAGCCCCGCATCGGGCTCTCTGCTCAGCAGAGAGCCTGCTTCCCTCTCTCTCTCTCTCCCTGCCTGCCTCTCTGCCTATTTGTGATCTCTATCTGTCAAATAAATAAACAAAATCTTAAAAAAAAAAGAGTATTTTTGCTTTAATAAACTTTCCTGCTGTGTCACTCATCCACTTGTGTCTGTCCTTGAATTCTTTCTCTTGAGGAGACAGAGAACCTTCAGTGACATCTTTGGGATGGGCTGTGTTGAGACCTCAGTGTTGGGGCTCTCCCCAGTTCACCCAACAACAGTAACATTAAGTTCAGCCTTAGTAAGAGAAGGGTAGAGAAGACATGTTTAAGAAACAGAAATGGACAAGATACATGTTGGAAGATTACAAGAAGTGAAAAAGACACACAATAAAGAATGAGGGCATGGGCGACTCCATGCAGTTAGAGAATGACAAGTTGTTAGGAAGGCTTGAGCACAGGATACAGGCAACCAGATGGGAGATGAGGTCAAGTCAAACAGGGATAGAGCAAGGAAGGTTTTATACAATGTGCTAGGAAATCTGAATTTCAGTTCTTCATGAACAAGCACACTAACAGAATAATATGAGTTCTGGGTCATGAGCTAAACCCATGGCCACATGCAAAGAAGATGGTCTTGACAAATACCCCCCACTCAATAAGTAAATGAAGAAGAAAGGGGTGTCAGATACTTCCAACATTTACAGCTCAGTGGTTTCTATTTATATTAAACTTCTTTCTTGGAATTAGAAAAGTTGTTAGTTATTCATCAAATGTAATCCACTTAATATCATATCCACATATTCAGAACTTAACATATATGTGCAGTCAGGGAGAAATAATGCCTCTCCCCTTCAAGGTTCTTCCAGATGGACTAAGAATTAAATTGACATGAGACGGATTAACAGAAGAAAATAAAATTTAATAGCATAAGTATGGGGAATCCATGTAGGCATGGCCATTCCAAAGACAGTCAGGCAAAATGAAGTATAGAAATTATCCAGAGCTAAGGAGGAGAAGTCAGGGGTCTGGGACTTCAGAGGAAAGGAATTCGATTTATGGGAAGATGAAAAATAATAAATGTTTGACAAATAAATGTTTGCAGGGCCATTCAGAAACAATGAGACAAAGAGCAGACCTTGATCAGAGTGGCCTTGCTAGATTCCTCCCTGTCGATATCATAATAGAGTTATAGTGATAGCTCTCTTCCTGGAGTGGGTCCTCTATCTAAATCCTTTAGGCAGTTGTGGGGGAGGTAGAGATGTTTTCCTGAGTTTGCTGGATTTTGATTGCTTTTAACCTCAAAATAATCTTCATGCCAATGGGGCCCACTTTGGGATGAACTACCTTGGGCCATCAACAGTATCTCCAGACACATTCACAGCAGGAACTTTACTTTGGCAGTTCAGAGTTTAAGGTTCCCTGTTCTGCTGAATAGAAAGGGATTCTGAGCGATCTGAAAGCAGCTTATTCATTACTTCTCTTTTGGAAAATCATTTAGTTTGCTTATTTTTATCTTTAAGGGCCTAGTTTAGAATGTTTATTTTTAGATTTTTTTTCTCTTACTATCATCTTAATGATAAGGCACTTGTTAAAACAATAATGATGGCTTTATCAAGATTATTACAATAGAAATATTGCATTAGAAGACAGAGAGATCAGGCTCAGCTCCAAATACAACAAAGACAAGTGAGAATTTATAGCCAAGGAGCAGACTGAGAGGTCAGTCAATGGAAAATTACTAAGAAGAGATGTAAAGGGTAAGGATATCTGTGCTAACATCACCCAACAGGATTCTTGCTGAAGACAGGCCAAAAACTTACATATCAAAAGCAGGGGTAAAGAACTTGACCAGATATCATGGATGATCAGATATCAATGGTGGAGGAATTTTCTCTAAAATGACTAAAATTCTAGCTAAACTGAGCTATGTGGGTGGGCCTGGCAAAGACAGGATGGATGTTGAAAGCTAAGGTCAAGGCCCAGTTAAGATGATGCAGAGGTATCTGACTATAGTTTTGTCAAGAAGAGAGTCTTTGTCAGCATATTATGAGAAAAAAAAAGGGGGGGGGGAAGAGAAAGAAGAGAAGGGAAGAAAAAAGAAAAGGGAAGGAAAGGGAAGGGAAAAGGAAAAAGAAAATAGGAAAGAAAAGATAAAGGAAATTGGACTGAGCTAGGGCAAGTTTGCTCTGCCTGTCTACAGAGCTAGATAAAACAGTCCAGAAAAAAATCAGATGGAATTCATAGATCTGCTAAAGTGCATGTGGCCACTAGGGATTTAAAAGCCTCTATGCATAACACAACTTTGCTCTCCTGTGTGTACTGTTTGTGATCAAGCAAAGAAGGCATAGGACATTTCAAACTTTATGCTAAAACTATATAAACATTTTTTTTTCCTTTTTCTTCTACACAGGTGTTTTTTTTTCCTGATTTTTGGGATTTCTAAATGCCATTTTCCAGTTTACATGAAATAATACTTTATACAAAAAAGATAAAAACAATCATTTTGAAGTGCCTCCTTAGTTTCTTTGCATGTTTGGTGATCCAGTCAAGTTCAACTTATGCTCTACAGGGAATACATTTTCTTGTGTATTCTTATGGGGCCTGTAGACCACTTTTAAGGAAAAGAAATGTTTAATAATTTCTAAAAGCAGAAATTTATAAAGCTATATTCTCTGTTTATAACAGAAATGTAAACAAAAACCACAAAATAAGCACAGAGCAGTGAAAAAACCTATATGCATGTTGGTAGGTATGATTCATGTATTCCTCCATTCTCTGCAAAAACTTTATTTCTTTTCCCTTAAGTTTATTTGGACATCTTTTTCCAGATTAGCTCTTAAATGTCTTTAAACCAATCCCAGAGAGCTGTACTGAACGAATAGTTAACAGAAAACACAATCAGAGGCATAGGGACTTTTGAGCCACAGTTAATATAAAAAAGGTCTTAAGAGTCAAGATGGCTGAGGAATGGCAGACTCAGATGACATCAAGTCACAGGAGTTCAGCTGGATAGTTATCAAACCATTCCAAACACCTGCAAACCCAACAGGAGATCCAAGAGAAGAAGAGTAGCAATTCTAGAAACAGAAAATCGACCACTTTCTGAAAGGCAGGCTGTGCAGAGAAGTGAATCTGAACTATGGGAAGATAGACTGTGGGGGGAGGGTCGGCTTCCAGAAAGTGTTGAAGCAGCGGAGCACAAAATCTGAAGTTTTAGAAGTCTGCTCCACTGAGGAATATTGCTCCAGAGGCTAGGTGGGGGCGGAGTCCTCACAGGGACAGTGTGGTCTCAGGTCACACAGGGTCACAGAAAGACCGGAGGTGTCTGAGAGTAGCAGAGCTCCCAGGTATCAGAGCAGAAAAGCCAACTACAGAGACGGAGCCGAAGAGTGAACTTTCAGGTTGGGGTTACCTTAAACCATGATCCAAGGCACAATTGGGCCACTGCTCTTCAAGCAAAGACCCAAGAAGTGGAAGATTTGGGGAGACTCACCTTCCTGCTGTGGGAAGAGCAGTGTGGCAGGAATCTGCTGGTTTGAAAACAAATGGGACTGTGCACCAGGGACAGAAACACTCAGTGACATGCTGGGCGAGCTCAGAGAGCAACCAGAGACCAGGGAGACAGGAGTGATTGAGTGCTTTTCTCTGAGCGCCTGGCTCCTCAGGGCTGGAGATGAGGAGGCCGCCATTTTCATTCCCATACTCCAGAGCTATACGGAAAGCGTTCAGGGAACTAAAGCTCCCGAGAGCGAACCCGAGCAGATTACTTAGCTCGGCCTCTGGCAAGGGTGGCAGAATTCCACCTCGGGCAAAGACATTTGAGAATCACTACAACAGGCCCCTCCCCCAGAAAATCAGCAAGAACATCCAGCCAAGACCAAGTTCACTGATCAAGGAGAACAGTGGAATTCCAGAGGAGGGGAAGCAAAGCTTGGAATTCATGGCTTTCTTCCCATGATTCTTTAGTCTTGCAAAGTTAATTAATTTTTTTTAATTTTATTTTTTTCTTACTCTAATTTTCTTAACTTTTACTCTTTCCTCTTTTAACATTTTTAACTAGTTTTTCTTAACAATACCTTTCTAAAAAAACTTTTTAAACCTTCATTATTATAGTCATATTATATCCTTCATTGTATCTAACTTTATTTCTTATATACATATAGGGTTTTTTCTTCCAAAAAATTTTGGAATGCAATTTCTTCTAATAGATCAAAATATACCCTAAATCTAGCACAGGGCTTTGTTCTAGTCTCCAGCCTGAGCAAATTCTCTCCACTTCCTTTTTCTTTCTTTTTCCAACCAATTTATCTTATCAACTCCTTTTTTGGATTTTTTTTTAAATTTTCATCTTTACAGTCATATTCCACCCCTTCATTGTGTTTACCCTTATTTTTGTATATATATAAGTTTTTCTTTCTTTAAAATTTTGGGAGATAGTTTCTTCTAAAAGACCAAAATACACCCCAAATCAAGTGGGTGGCCCTGTTCTATTCACCAGTCTAATGTATGTATGTGTGTATATATATATATATATATATATATATTTTTTTTTTTTTAATTTCTTTTACCCCCTTTTTTCTGCTCCTGATTTGGGGTCTCTTCTGATTTGGTTAACACACATTTTTCTGGGGTCTTTGTCACCCTTTTAGTATTTTATTCTCTTGTTCATATATTCTAATCTGGATAAAATGACAAGGCAGAAAAACTCACCAGAGGGGCACCTGGGTGGCACAGTCTTTAGGTTTCTGCCTTTGGCTCAGGTCATGATCCTAGGGCCCTGGGATCAAGTCCTGCATTGGGCTCCCTGCTTGGTGGGGAGCCTGGTTCTCCCTCTCCCACTCCCTCTGCTTGTGTTCCCTCTCTCGCTGTGTCTCTCTCTGTCAAATAAATAAAATCTTAAAAAAAAAAAAAAACTCACCACAAAGAAAAGGAACAAGAGGCAGTACTGAAGCCTAGGGAGCTAATCAATACAGACATTGGTAATATGTCAGATCTGGAGTTCAGAATTATGATTCTCAAGCTGCTAGCGGGGCTCAAAAAAGGCATGGAAGGTATTAGAGAAACCCTGTCTGGAGAAATAAAAGCCCTTTCTGGAGAAATAAAAGAACTAAAATCTAACCAAGCTGAAATTTTAAAAAAGCTATTAATGAGGTACCAAAAGAAAAAAAAAAATGGAGGCTCTTATTGCTAGGATAAATGAGGCAGAAGAGAGAATTAGTGATATGGAAGACCAAATGATGGAGAATAAAGAAGCTGAGCAAAAGAGAGACAAACAACTACTGCACCATGAGGGGAGAATTCAAGAAATAAGTGATACCATAAAATGAAACAATATTAGAATAATTGGGATTCCAGAAGAAGAAGAAAGGGGATGGGGGGCAGAAGGTATATCAGAACAAATTATAGTAGAGAATTTCCCCAATATGGCAAAGAGAACAAACATCAAAATCCATGAGGCACAGAGAAGCCCCCTCAAAATCAATAAAAATAGGTCCAAAACCTGTCATCTAATAGTAAAACTTACATAAAAGTCTTAGTGACAAAGAGAAAATCCTGAAAGCAGCTCAGGACAAGAAGTCTGTAACATACAGTGATAAAAATATTAGAATGGGAGCAGACTTATCCACAGAGACCTGGCAGGCCAGAAAGAACTGGCGTGATATAGTCAGAGCACTAAATAAAAAAACATGCGGCCAAGAATACTATATCCAGCTAGGCTAACATTGAAAATAGAAGGAGAGATAAAAAGCTTCCTGGACAAATAAAAACTAAAAGATTTTGCAAACACCAAACCAGCCCTACAGGAAATATTGAAAGGGGTCCTCTAAGCAAAGAGAAAGCCTAAAAGTAGTAGACCAGAAAGGAACAGAGACAATATACAGTAACAGTCACCTTACAGGCAGTGCAATGGCACTAAATTCATATCTTTCAATAGTTAACCTGAATGTAAATGGGCTAAATGCCCCAATCAAAAGACATAGGGTATCAGAATGCATAAAAAAACAAAACCCATCAATATGCTGCCTACAAGAAACTAATTTTAGACCCAAAGACACCTCCAGATTTAATGTGAGGTGGTGGAAAATAATTCACCATGCTAATGGACATCAAAAGAAAGCTGGGGTGGCAATCTTATATCAGATAAACATTAGATTTAACATTAATTTATTTAACATTTATTATATTACATACATTACATAACATTAATTTATTTAATATTAATTTATTTAACATTTATTATATTACATACATTACATTACATAACATTAATTTATTTAACATTAGATCTAACATTAATTTAACATTAATGTTAAATTAACATTTAACATAATAAACATTAGATTTAAGCCAGATTATAATAAGAGCCAAGGATTATAATAAGAGATCATAATAAGAGATAAAGGGTTTAACAAGAAGATCTAACAATTTTAAATATCTATGCCCCTAACATGGGAGCAGCCAACTATATAACCCAATTCATAACAAAATCTAAGAAACACATCAACAACAATACAATAATAATAGGGGATTTTAACACTCCCTTACTGAAGTGGACAGATCATCCAAGCAAAAGATCAACAAGGAAATAAAGGCCTAAAATGACACACTGTACCAGATGGACATCACAGATATATTCAAGAACATTCCATCCCAAAGCAACAGAATACACATTCTTCTCTAGTGCACATGGAACATTCTCCAGAATAGATCACATCCTGGGTCACAAATCAGGTCTCAACTGGTATCAAAAGATTGGGATCATTCCTTGCATATTTTCAGACCACAATGCTCTGAAGCTAGAACTCAATCATAGGAGGAAAGTTGGAAAGGACTCAAATACATGGTGGCTAAAGAGCATCCTACTAAAGAATGAGTAGGTCAACCAGGAAATTAAAGAAGAATTGAAAAAATTCATGGAAACAAATGATAATGAAAACACAACTGTTCAAAATAGGTGGGATTTTTTAAACAAAAAGAAATCAGCATCCATATCGGCAAAGAAGTCAAACTCTCACTCTTTGCAGATGATATGATACTTTATGTGGAAAACCCAAAAGACTCCACTCCAAATCCATTCAAACTGTACAGGAATTCAGTAAAGTGTCAGCATATAAAATCAATGCACAGAAATCAATTGCATTTCTATACACCAATAAGACAGAAGAAAGAGAAATTAAGGAGTCAATCCCATTTACAATTGCACCCAAAACCATAAGATACCTAGGAATAAAGCTAACAAAAGAGGCAAAGAATCTATACTCAGAAAACTATAAATTACTCATGAAAGAAATTGAAGAAGTCACAATGAAATAGAAAAGTATTCCACGCTCATGGATTGGAAGAACAAATATTGTGAAAATGTCTATGCTACCTAAAGCAATCTACATGTTTAACACATTCTCTATCAAAATGTCATCAATTTTTTTTCAAAGAAATGGAACAAATAATCCTAAAATTTATATGGAACCAGAAAAGACCATGAATAACCAGAAGAATGTTGAAAAAGAAAGCGAAAGTTGGTGGCATCACAATTCCAGACTTCAAGCTCTATCACAAAACGGTAAACACCAAGACAGTATGGTGCTGGCACAAAAACAGACACATAGATCAATGGAACAGAATAGAGAGCCCAGAAATAGACCCTCAACTCTATGGTCAACTAATCTTCAACAAAGCAGGAAAGAATATCCAATGGAAAAGACAGTCTCTTCAACAAATGGTGTTGGAAACATTGGACAGCCACATGCAGAAGAATGAAACTGGACCATTTCCTTACACCACACACAAAAATAGACTCAAAATAGATGAAAGTCCTCAATGGGAAAGAGGAATCCATCAAAATCCTTGAGGATTACACAGGCAGCAACCTCTTCAACCTCAGCTGCAGCAACTCTTCCTAAAAACATTGCCAAAGGCAAGAGAAGCAAGGGCAAAAATGAACTATTGGGACTTCATTAAGATCAAAAGCTTTTGCACAGTAAAGGAAAGAGTCAACAAAACCAAAAGACATGGGATAGATAGAATGGGAGAAGATATTTGCAAACAATATATCAGGTAAAGGGCTAGTATCCAAAATCTATAAAGAACTTACCAAACTCACTACCCAAAGAACAAATAATCCAATCAAGGAATGGGCAGAGGACATGAACAGACATTTCTGCAAAGAAGACATCCAGATGGCCAACAGACACATGAAAAAGTGTTCCATATCACTCAGCATCAGGGAAATACAAATCAAAACCACAATGAGATACCACCTCATACCAGTCAGAATGGCTAAAGTTAACAAATCAGGAAACAACAGATGCTGGTGAGGGTGCAGAGAAAGGGGAACCCTCCTACACTATTGATGGAAATGCAAGCTGGTGCAGCCACTCTGGAAAACAGCAATGGAGGTGACTCAAAAAGGAAAGAGAGCTACCTTATGACCCAGAAATTGCAATACTGGGTATTTACCCTAAAGATACAAACGTAGTGATCCTAAGGGGCACGTGCACCTGAATGTTTATGGCAGCAATGTCCACAATAACCAAACTATGGAAAAAACTTAGATGTCCATCAACAGATGAATGGATAAAGAAGAGTGGAATATATATAGAATGGAATACTACGCAGCCATCAAAAGAAGGGAAATCTTGCCATTTGTAATGATGTGGATGGAACTAAAGGGTATTATGCTGAGTGAAATAAGTCAATCAGAGAAATGAGGAATTTGAGAGGTGGGCAGGGCGTGGGGGGGTAGGGAAGGGAAAAAAAATGAAACAAGATGGGATCAGGAGAGAGACAAACCATAAGAGATTCTTAATTTCAGGAAACAAACTGAGGGTTGCTGGGGGGGTGGGAGGGTGGGGAGAAGGTGATTGGGTTATGGACACTGGGGAGGGTATGTGATATAGTAAGTGCTGTGAAATGTGTGAGCTTGACAATTCACAGACCTGTACCCCTGGGGCAAATAATATATTATATGTTAATTTAAAACAATTTTTTAAATAAAAAAATATAAATATATATATATAAAATACAAAAATATATAAAAACAGACTTTTAAGTAATATTAAGTTGGAAAAACCATTTTTACATGTAATGAAAGATTATTTTAATATATTGGAACAAAGGTCTTAAATGATCAACAAATATCAAATACAATCAAAATGTTTTATATTTTGCATGTTGGAATTGAGAGGAAAATAAATAATGAACTAGGCATCCAATATAGTAATTTAAATAATTATAATAATCCAAAGGAAGGAAGAATATAAGAAGGAATAATAATAATAATAATAATAATAATAATAAAGTATATAATAAACATAAAAGCACACAGGCTTTTGTCAAAGTTCCCTGTGGTGCCTTCACATTGCATCAAAGAGAAGATTTTGCCCTTAAGGCATTATTTATCAAAGTAATCCAATTCTGGACAAATCCTAACAAGTCCCGTCCATGTTGCTACAAATAAGTCAAGCAGAGAGAGTCAATTATCATATGGTTTCACTCATTTGTGGAGCATAAGAAATAGCATGGAGGACAAGGGGAGATGGAGAGGAGAAGGGAGTTGAGGGAAATTGGAAGGGGAGTTGAACCATGAGAGACTATGGACTCTGAAAAACGATCTGAGAATTTTGAAGGGGTGGGGGGGTGGGAGGTTGGGGGCACCAGGTGGTGGGTATTGTAGAGGGCACGGATTGCATGGAGCACTGGGTGTGGTGCAAAAATAATGAATACCGTTATGCTGAAAAAAAAAAAAAATCCTAACAAAATAATTACAGCATTCATTGAAAAGACCAAATCCCTATTTCTTCAAATATATTCTCTTTCCTTTGCTCCTATGATCTAATATTCTCCTCACTTTTATTCTGTATCTAGAGTATTCTTATGTCTCCTTGATCAGATTGTCTTCTTCAATTTTAAATATTGGAATTCCTCAAGTACATGTACTAAGCCCTTTTAAGACTCAATATTCAATTCATAGAAAAGATCCTCTAAGTCATGCTTCAATATCTTTCTAAAATCCTATGATTTACTATTGCATTCTTCAGGGAGACCTCTTGCACTATATTCTACTGTCTGCTCAGTATCTTCAAAAAGATATCATCACATAGTCCTTACCAACCAATGGGGCCAAAATTTACCATATCTCTTTTCCAACAGGTGTTTGAATATGGTTCCTTATCTCCACAGAGTTTACCAATAATTCCATGGAGTTTCATGGAAGATCCCATGTCACTCTGACTATCTCACTCTCATTCAACCTTGTTGGAAAATTTATCATCAAAGCATTTGGTTTTATCTTCTGAATATATTTTTATTTTATCCAGTCCCTTTCTTTAATTTCCTCAAGAAATTAGACCAAGTCACTATTATCTTTCACCTAGACTCTGCCATTGCCTTTTGACTGACCTGTCTCCATCAGTTTTTTTCTACTCCAGGTAAGTCTTTATGCCATAACCCAGAGTAAGACCAGTCCCCTCTTATACTGTCACAGTACTTATAGGAGAAATGCCAAAATTCTTAACTTGATCTGCATGGCTCTATGTAGTCCACCTCCAGCCACCCTCTACTATCTTGTCTCAAACTCTACACCAGAGCTTTCTGTTGTAGTCACTCAGGCCTGTAATCTGTGCTTTGAACAATCCAAATCCTTTTTCCATCTCCTCAGGTTTCTTCCTGTGGTATCATCTAGAAGTTTTTACAGTTTGAGGTTTTGCGTTTTAACCTATGATCCATTTTGAGTTAGTTTTTATAAAGTGTTAATTTTACCAAAAGAAAAAAGAGACCTTCCCAATAGATATTAACAAAAATATGAACCTATTGTTAATAAAGAAAAAATAGACATATCAAACATATTGAAAGATATTCAATTTAATAAATAAAACAAACATATATACATACATACATAAAAGCATATAATACTTTTTACCTATGAGAATATTATCAATGTCAGATCAGAAAGCAGATATATGTGAAAGGGACACTCTAATACTAGTATAATTTGGAAAGTCATTTTTTAGTATTAAAATTCTTAAAACACATGCTCTCTTTCATTCAACAATTCCAATTCTGGAAATCCTTCCTGAATGATCTTACCTACTGAAATAGGTATACACCTGGTTTTATTTTTCAAAATGGCATTTAAAATAATAAATTTTGAAATTATTTAGATACTTAATAATGGGGAAGTGACATTAATTTATCACATATTCTAATAAAGAAGTAACTCATATTCATAAAATATATGTATATTTTTAAGCACATAAAATTTAGTCTATATTTAATAAATAATTTGAAGAAAATCCATTTAATCTAAATGCAGAGACAGAACAGAAAAGTGTTTTAATCATATGATTTAAGCCATCCTCAATAAAATCGCACTACCACCCATATGATGTATTTTTATCCCATATATTCTTTTTTTTTTTAAAGATTTTATTTATTTGTTTGTCAGAGAGAGAAAGAAAGAGAGAGAGAGAGATCACAAGTAGGCCGAGAGGCAGGCAGAGGCAGAGGGAGAAGCTAATAGTTATCAACATCCCCTTTAAACAGATGAATATTCTTAGATTTATTCCTGCATCGAGTGCCAAAACTGGGACTGCCCACAATTTCCTGACTCTTGGTCCCTTACTTTACTCGCTATGCTCTGACGAGCTATATAAACTCTCTTGCAGACTAAGATGAATCCTGTTATGTTGCACAGCTGGTACTCAAAAATGTCACTGTTGATTAGATATTTTTAGTCATTTAATTTTGCTCTATAAGCTAGATTTCAGTTCTCCATGACTGACACATATTGTTACTGTCTTTTTCTTCTGTCCACATTTTTCTTTAGGGGATTCGTTTTAAGAAACATGACATGTTATTTTTAATAATACATAACCCACAGAAGGAAAGCAATGAGAATAAAGGTAGAGCCTTATTCATGAAAAATACTGTATTAGTTAACTTATACTAAATTAATTTTGTAAAAATGTCTGCTACAGGATTAAAACAAAACAAAATGCTAAATCAGAAGACTAAGGAGCAATGTAGAATAAAAGCATTATAACTTAATAGATCCATATAGGACACTGTGAAAAATCCCAAAATCCTACAAGGGAATATTCTGATTTTTCAACAGATTATCTGAGTACTTACTAGATGTCAAAATCATAGCTGAGAATTTTATTTGTGGGAATTTATGATGCTTTAGGTAAAAAGAGGGCACAATTTGGATTTTTTTTCAGAAAACAGAAATATGTAATACTTTTTTTTCACAAATTAGAACTTGCTTTATCCTCAAAGTATAGTTTTATATAACTGTATGTAACACTTTGGATATTCTTATTAAAAAAAAAAAAAGATTTTATTTATTTATTTATTTGAGAAAGACCACAAGGGAGAAAGAACATGAGCAGGGAGAGGGAGAGGAAGAAACACACTCCTCACTGAGCAGGGAGCCCTATGTGGGGCTCAATCCCAGGACAATGAGATGATGACCTGAGCTGAAGACAGATCCTTAACCAAATGAGCCACCCAGGGGTCTCAATACTTTGGATTTTCAGACCAACTTTATTACAAAGAAAAATATGTGTAATTTCAATTTAATACAGTATGCATCACACTATGAAATAGGATAGTTTTATGTAGATATGACTAAAGAAGCTGAAGTAAACTAAATAAAAATTTTATGATCTTGATTTGAATCTCACTTTTTTATACAGCATGTGTTTTAAATTAATTATTTGGTAGAAAATGATTAACAATAACAATTTTCATAATATATTTATAACCTGCCAGAATTACTACTCTTGGTTAATCATTTTCTTATATAACCTAAAGTTGATTATAAAAAAACTGTAAATAAGTAAAAAAATATACAAACCTTGAATATGAAAACCATCTCTTGATATCAGAATAAAATGACCTCATATACTATCATATATGTTTGCATGTTTATTTCCTTTTTTTGAAGAATATTTAATAATCTCCACAAACAATGTGCAGTTCTAACCCACAACCCAGAGATCAAGGGTTGCATGCTCCAGCAACTGAACCAGCCAGATGTCCCATTTCTATAAGTAACATATATATACATAAATACCCATTTTATGATACATAGCAGACACTAATCTAAGGGTTTACATTTATTACCTATGTTAACATTCACAATATCACCAAAACCCCATGAATTAAAAAACATTAATTCCTACATACATATATATGTAATTCCTACATGCATATATAAAACATATACATATTTTACAAATATGTATATGGAATTATTGATTTTTAAAAAGGAGGATGAGAGGTCATAAAAACTGTGGTCCACAGAGCCAGACAGCCTGACTTCAAATGCTGGTTCTCATCATCACTAGCTGTGTGACTTTGGGCAAAATATTTAATTTTTTTAATTTAATTTTTTAAATTATTTTTTTAGATTTTATTTATTTGACAGACAGAGATCACAAGTAGGTGGAGAGGCAGGCAAAGAGAGAGAGAGAGGAGGAAGCAGGCTCCCTGCTGAGCAGAAAGCCTGATGTGGGGTTTGATCCCAGGACCCTGGGACCATGACCTGAGCCAAAGGCAGAGGCTTTAACCCACTGAGCCACCCAGGCACCCGAAAATATTTAATTTCTTTAACCCTCACTTTCTTCATATATAAAGTGGAAATAATAATAGTACCTACCTTACAGGCATGATATGAGGGTTAAATACTTCAATTAATTTAAAAATGCTTAAAAGATGACATGCAATATAGTAAGGATTCCATAAATATCAGTAAATATTATATTATCTATTTGGGTCTGCAATATTATCTCTTTCTATGTGAATATATATAAAACTATCACTTTTTTTTTTCCACAGGAGATGCATAGTGTTCTGGTTTTATTTTGCGGAACCCCTTTTGTTGTGGTGGTTGTGTTGTTTTAAGAAGGCTTTAATAACTGAAATCTCAACTTAGAAAGGCAAGAGGATCTACAGATTAGGGTCACCCATCACCTTATTTTAGTTCAAATCACAAATTACTTGAGACACTTCAACATATTATACTGATATACCTAGCAGGTAAAAATGGACAAAAACACTTAGTATGCTTTATGGAATAAAAGGAAACTTCGTTGCATCTTTCTCATTTTTTAAAATGTGGTTTGTAATTCTTGATTTTCATCTTATACGTCCATCTTCATGATAATCATGAGCAAAAAATAAATGACATTGCTCATTTCAGCAGCTGGACCTGCAGTATGGAGCAGGGGACGGTGTGGGGCTATGTGTTCTAACTTTTCTCTGTTAAGTGTTTGAGTTTTGTTTTCATTTACATCTAGTATGTATCTTTTCACAGAAAGCATTAGCTCTTCTACCTCCCACCCCTACCAAAATTCACCTACATTAAACTAAGTATGTGCAAATCCTATCCTTTTAAATCACACTGAAACCAAGCTAGATCCCATGGTCATTTCTCTTTAACACAAGTAATTATATACTTCCATTGTCCTCTGACTAGTGTGGGACCCTGGGGCAGTTCAGTGTGAAAATGAGCCTCATTAATCCCATTTTTGCAGTTCGGTCTAAAAACTGTGAGATGGCAACATTTTTTTTTCTCCACTGTTAACTAAAGCAAATCCTATAGAGGCTCTGATCTATTTCACCATTTAAGAGATCTACTGTTGCCAAAATAAATGGATTAGAGACACATTCATCAATTGTATTCAGCAGCACCACCTAATCATGCTACAGACCACAGTCAAATGGATTCGTTTTCCCTCTGGCTGGGTAGCAGAACAATCCTCAAAAATTAGGAGTGTTGCTACTTAGTCCTTGTTTTAGTCTTATTCCTCGCTACACTGAACATTAAGTGCTTAAGAATACGGTCCTCTGAACTACTCTTGCCAGAGAAATGTTTAATGATATTACACAGGAAGTGTTAAATTTGATTCATTTTATCTCACTGCATTTTATACATCAGTATCAACCAGTAGAAACATATAAGCTGCCTATGTAATTTTACATTTCTTAGAGGACACATTAAAAAAAAACAAAAAGGAAAAGGAAAGAGGTGAAATTAATTTTAGTAATCATTTTTATTTAACCTAATGTATCTAAAATATTAACATTCCAAAATAATCCATAAAAATTATTAAGGAGATATTTTACATTCCTTTCTTAATACTATGTCTTTGAAATGTGATGCTTATTTTTCACTTATCACACCTCTCAAAATTCAGACCACATTTCAAATATTAAAAAGCCACACATACCTAGTGGTTGCCATGTTAGACAGTACATAGTTCTATATCTATATCTGTATCTGTATCTATCTGTATCTATAGCTCTACATCTATCTCTCTCAACTTAAATCCTCTCTGGATCAGGATAAAACAAATGTTTACAATAAAAAGAAAAAAATAACTAACATTTTGGGGGCACATAATAGTTTGTTAAATACCTTAATATACATATTTGTATTTGACTTGCAAATGAAAACCATTGTTTTTCTGCCATATCATAGCAATTCCTAATGTAGAATGAGTGAAATATATGCATAAGAGAAAATTAAAGTTTACTTAGAGCTAACACTGACAGTAGCTATTTCTACAACTGAAGATGAGTTACATAATACATAATTTATAGAATTGGAAGGTAAATAAATCTTTATACCAGGCTCACTCCCTAGAAAGACTTATGAGGGAGACATAAAAATGAAATCCAAGTGGATGTTAAGATCTGTTCAGGAGAACATAGAAAGGAGTTCTGGATCATGCCCACAGACCCAGGTAACTCGGGATACTGGAGTTGAAGAGGACTGCGTTGGTCTACATCAGAATGCATGTTAGTTTGCTTGCCCAAGGGTGAGTGTGAGAAAACTCTCATTGCTCCCTAGAAGAGGTAGGGGCTATAGACATGGCCACAAGGCAAAGGTGATTTTAGCAAAAAAAAATCTGAAGGGATGCTCAGAACCAGACCTCTTAATCTTCTGTTCCTTGTCTTGTTAATAAAAATAATTTCTCTATTTTCAGAAGAAATAAGTTCAAATTTGTTTCTCTTTTTTTTTTTTTTTAAGTCCTCACCTCATATTAGTCTCTATTTACTATTTGCCATATGTCTTTCTACCTTTATCCTCACACATTTTTCTGGTCTTGTTTTTGAAGTTTTTGTTTTTGTTTTTGTTTTTGGTCAAAGAGAATAGTAGTGTTAATAGGCTTCATCAACATACCCAGCAAATAACTGCATTATTAAAATATTAAATTTACAATCCATTGTATGAATTTCTATAACTTTTATTTGAAGTGTTTTAAGGATCTAACCTTTATCTAGACACAAATAAAATACCTTCCTAAAAAAAGTAGTAGAAGTATTGTCACCATCACTTTGTAAATTTTTACTAAGGATGAGGCTGGGTTTTAGCAATTGGGAAAGCAGCTCAACTCTGAAGTTATTGTCTCATAAAAGCCTCACTGATGGCTCTGAATTCAGTCCTTCCCCTTATTTATTTTAATTCTGGGAGGGAGGGAGAAAAGGAGAGAGAATAGAGAAAGGAAGGAAGGATGGAAGGAAAGAACAAAGGAAATGAAGGATGGATGAGAGGAAGGAAGGAGAGGAAGGGAGGAAGGAAGGAAGGAAGGAAAGAAAAGAAATGAAGAAAAGAAAAGAAATTTAAACAAAAACAAAAACAAAACAACACAACAACAACAACAACAACAACAACAAAACGCTTGCTATTTGCTTTCTCCAGGCTGGGTTCCCTGTTCCCTTTTTCCCTGTGATGACCTAGCAACCCTAAGACAGGTCTTTAAAAGCAGGCAAGGGTGGCAAATCTATAAAGAAACAGGGAGATTTCAGAGTGATTTTGCTGGACCTTAGAGCACATTTGAGCTGATGGAATTTGAGATTTCTTGCTAGTATCTTATTTTGGAAGGTATTGTGGCATGCAGGATTCTCTTTGGTTATTGATCCACCTCTTGAGAAAGCAGGCTAATTATAGCAAAAACACAGCTGTTGGTAAAGAAACACAAACTGGCTCTGTGGGATTAGGAGATAATTTAGGTTAAAACCTAAAGTGGAGGTTTACACTTTCAGGAGCGACAAGCGGCAATCTCCTGGGGGGAATAAAAGAATATTATTAAATCATCCGATGAGAGGAGATTCTCACTAGGTATTGGGTAGTGTGAAGCTTAATTACTAATGAATTTCACTTTAGAGTGAACAGGCATGTCATTCTCTGACAGGGTGCAAACCCCAGACTTTATGTGTATGTGTATGTATGTGTGTGCATATGAGTGTAAGTATGCGTGTGTGTGTATCAGTGTAGGCAGAGGTGGGAGCACGGTACTACTAACTTCTAAAGTTGTAATGTATAGATCCACTTTTTACTCTGAGCCTTCACTAAATTAATGGTTCTAAGCCCTGGGCCTCTTTGAAATTCTGCTGGACAAACTGTTCTCTGAGTTTTCCAGTAGTTTCCTTAGCAGAAGCCACTACTTCTCCACTTGATCTTCTTCAAGCCATACCTAACGTACCTAACACTTGCCATCTCCCAGAAAGCTGCAGATGTCTTTTATTCTTTTGTCATTGTCCTCTCCTCCTTAGCCATGGGTTCATTTACTTTTTTAGGATATCTTTTATTTTGATTTTAGTTTTAACTCAAGGGGTCACAAAGCAAATGCATGAGTCTGGTCTTCCAGCATGAACTAAATGACATGAGTCATGTAGATTTACTTTTTTTTTTTTTTTTTTTTACAAGTCAGTGATTAATTAGCACACAGTTGTGTTAGCTGAAAATATGAGAAGGGATAAGATGTAATCTCATAGGAGACTCATTTATTCACCCAGCAAATACTGAGCATCTTGCAGAATTCTGGCTGGGAAAGAGCAGCTAGAGCAAAAAGAGAACCAGAAGAAAGCCGTACAGATTTGCCAAGGAATGGTAGACTTTCTGGGATTGCTAATGCTCCAAGCCATTCATGCTGTGAAGTACATAAGTAAGAGAAGGACCTTAAAATGACTACATCCTAGTGTTTTGATCTCATCAGGCTGTGTGGGTCCATGCTTATCCACATTTACATCCTCTACCTCTTCTCTGACAACTTGAATTCAAGCTTTCTCAATATGACGCCACAGCCCTAGTTCTGGTTTAAAGCATAAAAAAGAAGCATACTAAACGTATTCAAATTGCAAGTATTTCCTTACAAGTGTTTATCCAAACACTCCAAATCTTCTGAATTCCACTTTTAGTTTTACCTCCTTTAAAGTGCTGGAAGTATAAAGCAGCTCTCTGACTCTTAAGTTCGATGAGTCAATAGCAAAATGCGTTTTAAACACTGATTTCACTGTACTACAGCATATAAACATATGAATGAGAGCTAGTCCCTTTTAAATAAGGTTGTATGCTGATACAGTGAACATATCTGTGATCCTTTAATCATTTTTATACTATTTTGGGGGGCAGTTGCATGCCTATTGCTGATCTCTGAACCTCATTCCTTTCCAGGTGCAAAATAATGAACTAAATAGAATCTACACTAATGCTATTAAAGCTTCCACTGAACTGGACATAATAGAATATAATTTTCTCCCAAGTCTCAATTATAACCCCCCAGAATATCCCCCAATAATCAGCTCAAGCTAAGATAAGGAAACGCTAAGAACATTTATCTCATAAATTTGAGCTTCAAAGGGTTATCCTGAACCCTTTCACTGTCACCAAAGTATCTAAGCAAAGGTCAGGCTCTCATTAAAGCTTATCTGAAGCCAGAGTTATATGTTATGGTTTATTGCCTCAAGTACCAATTAATACAGAATTAAAGAAATGAAAAACCAGTGATTCATACCTTTGCAGGCAAACCTTCATACTTCAGCATAAAGCTAAAATATTAATTGTCATTTTAGTCATGTAGTATTTTATTAGGCACTTAACTCTCGTAGGTTTTATCAAAAGATATATAATGTTCATTTTTAACAAAATGCAGAGGAGATTTGGGGAACATTTACTCAAAAGCTAATAAAGTAAAATCTTAGAGGTATTTTCTAACCAGCAACTTAAACGTGGATATCAATTATTAATGAGGTTGAAATGCTTAATAATAGGGGACTGGAAGGAGGCTATAAAGAATTGCTGAAATATCACCATGATATCAAGGGCGATTGTCTTCTTAGGAGGCATACGGAAAACAATAAAAAGCATAATTGCCCACTGTAGCATAAACACATTTTGCCTACAAGGCTGTTGTTGATGGCTGGACAACGTGGAAGAAAGGATGGTTAGAGACCAGGGCAGTGTGTACAGAGGCATCCTTTCATTACTAGGATTTTATGCAACCTGGAAGCATTCTCACCCTTCCTGTAGATAAACGCTAACCCAGTATTCCTGAAGAACTCCAAATACTCCAGACACATTTTACACATATATCAGCTTCACGACTGGCATATGCTCCATACTCCCAGGCGCCCTGGGCCAGAACCCGCCAACAAGCTAAATTCCTTACAATTTAGCTCCTGGAGATGCCTATAGTCTGTGTCCTACATGCACGACTATCTGTCACATTAGCAACGTCCTGATAATGGAAGCTGTCCCTCCAAATATTTAACATCACTGAAGCCACTGAGTCTGCAAATGAACTCCAGGGTAAAATAAAAAGAAAAATACCCCATAAGCAGCAAGCAAACAAGGTTTGAGGAAGAAAATTACTTGTGATAAATTGAGTCTCCTTGGGACATGCATAGGTACAGACAGGTTTTTATGTTCTTACCGTCGTTTAAGAGACAGCTGAAGTCAGTTGTAAGCCTCTTAGGTTTTTTTGTGACTGAGACACTAGTGCCAATTTTTGGAAATCCAGCTTTGTAAAGACCTTCCTATTGGCACTAGCTTAAAATCTAGCATACTTTGTCTGTTTTAATAAAGGATACGTAGTTAACAGATGATGTTTTCTGTCTACTGCTTTACACAAAAGACATTTTGCCACAATAATTTGCTCTGTGTGACTGCACTGCTCCCTGCTTCTTACTATACGTCTTCCCTTTCCATCATCCTTGTCGCAGGCCAGCACAAAGAATGCTCCCAGGGCTAAAGAGAGATAAATAAGGTTACCCGAAATGTATCTAATATCTGTTCAGTAAGGATTAACAAACTCATTTCCTCAGTGTTCAGAGCTCATACTTTGTCTGAACATATAGGGGCACTCCCTAACTGTTATAGATTTCATGTATTCTATAAAGGTCAAATATTTCACATATATATCTATATATTTCATATGTATATGTCATATACATATACACACACATATATGTATACACACATATATATATGTGTGTGTGTATACATATGTGTGCATCCTTTCATTACTAGGATTTTATGCAACCTGGAAGCATTCTCACCCTTCCTGTAGATAAATGCTAACCCAGTATTACTGAAGATCTCCAAATACTCGCAGACACATTTTACACATATATCAGGTTCATGACCGGCATATGCTCCATACTCATATATATATGTGTGTATATGTGTGTGTGTGTGTGTGTATATATATATGTGTGTGTGTGTGTGTATATATGTGTGTATATATATATATATATATATATATATATATATATATCAATCTACCTTGAAATTATCTGAGATTATTAAGTCTCTCTACTTTGAAATAGAAGTTGATTTGTGCCAACTGACTTCTTCAATTGTGGATAAAAGGAATGGCACTGAACTTTAAACAGAAAAGCATGGTGTAGATGTAAATAATGTAAAGTATACCACACTTCTGGGGCTCCTGGGTGGTTCAGCTGGTTAAGTGTCTGCCTTTGGCTCAGGTCATGATCCCTGGGATTGAGCCCTACATTGGGCTCCTTCTTCAGTGGGGTGCCTACTTCTCCCTCTCCCTCTGTCTGTTGCTCCTCCTGCTTGTGCTCTCTCTCTCTCTCTCTGTGTCAAATAAATAAAAAATAAAATCTTAAAAAAAAAAATACCACACTTCTATCCAAAAAGTCTGGGATTCAAGTTCTGCCTTCTACACTTATCAGTTTTAGGTTCAATAATCTTACTTTTTCTCTTTTTTTTTTTTTTTTTCCTCATCTGTAGAGTAGGAATAATAATGCCTGCCAACGTAACAAATATTGTTAGGATTAAGTGGAGGCTTTTGAAAAGCTAAGGAATGATACTGATACTGATGATGATGATGATGAAGGTGATGTTGAGGTGTTCTAATGAGGCATTATCTGGACAGATTATTGCCTAAGAATGTTTTGTTGCTGTTATTGTTATCATTGTTCTAGTTCCCCACCCCTTGCCTAATTTCCCTAACGGAAACTTTTTTTTTTCAAGATAGAGACTAATACATTTGATTGGATTAATCTAAAAACTAAAAATTCTGCCTCCACATTGGGGCTATGCTAACTTCCAGGATTCTATCCTCATATCCTCTCCGATTTCCAGTTTGAAAACTCTTGCTTTCTAACCACAACTTTCTATTACTTTATCCTTATTCTCACTTTCACTCCCAAAAATTTACTGTTGGGCACTTAAAAAATCTCCCAATCCTTGGTACCATTCATGGTACCATTCTTCAGATTAATTTGCACCAGAATCTGTTGAAAACACTACCTCATTCCCTTGACCTGCCAGTATCCCCTCAGCTCCTCTCTCTTCCTTACACCGATCAGTTTCCCATTTTGTCCTATTCATGTTACCAAGCACTGCTGGAGAAATTGCTCCAAGGTGCTTACAGACTCTATCACCAATCTAAGTTGTCTAGACTCATTTGTTTCTTCAGTTTGACAGTGATCTTTTGGCTCCTTTCTATAAGGCACCACACACATTCTGTGTGGAAGTTATGCCAAACCTTTACCATTCTCTTAGGCTCTCTCTTTGATGAACACCTATCCACTTGCCTTGAACAAATGAGCTACCTTTTCATTACTTTGTGAACATGGAGAAAGCAAATAGAAACATTTTCCAATTTCCTTCCTTCCCACCTCAGTTGAGAGTCTCAGATTATTTTCTCCTGCCTTAGAAGCAAAGAAACCATGCTCTTTGAGGTACAGGCTTTTCAGCCATGTTTATTATGAAAATTCTCTCCTCACTCTCTAGTTTCTTGGTCAAATTTACCTGTTCGTGTGTCTTCCTTTTCATTGGCTCTCTCATCTCAACCAAAAACTATGTTCAAATAAATGTTAGCTCAATCTCACCTCCCTTCAACCTACTGACTTCTCACTATTTTTTTTTTTCATTAGCATCCTGAAAGAGAATATTGACTGTGTTGTAACTGGAAATTTTGGGGTGTCTGCAGAGGTTGTTTCAGTTGTAATGTTGCTCTATTACCTACCGTAGTCTTTTACTTCTTTTAGGGCTTACTCATCCTTTCCCATAGTTTCAATTACCACACACACACACACACATACACACACACACGCACATGCACACTAGCTTTAATTTCTTTATAGTGTTAACATCAGTTACAACTTTCTACCTGGTGTCTTTGTCAGGATTTCTGCAAGCGTTTCAAATTCAGAATGTTACAGAGTAAAATTTTGGTTGCTCTCCCTTGTCACCACCTCTTCAATACCATTTTGTTTGTCACTATTCTAAATTAGGCTTCCTTCTTTTTCATCTGGACTCTCAAATTGCCGAACTCCTAAAGATTCTTCAAGATCCGACTCTAATGTCTTTCCTTCATTAATCAATTCATTCATCCATTATTATACACAATTACTCAACTCATACTGAACTAAGGTAGAAGATGAACTGTTACTAAACACTGGAAGCACAGTAATGAATCAAATAGATACATTTCTGTAGCCTTCTGGAACTTTGTTGAAGTCTACTTTGACCTTCCTATTAGGAATAAATCCCTCCCTCTTTAGGGTTTTCATGACATGTGGTGCAGTCCAATATTATAACCAATTAAAGCATTTAAAAAAATTTGCAGGGTTATTTTTATGCCTCCCATAGATCAACTGAATCCCTTAAGGACAAAAACTGGTTTTGTATAGGTGTGTCTGAATAGATACATGATATTGTTGCTTTTATTTTTACCCCAGTACATGAATCTTACAGTTATCTCTTTAATCTTCATTATTGCTGAGTAAAGTCAATGTGGAATCCAGGGGGCCAACATATAATTATGGACCTGGATGTTTAAAAGTACTTGCTCTGAAGAGTTGTGTCTGCATAGATGGGTTCCCTTGTAAATAATTATCTTTTTCAGAATTTGACAGACTTGTTTCATCATTCTGCTTAATATATAAGGGCTGATAAAGAAGAAAATAAAAGTCAAATAAGTTTTTTCAGATTAAGCTTACTAAATTACAAGTTTTTGGTCAAAATATTGTGAACATCCCCAAATTATACATTGTTCAATTAACCCAGTTTGTTGAAAATTTCTTAACATTTTTACTTTCTTTTGGGCACAATTTGAAGAAAAAATGGAAGTATATTTGGCTTAACTCAAGAGTACAATTAAAAGAATTAGCTTTGGGCTGTGGAGACCCAACAACAACCCAGAAATTGCCTCAGAACTCAATATTAAAGAGAAAGTTCTTATTGGAGGCATATGGGACATTGTGATATGGAATGAAGAGGCTGAGACAAAGACAATGAGAAATCTTATCAGTGATAAATATTAAAGAAAATGTCTGTAAAATGTGCCTAAAATACTGAAAGATTCTGAACCCATCTGTAACTTAAATTTCCCATCTTTGATATGATAGATGCAGCTCACCCAATTACCAACAGCATTTTAATATATTGCCTAGTGATTGTTAATAAAATATTAACAAAATATTTTAAGAATTTTAATCATTCTCTACTTTCTACTTTTTCTGTGGTAAGTAAATAAAAGTGAGACTGCTTTGCAACAGTTTTATAGAAACTTTCTTCAAATTGCTGATGCCCAAATCATAATATTTTTCAAATCAAAATGTAGTTAAATTCTAGATTATTAAAATATTGAATGTTTGAATTATATCTGTCACCTCTCATTTGAATAAATATTCATGTTTTATGATCAAATGATTGTATGCAATAGAGAACAGACACAGATTTCACTACATAATCTGTTTATATGACCATGATGGTATATATTTAATAGTCTCTATAGGAGAAAAAATGGAAAACTGAGTGATTTTAAAATAGGATAATTAACTCATTAAAAAAATTTTGTATTAGGTGTATGTCTTTGACTTTGTAATACTTAATCATCAAGTGCAATGGGTCAATAGTTTCCATCTCTTGCCATCTGGCTTTCTTATTCATTTGTCCTTGGTCTGTGTTGGACCCTCCTAACTGGTTTCTATGCCTCCACGACAAATTTCATGTGGCTTCAGTCAATATTCTAAAATTGTTTTGATAACATTGCAGCCTTCTTCAAAGTAGATTTTGCATTTTACGGTGAGGTTAGCATAACTTTAATTTCTTTCCAAACCATTACTGAAAACTATGGTTCCAACTTTGTCTTACACTATGTAATAAGGACATGGGTAATAACAGTAATAATAGCACCTGCCATTTATTAGATAACGAGTCACTATATGAGTATATTTCATATATAGCATATCAGTTCAATCTTCATGTTACATCTGTGATATAGGTTTTACAGTAGATGTGTTTTACAGTTGGGGCTTGGAGAAGCTAACGAATGCTCCAATGGTTGAGTGGAAGGGACAGGATATGAAACTGAAAGGTTCTACTGAAATCTATCACCACTTTATTTCCTTATGGTATGTTGACTCTCAGAATGACTTTTAGCCACTAGGTATACTATACCTCAATTCAGATTTCACTGCTATTCAGTAAACAACTCATGCTCTCAGTGTTTCATAGTTATCCTATTATCCTCTCCATGCATTCTATAATTCAGTTTTTCCAGAGTAAAGTGTAAACTTTAATAACTCAGTCCCTATGGTCATGATTTCTCTTGCTTAGTGGAAATTCTGACCATCTTTTCAGGCTCAACTCAAATGCCAATTCCTCATAAAGCCATCTAAAATTAAACTAGTTGAAATTAATAGCCTTTTCTGTTGTCATCCATCACACAGTTTTTGTACTGTTATCACTGAACTAAATATGTTTTATTTTTCAATACACTACTTGTTCCAAGTCTAGCAGAGAACCTATCTTCTTTATCTTTCCAGCCTCTAGGAGATATTTTTTGATACAGTATATGCTCAACAAATGCATATAGAACAAATGTTTAAAATTTGTACTTAGAATCAGATAAACTCTAGGAAAAGCATATTTAAGCTAGAAACATTAGATGCCTTTTTATTATTTAACACAGAGTGCAGATTTATGACCCCAAATACTATACTTTAGCAATCTGAGATTTCTTTTAAGAGCAACCATAATCATATTCTGTGGTCCAAGAGCTTGTCATCTCTATTTAGTAATTCATTTCCTTGGGGTCAAAGGAGAGCAGTCTGAAGCATTTGTGTCTTTCTTCTTCCTTTTCCTTTCTGAGGCCTTGATAATTCCAAAGTAACCAAATGGAAAATAGCTGACTACAAAGGCAAATTCCACTAACTCAGTTACTGGGAAATATGTTGCCAGTGCCTTATAGCTTACCATCCTTTGGAATCCATATATTTCAATAGTCACAAGAGATAACCAAAACTTTCAAAATATTGGCTACTCAGGCCAATTTGGCTTCACTATGCATAATATAGACATAGTTCAAAACGAATTCCAACAACTTTGGGGGAAAAATAAGCGCAATAGCTAAAAATGTCAAAATTTTTCAAGAAATCAAACCTTATACTATGTTTTTCTTAAACATCTTCTTTTGCTTCCAAGAATAAGTTTGCAACAAAGTATACACTTATACAGTTTTCCTAAATGTTTGGAAATTGAAAGTCACACTATAGTAATAAATGCAAGGTGCCTCTCTACCTAAATGACACAATTATGCTGACAAACACTATCATAAGGAAGTATTATTTTTCCCCCCACAAAGTCTGACTAATTGTTGTTCATTATTTTATTATCCTCTGAAATAGCCTAAAATCTTTTTCTTTCAATGGGAAGTAGGAGGGCAATTTTAAAATGTAATAATGGAGTTCCTGCTATTTCTTTTCCTCCACAGGAAGAAAACCAAGCCAAATCCTGCTCTCCTGAAAATACTGCCGTGAAGGGCTGGCAAATCAGAGCTCTCTCAGAAACAGAAATGCAGCTGCAAGCATTATGTTTGACCAAACCCTTCTTTCTGTTGCTCTTTCCTACTTTCAGTTTCCTTCTTCTGAATAGTGCTGGTAAATTAGCCTGGGGAGACCATGTGCTGGATTTTGGGCATGTGCCTTCAGGGCTTAGAGCCATAGCCTTCAGGAGTCACGCTGAGTGGGCCATTAAACAAATGACAAAGAAAGAAGAAAACAGTCCTCCTTAGCATAAATATCCAATGATTGATGATAGCTTCTTTATTTATTCCTGCCCAGTGTTTGCAAGTCGACTCAAAAAGTCAAATGCTGGCTTCAATACAAATCCCCAGGAAAACATTCCATATTTCACACAATAGAGTCTGTTCTCTGAAGTAGACATTCTTCTTGCTTATGCATAAAGCAAGAGCATCCTGCCCCATCTCCCAGCATTGCCCTTTGTTTATTTTGATGCTTGTGTTGATTTTCGCTATTAAGCCACAACCCCCCCACCTTTATTTTCTAAATAATTTAATAGATTGAGTGACATGATTAAGCAATATAAGTAAAAGACATATCTGTTCAGATTTCAGTGTCAGAATTTTAGATTTTTTTTTCCTTTTTGATACAAAGCATGGGGATCGTGACTAAAGACCATGGGACATCCTACTTCCAGATAACAAGGGCCTCTCTAGCAAGCAGCAGTCTTCGCGGAGGAGAGCCCCCCTCCCCCACCCAGTGTAGTATCAGCAGAATTCTGTTCCTGTTCCCCTTCTTCTGTAATTCCCAGCACATTCGGTGGATTACATACTGTTTAAGCATCATGCAGCCTCCCTGAGCCCTGTTTCTTTACAGTACTTACTCCTACTGCTAAAAGGAAAAGAGGCCCTGACAATCCTCTTTGGCTGCCAAAGCTGCTGCCTCTGAATGAACACATCCTGCTCCCAGGAGTCAAGCTGATCCCTGTGATCCCTGAATCCAACAGGAGTTCAAAAGAATTCTGTGCGTCTCAAAGGGCAAAAATTGCTATGCGTTTAGGATTTATGGACAAACCAGAGTTTCCTCCCTAAGAGCTGATGCTCTCCTGCCTCCTGATTCTGCTGCTGCTGCTGAACCAGCTCAAACTGCAGATGAACCGGAAGGCCCCAATCTGCCTGCGACTCTGGATCCCCTCCTTCGTGACACAGTTCAGTTCAGACACAATAATGAGACCATTGAATTTCCCTCTGCAGCTGGGAGCTGGCTGTAAATGCTAAAGTTAAGTTGTTGAAATGACTGTGTCAGGGGACTTGCAAATGAATATACTGTCATACCAACATAACCCAATTTACCCTGTGTTCATAGTGAATAGTTTGAGACACTTAGTTTAAAGCCCTACTATGATGTTTGGCAAAAACATCTTTAGAATACACACTCCCAGAGGAAATTTGACAACCAAGATGACAGCTTAGAAAGGGATAAAAGAATCACAGCGTGCTAGTATATTTTATGACACTTTTCATAAAAGGATCTGAAGATGTTAAAAAGTGAAGGATTTCACAATATCCACAAGAGATAGGTCGTAAAGATTCTTCAAGTTAAAAAATAATAATGAAATAATTATTGCAATGTTTTATTATTCTATAATTCTCTTATCAAATACAAATGAAGACAGTATCCCACTCTGAGCAAATGATAAATGAAAATCAGTCCTTATAAAGTTTATAAATCTCTTTGAACAAACAGGCACCATTGCAGGACCTGACCAAAATGAATGCAGTATATTTGCTGTATTCCACTTAGAAATATCTTACATAGATTTGAAGGCCCTTTTAAAACTATTTAACATATATTCTGCTACATTAAAGATGATCAGGAATATATATATTGAATTTAGTATTCATAAAATAACTTTTATAAAAATTCCATAAAATTTTTCTAGAAATACACCCTCAGTAGCCTTATACATTTTAATTATAGTAAAAGTATACTTGTATTAAAAGTTTATGGAGGATGACGCAAGTATTGGTACTTGTGTATTCTTCTAGGTTGTGTATGAGATCTAGGTTGTCCAATAGTATAAATACGTGGTTAGCTTTTAAAATAGGTAAAAAAAATTTTAAAGTAGGGATTAATTTTTTTTCCCCCTAAATATGTGAGGTCTTGGAGACTAGTAAATGCTTATATATTGGGAGGGGCAAAATATGAAAAAAGGTTAATCACTTGCTTCAGTTCCTATAGCCTCCCTTTCTTCCCCTCAACCCCTGCATACTTGAGCAGGGCTTGGTGGACACATACAGCTCTTCCCTCGTCCATACTGTGTCAAATGAAGCAGTTTGAAGGCTGAGGGCTAGAATAGCTGAAAGCTTGTTTACTCACGTTTATGGTGATTGATGCTGGGTGTTCACTAAGATTTTTCATGTGTTTTGGCTATTTCCTCATGGTAGGTTGGCCAGATTCCAAAGAAGAGTCCTGAGAATATGAGAACAAGGTAGAAGACATGTCATCTTTTATGATCTAACTCTGAAAATCATGAACCGTTAATTCCAGCCATTTTATTTGTCAAAGCAGTCACAAAGTCTCAAGTTCAAAGTGATGGAAGACTCTACATCTTAATGGAGATTTTCAAACTTCTAGAACACCATGTGGTAACAAAAAAGTTGTGGGCATTTTTATAAAATGCCAGTATTTGATATTATACAAGAGTATCCTTAGTGGAATGGTAAAAACCAAACAAAAATACTAAATATTCACATTGGTCTTTTTTATTTAATGATGAAGATACTCTGGCATTCTTGCATGCTATTCTGATTCCTGTCAGTGGTTACAAACAAACAAAAAATCTCTGTACAGTCTAAAGGCCGGGATGATTTCTAGATTACTGAAAGTCTTTGTTTCTCCTTTGTCTCTCTATGGCTTACTTTATTACTGCATTGCACTAAAGATTAGGTAAAAGATAAGATAAAAATCAAAACAGATGTTAGAATGTATTTGATTATGTGAGACATTTCTGACTCTAGTTATAAACTGTAATTCAGCACTGGGTTCATAAGAAAAACTTTGAAGGAGTGCCTGGGTGGCTCAGTCTGTTAAGCAGCTGCCTTGGTCTCAGGTTATGAGCTCAGGATCCTGAGATGGATCCCCTTTTAGGGCTCCCTGCTCAGCGGGAGTCTGCTTCTCCCTTTCCCTCAGTTTCTCCCCCTCCCACCCCCCTGCTTGTGTATGCACACACTCTCCCTCTCTCTCAGATAAATAAATATAATCTTAAAAAAAGAAGAAGAAGAAAAATTTGAATAACAGATTTTTAATACCCAGACAGAGTTGGTGATAGTGGTAGTGAATAGAGAGTGAGAAGGAATGTTGATAAATTCTATTTTTTTTAAATTAAGAAATTTGGCTGTTTTTTCCTCTGAAATAGAACTAATTACAAATTCAGAATCCATTTAATGAATATCAAGTGAGCAAAGCATAGCTGGTGTTTTTTGAGATCAGATGGGTTTGCAATGGCCTGTGCCCTCAGATGGTTTCTCACACAGATGAAACTTAGCAGTATAAGATGTCACAGGTATTTTCACTGTGACAGCTATTTAAACATCTATTTATTTATTTATTTATTTATTTTAAAGATTTTTATTTATTTATTTGACAGAGAGAAATCACAAGTAAGCAGAGAGGCAGGCAGAGAGAGAGGAGGAAGCAGGCTCCCTGCTGAGCAGAAAGCCCGATGTGGGGCTTGAACCCAGGACCTGGGATCATGACCTGAGCCGAAGGCAGAGGCTTAACCCACTGAGCCACCCAGGTGCCCCTAAACATCTATTTAAATGACTTTAGTCTTTTTCTTGGTTAAAGACTGTTTAGCCTGTGTCAGAATAAGCTATTGTTTGCAGCATAAAGAACAGTGCTGTTAGAAAACAAGTTAAAAAGAAATATAGAAAGGGTAAGATTTCTGCACAGTTGTCTCAGGTCATCTTAATCAGATCATAAATTGTGTTTTATAGTCAAAGTTCTTCAATGGCACATCAAATTGTAACATTTCATAAATAAAGAGGGATAAACGGGGTTTTGATTAAATCCAATTTGTTTTTTTTTCTTTATAAAATTCAAGACTGCACAATGTGTTATCTGAGGAGTGTATACAAAGAATGAAAGCGTTCTCATTTCTGACTTAGAAATAAAACATAAAAAGATACAAGAAATATAAAAATCATTTTAGAACAAAACGTTAGAATTCTAAAACTAAGATCTTGGTATCGGTATACATTTTGTCTTGTCAAGGAGTGTAATTTCAGTCTACATTTAATCCCCAAATTACACCTGAGATAAAATGTAACTTTTAGCATCTCTGTTTACAAATCAGAATTTTCTTATGATTATTAAATATATAGAGCAAGTTGTATTAGTTGCCAAATGGGAGAAAAGTTAAAATCATCTTTATATATATTTATTATGAAAAACGGTGCGATGTAATAATATATATATATATCTTTATATATATGCCAGTAGACATTTGGAGAGGTATGTTGTTTTATTTTGTTTTGGTTGGCACAACACTTGGAAGGCACTATTGATATTTACTTGGGGCAGACTTCATGTATGTCCAAGGATGTTTGCTATCTTCTAACAAGAAGGAAAGTCTTTCAGAAAGAACCGTTTTCCAGATACCACCTGACTTTCTTAGTGCCCCCAGAAGACAGACAGACATAGCAGAGAAATGTCTGTTTATACTTAGGAGATCCCAACTCCTTGCTAACAGGCTGTCACATTACAGTATGCCATGCATATATATAAAAAATTGATTGGATAGTTTGTTTCATTTGAAAGCTTACTGAGAATTCTTTATGATGTCAACCATATCAGAAAATCATTTTGGAGAATGGGATGCTCTTTTTGCCATTAGTCGTCAAAACTACACCCTTGGATCAGTCTAAAATCTCAGCTTTCACATTCATGGCAAATCTCTTTAGAAGTGTGCCTCTGACTACTTTATTATGTCTTTTAATGTAATCATGACCAAGCATTTATTTTATACCCCTTTATTCTTCTTCATTAGTATTGAAGGTACTATATATTTTCTTAATTGTGTGTATAGGTAGATTATATTACCTTTAAATTTCACTTCACTTCTGGAAAACAGGTATTATAAAACATTTGTGATAGGAGAAGGCATTGGCTATAATCAAAGTTAGAAACCATTGCTCTTAATATACCACCCCAGACCTATATAGGAATAGACTTTGGTCCTCTATAGGCCTTACAATAGCCCAACATTTGCAGCAGACTTCAAGATTAAGGATTTGGTAAAGCCAGACCTTTCATGCAAAGTATTCAAACTCAATACCTAGTGGGCCAGGTAGTCAGTGTAAATGAATGAAGTTGGTCAACTACAAAACAGTAAGGAATGGAGGGGATAATGGAAAATTTAAAAAAGAAGGCCAAGAATTTTCATAAGAAAGGCAAGAACTAGTTAGTCCCAGACAACATAGCTTTGAAGGAATGAGAATACAATATTGCCATCAGTTACTTTTTAAGGAATGCAGAACATCCAGGTAAATAGCTAAAATTTAGTAAGTTTTGATATAATATGCATTACAAACTTGTTAATAACTGGGAATTCATGGGAATGCCAGTTTGCAACCTCTGTTGTAAGTTTTTAGTGTAAAGAAATAATGTTTGGAGATGAAACCCTGAAGCATAAAATTTGCCCTCTAAATTTCTTTTTGGTCAACCATGTTTTTCACTCAGTTAAAGCAAAATATTCACTGCACAGCTATGAAGAGATAAAAATAATGCTACAGTATCTGTTACATTATAATGCTTTACAGATTATTTGAACTGCACTATTGAAAAACCATGGCAAAACAAGGTGTTTTATAGGTTTTAAAGCACTGTGATCTTAAAACTCTTTTCAGTTCATGTCCTTGAACTTTACTTATCACCAGAACTTCTGAGAATCAATTGACTTGCATATAGGCTGTATAAAATGAACTATCGCAAATAGTTACTGCTTTATCATTCAAAAAAGTTGTTTTATATGATTTCCCTTTTATAATTTGAATATGTGCACTTTATATATTTGAAATATCATTAAAATTAAAATGAACTTATAACAATGTACAGGAGACTTAATGTAAGATAAGAGGATATATATTTTCAACTCCTTTGTTCATTTTTTCCACTTTCCTTGTAGAAATTGTTTCTGTCAATTCTAATTTTCATTGAGTTGAGTGGAAAAGGGATGTAAGGAGACAGTTACCTCCAACTGCAAATAGCAATAGAAGATTAGTAATGTTTTCAGCAGTACCAAGTTTCATTGAACCTGTCTTGAATGGTATGAGGCCAAATAAAATACGCATTTCTGGAAAAGCACTAAGAAACATCATGGTGTTTTAAGTTTAGGAATTGAAAACTAACTCAGGAAAGATCCCAAAAGTACAGGTACAAAGGAATTACCAAAAATAAGAAGAACTTAAGATTCTACTTAGCACAGAGATAGGAGTCAAGAGTAGCTTTTATAAAAATAGAAACATTAACACAATATAAGTCAAATATCACAAACTTATTTTAATGGTGATTTTTGTAATGACACACATTAGCAAGGCCACTGCAACTATTTCTCCAATCCTTCTACATCTTCAGCAGTTTTGAGCAAATCATTAATAACTTTACAGATTGTTTCTGATTTAGAGATTGTTCTCATTATGTAATTAAATGCAGAGCAAAACAGAACAATGAAGTTACCAAAGAACCAAAGGGTCTTAAACATGTAATTTCTTAAGACAAATGTAGAAATGATGTGGAATAAGGTAGGAAGAACCTCTTTGAATAAAAGAATAAGGTTATGTACCCCAAATCCAATGGAATACATACATTTAAAGAAAAGTCAAAAGCAGTCTATCAACTCTTAACTTTCTCAGACTTTAGCACATCTTGATTTCAAATCTGTTAAAGAAAAGTCTGGTAACTGTAAACATGTTCTTTCCAGAGGAATTGGCAGAACACTGTAGAAAATACCATACCCCATTCACAGCAGAATGGAGGGTTTGTCATGGTCAAACGGAATAGCTAGTTTGAGGAAAACTTAGCTAAGTGTTTATACAAAAATACTTTTACCTTAATGTTAGGAATGCCTCCCAGCAGGGTCTAGTGTACAATGACAACCAAAGAAGTATTTTGCCTCAGAAATAAATTAACTAAGCAGTTTAGTTGATTCTAGACTTTAGTGTCCTCAAATATGAATATGTATTTTTAGACAAAACATAATATCTCCCTTCTATAAAAATGTCAGACTAGATAAAATACTTCAGGGTACACAGGTGGGAAAATTAGTAAATATGGCATCATGCCCCCCATCGGGCTCTCTGCTCAGCAGGGAGCCTGCTTCCTCCTCTCTCTCTGCCTGCCTTTCTGCCTACTTGTGATCTCTATCTGTCAAATAAATAAATAAAAGCCTTTATTTCATAAATCCTGGCTCACTCAAAATATTTAAAAGGCTGCATTGCACTCTTATTCAAACCAATTGATTATGTCTAAATACCAACAGAGCTACATATAATGTGTGCTCTTTCAAAACATCCTTCCCCTATGTTGATAACAAATTAATATTCATATAAGAAAGTTTATATCTACTTCCTAAAAATAAATGCTTTTGTTGTTGTTGTTGCACACAAAACTTCTAGAAGATTTAGACCTCAATTGGAAACTAAACCTCAAACATTAATAGGAAAAGGCATAAAGCCAAATGTTTTCTTAGTTGCAAACTAAATTAAAATATTTTCATTTGGATTTACCATAAATTACACAAGATCTATAAGACAAAGGTAGCTGAGAAAGCTTTTTTTTTTTTTTTTTTTAAACTGCAGACATCTGGGAAAACATTTGAGATACTCAATAAACCCAAAATATGGGCAAGTTCATCCATCCCTAAAAGTAATTAAGAGATAGTTTTAATCCCTTTATTTGAATTAATATCCTCTTGAGCTTGAGTTATAGTTCCCTTTTCCTAAAAAAAAAATTCATAAGGGTCCTCATGACTGCAAATGAAACATATATAATTGTATTTTTTCTTCCTTATTTACCACTCATCATTAGCAGGGACAATTTTGGATTCCAATTCTGAGAGCATGCAGTTGTTGGTCTAGCAAACCTTATACTACTGTCAGTCCGCTCAGTCTAGCAGAACATTGATTTTT
The DNA here is from genome assembly GCF_902655055.1 of Lutra lutra. Taxonomy (NCBI): domain Eukaryota; kingdom Metazoa; phylum Chordata; class Mammalia; order Carnivora; family Mustelidae; genus Lutra; species Lutra lutra. The sequence goes on from NC_062288.1 coordinate 43,906,454, forward strand.
GAACAGGGAGCCTTGAAGAAAATAATCCAATATTCTATTAGACAATGAATACTGGCAATCAAATGGGTAGGAAGGAGTCCTTCACTCCATTTTAATGTATATTTATGAAAAAAAATGGTGTGGTTTTTTTTTTCCTGTTAGAATGCTTGCGTGGATATATTTGAGGGGTGACTCATCAGGGGAATCTTCTATTTATGATTTTATTTATTTATTTGACAGAGAGAAATCACAAGTAGGCAGAGAGGCAAGCAGAGAGAGAGGAGGAAGCAGGCTCCCCGCTGAGCGGAAAGCCCGATGTGGGGCTTGAACCCAGGACCTGGGATCATGACCTGAGCCGAAGGCAGCGGCTTAACCCACTGAGCCACCCAGGTGCCCCCGGAAATCTTCTATTTATTGGGGAAAAGGAAGAGAAGTAAAAAAAGAAATCAAAGGGAATAAATGGCATAAAAGAAGAAATGGTTAAACTGGAATTTCATTGTCGTTTTAATTTAAAAATTCTCTCAGTTGACTTAGTAACTGTCTGTCCTCAACAGTTCAGCTAACCTACGTTTGAAGCTTGTCACAACTCTATGAACACTCTGACTCCTCAAATCAGACAAGTTAGTTCAAAAGAACATGTTTTCCTAACATATATCTAGATGTGCCTTAAAAAAAAAAAAAAAGAAACTTAAAGGAATAATGTTCACCTATTCCCTAGAATCTTCACATTATTTTAACGCAGACCCAGGAAATGCAGAAGGAAAGTAATCAGGTGAAAATGTAACAAAGAATAAAGTAGTTTAGATTTAATAAAGGAATGGACTGACTTTTTAGAACCCAAATATGTAGGCTATTTATATTGTTAAAAATCAAAATCCAACTGAGTAAATTTTAAGATCTTATTAACTTTATTCAATGATTCATTAATCCAGCAGCCTCCAATGAAGCAGACAGAAAGTAGCTCCAAGAAGATATACAAATTTAGAGTTCTATAGAGAGAAGGGAGCAGGAACAGAGAAGTTTTACCAAGCAAAAAAGCAGGTTCATTACTGCCAGGTTTCTTTCCTTTAGAAGGTGTCTATCAGGCAGATTACCTCACTAGAACTGATCAGGAGTTGTTTTTTTTTTTCTCCCCAAAGATTTATTTATTTGAGAGAAAGAGAGAGAAAAAATGACCATGTGCAAGTGGGGTGTGGGGGCAGAAGGAGAGGGAGAGACAGAATCCTAAGCAGACTCTTCACTGAGCAAAGAACCTGATGTGGCCTTGATCCCAAGACCCTGAGATCAGGACCTGAATGAAAGCCAAGAGTGGGAGGCCTAACTGAGCCACCCAGGCGTCCCTGATCAGGTGATTCTTGATTGACTATTTTAAGATTCCATTATGAGGGAAATTTCTGGGGAAGTCACAGCTGAGACTAAAATTAAGTTAGTCTGTTTGGTGACATAGGGCTGAGCATAACCGACTCCATTTTGGCCTGTTGTCTTATTTTTAGCAAGGTGCATGTAGTTGGCAAGCATGAATGATGTGGCAAGGAATGAGCTAAGGCTATGCTATATAAGAAATCTATAAAGTCTAGTTTCAAAAGCTGAGGTATTTAGTGACAAAACAAATAACTCATGTATGCAACATTTCCCTGGAACCAGAATCTTTTTTTTTTTTTTTTTTTTGCTTTTGAAAAACTCAGAGAGGGGAGAAAGATATATAAGAGGTCCTCTCTTGTTGCCTGTTGGTTAGACATCCAAACAACCACTTTCATTAGCAATCTTCCAGATTTTGCTGGAAAACAGTGAAAAATGCAAGCTTAAGCCCCACACAGCCCTCTGATATCCTCTGTCTTTACTGATAGGGATAAATCTACCGAAGACTGAGATATTTCAATTATGTTTATAAATTAGTTTACCTTTACATAATGTTTGAAATGAATATCTATAGTCGGCCAGTCATCATCAGATATATTATTCATATCACCCAGTGTTTCTATCAATAAGTTCAACATTAATAAGTGCAAGTTTTTTTTTTTTTAAGGTTTTATTTATTTATTTTAGAGAAAGAGAGAGAGAGAATAAGGGAGCTAGAGGGGAAAGGAAGAGGGACAGGGAGAGAGAAAAGCAGACTCTCTGCTGAGCACAGAGATACCCCGAGATCATGACCTGAGCAAAAGTCAGGTGCTTAACCAACTGAGCCACCCAGGCACCCCTTCGAATGTTTTTAATACCTAACATTTTAAAGTTATTTTAAATGACAGAGGAATAAAACATAATGTAAGAAAAAGCACCACTTCATTCCTTGAGACTTTGGCTTCCTATTTTGTAAAATTATAGTATTAGATTACAAACCCTTAAATCACTCATGGATTTACTAGATTATGCATACAGGCAAATGCTCTTGTCCAATACACATTGTTTAATACTTGCCAAAGCCCTACATAGAGATAGCCAATGTGTATGGAGTGGTTAGAGTGCAGGTTCGAGAGTTAACTCAATTAGTTTCAAAAGGAAATGTTGCAATCTTATATTGGCTATGGACACTGGAGAAATTATTGAATTACTTTAAGTTTCAGTTCCTCAACTACAAAATTGGGGAAATGATGGTACCTACCACCAGGACTGGTATGCAGGTGGCACCCATCTTTTCAGCTCTATGAGCTGTTAATGGTCATGTCATTTCTGGTTGGTTAGTACCTATATTATGCCTGTTTCTGAGTTTTCTGAATATTAATTCTTAGAATAATCTTGGTATTTCTTGATAAATACTTATTTTTAATAACCTGTAGTAGCAGTAGCAGTATGGACATTCTTATTTCTTTACTATATTATATGACAGAAGGAGTCAGTAAAGTGTTATTTCTGTGCTTTCTTTAGCACCTTCAGTTCTGAAGTATCCTTTACATTGGACAATTATTAAAGTATTGCAAATAACAATCTTAGAAATTGACCTAACATATTATTTGAAAGAAATTCAGGACTTCTTTTTTTGGATCATTGCTGAAGGATTGGGGTTTATTATATAGATCCTAATTCAGGATTTGGTTTAAAATACTCTTCTTCATTGTTTCTTACTCAGATAAAACTGGTGAGGTGTAGACACATTTTCTCTTTCCAAAAGAAAATTAGAGGACACTGAAGAAAGGTGTTAAAAACTATTAGCACATGAGTGAGGGCTCTTTATATATGCATAATAAATTAAATTAAAACTGACTTAATATTTTGTCTCAAACTAAGACTTAAAAACTTGAATTATAAGAAACTCAAAACCCATTACCAAGAGAAAGATAAAGAGTAAAGTAATTATTTATCTGTAGAAATCCTTGGAATATAGCCTCAGATCATATTAAGAATTTTCTTTTCAACGCCAGGGTGTGACCAGGCGGACACGGGATATACATGACAAATAACTGTGACAGTGCAGATTTTGACTGGCATCCCAAATTGGAGAAGCAGACATCATTAAACAAAAATAGCAGGAACTCAGGTTAGACAGACTTTAAACCCATGATTACAGATACGCATCAATGGGTAGATATCACTTCAGATCTCCCTTTGCAATTTAATATGTTCTTCCTATTCCAGCTACTTTAGAATTTGCTACCAGGCTGCTTCCAAATGCTGATCTCCAACAGGTGCAGGTTCTTATCCCAGAGTGAACTCATTTGCACCTGCTTAGGGTTCTGCATGGAGTACAGTAACTGTGTCAGTAGTGCTTTTGCTTATCCAATTTACATTTCAAAGTGGCTAAATTGTTTTGAAAATGTATCCCAGTGTGGAGTCTTTTGCAATCTTGGCTTGATGTTTAAAATGCCTTGTATCTATAGAGAAAAACCTACATGTTCTTGACATTCAATAAACCACAAAGGAAAAATAAAATTGCTCCCCCAAAGGGTAAATTTACAAGCACTTCCTTCTGCAGATACATATGGCTTATATCACCATTAATATTTAGAATAAAATGGAGATAAATGTCAGATCTTGAAGGGATTTTAGATGACATCAATGTCATTGCATCCTCATTTCCTAGATGAAAACACTGCATTTCAGAGAGCTTATGACATTAGTGAAATAATAGAGTTTGGAGTTGGATATGTTACGGTTGACCCCTGACTCTTTCACTTAAGCTGTGAGAATGCTAAGCCTCAGTTTCTTGATCTGCTAAAGATTAAATAAAATACCTTACGTGATCAGTTATGAGTAAACTAAGTAAGGAGACCCAGCAGAAAGGAGCTGATTAACAGCAGTGGCAGTCCACTGAGAAGATATGAGAGGACGGTTATAGACCTCACGGGTATACAACATGAACTATTTTAATATTTATTACCAGTCTGTCAGCCTGACCTTTTACAGACCAGGCAAATGGTGCTGGATGTTTTTGTTTGACTCTCCAATTCATTGGTCTCCCTCCTCCACCCTGTGTCCTAGAGCCTGGCTGGCCAGTATGGATGCCAACATATTCATATCATCTCAGGCCAAGGCTGGCAGCAGAGAGGCTCTAACATCACTGTAGTCCTCCCTTACCCACACCTTTGAGTCTCTTTGAGTAAATAAACCTTCCTTGAATTACCCAATTTCAAGAGTCCTATAATTCTGGCTGTGCTGTTGACTGATAAAGTACCTGCTGGCAGAGCCCCACTGTGGTTTCCTGGAGGTAGGAAATAATGCAAATGACTTGATTCCAAATTGTCCCTCTGCTTTTTATTCAGACCAATTGCTGGCATACAGTTATTCTGTTTATACTTTTGAACCCAGTTCTTGGGGCAGATTTGTGACTTGAACTAGCTATAGGGTCACAGAGCCATCCATAGTAAGTTTCTGGGGTACAGGAGCAGCCCAGAACCTGTTCAGGGCCAGTTTTGAGAGAGCCTGAGAGTTCTGGAAAAAAAAAAATTTGTAAGTATGAATGAAATAAATGGAGTATTTAGGGCTAATATGATATTCTTAAGCGTTTCTATTAAAAGCTCTAATTTCCTTTATTAGGATCTATTGTATTAGAGAATATACATCATCTTGGGTTCAATACAACACATGTCAGTTTCTAATTATATCCATAGGCAAGGTCAAAAAATGTGGATTGGATTGAACAGCTGATTCAATATCTCTGTCCCCAAAATGTCAATCAATACATTGATCTTAACATGGAGAAATGTCTCTAGAAACATTTCCAGTTCTCCATGCTGTTCAAAGACATAAAAAAAATGATATGGAATTTATGATATATAAAGTTTTAGAAGACACTGTTGAGAGGGATAGTTAGTATATATGAATTAAGACTAAGTTTACTTGCAATGTGAAAAGAGCTAAAACTCAGAAGATATAATTAAATAAAAATAAAGGCAAACTCCTTAATTTCAGGTTCAGAAAAAAAATGAAATTTTGCAAATACAACATCACTTTAGACTTAATTTAGCACCAGTTTATGTGAAACACTTTATAGTAGCTTTAGTTGGCTATGAGTTCAAAATGATGATTTGGTAAAAAATACAATGGGGCCGTCTGGGTGGCTCAGTGGGTTAAAGCCTCTGCCTTTGGCTCAGGTCATGATCTCAGGGTCCTGGGATCAAGGCCCACGTTGGGCTCTCTGCTCCGCAGGGAGCCTGCTTCCTCCTCTCTCTCTGCCTGCCTCTCTGCCTAGTTGTGATTTCTCCCTGTCAAATAAATAAAATATTAAAAAAAAAAATACAATGTCTGCTCTGCTCAGATCTTCACTGGCATCACATGTTCATTTCTCTGGGGCATACTTTGAGAGAAAGCTTTGAAGACCAGAGAACATCAAGATGGTAAAGGAAATACACTAAAAATGGTTTATAGTGTTTTGTATTATTTAAACCAGGTCAAACTATAAAAACTCGTTAACAAAATCTTGTTTGGAAGACTGGCCAATGGGAGACAAAGGAAAGCTGTTCTGTGTTGCACCGATGAACCAAGAGCCATGGGCAGAAGTATAAAGAGTCTGGTTTCAGCTTAGTGTGCTAAACACAAGAATTATAGCTGCTAGACAACATATAAGTTTGACTCGCTGAATAGGGACTGCATGATCTCACAGCACAGAAGGAATCCATGTTCTGGAAGAGAATAGACTAAGTGTGGGAAGTTCTGAGTCTCTTGCGGGCTAGACTTATTAAAGAATACTAAGTCTGTGCTCAATTATAAACTACATGCGTGTGTTCCAGGGTGAGACTTGAGATACATATGTATGTACATATTATTTTTTTTCATACCAGGCTAGCTTATTATGAAAATTTATATGATTAAGATAAACATAACCCTATGTACTCATATTTTTTGTGGGAAAAATTGTTATAAAACAATTTCATAAAGTGCTTTCTGAAGACAGAATATGTGTTTTATTCAGCAGAATCACACAATGAGTTTGACCCTGAAGTCCCTCTTCTCTTAACACATCCAGCTTTTGAAGCCCCTTCACTTTTACCTGTTTTCAATTATGCTAGCATTTTCTCCTAGATCCTATGATTAGTAGGTTCTGGGCTAGTAAAAGACCTCTGTCTACCTATTCATTATCCAAACAACAGACAGTTGAGGCAAACAGAAAATTGAGATTAATATTATACTAAGGATATAATTTAAAACAATATTTAAATTCTTCCATGGACCAAATCTTCTATATAATTTTACTAATCTTCTTCTTTGCAGTAACAAGCAAGGCTATTGAATTAATTGGAAATAAATAATCTGGAAACACAATATACTTTGTCTGATTATCTACACATCTCTTTTTAAAAATAATAGTATTTAACCCAATATTATTAAATACTTAATTGAAGTTGTAAAAGAAAATATGAAGCAGATATTATAATGCATTAGGATTCGTTTCAAGTTCATTTTGATAGGATATAGAGGTGGTTAAAAACCTTCTTAGGGTCTATACCCTTTGAAAATCTCAAAATCTTTGGATTCTTTAGAAAAATACACATACTCAGATATAGACAACCATGCTCACTGTCCAACTGCTCACACTATTTTCCCCCTGGAGTTAAAAAACTAAATCTAATCAAATTTACTTAAACACAGAAAAAAAACTGGATTAAATATTTTAAACCACTGGAAAAAGGATATTTCATCAAAAACTCATGTAAGACTTAATACTACTAAATTATTATAGTAAAAAGCACTGATATTTTCCAGAATAATTCTGCACATACCATACAGTTTTATTTTTCACACAATGTAAAGTGAAAGAGCAATGTTCCTTTTAGGAAAGGAATAAGTAAGGTTATACACAGATATGCATCCTTTCCTAGCATCCTTCTTAAAACATAGCTCATTCAGCCAGAAGGTTTTGTTTTGGCCTTAAGAAGAGTCTTAAAGTACTTTTTTTCCCCCAGAAATAATCATGAGTATTGCAGAATGCTGAGAATCCCTCAGGCTTTGACTCTGTCTGCTCTGTTCCCTTCACCCTCCCAGGGACAATTCCACCTTTGCCCCTCTGAGGAAAATAAAAATTGGGGGGCGGAGGAAACTGTTAGTTTGACTATAGAACCAATGATCCTATCTGGTGGCTAACCCCTTGAACATCAAACAAAGTAAGGCAGAATACAAAGAGGTTAATAAAGATGGGAATGGTGACCTTACTGATCTTCAATCCCCTTTCTCTTTTGAATTACAAACCTCTGCCTCAGAGAGTTTTAATTTCTCAAAGTTTAAGACTAAACCCATGGTTAATGGCCAGGTCAGTTGAGTTCAGCCCTAAATATAATGAAATTGGTGATAAATTATATTGTTATAATATGTTTAGTTTTTCTTACAGATAACTTCCTCTTTGTATGTTCTGGGTGGAAAGCATATTTTTGAAGAGTTTTTTGGTAGAGACAATGTCTTTATGCTGACACATCCAGACAATTACCCAGAATCCATGGGAACCAATAACACCCATTCATAGGATGACTGACTCAGAAAATGAGTCATTTAATTAACAGAACTCAGATAACTGAAATTTTAACCTCATATTGTAGCTTCTAGGTACTGTCCTCTGAGCAAATGAGCTAATGAGTCACACATTTTATAAATTTACATATGGTCTTTCCAAACCCAAGTAATAAGCATTCAAGTTCATCCTAAGACATTTTATAACCTAGGGCTCATTTTGGTGGTAGCAAGAATCTCTTTACTCACTTGCAAATTGAGCAGTTAAAATATTGGCATCTTTTATATAGATAATTAGGAATTCATAAAGAGAAAAGCACAGATATTGAGAATGTTTTGGTGAATAGAGATAAGCAAGCAATGTGCTACATTAATTTTTAAGACTGCATATTAATTTCTTCAAATAACTGCATCTCTCATCCTTGCCTTAGTTTTGAACACATTTTGATAAATCATATTTTTTAATAATATTTGATCATGCAAAATTAAACACATTTAGCTTTTCCTTATAATAGAATAATGCCCACTTAAGATTTCTTTTTGCCTTAAGACAGTTTCAAAAGCCCATGGGGCCTAGATCCCTGAACACATATTTAGAAACTACAAACATGAGAGAAATCTCCTAAATATTGCTGAATCAAGTTACTTTCTCAATTTGAAACTCTATTGATCCATTCTGAGATGCTCTGTTACAACTTCAATGATCTGAGCAGAAATAATAGTCACCAAATCACACTCATGGTCACACAGAAACCATTTAAAAACTGAAAAATGAGGTTTATTTTGGATGACTTTAGACAATTGGCAGTCTTTAAAATCAAAATAAAATGAAACAGAGAGAGAAACAAAAGTATTAGTATACATGTTAATATTTATTTTCTTATAATTTGCATAAATTATTTAAATACTTTACGGTTACTCATTACTTGTCTAGTTCTTTGCCTTTCATTTTCCTACAGTCAACTTCCAGACTTATAAAACTTGTCATTTTACAAAAATGCTATACTATTTTGTTCCTGGATGTCTTTGCATATGCTTTTGCTTCTTAATGCAACAATTTTCCCCCAGAATTCTTCTATATAAATCACCCTTCAGTACCATAACCAAGGATTTCTCATGGAAATATTTTGTGACTCCCCAAAGTCATGTATGTCTTCAGGTTGCTTTTTGAGTAACTCTATCAGTATTTATTGCACTGTGCTGAGATCATGGATTTTATTATTTTTACCTTCTAGTTAGATGTGAGCTCCTCTAAAAATACAGCTTCCCTATGACCCTGCAATTGCACTACTGGGTATTTACCCCAAAGATACAGATGTAGTGAAAAGAAGGGCCATCTGTACCCCAATGCTCATAGCAGCAATGGCCACGGTCACCAAACTGTGGAAAGAACCAAGATGCCCTTCAACGGACGAATGGATAAGGAAGATGTGGTCCATATACACTATGGAGTATTATGCCTCCATCAGAAAGGATGAATACCCAACTTTTGTATCAACATGGATGGGACTGGAGGAGATTATGCTGAGTGAAATAAGTCAAGCAGAGAGAGTCAATTATCATATGGTTTCACTTATTTGTGGAGCATGACAAATAACACGGAGGACATGGGGAGATGGAGAGGAGAAGGGAGTTGAGGGAAAGTGGAGGGGTAGATGAACCATGAGAGACTCTGGACTCTGAAAAACAATCTGAGGGTTTTGAAGGAGCAGGGGGTGGGAGGTTGGGGGAGCCTGGTGGTGGGTATTACCAAAGGCACGTATTGCATGAAACACTGGGTGTGGTGCATAATAAATTCTGTTACACTGAAAAGAAATTAAATTAAAAAAAAAAAAAAGACTGCTTGGTTTATCTTAAGATTGACTGTCATAGATTTGGAATAGAGGTTGTAGAACCAAGTACATGAGTGAATGAACAAATGAAGAAACAGAGCCACAAACTTCAGTGATTCTGTACGCATCGCCATATGATTTTGCCAAACTCCAAAAAATACATACATGGTACACTAAATAGGAAATCTCTAAGCAAGAAGTCAAGTCAATCAGTTCAATTAGTTATTAATTATTACCATTACATTACAGACCAATCAGTTTCATCACTGACTGAGTTACTATGCAGTCCAGCCCTCTTCTGGAGTCAAACTTGAAGTTTCCTCTAGAAAGCTGAAATTGTCACTGAATAAGGCACAGATTAACCAAATGATTAAAAAAAAAAATCATCAGGAAGCTGGCATAGCAGCTACCTCTTCTCAGTAGTAAGATGTGGTATAAAGATAGAGGTTTTAGAGTCAGAGGGAAATGGCTTCAGTTTCTGAAAATGTAACCTTCTAAATGTGGGGACTTGAATAAAACACCTTTCTTAGTCAGCTGTTTGTTTATTTTTATTTTAAAAAGTTCAATACTAACATGCAGCTCATGAGTGGGGGTGGAGGAAGGGCATGAGACTGATGAGATAACATGAAAAATGCCTAGTTCCATGTGTGACTCATAGCAATTAATAATTAGTAGTTTAATCTTTTTACCACCATTTTTTCTTTATTAACACTCCTCCTTTGCTTGCCTTCAAAAACCTACTGAATGCTGGAGCAGTTTGGTCGAGAATCACAGATGCCCCAAACTTCCTTTAGGCTTGGAAAGTAGCAGAAGTTGAACTGGTGGTATAAGGGTACTGAACATAATAATCACAGTTGACCCTTCAACAACATGGGGTTTAAAGGTACCGATTCCACCACACATGCAGCCAAAAATCCATGTATGTAAGTTTTCATTTCCCCAAAGCTTAACCACTAATAGCATACAGTCTACCAGAAGCTATACCAATAGCATAATTGATTAACACATGTTTTATTAGTCATATGCATGACATACTGTATTCTTACAATAAAGTAAGCTAGAGAAAAGCATAAGTTATTAAGAAAATCATAAGGAAGAGAAAAAAAAAAAACATTTACAGGATTGGACTGTACTTACTGACCAAAATCCATGTATAAGTGGACCTGTATCATTTGAACCCATATTGTTCAAAAGTAAATTGTATTTTCTTTCCTTCCTCTATCTATCCTACTCCTTCCTTTTTTCTTTCTCTCTTTCTCCTCTTCTTCCTTCTCTTCCTACTCATCCCCCTTTTATCTATGAATCTTAGCAAATCTAAGAAATACAAAGACATCTTAAAATTAAAAGTTCATCTTTATGAAAATGTTAGAGTATCTGCTCTCATTCCATCTAAAGTAGTCAGTCGTCTCTAATCTTTCTTTCTATACATTTTCCAGATTCATAGTAAACTGCTTAAAGCTCATCACAAGCTTATTAGAATACTTTGTATTCTCCTCCCATCATAAACCTACTTAATGTACTTACATGTACTTTACAAGTCTGCTGTTTGTTATTCACCTTAGCAAAAAAAAAAAAATTGTATTAGCTAATTTGTTTAATTTTGTGTAAACAAAACAACCAATTGATTGATGAATCTTTCACTTTTCAGCTCATTATCCGAACATTAGGTAGGTAGATACAAATTAAATTACACCACTAAAGCAGGCATGATAGGGAGGCATTTTCTAGTACTGGAGGGACTATAGCTGCTGAGATAGACTTTTAAGGTATCAGACAACTATTTGGTGGAGAATGGTTAATAAACAGTAATTAAATCAGCTACAAAAAAAAAAACAACCAACCCTTAGGGGAAGATCAATATTATTAAGTGTTTAAATTGGCTTTGCACATTTACTGAATCTATACACAATTGGGCAAGCTGCAGTTCCTTCTCTGCTTTCCTACTTTCTCCTCTCCTTTCATTTTTAAACTGAAAACTGCCTTGCAGTTCACATTTCTAATCATCTCTTATTCTCTAAAGGAACTTGTTTAAGTTGTCACATATATATTGTGTATTTCACAATCTTGTCCAACTCTGAGTTACTGAGTGTGGTCAATATGTAAAGCTGAAAAATCTGCTAAGATTAAGAATGAATATTGGGGCACCTGGATGGCTCAGGCAGTTAAGCTGCTGCCTGTGGGTCTAGTCATGATCTCAGGGTCCTGGGATCAAGCCCCGTGTTAGGGGTGGTGGCGGGGGGTGCCTGCTCAGCAGAGAGTCTGCTTCTTACTCTGTTCTTACTTCTGCTCATTCTGTCTCCCTCTCTCAAATAAATAAATAAGTAAATAAATAAATAAATAAATTTTAAAAGGAATACATATTAACAAAACAAAAAAAGATTCCCACTTGCTTCCTCCAAGTAGAGCTGCAGGGTAAATCTCCAAGGTAAAATTGTATTAGATTGACAGGGAAAGTGAGAACAGTCCTGATGTTAGAACTAACTGCCAATGATCTAGAGCTAAGTGATGATTAACTAGCCACAAGAAGAAATTACCAGGTACACCAGAACAGAAATATATTGTGAATATGAGATGCCTTCATTGATTATTGGTTACCTAAGGTGCCCTCTAGAAGAAGAAAAAGGAGGAGGAGGAGGAGGAGGAGGAGGACTAGCAGCAGCAGCAGTAGTAGTATGACTGGGACATACTATGTGGCAGGTAGTGAGTTCTTTAATTTTCATCCTTGTGGCCATTATTTGAGTTGGAATGATTATGATCCCCATTTGACAGTAGGGACCCCCATTTTATAATGAGTCATTCAGAGCTCAGATGAGTTAAGTAATTAACAAAAATTGCATTGCTATTAAATGAGAAGGTTGGGATCTGAATTCAGATGACATAGTTCTACAGTCCATCATCTATTTTAGGATGATTTTCCATTTCCATTGGTTCAAGGCACCAAATTCTAATTTCATTGAGACTGGGTGCAGGATCTTGTGGAGAGGCTATCAACGGGTCCTTAGGCAATCACTGGAGGGAGGTAATGGATTTAGTTGTATAGGCAAAATTCAGCAAGTATCTATTTTGTCAGAACAAAAGCTAGAGACACAGGACAAAAGAAAAAAGGCGAAGTGATCAGAAAGGACACCCTTGGAGGCTAGGATCTCAGAAATCTCTGCAAGAACATCTGTCATTTTCTGAGATACTAATATTCTAGTTTTATTCTTCTCTCACCAGGCCTCCCGTAGCATTATCTGCAAGGGCCTTTATAGTTTTCAGCAACACACTAGTACTACTAAAGCATTTTTTTTTAATGCCTACAATGTGCCTGGCAAAAAGGGCTTTAGGCACATTGTTTCATTGATTCTTTGCAGCCTTGTAAAAGAGATAATATTTAACTAATGTTAAAGTCAGATACACTGAAACTTAAGTTAGCTACATTTTCGAAAGTACAAAATAAAGGAAGGAAATGATAAAAAATACAAATTTCAGCAAAAAGTTATTTTATAAACATCAGACTGGTAAAAGTAGAAATATGAATAATTTCAAGTGTTGGTGTGGATAAAAAACACAAGATACAGGTCCTTTTACACACTGCTAATGAGAATATAGACAGGGGTATTTATCCTGGAAATAATTCTGGAAGGTAATTAAGTTACCCATTAACTTAAAAATAGTAATTTCAGATATATATCCCAAGACACATATCAAAAAATTCTACAAGGATATTCATTACATCATTGTGATAGTAGGGAGTTGCAGGTGTCCATCACAAAAGTGCCAAAAAGATAAACTGTAGTGGAAGACCAACATAGGGTGTCATGCAACAGAAACAAATGTGTGTGTTCATAGTGTCAGTATGGATAGATCTTAAAACATTATAAAGAATGGGAAAAATTATTTGTAAATCATATATCTGATAAGGACACCTATACCCAGAATATACAAGAAAACTTAAAAATCAATAATACTAAGAAAATAACCTAATTAAAAATGAGCTAAGGGTATGAACAGATATTCCTCCAAAGAAGATATACAAATGTCAATGAGTACATGAATACATGCTCAACATCATTATTCATTAAGGAAATGTAAATCAAAATCATAACAAAATACCACTACACATCTACTATAAAGTGTATAATAAAAAAGACAAAAAAAAAGTGTTGGTGAAGATGTAAAGAAATTGAAACTCTCATACATTGTTGGTAACAGTAAATGAATATGAGGTTTCTTTTAGGGACAGAAAATGTTCCAAAATTGGTCCTGGAGAAAGTTGCACAACCCTATGCATATATTAAAAACCACTGGATTTTACACTTTAGGTGAGTGAATTGTATAGTATGTGAATTATAAATAAACATATTTTAATATGCTTTTAAAATAAAATAAAACATAATACTGAATAATGTCAGCAAAATGGCAGAGTGAGCAGCTTCAAGCTCCTGACAAAACATCCAAAAGTAAGCAGAAATTGTTAGAACTAACTTTGTCAGAACTCTAGAAAGGTTTACAGCTACCAACTGAATGCTGAGTCAAGAAAAAGGCTACTTAAAATGGTTAAAAAGTTTTGTGGAATTTTTAAAGATTTTATTTGTTTATATGAGATAGAAAGAGCATGAGCAGGGGGAGGGGCACAGGGAGAGGAACAAGCAGACTCCCCACTGAGCATGGAGCTAGACACAGGGCTCACTCCCAGGACCTTGAGATCATGACCTGAGCTGAAGTCAAATGCTTAACCAATTGAGCCACTCAGGCATTCCTTGTGGAATTTTTATTTGGTCTTGTCCTACCCCTTCCATGATAGCCAGTATTCCCAGAGTGGATCCCTGATCCCTAGTTCGGAATGCAGAAGTGATCTTATCTGCAAATAATTTCATAGATTTGTTTTAATCTATCTGGGGCTCCCTGAAGTACTTGAGACACTATCTCTGTTTTGCCTAATTTGGAACTCACTCTGGCCAGAAAAGCAGGAGATGGTTGGGACAAAAGTTTAAGATTTACTCATGAAACAGACCACCTAAGCCCTGGAAGAAATAAAGAAACAAACACATACCAAGAAACAAGAGAGTATGGCCCATCCACATTTGACAGAAACTGTCCCTGCAGAAGTCCAGACATTAGAATGATGAGATAAAGTTTTAAAATAAATGTCTTAAGTGTGTTCAAAGAGCTAAAGGAAAACATGGACAAAGAATTAAAGGAAATCAGGAAAACAATGTATAAACAAAATGATAATATGAACAGAGATAAAAATTATAAAAGGAACCAAACATAAATTCTGGAGCTGAAAAGTTCAACTAAAATGAAGATTTCTTTAGAGAAAATGAACAGTTTTGAGCAGGCAGAAGACAGAACCAAGAAACGTGAAGAAAGACAAGTGATACTTTCCAGTCTGTGGAGTACAGAAGAATGAGAAAAGTAAACAGAGCCTAAGAGATCTCTGGGACACTGTCAAGTGGACCAACATCTGCTGTTTGGGAGTTCCAGAAGAAGAGAGAAAGGAGGCAGAAAGCATATTTAGTAGTAACCCCTGAAAGCTTCCCAGCTTTCATTTCCCAGAGAAGATACATATCATCCTAATTCTAAGTGAATTCAAAGTCCATTAGAATTATTTATATAAAAATCTATACTTTTAATTCTCTGATTTCATCATCTCCATGACCTTCATTCTTTTTTTTAAATAATTTTTTTATTTTTTCAGCATAACAATATTCATTATTTTTGCACCACACCCAGTGCTCCATGCAATCCGTGCCCTCTACAATACCCACCACCTGGTGCCCCCAACCTCCCACCCCCTACCCCTTCAAAATTCTCAGATCGTTTTTCAGAGTCCATAGTCTCTCATGGTTCACCTCCCCTTCCAATTTCCCTCAACTCCCTTCTCCTCTCCATCTCCCCTTGTCCTCCATGCTATTTGTTATGCTCCACAAATAAGTGAAACCATATGATAATTGACTCTCTCTGCTTGACTTATTTCACTCAGCATAATCTCTTCCAGTCCCGCCATGACCTTCATTCTTAATCTACCTCAGCTACCTACTCCAACGGTCTCACAAAAGCCTTTCACATCAGTCAGAATTGTTCTTTATCTGAAACAAGAAATTCAATAACCTACTTGCACTACACAAGCCCAGCTCTTATGGCTACCTTACTTCTGCTCATTACAATTATTCTTCAGCAGCATCAAGACCTTCAGCCTTGTGATTCTCCCATGTTCTTGACTCCTCAATCCTATCCTGTCTTTCTCTCTTTCCTAATCCAGCTTTTATTTTATACTCTACTTTTTCAAATTTATTGATTCTTGCTCATAACATCTTCCCATAACATCCTAGTTTGCCAAACCTTTTCTTATGTCTGTACCTTGGCCACTGTTGGCTATGCCTATGTATATAGTCATATATTTATTTAGTACTTTGAAATCTGGTTATGTGTGACCTTCCTCTTAATCAGAGGATCAATTCTTCTATACTTCCTTCATCGGTTTATTTTCTATTCTTCAGAGTACCATGTCTTCCTCAGAATTCTTCCTTCTTGGGGGTACCTGGATGGCTCAGTTGGCTAAGTGTCTGCCTTTGGCTCAGGGCATGATCCAGGAGCCCCTGGATTGAGTCCCACATTAGACTTTCTGCTCAGGAGGGAGTCTGCTTCTCCCTCTGACCACTCCCCCAATATCAAGCTCTCTCTCACTCTCAAATAAATAAGTAAAATCTTTAAAAATTTTTTCTTCTTTCTTTACAAACCTTCAACAGTGCCACTTCTCTCATCACTCTTGATAGATAATCTCAGCTAAACTACTAATTTTCCCCTCCATGTTTTTAACCTGTCATTTGATTACAGCTCTTTTTTATCAACATTTTAACATACTCAAATATTGTTCAACCTCAATAAATCTCCTTAACACCCATATCCAAGTACCCTTGCCTCAGATAGCAACCCAGCCCCAATATTATAAGTGCAAGTTCTTCAACGGATTATTCTAAACTGTATTTATATCCTAACTTCCTATCATCTTAATGCAATAAATACAGTTTTCCTTTCTAAACACCCAAAAACTGACCAATGTGATCACTGAATTACAAGTGGCTGAATTCAACAGATAGTCCACACATATGCTATTTAGTCACCTTTAGTATTTGCAGTGTTTACTAGTCCTACTTTGACGTACTTTTTTTTTTTTTTTTTTTGGCTTCCATGATACCCAATGCCCTTGGCATTCTTGAAAACATTTCTTGGGTTTTCTTTCCACTCTCAAATATTGAGAATTTAAGGGATGTTTTTCTATCTCTTTCTTTTCTTTCACTCAATCAGTGATTCTCAAATATTTTGGGGGTTTAGGGTAAAAGTCATGTTAGTAGTAGACTTGTGAGAACAACATATCTCCATCTTCTTCATCAATAACCATGTCAAAAGACACCTGGTTTCACCATTGGTAGCAGTACAACACATAAGACCAACAAGAGAATTTCTTCAACAGAGCCATTGGTAATCAGAGAAATAATGTGTAATGAATAGTGGTTTTGACATGTAGGCTCAATAGGCACTATCAAGTAACAATTTGTGGATCTATGAAAGAACCCATGGAAACTAATAGAAATATTTGCAGAAGGGGACTTCTACTTACAAATCATATTTAGATTCTTTTTATAATAGTTGGTTAAGGCTAGGACATACTGATGGAACACAGAATTGAGTAAGTATAGCATCTAATAAAAAGAAAAGTAGTTTCATGCAGTTAACATTAAGTAAAGAGAAATAAATGTCAAGGTGAACCTCAGTCATTCCTCATTATAATAATTCCCAACAAAAGAATTCTGTTTTTATTTTATTATTTTTATGATTTTGTAACTTTTAATTTTAATTCCATCTAGTTAACTTACAGTGTTATATTAGTTTCAAGTGTACAATATAGTGATTAAACAACTCCATACATCACCCAGTGCTCATCATGACAAGGGTGCTCCTTAATCCCCATCACCCATCTCCCCACTCCCCTTCCCTCTGCTAACCATCAGTTCTCTATAATTAAGAGTCAATTTATTGTCTCTTTTTTTCCCCCATTGCTCATTTGTTTTGTTTCTTGATTTCTACATATGAGTGAAATCACATGGTATTTGTCTTTCTCTGACTTATTTCACTTAGCATTATATTCTCTAGCTCCATCCATGTCTTTGCAAATGGCAAGATTTCATTATTTTTTATGGCTGAATTGTGTATGTATATATATATACATATATATAGTCTTCCACATCTTCTTTATCCATTCATCAGTCAATGGACACTTGGGCTTCTTCCATATCTTGGCTATTGTAAATAATGCTGCAATAAACATAGGGCTGCACATATCCTTTTGAATTAGTGTTTTCATATTCTTTGTAAATACCTAGTAGTGTGATTATTAGATGATAGGGTAGTTTTATTTTTAACTTTTGAGGAAATTCTATACAATTTTTCACAGTGGCTGCACCAGTTTGCCTTCCCATGAATGGTACATAGGTGTTCCTTTTTCTCCACATCTTCACCAATGCTGGTTTTGTTTGTCTTGTTTTGTTTTGTTTTGTTTTGTTTTTTAGATGGGGTGGGAGGGGTGGGGGAAAGGGAGAGAATCTTAAGTGATCTCCACTGAGTGTGGAGCCCAATATAGGACTCCACATGGGCCTTGATCTCCAACCTTGAGATCATGACCTGAGCCAAAATCAAGAGTCAGGTGCTTAACTGACTAAACCACCCACGTGCACCTTACACCTGTTGTTTTTAGTGTTGTTGATTTCAGTCATTCTGACAGGTTTGAGGTGATATGTCATTGTAGTTTTGATTTACATTTCCCTGAGAGTAAGTGATGACAAACATTTTTTCACATGTCTGTTGGCCATTGATATGTCTCCTTTGGAGAAATATCTGTTCATGACTTCTGCCGATTTTTTAAATGGATTATTCATTTTTTGAGTATTGAGTTTTGTAAGTTCTTTATATATTTTGGATACTAACTTTGGATATATCTTTATCAGATATGTCATTTGCAAATATCTTCTATTCTGTAGGTTACCTTTTAGTTTTGTTGATTGTTTTCTTTGCTTTGTGGAAGCTTTTAATTTTGATGTAGTTCTAATAGTTTATTTTGCTTTTTTTCCTTTGCCATAGGAAACAAATCTAGAAAAAAGTTGTTATGCCTCATGTCAGAGAAATTACTGCCTGTGTACTCCTGTAGGATTTTTATGGTTTCAATTCTCACATTTAGGCCTTTAATCCATTTTGAATTTATTTTTGTGTATGATATAATAACGTGATCTACTTTCTGTTTTGCATGTTGCTATCCAGTTTTCCCAACATAATATGTTGAAGAGACTGTCCTTTTCCTATTGGATATTCTTTTCTGCTTTGTCAAAGATTAATTGATCACAAAGAATTAGTTCTGTTTTTAAAGGAGATACTCTGTATTTACCCTTTCTCAGCTCTACCCTATAAAGAATTATTCACTTTACCTGTTGAAGCCTCTCCTACTGCTCTCAGGGCACAAACTCAGGTTGCAGAGTCTTCTTACATAAATTTCAATTAATTTTTTAACGTAGTGATTTTCCTCTACTTTTTAATTTAGATAAAATTTTTCTTCTAACTAAAGGAATAATTATATCAATAAAGCACCTTTTTCAGGTGAAATATTCATAGATTTAATATTTTTGCATTAAGAAGAAGATCAATTTAAAACAGTTTCTTGAAAAAATAATCATATTAACTTGTAGTTGAAGAACTAAAGGTTAATCTTTCCATAACATGTCTATCATCATATTAAATATCTGTTCAAATCAATTAACTGCATCCATGATAGTTTAAACACTCTATAGGCAGGTGCCAAGGCTCTCCAAAAAATTTACCCCAACATTTACTTCCAGGCTTGTCCCCTATAAGATTTACTGAATGGACAAACAACAAGAACCTTGCTTTCTAACCAGGCAAATACATTCATTATCATCTAAACATATCTTCTCATTTCCAACCCTGTAATTTTATTTATGGTACTGTATGTCCCTCTTGGAAGGATCATCTTACTTTTCATTATCTATTTAAATGTTACTTACGCTCAAAATCTTGATTAAGTATATAGTCTTTAAAGGTTATATACTGAGCATTCAGCTCATTTCTTCCTCGACTCCCCTGCGCAAAAAAGGATTATGTTTTAAATAAGATAACATACAGAATGTGCTATACTAAAACATACATGTTTTGCAAATGTTTATATTTGGAGGATATGACCATTGCAATTTTTGCCATTTTGACTATTCCCATAGCAGTATACACTGGTCTTTACCATTATTTTAACCTCTCATGTTGTTCAATGCTGCACACCTCCCCCCGCCAACTAGGTTATTATCTAGGGACCATAGTTCTATTTCTTCACATTGAAAACAGCTACCAACACACAATGTTCAGTGAATAATTTAAGAAGTAAAAACTAAAGAAAAAGGAAAGAAAGGAGAGAAAGAATGAAGGAAACGCAGAAGCAAAAATTTATAAAACATGGAACAAGTAAAGTGGTCCTCACTGATCACTAACCTCCACATCACTTTATAAACACATTTTCTAAACAGCCTGAAGATTTCAGTTGGTGAATTAATGTTTGTAAAATTGCTTACATATTACACAATGCTATACAGATATAGGCATTCAAAACTAATTTAAATATGATACCAGAATAGCTTCTGCTCTCAATACTGTTGAATTGAATTGTCTTTTGAATTTGTCCCACACCACTCTGTCCCTTAGTAAATTTAGTGAAAATTGTGTAATACTTGTGGGATTTAGAATGGTTCAGAGTGAATTCTAATGAAATTTTGTGAAGAGTCAGTCATCCTGTTACTAGGAGATACTTGTCTTTCTTTCCAGAGAGACAACTTAAAAGTCCTTAACTACAGACAGATTTGTTATAGAACCAGGATATTAAAAACTCACTTCGAATCTTCTTACCCCTTTAAATATACATTTGAGAAAGCAAGCTATGACTGCTAAAGGGGTCGTTTGATATTTAGGTCACTTAGAATTCCCCATTACAGGTTCCACAATAGGTATCTTACAATAAACATGCATTTACACAGAATATAAGATTCTTTATACAATTATGCTTTTAAAATCCAGTATGGGGCATCTGGATGGCTCCATCAGTTAAGCATCTGGCTTAGATTCAAGTCATGATCCCAGGGTCCTAGGACTGAGCCCCACATTGGGCTCCCCACTCAGTGGAGAGTCTGCTTCTCCCTCTCCATTTGGCCCTCCCCCCAACTCATGCTCTCTCTCTCTCTTTCTCTCTCAAATAAATAAATAAAATCTTAAAAAGGTAGTATAAATTTCTATATATTTGAGCAATTTTTCTGTTGCCAATTGTGTTTACTATAAAAATAAACAAATCACAGAGTTGTTATTATATCCTTTAAATTGTTTTAAATAAGGTATGGGACAAGAAGAAGAAAATGAAAAAAATAATTTAATTTCCAGAGAGATTCATTCAGTTAAAAGGGGACACTTTTAGATAAAAGAAAGTTTATATGTCTGCATGTTTTCAAAGTATTAAAATAATTATATATCCATATGTAAAACTTTAAATTCCCTATCACCTTTTGAGTGTCCTTAAAATGCTGTCCAGTTGAAGTTCCTCTTGTTTGCATTTCCTAGATGATAGTTTTTCTATTTGAAATGTTTTAAACTTATTTTTAGAGGGCATTTAAATTTAAATAGTGTAGCAAAGGTGCTATTTTGGAAGTACTTTTTTGCAATAAAGATTCTGAAATACAGTAGCTTAAAAATATGTGGTCAACAGAATAGCTTCAGTAGTGTGTTGGGTAAGACATTCTGAAAAGTCTTCTTGCCACAAAGCAAGTAAACTCCCGTGAAATGAGATTTTAAGCATCTACCTGTGTTCAAACTTCCCTTCTTTAAAAAGACACAATCATGTTGGATTAGGGCCCCCCTAATGACTTAATCTCAATATGGTCATCTGAAATGGGCCTATTTCCAACTAAGGTCATGCTCATAGGCACTGGAGGTTAGAACATCAGTATATCTTTGCAAAGGAGAGAGGATACAATTCAACCACACCTCAATATGAAAATAGTAAATTAATGTAACTTAATGGGACAATTTGCTAGAGACTAATTAGAATATCTCACAGAGGGGCGCCTGGGTGGCTCAGTCAGTTAAGCAGCTGCCTTCAGCTCAGGCCATGAGCTCAGGGTCATGGGATCGAGCCCCTCACCAGGTTTCCTGCTCAGCAGAGATCCTGCTTCTTCCTCTCCCTCTGCCTACTGGTCTGCCTACTTGTGCTGTCTCTCTGTCAAATAAATAAATAAAATCTTTAAAAAAAAGAATATCTCACAGATATATAAGGGGGTATCTAATAAAACTCCATTAAGATATTTATACGTAGTTTATATTTATTAATGTGATAACGAACTATATGCTTCGAGATAGAATTCTGAATAGAAAAGCACTAATTAAAATGGAAAAAAATGAATCATATTTTCACTTTGCAAAGCTGTGATATATATTTTCCTTTTTATCCTTTTTACTTTGTCATTAAAGTCACATAGATTCACAAGAGATGCCACACTAATTGAGGTATCTCTGAACTTGGTGTAGAAAAAGGTCACACTTAATCAAAGCAAATCAGATCATTCACCAAGTCTTGGTCTTGGCCATAATATAGCATCACAGGCTTCATACTGAATTTATATTGTGTATTCATCTGTTAAAAGTTAATTAAACTCTGTTTATTTAAAAGAACATAATTTGCAAACACAACATGTTATAGGCTTGAAAGAAGAAAACCTTCCATATATATCCACATATATGCTCAAAATCTGAAACAATAGTAGTAGTAGTCTTTAGATAGATGTCCAATATTCAAATTTCAAAAAAAATACTGTCTTTATTATGATTAAATAGAACGGCCAATTGAAATAGAAAAAAATAAAATTAAAATTGGTTAATATACTTTAATAAATCTGTTAGCATCTTATGTAAAAGGATTCAAATCAATTGGCATAGAGTTTCCTCAAATATTTCAGTCTAGATAAAGTTAGTAAAAATAGCAGGTACAAAACAGGTAGGCTCTACCTCTATTAACTCCATGAAAATCTGACCCCTTATTTAAAGTTCCAGAAATTCTTTGGGGATGTCTCTCAGGCTCTTTTAAATAGGATTATGTAAGCAATTACCTGCTCATTTTTATCCAGTATTGTTTTCTGTTTGATGTTGGTTAACAACTTTATTTATTATAAAGAAACTGAATCAGTCAGAATCCTGCCAAGAATATAAAAACTACTCTAAGTGTTCAAAGTAAAATATAATATAAGGAATTGCTTACAGACTTGAATATGATAAGAAGCCAAACAGAAAATGGTGATTTAAGAGAAAGACTTGCCACAGCAGGAAGCTGCTATGAACCCTAGACTGGATGGACAAAGAAGAGAGGTGGTGGTAGCAGAGCCCACAGGCCAGACTCCCCAGCAAAAATGACTATGGATGTCTGGAGATAGTGCCAGGGAGATCACACACCTGTTGCAAGAGATACCATGTTGGTTTCCCCTTTCTTCATTATTTTTAATATTCTGCCTCCTATTGACTGAAAAACCAATAGACATGAAGTCAGAGTGTATCAACAAAGTTCAAGCCAGGAAAGAAGAAATATTTCAGATTTTTTTTTAAACAGAAAGATTTTGATACAGAGAACAGCTTACACCACTGATAGAACTAAAAGCCATCATTCAGGTGGTTAAAACAATTTTTTTTCAGGAAGACTCTACCATAGCTAGACTAGAGAACCTTGGAAAGGAATCAGTGCTACCAGATCCCAGGGTCATCTGGCAGAGGTTAGAACAGCAGGGAGCACTGCCAGTGATAGGTGCAACAATGGAAATAATCAGTCCGTTGGTAACTTGGGGAGGAGCAGAAGTCTTTGCCTTCTCTCCATCTCCTTTGGAACAGATGCTGATATTATGTAGATTCTGAGGCTACCCACTGTGGTTTGTTCCTATCTGCTATTTGTAGGTTCATGAGAATAACCTGTGACCCACTTTTTTTTTTTTTTTTTTTTTTGTATAGTTTATCCATGGATCTCTGGTTTTGGTCTTAAGAGTTCTGTTTTTATGAGCAGATTCATACAAATTTAAATTTAACAGATATAAAAACAAAACAACTATTCTATTGCCTTCCTTTTTCCAGAATCCTTCCTTATATGTTTTCATTCCCCTTTTTATCTCTCAAATCATTTTAAATGTATTTATTTATAGTCTCTAAATCAGGTTCACTATGTGACATATCCCTATTCCTGTTATATAATTCTTGTATTAAAAACATTTGCTGACTCCTCTTTATTGTGGAATTTTCCTTGGGATTTTAATCATTTTTGTCCATGTGCTCACATATTAATGTCTGCAAACTTGCAAACTGAAAAACTATTGGTAACCCCTGAAGACTAGTCTCTCTAGAGCAGGTTAGTGTTTGCTCAGGTTTATCAGAAGTTTGGAACAACCTTTCATGATTATCTTTTGACGTGTCATCCCTAGACCATATAGCTACTATAAAGTCAAACTTGCCCCTCCCCATCATGTTGAAAGACCAACCTATTCATAAATTATCAGGAAACTATTTTTTCAACTTGTGCTGGGTCCAAAGACAAGAACATTTCCTTGTTAACTACCTATGTTTATTGACTTATAAACTCAGGTTTATGTGGGAATACCACTATTAACTCCTTACTCATTCAAGATCTTGGCCTTATTTTCTTTCCTTCCAATGGTACTAAACCCCAACCATTGCTTCAGAAACTTCTTTTGATTTCTTTATATGATTCTTTATGTTTATAGGAATTTTCTTTACAGCTTTTTGAACCCAGCTTTATCTTTTTAAGGCTGTTTGTTACATTTTTTTTTTTAGTATTTCTTAAACAACAGAATTTTCTGATCGACAGAAACAGCAGTCTTCAATCTATAGTACCTGCACAAGTGGGGATAAAGAAAGACTTTTCAAAAACAGGGTTTCCATTTCCAGATCCTTATTCTTCACCATTCTCCTAAAATAGCTCAAACTGTTAGCACCTTACTGTTCTCAGTTCATACAACCCTTTTTAAAATTATCTTTCTCCTATTTTAATATGTGAAGGTCCAAGTCCCATTGATCCCCTATCTTGTAAGGTTCATTTCCATAGATACACGGATACAGAAACCCCAGGTCTGCCATATAAAGGGACTATTTGGGTCTTTGGTGAGAAAATCAATTAAATACAGGGTAACAAATAATTCAGCAATTTCAATGCTTTCCAATTTTTGCTTAGTTCAACAAAAACTAGAATGGAACCAAACTGACTTTTGAATGTGAAAACTAATGATTAATGGCAAGTCACAATGTGACTTTTGGCATGAAGACCACACAATTTTGAAAAAATGAAATAACATTGCAATGGAAATTCCCTTTCTTTTTCTACACTAATTTTTGTGACTATGATTTTTCAATGATTCCATTTACTAATACCTGCCCACATAAAAAAAATAAGCAAGCAAACAAACAAACAAACAAAAAAACAGGAAAAGAATTACTGCTAAAACTAGCTTCATTCAGAAATGTCATCAAAATATGTATGAGCTACTTGTGAAAACTACACTTAATCATACCAATAAGAAATGCATTGTATCATAAAAATTTATTTTTTAGGATTATTTTCAAAATTGGTTATATTTTTTGATAAATTATATATTAGTAATAATTGCAATGATAATTTAATCCTAAAGAAAAATGTTAATGATTTGATTATTATAGTTCCCAGAAATTTAAAAACAAATTATACATTTGTTTTGTAATTTAATAAAAGAAATATAAATTTGTATGTATGTACTTGTTGCAGTATAATAGTCTAATTACAGAATACTTCAAAACATAAAATATGTTAGGGTAAATTTCTATGGGAAAGTGGAAAAATATATGAGTTTTTAGTGAAAAAGTAACCATTGGAGGAGGAGGGCGATGGTGGAGAAGTAGGAGACCTAAATATAATCAGGTACCAGGAGTTCAGCTACATGGTTATCAAACCATTCTGAACAGCTACAAACTCAATAGGAGAGAAAAGAGAAGAGCAGAAATTCTAGGAACAGAAAATTGACCACTTTCTGGAAGTTAGGATGTGCAGAGAAGTGAATCTGAGGCAAAATTCAGGAAGATAGACCATGGGGGAGGGACCAGCTCCCAGCAAGTGAGAGAGCAGCAGAGCACAAAATTGGAACTTTTAAAAGTCTGCTCTATTGAGGGACATCACTCCAAAGGCTAAGTTAGGGGGGAGATTGTAGAGCCTGTGCAGAAAGAGTGTGGTCTCAGGACCCAAGGGGTCACAAAAAGACCAGGGGTGTTGGAGTGCAGCAGAACTCCCAGGTATCACTATGGAAAGCTGGCTGCAGACAGAGCCAAAGAGTGGGCTCTCAGCTTGGGATTACCTTAAACCATGATCCATGGCACAGTTGGGTCAGTGACTTTTGGCAGGGACCCAACAAGCAGATCTGGGGAGACTCACCTTCCTCCTCTGGGAATAGTGGCATAGGAGCATGACGTAGGAATCAGCTGGGTTTGGAGACTCCAAATAGGGTGAGCACCAGAGATAGAAAAGCTTGGTAACAGGCCGGGTAAGCTCAGGTGTGGCCAGGGACCAAGGAGACAAGAGGCATTGACTGCTTTTCTCTGACGGTGCATTCAGGAGTGAGACCCTGAGCTCTGATGGAGCCAGAGATCAGGAGGCCACCATTATCATTCCTGTCCTCTGAAGCTATATGGAAAGTGTTCAGGGAACAAAAGCTCCCAAGACAAAAACTGAGCTGATTACTTAGCCTGGCCCCTGGCAAGGGCGGTAAAATTCCACCTTAGGCAAAGACATTGGAGAGTACCTGCAACAGGCCCCTCCCCAAGAAGATCAGCAAGAACACTCAGCCAAGACCAAGTTTACTAGATAATGAGAGCTGCAGAACTCCAGAGCTAGGGGAAAGCAACACATAGAACTCATGGCTTTTTTTTCCCCATGATCGTTTAGTCTCTCCAATTTAATTTTTTAAAATTTTATTTTATTCTTATTCAATTTTTTAAAGTTTTATTTTCTATTTTAACATTTTTAACTATTTTATAAATACCTCTTCAAAAATCTTTTTAAATTTTCATTGTATAATCATAGCTTATCCCTTCATTGTATTTAACCTTATTTTTTGTATACATATAGGTGTTCTTTTTTTTTTTCTTTAAAATTCTGGGACACAATTTCTTCTAATAGATCAAAATATACCCTGAGAGGGAGGAGTCAAGATGGCGGAGAAGTAGCAGGCTGAGACTACTTCAGGTAGCGGGAGATCAGCTAAATAGCTTATCTAAAGATTGCAAAGACCTATAAATCCAACGGGAGATTGAAGAGAAGAAGAACAGCAATTCCAGAAACAGAAAATCAACCACTTTCTGCAAGGTAGGACTGGCGGAGAAGAGAATCCAAAGCGACGGGAAGATAGACCGCGGGGGCAGGGGCCGGCTCCCGGTGAGCGGTGGAGCAACGGAGCACAAAATCAGGACTTTTAAAAGTCTGTTCCACTGACGGACATCGCTCCAGAAGCTTAACTGGGGTGAAGCCCAGGCGGGGTCAGCGCAGCCTCAGGTACCACAGGGTCACAGAAGGATCGGGGGAGTCTGAGTGTCGCAGAGCTTACCGGTATTAGAACAGAGAAGCCGGCTACAGAGACAGAGCCGAGGAGTGAGCTCTAAACTCGGGGTTACCTTGAACGGGTCACAGGCTCAGTTAGCTCGGAGCGCGGCCGGAGGCCAGGGTGACGGGAGTCATTGGGCGCTGTTCTCTGAGGGCGCACAGAGGAGTGGGGCCCCGGGCTCTCGGCTCCTCCGGGCCGGAGACCGGGAGGCCGCCATCTTCACTCCCGTCCTCCGGAACTCTATGGAAAGCGCTCAGGGAACAAAAGCTCCCGAAAGCAAACCCAGCAAACCCGAGCGGATTACTCAGCCCGGCCCCAGGTAAAGGCGGTGCAACTCCACCTGGAGCAAAGACGCTTGAAAATCACTACAACAGGCCCCTCCCCCAGAAGATCAATGAGAAACCCAGCCAGGACCAAGTTCACCTACCAAGGAGTGCAGTTTCAATACCAAGGAGAGCGGCAGAATTCCAGAGGAGAAGAAAGCAAACCATGGAACTCATGGATTTCTCCCCATGATTCTTTAGCCTTGCAGTTAATTTAATTTTTTTTTCTCTTTTTCAATTTTTTTTCTCTTCTTCTGCTAAATTTTTTAAACTTTTACCGTTTTCTTTTTTTAACGTTTTTTAAATAGTTTATCTAATATATATATATATTTTTTTTTCCTTTTTATATTTTTTATCGGCTTTCTTTAATAGTTTCTTTTTTTCTTCTTCTTCTTCTGAACCCCTTTTTATCCCCTTTCTCCCCCTCATGATTTGGGATCTCTTCTGATTTGGCTAAAGCATATTTTCCTGGGGTTGTTGCCACCCTTTTAGTATTTTACTTGCTCCTTCATATACTCTTATCTGGACAAAATGACAAGGCGGAAAAATTCACAACAAAAAAAAGAACAAGAAGCAGTACCAAAGGCTAGGGACCTAATCAATACAGACATTGGTAATATGTCAGATATAGAGTTCAGAATGATGATTCTCAAGGTTCTAGCCAGGCTTGAAATAGGCATGGAAGATATTAAAGCAACCCTCTCGGGAGATATAAAAGCCCTTTCTGGAGAAATAAAAGAACTAAAATCGAACCAAGTTGAAATAAAAAAAGCTATTAATGAGGTGCAATAAAAAATGGAGGCTCTGACTGCTAGGATAAATGAGGCAGAAGAAAGAATTAGCGATATAGAAGACCAAATGACAGAGAATAAAGAAGCTGAGCAAAAGAGGGACAAACAGCTACTGGACCACGAGGGGAGAATTCGAGAGATAAGTGACACCATAAGACGAAACAACATTAGAATAATTGGGATTCCAAAGAAGAGGAAATGGAGAGGCGAGCAGAAGGTATATTGGAGAGAATTATTGGAGAGAATTTCCCCAATATGGCAAAGGGAACAAGCATCAAAATCCAGGAGGTTCAGAGAACCCCCCTCAAAATTATAATAATAGGTCCACACCCCGTCACCTTTAGTAAAATTGACAAGTCTTAGTGACAAAGAAAAGAACCTCAAAGCAGCCCGGGAAAAGAAGTCTGTAACGTACAATGGTAAAAATATTAGACTGGCAGCAGACTTATCCACAGAGACCTGGCAGGCCAGAAAGAGCTGGCATGATATATTCAGAGTACTAAATGAGAAAAACATGCAGCCAAGAATACTATATCCAGCTAGGCTATCATTGAAAATAGACGGAGAGATTAAAAGCTTCCAGGACAAACAAAAACTGAAAGAATTTGCAAACACCAAACCAGCTCTACAGGAAATATTGAAAGGGGTCCTCTAAGCAAAGAGAGACCCTAAAAGTAGTAGATCAGAAAGAAACAGAGACAATATACAATAACAGTCACCTTACAGGCAATACAATGGCACTAAATTCATATCTCTCGATACTTACCCTGAATGTTAATGGGCTAAATGCCCCAATCAAGACACAGGGTATCAGAATGGATAAAAAAAAAAAAAAAACCATCTATATGTTGCCTACAAGAAACTCATCTTAAACCCGAAGACACCTCCAGGTTTAAAGTGAGGGGGTGGAAAAGAATTTACCATGCTAATGGACATCAGAAGAAAGCAGGAGTGGCAATCCTTATATCAGATTAATTAGATTTTAAGCCAAAGACTATAATAAGAGATGAGGAAGGAAACTATATCATACTCAAAGGAACTGTCCAACAAAAAGATCTAACAATTTTAAATATCTATGCTCCTAACGTGGGAGCAGCCAACTATATAAACCAATTAATAACAAAATCAAAGAAACACATCGACAATAATACAATAATGGTAGGGGATTTTAACACTCCCCTCACTGAAATGGACAGATCATCCAAGCAAAAGATCAACGAGGAAATAAAGGCCTTAAATGACACACTGGAACAGAAGGACATCACAGATCTATTCAGAACATTTCATCCCAAAGCAACAGAATACACATTCTTCTCTAGTACACATGGAACATTCTCCAGAATAGATCACATTCTAGGTCCTAAGTCAAGTCTCAACCAGTTTCAAAAGATTGAGATCATTCCCTGCATATTTTCAGACCACAATGCTCTAAAGCTAGAACTCAATAACAAGAGGAAATTTGGAAAGAACCCAAATACGTGGAGACTAAACAGCATCCTTCTAAAGAATGAATGGGTCAATCAGGAAATTGAAGAAGAATTGAAAAAATTTATGGAAACAAATGATAATGAAAACACAACGGTTCAGAATTTGTGGGACACAACAAAGGCAGTCCTGAGAGGAAAATATATAGTGGTACAAGCCTTTCTCAAGAAACAAGAAAGGTCTCAGGTACACAACCTAACCCTACACCTAAAGGAGCTGGAGAAAGAACAAGAAAGAAACCCTAAACCCAGCAGGAGAAGAGAAATCATAAAGATCAGAGCAGAAATCAATGAAATAGAAACCAAAAAAACAATAGAACAAATCAACGAAACTAGGAGCTGGTTCTTTGAAAGAATTAATAAGATTGATAAACCCTTGGCCAGACTTATCAAAAAGAAAAGAGAAAGGACCCAAATAAATAAAATCATGAATGAAAGAGGAGAGATCACAACGAACACCAAAGAAATACAGACAATTATAAGAACATACTATGAGCAACTCTACGCCAACAAATTTGACAATCTGGAAGAATAGGTTGCATTCCTAGAGACATATAAACTACCACAACTCAACCAGGAAGAAATGGAAAGCCTGAACAGACCCATAACCAGTAAGGAGATTGAAACAGTCATCAAAAATCTCCAAACAAACAAAAGCCCAGGGCCAGATGGCTTCCCGGGGGAATTCTACCAACATTTAAAGAAGAACTAATTCCTATTCTCCTGAAACTGTTCCAAAAAATAGAAATAGAAGGAAAACTTCCAAACTCATTTTATGAGGCCAGCATCACCTTGATCCCAAAACCAGACAAAGATCCCATCAAAAAAGAGAACTACAGACCAATATCCTTGATGAACACAGATGCAAAAATTCTCGCCAAAATACTAGCCAATAGGATTCAACAGTACATTGAAAGGATTATTCACCACGACCAAGTGGGATTTATTCCAGGGCTGCAAGGTTGGTTCAACATCCGCAAATCAATCAATGTGATACAAAACATTAATAAAAGAAAGAACAAGAACCATATGATACTCTCCATAGATGCTGAAAAAGCATTTGACAAAGTACAGCATCCCTTCCTGATCAAAACTGTTCAAAGTGTAGGGATAGACGGCACATACCTCAATATTATCAAAGCCATCTATGAAAAACCCACCGCAAATATCATTCTCAATGGAGAAAAACTGAAAGCTTTTCCGCTAAGGTCAGGAACACGGCAGGGATGTCCGTTATCACCACTGCTATTCAACATAGTACTAGAAGTCCTAGCCTCAGCAATCAGACAACAAAAGGAAATTAAAGGCATCCAAATCGGCAAAGAAGAAGTCAAACTATCACTCTTTGCAGATGATATGATACTCTATGTGGAAAACCCAAAAGACTCCACTCCAAAACTGCTAGAACTTGTACAGGAATTCAGTAAAGTGTCAGGATATAAAATCAATGCACAGAAATCAATTGCATTTCTCTACACCAACAACGAGACAGAAGAAAGAGAAATTAAGGAGTCAGTCCCATTTACAATTGCACCCAAAACTATAAGATACCTAGGAATAAACCTAACCAAAGAGACTAAGAATCTATACACAGAAAACTATAAAGTACTCATGAAAGAAATTGAGGAAGACAAAAGTAATGGAAAAATGTTCCATGTTCCTGGATTGGAAGAATAAATATTGTGAAAATGTCTATGCTACCTAAAGCAATCTACACATTTAATGCAATTCCTATCAAAGTACCATCCATTTTTTTTCAAAGAAATGGAACAAATAATCCTAAAATTCATATGGAAGTAGAAAAGACCTCGAATAGCCAAAGCAATATTGAAAAAGAAAGCCAAAGTTGGTGGCATCACAATTCCGGACTTCAAGCTCTATTACAAAGCTGTCATCATCAAGACAGCATGGTACTGGCACAAAAACAGACACATAGATCAATGGAACAGAATAGAGAGCCCAGAAATAGACCCTCAACTCTATGGTCAACTCATCTTCGACAAAGCAGGAAAGAATGTCCAATGTAAAAAAGACAGCCTCTTCAATAAATGGTGTTGGAAAATTGGACAGCCACATGCAGAAAAATGAAATTGGATCCTTTCCTTACACCACACACGAAAATAGACTCAAAATGGATGAAGGATCTCAATGTGAGAAAGGAATCCATCAAAATCCTCGAGGAGAACACAGGCAGCAACCTCTTTGACCTCAGCCACAGCAACATCTTCCTAGGAACATCACCAAAGGCAAGGGAAGCAAGGGCAAAAATGAACTTTTGGGATTTTATCAAGATCAAAAGCTTTTGCACAGCAAAGGAAACAGTGAACAAAACCAAAAGACAACTGACAGAATGGGAGAAGATATTTGCAAATGACATATCAGATAAAGGGCTAGTGTCCAAAATCTATAAAGAACTTAGCAAACTCAACACCCAAAGAACAAATAATCCAATCAAGTAATGGGCAGAGGACATGAACAGACATTTCTGCAAAGAAGACATCCAGATGGCCAACAGACACATGAAAAAG
The DNA here is from genome assembly GCF_902655055.1 of Lutra lutra. NCBI lineage: Eukaryota > Metazoa > Chordata > Mammalia > Carnivora > Mustelidae > Lutra > Lutra lutra. Next base: position 43,938,959 of record NC_062288.1, read on the forward strand.
TGCTCCATATCACTCAGCATCAGGGAAATACAAATCAAAACCACCATGAGATATCACCTCACACCAGTCAGAATGGCTAAAATTAACAAGTCAGGAAATGACAGATGCTGGCGAGGATGCGGAGAAAGGGGAACCCTCCTACACTGTTGGTGGGAATGCAAGCTGGTGCAACCACTCTGGAAAACAGCATGGAGGTTCCTCAAAATGTTGAAAATAGAACTACCCTATGACCCAGCAATTGCACTGCTGGGTATTTACCCTAAAGATACAAACGTAGTGATCCGAAGGGGTACATGCACCCGAATGTTTATAGCAGCAATGTCTACAATAGCCAAACTATGGATAGAACCTAGATGTCCATCAACAGACGAATGGATAAAGAAGGTGTGGTATATATACACAATGGAATACTATGCAGCCATCAAAAGAAATGAAATTTTGCCATTTGCGACGACGTGGATGGAACTAGAGGGTGTCATGCTTAGCGAAATAAGTCAATCGGAGAAAGACAACTATCATATGATCTCCGTGATATGAGGGAGAGGAGATGCAACATGGGGGGTTGAGGGGGTAGGAGAAGAATAAATGTAACAAGATGGGTTTTGGAGGGAGACAAACCATAAGTGACTCTTAATCTCATAAAACAAACTGAGGGTTGTTGGGGGAGGGGTTTGGGAGGGGGGGTGGGGTTATGGATATTGGGGAGGGTATGTGCTATGGTGAGTGCTGTGAAGTGTGTAACCCTGGCGATTCACAGACCTGTACCCCTGGGGATAAAAATATATGTTTATTAAAATAAAATTTAAGAAAATATATATATACACTGAATCTAGAGCCTGGCTTTGTTCTAATCTACAGCCTGATCATATTCTTTCCTCTTTTTTTTTTCTTTTCTTTTTTCAACAAACTTCTTATCAATTCCTTTTTCGGAATATTTCTTAATTTTCATCTTTATAGTCATATTTCATCCCGTTATTGTGTTTAGCCTTATTTTTGTATACATATACATTTTCTTTCTTTAAAATTTGGAGAGGTAGTTTCTTCTAACAGACCAAAATACAGCAAAATCAAGTGTGTGGCTCTCTTCCATTCACCACTCTAATATATATATATATATATTTTTCCCCCACTTTCTTCTCCCCTTGGTTCCAGATCTCTTCTGATTTGATTAGTGTATAGTGTATATTTTTCTATGGTCATTGCTACCGTTTCAGTATTTTGTTCTCTCATTCATCTATTCTTATGCAGATAAAATGACAAGGCAGAAAAACTCACCACAAAAAAACAAGAGGGAGTACCTAAGGACCTAATCAATAAGGACATTAGTAATATGTCAGAACTAGAGTTCAGAATGACGATTATCAAGGTGCTAGCTGGGCTCAAAAAAGGCATGGAAGATATTAGAGAATCCCTTTCTGGAGAAATAAAAGAACTAAAATCTAACCAAGCTGAAATCAAAAAAGTATTAATGAGGTACGATAAAAAATGGAGGCTCTAACTGCTAGGATAAATGAGGCAAAAGAGAATCAGTGATATAGTAGACCAAATGACAGAGAACAAAGAAGCTGAGTAAAAGAGAGACAAACAACTACTGGACCATGAGGGAAGAATTCAAAAGATAAGCAATACCATAAGATGAAACAATATTAAAATAATTGGGATCCCAGAAAAAGAAGAAAGAGAGAGGGGGCCAGAAGGTATATTGGAGCAAATTATAGCAGACAATTTTCCTAATCTGGGGAAGGGAACAAGCATCAAAATCAAGGAGCACAGAGAAACCCCCTCAAAATTGATAAAAATAGGGCAATGCCCCATCATCTAACAGTAAAACTTATAAGTATCAATGACAAAGAGAAAATCCTGAAAGCAACTCAGGACAAGAGGTCTATAACATACAACAGTAGAAATATTAGATTGGCAGCAGAACTCTCCACAGAGACATGGCAGGCCAGAAAGGACTGGCATGATATATTCAGAGCACTAAATGAGTAAAATAGGTAGCTGAGAATACTGTATCCAGCTAGGCTGGATTGAAATTAGAAGGAGTGATAAAAAGCTTCCAGGACAAACACAAAATACAGAATTTGCAAACACCAAACCAGCCTTAAAGGAAATATTGAAAGGGGTCCTCTAAGGAAAGAGAGAGACTAAAAGTAACATAGACCAGAAAGGAACAAAGACAATAAACAGTAACAGTTACCTTACAGACAATACAATTGTATTAAATTCATATCTTCCACAGTTACCCTGAATGTAAATGGGCTAAATGCCCCAATCAAAAGGCACCGGGTATCAGAATGGATAAAAAAACAAGACCCATCGATATGCTGTCTGCAAGAGACTCATTTTAGAACCAAAGACAACTCCAGATTTAAAGTGAGGGATTTAAACAATTTTAAACAAAAAGGGATTTAAACAATTTTCCATGATACTGGACATCAAAAGAAAGATGGGGTGGCAATCCTTATGTCAGATAAATTAGATTTTAAGCCAAAGATTATAATAAGAGATGAAGAAGGACACTATCATACTTAAAGGGTCTGTCAAACAAGAAGATCTAACAATTTTAAATATCTATGCCCCTAACATGGGAGCAGCCAATTATATAAACCAATTAATATCAAAATCAAAGAAACACATCAACAATAATATAGTAATAGTAGGGGACTTTAACACCCACCCCTCAGTGTAATGGACAGATCATCCAAGCAATAAATCAACAAGGAAATAAAGGCCTTAAATGACACACTGGACAAGGTGGATATCACAGATATATTTAGAACATTCATACCCAAGAAAGAGAATACACATTCTTCTCTAGTGCACATGGAACATTCTCCAGAATAGATCACATCCTGGGTCACAAAACGGGTCTCAACCAGTACCAAAAGATTGGGATCATTCCTGCATATTTTCAGATGACAAAGCCTTGACACAAGAACTCAATCACAAGAGGAAAGTTGGAAAGAACTAAAATACGTGGAGGCTAAAGAGCATCCTACTAAAGAGTGAATGGGTCAACCAGGAAATTAAAGAATTATTGAAAAAATTCATGAAAACAAATGAAAATGAAAACACATCAGTTCAAAATCTGTGGGATACAGCAAAGGCGGTCCTGAGGGGAAAGTATATAGTGATAACAGGCCTTTCTAAAGAAACAAGAAAGGTCTCAAGTACACAACCTAACCCTACACCTAAGGGAGCTGGAGAAAGAACAGCAAAGAAAGCCTAAACCCAGCAGGAGAAGAGAAATCATTAAGATCAGAGCAGAAATCAATGAAATAGAAACTAAAAGAACGAACATATCAATAAAAATAGGAGCTGGTTCTTTGAAAGAATTAATATTGATAACCCCCTGGCCAGACTTATCAAAAAGAAAAGAGAAAGGACCTAAATAAATAAAACCATGAATGAAAGAGGAGAGATCACAACCAACACCAAAGAAATTCAAACAATTTTAAGAACATATTATGAGCAACTATACACCAGCAAATTTGACAATGTGGAGGAAATGTATGCATTCTTAGAGACATATAAACTATCAAAACTGAACCAGGAAGAAATAAAAAACCTGAGCAGATTCATAATCAGTAAGGAGATTGAACCAGTCATCAAAAATCCCCCAGCAAACAAAAGCCCAGGGCCAGACAGCTTCCCAGGGGAATTCTACAAAACATTTAAAGAATTAATACCTATCTTCTGAAACTGTTCCAAAAAATAGAAATGGAACGAAAATCTCCAAACATATTTTATGAGGCAAGCATTACCTTGATCCCAAAACCAGACAATGACCCCACCAAAAAGGAGAATTACAGACCAGTATCCTTGATGAACACAGATGTAAAAATTCTCACCAAAATACTAGCCAATAGGATCAACAGTACATTATTTACCATGACCAGTGGAATTTATTCCTGGGCTGCAAGTTTGGCTCAACATCTGCAAATCAATCAATGTGATATAATACATTAATAAAAGAAAGAACAAGAATCATATGATACTCTCAATAGATGCTGAAAAAGCTTTTGACAAACTACAAACACCCTTTTTTGATCAAAACACTTCAAAGTGCACGGATAGAGGGTACATACCACAATATCATCAAAGCCATCTATGAAAAACCCACAGTGAATATCATTCTCAATAGGGAAAAACTGAAAGCTTTTCCCCAAAGGTCAGAAATATGGCAAAGCTGTCCACTATCACCACTGCTATTCAACATAGTACTAGAAGTCCTAGCCTCAGCAATCAGACAATAAAAAGAAATTAAAGGCATCTAAATTGGCAAAGAAGAAGTCAAACTCTATTTTCCAGATGATATTATCTTTCAGATGATATGATACTTTATGTATAAAACCCAAAAGACTGCACTCCAAAACTGCTAGAACTCATACAGGGATTCAGTAAGGTGTCAGGATATAAAATTAATGCAGAGAAATTGGTTGCATTTCTATACACCAGCAGCAAGACAGAAAAAAGAGAAATCAAGGAGTTTATCCCAATAATTGTATAATTACAATTATACCCAAGATACCATAAGATATCTAGGAATAGGCCTAACTAAAGGGGGAAAGAATCTGTATTCAGAAAACTATAAAGTACTCATGAAAGAAATTGAGGAAGACACAGAGAAATGGAAAAATGCTCCGTGCTCATGGATTGGAGGAACAAATATTTTGAAAATGTCTGTGCTACCTAAAGTAATCTACACATTTAATGCAATTCCTATCAAAATACCATCAGTTTAAAAGAAATGTAACAAGAATCCTAAAATTTCTTTGGAACCAGAAACGACCCCGAATAGCCAGAAGAATGTTGAAAAAGGAAACCAAAGTTGGCAACATCACAATTGCAGACTTCAAGCTCTATTACAAAGTTGTCATCATCAAGACAGTATGGTAATGGCACAAAAACAGACACATAGATCAGTGGAACAGAATAGAGAGCCCAGAAATAGACCCTCAACTCTATGGTCAACTAATCTTCAACAAAGCAAGAAAGAATGTCCAATGGAAAAAAGACAGTCTCTTCAACAAATGGTGTTGGGAAAAATGGACAGCCACATACAGAAGAATGAAACTGGACCATTACCTGACACCACACACAAAAATAGACTCAAAATGAATGAAGGCCCTCAATGTGAGAAAGGAATCCATCAAAATCCTTGAGGAGAACACAAGCAACAACCTCTTTGACCTCAACCTCAGCAACTTCTTTCTAGGAACATCGCCAAAGGCAAGGGAAGCAAGGGAAAAAATGAAGTATTGAAACTTCATCAAGATTAAAAGCTTTTGCACAACAAAGGAAATTGTCAACAAAACCAAAAGACAACTGACAGAATGGAAGAAGATATTCATAAATGACATATCAGATAAAGGGCTAGTATCAAAAATCTATAAAGAACGTATCTAATTTAACATCCAAAGAACAAATAATCCAATCAAGAAATGGGCAGAGGACATGAACATTCATTTCAGCAAAGAGGACATCCAGATGGCCCACAGACACACGAAAAATTGCTCCACATCACTTGGCATCAGGAAAATACAAATCAACACCCCAATGAGATACCACCTAACACCAGTCAGAATGACTGAAATTAACAAGTCAGGAAACAACAGATGTTGATGAGGATGCAGAGAAAGGGGAACCCTCCTACCCTGTTAGTAGGGGGATAAAAGTTGGTTTAGGCAGTCTGTAAAAGAGTATGTAGTTTCCTCAAAAAGTTGAAAATAGAGCTACTCTAAGACCCACAAATTGCATTACTGGGTATTTACCCTTAAGATACAAATGTAGTGATCTGAAGGGGCACAAGCACCCGATTGTGTGTAGCTCAATCCACAATAGCCAAACTGTGGAATGAATCTAGATGTCCATCAACAGATGAATGGATAAAGAAGATGTGCTATATATACACAATGGAACACTATGCAGCCATCAAAAATGAAATCTTGCCACTTGCAATGATGTGGATGGAACTAGAAGGTACTATTGTAAGCGAAATAAGTCAATCAGAGAAAGACAATTATCATATGATCTCTATGATATGAGAAATTTGAGAGGAAGGGAAGGGGGCTGTAGGGGGTGGGGAGGGAAAAAATTAAACAAGATGGGATTCTGAGGGAGACAAACCATATGAGACTCTTAATCTCATGAAACAAATTGGGGGGTTGCTGGTGGGTGGGGAGGTGGGTTATGGACATTGGGGAGGGTATGTGCTATAGTGACTGCTGTGAAATGTGTAAGCCTGATGATTCATGGACCTTTACCCCTGGGCAAATAATACATTATAAGTTAATATTTAAAAAGTAGCCATTTAAAATTCTAATTATGAAAAAAGAATATTAATGTTTTGATATAATTTTAAAGGGTAGTGATAGATATTAAATTAATACAATATTTAAATTCCATTGAATACAATTTTTAGGTGATAAAATTTCATTTAACAATACCTATACTCAAAACAACCTCTAAATTATATTATTTGCAGAAATTTAAATTTCAGCAAAGTGTGCTAAAATTTAAGTAAGAACAACATGCAAAGATGTTCACAGTTGTCCAAAATTATTTTGTGGAAGAGTGAGCAAAATGTTAGATCACCAATCTCATCTGCCACATTGATGGTTATAGGAATTCTCTTATTTAAATTGTATGCTTCTTTATAGAGATAAAATATTTTCCAAAATTGTACATCATATAAGTGATTGAGCTGGATAGCCTGATATATCCTTTTCAGAAGTATCTTAGATGAGACCTAATTATAAGACTATAAAATTCTTCCCCTCCTTCCATACCTTACCACCATATTTCTATAAGTTTATTTACAAAAGTTCCTTTTACCCAGCGGATTATATCTGGATGTCAGAAAAAATTATAAGGTGTACCAAAAAGCAAAAAGCTCAATTAGAAGAGACAGAGAAACCACTGGAATCACATATGGCAGGGATGTTGGAACTATCAAACTGGGAATTTAATAAACAAAGACTAATATGCTGCAAGAACTAGTGGGCAACGTAAGCACAGAGAAGGAAATCCTAAGAAAGAACCAAAATGAAATGCTAAAGATAAAAAATATTATATCATAAATTAAGAGCATCTTTTATAGGCTTATTAGTAGACTGGACATGGCTGAGGAAAGAATCAGTGAGAGAAAAGATATAACAAGACAATCCTTAAGAATAGAAAAGCAAAGAGAACAAAGATTGAAGATGACAGAACAGAATAGCCAAGGACTGGGACTGTGGAGCAATTACAAAAGGTAAAGCATATGTGTAGTGGGATACCGAAAATAGAAAGAAGAAACAGAAAAAATATTTGAAACAAAAATAGCTGAGAATTTCCCCCAAAGTAACATCAGAAATAAAGCCACAGATCCAAGCAATTCAGAAAACAGCAAGCCAGATAAAATTTAAACAAACAAACAAAAAGCCAAAAAAAAATACCTAGACATATAATTTCAAACTACTGACAATCAAAGATGAAAAATCTTGAAAGAAGCTAGAGGGGGGCTAGAAACCATAGGTAAGAATTAAAGGAACAAAGGTAAGAATTAAATCTGATTTCTCCTCAGAAACCATACAAAGAAGAGAGTAGAATGAATATTTAAAGTGTTAATGGGAGGAAAAACCCCACCATGCTAGAATTCTTCACCCTGAGAAATTATCCTTCAAAAATGAAGAAGAAATAAAGGCTTTCTCAGACCCCCCTCCCCCAAAAAGAGGGAATTTGTTGCAAATAGACCTATCTTTCAAGAAATAGTAAAAGAAGTTCCATAGAGGGAAGGGAAATAGTGTAAACCAGGAACTAGGATCTGCATGAAGAAAGAAGGAATATTGAAGAAGGAATTAGTGAAGGAAAATGTATGATCCAGAACTTAAATGATCCAAACAAAAGAAAGTGAAGTACAGGATGATGGGGATGAAAAGTCCCAAAGTGATACTCACAGAATGAATTTTGGAGCCACCAGTCAAGATTAGACCAGAAGAATGACTTCAGGAAGCATGTATCTAAACCTAAAAATGGAAATAATAGAGGTATGTGACCCTAGAAACATATGTTAGGATTGATAGTGGGGAAAAAAGTGACAAGCACGTAGGAAATGTCACAGGCTATTTTTAAAGTTTCCTGAATGAAACCCTGAGTCCAACTTATACAAGGTTTTAGAAAACTTAACAAGCAGAAAATTGTACATTACTTGAATTAAGTATGTGGCCATGCTTTTGATAATTCAGAAAACATAAGATGAAAACTGGGAAGTAAGTGTAATAACAAAAATGAAGATATTTATGTGCACACTCTTAAGGAATACTTAGTGTTTAATGGTGACAAAATTTTGTGGAAAATGGAGAGATTCAAAATTTTCTTAAAATAGTACATTCTTTGAATAATACCTTTAAATACCTTTGTAAAATATTTATAAAGTAAGTGAAGGCATAACTTTGGAAAGCAGCCTTCCATGGTCCCTGCTCCCACACATCCTGATTAAGTGACCAGAATCCAAAGACCGTGAGTGCTTTTTCACCAGTGCTACTTCTCAGAATTGTTTAATCAGTTTAATTATTTTTTTAAGATTTTATTTATTTATTTGACAGGTAGAGATCACAAGTATGCGGAGAGGCAGGCAGAGAGAGGAGGAAGCAGGCTCCCGGCTGAGCAAAGAGCCCAATGTGGGGCTCAATCCCAGGACCCTGGGATCGTGACCTGAGCTGAAGGTAGAAACTTTAGCCCACTGAGCCACCCAGGCACCCCAAATTATTATATATTTTTTCTTTGCATTCACAAGAATGCATTAAGTAATCATGAACGGTGCGTACATTACCCTATGGAAAAGAACAGCCTTGCTTACTGCTAGCTAGATAAATGGCAGATTTCCTACATTCAGAAATCCTCTCCTCTGGTTTGCCCCTTACATGAGAAGGATCTGCATGACTCTTCATGTAAGATTTGGCTTCTGGGAAACCAGTGCAATGATGTTACTCTGCCCACTACTATTACTATGAGTAATAAATTGTCTTTTGTCTATGACCCAGGAAACATGTCTTCTCTAAACATCCATGGAACAATATCAACTCATAAGTTATTAAACCATATGGTTATTTTAGAGGGCACTCTCCTCCTTCTAGTTTTCCTTCCATATCATTAAACTTATTTAAACAGTATTAAGTTCCAACAGAAAGATGCAGCAAGCTATGGACTCTGTTAAAAATATGTTGGATTCTATCACATCATTTGCCATTATTTGTGATTCAGAAATTATTGGAGATTATTGAAACACTGGAAATTGGGCCAATGTTATCTGGGTAATCTTTATTACCCAGATAAGCAATTGACAACTGGACTGACTTACTTTTTAATTTCAAATCTATTCACTGGATGATTGGGGTTAGAGAAATTCTTCCAAAGAGACTTAAAGTAAATTCATATATTATTTTTCTTTATCTTCAGAAGCAGATGCAGTTAGTCATTTTATATCACTTAGGACAAACATTCAATAATTTAAAACAATTTATAATGGATGAGAGAATTTTTTTTCAAAGATACTTTCCAAAGAGTTCATGGCCAAAAATATCTTAAGAAAAGAAAAAGTTCAGAAGAAAAAAAAGAAAAAGTTGACAAATAGTCAACCCTATTTCCTATACCTTATCAAAGGAAGCAAATAAAATTAATATTTATTAACAGGAAGCATACATTATTTTACCAATTTACCATAATTACAACACAATTACAACATTTTAAAAATTTTAAATGTTCAATTAAAGTGAAAAGGACAATTTAAAGGTTTGGATGAAGTGAAAAGAACAGGTGTGGAAGGAATATTCTCTATCACAAGTTTCATGGATGAGCCCCTTATGGTTAAGGATGAGAAAAGAGTAAATTTCAGAATTTTCATGGGAATCAAAGAAATTAAGACACTAGTAGGCTGGATTTTGGACAGGTCATTACATGGACACTTTTGTCATCTTGCACTATTGTAAGATTGAAGACAAGACTCCAAAACTTGAGTAAATGAAATAAGAACGAAACCTGGTAAGAATGGGAGGTAGATGAGGATCGCAGAGCATGAATCTCAAATGAGCAGAGATCTTTACTCAAGGACCAAAAGAAAATGGCCAAGAAAATAATATCTTCAGGGAAAATCCAAATTTTGATCAAAATCATGAGATTGTAACTAGAGTTTTATCAGTGGGATAGAGTTATGTGGGTGCTTGTGGGACATGAAATAAGAGTTCCAGAAAGCACAATGGGAGGGAAGAACCATAGCCAAAGTCAGATTCAAAATCCAGGGACATATAAAGATGAAAATTAATGAACAGATTTTAACCCAACAGACCTCTATTTTAAATCATAAGGTAAGACAGGATGGGATTAACAGGCTTAATATCAATGGAATTGTGAGAGGATTCTCTCAGGTCTCTTTTAGGACTATATTTTATATTTTTCTTTGAAAGTGTAGACTTCTTTTATTAATAAGAACATTTGAGTCTAACTACATTTTCTTCATTCACACTGAATTTTAAGAAGTACATTGATTATAACTGAAAATAATGAAGTTGTTTTCAAACATTTTTTTTAAAAGTAAGAATATGGACAGGCTGAGAAAGAAGATACTATTTTCTTCATCCTATTTTAATGTTTCTCATTTCTCAAAGAGAACCCTCAGGCAGTCTTGTATCTGTTATAAATACATTTTAAAAAGCACAAAACTCAGTTCCTATAAGACATTTGCACATTTTAGAAAAGAGTCTTTTCTGAATTTCATTAGTATCATCAATGAAAAGAATAGCAGAAAAGATACAGTGATTAATGCATATTAAGTGCATCATATTTTACTTCATTCTATACTTAAAGACAGGAAAATTAAGCTAAACATTTCTACTTTTATTTCTCTTGATTCATGTATGATATGATAAGTGAACTTTATGGTTTTAATGTTTTGGCTAAAAGAGACTTTTTCATTCTACTAAACTCATAGGAAATAACACTGAAGAAATTTAAAATATGTCTAATTCTTCAACTTTATCATTTATTTTACATGATTCTTACCTCTATCCTTAATAAGTTGAACAAAAAATAATTCATGGGGTTTTTTTTGTCTATTTTTTTATGCTTCCTTAAAAAATACTGTGACTCATTTGGAAATGAATCCTTCATGTGCTTACGTATCTTCATTTATCTTCAGCTATACCTGAAACCAGGTAATGAGAACCCTAAGTAAACCAGAGCTGTAATAACCAAATGGTGGACCTTCATGTATCAATCAGGGCTATTTTCACAAAGGTTGTGGGCACTTTGTTTAGAAAGGAATTATTATTTCAACCTCTGAATTAAAGCACAAGCTCAAAATAGAAAGTGAACAGAAATTATTTTCAGGTTTTCTCTCTTATGATGAGACACATGGATCATCAGCCCATATCTAAACTAAACATTTAAGAATTTACCATTACCCTGCTTAACTGAAAACTTCTTGCCCTGCTAGAGGCTACACATTGTTGCTCGCTTCATTCCTTTTTCTTTCTCTCTTCCTTCTTTCCCTCCCTTTTTCCCCCCTTTTTATCTTCCTTTATATTTTTTTTCTTTTTCTTTAAAACAGTGGTGCATTTGTGTTCCCCAAAGTACCAAGGACAACATTTAGGAGGAGGGTGGAGCCTGTCATAGTTATGATAGGTTAAAAGATCAAGGGTTTAGGCCTTTCACCCTAATCACAGAAGGCTATCCTCTATATAGCTCATATATTACAAAACATATTTAAAAATGACTGTGTTGAAGCATGGTCTTTAGATTATTTAAGTTAAACTTGATTCTTATGATCTTATTAGCAAAAATTAATTTCATTGGTGAAAACAGGCTTTAAAGAAATGAATTTTAAAAAAGAGTGAATCAATTTAGGAGGTTTTGTTAGATGTAGTGAGGAAAACGTACAGTACAAAACTTGCTAGGGTGGGAAGACCCAATATACCATTAAAAATAGTGATCAACAAGTATCAGTATAGCAGCTCTAAGAGGTCGCAGTGAAAAAGCTAAAGCGATTTCGACCTCCTTTGCAAACAATATGAGGGTTTTCTCTTAAACACTGAAATTTAATTCAATCAAAAAGGCTGAGTGTCTATTGTACACCATTTTCTATGTCAGAAACACTATATCTCAATGATAAATAAGATACAATCCTTATTATCAAGAATCTTTTCTGAGTTTTGAGTTATAAGGTTGGTGATCTACTGATTTTATTTTCTCCAGTGTATCTTCAATGGAGACAATCTCCAGAGTGAATTTGAGATGTTAGAGAAAAAAATATAAGAGAAACTCTACTTTTGACTATGATGGTTTAACTTGTGGAAAGAATTTAGTGAAACCTGATAATATGCAAATTGAATAGCTTTGAAGTCATGGGAGAGTTACTAAGACATCAAAATTTGACATACCAAGATCTCTTAGAATTGGAAATGCATTCAAGTTAACCTACCAGTTTGGGAACAATTTTTGCCTTGTGGCATTTGAAGATTCGTAATGGGAAGAGAGGCTGAGCACCTGAATGGCTATTTACAGGTAAGTAGAAGAAAAGATAAACCAAGCATACAACCCTCTCAAATTCAGGAGAGATTAAAAACTAGAAGTTAGGGCTCACCAAAACCAAGACTCTCTTAAGAAATTATAGGACTTAGTGTACATAGATAAGGCTTTAAAAGTTTTGAAGCTAGCTTGAATCTGCTCACTCACTGATTAAATTAAGAGATATGTGTTTTTTCCATCTGTCAGAAATAAATGTTACTCTCTCAATGAAGAACACATTGTCCAGAGATAACTCTTTTTCCTTAGTTGTAACTATATTCGATCAAAAAGTGCTAGACATATGAGCAGAAAGGATCAAAATAAAAACATGATAAAAGCAGATCTATAGTTCCTCCAAATACTGGAGATGTAAGAAATCAGTTTGAAAATAATTGCTATTGATAAGATGAAGAAAAGAGATGAGTAAATGGAAAAATATCTCAGAAACCCAAAATTTAGAAAAATAGAATCAAATGGAAATCTAGACCTAGGATACATAGCAACTAAAATTAGAACAGAATAGATAGATTTAAAATACAATTAGACACAGCAAAAGATAAAATTAATATATATATAAGAGCACTAGAAAATATGAGGGCTAAAGCAAAAAAAAAAAAACGAAAAGAATTTAAAAAAACAAAAATATGATAATACAGATAAGACAGTAAGTTTTATATATATACATATACAAACACATATATTATGTGCACATATATGTATACATATATACATACATATATATATATGTATGTATATATATATATATACATACAGTTCTAAAAAAAAGGAGATTGGGGGCAGTGGTGGAAATAATTTTTAAAGAGATAATAGCTAAGCATTTTCTAAATTAGACATCTAGCCATAATCTGAAGAACCATTATCAACACAAAGCAACTTCAAAACAAACTAAGCCAGGCATTTAATAGCAAAATTGTTGAAAATTAAAAACAAAGAGAAAGTCTTAAATGCTGTCAGACAATAAAGGCACCCTCCCTTCAAAGAAGCAAAAACAGGATCTAACCTGATCTTTCAAGATAACTGATGGAAGCTAAAAGACAATAGAATGGTATCTACAGATTGCTGAAAGATAAAAACAGCCAACTGGGAATTTCATTCCTATTGAAGAAATTCTTTAAAAAGGAAGGTGAAAAGAAACATTTAGAATAGCAAAAACAGAAATCTTCAGCAGACATTCACTAATGAGACAATGCTAAGGAAAGTTCTTAAAATGATAACTGATAGGCATTACAATGTATAAAAGTATAAATACATAAATGAATAAAAAATAGAGGAAAGGATAAATATGTAGACACTTGAGGTAACAGTTTATAGTACAAAATAATAATGACATATTATGAGGGATACAATATATGTTTAAATAAAATAAATGACAGGGAAAAGATTGGGGGGAGTAAATAAAATTAAAGTAGTCTAAGGTACTAGTACCATCAAAGAGATATTTGTTTATTTGTAATTTACTGTAATCACTAAGAATGTATATTGAAATCTCACATGTAACAACCTAAAGAATAATCAAGTGATATATAAATAATAGAAACCTGATAATTCCAACATACCTGCAAGGTCAGATTGTAACACTTGCTGTTTCTTTAAATTGTATTTTTTTTTTTTTTGCCTTTTGGTATGCCTTGTAATTTTTTCATTATATTCAGACATGACGTAATGAGCAAAAGTAACTGTTGTAAATAGCCCTATAAATGTGGTATGTGGTAATAAGGTGTCGGGGGGGGGGGGACTGTTCTATAATCCTAAAATAAGATCTATCTTTTAGTGAGCCATGCCTCTGGGCTGTGAACTTCACGAAGTTTCTCAGTTTTTTCTCCCCCAAGGTGGACAGGAGGGCTAGATGGGCTGTCCTTTGGCATTTCCCTTCTCTCACTGAAGGTTAGAGCTGGCTGGAATTAGAGATTTCCCTTTCTCTAGGTCAGTTAGGTTCCTGTCATTCCCAAGCAGATTACGGTTTTGTGGACTTCTTTCTTCTGAAGTCCTGTTAAGAAGAATAGAGTACTCTAACATACTTGGAAATGGTTTCTTTCCCTCTCTTCCTGCTGGAAGCATGAGAGGATTTTTCTCTGATTTTATTGTGAAAACCCAGTTGAGCTCCTCAAGGTAAATGTCATAAAATTGTGGGGGCTCCTCTATGTCTGGGTCCTCTATGTCTGGAGTTTGTAGCTCTTCAAGTTGTCCACATCAAGCCCCCAGCACTTCACAAATTATGGCTCGGGTTTCCTATAAATTACCAGTCCCCCAACCCCAGTTTCCACTCCTGAGTCTCCCTTCTAGTTAGCTGTAACTCCCTGGATATGCCTCACCGTCATTCTGATCTTGGAGGCAGTGGTTTGCCCGTGCCCTCCCTTTTCTTATGGATCCAGGAAGAGTTGTTGATTTTGCAGTCTATTAAACTTTTTACTTGTGAAGATAAAGTGGTGACTTCTGAGCTTCTTATATGAGGAACTGGAAACAGGAAGTCTGTTGGAAAGTTTTAATTTTTTTTTAAGGTACACATGAATACATGGATTAAGGTATTATATCTTCCATTTTGTATGCCTTAAATATTCCATTTAAAATATTAAAAAAGAGGGGCACCGGGGTGGCTCAGTGGGTTAAATCCTCTGCCTTCAGCTTAGGTCATGATCTCAGGGTCCTGGGATCGAGCCCCGCATCAGGCTCTCTGCTTAGCAGGGAGCCTGCTTCCTCCCCTCTCTCTGCCTGCCTCTCTGTCTACAAGTGATCTCTGTCAAATAAATAAATAAAATCTTTAAAAAAAATTTAAAAAGAATATCTGCAATAACAATAAGGACTTGAGTATTATAGAAGAAATTAAAATATTATCTTGTTTTAAGGTTATTTTATCACAAATTATTTCAGTGGAAAGGAGATAAATCTCAAGGGGGCATATGGGCTCTGCAGTTTCTGAAAACATTCTAGGAGAGGCATGTTAAAAAGCCCTGTAAGTACATGTATTGTACTTACATGTATAATGTACCATTTTTATTTCTAGAATTTACTTAAAATTATTAGAAGGCACTATGCATGAGAACATTTATAACTTGGGTTAACAACTGACCAACTGTTCTGCTCTAAGAAACTTTGATTTGTTTTATTTGTAGGATCACTGTTACATCTCTTTCTAATGTACTTAGCTTTAGTATTTAAAACCTGTGGTGTTCAATTTGTCTCCCTTAGGAGACCATGACTCTGTTGACTAGGTGTTATTGGCATATCCAATATACTTCTTAAGCTATAGTCTATAGCTTAAGATCAACAGAATGTGATCACAATTTTAATCACCTTAAGAGCTACTGGAAAAATAAAATTAATTTTAGTAATAATTAATTTCCTCATTAGAAAATACCTGCATGTTCATTATAAAATAATTGAAAAATAAATTTAAAATTTTTAGAAAAAAAAGATTTCTTCTACTTAGAACTAGGCAGTGCTAACATTTTAGTATCACCTTTTTTTTTTTTTTTAGTACATAAGCTTCTATATAATTATAATCTTTTGGCCTTCAAAAATATATTTATCAACTTAATTCTTTTAATAATTATGAATGTGGCATATATATTGTAGAACATCAGGAAAATATAAAAGGTTGTGAAGAAGAAAATGTAAATCCCTATGAGCAGATACTACTGGCTGCCCCACCAATAACCATTCCCCCTTCCTTTACTATGGTTCTGCTCAAGTAGTGTGGCTCTTTCCCCCAATTACCTGCAGTTGGTATTCTTAATTAGAGAGGATGTGGAAACTCTATCCATCCATCCATCCATCTACCCACCCACCCATCCATCCATCCATTTTTATTTGTTGCCAAAATGTTGAGGTGATTTCTACCAATTTTGATGACAATTAAATGGAACTAAACATAAAATTAGTTGGCCACTAATGAATTCCTCCTTAAAAATACAGTGAGCCTGTTAGTATCTGAATGTTTATAAGGTATTTCATTTCTCCATTATCAATGAATCGACAAACATAAAAATGGCATAAATCAGAAAAAAAGTATATAGGCTCAGTGGGTTAAAGCCTCTGCCTTCGGCTCGGGTCATGATCCTGGGGTCGTGGGATCGAGCCCCGCATCGGGCTTTCTGCTCAGCAGGGAGCCTGCTTCCCTTCCTCTCTCTCTCTGCCTGCCTCTGCATACCTGTGATCTCTGTCAAATAAATAAATAAAAATCTTACAAAAAAAATAAAAAGAAAAAAGAAAAAAAGTATATAGGTACATGATAAAGCTAGACTTTGAAACATATAGAAAGAGAAGGCTGATGGAGGAGAACTCTATTTTCAGGAAGAAAAATTCATATTCTCTGACCCTTCTACTAACCAGACGCAATTTTAAACATGAAGCTCTTGTTTTTAACTATCTTTCCAATTTTCCTTTCTTATATAAGGAATAAAGCCAGATGCAAGACAGTGCAGGCATTTTTTGATTGCTTTTTAGTTTTCCATTAAGCTTGTTAGCACAGATTAGATATATAAAAGGATATGGAGTGAATTTTTTCTTATTGCCCCAGAATTTTAAGTGCAGCTCACAGCAAAAAACAACAGTACTTCACAAACTACTGATGACAGCTAAGAATTGAGACCAGGAACATTTATCATAGTTTATTAAGAGTTAAGAGAACCCCTTTACCCCTGCTACAACTTTCTTGACTTTTAAGAGAGGAGGCTGAGAGAGAGAGTCCAGGTTTACAGAGAGCCATGCAGGGTTTCCCTAAACAACATATTGGTAAACTCATTACCTTGTTGATGAGAGAGAGGGAGAGGAGAGTATTTCTTTTCTATCTCAAGACAACAGAGTGTAGAGGGAAGAAAATGACCTATAGAGCAAAGATCTTAAGAGTGCCTGAAGTAAGGGAGATAGACTTTCCACTCCCTAGCTGGATGTCTGCTTAGGCATCCAAAATCTACACCTATCTGAGCCAGAGAGAGAACCTGAAGAGAGGTAGTGGAGAGAGAGAAAGAACAGTGGGTGAACTTTGCAAAGTGGTATGGAAAAGAATGCATGTTTCCCTTCAAATGTCAAGTGGACATCACAAAAGCATGGACTATCTTGGCAGTGTTCCATCTATAGTGGGAGGAGCTCAGCAAGAGCATATGTGCTGAGCACAGGGGAGAATAGACCGTTGGAAGGAGATGAGCCAGAACTGGACATTCTATAATAGAGATGTGCTTAGTGGAGAGATTCCACAGGATCTCCAATGGAGTGTTCTTCTGAGAACCATCCTTTGGAAACTTTCCAGAAAGATGGCATCAGTATTTCATCAGAGTAAGTCCAAGAAACAGGAGGGAACAAATCAACTGTGACCAATTCTCCTTCTCCTTCCCAGTTCATCTATACTGGAGAACCCAGGTTCAATGGAAAGGGGGAAGGATCCATGCCTTTGCTACAGAGAAAAAACCAGATGATTTTGAAACCAAGATTATAATTTAAATTATGAAGTTCACTACATTTTATTTTTTTTATTTTTTTAATTTTTTTTAAAGATTTTATTTATTTATTTGACAGAGAGATCACAAGTAGGCAGAGAGGCAGGCAGAGAGAGAGGAAGGGAAGCAGGCTCCCTGCTGTGCAGACAGCCCGATGCGGGGCTCGATCCCAGGACCCTGGGATCATGACCTGAGCCGAAGGCAGCGGCTTAACCCACTGAGCCACCCAGGCACCCCTGAAGTTCACTACATTTTAATGACCACAGTTTATGGACTGTTTTTAAAATCTGCCTGAGATTCCATTACAGGACAGGAAAAGAATATGTATTAAAGCTCTAGCAAAAGTGATGATTATAGAAAAAAAATAATTATTTCAGGTTTATATTTCACTGATTTGAGACTCTTTAAAAAGCTGTTACAGATATAAAATAAGGACAAGACCAAGGAAAATGTCTCTTAACTTTTATTTTTTATTTTTTTTTTTACTATTAAAACCCCTAGAGCAAAGGATTAAAATAATGTACTACCTTTTGCTTTAGCTTAACTAGTCTGAGTACAGGGTACTTTTAACAACTTCCAATTAAAGCAGCTTGACAGTTATTTGAAAAGTTGGCAGAAAGGAAAGAAACCAACTGAAGGAGAAAAAAAAAAAAACAAAACCACCAAAACACAGGTGCTATTAAAACAAAAACAAAAAAAAACAACCCAGCCAACCTGCTTTCCCATCCTTTGCACAGCTACCTTTCTACCAACTCTCATTTCATTAGCAATTTTGTGTTTAGCATGTTGGTTACAGTAGCTAAATGTTAATTGGCTATTTGGCATGTTATGCCAAGATGAACCTGATTAATTAAAAGAGGAAGCACTATTCTTTGAGCAACATGACTAGGGCACTGATGTTGATGCCTCAGGTTGAGTGTATAATGAGACTTGTAGCTTCAGACACAGGGATGCTGAATGCTTTCAGTCTCTGGCATAGCACCGAATTAAGTATTAGCTGTGTAGTGGACCCCTGCTTATCAGCAACCTTGCTATTACTCTCCCGACCCTGATGTGCATAAGCAATATTTTCATCCTCTTCCCAAGAGATTTATCTGGCTGTTGAAGTAGAAAATGAATATTTTACAGTTCACTTGTCTGATCAATTACCTACAAGCTGCTGCAGTATTTTATAGCCAGTGGGAGAGCTGTGTAGGTGATGATAGAGAAATCTGGAGGGAATCTCTTAGCCAACTACACAAAAGGGAGTAAAACCGTGAATGAGCCATCAGTAACAGTTCTTTGTTCATACCGGTCTAGCCAGAAATTACAGTGTAACCAATTAATGTACTTAAATGATAATCAGCAGAATGTGAATTCTAGAGGTAAGGAAACTTGACTGCTTGATTAGAGGATAATGAAGTGCAGAATGGTTCAAAGCCAAGCCTTCTCAAGGCAACAACTCCCTTAATCCTGCCATTTTTGTCTTCAGAAATTGGATGAAAATCTTTTTTCAGTGACATTTTGGAAATTAAAAAAAAAAAAGTAAGTAAAGTGCGCATACCTGTTAAAATGTTATGTTCCTAATTTTACAAGAAAGTATATTATCATTGTCAACTTTTGAGGAAACTTGAAAATTTTTAAATGAGTACCTTGAATCATTTTATAAGCTTGAATCATTTTGAATCATTTTTATAATCATTTATATAATTATAATTTTATAATAATTATATATTATAATTAATATAATCATTTAAATTATTATATATTTTATAATAATTTTTAAATGAGTACCTTGAATCATTTTTATAATTTATAATATAATATATGTATCTTTGAATCATTGTAAAATATTAAAATAATTTTTATATTATTTTACATGATATTTACTGAAGAGTTTAAAATGACTTTTTCAAAACAATGACTATCAACAAGTGACTTCTTTCAGCCCCCAGAAATATTCTAAAAGACTCTTAGGTGCATCAAAGTTAGTTTAATCCTTAATGGTCAGGTTTTTTTAAATATTTAAAAATCATATTATTGGAACGATATTTATTTTTTAACCTAAATTTATCTCAAACCTTATAAACATATAGCTGAAATATGATGCAAAATATGAAATGATAGAATGTCTGGGATCTACCATCTTTTTAACAAACTCCACTATTCTCTTCAAAATATACAACTGGCTTTGACCAACATTTTGCTATTTAGTAATAGCAAAATGATTCTATCAGCTAGCTGATGTTTTTTGGTCTTATTTCTAATCTACCTATGCACTGAAAATTAAGTACTGCCCAGTAACTTCCAAAAAAAAAAAAAAAAGATCTGAGATTTCATTTTGTTTAACAGAGATAAATTTGAGTACATTTAATTTAGTTATAGAGATAATAAAAGGCATTTTCAGTGACTAAATGAAAAGATAATCTTAAAGAAAGAAGTATTTTCTTAAATACACGTTAGTTTGAAATGATTTATTTATATTTAAGAAAATTATATTTTAAAAATCTTCATAATGAAATTTTTCCTTGTGCACTCAACAAAATATTTCATTAGGCAATAACTTTAATTTGAAAAATTTAATAATAAGGTTTACATCCAAAAGATTAAAGTATATGGAGTTATGATATTAATATATAACATATTCAAGATTTGGCATTTTTTCCCTCATCCTATCAGTTTCTTTTTTGTACTTTTTCCCCTCTCTCATACCTATTCAATGACAAAACAAATTTATACAAAGGAGTAGACATTTTAACCTTTTTTTGATATATTAAAATTAATCTTGGACTAAGTATTCAAAATTTAAAATGAATTTTAAAATGCTCTGTATTTGTAGTTGTACTATAATCTTTTTGCATTATGTAAGGCTCAGAATATATTTTATTAAGATATGAAAATTCCCGTACAAAGAACTTTCAAGTAGTAAGATTAACATAAACCACAGATTGTGGTATGTTTAAAAATAATATGACTTGACAAAAGATATGTGAAAAATAAATGTCAACATATCTAAAGCCCTTGATATAATGAACCTAATTCAAAAGTATTTGGGCAACTACAAAAATTATGGAGATTTTTATTTCACTATATAAAAATCAAAATGATTCTATCAGCTAGCTGATGTTTTTTGGTCTTATTTCTAATCTACCTATTCACTTAGTGCTTTTGGCAAAAAACAAAAAGAGGATTCATCAATCTTTACTTTACTGATTCTATAACTAGGTTATTTTACTTCATTAGTTTTTGCTGCATTTTGAGTTATTTTTTTCTGCATATGTTAAGTCCCTCCATTTCCTCTTTTCTTTTTTTCTGTTTTTTTTTTCTTTTCTCAATAACAGAACAATGATGAGCTTATTGTAGAATACCTCATTGCTTCTCCTATAGGAATATATAATGACAACATGAAGCCCTCAAACTTGGACCTTTTTAAGGCTGTTCTGGCATTTAGTTAATAATTGAATATATTGTGCACTGGGTGTGGTGCATAAACAATGAATCTTGGAACACTGAGAAAATAAAATAAAATAAAAAATTAAAAAATACATTGTTAAATGAATATCTGGTAGGTTATTTATGCTACTCAAATTTTAAGTCATGTGTTATGAGATATATGTACTTTCTTAAATTAAAATACATCTTTCTCATTGAATGATATTTGACAGGTGAATTGATGGTTATTAATCCAAGGATAAAAGAGTCAATGCATAAAAAACACTCAGAAAATTGGTTGAACACATTTTCAACTTCAAAAGGATGCTTTATGGTATACAACTTTTATACGAAATAATCCCTAATTAATGTTTCTTTGAGAAGACTCACTCTTTGTGATTGGTCACTATAAAGTACATGGAGCCCATTTTCACCCATTGATCCTGCTGTCTAAATGGCCTTTGCTTCTGGCTCTTCCCCGCATTGATGGCCTCTTTGCATAAGGTCTGTTGCTCAAAGCAGAGTCACCCAAGAAGTTTGCTGCTTAGATACAGAGATGTTTAAAACCCAGTCCAACATAATAAAGCAGAATCTTTGGAGATACGATTCATACATTTTTACTTTAAAGTAAGAATACAGCTGATTATTTTAGATGACTTTGACCACAGAACCATACCTTTTTCTATCTTGCTTACTTTTTTTTATCTCACCCCAATATCACCTTCCTGCTATCAGTTTACCATCAAAACTTAGTGATATATCAAGGCAATTATTACTTTCAATATAAAAAGAATTTACTTTTATGTGTATTACTTAAGTAGTAAAATAAAAGTTCCTATTTCCCTATAAAGGAACTTTAGACATAGGCAAAAAATGAATATCTAAACCATCTCATTACAGCCAATTTTCTGATTTGTTAAACAAGTCAAACCACAGAGTCCAATGGCCCAGCTGATACGATGATCCTAAACAATACCTACTTTTTCAGATTCATGGAGTTGAACTGGTTCTCTAAAAGGAAATAGTGGGAGTCTAGACTGTATCTAAACAATAGGACACAACATCAGAATTGAAAGATCAGGTTCACGGTTTTAGATCTGCTGATTTTGCATACATCCCCTGATGTATAAAATAAGAAAATCTCTAGTCCATAGAATGTTTCTGTAGAATTCATGAAAGACTTACTGAAAGTAATGATTTCTAGCACAGTCACATCACAAATGCTTCTGTGTTACAGCTTTATTTTTACCCTGGTGAACTAGTATAATTCTTTAAGAAATTCATAATTCTTTAAGAAATTCATAATGTTTTCCTTTTTGCCTTGGTTGCTAGGATGCATGGAATAGTATGTTGTTTTCTTTTAACAATTTTATTTCTAAACTTATATTTTTGGGCAAAATTATTTATCTGATTTTTTCTTTTTTATTTTCCCTTCTAATTGAAAAGTACACTGCGTTTAATATACTACATTTTTGTAAATAGAGAATATAGGAATCGTAACAAACTGTTAGATAATCAAAGGAAATGTTATTTTTTTATCCTTCAAAATTGTGGTGAAAAAGTTAATGAATTATCTTTAAAACAACTTCAGAAAAGAAAGCGCTATATAAATCCTAAATTATTTAGATATGAGAAAGATCATATGAATTTTCCAATAATTTTTTGCATATTGCCAATGAAAATTCACTCACACAAAAAAGACTTTACACCCTATTACAAATTAAAACATTAAGAAATCATAATTACATTTTAGCTCCATTTATGACTGTGAGTTTCCCATATAATTTAACTCTTTACAACAATTTTTAAAAATTAACACCAACAGAACACTTGATAATAGAACCACCATGTATGGAAAAATTTAAAATGAGGAAAGCATTTTTTAAAAGAATTTGGTCACTCTTTAACCAAGAAAACAAAATACTTTTATTTCATTTCTCTGTTAGTTGTTGTAAATAAGAAAAATAGTATTTTTAAAGATAGGCAAAGCAAAGGAAGCCTTAGGGAAGCAAAAGAGCTTTCGCTAGGATGTTGTGATTATTGTTTCCACATATTTTCATTGGAAGTCAGTCTCACTTTCAGTGTCCTGATCAACTTGGGTACAAAAAAAGCCTACAAAGCTAGGTGGGATTTTAAGATGTGGCTTTATTGTTCAAGGATTTTTTGGTAAAGATTTTGGTAAAGATTTTTTGATAAAGATTTGGTAAATTTGATAAAGATTTTGGTAAAGATTTGATAAAGATTTGGTAAACCCCTGCTCTCTTCTAGAGAGAGCAGGGGTTGGGGCAGAGGGAGAAACAGAAACCCAAGCTGACTCCATGCTGAGCACAGAGCCCAAGATGGGCTTGATCTCACAACCCTGAGATCGAGACCTGAGCTGAAACTGAGACTCATCCCCTTAACTAACTGTACTACACAGGCACCCCAGGGCTTTTTTTTTTTTTCTTACTTTACAGTAGAGCTCATTGTGTTATAAGGCAAGCAACATTCCTATGAAACAAAGTGCCACTAGGTCTCTACTTTACCTCTGTAACTACAGCAGCCCAACTGAGCACAGAAAAATTTCTACAAATGAAAATTATACACACACACACACACACACACACACACACATATGGGGAAAGGGAGAGAGAGAGAAGATACAAGAAGTATACACAAACACCTACATAGAGAAGATATAAGATGTGTACACGAATGCCTACAGACATACTGCTAAGTTTGGGAATGTGAAAGCTCTTTTCTTTATAAGGCAGGACTGCTGCTGTATCATTCCTCCAGATTTATGTATTTTGCACAGATGGAAAATTTTGCTCAATGAGAAGGTGATAATAACCTGCATTGTTCATTACTGGAATCACTATTTTTTTTTCCTGTAATTTGGAAAGTAAGGAACAAGGGTATGATTGAATGGCTTTATAAGGTGTCCTCTACCCCATAGATCTATGACTAGTTCAAATATTTGTTATTATTTATTCCTAGAAAATATTCAAGATAAAACTAAGTATGGACGATAGCCTTTATTAGGAAAAAATGCTATTACCTTTTTTTTGGTTACTCTCTCTTTTTTTTGTTATTGCCCTTTTTAAAATAAATGTGAGTTCTGCACAAAACAATGCTGATTTTTTTAAAAGATTTATTTATTTATCCTAGAGAGAAAGAGTACTCTCGTGTATAAGTGGGGGGAGTGACAGAAACAGGGCATCTCAAGCAGATCCCACTGAGGGCAGAGCCCAACATGGGGCTCCATCTCAAAACCCATGAGGTAATAACCAGAGCTGAAATCATGAGCCAAAGCCTCAACCAGCTGAACAATCCAAGCACTCCAAGAAATGCTGACATTTAAATTTCTAAGGTGAAAATCTTATTTTATCCAACTGAATGCTAAATAAACAAATAAAGAAATAGTTTTTACTGATAGACAAATTCTTGCAGAAAATAATTTGCTAAAATTTCAGAACCTCAGCAACTGAATTCTGGCAGCTAAAACCTAGAGAAATAAAAATTGTAATCTATCTCATTGTAATTGTCCTGAGCAATGAAAAACCACCACTTGATGATGTTTTACTGTTTATGCGTGGCTGTCAGGTAGACATCAAAGCCATTTTAATGAATTTCAAGGATAAAAAATGTGAGAATAGTCATTTTATAAACATCTTTATTTCACCTTAATTTTTTTAAAGGTTTTATTTATTTATTTGATAGAGAGAGATCACAAGTAGGCAGAGAGGCAGGCAGAGAGAGAGAGAGGAGGAACAGGCTTCCTGCTGAGCAGAGAGCCGATGCAGGACTTGATCCCAGGACCCCGGGACCATGACCTGAGCTGAAGGCAGAGGCTTTAACCCACTGAGTCACCCAGGTGCCCCTCACCTGCATTTTTGAATTAAGCATTTTATATTGAAATTATTATAGATTCATGACGCAATTGTAAGAAATAACAGTACAGAATATTATAATGATACTTTGTTCTCTTTACCTAGTTTTCCCCCATGGTAACAGGTTAAAAAACTAGAATACAATATCATGTCAAGGATGTTGACATCAATAGAATCAATATAGACTATTTCCGTCAAAACAAAAATCCCTCATGGCACTTTCCTTTTTCTTTTTCAAGTTTTTTTTTAAATTCCAATAAGATAACATCCAGTGTAATATTTTTCTCTGGTGTAGAATTTAGTGATTCATCACTTACCATGGTGCTCTATTAAAGATATATCTATTTCCTTTTATGTCACAACCCTTCTTTAATTATAGGCAACAACTAATCTCCTCTCTATTTCTAGAATTTTGTCATTTCAAGAAAATTGCTAAGTAGTTTCATATCGGTATGTATCATTTTGAAGATTGGCTCTTTTCATTCAGCTTAATTTCCTGAAGATGTATCCAGGTTGTTGCTGTACATCAATAGTTTGCTCCTTTTTACTGATGGTTTTAAGTATTCCATAATATGAATGTACACAGTTTGTTTGAACATGAATCCATGGAAAGATCTGTGTTGTGTCTAGATTTTGGCTATAATGTTATAAAAATGTATATACAGGTCATGTGAACATAACATGTTATTGTGTTAAATATTTGCTCTGCATATATTTATCACATCACACATTTATTTATATTTGTATTTATCACAATTGCACACATTTATCACATTTTTCAGACAGTATAATTTCTGCTTCTATCATGAAATGTAATTCATAAACTTAAGAGAATGAAAGTCTATTATATTTATCCACATTTTTTCTTACAATATTTTTCTTCCCTCATGATGTTTCAAGGTAACTTCATTTATCTTTTCATTGTTGCTTACAGAATTTCCTTTAGCCATTCTTTTAGAGTAATTCTGCTAGTGAAAGTTCTTTTAGTTTTCTTTCTTCTGATAATGTATCAAATTCTCCTTCATTCCAGGAGGATATTTTTCTGGATATAGGATTCTTTGTTGACATTCTTTCCTTTTATTCCTGAAAAAGACAGTACTTCCTTCTAGCTTCCATTGCTTCTGATGAGAAATCTGCTGTTGTTGGCACTGTTTTGCCTCCATAGGTAAGATATTATTTGGCTCTTCTTCACAGCTTCTATTTCTTTGCTTAGACTTTTTATTTCTTTACTGAGACTTTTTTTCTTCATTTTTTCAAACATATTCATAATTGCTTATTGAAATATTTTTAGGATAGATACTTTAAAAATCATTGTCAGCTGATTCTAATATCACTGTCATTTTGGTGTTGGCATTTATTAATTGTTCTTTTTCATTCAGTTTGAGATTTTCCTGGTTCCTAATAAGATGAGTAATTTTTTCTTAAAGATTTTCTTTATTTATTTGAGAGAGAGAGAGTGAGGAGGGGGCAGAGGGGAGAAGGAGAGGGAAAAGAAGAGAATCCTAAGCAGACTCAACACAGACTGTGGAGCTCAAAGTGGGGCTCACTCTCAGTCCCCTGATATCATGACCTGAGCTGAAACCAAGAGTTGGATGCTTAGCCAAATGAGATACCCAGTGCCACTGAGAGTAATTTTTTAACTAAAAAGTGGCCATTTGGGATGCCATGTTATAAAACAATGGACCTTACTTAGACCTTTTATTTTTTATTTTTTTATTTTAGTATTTTTTTTAATTTTATTTTTTATAAACGTATATTTTTATCCCTAGGGGTACAGGTCTGTGAATCGCCAGGTTTACACACTTCACAGCACTCACCATAGCACATACCCTCCCCAATATCCATAATCCCACCCCCTCTCCCAACCCCCCGCCCCCTATCAACCCTCAGTTGTTTTGTGAGATTAAGAGTCACTTATGGTTTGTCTCCCTCCCAATTCCATCTTGTTTCATTTACTTTTCCCCTACCCCCTTAACCCCCCATGTTGCATCTCCTCTCCCTCATATCAGGGAGATCATATGATAGTTGTCTTTCTCCGATTGACTTATTTCGCTAAGCATGACACCCTCTAGTTCCATCCACGTCGTCGCAAATGGCAAGATTTCATTTCATTTGATGGCTGCATAGTATTCCATTGTGTATATATAGCACACTTTCTTTATCCATTCGTCTGTTGATGGACATCTAGGTTCTTTCCATAGTTTGGCTATTGTAGACATTGCTGCTATAAACATTCGGGTGCATGTACCCCTTCGGATCACTACGTTTGTATCTTTAGGGTAAATACCCAGCAGTGCAATTGCTGGGTCATAGGGTAGTTCTATTTTCAACATTTTGAGGAACCTCCATGCTGTTTTCCAGAGTGGTTGCACCAGCTTGCATTCCCACCAACAGTGTAGGAGGGTTCCCCTTTCTCCGCATCCTCGCCAGCATCTGTCATTTCCTGACTTGTTAATTTTAGCCATTCTGACTGGTGTGAGGTGATATCTCATGGTGGTTTTGATTTGTATTTCCCTGATGCTGAGTGATATGGAGCACTTTTTCATGTGTCTGTTGGCCATCTGGATGTCTTCTTTGCAGAAATGTCTGTTCATGTCCTCTGCCCATTACTTGATTGGATTATTTGTTCTTTGGGTGTTGAGTTTGCTAAGTTCTTTATAGATTTTGGACACTAGCCCTTTATCTGATATGTCATTTGCAAATATCTTCTCCCATTCTGTCAGTTGTCTTTTGGTTTTGTTCACTGTTTCCTTTGCTGTGCAAAAGCTTTTGATCTTGATAAAATCCCAAAAGTTCATTTTTGCCCTTGCTTCCCTTGCCTTTGGTGATGTTCCTAGGAAGATGTTGCTGTGGCTGAGGTCAAAGAGGTTGCTGCCTGTGTTCTCCTCGAGGATTTTGATGGATTCCTTTCTCACATTGAGATCCTTCATCCATTTTGAGTCTATTTTCGTGTGTGGTGTAAGGAAAGGATCCAATTTCATTTTTCTGCATGTGGCTGTCCAATTTTCCCAACACCATTTATTGAAGAGGCTGTCTTTTTTCCACTGGACATTCTTTCCTGCTTTGTCGAAAATTAGTTGACCATAGAGTTGAGGGTCTGTTTCTGGGCTCTCTATTCTGTTCCATTGATCTATGTGTCTGTTTTTGTGCCAGTACCATGCTGTCTTGATGATGACAGCTTTGTAATAGAGCTTGAAGTCCGGAATTGTGATGCCACCAACTTTGGCTTTCTTTTTCAATATTCCGTTGGCTATTCGAGGTCTTTACTGGTTCCATATAAATTTTAGGATTATTTGTTCCATTTCTTTGAAAAAAAAATGGATGGTACTTTGATAAGAATTGCATTAAATGTGTAGATTGCTTTAGGTAGCATAGACATTTTCACAATATTTATTCTTCCAATCCAGGAGCATGGAACATTTTTCCATTTCTTTGTGTCTTCCTCAATTTCTTTCATGAGTACTTTATAGTTTTCTGTGTATAGATTTTTAGTCTCTTTGGTTAGGTTTATTCCTAGGTATCTTATAGTTTTGGGTGCAATTGTAAATGGGATGGACTCCTTAATTTCTCTTTCTTCTGTCTCGTTGTTGGTGTAGAGAAATGCAACTGATTTCTGTGCATTGATTTTATATCCTGACACTTTACTGAATTCCTGCACAAGTTCTAGCAGTTTTGGAGTGGAGTCTTTTGGGTTTTCCACATATAGTATCATATCATCTGCAAAGAGTGATAGTTTGACTTCTTCTTTGCCAATTTGGATGCCTTTAATTTCCTTTTGTTGTCTGATTGCTGAGGCTAGGACTTCTAGTACTATGTTGAATAGCAGTGGTGATAACGGACATCCCTGCCGTGTTCCTGACCTTAGCGGAAAAGCTTTCAGTTTTTCTCCATTGAGAATGATATTTGCGGTGGGTTTTTCATAGATGGCTTTGATAATATTGAGGTATGTGCCGTCTATCCCTACACTTTGAAGAGTTTTGATCAGGAAGGGATGCGGTACTTTGTCAAATGCTTTTTCAGCATCTATGGAGAGTATCATATGGTTCTTGTTCTTTCTTTTATTAATGTGTTGTATCACACTGATTGATTTGCGGATGTTGAACCAACCTTGCAGCCCTGGAATAAATCCCACTTGGTCGTGGTGAATAATCCTTTTAATGTACTGTTGAATCCTATTGGCTAGTATTTTGGCGAGAATTTTTGCATCTGTGTTCATCAAGGATATTGGTCTGTAGTTCTCTTTTTTGATGGGATCTTTGTCTGGTTTTGGGATCAAGGTGATGCTGGCCTCATAAAATGAGTTTGGAAGTTTTCCTTCTATTTCTATTTTTTGGAACAGTTTCAGGAGAATAGGAATTAGTTCTTCTTTAAATGTTTGGTAGAATTCCCCCAGGAAGCCATCTGGCCCTGGGCTTTTGTTTGTTTGGAGATTTTTGATGACAGTTTCAATCTCCTTACTGCTTATGGGTCTGTTGGGGCTTTCTATTTCTTCCTGGTTCAGTTGTGGTAGTTTATATGTCTCTAGGAATGCATCCATTTCTTCCAGATTGTCAAATTTGTTGGCGTAGAGTTGCTCATAGTATGTTCTTATAAT
The DNA here is from genome assembly GCF_902655055.1 of Lutra lutra. Classification (NCBI taxonomy): domain Eukaryota; kingdom Metazoa; phylum Chordata; class Mammalia; order Carnivora; family Mustelidae; genus Lutra; species Lutra lutra. The sequence continues at coordinate 43,968,835 of NC_062288.1, forward strand.
TGTCTGTATTTCTTTGGTGTTCGTTGTGATCTCTCCTCTTTCATTCATGATTTTATTTATTTGGCTCCTCTCTCTTTTCTTTTTGATAAGTCTGGCCAGGGGTTTATTGATCTTATTAATTCTTTCAAAGAACCAGCTCCTAGTTTCATTGATTTGTTCTATTGTTTTTTTTTTGTTTCTATTTCATTGATTTCTGCTCTGATCTTTGATTTCTCTTCTCCTGCTGGGTTTAGGCTTTCTTTCTTGTTCTTTCTCCAGCTCCTTTAGGTGTAGGGTTAGGTTGTGTACCTGAGACCTTTCTTGTTTCTTGAGAAAGGCTTGTACCGCTATATATTTTCCTCTCAGGACTGCCTTTGTTATGTCCCACAGATTTTGAACCGTTGTGTTTTCATTATCATTTGTTTCCATGAATTTTTTCAATTCTTCTTTAATTTCCTGGTTGTCCCATTCATTCTTTAGAAGGATGCTGTTTAGTCTCCATGTATTTGGGTTCTTTCCAAATTTCCTCTTGTGATTGAGTTCTAGCTTCAGAGCATTGCGGTCTGAAAATATGCAAGGAATGATTCCAATCTTTTGATAATGGTTGAGACCTGATTTAGGACTGAGAATGTGATCTATTCTGGAGAATGTTCCATGTGCACTAGAGAAGAATGTGTATTCTGTTGCTTTGGGATGAAATGTTCCGAATATATCTGTGATGTCCATCTAGTCCAGTGTGTCATTTTAGGCCTTTATTTCCTTGTTGATCTTTTGCTTGGATGATCTGTCCATTTCAGTGAGGGGAGTGTTAAAGTCCCCTGCTATTATTGTATTATTGTCGATATGTTTCTTTGATTTTGTTATTAATTGGTTTATATAGTTGGCTGCTCCCACGTTAGGGGCATAGATATTTAAAATTGTTATATCTTCTTGTTGGACAGTTCTTTTGAGTATGATATAGTGTCCTTCCTCATCTCTTATGATAGTCTTTGGCTTAAAATCTAATTGATCTTATATAAGGATTGCCACTCCTGCTTTTTTCTGATGTCCATTAGCATGGTAAATTCTTTTCCACCCCCTCACTTTAAATCTGGAGGTGTCTTCGGGTTTAAGATGAGTTTCTTGTAGGCAACATATAGATGGGTTTTGTTTTTTTATCCATTCTGATACCCTGTGTCTTTTGATTGGGGCATTTAGTCCATTAACATTCAGGGTAAGTATTGAGAGATATGAATTTAGTGCCATTGTATTGCCTGTAAGGTGACTGTTATTGTATATTGTCTCTGTTTCTTTCTGATCTACTTCTTTTAGGGTCTCTCTTTCTTAGAGGACCCCTTTCAATATTTCCTGTAGAGCTGGTTTGGTATTTGCAAATTCTTTCAGTTTTTGTTTGTCCTGGAAGCTTTTAATCTCTCCTTCTATTTTCAATGATAGCCTAGCTGGATATAGTATTCTTGGCTGCATGTTTTTCTCGTTTAGTGCTCTGAATATATCATGCCAGCTCTTTCTGGCCTGCCAGGTCTCTGTGGATAAGTCTGCTGCCAATCTAATATTTTTACCATTGTACGTTACAGACTTCTTTTCCCGGGCTGCTTTCAGGATCTTCTCTTTGTCACTAAAACTTGTAAATTTTACTATTAGGTGACGGAGTGTGGACCTATTCTTATTGATTTTGAGGGGGTTTCTCCGAACCTCCTGGATTTTGATGCTTGTTCCCTTTGCCATATTGGGGAAATTCTCTCCAATAATTCTCTCCAATATACCTTCTGCTCCCCTCTCTGTTTCCTCTTCTTCTGGAATCCCAGTTATTCTAATGTTGTTTCGTCTTATGGTTTCACTTATCTCTCGAATTCTCCCCTCGTGGTCCAGTCGCTGTTTGTCCTTTTGTTCAGCTTCTTTATTCTCTCATTTTGTCTTCTATATCACTAATTCTTTTTTCTGCCTCATTTATCCTAGCCGTCAGAGCCTCCATTTTTTATTGCACCTCATTAATAACTTTTTTTATTTCAACTTGGTTCGATTTTAGTTCTTTTATTTCTCCAGAAAGGGCTTTTATATCTCCCGAGAGGGTTTCTCTAATAACTTCCATGCCTTTTTCGAGCCTGGCTAGAACCTTGAGAATCGTCATTCTGAACTCTGGATCTGACATATTACCAATGTCTGTATTGATTAGGTCCCTAGCCTTTGGTACTGCCTCTTGTTCTTTTTTTGTGGTGAATTTTTCCGCCTTGTCATTTTGTCCAGATAAGAGTATATGAAGGAGCAAGTAAAATACTAAAAGGGTGGCAACAACCCCAGGAAAATATGCTTTAGCCAAATCAGAAGAGTTCCCAAATCGTGAGCGGGGAGAAACGGGATAAAAAGAGGTTCAGAAAGAAAAAAAAAAAAAAAGAAAGAAAGAAACAATTTAAAAAAGAAAACCAATAAAGAAAAAATATAAAAAGGAAAAAAAAATATATATATTAGATAAACTAGTTTAAAAACGTTAAAAAAGAAAAGGTTAAAAGTTAAAAAAAATTAGCAGAAGAAAAAAAATTGAAAAAGAAAAAAAAATTAAATTAACTGCAAGGCTAAAGAATCATGAGGAGAAAGCCATGAGTTCAGTGCTTTGCTTTCTCCTCCTCTGGAATTTGCTGCTCTCCTTGGTATTGAAACTCCACTCCTTGGTAGGTGAACTTGGTCCTGGCTGGGTTTCTTGTTGCTCTTCTGGAGGAGGGGCCTGTTGTAGTGATTCTCAAGTGTCTTTGCCCCCGGCGGAGTTGCACCGCCCTTACCCGGGGCCAGTCTGAGTAATCGGATCGGGTTTGCTTTCGGGAGCTTTTGTTCCCTGAGCATTTTCCGTAGAGTTCTGGAGGGCGGGAATGAAGATGGCGGCCTCCCGGTCTCCGTCCCGGAGGAGCCGAGAGCCCGGGGCCCCACTCCTCAGTGCACCCTCAGAGAACAGTGCCCAATTACTTCCGCCACCCTGGCCTCCGGCCGCGCTCCGAGCTGACCGAGCCTGCGACCGGTTCAAGGTAACCCCAAGATTAGAGCTCACTCCTTGGCTCTGTCTCTGTAGCCAGCTTCCCCGTTCTAATACCTGTAATCTCTGCGACACTCAGACACCCCCGATCCTTCTGTGACTCTGCGGGACCTGAGGCCATGCTGACCCCGCGTGGGCTTCACCCCGCTTAAGCCTCTGGAGCAATGTCCCTCAGCGGAACAGACTTTTAAAAGTCCCTATTTTGTGCTCCATTGCTCCACCACTTGCCAGGAGCCAGCCCCTCCCCCCCGCGGTCTATCTTCCCGTCGCTATGGATTCACTTCTCTGTCAGTCCTACCTTGCAGAAAGTGGTTGATTTTCTGTTTCTAGAGTTGCTGTTCTTCTTCTCTTCGATCTCCCGTTGGATTTGTAGGTGTTTGCAATATTTAGATAAGCTATCTAGCTGATCTCCCGCTACCTGAAGTAGTCTCAGCCTGCTACTTCCCCGCCATCTTGACTTCTCCTTGACCTTTTATTTTCTGACTTGTTTTGACACTACTTCAGCTGAGTAAGTGAAGGAGGGATACATCTCATTACTTCCAGGTGGAGGGAAAAGTTGACATTCTCCACTCAGTTTCTCTTGATGCCCTGGAGTGGCTCCTCATTACTGCTGGATGGAGTGGGAGTTTCAGACCCTCACTAAAAATCCACTGTTACCTCCCTGGATGTGGGATGTGGAAGTATCTCTTTACTGTTTCTCATGAGGCCTCCCCCTGACCTCATTACCTTTGTACACTGTTGAAAGTACTGACTCTCCCCTAGGCATCCTCTGATATCACACAAGCAGGGAGGAGGAGACTGCCATATTACTGCAGGGTGGAGGTGGATGTCCAGGTTCCCCCAACATCACTAACACTACAGGGGACCTGGGTGTTAGCACCCAAAGGGGATGAATGTTTCAGCTCCTTATTGAACAATGTCTTATACAAATTAGAGGAATAATCTTTATATGTAATATGAAATCTGGAAGTACAGCATCTCAAGGACCCAGACTCCTTATGTCTTTTTATCCCACTGCTCTTAGCAGATGGTTTTGTTTCATAGTCACAGGGGGGGAAGGCAAAGGACAAAGAAAGGGCCTGGAAATTCCACAAATGACTACCACTTACATCTTGTCTATTCTAGGCCACTCCTAATTGTAAGGGATTCCGAGCAAAGTCTTTTTTTCTTCTTAAGAGATGCATATGACAATTATAGAAAAAGTAGGGCCCTGTGAGTAAAGAAAAGGCAATAAATGAATAATGAGAATAACTGTTATGAGGGGGTCAGTTTGTTAATGGAGACAGAGATTAGGGGAACATTACTTTCCTTTTTCTTACAGTATAATTTCAACAAGGTGGTTAAGTCAATTTAATTGGAATTAAAGGTGTTTTTGCTGGAGGGAATGCATATTCTAAGTTTCAAGCAGTTCTTGGGAAATGATGAATATTCCTACACAAACTAAACATGTGAGGGAAGAGAGAATGACCATAAATATAATTAAAACCTTATTCTGGACGTTGATTGTGGTGGACTATACATGATGTATAGAGAAAATAGAATTTATCTTGTAAGGATTAGAAAGTCTCTAAAAAGGTTAATAGGTGAGTGAAAATCAGATTTTTGTTTTGGAAAGAACTCCAGTGATAGATCAGAGAATGAATTAGGGAGAGAAATGAAGCTAATCAGCCCATCTTAATGTATCACTGGAAACTGAAGAAGTCAATCTTACTATTTTGTAGAAAGTGCTTTGCTGCTTGATTATGTTTTTACGATTCCATTTATTTATTGTTTGTTTGTTTTAGAGAGTGTGCATGCAAGCCGGGGGAGAAACAGAGGCGGGTGCAGAGGGAGGAGGAAAGAACCTCAAGGAGACTCCTTGTTGAGCACAGAGCCCGACACACAGGGCTCAATCTCACAATCATGAAATCATGACCTGACAAGAAATCAAGAGTGGGATGCTTAACAGACTGAGCCACACAGGTGCCCCTGCTGCTTGATTATTTAAAAGTAGTCTTCCCTAGGCTTCTGCAACTTGGTCATACCCTTCTTAAGTCACAATTTTATATAATCCCAGTCAGGCTTATTATATATTTTTTAAAGGTAGACTATTGTTTTCTGATTTGGTCCCTATGCTCTTGCTTGTGCTGTTAAGCATTTTCTATGATGTCCTTGGCTCTGACTCTATGTTGAGCCTTTTGGAATTTGTTGGATATCTGAAAAATGTAGAGTTGGTAAATGTTTTTCTTTCACTCAGTCCATACTGTTTTATTTTCCATTTGTTTACAAAGTTGATCAGATTGTATAGGTCAGCAGTTCATGCATCACTTTTTTTATTATATTCATATCATTTTGTGTAAAAAAGTTTCAAACTTTTGATTGAACTTCAAATACTCTATAAATATATTATTTCATTTTTTTAAGAGGGAGGGAGAAAGAAGAGAGAGGGGGTGAGGAGGGCCAGAAAGAGAAGGAGAGAGAGACTCTTAAGCAGGCATGGAGCCTGACATGGGGCTTGATCCCATAACCCTGAGATCATAACCTGAGTTGAAATCAAGAGTCAGACACTTAACTTACTGAGTCACCCAGGAACCCCATCACTTTCATGTTAAAAACATATTTAAATATTTGAAAATGTTATGAGTTAACTCCACACACAAATGTGGGTTTTAGCATCTGTTCACATATTGACTATGGTTAAATTTTGTTGGCAGATCAACCCATTTTTGTATAACCTAGGTAAAATTTTATTGCCATCCCTGAGCATATATTTATTTTCTCTGTTTACCATCAAATAAGAAATTTGTAGCTTATAAATGATGAATTTTGGAACACTAAAAAGAAATAAAATAAAATGTAGGAAAAAATAAAAGAAGAAGTTTGTAGCTTAGCATATACCATTCTTCTTACTTGGGTCTGCACAATTCCTTTCTGCAAACCAGTGTTCTTTTAAGGTAGACATGAAATGGACTTAATTAAATGCCAGGGAAACTCCATGCATACTCTGAAGAATTATATAGTAAACAGTGAACATAAAATTTACTATGTCCTAATAATGCTGCATTATGTATTCTAAATGGTTTGGGAGTTTATTGTACTTTTAGGATATATAAATTTTATGTTTTTGATAAACATTCTTCCTAAGTTTATGTGTGGTGCACAATAATTCTTAAAAATAGATTCTATCATCCCGTGCTTGCTTCGGCAGCACATATACTAAGATTCTATCATCCCTTAAAAGTAAGAAATTTAAAAATAAAATTTCTTAGTGACCAATGACTCTGACATGATTAAGCAGACTTGAGATCAAAGGACATTTTTTACTATACTCTCAATGAGTATTTCTTCTACCAATATCAACCACATCAACAATAGTGATGAATTAAAGGGGTAGCTTCAAAATTTTCATGTGAATTCACTCAAAGAAAAGTTAGTTATCTTTTGTGTTTTACATAAATGCAGATAAATTCTGTCCAAGTTCTAAAGAATTTTATTGTCCATTTTTACACAATAGTGTTATGGTCCCTGCAAAGTTACATATAATTTTGAAACATAAAATAAAGATTGTAAAATGTGTGCCTGGGTAGCTCAGTTGGTTGAACGTCTGACTCTTGATTTTGGCTTAGGTCATGATCTCAAGGTCATGAGATAGAGTCCTCCATCGGACTCAGTTTTGGGCATGGAGCCTGCTTAAGATTTTCTCTCTCCCTCTGCCTCTGCTCCTGTCTCTACCCATGGGTTAGCTTGCTCTCTCTCTCTCTCTCAAAAAAAAAAAAAAAAAGTAAACAATTAGAGCTTCTGCTTCTTTTATGCTTATTGTGAACAACTTAACATTACTAAAAAAGTTTTAAGTAACAGATACAGTGAGTTAAACTCTTCACATTTGAAAGAGAAACAGATACCATTAGGAAATAAGATATTTAAATCCTGATAACTAACATTGCAACAAATATGGCTAGGGATTGGCTGGAAGAGAAATAGATTTCGTACCACTGTCAGATAACCCAAAGCAGAAAGGATTCCAAGAATGATCATCCAATAAGATCCAACATTTTTCGAAAGTCTGAAACTATGTGGATCTTTGTTAAACCATATAATATTTGGGATATTAGTTTATATTCCTTTTCCTTTCTGTTTCTATTTCAGATTTTTTTTTCTCTTTTCCCATTATCATCCCTGTGCCGACTATGGAGATAGAAGATAATAAAAAAGGTTAAAAAAAAAAAGGCTGTTATGTCCACATTGGTGTTATTTTATAACCATCCCTCCCCTGCCATTCCTAGCTCCAACTATATTGGCCTTCTTGCTATTCCTAAAACTAAGCCTACACCAAGGACATTACACTTAGCTAATTTTTTCTTTCCAAAATCTTTATTTCAGTCGTGCATCCTGCTCAGTTGCTAATTTTTCAAAGAGCTCATCTCCAAGTACCCCATTATATTGATTTATCTTCATAGAAATTCACATCAGATAAAGTGATTAATATTTATTTTTTTAATTTCTTATTTTCTGGGTTTTTTTTCCCACAAGAATGCCAGATCCATGAGGGCAGAGATTTGTCATTTTGCTTACTGTTAAACTGCCAGAGAAGTATAATTGGCACTTAGTAGGTATGTAAGTGCTTATTTTTTTAAAAGGTTTTATTTATTTACTTATTTAATTTAATTTAATTTAATTTATTTGAGAGACAGAGAAAGAGAGAGCACAGGCAAGGGTAGCAGCAAACAGAGGGAGAGGGAGAAGCAGTCTCCCTGTTGAGCAGGGAGCATGGAGTGGGGCTCCATCTCAGGACCCCTGGGTTCATGCCCTCAGCTGAAGGCAGATGTTTAACCTACTGAGCCACCCAGTGCCCTGGTATGTCATGCTTATTAACTAAATGAATAAATATTTCAGAAATTGTAGCCTTATAAAACTTGGGAGATTTGGGTTTTGTGGGTTGTTTTTTTCCTTAAGAAGCAGACAGAGGGGCGCCTGGGTGGCTCAGTGGGTTAAGCCGCTGCCTTCGGCTCAGGGCATGATCCCAGGTCCTGGGTTCGAGCCCCACATCGGGCTTTCTGCTCAGCAGGGAGCCTGCTTCCTCCTCTCTCTCTGCCTGCCTCTCTGCTTACTTGTGATTTCTCTCTGTCAAATAAATAAATAAAATCTTTTAAAAAAAAAAAAAAGAAGCAGACAGAAAAGAAGGCATTCTGTTCCTAGAGTTAAAAAAAAAAAGGAGACCCCAGGCAGGAAGGAAAAATGAAGAAGAAATGACCTGAGCAGGGAGTTAGTGGAGAGAGGAGACCTGAGCCCTAAGACCACTGGTGAGTGCCGGTGAGGGATGAGAACTCCTGACCAGGCAATGACTTTAGAGATCAGTATCTCAGTGCACAAGAGTATAGATTCCTATGTGCAGATCCCTGTGCCCTAGTCTTCCAGGCCTAGAGGTAGCAGAAGTACTCACAGGATCTGAAAACGCAAGGGGACTATTTCAGCAGTCACTCACGGAACTCAAAGATCAAGTACAGTGTCGGGGCTGGGAAGGCTGTCAGACCTAAACTCACTAAAAAACTTCAAACACTTCTGAGGATAAGAAGAAACACTCAACTAACTGGTTCAGCAGCTTCCACTCCAGTAAATGGGGGCTTGGAGTACAAACTGTTAGATTAAATATTTATATTTTTGTACACTTGAATTTATGGGCTGAGATTCATAACTGCCATATTGACAGTTCAATTGAATGAGAATATACGTATTTCTGATTTGCACTTTCTTGCTTTATAATATACATGCAGGTGCTGGTGACAAGGATGCATTAATTTGAACCTTGGACACTAGGGCAACAGGGAATTTTTTTTTTTTTTTTGTCTCATGTTTGGATCAGTTTTTAACACACCATAAAGGATGTTGGCAAAGATGTTGTGACATCTGTACAGACAGTGGGAAAGCAGGGAGGTCAACAACTGTCGAGATGGCAAGAAGGAAGCTCTTGTCCAAATGTGTTCAAGTCAGCACCACATGTTGCAAAGAAATTATAGAAGCCAGCATCTTTCAAAAACAGTTTTGGGAAATGTCACAGAATTGTCAAACGTATTAACAATCTTATTAAATAGCAGACTTTTTCAGAAATATTTCTAACAGTCAAGGTGGGGGTTTAAATATGTCCTAGGAGACAGACTCATTATTTTTCTGATGAAAACAATCCATTTGCTTAATAGCTCAAGCATACCATTTCTCCCAAACCCATTTGTTCAATACACTTGGAATGGGTTAGATATTTTTCTTTTTTCATAAGCTCATTTTGGCAGTGGGGGATTGGAATGTTAAAGTACACTGTTACAGAGAAAATGTTAGTGAATGGATTCTGGATTTAGCTTGACAAACAGAATAAATGTTGAGTGCCTTCATCTCAGAGAATATCTGAAACAAATGCCACTGACCTAACTGAGATTTAATTTTAAAAAACCACTCAATTTATAATGTTTTAAGATATATTTGAAAAATTATTTTTCACCAAAAAAAAAAAGTTATAACCCAGCTGAGGAGACTACTCTTCTACTCATTCTAAATGTATCGCCTATAAGAAGATGGAAGAAGTTATTAGAGGTTGCTACTGATTGAGCTGTGAAAAAAAAAAATCTGCTATCCAGGATTCTGCTACATTTTAAATGAAAAGCATCCTGTGAATGGAATGCTAGCTGTTATTGCTGCAGCTGTCTATCTAGATATATTTGGATTTTTCTTTGTTCAATTAGCCAAAATAAAACTGCAAGATAGAATGGATGTTAAGACTCATTTGTGCTTGATTTTTTTTTAAATGCAACATTTCCTAATCCAGATTTTGGTTATTTCCCAAGATTTTTTGTGATTTCCCAAATATCTACATTTTAGATGACTTCTTTTTACCTAAATGCTATAAAACTGTACTTAGTGTATATTTTAAGTCTGTCACTTTTATTTCCTTTATTTTCTAGGATTTTCTGTGAGATTTTAATGAGATATTTCTCCTGCTAAAATAGCTTAAAGATCACTATATATTTTTTCATTTTATCAGCTCACCTTTAGAATTTTATTCTTTAGATATTATGATTGGTTTTGAGCACTAGTGGTGAGAAAAACTGAGGATATGGACACTGTCATTTCTGGAATTTACAGTCCCACAAAGGGAGACTATATTTACCATATATATTAGTGTGAAATTACAATTGGCATAAGTACTATAAAGGAAAGGCACATATCACATGAAAGTCTATGACAGGGATTTTTAAAACAAGTCAGAAAGTCAAGGAAGATTTGCTATAGGAGGCTTTGCCCTAGTGGAGGTCTAAGGGAATGACTTAGACTGGAGCAGGAAAAACCTTATAGGTGAAGAACACGTGCAGAAGGAATGTGTGTCTGCAAAGTTGTGACCAATGTGGTGGGATGGGAGGGAAAATCTGAGATGAGAAGCAGCTAGCATTCAAGTTAGAGAGTTCATTCTGCATCCCAAGACCAATGGGAAGCCACTGAAATCATTTCAGTATGAAGTGATCTGATCATAAATGAACTTCAAAGAACTCACTCTGGCTTTATGAAGAGAATAAGTTAGAGGGCGAGGAGAGAGAATGATGGAAGACAAAAATAATAGGCTATTGGAGTATTCCAAATGAGAAGGGAAGCTTAGGCTATGAAGCTTTTTGAGAAGATGGTAAGTGGCTTAAGAATTTTTTAAAGTGATAAACTGCCAAAAAACTGCTTTAAGTATATAAAGAATTCTTTGTGTTTTGTTGTTGTTGTTGTTGTTGTTGTTTGGGTTTTTAATTTGATTAACAGCATGGATAGTGATGCCATCTACACATTGTTCTAGGCCTCTATTTCTTCCGCTATAAATGCAGGGGTTGATTGCTAATATCTGCAGGTCTAACATTAGATGGTGGGCTTAACCAATTTGTGAAGGACTCAATAAAATCAGCTTACCAGGGGCGCCTGGGTGGCTCAGTGGGTTAAGCCTCTGCCTTCGGCTCAGGTCATGATCCCAGGGTCCTGGGATCGAGCCCCGCGTCGGGCTCTCTGCTCAGCAGGCAGCCTGCTTCCTCCTCTCTCTCTCTGCCTGCCTCTCTGCCTGCTTGTGATCTCTGTCTGTCAAATAAATGAATAGAATCTTTAAAAAAAAAATGTTAAAAATCAGCTTACCAATAACTTCCCATCAAATCATCTTTCCTTAGTCCCTCTTTAAGTGACACTTCATAGCCGATCTGACTTATTTGAAATGAACTAAAATGAAATATAAGTTCTAGTTAATAATGTAAAGGTTAAAGTAAAAATGGATTTCTACTGGGTTTATTTTCTGAAAGATGAAATAATTTTTAGCTCTCATTTTAAAGTTTCTCTGAGCTGTTGCCTTGTACCATTTTCAGCTATTTAATGCACTGCCTTCTTTGAGCAGTATGGAATCACTCAGTTCCAGAAAGCCACCTGAGGCAAAAACAACCTCTAAAAACCTCCTAAACTTATTCATTTTGCTCCAGCAACCCTTTGAAGAGCTTAAAACTCTTAATCAATATTTGCTTGTGGTTTTCAGAGTGATGGCATTTGCATACTTACAGTATAGACTTTATACTGTATGCTTTACCTGTTGAATATTCCTATCCTCACTCATGTTTGCTGTTATAGTGATTATCATGCTGACCATGGAAAATGAGAAAGTAAGCCTTGTGATAGGCATATTATCAGCTTCCCTACTGGAGGTTGCAGACACAGCATGAAAATAAAGATGGACATAGTTATAATCTCTTTAATACTTTCTAAAAATGTACTTTCATTCTAATTTCTAAACTTGTATCTCTCCTTAGATGATATTTAGAAATATAAAAACATTGCTAAAAATGAACACTTGTGGCATATATTTTAATTTTGCTTTTCATTCTTTCTATTTAGCTGTCCGTACATTTAAGATTATATTTAATTACTTCTGAAAATATTTATTTATGGTCTCATTCATAACTCTATATTTGTGTTCCAAGTTAAACTGTACACACCTGTTAAGTAATAAAAATCAGATGAGGGAGCCTGGGTGGCTTAGTGGGTTAAGCCTCTGCTCTCAGCTCAGGTCATGGTCTCAGGGTCCTGGGATCTAGGCTCACATCAGGCTCTCTCTCAGCAGGGAGCCTGCTTCCCCATCTTTATCTGCCTGCCTCTCTCCCTACTTGTGATTTCTCTCTCTGTCAAATAAATAAATAAATAAATAAATATTTTTAAAATCAGATGAATATTCTAATTCTTTCTTATGTGGAGAGGATGTGGCATCTACCAATCAGAAAGCTACTATTAGAGGACTTGAGGCAAGATGGCAGAGGAGTAGCAGAATGAAATGACATCAGATCTCAGGAGTTCAACTAGATAGGTATCAAACCATTCCATACACCTACAAACTCAACAGGACATAGAAGAGAAGAAGAGCAGCAATTCTAGGAACAGAAAATCGACTGCTTTCTGAAAGGTAGAATGTGTGGAGAAGTGAATCCGAAGCAATGGGAAGATAGACCTCAGGGGGTGGAGCTGGCTCCTGGCAAACACTGGAGCAGTGGAGCACAAAATTAGAACTTTTAGAAGTATGCTCCACTGAGGGACATCACTCCAGAGGCTAAGTGGGGGTGGAGCCCTCATGGGGACAGTGTGGTCTCAGGTCCCATGGCATCACAGAAAGATTGGGATGTCTCAGTGTGGCAGAGCTCCCTGGTGTCAGAACAGGGAAGCCAACTACAGAGACAGAGCCAAAGAGTGAGCTTTCAGATTGGGGTTACCTTAAACCTTGATCCAAGGCGCAGTTGGGTTACTGCTCTTTGAGCAGGGACCCCACAAGTGGTAGATCTGGGGAGACTCACCTTCCTTCTCCAGGAGAAGAAGAACAGCAGGAATCTGCTGGTTTGGAGACTCCAAACAGGACCATGCACCAGTGATAGAAATGCTTGGTTACATGCCAGGTGAGCACAGAGTGAGGTCGGAAATCAAGGAGATGGGAGTGATTGACTGTTTACCTCAGAATGTGCACTGAGGAGTGGGGCCACAAGCTATCAGCTCCTCTGGGCCAGAGGTTGGGATGCCACCATTTTCATTCCCGTCCTCCAAAATGGTATGCAAAGCATTCAGAGAACAAAAGCTCCAAGAGCAAATCTAAGAAGATTATTTATTCCGGTCCCTGGCAAGGGTGGTGCAATTCTGCCTGGGACAAAGACATTTGAGAATCACTGCAACAGGTCTTAGTAACAAAGACAAAATCCTAAAAATAGCTCAGGACAAGAAGTCTGTAACATACAATAGTATAAATATTAGATTGGCAGCAGACAAAACCAAACCAACCCTACAGGAAATATTGAAAGGGTCCTCTAAGCAAAGAGAGAACCTAAAATAGATCAGAAAGGAACAAAAACAATATGCTGTATCACCTTACAGACAATACAATGGCACTAAATTCATATCTTTCAATAGTTACCCTGAATGTAAATGTGCTAAACTCCCCAACCAAAAGGCACAGGGTATCAGAATGGATAAAAAGATAAAACCTATCAATATACTATCTACACAAAACTCATTTTAGACCCCAAAACACCTCCAGATCTAAAGCGAGAGGGTGGGAAACAATTTGCCATGCTAATGGATATCAAAAGAAAGCTAGGGTGGCAATCCTTATATCAGCTAAATTAGATTTTAAGCCAAAGACTATAATAAGAGATGAGGAAGGACACTATATCATACTCAAAGGGTCTGTCCAACAAGAAGACCTAACAATTTTAAATATCTATGCCCCTAACATGGGAGCAGCCAACTACATAAACCAATTAATAACAAAATCAAAGAGACACATCAACAATAATACAATAATAGTAGGAGACGTTAACAACCCCCTCCCTGAAATGGACAAACCATCCAAGCAAAAGATCAACAAGGAAATAAAGGACTTAAATGACACACTGGCCCAGATGGATATCACAGATATATTCAGAACATTCCATCCCAAAATAACAGAATACACATTCTTCTCTAGTGCACATGGAACATTCTCCAGAATAGATTACATCCTGGCTCACAAATCAGGTCTCAACTGGTACCAAAAGATGGGGATCATTCCTGCATATTTTCAGACCACAATGCTCTGAAGCTAGAACTCAATCACAAGAGGAAAGTTGGAAAGAATTCAAATACGTGGAGGCTAAAGAGCATACTACTAAAGAATGAGTGGGTCAACCAGGAAATTAAAGAAGGATTGAAAAAATTCATGAAAACAAATGAAAATGAAAACACAATGGTTCAAAATCTTTGGGACACAGCAAAGGCGGTCAGGAGAGGAAAGTATATAGCCATACAAGCCTTCTCAAGAAACAAGAAAGGTCTCAAATACACAACCTAACCTTACACCTAAAGAGTTGGAGAAAGAAGAGCAAAGAAAGCCTAAACCCAGAAGGAGAAGAGAAATCATAAAGATCAGAGCAGAAATCCATGAAATAGAAACTAAAAGAAGAATAGAACAGATCAATGAAACTAGGAACTGGTTCTTTGAAAGAATTAGTAAGATTGATAAACCCCCAGCCAGACTTATCACAAAGAAAAGAGAAAGGACCTAAATTAATAAAATCATCAATGAAAGAGGGAGATCACAACCAACACCAAAGAAAGACAAACAATTATAAGAACATATTATGAACAACTCTACACCAGCAAATTTGACAATCTGGAAGAAATGGATGCATTCCTAGAGACATATAAACTACCAAAACTGAACCAGGAAGAAATAGAAAACCTGAACAGACCCATAACCAGTAAGAAGATTGAAGCAGTCATCAAAAATTTCCCACCAAACAAGAGCTCAGGGCCAGACAGCTTCCCAGGGGAATTCTATCAAACATTTAAAGAAGAATTAATACCTTTTCTCCTGAAACTGTTCCAAAAAATAGAAATGGAAGGAAAACCTCCAAACTCATTTTATGAGGCCAGCATTACCTTGATCCCAAAACCAGACAAAGACCCACTAAAAAGGAGAATTACAGACCAGTATCCTTGATGAACACAGTTGCAAAATTCTCACCAAAATACTAGCCAATAGGATCCATTAGGACATTAAAAGGATTATTCACCACCACCAAGTAGGATTTATTCCTGGGCTGCAAGATTGGTTCAACATCTGCAAATCAATCAATGTGATATAATACATTAATAAAAGAATAAGAACCATATGTTATTCTCAACAGATGCTGAAAAATCATTTGACAAAGTACAGCATCCTGTCTTGATCAAAATTCTACATAGTGTAGGGATACAGGGTACATACCTCAATATCATCAAGGCATCTATGAAAAACCCACAGCAAATATAATTCTAAATGGGGAAAAACTGAAAGCTTTTCTTGCTAAGGTCAGGAACACGGCAGGGCTTGTCCACTGCCACCACTGCTTTTCAACATAGCACTAGAAGTCCTAGCCTCAGCAATCAGACATAAAGAAATAAAATGCATCCAAATAAGCAAAGAAGAAGTCAAACTGTCACTCTTTGCAGATGATATGATACTTTATGTGGAAAATGCAAAGACTACTTCCAAACACTTAGAACGCATACAGGGATTCATAAAGTGTCAGGGTATAAATCAATGCAACAGAAATCAGTTGCATTTCTATAAACCAATAGCAAGACAGAAAAAAAGAGAAATTAAGGAGTTGATCACATTTTACAATTACACCCAAAACCAAAAGATACCTATGAATAAGCCTAACCAAAGAGGCAAAGAATCTGTACTCAGAAAACGATGAAGTACGCATGAAAGAAATTGAGGAAGACACAAAGAAATGGAAAAATGTCCATTGTCATGGATTGGAAGAACAAATATTGTGAAATGTATTTGCTACCTAAAGGAATCTACACATTTAATTGCACTCCCTATCAAATGCCATCAATGTTTTTCAAAGAAATCAAACAAATAGTCATGAAATTTATATGGAACCAGAAAAGACCCTAAATAGGCCTGTTGGAATGTTGAAAAGAAAGCCAAAGTTGGCGACATCACAATTCCAGACTTCAAGCTCTATTACAAAGCTGTCTCATCAAGACAGTATGGTACTGCACAAAAACAGACACATAGATCAATGGAACAGAATAGAGAGCCCAGAAATGGACTCTCAACTCTATGGTCACCTAATCTTCAACAAAGCAGGAAAGATTGTCCTATGGAAAAAAGACAGTCTCTTCAACAAATGGGTTGGGAAAATTGGACAGTCACATGTAGAAGAATGAAACTGAACCATTTCCTTATAGCTCACACAATAATAGACTCAAAATGGATGGAATACCTTAATGGGAGACAGGAATCCATCAAAATCCTTGAGAACACAGGCAGCAACCTCTTCGAACTCAGCACAGCAACTTCTTCCTAGAAACATCGCTAAAGGCAAGGGAAGCTGGGGCAAAAATGAACTATTGGCACTTCATCAAGATCAAAAGCTTCTGCACACAAAGAACACAGTCAACAAAGCCAAAGGACAAATGACAGAATGGGAGTAGATATTTGCAAATGATCTATCAGATAAAGGGCTAATATTAAAATGTATTAAAGAACTTATCAAACTCAGCACCCAAAGAACAAATAATCCATTCAAGAAATGGGCAGAGGACTTGAATAGACATTTCTGCAAAGAAGACTTCCAGATGGTCAACAGACACATGAAAAAATTGCTCCACATCACTCAACATCAGGAAATACAATCAAACCCAATGAGATACCACCTCACACCAGTCAGAATGGCTAAAATTAACAAGTCAGGAAATGACAGATGTTGGAGAGGATGTGGAGAAAGGGGAACCCTCCTACACTGCTGGTGGGATGCAAGCTGGTGCAGCCACTCTGGAAAATAGCATAGAGGCTCCTCAAAAAGTTAAAAATAGAACTACCCTATGACCCAGTAATCACGGGTTCCTCAAAAAGTTAAAAATAGAACTATTCTATGACCCAGTAATCCCACAACTGGGTATTTACCCTAAAGATACAAATGTAGTGATCCAAAGAGGCATGTGCACCTGAATGTTTATAGCAACAATGTACAAGATAGCCAAATTATGGAAAAATCTAGATGTCTATCAACAGATGAATGGATAAGAAGAGTGGTATATATATTTGCAATGGAATACTATGCAGCCATCAAAGAAATGAAGTCTTGCCATTTGTTAATGACGTGGATGGAACTAGAAGGTATTATGCTTAGCGAAATAAGTCAAGAAAGACAACTATCATATGATCTCCCTGATATGAGGAAGTGGAGATGCAACATTGGGGGTTTGGGTTTAGGAAAAGAATAAATGAAACAAGATGGGATTGGGCGTGAGACAGACCATAAGAGACTCTTCATCTCACAAAATAAACTGAGGGTTGCTAGGTGGAAATGGAGTGTGGAGAGGGTGGTTGAGTTATGGACATTGGGGAAGGAATGTGATATGGTGAGTGCTGTGAAGTGTGTAAGCTTGAAGATTCACAAACCCGTACCCCTGGGGCAAATAATACATTACATGTTAATAAAAATAATTAATACTAATAAAAAAAGAAAGCTATTTTTCAACATGAATTTAAGATAGAAGTTGTTTTTTCTTTGTGCTGAATTTTCTATTTTCTTACTTAAGGGGAGGCAACTGCCTGATGTTAAATAAATGGGGTTTATTTAACTTGTTACACATCTTTTTTGAGTCTTTCTGAAGAAGCAGGACTGTATAGGCAGAAACATGAGGCAAGGAGTCAAAGAACATCTTTTTACTGCAAGTTGTGTAAGCTCCCCAAGCTTCAGTGTCTTCATAAATAAAACACGTATAATATTTTTCCCGCTTACCTTAAAGAATGATTTTGAGAATCAGATGAGAATAATAATTTAAAAGCAAGAACCATTGTGTCACACTAGTGAAATGCATCACCTTTTTTATAGAGAAGACTTTTATTATATAAATGATGCATGCTTATTAGTTTTATTTTTATGTGATTATGAAAACATTAGCTTCTAATGGTTGCTGTAACAAACTACCGCAAATTTAGCTTCTTATAACAGCACAGATTGATTCTCTAATAGTTCCAGAGGCTGAAACTAGCTTCCCTGCGCTGGTTCCTTCTGGAGGTTCTAGTAGAAGTTCCCCCTCCCTTGCCTTTTCTAGTTTGGGAGGCCATCTGTGCTCTAGTTAATGACCCCTTCCTTGCATCACTCCAACCTCTTATTCTGTCATCAAGTTCCCTCTCTTTTTCCTAGTCAAATTTTCTTCTGTTTCCTACTTCTAGGGACCCTTCTGATTCTGTTTAGGGTCCCGCATTATAATGCAGAATAATTTCCTTATCTCAGAGCCTTAAATTTATCACATCTGAAAAGTCCCTTTTGCCTCTAATGTAACATTTACAGGTTTCCAGGGAATATGGATGTATTTGGGGCCACTATTCACTCTACTCCAATTATTAAAAAGATTTGTCATGGTAGCCAAGTACCTGCAAGGGTAGGAAATCAGTTACTGTTCATGGGAGCAACTGCCTGCAGAACATTGCCCTAGGGTGGTAAGAGGCTTTCCAACCTGAAGACTAGAAAATCTCTGGAACATACTCAATATAAAAATTCATTGGTCCATTTATAAGTAAACATTAAAATTATTACCACTGTAATGTGGGAAGTCCTAAATGTTTTCACATGTAAATGGTCCTCATGTTAGAAAGGCCAAGTGTGGCTAAGCTCCAGTAGGTGAGGCTAGGGCCAGATGACTGGAGGCACGGATAGAACTAGACTCTGCACTCCCAACCTCACTTTATAGCTGCAAGTGTTGTCTGTTTTAAGTATTGGACTTCCAAATATGCTTTTGGTTTAATAAAGGGCAGTGGAAATAAAATAACAATAATAATAATTGTAATTATTTGAAAACGGCTATTCCAAAAACTATGATTCTGTTCAGCAATACCTTGACAAGCTATAAGAGTGAGAAACTTCTAATTTCATATATAAACATAATAGTTACAGGACTCTCTCAAAGGAACTAGCACACTGAGCCATATATAATCGCTCTTATACATCTTTTCTCTAAAAGCAGTATCTCGTCAGAGAGATTGTGTGTGTGTTTACATTTATTTCAGAGAGAGAGAGAGAGCGTGCACATGGACAAGAGTGGGGAGAGAGAGAAAGAATCTCACGCAGACACAGAACACAGAACCCCCCATGGGACTTGATCCCACCACTCTGAGATCATGACCTGAGTGGAAATCAGTAGTTGGTCACATAACAGATGAGCCACGCAGGCACATCCCTCCCCTTTTTTTAAAAACTTTGTTGTCTCGTAGTAAGTAATCAATTATGATAATGGGTCTTACTAGAATTCAAGAGTAAATAGAAGTGTTGAACAAATTACAGTTCTTTGCAATGGCTTAATTTCTAAATGAATTCTTACATGTTTCGGCCTATTCTGGCAATGCAATATTAGTTTTAATACAAGTAGCTTAAAAGTAAATTAGCATCCTTTATCATCCTGCCCACTATTCACTCGAATTCTTAACCACAGTCCAAATTCAACTGAGTTATAGGTAAATAATAATCATATGGCAGCTTTTCACCTTGTATGCAAATTATGTTGTTTTTAGATTTTAACTCAGAAGTCCATGAATTCCTAACACATGAATTAAAAATAGCTAGGTCAAGTAAATAAAATTTGAATGCTAGCCTTTTATTCTTATCTATATTGACTAGATAAATGCATGATTATTTGCTAGAAAAAAAAATCAACAGTTTCTCACAGAGTAAGAAATCTAATCTTCACAATCGTGTTTTGGGAAAAATAGAAACTCTGGAATATGCCTGACAAATAGGTGAAAAGCCAAGAAACAATTAAATATAATATAGAATATCCATCCTTTAACATTTCTAGGTTTTTTTTTCTTGGTCTGTTCTCTGCAAATGAATCCCATTTTTTACTTCCACCTGCTCATTCTACTCAGCCTTCTTAACACGATTTCAGTCTGAGCCTGTTCCCCCTCAGCTTCTACGTGTTCCTGTGGTTATCCAAGGTATCAGAATTCTCCCAGGCTTTCAAAGCTAAGAATCTGAGTCATCTCTACCTTTTTCACCTGTTCTTTATGCCAAGGTGCTGGTAGACATCAAACATCTCTTTTTCCTTTAAATATACTCAGATTTTTATTCCATTTCCAATTAAGGACACCATCACCCTAGACAGAAGCCATATCACTACTCACTTTGGCTTTTTCAATGCTCAGTTAATGTAAGTGCTCAGGTTTAACTTGTCTCTCCAGCCAGTTATCATTAATATCTAAATATCCAGCCAGTATCATTAATATTTTTAAATATCAATTCTATAATTTTACCCTTAAAAATGATTGACGGTTGTTCCTCAACTTCTTCACTATGTTTTTGAGATTTGTTCTAAACCTCATTTTACTGATGCAGTGTTCATCCCATAGCTCATGCCACCTCGGCCATGACAGAAATTTTAATTCTCCACTGCCCCAAATCCTGGTCTCCATTTTTGTTGCTTTATTTTGTTGTCATGGCATTTCCATTGAAATTCCACAGGAATTCAGATTATTCTATATCATTTTCCTTAATGTTGAAGTATTTTACATGGCATAAACACCATTCTGGCTGTCATGACTGCAGTAGTACTTGAGTACTGCTTGCTTATAGTTGTCTACGTGACAGGTGGCTGATTCTTCATTACTAGCCAGGCTTTGCATAGAAATCAGATAAGTTAGTAGATGATGGCATTGGCTAATTTTGCTGATGATAATCATCCACTTTCAGAAAGAAATTTTTGCCTGAGCTTTGGAACTATATATATATTTCTTCATTTTCATTACTAAAAATAACTTAAATGTAGTCAACAGATTGAGGCAAACACTAGTTTTCATAGCATTTGTAAGTCATCATTTGACAAAATCAAGTCCACTTTATATTTTTAACATTTTTTATAAGTTAAATAATTTATAAATATATTGACTATGCAATGAACATCCATTGCAAAATTTTACTGATTTCACGAAAATGCTTAAATTAGAGTGACACATCAAATTGCTTCAAAATTTCAGACACTATCAATAGATGATTATAAGTGTGAGACTATTGGAGTCTAGGGAGTGAGTTTTAAACTGTGAGATGTTTAGCCGTAAAGACCATAGGTTTTAATATTTCAAATGTTCCTCCAATAATTTCCTAAAGGAATCAGGTTGACTTCTTCTTAAGGACACCTTATATAAATATAGGCACTACAGTTATGAAATGAGCATTTTATCCCCTCTATAACCAATGCCCTATCATTAAAGTCAGTAAAACTGAAATTGTTTTGAAGAATGCAAGTAGTTACGCTTGGAATTTACAAAATTGCTTTCAAACTGCACTCCTTCTTTTTCTAAATTAACTTCCCTGATGGATTTTTTTTTTTCTGGCAGTCTTTTTCTGCTTCCTCAAGCTATAATTAGTCATTGAAAATTGTCTTAGTGCATGCCTGGAAGACATTATAAACTCCAGTCATAGTTCTTCCTCCTTGTTAAGAAAAGTCTTTTTCTGAATGATATAATCTCAGTAACCTAATGACCAGAAAGTGATTTTGGAACATCATGACCACTATTTCTCTTTACAAGGCTGTAGCAGTAACACAGGTAGAAAATTATTCATGCTCTGTCCTTTTAAAGATACTAGTGAAGCAGAAGCACAGTTAGTAAATTCAGAACAAAAACTTGCTTAATTGTGTGCATTTTGGTGAACAGAAAAAATAACCCTATTTTAATAAGTATGTTGTGTCTGTATCCAGTTATAAAACTAATAAACTATAAAGGTTGATTAAATCGAAACCAGTCATTCAAAATGTATTTGCAGTTACATTGACACTCACTTCCAGTGTCAGGCTAAAGCAACATTTAAATGCTAGATATTTTATATCGGCAATTTTGAGAGGAACTGCTGAATCGGTTTAAAACAGCTTCAAAGATGCAGATATTCATGTGGGAATTAATTGGCATGAAGAAGAAGGAAAATTGCTGAAATGGTTTACATTTACCTGTTTATAAAATCTCCTGGGTTTCACACTAAACATTATCCAGGGCTTAGTTGTAACTTCGAGCATTTTTTCCATAAATCACAACTAAAACACAGACGTTCTGACAATAACAAATGTGGAATTATCCACTTTCTCTGTGTAGTTCTGATGAGGGAAGCAATAAAAGCAAGTAAAGCCAGGAAGTCACAACATAAAGAGAACAAATCAGTGTGCCCAGAAGGAGGACAACTTTCTTCAGCAGTCCAAACTCCTAAGATCAGATTTTCTGTGTCCTAATTTGGGAAACAGTTTTTACTAAAGCTAAATGCTTCCTCCAGTTTTTGTCCTCAAAACATAATACCCTTTAGTCTATAATTGCTGAGTATTCTGCCATTGTTAATTCTTGTTGAGCCTCCCTCCAGACCACAGCTATTGGGAACTGATTAACAGGTAATGTATAATATATACCCTCCACTGGACGTTGAACTTTTCATTTGATTTTGTGCCCTTACCCTGGTTTGTATCAGAGTACTTTGCAATAAATTAGTACTAAACAAAGTCATAATAAACAAAAATTCTAGTTTTCCCAAATAATCTTACTAAAATTTTCAAACTGATCTTAGTCTTTCTGTTTTAGCAAGCCATCAATGTATAATGCATAGTATTTTAAGTTTTAAAGAAAGTGAACTAAACAGAATAAGCAGGATATGTGTTCCTATAGATGCATAGCTAATGGAACAATAAGAGGAGACCTTTAATAAAAATGACACCAAACATGTAGGAGATAAATCATAAATAAATGGCAACTAACAAGAATAAATAATGAAGCAAATAAATTATGCCTTATGAATTAAAAAATGAATGCAAGAATAAAAATGTAATTAGAGCTTTAGAAGATGAAGTAGAGGCAGTATTTCATAATTTAGAGTAAAAACAAATTTTAACTCAAGAATTTAAAAAAGAGAATTTGGAAGCAGATCCAGGATATAAAATATTTGATTAAAACAGTTATTAGAAAGAGAAAAATTAACTTGTGGAGGAAAACAGTAACTGAAGAAATAACACGTTGAAAAAAAATATTTTTGTTTAAATTGAAAAGAACCTCCAAGGAACAGACAGGATTCAGCTGTACAATCTTTCAATAGATATTTATTCAGCAAATACTGTATGCCAGACACTGTTCCAAGTCAGACACTGTTGCAAGGGTACAGCAGGGAGTATACAATGTATAGTATCGTAGGGGAAGACAGATAATAAATATGTTAATAATTACTACATTATGGTAGGACAGTACGTGGAAAGGGCTTAGATAGTGCTGGAGAGATGCTCTTTTTCTTCTATAACTTTTCCTTTCCACTTGATCTGACTTGTACATAGAGTGACATATAGAGCCTCCTTTAAGCAGAACAACAACAACAAAAATTACGAGTAAAAGAAAACCTGAATTCTATACTGAAGGGCCTACTATGTTTCTGGAAAAGTTGATTTGCAGTGATCATTGCACACCCTCATAGTTCCTATATGTTCCTTTCTAGACACACTTTATCTTCTGTAGTTTCTCTTTTACATAGGTGGTTGTTAACACTTCACAGGATAGAGCATAGATATAGATGATACATAGATAACAGATAGATAGATGATAGATAATAGACATAACTGCTCTATATACATGATTGACATAATTTTATCATCAGTTATGGCTTTTAGGACTTAAAAGTCCTCATTTTTATGTTTAATCATTTTTGGATGAATTTTACTTGGATGACTCTAAGATCAAAATCTGTGATTTTTTGTTACTTTTATGTGTTTGGTATAATTTGTATGCCTTTATTTTTTAGAAATTCTGAATCATTTGTTTTAGGGGTGTCTCCTGTAGGTAACATATCATTGTGTTTTACGTTTTGAGCCAATTTGAAAATTATTTTATTTTATGAGGTGAACTAAGCCCATTCACTTTGATTGATATGGCTCGGATGGTTGGCCTATTATATTATTTTATGTTAAATTACTATGAGTATTATGTTTGTTTTGTTTGCTTTGTATTATGTGCATTATATTTTGTTTGTATTATGTTTTATGTTTGCTTTGTTTGCTTTCTGCTGTTGAATTATTTTCTTTGCTTTCCTTTTTTTTTTTTAAAGATTTCATTTATTTATTTGACAGAGATCATAAGTAGGCAGAGAAGCAGGCAGAGAGAGAGAGGAAAGAAGAGTCCCCGCTGAGCAGACAGCCCAATGTGGGGCTCCACCCCAGGACCCTGAAATCATGACCTGAGCTGAAAGCAGAGACTTAACCCACTGAGCCACCCAGGCGCCCCTTCTTTGCTTTCTAATAGTTGAAATTTCTTTTGAAATTTAGAAGGTTTTGCACTTTTGTCCTAGTGGTCACCTTCCTACTTATATCTTTGTAAAAATGTCCTTAATTCTCTGTCATCTGTCATCTGACAAACTATCTGTTTTGTCAGTGTTTAATGTTATTTTTGATTTCTATCTATTTATTGTTTTTTTCCATACCCTTTCTCCTCTCTCATTTCATTTTTATTATATCTACTTTGTCAGAATATAAAACGTGCATATTTTATTCTTTCCTATAGTATTTAGGTGCTATTTTTTTCTCTTCTGTTCAGCTTTGGGTGACTCCTAGATCTGCAAGTACTTGTCACCAATATTCTTTTTGCCAGTTTCCCCACTCATGTCATAGTTGAAGTTCATCTTCTAGTAGATTGCCAAGTAAGGATTCATGATTAAGAATTTTCTGGATTTTTAAATGACTAAATGATTTTCCTATAGCCTTGGCATTTGAAGGACAGCATGGCTAGTGAGACTTTTGTTTCACAGTTCTTTCCTTGAGTTTTTCCTTGCTTTGCATGTTGCTTTTGCCAGAATTATGCCAATTTAATTCTCTTACCCTTGTACGTTATTTGATCTCATTTGTCTGAAAGCTTTGAGGATTTTCTAAACTTTAAGCTCCATGGTTTAATAGGATATGTCTCAGAATTGATCATTTCAGTTCTTCCATTTCTAAAAATGTGTTCTGCATGTATATTCATATAGTGAACAGAACTCTTTATACAGAGCTATTCTTGTAAGCAATGCTTGTGTTAGCAAAAGATTGGAAACAACATAAATGTCAGCCAATACTTGACTGATTAAATAAATTATTATACATCCATAGAGTGGAATAATCTATATCTATTTTAAAAAGTGGCAGCCTTTTATGTTCTGAGGCAAAAACTGTATCCACAATTTGTCCTAATCACCTTATTCCAATCTGACTTCTATTCCCATAGCACCACTGAAACTGCTTTTGTCAAAGTTACCAAAGGTTTTCATGTTGCCAAAATCAATGCATCCTTTTCTGTCTTTATCTTACCCTACCTATAAATGATTTATCTCCCAATAGCCACTGCTGCTTTCTTGAACACTTTTCTCCTTGAGATTTTGTGATACATGCTGGCATCTCCATTTCTCTATACTTATCATTTCTCATCTTTCTCCTTTACAGGTTTCTCCTCCACTCAACTAAAAATGTTGGCGTACCTCAGTACTCAGTCTAATTGTCCCTATAAGCACTCTCCCTGGAGATCACAATAATCAAACAGAATTGAAAATCACAATTAGAGGGGCCCCTGGGTGGCTCAGTGGGTAAAGCCTCTGCCTTCGGCTCGGATCACGATCCCAGGGTCCTGGGATCAAGCCCGCATCGGGCTCTCTCTGCCTGCCTCTCTGCCTACTTGTAATCTCTATCTGCCAAAATAAATAAATAAAATCTTTTTTACAAAAAGAAAGAAATCACAATTAGACATGTCACTCTCAAGCCCAGAATTCTTCTTTATTATAAAAGCCAAATGCCTTACAAAACCTATAGGATATAAATGCTTTGGACCCTGCCTCTCTCTCCATTCTCATCTTCTCCATTCTTTCCCAACCCCACCATCCACAATGATCCAGCAACACTGTTTTGTGACCTTTCCTGAGACACATCATACTCTTTCTAACATTAGGAATTGATACCTGTTATTATCTATTCCTGGAATGCTTTTTCCATTGTCTCCCAGTGACACTTTTTATACTTGAGAACTGAGCTTAAATGTCACCACATGAGGAAAGAATTCCCTACCACACACTAAAGCACTACTTTAGCTTTCGATGTGGGATATGTGTACATTATGGGGAGGACAAAATAGAGAAGCCATTGGGATATAGGAAGAAAATACTATACTGTTGATTTGTATTTATTTTTACTACAGCCTTTCAATTATCTGCACTGTGTGTATTTTATATAATTTATAATACAAAATAATTGTATGCACTCACATATGTACAGCAAATATATATACATTTAAACAAATATGCTTCTACAAGGGGTGTACAAAATTTTTAGTTAC
Organism: Lutra lutra; assembly: GCF_902655055.1. Classification (NCBI taxonomy): domain Eukaryota; kingdom Metazoa; phylum Chordata; class Mammalia; order Carnivora; family Mustelidae; genus Lutra; species Lutra lutra. The sequence continues at coordinate 43,995,195 of NC_062288.1, forward strand.
TATGTATACTTCATAATGTGTGTTTAAAAACCACTACTCTTGGGGCATCTAGCTGGCTCAGTTGAAAAAGGCTATGACTCTTGATCTCGGGGTTGTGGGTCTGAGCCCTGTACTGGGTGTAGAGATTACTTACATAAATAAAACTTTTTAAAAATTCTAACCACCCCTAACACTACTCTTGAATTACTTTGTTTTTACCTTTGACTTGATTATGAGCTATAATTATTTTGAGTTACATTTATCTGTTTTGTTTCCCAACTAGAAAACTCCATAACAGCAGAAATCATAATTTCCATATTCACTATCGTATCTCCATATTTAGTATTACTGAGTGATTAAATGAATGAATGGAATGTATGTATATTTATAAAGATATATATAACATATAATTTATTTATTTGGTATGGTATAGCATATAACATCAACTATAATAAAATATGCAATTTTATATGTAATATAATTTTTATATTAGTAGCAAAGGCTTTAAAATTATTATTAGTGTAAACACAAAATTTACAATGCCTATAAGATGAAAAAAACTAAACTATTATTTAGAGACCTAACAGAAACTCTGAGTAGATGAAGAGAGATACTGTTTTCCTGGCTAATACAACTTAAAAATTACAAAGTGTCTTTCTTTTATGAATATGTGAATTTGGGGCAATTACTATCAGAATCCTAATTTTTTTCTCCAGACTGGACAAAAGGATTCTGAATTTTATTGGAAAATTAATATTAAAATTGCTAAGAAAGTTTTTTAAAAATAGAGGTAAATATGATATTGGGTAAATGAGTCAATAAAAGTCAACTCAGATTCATACATCATTCATTAAAAGTTCCAAAATATCTACTCAGCTAGATTAGTCCCAAATGGAAAGGAATCAGTTAATAGTACCAAAGGAATGGAAACTGACTACTGCATATACTCCTGCATTCTAAATATTAGCACACATTTCTCCAACATTGTGGTTTAAAAATTATAATGAGTTTGATCTTCAAAGGACTCTTAATTTAACATGTCAAGAAAGTAAATATAATATTTTTTTAAAATTGTTTGAATGAGTAAATTCCAAATGATAAAGATTTAGGAAACAGAAGGGTAGTATCAAAATTTCTGGATAGGAATAGGTACATATTCCAAAAGGCATATTATAGTTATATTTTCATATTTGAAATTGGAAGTAAACTATTGCTTTTAGAAAACAAGCCACAGAAAGTAAAACCTAACTCAATCTTCTTTGCTGGTGGAAATATATTGAAAATGGTTCCTTTCTTGTCAGTGAAATAATAAGAGAGTTTATACTCAAACCGAGGGTCACAGAGAAATATAAAGATACATGTAGATATAGATATGTGGAGACAGATAGATAGATAATAGATAGATATCAAAAGATATACATATATATATCTCCAAAGGAGACTTGTCATAAATAATTCACTCATAGTGGGAAAGGAAGTTTTGAGTTTTTTAAACATCTTATCTTTTCAGATGATAGGTTGTCATTAAATATTAAAGCAAATTGCATTGAAGATTTCAAGGCAGAGATACAAGAAAGGTGTTACATGCATAGTCCATGGAAGACTATACTTTTATTTATTTTTTGTTTTTTTTTAAAAGATTTTATTTATTTATTTGACAGAGAGAAAGAGACAGCGAGAGAGGGAATACAAGCATGGGGGGTGGGAGAGGAAGAAACAGACTTCCTGCTGAGCAGGGAGACTGATGTGGAGATCTATCCTAGGATGCTGGGATCATAACCTGAGCTGAAGGCGGATGCTGAACCAGTTGAGCCACCCAGGTGCCCCAAAGACCATATTTTTAATAATCTCTGTTAGATTTCCTTCTCCAAAGTCTCTCCAGACCATTCTGTTATCGTGGTCTATGTGTGTTTCTGTGTGCATATGTGTGTGCCCCAAATATATGTATATATTTACCTTTATGTATATACTTAAACTTTTATTTCTCCCAGACCCTGAACTACATACAATGCAGGTTCTCCTGTGTATCATCCAGCCTCAATGGCTTGTCTCAACCTCTCTCACTGAATTCCATTCTCCCCCCATTCCATTAACTTCCAATTTGATACAGAAGAATTTACTCCACTTTAACCTCTAATCTCAAACTTCCAAATCATCAAAGTAATCAGAATAAACAAGACTTCAAATTGTTAGCACACGTTCTCCTGAGAATATGAAGGGACTGACATAAAACATGTATTTGTTCTTTCTTCCCGTTCTCTCTCCCCACCACACTGGAGCCCATTTCCTGAGCATATACTTGTACAGTCACACAGGCCTCTGCTCCAAAGAGTCCCATACTTGGTTTAATGCTCTGCTGTCATCTTCTTAAAATTCTTAGTAACTCTTGAAAAAGGGGTCCTGCATTTTTATTTTGCACTGTGTTCTGCAAATTGTGTAGCCCGTTTTGCTCTCCTATTGTATCTCTCTCTCTCTCTCTCTCTCTCTCTCATACACACACACACATACACACACACTCACATACACTTTCAAGGAGGGTTTGACAGACTAAATACTCATAGGTATAAATCTGTAAAACTTAAACAACAGTTTTACACCAAGAGGGATACACACATTATACAGAATGATCTTTTATGGAAACATAGTGAATTCATATTCATATTTAACCATGTTTCAGATCCCAGTAAAGCTTGGTATTTGGAAGATGAGATTTTTAAAAGAATAATAGAACCAGAAATGTTTAATAAGACCAGAAGTCTTACTTCCAATTTTCTACCTATAACAAAGTCAAACTGTATCTATCCTTAAGATTTTGAAGGAAATTCTAGTAGGAATTAATTAATAAATGTTCAGAGAGTTTGAGTTCCTTTACTAAATGACAGATTAGTATTGATCTTATGTCTGGAATCCAGAAATTATTTCTTCTTCCTCTATCACTTACAATTCCATCTCATCTCATGTGAACTAACTCTATGTAGAATTGAAAGTAATGCTATGAAGTATGTAAACTTTAGAGAATCTGAGTCATCTTTTATTGTGCTTGATTTCTAGCTAGGCTTTCATTTTCATGTTGTTGCTAAGAGTTTTCCATCTAATTGCATAGGGGTTGATTTGTTTAGCAACCTCTGTTTAGAGTTGGGCTTTTTTGTCTCCACTGTGGACACCATTCTGGCATTGTTTTCTTGCTTCCATTGTTTCCTACAGCATATTTCATCATTCAATTTTCTCCCCTTCACCCCTCCCAGATGTGAGTGATATTACCCTTTGGTCTTAAATATATGCTTCTAACAGCTGCTTTGAAACATTCATTGCAAAAGACAGAAATAGAACCCAAATATTTATGTTACTAATGTAAGCCCACTTTTCCTTCAGGGCTTTTGATGATAAAAAGCATGGGACGTGGATCATGAAAAGAAAGTAGGCCTCTGGAATTTACAGTGGTCTCAGTGGGCTAAAGAGACAATGATTGGAGTTCAGAGCTATGGAAACAGTAAGAATTTGAGCGATCAAGCTTTCCAGAGCAAAAGAACTTCAGAGGACTGGTCATGGCGTTCTGTAAAATATCTCCCTTGAGGAATTACCTGAGTGATAAAATTTGAGGAGCAAAATCATAAGAAACAAGCAGAAACTCTTGTTGAGATTTTAAAAACATGAGCAGATATTTGGGTAGTTTGGCAGTGCAGGGGAGATGACAACTGGAGTTTAGGCCCTCTACAATAGAGGGCCTTATAAAAGCCACAGGCTTTCAGTTGAGACACGTGAAGGGGTAACAGCTATGGAATAGAAGCGAACCAGAAGCAGAGTGTCCTCACCTGAAACAGCCATCTGCGCATACTGTCCTGGCCAGCAAGAGGGAAGGTAACATCATCCAGAGTCTCAACACTTTTTTATTTACAACCACTGGCATTCAGTCAAAAGTTAGCAGATACGCTAGAAACAGGATCAAATGACTGAGACACCTAAGAGTAAAAAGTAAAAGCAGGACCAATAGAAGTTTTAGATATTTGAGTTATCAGGAGTAGACTTTAAAACAACTATGTTTAGGTCACCTGGGTGGCTCAGTTGGTTAAGCAGCTGCCTTTGGCTCTGGTCATGATCTCGAGTCCTGGGATCAAGTCTCTCATCGTTTGCTCCCTGCTTGGCAGGGAGTCTACTTCTCCCTCTCCTTCTGCCCCTCTCCCCGGCTTATGCGCACTCAATCTCTCTCCCAAACAAATTAAATCTTTAAAAATAAACAAATAAGTAAATAACAACTATGTTTAATATGCTCCAAAAATAAACGTAAAGATGGAGTACTTTCACTGGAGAATTGGAATTGAATTTTAAAATCAAAGAGAAATCAGGGAACTTACAAAAAATTGAACTTTAGATATAAAGGAATTTAAAAGGAGATTAATCACAGAAATAGAAAGAAAATGTATACCTATGACATTGCCTACATGTACACATACAGAGTACATATTGAAGCAAGCAAGTAAATGATGTGTGAAGAGAAAATAAGAGAACCTACATAAATGTGGAACCTAGATAAATAAGCCTCACATATCTAACTGGAGTCCAAGAAGGAGAAAAGACAGAGAGGGAAATAGAAGTGTGAGAAGAAATACTGGCTGAGAATTTCCCCAAACTGATGAAAAACATCATCATTTGAAATATTCAGAGTACTCTAGGAATCACAGCCTGGCTACATACAAGATTACGCCTAGGTACATCATGTAAAACTATTAAAAACTGAGACAAAAGGGAAACTTTAAATCATGTAAATAAAAATTTCAAAAAGGGTAATTATAAGCCTAAAGCTTACTTTTTAACAAAACAATGGGAGACAGAGACTATTTACATGCTGAATGAAACAACTGAATTGATATTTAGGGAAAAAAAATATTCTTCAAAAATGAAGGCTAAATAAAAGACTCTTTTGGACGAAACTCAGAGAAGTTAAAGCCATAGTTCTTGTCCTGAATGAAATATCAAAGATAATTCTTCAGACAAAAAGAAAATAATCCCTGATTAAATTATAATAATATAGCAAGAACAAAAAGAACTGGAAAGGGGAAATGTTAGACTATATCAGAAACAAATGTTAAGGGGCGCCTGGGTGGCTCAGTGGGTTAAGCCGCTGCCTTCGGCTCAGGTCATGATCTCAGAGTCCTGGGATCGAGCCCCGCATCGGGCTCTCTGCTCAGCAGGGAGCCTGCTTCCTCCTCTTGCCTGCCTCTCTGCCTGCTTGTGATCTCTCTGTCAAATAAATAAATAAAATCTTTAAAAAAGAAAAAAAAAGAAACAAATGTTAAATGTTAAAACAATAATAATAAATGCAGTTCAAAATATATATAGAATTAATATTTGCAAAATTAATAGTGTGAAAGTTGAGAAGGAAAATTTTTAAGATACTTGAATCAGAAAATGTAAAAGTAATAAAGATGCATTTTAATCAGTAAAAGATGTCTATTGTAATATATAGGGTAAGCATTTAAAGAACTAAAAGAATAAGAAATAATCTATTTTTTAAAAACTCAATAATGACATATGGAACAAAGAACAGATGGGCTACAGAATATATATGTTAATATTATACACACCTAAATATGTAAGTAACTAAGTGTTATATATATAAAAACTCTAATTCAAAGACAAAGAAAGATTGTTATGCTGGATAAATAAAAACACAACTATTTCTGTTTAGAAAGATGTAACACATATGAATATAAACATGTTATGTTATATATGTCCATATATGAATAGATTCAGAAAGGATGAAAACACAAGGATATTAAAAGATATCCTAGAGGTGTCTGAGTGAATGGCTGAGTGAGTTAAGCTTCCCACTCTTGATTTCGGTTCAGGTGAGACTGAGACCCACATGGGACTCCACACCCAACGTGGAGTCTTCTTGAGATTCTTTTTCTCCTTCTTTTGCCTTTCCCCCTGCTCGCTTGCATGCTCTCTCTCTCAAAATAAATAAATAAAATCATAAAATAAAATAAAATAAAATAAATCCTAAAATAGCTATAAGCAGAAAGGGCAGACCATAAGGGGAAAAAAATTACAAAAGACAAAAAGGGAGTTTATAATAATAAAGAATCAGTTAATAGACTACATTTTTATGTAATATCCTCAAACATATCCTTGAAATACAAAAAAATTAAATTTCTGAAATAAAAGCAAAATTTGCACATCCAAATAAATAACAGAAGACTTTTATATATTTCTTTCAGTAACTTACATAAATAGGAAAAAACAAAACAGAATAAGCACACAAGAAAATTAGACCAAGCATAAAGCATACCCAACAACTGCAGATGACCATTCTTTCTGAGACATTATTTTCAAGTAACAGTTACCAATATTGATTTTTTTTTTAAGATTTATTTACTTGTTTGACAGAGAGAGAGAGTGTGTGTGTGTGTGAGTGCCTGCACAAGCAGGGAGAGTGGCAGGAAGAGGGAGAGGGAGGCAGATAGCCCCTACACTGAGCAGGGAGTCCCACTTGGGGCTCATTCCCAGGATCCTGGGATCACAACCTGAGTTGAAGGTAGACACTCAATCAACTGAGTCATCCAGGAGCCCCATCCAAAATGGATCTTATATTAAGTCATAAAGCAGTGCTCAATAAAGTTAAAAGGATTAAAAATATACAAAGAATATTCTTTGATCACAGTAGAATTAATCAAGAAATTGGTGTTAAAAGTAACTCTAAGAAACAATGTTTGGCAGTCAACACATCACATTTCAATAACCAATGGAACAAAGGAGAAATCACAAAAGCATTTAGAAATATTTTGAGCTGAATAATACTGAACTTCTGACATATAAAACTGGTAAGATGCACTCAAATCCATACTCAGAACAGACAAAGCTCTGCCTTAAATGCATATACTAAAAAAAAAGTGAAAATTCATGACCTTAACTTCAATCGTTAATCAAGAAGAAACAAAAAAATTAAGCCTGAAAAATTTAAAAAGACGAAAATAATGAAACAGAAAAATAAGGAAATTTAAATTAGTCAAAAGAACAGTAATAATGTGTCTTCTAAGACACAGAAACAGAGAGTCAAAGAGACAGAGAGGCAGAGAAAAAGAAAATGGAGGAGAAAGAGAAAAATCAGTTTTTTTTGTTTGTTTGTTTGTTTTAAAGATTTTATTTATTTATTTGACAGAGAGAGATCACAAGCAGGCAGAGAGGCAGGCAGAGAGAGAGGAGGAAGCAGGCTCCCCGCCAAGCAGAGAGCCCGATGCGGGGCTCGATCCCAAGACCCTGAGATCATGACCTGAGCCGAAGGCAGCGGCTTAACCCACTGAGCCACCCAGGCGCCCCAAAAAATCAGTTTTTTAAAGGAAGTTTCTTCACAGGTATGTGCCAGACAGTATCCAGTTGAATACTCGAATAGGAATCTCCTCATCTCTCCAGTGTTATTTCTGTATGCAACTATCTTCTATCTGGTAATATTTTGTGAAAATTCTACCTGCTTTAGTCTCCACAAACTCCCACTGCATCTCCTCAATTCTAGGAATCCTTGCCTGGAAACTTACAAGCTTCTACAAAAGGGTCTCACTTCATTTGTTCCCTATTTCCCCAAATCACTTACTTTCATTGCTTAATGACCAGTATCATAAATACTGCTGTTTTTCTTAAAATTTTCCTATTCTAGGTTGTTTGGGGAGCATGGTGTAAATAAAGTATCTGTAATTCCATTTGACTATAAGCAGAAGTACAAAAAAAAATTCAAAAGCAACTGTAGTTATTTTTAAAGGAAAATATCAAATTTATTAACTTCTAACTGATAGAATCAAAACCATGTCTAGTATTTAGTAAAAAAAAAATTATCTTTCAAGTTGAGAGGGGGAAAAAAATCAATCTACTACTATCCTCTTGAGAAGTCATGTTTTCTTGTCAAGGCAGCTGTGGAAACCATCTGTTTATATACCCAAGATTTTCAGCTATGTAATACTTTAGTTATGAAAATATTCAGTTATGTGATACCTGGTTAATCTTCTGATTTTTTTGAAGGCAGATCTGTGTAATTAGTGACTGAGCCTGGAAGGTACTCCTGTGTAATGAGCTACTTCCCAGACTTTAGAAATGAAATGCTTTCTTAATGGACATACAGGCGATGATGTCCTTTGCAGACATTTCAAAATCTTTGAAATAAAATGCCTGGTTTTCACTCACTTCCATCAGAGGGAAGTCCAAATATATTTGCTTGGAATGCATTCTGTTCTCTGACCTGACACAGGGTAGAGTTACAAGACCATGGTTTCCTTTTGATATGATAATAGTGATTCAACAGTTCAAGTTTGGATTCTTAAGACTTCTCAAAAAATGGGATCACTCAAATAATGGGACACCTGGGTGGCTCAGTTGGTTAAGCTGCTGCCTTCGGCTTGGGTCATGATCCCAGGGTCCTGGGATCGAGTCCCACTTTGGGCTCCTTGGTCGGCAGGGAGCCTGCTTCTCTCTCCGTCTCTGCCTGCCACTCTGCCTACTTGTGTGCTCTCCCTCTCCCTCTCTCTGATTGATAAATAAATAAATAAATTCTTTAAAGAAAGAATCCCATTCACTATTTTGCCTTTCAGTCTACCCTTAGTTTAGGAGATCATGAAATTAGGAGAAGGAATATTCAAAATGAAATTGTAATTGCAATCTGACATCCATTTATTCAGCTGTCTTGCTCTTAACAATAGTGTTCACAATGCAGACTACTTTTACCAGAGCTGGAATAACTGAGAGAAAATAAAAAGAAACCAGGTTCGTAAGTAAAATGTCAAAAATAAGAGGGAAGAAATGATAACCTGATATTCATAGAAAATAAATCTCAATGGATACTCTAAATTCTTTTGGCTTTATTGTAAAAAATCAACTTAGAATTTATCATTCCACATATCCTTCCTTAATGGAACATATTTTGCCAAAAAAATTATTCTTTCTTTAATGATTGTGTTAGATTAGCTTCTTCAAAAGCAGATTTTCAGACTAAGACTTGAGTGTGAATAGTTCAAGAGATAATTCAAAGAGTCACTGGTGGGATAATGGAAAAGTGAGACAGAAAAAGGAAGAGAGTCAGTATAGGGTGTGCAAATGAGCCAATATCTACTGTAAGCAACTAGGGTTTAATTCTGCTAGAGACTTAAAAATTGATAGAAAGATTAAAGTTATAAGAACCCTTAAAGGTACTGAAGGATTGCCATTTGCAACAACATGGATGGACCTAGAGGGCATTATGCTAAGTGAAATAAGTCAGACAGAAAAAGACAAATACCATATGATTTTACTTCTGCATGGAATCTAAAAAACAAAACAAATGAATAAACAAGCAAATAAATGCAGAACAGACCCATAGAGACAGAGAACAAACTAATGGATGCCAGAGGGGAAGTGGGAGGGGAAATGGGCAAAATAAGTGAAGAAACAGACATTCCAGTTATGGGATGAATAAGTCACAGGGATAAAAGGCACAGCATGGGGACCATAGTCAATGTATTGTAAGGTACTTGGGTGGTGGCAGATGGCAGCTACACTTGAGGTGAGCATAGCACAACACAGACTTGTGGAATCACTGAATCACTATGTTGCACACCTGAAACTATACTTCAATTAAAAATGTATATATACTGAGGGGAATAATTGTGACATTTGCTACAAAGATTGAGGATGTTTTTACTACTCAGTTTCTTTATTCCTCAACAATTAATAATTATCCAATAAATCAGCTGATTTAGAAACGTCAGGAAGGTTAATCTTCTAGTGAACACAAACCATAGTTTGAAAGTTTCTGTATTTTAAGGAATGTATGTATGGGTCAAAGGGCATTGTATAAACTCATTTATTATTTTGTGTTCAGATAATTAATCTGCCTTAAGAAAACAAAGTGGCAAAAACTGAGTTATTTCAGGGTTCTGATAACTTCAGCTTTTGTTTTTTTTTCTTTTTTTTTAATTTATTTTCAGCATAACAGTATTCATTGTTTTTGCACCACACCCAGGGCTCCATGCAATCTGTGCCCTCTCTAATACCCACCACCTGGTTCCCCCAACCTCCCACCTCTTCAAACCCTTCAGATTGTTTTTCAGAGTCCATAGTCTCTCATTGTTCACCTCCCCTTCCAATATCCCCCAACTGCCTTCTCCTAACTCCCCATGTCCTCCATGCTATTTGTTATGCTCCACAAATAAGTGAAACCATATGATAATTGACTCTCTGCTTGACTTATTTCACTCAGCATAATCTCTTCCAGTCCCGTCCATGTTCCTACAAAAGTTGGGTATTCATCCTTTCTGATGGAGGCATAATACTCCATAGCTTTTGCTTTTGTTTTGAGAACACTTTGACTCCATTATACCTGATGTCCTAAACTTTTATCCAAAAACTGCTTTCATTTGCAATAAAATTGTGGGCAAATATTGCCCCCTTATATAATATTCCACATGGAAAGATTTTATCATATGGCCAGACATACAACTTACCCCTTTAGTAATTAATATATTTACTCTGTTCTATCATCTTGCTGTATTTTAAGTCCTGACTTCTAGACTGCTCAGAGTTAAATTTTATTCTTCCATCATAGCAACAATGTTAACCCTAGTGGCTGCATGTTTATTTCCTCCTCCATTTTTCTGCTTCAATCTTTTTAAAGAAACCTTCAAGTGCTCTATGTACTTTATCTTAACACAGTGATTTACTACTGTTTAAATAGGACATTTTGTGACCTAAGCTAGAAGAAAACGTTTCTAAGCCAAATAGATTTCTGTGTAATAGAAAAAAAAGACATTTCCTATGAGCTCTTCTCAGTCTACTGAGTAGTGAGATAATGAATCTTTGGTGATTTTCCTTTCAGCCTAGGACTAACAGTTAAAGGTATAAAGAGTAACCACAAAGAAGCAGGAGCTGACAGAGGATGAACACAATTTACAGACTTCGTCTTCATGTACCTCATGGAAGATCTACCCCATGACCTGGCAATCTGGATTCTTTCTCCCAAGGATTGAAAACCAATAATTAGCAATCCCTTCTCACAGCAATTTTAGGGTTTTGTTGTTTTTGTTATTTATTCTGCTGGCTACCTTGTTGGTGAAATGAGCTGTGTACTTTCTTCCCAAGCCATTATGGCAAGATTACTCAGAGCCAAAACATAGACCCAAGAGGTGTCTACCAAACCCCTTGTGGGACGATGAGTGGAGTCAAGATTCAGGGGGATTCATGATTTCCAACAGAGACACAGCAATCAGGATATAAGAGAATGGAAACACTACATACCTTCAGTGGGTCAGAACACTAGCTGCTTGAGGGAGGTGGCCCCAGGCAATAAGAGAAAGAGAGAGAGCCCTCCATCATTGCTCTGCTGGTGCTCTTAATGACAGCTAACCTCATGCAAGAGTTGTTTACATGTAAGTCTGACTCTCTCACTGGATTGTGAGCCTCTCCTGGGCAGGTGCCACATCTTACTCAGCTCAATAACAACCATCATGCATTTTGTCTTAAATATAGTAACTTGGTCCCTTGAGTATTTAACTCAATTGTGCTGAAGCAAAGGTCAGGAAAATTAGTCTTCACAGATGTAAGAAAAATATTGCCATTCAAATCACAGCTGTGTACACGGCTTCAATAAAATATGCTTACTTCTTCTAAAAGAAAGGATAGGAAAAGACTGCTCTGCTGTTACTGTAATTATTTCACCAGGAAATTGATAACCCAAAAGAGCCTGTTTGTGGCTATGCTGAGGAGTTCTACATATCAAATTAAGCTGGTTTTCAATGAGATCATTACTGCAGACAAACATAGGACTGTCAGCGTGTAACTTAAAAGTTTCAATCCCTTTGACATGTCAACTTAAACAACAACAAAAAAGTACACTGGAAGAACTTCAGATAAATATTCACCATTACTTCCCACCTACATGGGCAAGGGTCACAGATCCTCTGATCTGCACCATCCCCATGAATAGAAATCTATGATTTTTATTAATTACTTCTTAAGAGCTTTCTTGCATAAGCTCAAAGTAAAAACAGTATAGAGATATCTACCACTAAAGAACTCCATCAGGTGTTTCCAAATGTTTTGGAGAGCTAACTATGGAATAGTAGGGAATTAAAAGAATTACGGAATGAACAGTATGAGGCTAAAATATGATCAATCCACAAGTTACTGATAATCTCATCATATTTCCTTGCTGAATAAAAAGCTGAGGCTTTATCTGAATGTTATATGACATGATAAACATTACATTCCTAGTACACGTTCCTTCATTGTAGAATAAGATACACTGTAATGACATCTTTAATGTCTTAAAATCTGATATTCTAAGCTTTAAATTTATCCCACTGATATTAAGAGTTATTTTTATGATTATATAATTGTTACATAAATTCTATATAATTCATTTGATATTTATTTGTAAATATTCATATATTTATTTATAAAGATTAATTATATAAGCCTCATATAATTATATAACATATGATTTTAAAATAATTGTATAATTATAGTGTGTGCTTGAAGATGTTGAAATAGCCTGGCTCAAAAAAACAAAACAACAATGACAACAACAAAAAAACTAACATGCTGGAGTGCCTGAGTCAGTTAAGGGTCTGCCTTCAGCTCAGGTCATAATCCCAGAGTCCTAGGATCCCTGCTGAGCAGGGCGATTGCTTCTCCCTCTGCATCCCTTCCCCTCCTGCCCCCAGCTAATGCTCTTTGTCCCTTTCTCTCTCTCAAATAAATAAATAAATAAATAAATAATGTTTTTAAAAAAAAACCTAACATGTTTAGAAGACATACATGCCTTTTTTTTTAAATTGAGATACAACTTTTAGCATTATAGTAGTTTCAAGGGTACAACATAATAATTTGATAATGTATGCACTGCAAAATGATCACAATGATACTTCTAGCTAACACTGTCACCATATGTAGTTACAAATTTTTTTCTTGTAATGAGAACTTTCAAGATTTACTCTCTTAGCAACTTTCAAATATGCAATGCAATATTATTAACTATAGTCACTATGATGTACATTATACAAACTTTAAAATAGGGAAAAGGACCTGAAATTATTTTTGAAATGTGCAGAAGTATATTTTCACCTGACAAACTGGATTTTCCAAACTCACAATCACTCAATATTATGACGTTTAAGATTCAACCTAGCAACAAAAAGATATTTAAAGCTAAGATAAACTAAAGAATGCTATTTAAAATAGTAAAGTAAATACAAGGTCAGGCTAAATCCTCCACAGCGCTCTAAATCCCATCATCCCCTCTGACCTCAAAGAATTGCTCTGTGAGTCATTCCTTTTCTCTGCTTTCAATCTCCTCTTTTCCACTGAATCATTTCCCTACTTCCTATCATTGTGACCAAGCTTCTATCCTAGGACCCCTTCCATTAACTCTAAAAAGAAGAAAAAAAATAGACTTTCACCATGCCCTCCTAAGGTTTACCAATTGAGGGAGAAAATAAAATTTAGCCAAATCATCCCACAAGTTAATGTCTAACTAATAGCCAAATCCATGGAATTATTTCGTGTGGTTCTGCTTATCAGTAGCATTTCGGATAGTTTACTACCCTCTTTTTAAAATCCTTCCTTTTGTTACATTCTGTGATGGTCCCTCATCAACCTTAGTCTATTTCTCTACCATCTTTGTAGTTGTGTTCATTGACCTTTTTTGTACCTTCAATGCAAGTGATTTTTCCATGGCTATCAATTTTCAATCCCTATCTTGCATCATATTCTAGTCCATGTTAGCTTCACAACTGCTTCTTTTAAAGCTAAATATACCTTTCCAAATGATAAATCCATGGGCACATTTCACAGTATATCCTAGGTGATATATGCATCACTTGCTTTATTGATTGCTTTTCCCATGCATTGCCCTTTCTCTACCACTTGTCCATTCTCAGTCTTTTGTAGTGCCATCAATGTCTCACAGTTCTCCCTCATCCTTCTGATCATTACAATTCAATTTCTCTTTCTCCATCTTTGTTGTTCCTTCTCCATTATTTCTCTTAAGTTCATAGGATTTTGTTTTTAGTATTTCTTTAATCTCACTTTATTTGCTCTTTCTATATAATTCCTTTTTCTTATAATTTTAGTTATAAGCTTACAAATTCCAAATCTTTATAGATAAACCAAGCAATCACTAAAACTACAGGGAGATATTTCCACTTATGAACTAGATATTATATCATATCTCAAACCAGAAGAGAACATATCATGCTATGGCTTCACAGTGATGCTATTTTATAATTAAAATGTTACTTCACTGTGTTGGGATCACTGGTTTCCCTGACTCTCCCAATATAGACTATGAACTCTTTAAAGGCAAGGACTTTGTGTCTCTATATTCTTTGAACTCTAATATATCACCTGCCTTTTAGTAAGTGCTCAAAAGTATGTAATGATGTAATGATGTAATGAATAATGTAAATCCATTGCAAGCACAGCTTTTTTTCTGACACATGAAGGCAAAGTGTACTAGAGATATATTTGAGACATGAAGTAGAAAAATTAAATATATCTATAGAGACAAAAATTATAGAGTTTCCTTTATCATCCTTCCATTATTGTCAAGTTGACCCAAACTGAGTAAAGTATTTTAAAATTACTGATTTCTGGAATGGAATAAGTATTCCATTCTCTTCACTGTTAAGATAATAGAGCAAAGTCCTTAGCAAAGCATTACTCTCCTTCCTAATTACATTTTGGGTTTTCTCAACAAAGACAAAATCAGGGGTATTTCTTTCCCTCGACTATCTGAATGTGAGAAGTGGGCATCCAGCTCTCCCTTTTCAACACAACATCCCAAGGATTTCTGAATTCAGATGGGGTGACAGAGAAAAATTTAAGTTCTGCTTGAGTTTAGATTTTTAAAAAAAAGCATCAACATCTTTTCTTGAAGTAAATAAAAAATAATTGTACAGTCTTTGAGAAAAGATGTAAAATAAAGCAAGTGAGATCAAACTGAATCTCTAAACCTCTATAACAACTGATTAGATTGCCTTTGATCTCTCTCTCTCTCTTTCCCTCTCAGCAGTTTAATATAGAGATTATCAATACGGATTGCCTTTAATTTTACAAAAAATATCTTAAACTGTTTTGAAAAATACATAACTTCATTCTTTTATAAACAATGAAGAAAACAACTGCTCTAAGAATACTTAGCAAGAACTCATTAAGCAGCTCAGGATTCGGGCATGAAAAGTGTTCACCTTCTTGAAAAAGGGAATAAAACAGCAGTGGGGGAGAATATAAAACTTAAAGCAAGGAGAAGAGAATAATTTATTTTAAAAAGAAAAATGTTTAAAATAATATCTGAGAATTATTTTTAAAAATAAAATAGTTAACTTATTTTACCTATGTCAAAGGATTATTTTCATTCTTTTCTTGCCTTTTTTGCTAACAGGACATAATTCTATTACACCTTAGCAACATCAATGCTACTGTCAGTTGACATAAAATCCATACCCATTGGAACTTTGTGAGCACCAGACACAAGTTTCTGTGGACAATATCTTAAAATATGTGTAGGAAATGATGACTCTCACACAAAGGGGTTGCTAGATTCTTTCAACAGGCATCGATCTCAAAGGCAGTTTCCAATGTGGTATTTTAGGTGATTGAAATATTTATATATCCTGTTACAAATCATTTCTCAACTGGGAAATAACACTTTCTGATAAACTATTGTTCTATTTTTTCCAGTCTATGTTATCTTCAAAGAATTGTTGTTGAAATAGATATTTTTTTCAATATCAATCAAATCAGGATAAAGAGAAGCAAAATTAGCTTAGGATAAAATGCCTTGAAAAGACACATATTTTCTCAAGCTGTGCAAAATTCTAAGATGCAATCAACAGAAAGGCAATACTTTGCACGTATATACTACTTTTTACCAAAGGCTTTCAGAGCATTTTTAAAACATGATCATTAAGCCATATCTATAGACGTGGAAACAAATAACACACAAAAATTGTAAAGCAGTCAGGAGGTTGAAAATATCAGCAAATACTAAAACAAAACAAAACAAAAAAAACAAAAAACATCACCAGCCCTTATGACAATCAAAATCTCCTCAACTTCTCCAATTATAGTAGAACCTTCACTTTAGACCACTCTACAAAATTTTCAAAGCTTTACAACTTCCATCCTACATGTTCTTACATTTAGATTGCCTCAGGAATCTCACAGTATAATTAAGGAGTGACAATTGCCTAAGCATATCAAGAATGATAGGAAGAAGAAAAAGAAGTAAGTATTGAGGTACAAACATGGCAAGCTTTAATAATGTAGAGCAGAAGAGCAAGTAGATGGCTAGAGTTTGTGGACATCTGTTGAGATCTGGATACTTATTAGAAGGCAGTGAATTATGGAACATCTTAAAGCTTCAACCTGGAAGATTATTCTAGCAGACATGCTTAGAATGACTTAGAATGGTTGCAGGTTAAATAAGAATATCATCATCATCATCATCATCATCAGAGCATTTTATACTCTTCAAGACATTTCATATACAGTGTCTTGCTCCTTCCTTTCAACATCTCAATTTTGCTTGTCAAAATTTGAAACAGAGTTTAATGTCCCACTCAAGCACAAATTAAGGTGTCAATGATAGGAATAACCCAAATATCCTCTTCCTTAGATTTATATTTTTGAAACTTCCAGAGAAGGATTAAATTACCTTAGAATCAAAATCAATTTCAAGGAAACTAAAGAAATTATTTTGGAAGTATACCTAAGCTGTTTAGATGTTTGCTAAACTTATAGTTTAAAAGATCGTAGTGTTTTTTGTATGTGCTAAATGAAATACTCCAAACCAATATGCAAAGAATCCCAATGCACCACTAATACGGTTTGGTTAATTAATTTCAATTTCCTCCAATAGGATTTTAATGTGCACAGTGTTACCATTCTTATTATTTTATACAAGAAATATGCAAGAAAATCAAAGTTTTAAACAGAACATGTTTTGTCCTTCAAAATTCCACTCATGAGTCACATCTCTTACCATATATGAAAAAAAATGGATGATTGACATAAATGCAATACCTAAAACTACAAAGCTTCTTCAAGAAAATAAGAAAATGCTTTTGTGATCTTTTTGTTTAGGCAAAACTTTCATGAAAAAACTAATTTATTTTATTTTTTTTATTTATTTTTATTTTTTTTTAAAGATTTTATTTATTTATTTGACAGAGAGAAATCACAAGTAGGCAGAGAGGCAGGCAGAGAGAGAGGAGGAAGCAGGCTCCCTGCTGAGCAGAAAGCCCGATGTGGGGCTTGAACCCAGGACCTGGGATCATGACCTGAGCCGAAGGCAGCGGCTTAACCCACTGAGCCACCCAGGCGCCCCAAAAACTAATTTTTCATTAAAAAAAACTAATAATAATAAATAATAATTGAACCTCATCAAAATTAAATTTTCTGCTCTTCAAAAGATACTGTTAAGAAGTGAAAAGAAAAACCCTGATTGGAAGGAAATATCCACAAAACTTATATATGACAATAACTAGGACTGAGAATATATAATAAACTCAAAATTCAAAAAACAAAACAATCCAATAAAAAATGGGTAAAAAACTTGAATAGATACATTACCAAAAAAGAAAAACAAATTGTAATTAAGTACATAAAAAGATACTTGACATTTTTAGTCATTAAAACTAAGTGAGACACCACTGCATGCCCATTAGAATAGAGAGAAAAAAATATCCCTGACAATGCCAAGTGCTGAAAAGGAATTGAAGAACTCAAACATTTCTGGTGAGAAGGTAACATAATATAATAGTCTCTCTGGAAAATAGTTTGGCAGTTCTCATGAATTTAAATATACATTTATTATATGACCCAATATTCTCATGAGAAAAGTGAAAACATATCCACCTAAAACAACAGCAACAACAACAACAACAACAACAACTGTATGTGAATAACCTTCAGCAGGTTTATTCATAATCACCAAAAACTGGAAACAACCAAAATTTCCATTAACTACTGAATGGATAAATGTATAATTGTATATTCATCCAATGAAATATTACTCATCAATGACAGACATAACACAAGCATTATGCTAAGTGAAACAATCCAGTCCCAAATATTTACAAACTGTATGATTCTATTTAAATGACATTATGCAAAAAGGTAAACTAAAGGACAGAAATCAGATCACTAATTGTCCACTGATGAAGCAAAGATTGACTCCAAAGGGATACAAGGTAACAGGGTGATGGACAGCTTACATTTCTTGTTGTGGTGGTGGTTACATGACAGTATATGTTTGTCAAAACTCATAACTGTTCATTTTAAAAAGATAGATTATAACTTTAGTAATCTGATTTTAAGAGTAGGCAAATGGGATTTCATGACTAGGTTGTTAAATGTTCCCATGGCTAAAGATGGCTTCCAATAAATGATGACCCTGGTATTTATACCCTTGTGTATCCCCTCCAATATTGAATATGGGCTATCTCTTAAAGAAAATGAGGCTATGCCAGATCAAATGAGCTTCTAGGACTGCATCCTCAGCTGTCATCATGTGAAACAAAGAACTACACAGTCAATCCACAGAGTCATGAAAAATAATAATTGATATTGCTCAAAGCTCACCTACCCATTGAAGTTTCCCAAACTAACCCTCCTTCCCATTTGGAAGAGTATATCACTAGTGATTGAACAAATAATGACAACTAACATTTATTGAGTGCCAGGCACTGCTCCAACTCATTAAATGTATTAACTCTAAATTCTCACAAAAGCTATTTGAGGTAGGGTTCATAACCAGACTTCTGAACCTAGTATGACATAGTGGCAACATAGAATGGTGTTTGAGGCATGGGCTTAGGAATCACACTATCTGTATCTCAATCACATCTTTGCCACTTACTAGTTCTAAGGTGTTAAACAAGTTATTTAACTTCTATGCCTTGGGTTTATCATCTCTAAAATGGGGTTAACTGAAGTATTATACCTCCTAGATTTGTTGTAAGGGTTAACTGATTTTTTTAAAGATTTTATTTATTTACTTGACAGACAGAGATCACAAGTAGGCAGAGAAGCAGGCAGGGGGTGGAGGGAAGCAAGCTCCCTGCTGAGCAGAGAGCCTAATGCGGGGGCTCGATTCCAGGACCCTGGGATCATGACCTGAGCCAAAGGCAGAGGCTTTAACCCACTGAGCCATCCAAGCGCCCCAAGGGTTAACTGACTTAATATACAAATATTACATAAGGAAAGCACTCCAAACTTGTTAATTTTCATTGCTATGGTACTTTTCCTATCTTCAATACAGTGTAATAAAAAATCACAGGGTTTGTAGTAAGAACAGTTAAGTTTGAATTCTCATTTCAATACTCATCATCTGTTACAGTTTATGCAAGTCACCAAAATCGTGCAGTTCTCAATGTTAGCACCAATAAAATGGGACTAAAAAAATAGTAATACCATTTCAACATAATCGCTTTGGAGTTCAAATGTAATAATTTTGTGAAAGAGCTGTTTTAATTTTAGAGCCCTATAATCAATTACCAGACATTTCTATTTCATGGGTTTTTTTTTTTCAACATTTACATATCCTATCTCACTATTAAATGCAGATCCCTTCCATATCAGGAACTATAATATCTACATTTTTGGTAGAGCACAGTGTTCTGAACGCTGTCATCCAACTGTTATTAGATTATTCTGCTTTCTCACTCTCAGGATTTATGAATAGGACCTGACACTTAAGGCAGTGCCACTCTGAATAGGGCTGTTACGGACAGTAATGTAAATTGGTAGAAGTAAATGTCCTCATAGGTAAAATGGGATGAAAATATCTTCCCTGCATAGCTGAAACGAGCATTACTGAAAATCTATATTCATGCCTAATACAATGCTGATATAAGATAGATACTCAATTAATGTTAGTGCCTATCCTACCTTAGCTAAACTTTGAAATAATCTTTTCATCTCACAAAAGCAAATATAGTTTATATCAGTTGCTAAGACTCCTCTAAAAATAATTCCTTTACCACTAAAATTTATGCCCCTGTTTATTATGTTGTAACTTTACTCTCAAAGATTATACTCACTGCCAACATAATCCTTTGGGAGTTTTTTCTTGGGCGATGCATGGAAATTACATGTTTCCCTCTGTTTTGCCAATCTGTGGGCTCCCTTCCTATCACATTGTTACAATGAAAGACTGAGAAGGAGATTTCTATGCCAGGGATTTGCTGTACCCCAGGCTCAGGTAGCCACTGTATAGGACAAGTGACAGTGCTGACGGTGAGCCACAGAACCATATCGCCATGGAAATAGTTTACCCAGGGGTGCTTTATTAGACGACCATCATGAAAGCAAATGCCGATAAATTGAAAGGTGTGTCCATGCAGAGAATAGTCCGGAAAACTGTGTTCAGCAGCATTATCAGGCTTGTTAAAATTCAGTTTCCCAGTTAATAATTTTCATGATCCTACATTTTACCTAGTAAGCATGTCAGCAGGCTACCCCTCTCCTATGTAATTCTACTGACTTTTCTCCAGATTGCATTATCTTGTCTTCAGGGATCTCACAAATATCAACATAAAAAGCTTTGCTATTTTAATAACATACAATGCATTTTGAATACAATAAGCCTGTGAAAAATCACACTTTAGTCTGTAGTTTCATTGAAGCTTACAGTGCATAATGCTACAGTAATTCTCCAAGGTATTTTTCAAAGACTGCCAAGAATAAATGCATTTTATCTATTGTTAACCATTCTACAGGCAGTAATATCCTGGAGTGTGATATTGGCTTTTCATTGTTGCTCACACCAACAGTATCCCACATGCATATGATAAAACATCAGGAAAACAATAAGGAGTCTTTCAACAAATTATAACTAAACATAAATGCTACTGAGCCAGCTCTATGCATGAGGTGATTTGTTATTTTAACATAATAGAATCAAATGAGGAATCCTGATTAGAAGAATACCAAATAATGTTTATTTGAGGAACAATGGTAAGTTTTTTGGATTGTAAAGATAAAATGGAATTCCCATTGTAGTTATCATTTCAGTCTCATTTATTCATTGGTAATTCTATGGATCCTACCAAAGGTATATAGTATAGAGTCTTACCTTAAGTAAGCTGAAGACATTTGAGATGAGGGAGAAAAGGCATACCATTTATATTAAATTAATTAATTTAAATTCCTATCAATGTGTTTACATTTAAACAATTATAATCAAGGAATTAGCATGCCACATTGTAAAGTCATTTGTTGTACCTTATTACAATTTTGGCAGTGCCTATACCTAAACTTTTTAAACTGATTATCTGATTCCAAAGGTAGCATCCAGTTTGCTAATTGTGCAGATATTTTTTGGAGGCAAAGTCAACATCTGAAGGTGTCTACCATAGCAACAACGTAACCAGTTGTTGCTATGTACATTGAGTATTCTGAAAAGTGATGAATAATTCTGGGTCTCTGGAAATCATGTTAATGTGAAGAAAGATTAATCCCTATGGTTAATCCCTATGGTTAATTCTTATAGTTTTATTGCCACTCCAAAAGCTAGCACAAAGCTCATCAACCCATGTCCTATGAGATTTATTGAACAATTCCAGCCAAATTCACGGATGAGCCACATTTACAGACTGAATGGGCATGATTATCTGAAGTATGGTCAGACAATAACATACATCATTTAGTCATTTGAGATATTCCTTTTTCAAAGTCAAGAGTGGTCTAATGAAGCCAAAGAGTAAGGTGCCATCTGGCTCTATATTTGGAGGCTCTTCTGGAAAGAAGCTGAAATTGAAATAAAGTGAAATACAAAGATAAAATATGGTCCAGAAGAATGAAACTTAAAGGATGCATGTGATTAAATGATTATAAATAAAATATATTTAGTCATGCTTCTATTTAAATCTCTTGGCCCTTGAAGTTGAAATTGAAGAATTCCATTTAAATAACCAATTAGCTCATTTGAATAAACCCACACTAACCTCTGATATAATAATATTAATAGAATAAATAATATGAATGTGATATTTATATGTATTTTATATATGTATTTCATATATACATATGTTTGTAATATCTAGTGAAATACTAAGACCAAGAAAAAAAATGCTAAGAAATTTAGATCAAACTAAAAAACCATATACAGATAAGCAAATTTGTTCTCTTCTTTTCCCTAATAAAGTTATTTCTATAGTTCAAATACCCTATTAATAATTCTCAAGGAATTGCCAAATGTTTTATACAGTGTAATTGTGTTTCAAAGAATACTGTACCGCAAATTGGAGCGTGGTACTTTTTTAATTGGGCAGAGTTGCCATGACAACAGACTTTGTGGTCACAGTTTGAACCATACTAATATAAACTTCTCATCACTTTCTAATGTTATTTTGAGGAAGTTACAAAGAACAGGAAATGAAATATAACTAAATATATTACCTGAATTAAAGTTGCACTATCACACAAATAGCAGTATTTCTGTTGCAAAACAATGCAGGTGTTAATATAAAATATATTTTTGCCTGTAAAAAATACCTCCCCTATTTTGTCCTAATGAAACACAACCACTTTATGCCACTTCTTTTGAATTTATCCTGAAACGTGCAAATAGATCATCTAACTTAGAGAAGAAATGTTAAAGCAGTATTGGAAAATCACAAAACATAATTGCTAATCTTCACTTCTTTTAAAAGAATCTTTTGCTTAATACTGATTGAAAGGAATTCTCAAAGGGTTCTAAATTTCATCGAATAGTGCAAGAGGTAACCATTTATATTCATTCTGAATATAGTTGGGATTTTCAGTGAGTGGTGGTGTCATTTTGCAAAAGCTTACTTTAGGTGGCTGTTTATTGCATTGTCAATTAAATTTCTGCCCTTCAATCCCTAAATCTCATTACCTCATTTATAGAAAGAAATAAAATCCAAACAAACAATTAGAGTTGGAAAGTAGATCAGTAGATTATTGCTGCATCAGAGGAATATACTCCCCCAAACAACAATCATTCATACTTCTGAGATTTGCTCGAGTACATATTCAAGATCGGTCTGTTCAATTTTAACGACACATTTGGGAAAATTTAGTTTTTAAGATAGCTTTCTTCCTTTTCTTGAGAAAAAAAGTTAAATAGACAGGTAGATATAAATATAGGGGTGTGTGTGTGTGTTTCTATATAGAAGGAAAGGAGAGCATGTATGTAATATGAGCCCCACTGGGCCTTTTTAAGCAGAAATAGATTCTGAAATACTTTAGACTCTTAGGATATAATATACAATATCAAAACATTCACTGGTAATTGGGAGATCTAACCCTCATGGTATATTAAAAAGCACTAGTATGTACTTACTAAACAAGAAAATGATGAGAAATTATTATCTAGGGATAAACTAAGTACATCATAAGTATTATGAGCAGGAAGAAGAAAAAAAGCATTGCAAAGAGAAGACTAGAAAATATACACAACCTAAACATGGTCTGAAAACCTTGACTCTTCTAATAAGATAAATGAAGAGAGTTTGTACCTTTGTATTTCAAAAACTGCCTCAGGGACAATAAATTCTGATTATACAAATCTAGACAGTTCTGTCAAAACTATTCACTTTCAAAGCAGTTACTAAACCAAAGTTTTAAGATGAGACATACAAAAAAGAAAGACAAAACTCTAGCAAAGTTGTTTCTGGAGACATTTACATGATATTATGTCATTTATGGAACACTTCATATTTTCACTTCCAATAAAAACTGTTACTTCACGATTGGCATTTGAAAATATGGCCTCAAAATAGAAACTTCCAAAAATTAGTTTCACATTTCAGAAACTCCATTATCTCAGCTATCAGCCAGAGGCTAATAGTTGTTTATCCACATTGACCCACTGACCCATTTATTTGCCATTTAATAAATATATTTGGAGCATGTGCTATACATTCTATTCTGACCACTGGGATTAAAAAAAAAAAAAAAGTCTTCATGTTTGATGCATTTCCTGCTTTCAAAGACTTCAAAGTTTGGGGGAAATAGGTAAACTTATAAAATTCATCAGTGAAGTTCTGTAACAATTAGTCTTTGGAACCAATGCAAAGGTAAAAAAGACAACATACTTAAGAGTCAGGGAAAGGTTACTGTAATGAAAAGACTCCTAGGCTAAAAATCTGAAGAATGAGGAAGAAAGAAAGGCAATATACCAATGGGAAAGAAGTGTTGTAAATGTAGTAAGAGAGAATACTCATGAATTGCATTTTCTTTACCATTAAGAAGACATGATGGCATTTTGAGAGGTCACATAACCAGAATTGACTTTGAAATTCAAGGTCACAGAGCTTTTGAAGTGTTAGTTGATGAATTTTTTCTGGCATTTACCTACCTAAAACATAAAAATGAAATCCAATGGTATATATTATATTAAATAACCTCATAAACTCATTGGGTGTATCTTTTTATATCCATCTCTAATTTTTCTTTTGGTGATTTACCACAATTCTATCTTTTTCAGAGGCATTTAAGGGAATACAAATTTGCAACCTCAATCTTAACTTTGTAATAGATTGTGTGTAGTAATAAATCTCAAAATTGCAGTTTTACTGCATTTCCCCAGGAGAATACTAGGCTTACTGCTTAAAATAAGTGGTTATTTCTACTGAACATTTTATAGGAGTATGACACATGCATAAAAGTAAAAATATCATAAAAATACAGATTAATGCATTTTTCATTAACATATCCATGTAATTACCACCAGATCAGGAAATAGAATATTCCCAGAATCAGGAAGCCCTTCATAATTCCTACTCACCTCCTCCTCTCCAATGTAAGCAAATAAATTGAAATGAGTTCCAGTTGCTCCACATTCTTACCAACACTTGATACTGTCAATCTTTTTAAATCTAGCAATCTAATAAGTATGTAATGGTATCATATTCAATTGTGTTTGTATTCTTCTTATCTATTAAGTTGTTTATCCTTTTGTGTTGATTTATTTATATTCCAGGTTAATAAGATTATATGTGAGGTATATATAAATATTTTAGGGTTTAAATTTACCACTCATAATTTGCTTTGTATTTGTCCTATCTACTCTATATTTCTATTTCTTTCCCTTCCTTACCTTTTCCTTCCTTCCTTCCATCTTTTCTTCCTTCCTTCTTTCCTTTTTGCTGGGTAGAATGAGGAGGATTGGATAGATCATGTATTTTCTCTCCCTAGTCCTTGTGCTCCTGATCTCTCACACTCTGTTTCATATTCTGCACCATTATTCCTCTACATAATTCATTCTGGATGTTTCCTAATGACGCTAAATTCCAATTTATTAACTCTCTCTTCAATCTTCTAGCTATTGAGTATTGAATTTCAATTACATTTTCATTTCTACATGTATGACCTTGGGTAAGTAAAGGGATCTTATAGAGTACACACAAAATTCAGTATATAATGAAGTGGATACAGAAAAAGAACTTCAGAGTCTATTTGGTTTCAGTTCACTCTTACCTTCAGATTATAAAAAACTAGCCTTCCTCCACCTTATATTTAGATGTTTCGGAAGACTACTAATTTACTACATAGTTAAAAAATGCAAACACTTTTTAGAATGGACATTATAAATAACTATCCAACATTTAAACATTCATTCCTCATAATTTGGTTAGAGCCTAGATTTTTGTTAAAGAATGCACTTTCCCCTCTAATGACAACAACTCTAGAAAGCTGACTGCATCCCCAACTACTGTGTGATGTGTTAAAACAATCCTAACATCATCAACACATAAACCATGCTATTATCAGGATTAAGCCAACAAATGCATGAGAGTTTCCTAAAAACTGTTATTGAAACAAAATAATGAACATGAGCTAAACTACTCAAAAAGAAGAGAAAAATGTTTACTTCAGGAATGTGTGAAAGATTTTCTCTTCTCTTTGGACATGAAGAAGAAAGCACATAACTCCATCTGCTAGTGTACTTAGGAACTTGAAGGAGGAAAGTATGACAAAGTCAAAGCAAAGAGAATGGTAAACATAT
Source organism: Lutra lutra (assembly GCF_902655055.1). NCBI lineage: Eukaryota > Metazoa > Chordata > Mammalia > Carnivora > Mustelidae > Lutra > Lutra lutra. The sequence goes on from NC_062288.1 coordinate 44,021,167, forward strand.
GAGATTAGCAGAAAAAAAAAAAATTATACTACTCCAGTTCAGAACCCTAATCATCTCTGAACTTTGTTATATAAAGTAACATATTCCCTAATTGTTTTAGCTGCTTTGATATCAAGTTTTCAGTTACTGGCACTGGAAAATATCTTAAGAGATACTCCATTCTAGCAACTACCAAAGTATATCTACATACTGATAGGTAGTATGTGCATTAAACTCTCTCTATAAATCCATTATATATATTTATTATTTATGTTAATTAATCAATAATACATTTATTATACACTGTATTATAATATAAATACATATATTTTCTGAAAGTGTTTATAAAATATTATCATAAAGTTTTCACAGAAACATGTACTGTTTTAGTCAAGAAGCATTTAAAAAATAATTTATCAAAAAAGTTATTTCTACTTCCTAAAACTTGTTAAACTCAATTTTAGCTTTCAGAATAAAAAATTAACTTTGAAAACAATCAATGTAGATTCCACTGATCCAGTTAACAGTTTAGAATGTCGGCTTTATGTGGTTTCCTACTGAGTAGAGAAAAATGAAATACAGCTTTGCTCTCAAAGATCTCAAAGTCTAGCAAGGGATATATCTGCATAAATAGGCAATATTAAAACTGCATTACAAGCATTGCAAAACTTGTAAGTGCTGACATAGGAAGAAATTTTTAAATTCTTTTGGATTTCAGGAAATTTTTCACAGAGGATAAGATTCTTCATTTGTTTCTCAAAGTGTCATTTTTGCTAGGTGTATATGGTGGTAGAAAATTTTAGACAAAATAAACATCTATTAAAGCACAGAATTTTCAAAATGAAAACATATAGTTAGAAGCCTAAATTAAGATATATTTTGATGGTAGGACTGAAAGGACTTCGAGACACAATGAATTTAGGTTCTATTTCTTGAATCTACTAAAATACAAAAACTATGACATCCATTTCCCCAATCTCAACCACAGACTTAAATATTTTTCCTAAAATGTCAGTTAGTACTTAACATCCCAGATTCTTGCTACTCCAAAATGCAATCCAAATCTGAATAAGAATGGTAGGAAGAATGAAGCAAAAGATTTTACAATATTTTACCTTTTTAATTTTAACAATCCATAATTACTCTTTGAAGCTAAATCTATCTCTTTACCTGAGACAAGTTGAAGAAACATGTGCTTTTTTTTTAATTTTCTCAATACTTAATTGCCAAATTAGGATTAGAAAAAGAAAGATTAAAGAACTCTTAATTCCAGAATCTGCTTTCCAGTTGCCCTGCATTTAATTTTGTCCCTTCACCTTTGTGTATCCAAATGTTGCCTCCCCAAGAGGTATATGGTAATATGGCTTGCCCTGTACAACAATGCATTCATTCCCTTTAAAATTTTTATTACTTTCTTCACCTGGCATTCTTGTCCCACCTTCCTTAAAAATCTCCGTATAAATTTTCCTTACTCTGAATAAAATTGGTGCTTTAAAGAGATGATTATTTCCTAAGCTTCAGATTCACATGTCCTGTAATTATAGTTATAGGTAATTGTATTTCAGTATCTTATAATACTATTAATTTATACTCATTTAAATGTGTTTAAGGAAATATGCCTAGAAGTTCAGATCCCAGCTGTGGAGGAATGTGTTCTGAATGCTTGTTTTCAATTTAAAAAACGTTACATATTTTAACAAAGTAAAATCAATGTCATCGAAAGTAAACAAGGACAGTACAAATATTTGAACAAACATAACCTTTCTTGTTGGCAAGATTTTCCCTTCCAGAAAAAAGTTAAGTTTGTAGAATGCTAAAAAAGCAGATGAGGGGGAGAAAGCAAAAGCAACTTGGAAGGTTTTCAAAGAGACTTTGAGATGCTCTTACATAAACTGAAATGTTATTACATATCACCATATGATAGAGGTGCCTTGAATCACTTATAAGAATCTGATCTTGAGAAGAGAAAATGAGGAGGGGGCATAAAGTCACTAAGTTTTCCTTTCTTTCTTCTTCTTCTTCTTCTTCTTCTTCTTCTTCTTCTTCTTCTTCTTCTTCTTCTTCTTCTTCTTTTTTAAGGATAGAGAAAGATTAGTTACACAGGGAAAACTATTGGGAAGATATTGTTCAGCATATTCATTAAATATTGTGTTTGAGAGAAATGTCTAAGTATGCACGTGATACACGTTACTCCTACTTGGTGTCAGTACAAGGCAATGGCCTGGAACAAGCCCAAGGTTCCCTTGAAACCGACCCTCCACCTGCATAACCAGGTTAGGATTCCATGCTCTCACATTTGAAAAAATTTGTTTCACATTTTCCAAGGTCTGAGGGGACATTCAAAGGCCTCAGCACTTCTGCCAAAGACAGAAATTCTATAGTAAGAATAGAAAATTATAAAATATATGAATAAGATAAATTTGTATTCCCCAATGTGGTAATAAAAAGCTCTAAATTCCTAACTAAAAAGAGATGTTAGATCTGTTTCCTTCTACTCTTAAAGTATTCAATGTAATTAAAAGTGTAGCTTAATTTTTAAGGCTTGCTATTGTGAATAAAAAGGCAAAACGTAAAGGATTTATATTAAAATTTTATAAGCTTGATTATGAATATCATGAGGCAGGAAGTTGTATCTCTTGCTCACTGAGGTATCCCAAGAGAGCCTGGCACAAAATGAGTATGCTATAAATATTTGTTGAATGAAAGGAGCATTAGTATTTTCTTTAAGTAGGCAAAATTCTATTTAAATAGGTCTGCTCAATTCAAAGCAAATATTTCTAAATGAGTGGATTCTAATATTTTGTAATTATTATTTTTTATTTTAATGCACCTTAGAATAATAAGCTGCAGTGCTGTGCTGTGTCCATGCCTTATTTCAGCTCCATAGCAACTCTGTTAAGCAGATATTCTAACTATTTTAGCCCAGGCAGACATAAAGAGCAGAGAGAAAAGTTATTGTGCCCATGGTAAGATAACTAGAAATTTACAAAGTCATGATTTGAACCCATCTTTCTGATTTCTAACTTCAGAGTCTCAATGCCTATGCTAGATTGATAGGAATACCAGATAAAATATTGACTAGAAACCAACCCGGACATACAGACTTTTGTTATAAAAAGGACAAAAACCACAGTGTGCAGTTGTCTAGTTCTGCATTTATCAGAGAGCAAATTGAAAAACCTGGATGAGTTTCTCTTCATTCTATTTTTTACTACCTTTTCTACAGTGCAGTAATATAATTACCAGGTGAAGTTTCCTCATCAACTGTTTGGAAATATTTAAACACTACGTAGCGACAGGTAAGATAAGACACTGGCATAGTTTAAAGTACTCCAATTTATCCGGTCCTGGGGAAAGGAGAATTGTACATATTTGTATTAATTTTTCTCACATAAAAAACTTTGGTGAGGGGCGCCTGGGTGGCTCAGTGGGTTAAGCCACTGCCTTCGGCTAGGGTCATGATCTCAGGGTCCTGGGATCGAGCCCCGCATCGGGCTCTCTGCTCGGCGGGGAGCCTGCTTCCTCCCCTCTCTCTGCCTGCCTCTCTGCCTGCTTGTGATCTCTCTCTGTCAAATAAATAAATAAAATCTTAAAAAAAAAAAAAAACTTTGGTGATAATCTGTGAGGCAAAGAAAAAAGGAAATATTTTATAATTCAGGGTTAGAAAGGATTTACTTTTCTGGATTTTGCCTCTGGTCAAAGTTCTTCTTATAGTTGCAATGAGGGACGCCTGGATGGCTCAGTTGGTTGGGCAGCTGCCTTCGGCTCAGGTCATGATCCCGGCGTCCTGGGATGGAGTCCCACATCGGGCTCCTTGCTTGGCGGGGAGCCTGCTTCTCCCTCTGCCTCTGCCTGCCATTCTGTCCGCCTGTGCTCGCTCTCTCTCCCTCTCTCTCTGACAAAAAAAAAAAAAAAAAAAAAAAAAAAAAACTTATAGTTGCAATGACTTCATTAGTCTGTGTGGAAGATGTACAGTTTTCTCTCTTTGCATTCAGAAGCTCTGCTTGTCAGCTTTTCCTCACTATTCACAAACAATAATGCTTGAAAAGAAAGGTATATGAATTATTTGTTTTCTAGCATTTCTGAAATGAGTACCTTGGATAATGCGTTTTTCTCATACTCAGAATAAACCAAAATACAGAAATAAGCTGCCCTGAGAGGTAGCAGAATTTCAAAAGGCCTTTTTAGGATTGAGTAACCTGTGGTTGATGAAATAGAAGTATACTTTCAATGCCACCATTTATTTCTAAAAAGGATTCTGTTAAGCGTCAACAAAAGTGAGGCTGAATAACTTCATTTGAAAATATAACCACTGTTCCTTCATCAAAAAAGAAACTCACTGCCTAAAGGAGAATGAGAAAATTTAGCTATTATAGGAAAGAAAATGTAAGCTTTGTTATCCAAAACTTGTTTGGTCAAGTTAAAGGAATAATTCAAAGAAAAAGCTTTCTTGTAGCATGTGGAGTTCTGTTCCTTTGACCTGTCTAGGGATTGCAGGCCCTCCCTGCCAGAGGAGAAGCCAACTGATGTGCTGGCAGTTTCTGTGAAGGTTACACTAATTTAAAACCTGAGGATCTGAGTCACCTGAGGAAGAATCACTTTTCTGTATGAACAAGTGGCAGCGCCTATCGCGTCATTTTTCTCCTGCGCTTGCACAAGCACTTTCTCTTCTCCACTCCCTCGCTCCCTCCCACTCTCACCTGTGCTCAGGCACGCCCAACCCTCCTCCACACAGGAATTCAACACTTCCCAGGAAAAAGCATGGGAGTCTGGGGCTCCAATAAGGTGCCAACAGTAGGAACCTTGCCTCCTGAAGAGTTTTTTTTTTTACTCTTAAGTGAAGTACCTGCTTTTGATCTTCCCAATGAGCTATAGAGCAAAAATGGCTCATATATCATTCATGCAAGGTTGAGCTCATTTCATTGTAGTATCTTTTCCTGGAAATGTCTTTTTTTTTTTTTCATTCCTCTGGAGTTCAGGCGCAGAGACACAAGACCACCCCAATTACCAACATTTTGACTACTTCTTACTTTATTTCTAAAGCTACAGATTGCATCCCAGCCACCTCACACATGTTCCACTTCAAGGAAGGCAAACACAAAAGTATTTGAGGATCTGAAATTCACTCTATATGAATAAAACAGATGGATATAAGAATTAAGGAATGGGAAGCTCTAGTCACTTGGACAGTGCATGTTTCATGAACAGATTGTCCAATTCAGCTTTTACAAAACAGAGAAATATGCGTGCTCTGCAATAATTTGGAAACCCTGGTTTATCTCTAAGTTTTAGCTGTAAATACCCCATTTAACCAGTATTTCTCTTTTGTTTGTTTAAGTAGGCTCCATGTCCAGTGTGGAGCCCAATGTGGGGCTTAAACTCACAACCCAGAGATCAAGACCTGAGTTGAGATCAAGAGTTCAATGCTTATCCAACTGAGCCAGCCAGGTGACCTAAGCAATATCTCTTAATTCAAATTACTTAGAGAATAAAACTAATTGGTCAATACCACATTATGACAAGGAGGCCCTTGAGGCATGTGCTTATTCTTGCCCAGTCGGTTAGATAGAAGATTTTAAATGGTTACAAGCCATTTAAAATATCAACTTAATCACTGTACATTCATTGGCTGAGGTATATTCCTTCTAACAGTGCTATGGGAGAACCAAGTTTTCTAACATTTGACCTTTCCAATGTAGTGGCGTTTCCTATGGATTTAGAAACAGAAACATCTAAAACTGCAAGAGGCCTTAAGAATGGTGTAGATCAGGGGCGCCTGGGTGGCTCAGTGGGTTAAAGCCTCTGCCTCTGGCTCAGGTCATGATCCCAGGGTCCTAGGATCTGCCCCGCATCAGGCTCTCTGCTCAGCAGGGAGCCTGCTTCCTCCTCCCTCTCTCTCTGCCTGCCTCTCTGCCTACTTGTGATCTCTGTCTGTCAAATAAATAAATAAAATCTTTTTTAAAAAAAAGATTTAAAATACTAATAGACAATTTTTTTCCCAAGTAAAACTAGCCTTTGAAGTCAAGGTATTCCAAGCTTGTTGCCTCAGAAAAGGACCCACATAGCCAAGACCAGAAAGCAGAGTGCCAATTTGTCGGCCTTTGAGTTTCTAAGTTTCTGAAATTCATGAAAGAAAGAATAATTTAGAAAGCCAAAGATTTTTTATCTTAAAAGCTACACTTTTAGGGGCGCCTGGGTGGCTCAGTGGGTTAAAGCCTCTGCCTTTGGCTCAGGTACTGATCCCAGGGTGGGATCCAGCCCCACATCCAGCTCTCTGCTCAGCAGGGAGCCTGCTTCCTCCTCTCTCTCTGCCTGCCTCTCTGGCTATTGTGATCTCTGTCTGTCAAATAAATAAATAAAAATCTTAAAAAAAAAAAAAAAGAATGGTGTAGATCAGCATTTCCTAAATAGGTAATCCATAAAACATGGTAGTATCACATTTAATTTTCACATCATTATTATAAAGTGAAAATCATTATAATCCTCATTTTAGAAAGCAAAAGAATACAGCTTGGAAAGGTTAAGAAACTCCGTAAGACTACTGATCTAGTAATGAGATGGAGAGCCAGGATTCCATCCAGACCAGTCTGAAATTAGGGCACAAAGTCAAAAGACAACCAGCAGCAAATGGGGCCATGGATCTCATGGACTGAAAATACTGCTTGAATAATTTTAAGTCTCATCTCTCAGTAGTTGTGGACTGAACCTGTTAGTGATTTTAAGGAGACTCAGCGACAAACCTTAAAATTTGAAAAGGAAAGAAATTCAACTGGGTGATTAAATAAGAATTTTAAAAATCTGTATTTGTTAAAACCTGAAATGGAAAGAGGCTGTTGACAGAACACCAGGCCTCCTGGAAAGAGCAGCACTGTTAGAGGGTCTGGATTACTTGTAGAGCTCAAAGGAGATTCAACATAGTCTTCAATTCCAATCCTCACCAACTTTATGTTTTCTTTGTTCAACTCTGGTTCAAGATTTTTTAAAAATTCTAAACACATTACTAAAATAATCCTTTCTAAAATCAAAGGATAAAAGCTTACATACAAAAACTGGTTATTTTCTTATCTGTCTAGTTTATTTCCATGAATATTTATCACTAGCTTTAGAGCAATCCGATTCCTCCTTGATAGCAGTTGTGCATACAAAATTTGTTCTCACCAAAGAGTAAAATCTATTGCATCTCTATTCCTACCAAAGTCGCTCATTTCTAATATGCTGAGTACAGATAGTCCCTTTGAAATAAGGGCCTTAATTGACAGAAATTGCAAATATTTATTTATTTATTTTTACGTAATAACAACAATACACCTACTGAATGCGTACTCTTGTTTTCACTTGTACAGGTTAGTTGATCCAGTCCTAACAGTGCAAATTTTAAGGTACAATTTTTATACATTTTATACTGGCTAAATCTCATCAGCCAAAGTTCATTCTTATTTTTATTCTCTCCCCATTCTCTCTATTTAAATATGATCTCAAACCCCTAGAGCAGCGCATTGCACTGAGAGATACAAAAGCTCCTGGTAGCAAAAATATAGGAATTTGATGTGATAACAAAGTGCTTTAGGGAAGCACGTAGTATTAAAATCCAATCCAGCCTCATTGTTTATTTATGAGGATGGGACCATGATTTTGCAACAAGTTCTCAAAAGATATGCAGAACATTATTTTTTTTCTATAATAATTTAGAAGGGACAATTAAATAAAATATTCTAAAACACTGTAATTGAAAATTTTTCTTAAATCTAGATGGGGCTGTAATTAATGATCTATAATTATGTAACAAATTATCACAAACTTAAAAGACTAAAGCAATAGATCTTTATTATCTCCAAGTTTCTCTTGGCCAGGAGTCCAGGAATAAGTTAGTGGATCCTCTGCTTAGGATCTCACAAGGCTCCAATAAAGGTCCCTGATGGGCTGTGTTCTTAGCTGGAAATTCTGACTAGAGAAGTATCAGCTTCCACGATCACTTAGGTACTTGGCAGAAGGTATTATCTTGTGGATTAAGAACTCAAGCTTCTTGCTACAACTTCCCTTCTATTCTTTACCATGTGGCTATTTACTTCTAGGAAAGTAAGAGTTTGTTGAGTGAGTCAGCTAGCAAAAATTATTGTCTGAGAATTTTTTTTTAAAGATTTTATTTATTTATTTGACAGAGAGAAATCACAAGCAGGCAGAGAGGCAGGCAGAGAGAGAGGAGGAAGCAGGCTCCCTGCTGAGCAGAAAGCCCGATGTGGGGCTCGAACCCAGAACCTGGGATCATGACCTGAGCCGAAGGCAGCGGCTTAACCCACTGAGCCACCCAGGCGCCCCAGTCTGAGAATTTTTAATATAATTTTGACCTGATGATTTCCCTAAACTTTGAATTTTCTTTGGGATAACAATAGCAACATAATAAAACAAAATTTCAAAACACATTAGCAAACTAAAGATCTTTCCAACAATCTAAAATTTAGAAATTTGGGAAGCCTCTCTTCCAGTCATTAATTTACTGGATTAAAAAACACAGGTTATATTCATAATCTGGATGCCAAAAATAAGTACTTTAGAATGTTAAAGGGATCATTGTTAACATATAAAGAAATGTTTCAAAGAATAAGGTAAGGAAAAAGAAGTTTAAAAATTTCACCAGGCAATATGCTTTTGAAAAGAAAAGCCAGCCTCAGGGAGAATCAAAGATTTTTCTATATCAAAAGAGGCCAAACAAGGTGTCTTCCTTTTTATTAAACCATGTGGTAATATGTAACATGAAATTCATAATTTTGTCAACCACTGACCTTTCTTCTTCTAACACTAAGCTTACAAATGCTTTAAAGAATACTTTTACCCTTAAAGGTGAATCCAATTGATTATTACTATTTCAAAGAAACTGCTTCAAGCAATCTTTTAGGTTCACAACTTTAAAGAAGCAAAGATCTTTGACTACTTTCCTGATTTGAGTATCATTTCCACTATGTAATTTTATCCATCCTTTAGAATTTATTATTTTATGATAACTAAGTAAAAAAAAAAAAAATGACAGACTTCCCACCCCACCTCCCCAAAATTAGAATTTCCCATCTTCTTATCAGACTCATCTGATCATTTTGAGGGTCATCCTTTAAAATCTTTTCCATTTCCTTTCTCATCCCCAGAATGTCTATTGACAGACTAAAGATTTAAAAAACCAAACCTCTTTGAAATAATATATTTTTAAAACTAAGCTCTCTCTCATTGGAATATATAAACAAAGTTTGTGTATGTTGGTTTCATCACACAGAGTTATGCTGTATTGGAAGAAGGAGTAATATTGCATATCCCAAAATATCCCATATAGATTAGTAGACCTGGAAGTGGGCACAGCTCAGGAGAGTTAGAGAGGCCAACGTGTGGAAGGGACAGGAAGAGAGAATTGAGGATGGGATAAACCAACTTCAGTTTTTATCCCAGTTCTTAGATTGCAGTGAAATCTTCATTTACTAAACCACTCAGTTTTGTCCAGGACAGCAAAGCAAGGAAAATGCTCTGGAACTATCAGTATAGCTATTTAGGAATGACTGGGATATTCTCCTTGTGATTATAACCAAAGTAATAATTATCATTGTTTGCTTTTAATTTAGATTCAGTTGAGCAGATTTATTAATCACTGTGCAAATTATTTTAGTATTGTCCAGTTTTTTCTCTATATTTAACGTGTACCTGTATATGTTATTTTACTATATACAAGTTATTCAAATCTATTCATAGTTAAGCATCTATGTAGCAGTGAGTGATATCTTGGCCATTTGGTCCAGTAAATGTTAGAGCTACTAGAACAATGAAATATCTGGGTTATGAGCTTCACTACCTGACTTATTTGGGGCAGCTATTCTAAAACTTTTTGGTTTCAAAATCTATTATTACAAAAAACAGTAAATGGGGGTCATCACTTTAGATATTTATCAAATTAGAAATTAAGGGAGAATTTTGATTGATTGATTTAAAACAATAATAATAAACTTTATACAGTAACAAAAATAAAATATTTGGAACATTTAGGGAGAAATATGTTATTGTTTTACATTTTTGCAAACATCTTTAATACCTAGGTTACAGAAGTTACCTGGATTTTCTTATCTTTTTCTTTACTCCAACAAGTATGATATCATACATCATATAGCCTCTAAAAACTCCACTGTATATTCATCAAAGAATGATAGTAAAGAAGGCAAAAGACATCTTAGTGTTATTTATAACCTCAAAGACCTCTTAAAAGGCTTGTAGGGCCCACCAGGGATTTCTATTCCACACTTTGAAAACTTCTGTTCTAAGATGACAAAGACAAAACACAACTTTTATTCAGAGGTGGAATAGGTATGACATTACATATGCACCTCAAACAAAGTAGTAGACATGCCCCAACTCTGTCCCCACAACAGACACACACAAAGCCACAGATTAAGCACCAACCTCATTCTTTATATCAGTTGTTATTAGTGAATACAAAAGCATGGAAAGAAAAAATAGTTTCCATAGATGTCTTATGAAAGAAACAATAACATTTTTGTAAGATTTTTGAAAGAGATTGCTCTATCTTTAAATTTAATAAATTCCTTTACTAAGCAAAAATAAATATCTTATTGCACTAGGAGATAGGTATTTGATTTTTCATGTGAGAAATTAGAAGATACATAAATTGTAGAAGCATTAAAAAGTTGTATTATGAAAGATTTTCAAAACACTTGTAAGTAGCTCTTTGTGTTTCTATTAAGTTTGTCTCACAATAATTCTTAGTGGGAAGTCCATTTTGATGTGACAAAACCATTTTACTTAAATTTCATACTAATCTAGTTTTTTTTTTCTTTTCTAATTTAAGAACTAATTTGGGGGAATAGGGCCATTGACTTTAGTCAAAGTCATCCCATTTCCATTTGTCAGAGCACCCTTTGGCTAGAGCAACAAAAGTTAACAAAGATTGCCTATACTTAAGAAAGAAACAGACAAAAAACAATAACAAAGATATATGGCTTTTCTTAACATAAAAAATCAGTTAGTTTAAAATTTTTTGTTGTTGGTCATACATAAAAGACGTTATCCTTAAAAGATTGGTATATAAATGCTCTCTAATTGAGTTTTGTTTTACTTCAAGAAATATAGAGTTCAATGATAGAAAAAGATACAATAGGCACACAAATTGAAAAAGAAAGGGTTAAAATATTTATTAAGTTAGCCTTAATATTCCAGAACATCAAAGGCTAAAATAATGATTATGAGTCCATAAGAGTATCAACTATCAAAACCTATTTTTTGCACTAATACTGATTGATCTCGATTTATAGAGAGGTCCCCCATCTCTCATTCTCCTAAAGATATCTTTACAACCTTTTATTATAGTATCATTTAAGTGAGATTGTTTACTTATATGTCTGGAAGTTCTAACAGAACAGGGGCTATTTTTATTCATCTTTATAATACAACAATATAGAAGACTGATTGGTGTGGAATTGATTATCAATAACTGGTTTAGAACTCAATGAATAAGTACATTCACATTTTGCTGAAGAGGAAGTACTTTCCCTAAACTTTTTACATCACCCAGCAGGTAGTACTCCTGGAACAGAATCCTTTGCTGTTTTGTCTCTATCAGACCTTAACAACAACCAGATATTTATTCTTGGAAAAGCCACTCTCCCTTTTTGGCTATTTATTTTTCATATGGAAAACTAAATGATAGATGGCAAAAGACACATGAGGCAATGCTCATCACTAATCACTATGCAAATAAATGCAAATAAAAACCACAATGAGATAACACCTCACACTAGTCAGAATGGCTAGTATCAAAAAGACAGTAACAAATGTTGGCAAGGATGTGAAGAATAAAGAGCCCTTGACACTGTTCGTGGGAATGTAAATTAGTGCAGCCATTGGAAAACAGTATGGAGTTCCTCAAAATACTAAAACTAGAAATACCATAGAATCCAGAAATTCCACTGCTGGGTATTCATCTGAAGAAAATGAAAACACTAATTTGACAAGATATAGGTACCCATATGTTTATTGCCACATTTTACAATGGAAGGAACCTAAGCGTGTATTGATAGATGAATCAATAAAGAAGATGTGGTATGTATACACAATGAAATATCATAGGCATAAAAAAGAATGAAGTCTTGCCATTTGCAACAGCAGAGATGGACCTACAGGGTATTATGCTAAGTGAGGTCAGACAGAGAAAGGCAAATACCATATGATTTCACTTATATGTAGAATTAAAAAAAAAACAGAAACAGAGTCATAATTGTAGGGAACAAACGTGTTTGCCAAAGGGGAGGAGGATGGGGGATAGGAAGTGAGATAGGTGAAGGAGATTAAAAGATATAAATTTCCAGTTATAAAATGAGTCACAGGGAGGAAAAGTACAGCATAGGAAATATAGTCAATAATATTGCAATAATGTTGTATAGTGACTACATTTATCTCGGTGAGTATTTCATAATCTATAAAATTGTCAAATCACTAGGTTGTACACCTGAAATTAATATACTATATGTCAAATATAGAAACTATTAAAAATAACACAGTAAGTGGTAAACCACCTGGTTTGTAAGTTCTCTTCTAGTTCTAACATTTTGATTTTAATATTAATCCTGTTCCCAGTTGGATGTACAGTGCTGTATTTGTTACAACAGATCATAGAAAGTGATGGTTTTCGCCATGCAGGATTTTCATCAAATTGGTAGCATATATCATTATGGAAAAAGCAACAACAACAACAACAAAAAGATAAAAGTACAAAATAATCTGACTACCAATCGGTAGTTATTTAAGAAATAATTAGTATCAAAACATCCCATTTTATTCAATGACTTCATTACTTCACTTGCTGGTAATTAACTTTCAGGTAATATAAAAACTAAGGTCCTTAAAATTTTAGGTTAATCAACAATGTCGTTTAGTGGCATTATATTTCTCTCCTTTCCTGTCACAGGCTGCTTTGGGTTGTCCTCTATATTCTGAAGCTATTTACCAAGACAATTATATTCTCTAAACACTTCCTCTGCTTGTGGAGCACTGAAATATTTCCACAATTTCAAAAAATCAACTCAACAAGCAATTTCTTACTATTTAAAATGTACACTGTTTAATATGAAACAGGATAGGTATTCATAAAAATAAAGTGGGGAAATCACTAATAACAAAGTCATGTAGTCTGGCATTCATTCCCTTTAAAAGTAATGCTTTGGGCTTCATGTAAGAGAGGAGATCAGTCATGCTTGGACAATACATATGAAATTCCAAAACCCATGGAATTTCCTTTATTTCAGAGCCTTTTTCTTAGAATTCTTATTGTTACATTTTAGGAAAGTATCTTAAAAAAGTAGTATAGAGGAGTGATTAAGAACTTGGGTTATGGGGGCATCTAGGTGGCTCAGTGGGTTAAGCCGCTGCCTTCGGCTTATGTCATGATCTTGGGGTCCTGGGATGGAGCCCCACATCGGGCTCTCTGCTCAGCGGGGAGCCCGCTTCCCCCCTCTCTCTCTGCCTGCCTCTGTGCCTGCTTGTGATCTCTCTCTCTGTCAAATAAAAAATCTAAAAAAAAAAAAAAAGAACTTGGGTTATGGAACCAAACAGCCTGAGCTCAAGTCTCAGCTTTGCCATTACGAGCCTGCCTTTTAGTTATTTACTTGATTTTCCCCCCACACTTTAGTCCTGTTGTGAGAACCAATGTTAATAAAAGTAAAGGGTTTATAAAAGTTCTGGGCATAGAGTTGGTGCACTTTGAGTGCTTGATTCATAAGTAAATCTGTTTATAATGGTTTTCTATGAATAACATGGGTATACCACAAAACATTTCAACCGGTAACAGAAACTGAAGAGATTATATAAAGAGTATGGTGGCCAAGTAGCTAAGCCAATGGGGGCTGATGAAAGCTTCATAGGCAAAACAATGAGGCAAAAAAAGGAAGATGGGGAAAATGAGCCATTTTTGTACTCCATATACAGTTAATATCCAGAACATGTATGCAAACCATCTGACTTTCTTTAATAGGCAAGAGCAGCAGTGGGTGTTTGCAACTTGGTTTAAAGTATAAAATTTTAAACTGCTCTAAGATCTAAAGGGTTCTTTTTAAAAGAAAATGAGCTGTTCTATGTTCCAAATGAAATATCAAATAAAATGTTGAAAAGTCTTTCTATCAAACAAATGCTTTGTGCTATGTTTTATACCTGGGCGAGAAAATAAAGAAGCATCTTCGTGTTTGGAACACTAAGAAATTTAGGTTTGTATTGAGATAGGATACTTTTATAACAAAGTACAAAATGGCAAGTTTGCCACCTACTACAATTACATTAAGAAGAACACACTGAAAGAACATTCTGATAAACACAATTCCACGCAAAAGACCATAAACATAGAAAAAGTATTTAAAAAGGAAAATGAAGGGGGTGATACTGAGCAAGGAAGAATAAGCATGAGTTATATAAGCAAGTTAGGTAGAAAATGGATCAAAGAGGGTGAAAATAAATCCCGGGAAATCTGAGAAAAAGAAATGTTTCAGATTCTGGAAGAAAAAGAAAAGGAAGAAGGGTTAAAAGGACATTAAGATATCAAAGCTCACCATATATAACAGGGAGAAGTTGAGAAAAGGGAGATATATATATCACAGAGATGAGATAAAGATGTGTAATTGGAAAGACATAATAAATGACAAGAAGATACTCCTGGGATATAAGTTCACTCTAATTTTTAGGCAAAGGTTTGACTTATTGTTAAAAGGAACAGTATACTAGCAAAGATTAAAAATAAGATTTAAACCTAAAAGAAATTTAAGTATTATCTAATATAATCATATTGTTTTAGAGATTAGGCAAATAAAGCTCAGAAAAATATGATGACTTGCTTAAAGTCACAGAACCGGTGAGTAGAATCAGAGCTTGGATCCCATTATTTGATTCATTGGGTCAGCACTCTACACAATAAACCTGCCCAACTTATTATGGCAGAGGCTGATTTTTTTTTCTCCTCACCCAATCACCCTGATTAATGTTATTCTCAATAATCTGGAGAAATTAACAGATTCAAAACCACTGTGGATGTGTATTAAACAAAACAAAAAAAAAACCCTCTTTAATACACAGTATGAAAAATACTTGTAAGAAATATAAAAAAGCAATAGATTTTACAGTATTGCTTGTTTCAAAATCCTTTAAGGATGCCTTGTTTAATATTTTCATCAGAGCGGTGCCTGGCTGGTGCAGCTGGTTGAGCATTGGAACCTTGCTTTAGGCTTGGGTCATGATCTTAGGGTCCTGAGATCAAACCCCAAGTATGGCTCCATGCTCAGCCTGGAGCCTGCTTGAGATTCTCTCTCCCTCTCCCACATCCCTCCCACTTATGCACTCTCTCTCTCTGTCTAAAATAAATAAATTAATTTTTTTTTTCATTAGAAATGCACACATTGGTAATACAACCTCATGTTCTCACCCTCCTGTTTCATCTGTACCCAAAGCTTTGATAGATATCCCTTTGAACTTGGAAAATATCTTAAAAGTTCTAACTGAGCGAAATGTCAGGAACACCAGATTCCTTTGCTGCTAATAGAAATAATATAGCACAGGTCTAATTGCTGTAAGTTCATGAGAATTTCTACAGCAAATAAAGCCAAGGTAGTAGTGAAACTATGTCAAAGAAAATTGGAAACATGGAAGATTTTTGTTACAGATGTCCATGCTTTTTTAAAAAAGGATACTGACCAAATGATCAAAATTTTTATTGAAATTATTCCTATGACTTTTGCCAGAGATACCCTGTTCAAGCCCCATTCATTTCCATACCTGAAGGAATAAAAATAATTATTTCATCAATTTGTACTGAAAAATATGTTATAAACAGGTCTTTGGTTTCTAAGAATGAGATTCTTAAAGTTATGCTTTGAGGGAGGAAATGCATCCTTTCAGTATGCACTGAAAATTAGGGAAAAGTGACCCACGCTTTAGGGAAAAGTGACCCATGACCCATGAAAATTAGGGAAAAGTGACCTAAAAGTGACCCAGGACTGTGAGTCATTAAAACAGACCTGACAAATCAAGTTTTAATCCTGTTTAATCAATCAATGTCAGTTCTATAAGCCATAACTGGTATTTAATCCATGTAATCAATTGAGGACACCTAGCTTTAGTGAATATACCTCTGTAAGCCCATAATCAGTATCAGCCTCATGCTTTGAAGGTCAGCCAATAGGAAGTGAATTCACCCCAATGAACACTCATAAGGCTATGTTAATCCACTCTCTCTGCTATAAACAATACAACTTGGAAAGAATGCTTCCTTAAAAGCCCATGTAAAATAGTTATTTTGTTCAAGGACTACATCTGAACAACATAGTTCTTTATTACTTAAGGAAGTAATAAATTCAGCTGTTTTCAGATATGCAGTTGTCTCATGATTCTACACGTTTGGCTGAAGGTCATTTTTTGTTATTCTATTGAGATTCAAATATATCAACATTTTATGAGAATATAATAGAAACAAAATCCAAAACTATTGGGACCCTATGCATTTCAAAAACTTGAAATTTGGAGAGATAATATGGTACATATACCATATGTTCTAATATACTCAGTGAAATCTGGGTTAATATTTGGTAATCAAATACATTTCTACAGCAAAACAATGGTTCAAATAAAGATGATTAATAGCCTCTCCTCAGTTCAGGTATTCAGATAGGACTTTGCTGCACAGAACTTCACATCAGGTTGAGTTCTGCCACCATATAAGGAAGAAGAAAGTTTTGGTTTTAATCCTTCTCATGGAATTTTTTGACTTCAAAATTACAGATGAAGGACTATGGAGTTATACACTTATTAACATAGGGATAGAGGAATTATGAAAACATACCTATTCTCTGGATGTTTTCATATTTATTAAAAGACAGCATAAGTAAAACAATGATTTAAAATATATTTAATAAATTTTAAAAAAGAAATCCATGAAAATGATAAAAATGTTCCAAGCAGGACCACGAATGTAGAAGGTATCAGGGATGGCTTTCCAGGGATGCTGCTGAGTGGAGTCCATATGAATAAGTAGAAATTAAATAACTGAATACAAAAGGGAAGAATATCCCAGGCAAAGTAAAGAAAATATGCTAAGACAAAGGGGACAGATAATTCAGCTGCCTCGAGCATTTCATGTAATTCTATTAAGTTGATGAATAAAGGAGTGGCAGGAAAAAGGCTGGAGAAATAAAGACCAGCACAGGAAAATCTTTATATCTTACACATTTACAAAAATATGAACTATGAAAATATGGTAAAAAAAATGTTGTATTATTGGATTGTAACCCAAAGTACAAAATAAATAGCCAAGAGTCCATACTGATATAAATAAGTATTTGGATTTTTTAAAATAAGGGAGAATAAACAATCTACTGTGAAGAAGAATTCCAAATAATTTATGTGATAATACCCCCTGAAGGAAGAAGAACGTTAACCCACACCCCATAAGTATTAGTTGTACACAGCAATTTTTTTTCTAAGAGAAAGAGTACAGTATAGGGAGAGGAAAAAAAAGAATAACTTTACAGTAGATAAACCTAACAAACACCACCTCAGTGAGGTGATCAATGTTCATACCAACACTGATGTCATTTGACAGCAAGGACCCCTGATATGATATGCTGTAAAGAACACTTTACTTCTGTGGACCTCCTCCCCAAACCTATAATCCTGGGCTAATTTTGAGGAAAACATCAGCAAATCCCAACCAAGGTGCATTCTACAAAATTTCTGTAAAGTATTCCTCAAAACTCTTGAAGTCATGAAAATAAGGAATGTTAGAGCCAAGAAGAAACTAAGGACGCACAATGACCAAATATAATGTAGTTTCCTGAGTGGGATTCTTGAGAAAAAATAGACATTACGTAAAAAAGTAAGAAAAATCTGAATAAAATATAGACTTTTGTTAATAATGTAGTTATCAATATTGATTCATTAGTTGTGAAAAATGTGCTGTTCAAATGCAAGATGTTACCAAAAGGGGAAACTGTGTGAAGTATATGGGAACTCTTTGTATCATCTTTGCAACTTTTTTTTTTAAAGATTTTATTTATTTATTTGACAGAGAGAGATCACAAGTAGGCAGAGAGGCAGGCAGAGAGAGAGGAAGGGAAGCAGGCTCCCTGCTGAGCAGAGAGCCCAATGTGGGACTCGATCCCAGGACCCTGAGATCATGACCTGAGCTGAAGGCAGCAGCTTAACCCACTGAGCCACCCAGGTGCCCCCATCTTTGCAACTTCTCTTTGCTTTATTATATCATGGTATTTTCTCAGCCCCTTTCATGTAAAAGTATGGGCCCCAAATCAGACTGTCCAAGATTTGGAAATATTCTGCCTTTGAACTTCCCCTTTGGAAATGCTACTATGGTTCTATCAATCTAGGATCCTCCCTTTCTGCAGTAAGCAATTAATTTGTCTTTGCTTGGGCATTGGGTTATCTGGTGATTTCTTCAGTAAGTCTGTAATCAACATTATGGAAAACTCATGTAACTAATAACTTTGACCCTTAACTCTTTTGGTGTAGAAGTATCTAATATATTTTGGTCAATGGGATTATATATCCCTACCAGATACTCTCCCCCATTCTGATTAGTAATGTAGGTGTCATCAGAGATTTTAATCATACAAACCGGTTATGGTTCTTTCCTAAACTTTAATATCAAACCTCAATCTTTATTGCTCCCAGGCCACCATACCCCTGAAATTATGCAAATAAAAAGAAAACCCAAAGGTTTTATGGATTATATTTCTACTATAAAAGACAATCATGACAGTTAAATTATAGTCACCATTAACTACTCTATTATTTTGTTCTTAAAAAATGATATAGTATATTTGTGAGGGAATACACAAATATGAGAGAGCAAAGAAACAGAAGGGAAAAAGAAGACACTTTCAATTACTATTCATCTAGAAGTGAAAATGGGAAAATCATACCTAATTATTAAATCAAATCATGTTAAATCATCACTAGATATCAGTAACCGCTTCATAATTTGATAGCCTAGCAAAGCAGCCATTATCTAATGATGACAGCTATTTACCCAGATGGAAAGTCACAGGAAATTGGAACGACTGCCACACCACACAGCATTAATCAGAATTGCCATCAGGAATGGCCCCTCCAGAGCACCAAATCAGTCATGATTAGTAGAGGTGGTTCAAGTTCAAAGAGTTGAGAAGTTAGACGGCATGCCTCTTCGTCCCAGAACCAGGACTCTTCTGTTCACCAATCTGTTTGCCTCAGTTTTATGAGCTGATTAAAACACAACTCAAAGGATACAAAGCTCTATGTGGGCTAGGTAACTTGTTCTAATGCAGCTATCTTAAGTCATAGTAGAATAATTTTCAATGGATATTTTTAATGCAAAATGCCTGTTTCAAAATATAAAACACACCACCTCACCTTTTACCTGAGCCCTGACACTCAACTCATCCCTGAACCACAAGCTTTTTCTGATTCTTGCTCCATCCTCAAACATGATATCAACTATGAATGTAATGTGTTTCTTTTTTTTTTAAAGATTTATTTATTTAATTGAGAGAGAATGAGCAGGGGGAGGGGCTAAGGAAGAGGGAGAGTCTGACATGAGGCTCTATCTCAGGAACCTGAGATCATGACCCAAGCCAAAACTAAGAGTCAGACACTTAACCGACTGAGTCACACAGGTGCCCCTAAATTGTATTTCTTTTTTTTTTTAATTTAGTTTGATTTAATTTGTGTGTGTGTGTGTTTTCCAAAATTCATTATTTATGCACCTCACCCAGTGCTCCGTGGAATACACGCCCTCCTTAATACCCACCACCAGGCTCACCCAAACCCCCCCCCTCCCCTCCAAAACCCTCAGTTTGTCTTTCAGAGTCCACATCTCATGGTTTGTCTCCCCCTCCAATTTCCCCCAACTCACTTCACCTCTCCATCTCCCCATATCCTCCATGTTACTCCTTATGTTCCACAAAAAAGCCAAACCATATGATAATTGACTCTCTCTGCTTGACATATTTCACTCATCATAATCTCTTCCAGTCCCGTCCATGTTGATACAAATGTTGGGTATTCATCCTTTCTGATGGAGGCATAATACTCCATAGTGTATATGGACCATATCTTCTTTATCCATTCATTCATTGAAGGGCATCTAGGTTCTTTCCTCAGTTTGGCAACTGTGGCCATTGCTGCCATGAACACTGGGGTACAGATGGTTCTTCTTTTCACTACATCTGTATCTTTGAGGTAAATACCCAGTAGTGCAATTGCAGAGCCATAAACTGTATTTCTTATCTCTTTACATTTCTTGAATCTCAGAGACTGAGAAATAAACTGTTACACACACTAAAATATTGTAGGAATAAAAATGTTAAAGTCTAAAAATTTATTTTCAAGTTCATGTGAAAATGTTCCTGAATGCAAATATTCTAGGCCATCAAAATGGTTAAGTGAAGTGACTCACCAAGAGGTGATGTGCCCATTACTATGGTGAACCCTTGTTTAAAAGGATCAAGTGAAATATAGAATAGAGTAATACAAAACACAGAATACTGCTTCTATTCTTGGTGCTTCCAAATGATTTTATTCTATGAAAGATGGCATCTTTTTTTTTTTTTAATTAGAAAGGCTATGAGCAGGTCTCTAAATGGGTTGCTATGACTACAGAAGTAAGCCAGTGGTCCTGTGGCATAGGCAGATACTGTAAATTAGTATTTGTAATATTTTATCCAGAAGACTGGGAATACCCACTGAGAGAAACAGGTAAATGTGTAAAATAGGACAGTTAGAGATGGTTCATTGATTCTTTTCAATGAGATGAAATCTCAGCAAATAGAGGAACTTCTGAAGATACAGGTAAGAGGATAAAACTATATTCCAAGACAACATTTTTTTAGAATAGCTGGTTCCAATAACAAATATTCCATATCTACTGATGGTTAGATATAAGTAAGGACGCCAAGAACCAAAAGAACTTAAAGCATATTAATCCTCAAGCAGAAATCAAGAAAGCTTTAAGCATTCTTTTATTGCATTTTTTTCTCTAGAAAACTGTGAATTTTTACAAGTATAATTTATACTCCATACAGAAAGTCTGAAACATTAACATATGAAAAAATATGTATATAAAAATCTCCCAGGGGCAACTGGGTGGCCCAGTCAGTTATGTGTCCCACTCTTGATTTCTACTCAGGTTATGATCTCAGGGTCCTGGGATGGAGCTTCACAATGGGCTCTCTGCTCAGCAGGGAGCCTGCTTCCCCCTCTCTCTCTGCCTGCCTCTCTGCCTACTTGTGATCTCTCTGTCAAATAAATGATTAAAATCTTTTAAAAATATATAATATTTTCATTTCAGGTATAGTGGGTGTCAGTGAGAGAGGGATTCTCTCACTATAGAACAATTGAAAAATAAGTAGAACAGAACAAAACCCATTAACTTATAATAGTGGGTAATCATGATTTTTCCAGCTTTATTGAGACATATTTGGCAATCTAAAATCATTCATATTTAAGGTATACAATAGATGATTTAATACACATATACATTGAGAAACATTTACCACAATTAAGGTCCTTAACTTTAGCATATCCATCACTGCACAGTTATTTTATTTTTATTTTATTTCATTTTATTTTATTTTATTTTTGGTGAGGACACTTAAGATCTACTACCCTCTTAGCAAATCTCAACTATACAATACAATATTGTTAACTATAGTTACACTGTGGTATGTTAGATCTCCAGATCTTATTCATCTTGCATAATGGAAACTCTTTTTATTTTTTTTGTTTTTTTAGAGAGAGAGGGGCAGAAAGACATAGAGACATAGAGACAGGCTCTATGCCCAGTGTGGAGCCCAATGCAGGGCTTGTTCTCACAACCCTGAGATCATGACCTAAGCCAAAATCAAGAGTCAGACATTTAACCAACTGAGCCTCTCTGGCACTCCTAACTGAAATTTTATACCCTTGGACCAACATCTTCTCATTTCCACCTACCCTCAGCCCCTGGGACCCACCATTCTACCTATGCTGCTATGAGTTTGAATATTTTTAGATTCTACATATAAGTGCAACCATGTAGTATTTGTCTTAATGCTTCTGGATTATTCCACCTAGAATAATGTCTTCCAGTTTCATCCATGTTATCACAAATGGCAGAATTTTCCTTTATTTTTAAGGCTGAATAATATTCCATTATGTATATAAATGTATATACACATATTTTTTCCTTTATCTAGTCATTCATCAAAGGACATGGGTTGTTTATATATTTTGTGAGTAATGCTACAGTTAACATGGGAGTGCAGATTAACAGGGAGTGCCTCTTAGAGACACTGATTTCATTTCCTTGAATAGATAGCCAGAAGTGGGATTGCTGGATCATAATGTACTTTTGTTTTTAATTTTTTATACTGTCTTTCATAATGACTCTACCAATTTATATTTCCCTGATAATTGGTGAAGATGAATACCTTTCCATCTAGTTGTTGGCTATTTATATGTCTTCTTTTGAGAAGTGTTTATTCAGACCCTTTGCTCATTTTCTTTTTGGGTAATTTGATTGTTTTCAATTGAGTTTTATGAGTTCTTTATATTTTGGACACTAATCCTGTATCACATATATGGTTTTCAAGTATTTTTTCTCCTTTTATATTTGATCATTTCTCTTTTCACTGTGTTGATTGTTTCCTTTGCTTGGAGAATTTTTATTGGACACAATATTTTTGCTTTTGCTGCCTGTGCTTTTGGTATCATATCCAAAAAATCATTACACAGACCAATGTCCAGAAGTTTCCCCCTACATTTCCTTCTGGAAGCTTCATGGTTTCAGATCTTATTTTTAACTTCTTAATCTATCTTGAGCTCATTTTTGTATATGATATAAGATAAAGGACCAATTTGAATTGTGTTTCTATACACAAACAACAAACTATCCAAAAAGGAAATTAATAAAACAATTTCATTCACAATAGCAAAAAAAAAAAAAAAAAAAGAATAAAATACCTAGGAATACACTTAACCAAAGAGGTGAAAGTCTTGTATACTAAAAATTATAAACAACAAATGAAGAAAATTAAAGAAGACACAAATAAATGGGAAAACATTCCATTTTCATGATTTGAAAAAAAAAATTGTTAAAATGTCCATACTACACAAAGATCACAGATTCAGTGCAAACCTTCTCAAAATCCCAAATGATATCTTTGATAGAAATAGAAAAAAAAATCTTAAAATTCACACAGAACCACAAAAGACCTTAAGTAGCCAAAGCAACTTTGAGTAAAGAACAAAACTGATGCATCAAATTTTCAGATTTCAAAATATATTACAAAGCTACAGTAATCAAAACCTTATAGTACTAGCTTTAAAACAGACACATAACCAATAGAACAAACTGGAAAGCCTAGAAATCAACTCACATATCAACAGTCAACTGATCTTTGACAAATATACCAACAGTACACAATGGGTTAATATAGCGTCTTTAATAAAGGGCTTCGGGAAACTGAGTAGTCACAGTTTTGAGTAAACAGGATCATATAGAGTGGCTAAATTACTAAAAATAGCACTATACTAGGATATAAAATA
Organism: Lutra lutra; assembly: GCF_902655055.1. Classification (NCBI taxonomy): domain Eukaryota; kingdom Metazoa; phylum Chordata; class Mammalia; order Carnivora; family Mustelidae; genus Lutra; species Lutra lutra. The sequence goes on from NC_062288.1 coordinate 44,044,744, forward strand.
TTGAGCTAGAATCAAAATGATGTTGTTGCTTTAACTGTAACTCTTTAATTTAAGCCAGGATGTTCAATGATGGGTAAAGTTGTCCCAGGTCAGAGATAAATCTTGGATCTCAGCAGAAGTGGACAAAATTCACTTCTGCAAGAAGAACCCTCTAACTTAAGCCCATATGGCTTGTACAGATGAAGATCAAGTACTGATCCCACAACCACAGGTAATCTAATGCATTCAGAGGCAAGTCAGCATAACAATAACAACAATATTTAGAAATCTAGAGTCCAAGTATAGCTGTTTGACACTGAATATAAAGTATTGTCTGTGCTGTTTAAATTAAATAAATTAAAATTAAATAAAATGCAAAATTTAGTTCCTCAGTCATACTAGCTATATTTCTAGTGCTTAATACTCATTCACGGCTAGTGGGTACCATATTGGGCAGCACAGACATAAAGCATCTTTATTATTATAGAAAATTCAATTAAACAGTATTGGTTTAGAATGTTTATATCTATCTAGGAATCAGAAAGATGAGCAAACAATAACAGATTGTCAGAAATTATTAGATTTTGGTCCTCTGATTAAGTATACATTTAATGTGATTTGACAAATATACATTATGTTACTAACATAAAAATCAATATATAAAACATTTCTATCTCTCCCATAAGTGCCCTTGTGCCCATTTAAAATTTAGGGTTAATCTCTTAACCTACAACCCAATGGTCACCATTGATCTACCTTCTGGTACAATAATTTTGTGGGTTTTTTCCTACTAGAAATTCACATCAATGGATTCACACAGTGAAGAGCCCTTTGTGTGTGACTGTTTTTATTTGTCATAATGCTTCTGAAATGCTTCTCTGTTGCTTGTACCAGTACTTCATTCTGTTTTTTTGCTGAATTGTACTCCATTGTATGGAAGTACCATAATATGTTTATGTTTATTCATTCACTAACTGATAGAAATTTGAGTTGTTTCCAGCTCAGGACAATTACTTATAAATCCACAATGAACATTCACATATATATTTTTGTGTGACATATATCTATTTCTCTTGTGTAAATAAATACATAGAACTAGAATAAATGAAAAGTTAAGTATATGCATAACTTGAGAAGAAACTGCCAACTACTTCCAAAGTAGCTGTACAATTTTGCTCTCCCACAAGCGCCAGCAATATATGGCATTTTGAGTTTCTCCACACCATTGACAGCACTTGGTATTGCCAGACTCCTTCATTTTAGCCATTCTAGTGGAGGTGTGGTGGCAACTTTCTGTGGTATTAATTTGCATTTTTTTAATGAATAATGGTATTGAGCCTCTTTTCCTGTGCTTATTTGATACTTGTGTATCTTCTTTAGAGACATTTCTGTTCAAAATTGTTTCCAGTTTTAAAAAGAAAAAAAAAGAAGCTGTTCATTTTCATCTTACTCAGTCATAGGAATTATTTATATGGTCTAGATACAAGTCCTTTATCAGATATATGTTCACAGCATTTTCTCCCAATCTATGGCTTGTCTTTTTTGTTTCTTAACTGTAGCTTTCATAAACCAGAAATTTCAATTACACTTAATTTCAATTTATCAATTTTTTCTTCTGTGATTCATGCTTTTACTGTCTTCTCTAAGAAATCTTCAACAAATCAAAAGTAGTAAAAATGTTTTTCCTGTATTTTCTTCAAGTTCTATACTTTAAGCTCCTCTGTTCATATATATGATATATTTTGAGTTAATTTTTATACATGCTGTGAGATGAAGATAAAGGATAATTTTCCCTTAGATAATAATTGTCCCAACAATATCAGAAACATTTCTTTCCCTATTCAATTATTTTACCAAATTTTCAAAAATCAATCAATCATGTATTTGTGAGCTGATTTCTGAATCACCTTGTCTTATGTGTTGAACTATATATTTATTCCACTATGGCATTGTTTTAATTACTGTGGCTATTTAGCAACCATTAAAATATGGTTATCTAAGTCCTTCAACTTCTTTTTCAAAAATTTTTAGTTTCTCTAAGTCCTTTACCTTGTCATATAATTTTAGAATAAACCTGTAAATCTTACATCAACAAAATTAAGCCTGCCAGGATTTTAAAAAAAGTTGTGTTGGATTTATAGACCAGTTTGGGGAGAAGTGCCAACTTAATAAAATTGTCTTTCATTCAGTGAATATGGCTTATTAATATATTTATTAGGTATTTTTATATTTATTTCAGCAATAATTTATAGGTTTCAGTGCACAGCCTTTTTTAAGTGTATCTCTAATTACAATCTCAGTTACCATGGAGCTGTGCAAAGTGAGGATATACTTCCTATCTGCATGTATTTTGGTGAAAATGACACCATACAAATGACTGTCTGTATTTCATATGCTTTTATATTATTGTAAAAGGTATATTTTTATTTTAATTTCCAACTTCTTATTGCCTTCTATAAAAATTCACTTACTCTCTTATACTGACCTTATGTCCTATAGTCATAGCAAATCGACTCACTAGTTTGGTTACTTTTTTTGTATATTCTTGTGAGTTCTCTGCATACATGATATATTTTCTGTGAATAAAAATAGTTTTACTGGGGCACCTGGGTGGCTCAGTGGGTTAAAGCCTCTGCCTTTGACTCAGGTCATGATCCCGGGGTCCTGGAATTGAGCCCCGCATCGGCGGGGAGCAGTGGGGAGCCTGCTTCTCCCTCTCTCTCTGCCTGCATCTCTGCCTACATGTGATCTTTGTCTGTCAAATAAATAAATAAAATCTTTAAAAAAATAGTTTTACTTGTTTATATTCAGCTTTATGCCTTTTGTTTCTCTTTCTTCCCTTATTCTACTAGCTGGAACATCCAGTAGAATTTTGAATATAGGTGACAAAAAGAGATATCTTTGCTTAATTTCCAATAGGATAGAAAAGACATTGCATTTTTATTATTATGTGTAATGTTAGTTAAAAATTTTTCACATTGCCTTTTTGTCAAATCGAGGAAATTCCCTTCGATTTTCTGTTTGTTAAGTTTATGCTGGGATCTAAATATCTCACTGTTTTCATGAGTTTCTAATTTTGTTGCCTTTTCTTGTCTTCTTTTGGATTATTTGAATATTTTTTATAATTCCATTTCAATTTTATCTATTTTTACCTACACATGTCTTCTTACCTCAGTTAGTTTTGGAAAAGACAAAAAGAAAATCCTGTATGTTATTCACATACTTACCATTCCTAGCATTTCTCATTCACTCCTGCTTTTTCTCTTGCACTCTCTCTCTCCACTTTGCCAGCTCCTTCCAATCCGTCACTCTCATTCTAACTTCCAAATTCTAGCCCCTCAGCCTCCCAGAATTTTGAACTTTGTTCTTTCAGTTCATATGTACTTCCCTTGCACTGTAATCAGGAAACCATCTCCAGTCATGTCATTTGTTTCTCTTTCCTTAGAGATCATGGTCTTGTCCTTTTTCCTACTGTTCATTGTCTGAAAATCATTATTTCACTTATTTTCCAGACATTTGTCCACTTATTTACAGTGGACAGCAATTGCCATGGCAATTAATCCTTCAGAGGCAGAAACTGATATTCATTTATTGCTTTTAGACCTGACTTTTACTTTGATATTAAGATCATGAACATTACTCTTACTTTGTCTTAGATAGTTTTCTGGTACACTGTCCAGAATTGCCCTTTTCATTGTGATGCATTCTGAAGTCTTCATTTAATAGATGTATTGAGACAATTTTCATTTGTTAAAATGACAAACACATTTGATTTCTGCACTTTGGTTTTATTTGCTTTGTTTGCTTGTTTTTTTTTAGTCTTTTTTCATGTTTGGTCTGTTTCTTTGTTCTTGATATTTGTGTGTATGTGTAATTCTTATATTTATGAAGTGTTGTTTCTGTTGTTCTATTATGACTGGCTTTACAATTTTACATGATGCATTTAGTCTCAATATAGGAATATTAATTGTGTACTGTGAGCAACATTAAAATTAACTTATTTCCCCTCCCTTTCTTCCCCTACACTCTCTTCTTCACCATTGTATATTAGTCAGTAATATTATCTTTCTAATTTAGTACCTTTGTAATGATGAAGATGCTTATAATTGGTCTATTAGATTAAATAACATACTTTGAATCCCAGCTACTAGAAATGAGGCCATCTAAGAAACTACTTAATCCCTTATCTTGCTTATTCCTGTTAATTATATAAAGAGGTCATTAGACTGAGGTGGCTCTAATGTTGTGGCAGACTACTTAAACAAAATTCATGCTTATAAATGCCTCAAAGTTACAATATCAAAACCTAAAGACAATAGACCACAAAGAGCCAACTAAGCTATAATCTATAGCCAATCAAATATTTTCTGACTTTAATTCCGCATTTTCTCTATGTCTTTCCCCTAGCTTCTGTCAGAAGAGTGCTCCTAATGAGTTCCAGTTTGGCCACTGCCCCATTCTAATCCATTTTTGCTCAAATACACTCAAAATTTCAGTATGCCTCAGCTTATCTTTTAATACCTCACTCTCTACCAAATATGGTTAGACATGCCATCTCTACTTGGCCATGACACAACATTTACATTCTATTTTATTCTCCTAACCCACTGATTATAGATGTAATTCTACAGTTAAATATTTTCATTTCCTGTTGCCAGCCTTTTAGTCATGGTATCCCCAGTCATCTCTTAGCCATGTAAAGTTTGTCCTCTAGCAATTTCTCAAGGAAGGCTCATGTAAAAACATTTTTCCTAAGTCCTACATGTTCAATATAGCATGACTATGACCTTTACAGCTGACAAGCAATTTCACATGTTTATACTCTTCAGAACATACTTTTTTCTTTCTGTGTGTATGTTTCTTCCTTGTCTGCTGATGTTGAATATTGGTGAAAAGAAATGTGAAGCTAATCTGACATCTCCTTACAAGAGATTTGGTATTTCTCTTTAGAAGTTCAAAGTTTTCTCTTACCCCAGTGTCCATAATTTTATTAGGCTGTGTCATGTTGCCAACCTGGGTCAATTTTTCGTGGCGCACACCCTTTCTCAATATGTAAATTTAGCTCTTGTGTTTTAGGGAAGTCTTTTCTTGAACAGTGTATTTACTATTTGTTCTATATCATTATTTTGCAATTCTTCTTTGAGGTATTCTCCAGGATACATTTGGTTTCCTCAGGGGCAAAACTGATAAATTAAATGGAGGGATGATGGCGATGACCTCTCACAAATCCTTTAGGTCTTTGAACATGGCACTAGCTTCCATACCCACCTGTCAGTGTAATTTTATTTTGACTTACTATCTTGGACAGAGGTTGCTTAGTTCCAGAGGTTCTTAGTTGGCCTCTCACACTGTGATAGCACTTACTACACAAGCCTAAGACCCAATGTGGGGTCTGCACTAACTACCAATGTGTGTCAGTCTCAATTATATATTCAGGTACGCAAATATATATTCAGGAAACAATTAGAGAATAAATCTGCAATAGCCCCGCTGTGAACTGAATCATGACCAGGAGCCTATCCATTCCCTAGCCCCTATGTGCTCCCATTTTAACAAGGAAACCATGACGACTATTTGGACAACTGAGTGTGAATGTCAACATGAACAAGAGTGCTCAAAAATTTCCCCTTTCCCAAGTATATAGTAATTCAAGTGAATAACTGTAGGTTTCTTTGTGGAAGAACATGAAGATTTATGACCATGTACCTATGTTGTTGCATACACCTTTCCCTTGGGGATATAGTCTTTTTTTTTTTCCAATTTGTAGATCACAGGTCTGAAATTGGTTGAAGTCTGGAAACTGGGCAGAGGTTTTTGCTTTTTACTGGAACAACCACCCTTAATCTCCTCATCATCCTTTAATTCTTCTGATTGGTACTCTTTCGGATTGCCCATCTATTATGCCCCTAGTGACACCATTCTCTGTGGGTGAGGCTCTCATGGCTGTCATTTGGACCTTGCCCACATTACATTCATTACAGCTATCACACTTTGGACAGTTAAGCTCCACCTATCATCCCATGAGTGTGGTATCTGGATCATATTGTCCTCATTGCTATCAGTGAGATTAGTTAGGTAATGGACTCTCCTACAATAAAACCTGAGCAACAGAGGAAAACAATCATTGAACTTGATGATTCTGATGCCTTTCTTACCAGTGCTAGCCCTATGACCTTGGTAAATGGTGCATCCCCTGAACATTCCCATAGAACATAGTAACGGGTGGGTTTTCCAACATTCTATAGCATATGCACTTTAGCATGCATACTACTGAGTTTTTTTTATCTCTTCTTCCATTGTCTTACATAGAAATTTTAGCATTTTAAGTTCACTTAAGATAGCCACAGCATGTTTATACATATCTCTTGTGATCTTTGGCAGAATGCGAAGTCCTGCATTTCAAAGGAGTGTCCCCAAATCAATAAACTTCCCCTTATTTGATTTGTGTTCTGACCCCTTTGATAAAGCATCTTCAGGATCCAGTCTGCATGCATCCCCCAATTCCTGAGGCTAGGACTTATATTCCTTTGTGATAGAAATACTTTCCTTCCTTGTTGGTCTTTATACTTGGCTCTGATTCAGTTATGCTATGAATTAGTCCTAGATATAGTAATAGAAGTAGGACTACATCCCCAAAATGGCTCAGATCTCTTGTTGAGGAGGGAAATCTGCATGACTTTTTGAATAAAGATGCTGCACTGCCGAGAATTCTCTCAACAACTTGTGTTCACCACTGCATGACTTATGCACTATTTATGGTACTTTTGACTACCTCTACAGATAGAAAATTTTGTCTGTTTTATTTTTCATTCTTCTTTTTGATCACAATATTTTCTATGAAGAGAAATTGAAGATTCTGGTTTATGCAAAGATATTCTCAAAGTTCAACACTTTTAATATAATAACTTGGTTTCAGGCAATTCAGTAGAATTTGAAAAACATACGTTTCATGAATATTTGCATATGTCCATGTATTGCCTGTGATTATTGATATTGGGACCTTTTTTTAAGATTTGGAAATTATAGTTGAATCATCTGGAATTCATAATAAAACAGCAGGAAGCCCAGCAGTATCTAGACAATATTTGCAAATTTAAAGGAAGATAAATATTTTATTTTACAATTTTTTGTAAGCTAATCCCTCATTATCTTTTTAAAATTAGAAGTACACAAAGCCTTTGATCTAGTAATCCCCCTTTTGGGAATCTACCATACACAAAATATATCAATATATATTGACATTGGGGTATTTACAGGATATTTACTAAACCATTTTTATGATGGCAAAAATCTAGAATCACCTAGGTTGTACTATATATCCATGAGAAATAACATGCATCTTTTAATAGGATGTAGTTTTAGATCCCTAAATTGGAAGGATGACTATGATAGTCATTAAATGAAAAAAAGCAAATTATAGAGTAATATGAGTATAATTTCATTTTTGTAAATATATGTACAAATAATTGTTAATGACATACACACTAGGTTATGTTATAAAATGATATTGTGGTAAGTGGATACAATAAATGGATAAATTATTTATATCTTCTTTATATATTTTTAATTAGTTTACTTGTTACAACAAGCATGCATTATTTATCCAACTAAAAAACAATAAAGAAAATGTGAAAGATAAAAAAAGGAGGATGAGAATCATTCTTAAAACATTCAAGGAATATTCCAATACCAAGTTCTGGGAGTTTAATAAGGTACTAATCATATTAGAAGAAAAACCAGTAAGTTGACTTTAATCTCAACCTAATTTCTCCATATTTTCTATTTTTCTGGTATTGTCTGCATCTGTTAATAGCCATCAACTAACTTCTTCAGCAATCTGTCATGATTATTTGGAATGGCACAAAACCAAAGGATGAGACTGCTACACTTGATGTTATGACTAGGCTGGTATATTTGACTTGTCGCTTGTTGTATAAGACATTTAAGAAAGGAACATGTTAATTCAGTCATTGGTTGTGAATGAAGTTTTCCTCATTTATGATTCTTGAAGGGTATTCCAATTCTAATATCCTCTCTTTGATAAGGCATTGATGTATACAATTTATACAAGCTATCCTCTCCCCACCCCTCAAGTTTTATGTGCTGTAAACAGAGGGGAACAGCCACAAAAAGTCTCTCTTCTTTTGGAGTGTATGTTCTAGTGGAGAAATAAACACATAAATATAGAGTATAAATGTCAAGAAAAGATGAGTGCAGTGACAGAAAGTAGACCAAAGTAAGAAGATAGGGAATAAACCAGGTATATTCTTTGACAGGTTGTCAGGAAAGTTCTCCCTCCAAGGAATTCACATTTGAGAAAAGCCCTAAAGGAAAAATTATAACAATTCATGGACTATCAGTGGGAATAACTTTTGGAGACAAGTTTGCATCAGGTGCAAAGGTCCTAACAGGAATGGATGAACCATTATAATCATATGGAAACTTTAGCCTTCCTACACCTAGAGAGATGGCAGGAATTAGCATATTAAAAGTACCACTGCCAAACTGACCAAAATGGTGGCCAGAGGCACATGAGGCAAGGAAGAAGCAGCTTCTCTCAAGTTTAGCCCTGGCTCAGAAGTCATTCAAGGTTTGGGTTCTAATTCAACCAGCACCACCATTCTAGGAAATATATTTAAAATTTCCTATCTGTAAAATAAAAAGGATAATATCAGTATTCTGACCGCTTCATAGACATACTTAAAGAGTCAGAGCAAAGCACTTAGAAGTCAGTGGAGTACACCCAACACTGGAGCACCTAAGTATTCAAGGCAAATGATAACAGAACTATAAGAAGAAATAAACAGCAATACAATAATAGTTGGAAACTTTAATATCCCACTCTCAACAATGGATATATCATCCACAAAGAGAATCAATAAGGAAACAGTGTATTTGAAATACCACCATAAACCAAATGGAAGTTGTGGACATATATAGAACATTCCATCCAACAGCAACTGAATACACATTCTTCTCAAGCACACACAGAACATTTCCTAGGATAGGTAATATGTTAGGTCATAAAGTAAGTCTCAACAAATTCAAGAAGATATAAATTATATTAAGTATTTTTGCCAACTAAGTATTTTGCCAACTATCAGCAACAGGTGGAAAGCTGAGAAATTCAGAAATATGTGGACATTAAATATACTCCTAACAATCATGAATCAAAAAGAAAATCAGAAAGTATCTTGAGACAAATTAAATGGAAACACAACATACCAAATGTTGTGGGATGTAGCAAAAGCAGTTCCAGGAGGGAAACTTATAGCAATGCATTGTCACATTAACAACAAGAACAAAATGCATGCACTTAAAAATTATATGACATTAATGAAAGAAATTGAAGACACAAATAAAATCATCCCTGCCAGACACAAATTCCTTTATACTTCCCCAGTTTCTGTGACCAAATATTTTCTCTCCATCTCAGAGGAAAGAATTCTGGCTTAGGCACTTGTGTTTAAAAAATAGAGGTAGTTACTCAATTTACAACAACTTCCATAAGACATGTTAGTGCCACACATACTTCTCTTGAAAATTGTCCTCTTTTATCCGTCTAAATGATACTGATGGAGATTGCCAAGCAAGTATTTTACTGCCTCTAAAGAGATGGGGATATGACCTTTGATAGAGCAAATCATAATACCTCTATAGTATTTTTCAAAACTGGAAGAAGGAGAAAGGGTTCTTATATTTCAGTTTCCAAGACCGGGATTCCATTAACTCCTTAACTTCCCTGGTCATGATTTTAACCTAATGGAAATAGCTAGTTTAAGACCCTGAAGTCGACATACATACAGAAGCAGAGGACAGGAGAAAGAAAATAAAATCTTGATGAAATTGAGTCCATGCTTTTATCTTTATCCCACTTTTTTCCATTTTGTTAGTTTGGTTACAACTGACAGTTCATAAATAGGCCTTTAAACTTAAGCTACCTCAAATGTAACCTGCTTCTAAGCAACAGAATATGGCAACTATGTTTCAATATCACTTCTATGATTAAATTGTAAACAAAGTTCAAAGGATTTTGCAGATAGAGTTAAGGTTCCTGATCAATTTATTTTAAATTAATCAAGGAGGAGATTATCCTGAATGAGCTTAACCTACTCAGAGGAGCCCTTTAAAGAGGATCTAGAAGGAAGGAAGGAAGGAAGGAAGGAAGGAAGGAAGAAGAATGGAGGGAGGGAGGAAGGAAGGAAGAAAGGAAGAAGAATGGAGGGAGGAAGGAAGGAAGAAAGGAAGGAGAAGGGAGGGAGGGAGAGAGGAAGGAAGGAAAGAAAGAGGGAAGAACTCTTTCCTGCTAGCCTTGAAGAAGCAAGGTACCATGAGTTCTACAGTTACAAGGAACTGAATTCTACCAACAACCACATGAGGGTCCTGAACTCCAGCAAGGAATTCAGTTTAGCTGACGTCTTAAGTGCAGCCTTATGAACTCTGAGTGGAGGACCCAGGTAAACTGTGCCTGCATTCCTGACACATAGAAACAGCAAGACAAGAAATATTTGTTTTTTTTTTAAGCTGCTAAGATTGTGGTAATTTCTTACTCAGCAATAATAGAAAACTAATACAATATATTATTGTATCTTAAGCATGAAAGTGAATATGAAGTAAGGTATTTCTCAAAAGAAAGTTCATAGTTGTGCCTCAAAAGCAGTTATGGAATTCGGAGATTCTAAGTTAGGAAGATGCTACTTTTTCCTCTCTACCTCCTGTGGACAAGGAAGCAATCATAATCACAAAGAACTATGGCTAACAGGAGGCAGTATAACTCTACTAAATAGGGTTGAGAGTCATTAGCATGAGTGGCATTTTTACTTCATCAAGATTTCTTGAAGAATTGAACTTGGCCTCAAGAACATAAATCCCTGATTCTTAAAAATGAAAGATA